>NW_026526765.1:50218512-51533512 GCF_024362965.1 Panthera pardus | reverse complement strand
ACAGAGACACACACACAGAGACACAGACACGCACAGAGAGACACACACAGTCACACACACACACACACACACACAGAGACACACCCCCACCCACAGATGCACACACACACAGACACACACACACACACACACACACACACACACAGACGCACCCACACACACACACACACACACACACACACACAGAGTGATAGAGATACAGGCACACGCAGAGAGAGAGAGAGAGCGAGAGAGACAGGCACACGCAGAGAGAGAGAGACCGAGAGCGACAGGCACACCCAGAGAAAGAGAGACAGAGAGAGAGAGACGCACACGCAGAGAGAGAGAGACAGAGAGAGAGACAGGCACACACACGGGGGGGGGGGGTGGAAGAGAGGCGGGTGGGGGGAGAGGCCCACAAAGAGAGACACAGAGAGAGACACACACACAGAGAGTGTGTGTGTCAATTAATTTTTGATCACAGAGCCAAGAATATACAACAAGGAAAAAGGGTAGTTTCTTCAATAAATGATGCTGAGAAACTGGATAGCCACATACCAAAGAATGAAAATGGACCCTTACCTTACACCATACACAATAATCAACAAAGGGATTGAAGATTTAAACATAATATCTGAAACCATAAAACTCCTAGAAGAAAACATAGGGAGGGATAAGCTCCTTGACATAATTCTCAGTGATCATTTTTCAGATTTGTCACCAAAAGCAAATTCAATGGCAAAAACAAACAAACAAACATGTGGGACCACATCAAATTAAAAAGTTTCTGCACAGCAAAGAAAACCAACAGAATGAAAACGCACTGAATGGGAGAAAATATTTACAAGCCACATATCTGATAAAAGGTTAAGATCCAAAATATATTAAGAACTCATCAACTCAACAGCAAAAAAGTAAACAATCCAATTAAAAAATGGGCAGAGAACTGAACAGACATTTTTCCCAAAGACCTACAAGTAGCCAACAAGTATATGAAAAAAACAGTTATATGAAACTGGCCAACAGGTACACCACCAGGTATATGCTCAACATCACTCATCATTAGGGCAATGCAAATCAAAACCATGAGATCACTTCACACCTGTTAGAAAGGCCCTCTTGTACACTGATGGTTGGAATGTGAATGGTTGCAGCCACTACGAAAAGCAGTGTAGCAAAAGGAAAAAGAAAAGAAAAACTGAATTACTGGGGCACCTGCATGGCTCAGTCAGTTGGGCTTCTGACTTCAAGTCAGGTCATGACCTCATGATTCATGAGTTCAAGTCCCTGAGTCAAGCTGTGCTGACAGCTCTGAGCCTGGAGCCTGCTTCAGGTTCTGTGTCTCCCTCTGTCTCTGCCCCTCCCCCACTCGCACTCGAAGCACTCTCTCTCCCTCTTCCTCTCAAAAATAAATATTAAAATTTTTTTAAAAACTGAATTACTACCTGATCCATTGTCACAGATTGTGAATCTGGAATTCTCTCTTGTCCAACGAGAGAGCAGATGCAGAACTGAACATGAAAAAGGTGAATATGCAGGAGGAGAGGAGAGCCCCGATCAGGCGTTTCGTCTCCGTATTTATTGAGCCCACAAGATTCTACCCACGTGGTGAATGTGAGGAAAACAAGATCTTACACAGGTGAACATGGAGAAAACAATCAGATAGTAATCATTAACTTGTGTGCGTAAGAAGCAAAGGGTCTGGGGGCTAAGTGGAGTTTGTGATCAAGGTACATTAGTATATTGGCATCAGATGGAAAGTAACTTCCTGCAGGTGATACAAGTTTCTCGTGAATCCATTATAATATCTCACTAACTAACCTCGGGCACTTTCTCCCTGTAGTGGCGGCTTTCTGCCCTAAGCTTTTTTCTAACCTATTTATGTAAGTAGAACCTATTTCCCCACAAAACTATTCATTCCTTTCTGGGCATATACCCAGAAATGAAAACAGATCTTGAAGAGCAATCTGCACTTCCATATTCATTGCAGTATGATTCACAATAGCCAAGATATGGAAACAACTTGAGTGTCAGTTAACAGATAAGTGGATTAAGAAGATGTGATTCACACACACACACACACACACACACACACACACACACACACTAGTATTATTTAGTCATGAGAAAGCAGGACATTTGCAACAACATGGATGGAACTTGAGGGCATAATATTAAGTGAAATAAGACAGAAAAAGTAAATTCTGTACTATCACTTATATGTGGAATCTAAAACAAGCTGAACTCATAGAAAAGAGACTAGCATGGTGGCTATGAGGGGCTGGAGGTTGGAGGAAAAGGGAGACATTGGTTGGAAGTACAAACTAGTTATATGAGGAAAAATGTACAGCATAGTGATTATAGTTAGTAATACTGTGTTGTTGTTTTTTAATTTTATTGTTTATTTTTTTTAATTTACATCCAAACTAGTATATAGTGCAACAATGATTTCAGGAGTAGATTCCTTAGTGTCCCTTACCCATTTAGCCCATCCCCCCTCCCACAACCCCTCCAGTAACCCTCAGTTTGTTCTCCATATTTAGGAGTCTCTTCTGTTTTGCCCCCCTCCCTGTTTTTATATTATTTTTCTTTCCCTTCCCTTATGTTCATCCGTTTTGTCTCTTAAAGTCTTCATATGAGTGAAGTCATATGATTTTTGTCTTTCTCTGACTAATTTCACTTAGCATCATACCCTCCAGTTCCATCCATGTAGTTGCAAATGGCAAGATTTCATTCTTTTTTATTGCCGAGTAATACTCCATTATATATATATATATATATCACATCTTCTTTATCCATTCATCCATCGATGGACATTTGGGCTCTTTCCATATTTTGGCTATTGTTGATAGTGCTGCTATAAACATGGGGGTGCATGTGTCCCTTCGAAACAGCACATCTGTATCCCTTGGATAAATGCCTAGTAGTGCAATTGCTAGGTCATAGGGTAGTTCTATTTTTAGTTTTTTGAGGAACCTCCATACTATTTTCCAGAATGGCTGCACCAGCTTGCATTCCCACCAACAATGCAAAAAAGATCCTCTTTCTCTGCATCCTTGCCAACATCTGTTGTTGCCTGAATTGCTCACGTTAGCCATTCTGACAGGTGTGAGGTGGTATCTCATTGTGGTTTTGATTTGTATTTCCCTGATGATGAGTGATGTTGAGCATTTTTTCATGTGTCGGTTGGCCATCTGGATGTCTTCTTTGGAGAACTGTCTTTTGCCCATTTCTTCACTGGATTATTTGTTTTTTGGGTGTTGAGTTTGATAAGTTCTTTATAGATTTTGGATACTAACCCTTTATCTGATATGTCATTTGCAAATATCTTCTCCCATTCTGTCGGTTGCCTTTTAGTTTTGCTGATTGTTTCCTTTGCTGTGCAGAAGCTTTTTATTTTGATGAGGTCCCAGTAGTTCATTTTTGCTTTTGTTTCCCTTGCCTCTGGAGACGTGTTGAGTAAGAAGTTGCTGTGGCCAAGGTCAAAGAGGTTTTTGCCTGCTTTCTCCTCAAGGATTTTGATGGCTTCCTGTCTTACATTGAGGTCTTTCATTCATTTTCGAGTTTATTTTAGTGTGTGGTGTAAGAAAGTGGTCCAGGTTCATTCTTCTGCCTGTTGCTGTCCACTTTTCCCAGCACCACTTGAGACTGTCTTTATTCTATTGGATATTCTTTCTGCTTTGTCAATGATTAGTTGGCCATACGTTTGTGGACCCATTTCTGGGTTCTCTATTCTGTTCCATTGATCTGAGTGTCTGTTCTTGTGCCAATACCATACTGTCTTGATGATTACAACTTTGTAATATGCCTTGAAGTCTGGGATTGTGATGCCTCTTGCTTTGGTTTTCTTTTTCAAGATTGCTTTGGCTATTCGGGGTCTTTTCTGGTTCCATACAAATTTTAGGATTGTTTGTTCTAGCTCTGTGAAAAATGTTGCTGTTATTTTGATAGGGATTACATTTAATATTTAGATTGATTTCGGTAGTATCGACATTTTAAAAATATTTGTTCTTCCTATCCAAGAGCATGGAATCTATTTTCCTTTTTTTTTTGGTGTCTTCTTCAATTTCTTTCATAAGCTTTCTATAGTTTTCAGTGTATAGATTTTTCACCTCTTTGGTTAGATTTATTCCTAGGTATTTTATGGTTTTTGGTGCAACTGTAAATGGGATCAATTCCCTGATTTCTCTTTCTGTTGTTACATTGGTGGTGTATAGAAATGCAACCGATTTCTGTGCATTGATTTTATATCCTGCAACTTTGCTGAATTCTTGAATCAGTTCTAGCAGTTTTTTGGTGGAATGTTTTGGGTTTTCCATATAGAGTATCATGTCACCCGTGAGGAGTGAAAGTTTGACCTCCTCCTGGCTGATTTGGATGCCTTTTATTTCTTTGTGTTGTCTGATTGCAGAGGCTAAGACTTCCAATACTATGTTGATTAACAGTGGCAAGAGTGGACATCCCAGTAATACTGTGTTTATATACTTGCAAGTTGCAAAGAATATAGGTCTTAAATGTTCTCCTCACAAAAAAGAAAAGGTGATATTTTTTTCCACGTTTTTATTTGAACTACAGTTACTCAGCATACAGTGTACTATTAGTTTCAGGTGTACAATATGGTGATTCAACACTTCTATACAACACCCAGTGCTCTTCATAATGCCCTCCTTAATCCCCATCACCTATTTCACTCATCCCCACACCCACCTCCCCTCTGAAAACCACCAGCTTGTTCTCTATAGTTAAGAGTCTGTTTCTTGATAATTATATAATGAAATGGAAGAATTAGTTAATGCCAGGACATAATCATTTCACAATATGTAGGTGTATCAAATCAACACTTGTACATCTTAAACTTACACAGAGTTGTCTATTATATCTCAATAAAGCTGGAAAAAACTCAACAAGCAATTTGGAAATTAGAATAATTTAACCAATGATATGCACTACAACTTATATAATTTGCCAAGCAGTTTTAAGGAATATATACTATAATTTATTTCACTGGTGTATGTGTTTTCACAAGCCAGTACCAAGTTGTAATTACAGACACTTTTGATTATGTTTAAATTTTTGATTGGGTTAATCCCCCTCAGTTTTTCTTTTTCATTGTTGCCCTGAATATTTCTGAATTTTTAATATAAATTTTAGTATCAACATTTCTAATTCCATTGGAAAAAAATTTTATTGGGACTTTAATTTATAAGTTAGCTTAGGGAGCACAGACATCTTTGTAATGCTGCATTATCCTATGTAAGAATAAGTGGTATTTTCCCATTTGTTCAAATTTTACTTTTGTGTCTTTTTGGACTTTAAAAAAAAATTGTCATAAAATAGAATAGG
This sequence comes from Panthera pardus, assembly GCF_024362965.1. NCBI lineage: Eukaryota > Metazoa > Chordata > Mammalia > Carnivora > Felidae > Panthera > Panthera pardus. The sequence goes on along the minus strand of NW_026526765.1, from coordinate 51,528,190 downwards.
TTGGACACATTTCTTTTTTTAAGTTTATTCCTAAGTATTTAATCTTCTCTTTTGCTATTATAGATGAAGGCTTCTCTATCATATATCTCTACTTGGTTATTATTTGTGTATTTAAAGGCCATTAATTTTTTATGTCAATTTTATATCCTGCTACCTTACTGAATTATTTTTTAGTTAGTTTTATGATTGAATGTAAGATTTTCTGGATATATTATTATGTCATCTGTAAATAGGAATAGTTTTACAACCCCCCCAAAAAAGAAATATATAGTATATCAACTAAAAGGAATTTTAATTTTGTTTAATCTTTATTTTTTTGAGAGAGACAGACAGAGTGCAAGTGGGGGGAGGAGGAAAGAGAGAGGGAGACACAGAATCTGAAGCAGGCTCCAGGCTCTGAGTTGTCAGCACAGAGCCCGACACAGGGCTCAAACCCATGAACCAGGAGATCATAGCATGAGCCGAAGTCAGACGCTTAACTGACTGAGCCACGCAGGTGCCCCAACTAAAAGGAATTTTGAAACTTAGTTTTTATATTTTTAATATTTTGATTTAAATTACCAAACAAGTTATTAACTATTTTAAGCATCACCTCTGCCTACTACATGCCAGCAGCATCATCATCTCATTCCTGTACTTCTCTCTCCTGTTAGTCTACACGCATTCCATTGCCCATCCAGATAGCAGGAATGCCTACCCTCTTGTTATAAGATCAGCATACTAGCACATAAGAAGTGTCTATAAATACTTGAATCACAGACTCGTATAGCTGAAATGGACCTTAGAGATCACATCCAGATTTCACTTTCTACCTGGGAAAGCTGAGACTTGCACAAAGACAGGCAGCCGTTAGGACCCAGACCTCCTGGCTCTCATCCAGAAGGCACCCTACCACAGAAGGGCCAAGAACTTACACTGAGATGTGGGTTCAGATATCAGCTTTGCCACTGACTGGTAGTGTGATCTTAATTGTGTGATTTTTCTCAGCCTCTGCTTCCTCATCTGCAAAATTTAGATATTCCTACCCGTAAGGTTGTTGAGTCTATGAAACTGTGTGTGTGTGTGTGTGTGTGTGTGTGTGTGTGTGTGCATTAAGCTTTCATTATCCATTATACCTTTAATGACTACCCCAGGGAAGTCTCTTATTTTCTCATCACAACCCAAATACACCTCTACCCCAATCCCACAGCCACCAAAAGAACAGGACAAGGCAGGAAGTGGGAAATGGAACAAGAGCACAATGAACTCCAACCAGAGTAACAAAGCTTGTGTAAGTACACCAAGGCCTGGACTTTAATACCTGCTGGCTCCAGTGTCAGGGTGACTCTAGGGTACCATCTTGGTGTCTAAATCACTTGCAAAACTGTGCTAGGGAAACCAGACCAGCACTCAAACACGCAGCTCCAGCCTGTGCTGGGACCTGAAAAAGCCTGGTCTTGGATCAGCAGTTTCTTACACTCTCACCATTGATGCAGGGCACACTGTTCAGCCTTGTAGACAGATATTAGAACTCACCACTAGCAAAACACTATCCATAAAACTAACTTAATGAGGGGGGAATTGGTACTCTCCCCACCCCACTACCACCACCAACTGAAAAAGAGTCATGATTGCAAAGGTGAAAATCACCTAGAAAAGATCAGATTAGGAAAAAAACAAGCATAAGCAGAATACAACTAGGTCTCCTGGCTCCTGCTTTGTAGCTGTTCTCTGTTGTGGTCATATTCCAAATAAACACAAACAGAGTCCAAAAGTTTCAAAGAGTAACAAAGTCTCTAAGGAAGGTGTCCAGAAGATTCTGAGAAAAGCAGTTATACCACAACTAGAGAGCAAAACTGAACCCCCTAAAAATCCTCCCTGGCCGTCCACACTTCCTAAAACCAAAGTTACCCCCTGTGCTGCAGCCCTTGTTTCCCCACAGCCTCTCTGCTCCTTTCTCCCTGGTGGACTGGGCCTGCCCTGTACTCACTAATTCAGTTCCGTGGCTACTCTGTCCACTGCCCCAGTTAGCACCAGGGAGACTGGTGCTGAGCAGCAGATCCCTCCACCTTAGCAGGCAAGAATGGGGGATGGAATATGTACTCTTTGCTACTTTCCCCTCTAAGAAACTATTTGTAGTATCATCAGGTACATGGTCAGCCTGCAGTAAAGTTCTCACAAGCACTGGAAATCCACTCCTAGTGTGAATCAGTTCCTTCTATTGCTCAGAAAAGATCACTGTAGTTGGAATCTATTTGGACAAAACCTACAGGTTTTGTGTTCTACAGATGGTTCTGTTCTCACCAAGGTTTTAAATGAGCCCCTGAGGACTTGGATTTTAATGTCTTCTCTGCTTTCAGCCTCCCTTTTTCATCTTCTCAAGCCTCAGCCAAATGCCAAGGAACCACATGACCTTTAAGCAAACCACACCATTTATAAAGGGCTTGTTTTCCTTGGCCAGTTTTCTGTGGACAATTGACAGGGTGAAACCTAAATGGATTGCTTTGAATTAAGGCACACACAGGCACACTGGTACTTCTTAAAGGGAAAGCCATTCTGTTAGCTTCTCATTTTAAAGGGTCTACATTGAATTACACTAAGTAAAAATATTATGAGTATTTTTATATACAAAGAACTAAGTTACGTCCAAACCACAGTGACTCTGGATTATGGCATTATTCAACCAACTTTTCAGGTGCCCAATGTCCCATGATGTCTAAGGTCAAAACACTTTTTCCCTCATCCCTGAGCTGAGTTTACTCTTGCAATAAAGGTGGTCATGCTATAGGATAAAGGCGAGAAGCCCTTAAGTCATAGGACCCAAGTTCAAGTCATAGCTCTAACTCTTATGGGCTCTAAAACCTTGGCCAGGTGATAAAAGATTATATTTGCTGATTTCCTAGTTAATTAAATGTAGCTACAAATTCTTTGTGGCTTTTCTGATCAACAGGCAATTTTCTCCAACCTTTGAATCTTGGCTGGTCTTACAATTTCTTTGACTAATAGAATGTGGCAGAAGCAACATGGTGCAAGTTCCACAGCCTTGTAGCTTCTGTCTCCACCATGTTGGAATGTTTTCCTGAGAATACCCACATAAGAAAACTAATCTAGCCTTCTATAAAAGAAGAAGCCATATGGGGAAGAAACAAGGCATCATAGCCCACATCTAACATCAACTGCCAAACATACAAGTGAAGCTTTCTTGGAGCTTCCAATCCAATTGACCCTCCAGCAACCAGAATTTTGAGCCCAAGAAAAACCAGCAGAGAGGCCACCCTACCAGCCTACAGAAGCACAAAGAATGAGTTATTGTTGCTTTAAGCTAGTAAGCTTTGAGGTGGTTTGTTACAGAGCAAAGGTTGACTGAGTCTCTATTTCCTCATTTAAATGGGATGTTAATAATGCATATCCAACTCTTCATTTGTTTATTCAACAGAGTTATTGAGCATTTACTATATAATATCTGTATAATATGTATTCATATGTAATTTTGAGAATCAAATGAGATGAAGGATGTTAATATACTTGGGAATATTAGTTTTACTGGTACTAGCACCTCCCTTTCATGTAGCTCCCACATTTTTTAAGCACTTAAATCCACTTTGTATTTTTTTCTCTCAAAGAATCAGTTTGCATCATTTCCAGTCATCTCTGATGGAGCTAATCCTTTGACACCTGCCCTTCTACTCTAATTCTCAGATAGGCCTGCCCTTAGGTAAAGGACCCCTGGGATTTTCTTCTTACAGAGTCAGAAATTCACTCCTCATGGGGAGCACAAAACTATTACTGTAAAGCACGAAGGTGGAGGACTTTCCATTACTATCCCAATAAGAACCTTTTTAAAAAATCTTTAATAACTATAATAATTAAAATTCATTGAGCACTTACTATGTGTCAGTACTAAGCTTTTTAGTGAATGGTCATTGGATTCAACAGCACACTGAGATATGTACTATTATAAATCCCTACTTGAGAGTAAGGAAACTAAAGACCTAGTAATATTAAATAATGTGCCCAAAGGCATATGGCATGAAGTGGACCAAGATTCAATCCCTGGTATTCTGAGTCCAGAGCACCACCCTTAACCACTGCCCTGGTCTACTCAGTTTACTTTTTTTTATATTGTAAATGTTTATTTATTTTTGAGACAGAGAGATAGAGAGTGAGCAGAGGAGGGGCAGAGAAAGAGGGAGACAGAATTCCAAGCAGGCTCTTTCCCCCTGATGTGGGGCTTGAATCTATGAACCGCAAAATCATGACCTGAGCCGAAACTGAGAGACCCTTAACTGACTGAGCCACCCAGGCATCCCCTCAGTTTATCTTTTTGAAGCCATGTCTCACCATGGCTCTCAATTCTTGTCCTTGATGGAGAACATATTGTTTTCAAGCTAAGCTCATTGGAGGTCAAGTTCTGTGACCTTGGCCAAGCCATCTCCTGCTCTACCCCTCTACCTCACACCAAGTAAATTAAGCAGGTTAGACCAGGTAATGTTGAAAACCCCTTCCAGCCCTGAAAATCAGATGGTAAATTCTTTACTAACATCTTGTTATATTCTGAATTTTATTTCCTTCTTACTAATGCAACTAAAGGGCATTAGGGGAGAAAAAAGAAAAGCAGATGCTATAAAAGTATGTTTATTAACTAAGGTAGGGAAATGAAAAGGCAACAGAGGGGATTCTATTTATATCTCCCTTGAAGATTATGCTATAATCGATACTATTTGATTTTTTTTAATGCATTCATTCAGAACCAAGACCCTGTAGGGTGCTCTTTAAGTCTGACACTGAATGAAATAATTGAATTAAAATAGGCTTGAGGCTTTTGCAAGGCATTAAACTCCCTGAAGAGATTCAGGACTTGATCAAGGCCACTTCAGCACCAGCACTGATGACACCACAGGAAAACAAGATTTGGTCACAGGTATTTCTGGGCACATGGGAGGAGGGGAGTTCTAGGCTCCTTGGAAAGGGGGCTGTTACAGTAGAAGTGATAGCTCAGGGAAAATAAACTCGGCACGAAAATTTCCCAACAGTTCACTGGAGTCTGACATTCACTTCATGACATTATCTTGGATAAAACTTATCCTTCTGGGGCTCAATCAGATCAGAGTCTGACTCTTGATTTCAGCTCAGGTCATAATCTCATGGTTCATGAGATCAAGCCCCCTGTCAGGCTCCATGCTGTCTGAGCAGAGCTTGCTTGGGATTCTCTCTCTTCCTTTCTCTGTGCCCCTCCCCTGCTTATGCTCTGTCTCTCCCTCAATATAAATAAATAAACATTTTTTAAAAACCTTATCATTCCATAGCAGAAAATGAAGTCTAATAGCAATCATTAACAAGTACCATTCAGGGGTTCCTAGGTGGCTTAGTCAGCTGAGCATCTGACTCTTGATTTCTGCTCAGGTCATGATCTCACAGTCATGGGATCGAGCCCCATGTTAGACTTCACATTTAGCATGGAGCCTGCTTAAGACTCTCTCCCTTTGCCTCTGCCTCTGCCTCTGCTCCTCTCTCCACTTGCTCACTTGTGCATGAGCTCGCTCAAAAAAAATTTTATTTAAAAAACAAAGTACCGGGGCACCTGGGTGGCTCAGTCGGTTGAGCATCCGAGGTCGACTCAGGTCATGATCTCGCAGTCTGTGAGTTCGAGCCCCACGTCGGGCTCTGTGCTGACAGCTCAGAGCCTGGAGCCTGCTTCGGATTCTGTGTCTCCCCCTCTCTCTGCCCCTCCCCTGCTCATGCTCTGTCTCTCTGTCAAAAATAAATAAACATTAAAAAAAAAAAAAGTACCATTCATTATGCACCCTCCATATTCTAGGTAGGGTACTAACCTAAATATTTTTTATGCATTAGCTTATATAGTCTTCACAGCTATATGAGGTTAAAAATCATCAAACCCATACGGATAAAGAAGACGTGGTATACATATATACAATGGAATATTACTCAGCCACAAAAAAAGAATGAAATCTTGCCAGTTAGACAGTATTATGCTAAGTGAAATAAGTCCATTAGAGAAAGACAAATGCCATATGATTTCACTCCTATGTGGAATTTAAGAAACAAGACAGAGGAACATAGGAGGGGAAAAAAAAGAGACAAACCATAAAATAGGCTCTTAACTATAGAGACAAACAGGGTTGCTGGAGGAGAGGTGGGTTGGGGGGTGGATTAAGTGGGTGATGGATACTAAGGAGGGCACTTTGAAAAGCACTGGGTGTTGTATGTAACTGATGAAGCACTAAATTCTACACCTGTATGTTAACCAACTAGAACTTAAATAAAAACTTGAAGAAAAAAAAACCCATCAAGCTCATTTTATAGATGAGAAAACTGAGGTGCCAAGTAATGCCAGGACTTGCCCAAGTTTGTGCAGCTAACAAGTTGTAGACCGAAACCCTTATCTGTGGTGCCCATCCAGTACTCTTCAGCACTATGCCACTTAAAGTGCAAGTGGCATGTTATTGCAGGAATGTGACCTGGGAGAAATGCATGCCTACAGACTCTTTCCTCAGGTGCATGCCATCTGGTCAGTAAACCCTACATACCAGAATAGCTCAAATTACAAATGACTGAGGTCAGATCCAAACCTGAGAACAGGTTTCCACATGGGCAGGCAGATAGGACAAAGTCACAGTGAGGACCTAAACTACCCCTCACAAGTCTGCCCAAGACTGGCCCAGTTAGCCACTTTTATTTTTAACGTATTACTAAAATTTTGACTCCAATTCCAATGTGTAGGGGGTTCTTTCCCCCACTAAACAACTCTCCAACATAAACTGGTTGTCCCATAATTTAACTCCACTCTGATACTATTTACCGAGCTATAACATCGGGTTCCAAAGGTTAAGGGCTCAGCCCCACAAGACTGCTTCTCCACCTCCACGTCAGATATAAGCCCAAGTTTTCTGATCCATCGGTTATGGGTTGGAAGTTCCAACAGCCTGCTCCTTATTTTCAATTAACTTGTTAGAGCAGCTCACAGAACCTGAAGAAACATCGTACTTACAAGGTTGTCAGTTAATTACAAATGGAGGTAACTCAGAAACAACCAGCCAGAGGAGATGCATGGGACAAGGTATGGGGAAGGGGTGAGGAGCCTCCGTGCTCTCAGGGCAAGCCCCTCTGTTCAAAGCTCTATGTGTTCACCAACCTGGAAGCTCTCGGAACCCAGAGCTTTGGGGGTCTTATGGAGGCTTCATTATACAGGCATGATTGATTAACGCATTAACCACTAGTGACTGAACTCAATCTCCAGACCCTCTCTCCTCCCTGGAGCTCAGAGGGCTAACGTTGAAAGTTTGAACTTTGAATCATATGGTTGGTTCTCCTGGCAACCAGTCCCCATCCTTAGGTGCCATCCAACTGTCACCTCATTAATACAACACTTTTGTCACTCTTATCACAGGAAATTCCAAGGCTTTTAGGACCACAGTGCCAGAAATGGGAATGAAGACCACATGCATATATATTATAAATCACAGTATCACAATTGGGCATTCCATGGGATTAGGAACTGTGTCTTCCTTCCCTAGTATCCAGCACCTACAGTTTGTTGAGAAGATGCAAGAGTACCTGAAAGAAGCAAAAGAAAACATACAAAATGAAGTAAACCAAAAAACAAGAAATCTCAATCCAAAATCTAACCATTCTCACCTGAAGGAAAAAAAAAAAAAAAAAAAAGGAAAGCAGAGCTGGGCAGGGGTACTCAGAGCAGGTGGGCTTTGGGAGGATGTGAGATCCCTACTGATGAGAGAAAAAACTCTCTAAAGGCCTGAGATATAAAGGAAGCATTTTAGATTTCTAAGTCAACATGATTGTACATAAACTTTGCTTCAACCAAAAACTCTGATTGATGGCCCACCAAGCATACCTTGTGTACCTGCTTTGTGGATGAGTAGCCTAAAGGAAAACCATCTTGTCCTTAAGATATCAATCAGTGCTCCTACTCCCTGCATTACTTGACATTAAAACTTGTGGCTCCTGCCTATATGCTCATTTATAATCTTTTGATCCTTTACAAGATAGGAAAGTATATAACCCTATGAAAACTGTTCATTCTCTGGAACACTTTTTTCCCCGTGAAGAGTATGTTTCCGGGACAGTTGTCCGAACTCAGGCTCAGATAAAACTCTTTCTTAGTTTTAGAGATTCTAAAAGGTTTGGTTATTTTGCATCGACACTGTCAGGTCAGTTGCAAGAGATGCTAACAGCTGAAATGACCACTCTCTGAATTGCTAGCCTTAGATCATACTTACGACATTTGAGTGTGCATTAGAATCACCTGGGGAATTTATTAAACCACAGATTGCTGCTTCACCCCCAGAGGTTCTGAATTTTGCATTTCTAATTCCCAGGTGATACTAATGCTGCTGGTTTGGGGTCTAGCATGCAACCTTCATCGAACATTGGATGTGCAGCCAAACCAGAGAGTAATGTAGGAGCATTACTTGAAATTCATGGGCTTGAAATTCATAACCATAAGATAACAGCAAATATTTATTGAACCCTTAACATGTGACAGTCACTCCAGTGAGTACATTACCGTATGATCTCATTTAATCCACACTGGAACATTTCAAGCAGGAACTATTCTTCCCATTTTACTGATTAGGAGAATGAGAGAAATTAAGTAGTTTGTCCCAGGCCATAAACTGGTAAGTGACAACCTGGAAATCCAGATCACACGTATGTCTATGCAGACTCAGAACCATTGGGCCTCTAAATTTAGTCCCTTCCCCAAGGCACTCAGTGTTCTGGTCTCTGCCTCAAATCTTCAGTATTTGGTTGAGTCCAGATGCCAACAGTCTAAACTGGAACAACTGGAGTCAACATGATAGAGATGATATGTTAGATAGACAGATAGATCAATCTGTATTCATAGATACATATATGAATAAACAAATGTAAATCACACAATGGTTTTACTGATTTCAATACTTTTCTAAACCCAGACACTGTCCTGTTTACACTCCTTCAATGGCACTTCCAAATATGGCATATTCATGGCCCTTCATGATGGGGGCCCTGCCCAGGACTGCCTGGCCCCTCACCCCTCCTCCATTTTCTCCCGTCCACTTTCAGTTCCCCAAATCCAACCAGGCCACCAGGCCTTTATCAATGATATCCTTTTTCTTTTTAATGTTTATTTATTTTTGAGAGAGAGAAAGACACAGAGTGTGAACAGGGGAGGGGCAGAGAGAGAGAGGGAGACCCAGAGTCCGAAGCAGGCTCCAGACTCCGAGCTGTCAGCACATAGCTCTGATGTGGGGCTCGAACCCACAGACTGAGATTATGACCTGAGCCGAAGTCGGACGCCTAACCAACTGAGCCACCCAGGTGCCCCTGTCCATGATATTCTTTCTCCATCCTTCCTCCCTATCTGCCTGGAGAACTTCTACCCATCCTTTAAAACTACTATCACTTCTTATCAAAACTTCTTATCAAAAATCCTCTCCCACATACCTCCTCAGAGCAAACACAGCAGCACATCTAACACACTCCATTTCATCACTACTATTTCTCATTCCCTATACCCTATTCACTGAATTTCCAAGAGACCCTTTTAACAGAATCCTGGCTCCACCCTGAGAATGAGACTTTCTCTAAAGACTCTTCCAGTACGGACTGTACTGTCTCCCCTCCACCAGGCCTGCAGAAGGGTAGTATCCTTTATCCTTTCTTCTAGACGACTCCCCTTCCTTCCTCAGTAAAACCCCTGCAGCTTTGAATCACCAGTTATCAGATTACACCACTCACCACCCCTCCTTATTACAGTCCACTCCCTAGGTCCCACCCTTCATTCCTAAAATGTTTACCCCTGGCTTATCTTCCCTCCCTCCAATACCAGTTCTGTCTTAATTATTGGTGATTTCCACATCTACATTGTTGACCCTTCCAATATCCTGTTCACTCACTTCCTTTACTTTTCTCACCTGCAGTGAACTGGTTCTCCATCTCACTTCACCAATCACTTCCATGGCCTCATCCCAGACTCTAGACTTTGTCATTACCAATCACTGAAACCCCTCCAAACTCTCACTTGCAAGCATACCACTTTCCAAGGGAGGACATGACACAGGTGACAGGATGAGTGACAGTGACAGAGGCTCAGATTCCCTAGTCCATTGTCATCATTGCTCCCTCTTGTCCAATCCTCTGGCCTCTTCACTTTGTCATACTGGCTAAACCACACATCTCTTCATTGGAATTAAGTCTCTGCCTGCTCAACCCACACCCTGAGAGCTAAGAGTTGCTAGAGAGAAATATAACCATGCTGACTGGGTCACTGAAGTCTTGATTGTAAACCTCAAGCAGGAGCCCATTCATCCTTCCACCCCCCCTTGATGATTCTTTCATGACTTTTCCTCTTTGCAAACCCCGAGTCCCCTTCTCAATTTTCAGCCCTTGACTTGACTTCTCTAAATCATTAAGAAAATAAAGGCAATCAGGAACTTCCACTAGCTCCCATGTCATCTCACTCTCCTGCCTGCCCACCTACGTTCTCCAATGGGTGTGATGTCAGGCTCCAGACACCTTCCGCTCTGGCCACCCAAGGATTCCAGACCCTGTAACGCCACTAAGCCACATTCTGCCCTCTTTGAGACAAATTCTCTAGCTCCCCTGGATAGAATGATACCATGGAGACAGCAAATAAACTGTGGTGGGGATGTGGATCTCTTTCCTTCTGTTAAATTAGAAATTTAAATTATTCCTTTGTGCTTTGTATGCAAGTAGAGGATAAGGCCCTTGATATGTTACTATTTCAACAAGCGAAAGGCTGGGCATCCCTATATTGTATTGTCCCTGTATTGTTCCTCCTATTCATCTGGCCTCTACTTATTTCAAATACAGTGGCCCAGAGAAGACAAATAAAACAGGATTTGAGTCCTTAATGTGTTGTGTGTTTATTTGGATTTACCAAGACCAATTGTTCAATTCAATCAGTAAAAATAAATTCTTATTCAGTCTTTTTCCCTTGTAATCATTGAAGCATCTCAAATGTGAATAGTGTTTGGGGGCGAGAAGTATGTGTGGGGGTGAGATGGAGATTGAAATGTCACTTTATGTGAACTTTTAAAAAAATTCTTCACTTTTCACAGACATTTTTTGAAAAAGAGTACTATATATGATTTTTCTCTCCTTCCTTTCTAGCCCTGTCAACAATTCAAATTCCCATTTTCCTATTACATTAGTTAAGGTTATAGGAAAGAGTCTTCTAAGGCTATTTGCATTTTAATTTACACTGAACACTTACCATCTGCCTTGGCATTATTCAAGTGCTTTATGTCTGTTATTTCAATCTTTACTCTCATCTTCACAGGATAGGTAGTATTTTATCATCATCCTTATTTACAAATTTGGAAACAGGCTCAGATAAATTCAGGGATCAGCCCAAGGTCTCTAGCTACTGAGTGGGGGACCTGAAGACCAAACCTACGCAGTCTGACTTTTAAGTGTGTATACCAGGGATGTCCCAACATTTTCCATTTCCCTCTATGTGATTCACTCCTTTGTATCCTACAGTCAATTGAGTATTTAAGAGGAGAATGGGATGAATGGGGTTAAGTTTCACTGAGAGGATAAAAGATGAGTTAGGTCATACAGAATAGATTGAGTTCCTTGGGATAAGAATTAGTAGAGGCAAAATGCAAATTATGCTGATGGAGAAACCTCTTCCATTTTATTAAGAAAGACATTTTATTTGTTTTTAAATATAATTACACTCGCATAGTAAAATTTCTGAAAATATATATATTCAAGTGGAAATAGTGCTTATTTATGAATAATTGACATTTAAATACTTTTTTATAGTTGAGGATCTTTTTGTTTGTCTCAAGTTTTTATTTATACATATCAATATGATGAATCACTAAATTCTACTCCTGAAACTAATATTACACTATATGTTAACTAACCAGAATTTAAATAAAGAAACCTCTTACATTTTAAATTCTTATCTGCTGACACAGTGGCAAGGACAGGACAAGGCCAGTCTCTAAGTATCTTAAGGAGGTAATCTGAGATAGTGATTTCTGGAGTGAAAACTGCCAAGGTTAAAGTCAGGCTTTTCTTACCATGTGAACTTGTGCCACTTACTTAACTCTCAAGTACTTCCTAGGCAAATAAGGATAATAATAATAATAATAGCAGCAACTTCAGAGTCAAGTTGGTACCAAGTGTTCACCAAAGGGACAACATTAAACTTTGAATGCAGCATGACAGACTAAGAGACAAAGGCTAGATCATCTGTAAAAATAAAATTCTAGCCTACTATCTGCACTCAGCCCAGAAAACCAACCCATTATCTATGGTAATGAGCCCAGGAAACCAGCCTACTCACTATTTATAAGACTTGCAAAAAGTCAAAAGACCACTAATCTCTAGAAAAAAATCCATGAAACCAAATAACTCCTGAAACAATCATCCCCCAATAGGCAGAACTTCATTAGTAACTTGCACCTTCATTAAATTTTCTCCTTATAACTTAGAACCAACCAGAGAAAGCCAAATAGGCACCCTTAACCAATCACACAAGATATCCTGCTTCTGGTTAGCCCACTTACAACTTCCTCATGCTAACAGCCTCTAAGCTGGATATACTTGAAGTCTTCCCTTTTCTCCCCTCTAAAGCTTCCCCACTGCTCTGCCTGCTTTGAGTCACAGCCAAAACAAAAGTGATGGTGGCTGGATCCCTTGATACACAGCAAGCCCTGAATAAATAGCTTTCCCATGTTCCCATTGGGTTGGTCTTTATTTCCACAAACCCTAACTAAACTCATTCAGGTGAAAAATCATGGGGTCTTAGATCAAGATGGTAACAGTGAAGATGGCAAGAAGTGAGCAGATTCAGATAGAACCTGAAGAGGTGAGGTAAGAGAAAATAAGAATCAAATTCCAGTCAGATAACTCAGTGGGCAATGGTACCATGTACAGAGATGAGGAAGGCTGGATACCTGTGTTCCCAAACTGGAAAAACAGTGCTTTAGGCTTTCCTACTCCCTGAACACACAGTAATATAAATAGCTCCAAAAATCTTTAAGAGACCATCTCAGCCAGCCGAACATGTGGGCAGAGGATCATTTCTTTGGATGGAGTTCATGAGTGTCATAAGCTCCTACTGCCATGAACTTCTTCTCCTGCCTCAAAAACAAATCTTTGCAATCCCCTGACTGATACATGAAATTCTACCCTTGGAACTGGCTTCAACCACAATTAAAAAGTTAATAAAACAGCATAATCTTAATTTGTTCTAAAATACATGTATATCTGGAAGGAAATAGAGAAAAATGTTAACCACATTTGTTATCTCTGGATAGTGGTATTCTGGGTGATTTAAATTTTCTTCTTAACACATTTCTGTATTTCCTAAGCCTTTAATAATGAGCAAGAACTTTTCTTATTAAAAAAATGCATTTCTTAAAAATAAGATCTCTGGGATAGTTAACAAATTAAAAGCTGTCAGTCATTTCTTCCCAAATGGAGTGTATATCGAGCATGTATAAGTTCTAATGGGGAGTGTAGAATATATGAGAACTGTCTAATAGGGTCAAAGGCACAAGGAGGAATATGTTCCCCAAAACTTCAAAATAAGGCCAAGACAGCCCTGACTGCAGCTATGTGAGAAAAAGTGACTATAGAGTTCAGCCCAGAGACATGAGTTGTGATACAAACATATGCAGTATTTCCAAACACTTTTTCAGGGGGGTCACTACCAGCCTAAAAACAGGGGACAGCCTATTTTTTAACTAAATAATTAATTTTAAATGCAAACAGAGGCAAATTCAGAAATAGGCTGTCCCAAGAGAAGCCAATTCAGCCCTAAACCAGACCTCCTAACCAAGGCCTGGACTTGGAGAAGCACCAGGGCCATGTGTGGCCATGTTTTGTTACTTGGATGAGAAAAGGAAGTGAAATGATATCAGGCTCTTCTCCCCTCCCCCAAAATAGAAGAGGAAAGCTGTTATTGCCCAACGGCCACACCTCATACAACAGGCCCTCTGCTCTAAACCTTTACATCATTGGCTTATTTCCACTCATTCTTGGCTAAACTGACAAATATATCTGTTCACTTTGGCTTCAAGCAAAGACTAGACCCCTCCAGGGCCTAGGATTTAAAATGCTCAGCAGTGTGGCTAATTGATGCTAGGAGGATTATCAAAAGGGAGTTTCTCTTTCCTAGGACAACTTTCTCTGGCATTGTGTACGTAGGAGATAGTTGGATGGACTCTTGAAGTCAAGGGCCCAGAAAAGTCCAGAAGCACATTTTCCTGCTCAACAGTAACACCAGGGGGACATTCAGACACATTTTTTTCCATCACATCCCATACTAATCCCAAATTATCCAAAACTTGGAAATAAATTGAAGTGAGAAATGTTTGTCCTTTCAATGCCATTGTTTCTCAGACTCATGAGAGGATCATTTAATTAGGACTTTGATCTTGCCTTTCACTACTTGTTTAGGGAACAAACATTGTGAAAAGGATGTTAACTTATAGATTTCTGTCCCAAAGGTTACAATTTCATTGCCCTGTAGAACATTAACCAATTTTGTATCTTTTACCAAATTCATTTCCACATTCCTTTTGACTGGCTTATGATATCAATGTCTGTTCTTCAAATTTTCTTTTTGAACCACCTCTACCCTCTTACTGAGTCATTCATTAACGAGTTGAGTAAAATCTTTACACATGCTTATTGTCTTTCATATGAGTCATGGTTCAGGGAGCAAAACTTTTCCTCTACCCTCTCACATTCAGAAATTAGAGTCTACAAATTAAACTCAAATGGAAAGATCAGCAAGAGAGAAAACAGATTTTAATCCTGTATGTATGGTAGTTTATACAAAAAGATGTGACTAAAGGGTTTATATATCATCTTAATAGGGGAGGTGGAGGGGGGATAGGCACTTGTGAGAAGAAAATGACTTCTTAGAAGGACAGCAGAAGGGGCGCCTGGGTGGCTCAGTCGGTTGAGCATCCGACTTCAGCTCAGGTCACGATCTCGTGGTTCACGAGTTCGAGCCCTGCGTCAGGCTCTGGGCTGACAGCTCAGAGCCTGGAGCCTGCTTTGGATTCTGTGTCTCCCTCTATCTTTGTCCCTCCCCCGCTCATGCTCTGTCTCTCTCTCTCTCTCTCTCTGTCAAAAATAAATAAAACATTTTTAAAAAGTTAAAAAAACAAAAAGGACAGCAAGAAAAGAGCACTTAGAAGAAATGGGGATATGATAGTTTTGTGACAATGCCTGTTTTGATGTGGTACCAACTTCTCATCACCAAGATTAGAAGGAAAGGATTTGTGACCATTGAGTTCTCCTGAGTTCTTTTGAAAGTCTCTTCTCTTAGGCAGATAAGGGAGTTTAGGATCTCAAATCCTTCTGCTGGAAGTAACTTTTATGCAACCATAGCATATTTTATACCTTCACATGTATTAATTTTTTTTTTTTTTGGAAACTTAATTTTCCAAATTTCAGGGATGGAAATTTAAGTCTCAAGGATAGCAGAAGAGCCACACCTCAGCAGAATAAAAGCCATACTTTAAAACAAGTTCTGACACTAAAGTTCTTCCCACATTGCCAAACTAAATAGCTTGTGGCCTTAACCAAGTCACTTTCCCTCTCTGGTCTCAGTTTCCTCAGATGTAAACTAGGGCAGGGAGAAGAGGTGATCTCCACAGTTCCTTCCAGATCCAGTGATCTTTGATAAAGTTAATTCCTTGGCAAAACGATAGAAACAACCAAACTGATCTTTATGTCCTCTTCCCATTCCACTCCTAATGATGTCATTTCATAGTGAGCCCATGGTCCTGAATTTTCTCTCTCCATCAAGACTGTGTCCTATCCATCAGGGTACCTTTCAAACAGGGAATCTTGTCATGTTATAAACTATAAAGTAATCAATACCAAGGGAAATGGCTCTTAAGAGATTAAGGTCTCGTGCACATATACATACTATCCTTTAAAAGGTATCTATATTTACATTCCAAGGAAGATAAACATTTTTACACCGTTGAGTGGTAGAATCCCAGGCAATGTGACAAGCAACCAGGGTAGATTAGTGAGAGCGGGAGAATTTTAACACTTCTACACCAAATGTATTTGGAGGGTTGAGTTTTGGTCACAACAGGCCAGCACTGAGTCTTGGCCAGTATCAGTCCCCATGACACACCAGCTGTTATATATTTTGGACATTACCCTTGCTTTTTTGTCTTGGTTCGTTGAGTCACATCTGCCTCCAAATACATACAACGATGATAAAATCTCTGCATCTGTTGCTAGGCATTCATCTTCTCCAACCCAAAATGTAACATTTGCACACTGCATTTGATTAACATGATTACACTTCATTCTCATTATTCTTCATTAAATAAAAAATAGATGCTTACATATTTTTCTTTTTACTTATTAATCTGTCCTAATGTTTCTACACTGAATATTTCTTCAATGTTAGAGTTTAAATAATGAAAACAACTAACACAGAGACTCTATTAAGGATAAGGAATGAGCTACCATCCTGATCCCTTCAATGAAGCTTATCTTTTTAATACTCTTTTCCCCTTCTCCCTAGCAATTAAAAGACAAGCATCGGTGCTGCAGAAGGGTGTGTGTGTGTGTGTGTGTGTGTGTGTGTGTGTGTATGTTTCAGAGCAGAGGAGAACCAGTAGGACAGTTTTTTCCACTGCCAAAGTTGTAACAACATACCATGTCTTGACTTACAGGAGAATTATTTCAACATCGTTTTTAATAAAGATATTGATGGGTCATCTTCTGGGTTAGCATCAGTTCTCAAGGGAATGTCCTGGCCTAGACAAGACACAGCACAAGTGGTCAAAGATGCATGTACAACAATGTTTCTCAATGCTGGCTGCACATTGGAATCAACTGAGGACAGTTTCCTTTTTTTTTTTTCAATATATGAAATTTGTCAAATTGGATTCCATACAACACCCAGTGCTCATCCCAAAAGGTGGCCTCCTCAATATCCATCACCCACCTTCCCCTCCCTCCCACCCCCCATCAACCCTCAGTTTGTTCTCAGTTTTTAAGAGTCCCTTATGCTTTGGCTCTCTCCCACTCTAACCTCTTTTTTTTTTTTTCCTTCCCTCCCCCATGGGTTTCTATTAAGTTTCTCAGAATCCACATAAGAGTGAAAACATATGGTATCTGTCTTTCTCTGTATGGCTTATTTCACTTAGCAGCACAGTCTCCAGTTCCATCCACGTTGCTACAAAGGGCCACATTTCATTCTTTCTCATTGCCACGTAGTACTCCATTGTGTATATAAACCACAATTTCTTTATCCATTCATCAGTTGATGGACATTTAGGCTCTTTCCATAATTTGGCTATTGTTGAGAGTGCTGCTATAAACATTGGGGTACAAGTGCCCCTATGCATCAGTACTCCTGTATCCCTTGGGTAAATTCCTAGCAGTGCTATTGCTGGGTCATAGGGTAGGTCTATTTTTAATTTTTTGAGGAACCTCCACACTGTTTTCCAGAGCGGCTGCACCAATTTGCATTCCCACCAACAGTGCAAGAGGGTTCCCGTTTCTCCACATCCTCTCCAGCATCTATAGTCTCCTGATTTGTTCATTTTGGCCACTCTCACTGGCGTGAGGTGATGTCTGAGTGTGGTTTTGATTTGTATTTCCCTGATGAGGAGTGACGTTGAGCATCTTTTCATGTGCCTGTTGGCCATCCGAATGTCTTCTTTAGAAGTATCTATTCATGTTTTCTGCCCATTTCTTCACTGGGTTATTTGTTTTTCAGGTGTGGAGTTTGGTGAGCTCTTTATAGATTTTGGATACTAGCCCTTTGTCTGATATGTCATTTGCAAATATCTTTTCCCATTCCGTTGGTTGCCTTTTAGTTTTGTTGGTTGTTTCCTTTGCTGTGCAGAAGATTTTATCTTCATAAGGTCCCAGTAGTTCATTTTTGCTTTTAATTCCCTTGCCTTTGGGGATGTGTCAAGTAAGAGATTGCTACGGCTGAGGTCAGAGAGGTCTTTTCCTGCTTTCTCCTCTAGGGTTTTGATGGTTTCCTGTCTCACATTCAGGTCCTTTATCCATGTTGAGTTTATTTTTGTGACTGGTGTGAGAAAGTGGTCTAATTTCAACCTTCTGCATATTGCTGTCCAGTTCTCCCAGCAGCATTTGTTAAAGAGACTGTCTTTTTTCCATTAGATGTTCTTTCCTGCTTTGTCAAAGATTAGTTGGCCATATGCTTGTGGGTCTAGTTCTGGGTTTCTATTCTATTCCATTGGTCTATGTGTCTGTTTTTGTGCCAATACCATGCTGTCTTGATGATGACAGCTTTGTAGTAGAGGCTAAAGTCTGGGATTGTGATGCCTCCTGCTTTGGTCTTCTTCTTCAAAATTACTTTGGCTATTTGGGGCCTTTTGTGGTTCCATGTGAATTTTAGGATTGCTTGTTCTAGTTTCGAGAAGAATGCTGGTGCAATTTTGATTGGGATTGCATTGAATGTGTAGATAGCTTTGGGTAGTATTGACATTTTGACAATATTTCTTCTTCCAATCCATGAGCATGGAATGTTTTTCCATTTCCTTATATCTTCTTCAATTTCCTTCATAAGCTTTCTATAGTTTTCAGCATACAGATCTTTTATATCTTTGGTTAGATTTATTCCTAGGTATTTTATGCTTCTTGGTGCAATTGTGAATGGGATCAGTTTCTTTATATGTCTTTCTGTTGCTTCATTACTAGTGTATAAGAATGCAACTGATTTCTGTACATTGATTTTGTATCCTGCAACTTTGCTGAATTCATGTATCAGTTCTAGCAGACTTTTGGTGGAGTCTATCGGATTTTCCATGTAGAATATCATGTCATCTGCAAAAAGTGAAAGCTTGACTTCATCTTTGCCAATTTGGATGCCTTTGATTTCCTTTTGTTGTCTGATTGCTGATGCTAGCACTTCCAACACTATGTTAACAGCACTGAGAGTGGACATCCCTGTCGTGTTCCTGATCTCAGGGAAAAAGCTCTCAGTTTTTCCCCATTGACGATGATGTTAGCTGTGGGCTTTTCATAAATGGCTTTTATGATGTTTAAGTATGTTCCTTCTAGCCCGACTTTCTCGAGGTTTTTATTAAGAAAGGTTGCTGAATTTTGTCAAATGCTTTTTCTGCATCGATTGACAGGATCATATGGTTCTTATCTTTTCTGTTATTAATGTGATGTATCATGTTGATTGATTTGCAAATGTTGAACAAGCCCTGCATCCCAGGAATGAATCCCACTTGATTATGGTGAATAATTCTTTTTATGTGCTGTTGAATTCGATTTGCTAGTATCTTATTGAGAATTTTTGCATCCAAATTCATCAGGGATATTGGCCTGTAGTTCTCTTTTTTTACTGGGTCTCTGTCTGGTTTAGGAACCAAAGTAATGCTGGCTTCATAGAATGAGTCTGGAGGTTTCCATTCCCTTTCTATTTTTTGGAATAGCTTGAGAAGGATAGGGACTATCTCTGTTTTAAACGTCTGGTAGAACTCCCCTGGGAAGCCATCTGGTCCTGGACTCTTATTTGTTGGGAGATTTTTGATGACTGATTCAATTTCTTCACTGGTTATGGGTCTGTTCAAGCTTTCTATTTCCTCTGGATTGAGTTTTGAAGTGTGTGGGTGTTTAGGCATTTGTCCATTTCTCCCAGGTTGTCCAGTTTGTTGGCATATAATTTTTCATAGTATTCATTGATAATTTCTTGTATCTCTGAGGGATTGGTTGTAATCATTCCATTTTCATTCATGATGTTATCTATTTCAGTCATCTCCCTTTTATTTTGAGAAGCCTGGCTAGAGATTTATCAATTTTGTTTATTTTTTCAAAAAACCAACTCTTGGTTTCGTTGATCTGCTCTACAGTTTTTTTTAGATTTTATATTGTTTATTTCTGCTCTGATCTTTATTATTTCTCTTCTTCTGCTGGATTTAGGCTGCCTTTGCTGTTCTGCTTCTATTTCCTTTAGATGTGCTGTTAGATTTTGTATTTGGGATTTTTCTTGTTTCTTGAGATAGGCCTGGACTGCAATGTATTTTCCTCTCAGGACTGCCTTTGCTGCATCCCAAAGTGTTTGGATTGTTGTATTTTCATTTTCATTTGTTTCCATATATTTTTTAATTTCTTCTCTAATTGCCTGGTTGACCCACTCATTCTTTTGTCGGGTGTTCTTTAACCTGCATGCTTTTGGAGGTTTTCCAGACTTTTTCCTTTGGTTGATTTCAATCTTCATAGCATTGTGGTCTGAAAGTATGCATGGTATGATCTCAATTCTTGTATATTTATGAAGGGCTGTTTTGTGACCCAGTATGTGATCTAGCTTGGAGAATGTTCCATGTGCACTCGAGAAGAAGGTATATTCTGTTGCTTTGGGATGCAGAGTTCTAAATATATCTGTCAAGTCCATCTAATCCAATGTATCATTCAGGGCCCTTGTTTCTTTATTAACCGTGTGTCTAGATGATCTATCCATTTCTGTAAGTAGAGTGTTAAAGTCCCCTGCAATTTCCACATTCTTATCAATAAGGTTGCTTATGTTTGTAATTGTTTTATATATTTGGGGGCTCCTGTATTTGGTGTATAGACATTTATAATTGTTAGCTCTTCCTGATGGATAGACCCTGTGATTATTATATAATGCCCTTCTTCATCTCCTGTTACAGCCTTTAATTTAAAGTCTAGTTTGTCTGAAAGAAGTATGGCTACTCCAGCTTTCTTTTGACCTCCAGTGGCATGATAAATAGTTCTCCATCCCCTCACTCTCAATCTGAAGGTGTCCTCAGGTCTAAAATGAGTCTCTTGTAGACAGCAAATAGATGGGTCTTGTTTTTTTATCCATTCTGATACCCTATGTCTTTTGGTTGGCGCATTTAGCCCATTTACATTCAGTGTTATTATAGAAAGATATGGGTTTAGCGTCATTGTGATGTCCATAGGTTTCATGCTTGTAGCAATGTCTCTGGTACTTTGTCTCACAGGATCCCCCTTAGGATCTCTTGTAGGGCTGGTTTAGTGGTGATGAATTCCTTCAGTTTTTGTTTGTTTGGGAAGACCTTTATCTCTCCTTCTATTCTAAATGACAGACTTGCTGGATAAAGTATTCTCGGCTGCATATTTTTTCTGTTCATCACATTGAAAATCTCCTGCCATTCCTTTCTGGCCTGCCAAGTTTCAGTAGAGAGATCTGTCACGAGTCTTATAGGTCTCCCTTTATATGTAAGAGCACGTTTATCTCTAGCTGCTTTCAGAATTTTCTCTTTATCCTTGTATTTTGCCAGTTTCACTATGATATGTCGTGCAGATCGATTCAAGTTATGTCTGAAGGGGGTTCTCTGTGCCTCTTGGATTTCAATGCCTTTTTCCTTCCCCAGTTCGGGGAAGTTCTCAGCTATTATTTCTTCAAGTACACCTTCAGCACCTTTCCCTCTCTCTTCCTCCTCTGGAATACCAATTATGCATAGATTATTTCTCTTTAGTGCATCACTTAGTTCTCTAAGTTTCCCCTCATACTCCTGGATTTTTTTATCTCTCTTTTTCTCAGCTTCTTCTTTTTCCATAATTTTATCTTCTAGTTCCCCTATTCCCTCTCTGCCTCTTCAATCCAAGCTGTGGTCATTTCCATTTTATTTTGCAGCTCGTTTATAGAATTTTTTAGCTCCTCCTGACTATTCCTTAGTCTCTTGATCTCTGTAGCAATAGATTCTCTGCTGTCCTCTATACTTTTTTCAAGCCCAGCGATTAATTTTATGACTTTTATTCTAAATTCACTTTCTGTTGTATTGTTTAAATCCTTTTTGATCAGTTCCTTAGCTGTTGTTATTTCCTGGAGATTCTTCTGAGGGGAATTCTTCTGTTTGGTCATTTTGGATAGTCCCTGGAGTGGTGCAGAACTGCAGGGCACTTCCCCTGTGCTGTCTTGAATAACTGGAGTTGGTGGGCGGGGCCGCAGTCAGACCTGATGTCTGCCCCCAGCCCACCACTGGGGCCACAGTCAGACTGGTGTGTACCTTCTCTTCCCCTCTCCTAGGGGCGGGATTCACTGTGGGATGCCGTGGCCTGTCTGGCCTACTTGCACACTGCCAGGCTTGTGGTGCTGGGGATCTGGCGTATTAGCTGGGGTGGATAGGCAAGGTGCACAGGGGCGGGAGGAGCAGGCTTAGCTCGCTTCTCCTTTGGTGATCCTCTTCGTGAGGGGCCCTGTGACAGTGGGAGGGAGTCAGACCCGCCGCCAGAGGGATGGATCCGCAGAAGCACAGCGTTAGGTGTTTGCGCGGTGCAAGCAAGTTCCCTGGCAGGAACTGGTTCCCTTTGGGATTTTGGCTGGGGGATGGGCAAGGGAGATGGCGCTGGCAAGCACCTTTGTTCCCCGCCAAACTGAGCTCTGTCATCCCGGGGCTCAGCAACTCTCCCTCCCGTTGTCCTCCAGCCTTCCTGCTCTCCCAGCAGAGCTGTTAACTTATAACCTTCCATATGTTAAGTCCTGTTTGCTGTCCGAACACACTCTGTCCGGCCCCTCCACTTTTGAAACCCAGACTCCGGGGCTCTGCTTGGCCGGCAGGCTGCCCCTCAGCCCCAGATCCCTCCCGCCAGTCCATGCAGCGCACACCTCCTCTCTGCCCTTCCTACCCTCTTCCGTGGGCCCCTCGTCTGCGCTTGGCTCTGGAGACTCCGTTCTGCTAGTCTTCTGGCGGTTTTCTGGGTTATTTAGGCAGGTGTAGGTGGAATCTAAGTGACCAGCAGGACACGGTGAGCCCAGCGTCCTCCTACGCCGCCATCTTCCCTAGCTCCTCCACCTGAGGACATTTTTAAAAATCTCCATGCCTGGGGCACCTGGGTGGCTCAGTCAGTTAAGCATCTGACGTCAGCTCAGGTCATTATTTTACAGTTCGTGAGTTCGAGCCACGCATCCAGCTCTGTGCTGACAGTTCAGAGCCTGGAGCCTGATTCAGATTCTGTGTCTCCCTCTCTCTCTGCCCCGCCCTCTCTCTCATTCTCTCTCTCTCTCTGTCTCTCTTTCTCAAAAATAAATATTAAAAATAAATAATCCTCATGTCTGGGCAGCACTCAGACCAATAAAATCAGAACCTCTCGTAGTAGGTCCAAGCATAAGAATAGTAAAACTCTACAGGTGATTCTAATGTACAGTCAGAAGTGTGAACCCTTGGTACAGAAGGGCGTTCACTGAAGTTTTGCTTATGGAAGGAAAACAATGCAAACAACTTATAGTTTATTGATTGGGTATGATTAATTAAATTATGGTGTATCCACACAATGAGATACTTACCAGTCTTTGAAAAAATAACGATAATAAGGGGCGCCTGGGTGGCTCAGTCGGCTAAGCGTCCGACTGCAGCTCAGGTCACGATCTCACGGTCCGTGAGTTCGAGCCCCACGTCGGGCTCTGGGCTGATGATGGCCCAGAGCCTGGAGCCTGCTTCCGATTCTGTGTCTCCCTCTCTCTCTGACCCTCCCCCGTTCATGCTCTGTCTCTGTCTCAAAAATAAATAAACATTAAAAAAAAAATTAAAAAAAAAAAATAACGATAATAAAGCAAATCTATAGGTATTGGGCAAAGCCATTCTCTCTATCAATGCTTTGAGCATAATAATTAAGGTCTATAAATGTTAGACACCTGAAAAAAATGTTGATTACAAAATATAAAAATAAAACTGCAAAGTTGCAATGAATAAATGTTGGTCTATAAAACGTAATATGATATCACCTTCAGTAATTATTAGGTTTGGTATTCATAAAATTTTTTATTACATTTGAAAACAATTGGTAAGTTATATTCTCACCTTAAGAATTCCAAGTATGCATGATCAGTGTTCTCAAATTGTGGCTTCCAGAACAGCGACATCAGCCTCACCTAAGAACTGCTAGAAATGAAAACTTTTAGGCCTCACCTCAAAGCTACTAAATCAGAAACTCTGACGATGGAGCCCAATTATCTGTTTGCACAAGCCCTTCAAGTGATTCTGATATATGCGTAAGTACGAAAATGATTGTGCTAGATGATTACCAAAATAAAAAATAGTAATAATAATATTATGTAATAAAATTAAAATAACCAATCATGAATTAAATAATAGCAAGTAGCCAAGTAAATTTACAAAGTGCAATTTGAAAATCCTTTCAAAAATTTCTACTGAGAAAAAATATACCCTCAAAAAGTTAAACATAAAATTACCATATGATCTACCAATTCTACTCCTAGAGATATGCCCAAAAGAAATGCAGGAATTCAAACAGATACTTATACATCAATGTTCGCAACAACATTATTCACAATAGCCAAAAGGTGGAAATAACCCAAGTGTCCATCAATAGAAGAATTAATAAACAAAATGTGATCTATATATGCAACAGATTATTTGGCCATAAGAAGGAATGAAATTTTGATACATGCTATAACATGGATGAACCTCAAAAACATTATGCTAGGGGTACATGGGTGGCTCAGTCAATTAAGTGTCCAACTCTTGATTTTTGCTCAGGTCATGATCCTAGGGTTATGAGATAAAGCCCCATGTCAAGCTCCATGCTGAGTGTGGAGCTTGTCTGGAATTCTCTCTCTCCCTCTCTCTCTGCCCCTCCCCTGCTCATTCATTCTCTGTTTCTCTCTCTCTCTAAGATTTTTTTTTATTTTTTTTAAAAATTAAAAAAAAATATTATGCTAACTGAAGTAAGTCAACACAAAAGGGCAAATAATGCAGGATACAACTTATTTGAGGTACCTAGAATAGGCAAATTCATAGAGGCAGAGAGGAGAAAAAAGGCTACCAGGGACTAGGCAGGAGAGGAGATTTAATAAGTAGAGTTCTTGTGTGGGGTGATAAAAAAGTTCTGGAAATGGATAGTGGCATAGTTGCACAACAGTGTGGATGTACTTAATGTCATTGAATTGTGCACTTAAAAATGGCTAAAATGATGAAAATTAGTATTGCATACATTTTACCACAATAAAAAAATACAAGCTGGGAGAACCAAGAAAGCCAGCGATGTAATTCAGCCTAAGAGGATCCAGTGGACCAATGATGTAAGTCCCAGTCCAAGTCTGAAGGCTCGAGAACCAGGAATGCTGGTGGCTGAGGGCAGGAGAAGATAGATGTCCCAGCTCCAGCAAAGAAAATAAATTGGTCCCTCCCTCCCGCCTTTTGTACTACTCAGGTCCTCAGTGGATTGGATGATGTCCATCCACATTGGTGAGGGAGGACTTCTTTACTCAGTCTACCAACTAATGCTAATCACTAATGTGATTAGCTAAGGCTAATCAAATGCTAATCGCTGGCAGAAACATCCTCACACTCAGAAATAATGTTTTACCAGCTATCTGGGCATCCCTTAGCCCAGGCAAGTTGACATATAAAATTTACCATCCTATGTCCACTCCCACCACGTTTATTCAACATAGTACTGGAGGTCCTAGACACAGCAATCAGAAAATAAAAAGACATAAAAGGCATCCAAATCAGCAAGGAAGAAATCTAACTTTCACTATTTGCAGATGACATGATACTATATATAAAAAACCTTCATGAATGACTCCACCAAAAAAAACCTACTAGAACTGATAAATGAATTCAGTAAGTCACAGGATACAAAATCAATGTACAGAAATCTGTTGCATTTCTGTACAACAATAATGAAGCTGCAGAAGGAAAAATTAAGGAATCTATTTCAATAACAATTGCACCAAAAACAATAAGATACCTAGGAATAAACCTAACTAAAGAGGTGAAAGACCTGTACTCTGAAAACTATAAAACACTGTTGGAAGAAACTTAAGATGACACAAAGAAATGGAAAGACATTCCATGCTCATGGATTGGAAGAACTAACATTGTTAAAATGTCTAAACTACCCAAAGCAATCTACACATTTAATGCAATCCCTATAAAATACCAACAGCATTTTTCACAGAGCTAGAACAAACAATCCTAAAATTTGTATGGAACCATAAAAGACTGAAAATAGCCAAAGTAATATTGAAAAAAAAAAAAGCAAAACTGAAGACATCACAATTCCAGATTTATATATTACAAAGCTGCAGTCATCAAAACAGTATGATACTGGCACAAAAATAGACACACAGATCAATGGAACAGAATAGAAATCCCAGAACTGAACCCACAATTATATGGCCAGTTAATCATCAACAAAGCAGGAAAGAATGTCCAATGGGAAAAAGAGTCTCTTCAACAAATGGGTGTTGGGAAAACTGGACAGCAACATGCAAAAGAATGAAACTGGACCACTTTCTTATACCATATAAAAAAATAAAATATATTAAAGACCTAAATGTGAAACCTGAAAGCATAAAATTCCTAGAAGAGGACACGAGTAGTAACGCCTTTGACATCTGTTGTAGCAACTTCTTTTTAGATTCCGTCTCCTCAGGCAGGGGAAACAAAAGCAAAAATAAAGTATTGGGACTACATCAAAATAAAAAGCTTCTGCACAATGAAGGAAACAATCAACAAAACTAAAAGGCAACCTACATAATGGAAAAAGATATTTGCAAATAATACATCTAATAAAAGGTTAGTATCCAAAATATATGCAAAACTTATAAAACTCAATGCCCAGAAAACAAATAATCCAATTTAAAAATGGGCAGAAGACATGATTAGAGATGTTCCAAAGAAGGCATACAGATGGCCAACAGACACATGAAAAGATGCTCAATATCACTTATCATCAGGGAAATGAAAATCAAAACTAGAGTGAGATATCACCTCACACCTGTTAGAATGGCTAAAATCAACAACACAAGGCAAGGATGGGGAGAAAGGAGCACCCTCTTGCACTGTTGGTGGGAATGCAAACTGGTATAGCCACTCAGTGTGGAGGTTCCTCAAAAAATTAAAAATAGAACTACCATATGATCCAACAATTGCACTACCAGGTATTTACCAAAAGAATACAAAAATACTAATTCAAAGGGATACAGGCACCCAGATGTTTACAGTAGCATTATCTACAATAGCCAAATTATGAAAATACCCCAAGTGTCTATCAACTGATGAATGGATAAAGAAGATGTGGTACATCCATACACATACACACACACACACAATAGAATATTACTCAGCCATCAAAAAGAATGAAATCTTACCAATTGCAATGACATGGATGGATCTAGAGAGTATAATGCCAAGTGAAATAGAGAAAGACAAACACCATATGATTTCACTCATAAGCAGATTTTAAGAAACAAAACAAATGAGCAAAGGGAAAAAGAGAGAGAGGTAAATCAAGAAACAGACTCTTAACTATAGGGAACACACTGATGGTTACCAGAAGGGAGGTGGGGGAGGGGGGAGGCATATGTAAAATAGGTGATAGGGATAAAGGAGTGCATGTGTTGTGATGAGCACCAGGTGATATATGAAAGTGTTGAATAACTAAATTGTATACCTGAAACTAGTATTACACTGTATGTTAACTAACTGGAATTTAAATAAAAACTTTAAACATTTTTGCCATCACAAAGTAGAATGAGAAACTTGGAAATAAACCTCACTAGGATGGTTCATCTAGTCTTCTGTCTCTCTTGGGCTAAATGCTTAAAGCAGCCTCAAGAGCTCAAATCTAGGGAAATAATTTTCTATTGTTCTCCTGAGACTATTTACAACTTTGACTCAGGAGAGCTATGAACTTTTGGATGGAGGAGACCAGAGATATAAAAGGGAAACTACAATTGTACACAAAGTTTTTAAGAGTAGAACCCAAATATGACTACTTTGTACATAATTTTAAAATATCAACATAGTTCCACTTACTAATTATGTGCCTTATCCAAGTTGCTTAAAAACCTCAGTTTCTCTGTAAGGATTATAACAGAACCTACTTTCATAGGGCCATTGCCAATGAAATAATCATTGTGAAGCATTAAGCATATAATGGATAGCTCATTATTTACAAAACTTTTCCTTTTATTTTCTAGCCAATAAAATTTATTAAGCTCTTTTGTGTTCACTAAACTAGCCCTAGGGAATAAAAATTAAACATAGATTTCAAATTTTTTAAAGCTGAGCAATAACTTGGATAACATCCAGTCCATATTTGCTGAATCAAATCTTAGTTATAACACATAGCCAAAAAAAAAAAAAATAGTAATTAAAAACAGAGCTGTTCTACTGGGAGAGGTTGGTAAATGGAGAACTGCCCTCTTGCCCTCCCCAGGGAACCACAGGGTACCAAAAAGCACAGTTTGAAACCACAATTCATCTAATCTTTTCATCTCCCAGATGAGGACTATGGGACCTAATGGTCTAATTTCCACCCAAGGTCACACAGCTAATCAGACACAAACTGCCTGGGCTAGAAGCTGGATCTCCAATACGAAGGAACTTATCCACTAGCTATGGAAACGAATTTGTGCATGCTAGAATGTGGAAGAGAATTTAGGCTGTTTTTCAAGTTGCATTATCAAAGCCTGGGACTTGGCCAAGTCCCTTGCTCTTTGGGTTTCAGTTTCTTGACTGAACTTCTGTTCTTAATAACTTATGTCTAAGTATCTATTACCACAAAAAGAGTGATTGCTTACATGTTTGGTCACACCACTTTTTCAGTGAATACACTTATGAATTCGTAGGTTTGTTGTGAATTTAAATATGAATGTGAAATAAAAATGTTGACATTACAATTAAGGAAAATTGTTTCAAATAAAACATCATTGTGTAATTTGGAAAAAAAAAAAAAAACTCAGAAAGCAAGTATTACGTCTTATTTCTGTTATCTTCTCTGTGCTTTGAACAGTGAAATTTATATCATTTTTATGAAATGATACTCTCAAACTTAATATTTTAAAACTTACTGAGAAATATGTCAAATGTACAGAATAAATTCTACTTTCTCTGATGGCCTATTCTAATAGTGGTAGTAAAGCTAGTTGCTTTGGTTAAATGTGATTCTTGCCTAATGGCAGGACTGAAGATAAAATGATTTTGAAGATTGGGTATCTTCATAACTTCCTCCTAGGGCAGGAATGACCAGAGGGATAAGAGACTGCTTAGCATCCTCTGGGTCCCCCCGTAAATATCTCTCAATATCGCATTAACTTTCCTTAGAAAACCCACAGACATCCTAGTCTGTTTTGAATCCTATTTAAGAGACCTCAAACAGAAGCAGAGAGGAGCTTCCACCAGAGCTCAGAACAAATGAAGTGGGGTTCATTTCCCTTCCATCAACATCTCCTCCTCCTCCGAACACTGGACAAATGGTTCTTGCCCAAAATACACACTTAATGACAAAGGAAGGCCAAAGGTCCAGACCTTTGGTTTATCATCTATGTTAAAAGATTTGAACACATAGACATTAAAAGGGAACAAACACTTGAGGGGAAGACATTTGATGCCAAGTGAGGTGAATGAATTGTATGCCATGGAGCTCTAAACCACAGAGAAATCATTACTGATACTTATAGAAAAGGCAGCTGAAAGAGATGGAGCAGGAGCTAGGCCTTAAATAATGGCAAGAATTGGAAGGACAGGAATGAGGGTGTTCCTAAAGGTGGAAACAGTGAACAAGAGACCCAAAAAGGGAAAATGATGAGATGTATAAAAGTAAGTGGGATGGTTTCTCTGAACTCATATAGGCTGTTTGATTAGAGATGGAAATGGAGGCCAAACCATGAAGGGTCTTAAGGACCAGACAGAAGAGTTCATACCTGCCCTTGCTCCCTCCATCCACTGGTGACACTAATCCGATGAAATAACTCACAAACAGGGCTTAATGACAGATGCCTTGCCTCCTCACCCTCAGAAACCCAAGAATGGAAAAGACCTTTCCAGTTCCATGCAAAATCCCATGTATTGGTTAAAGCTGTAAGAACTGTACTGAGAAAGATTCTAAGGTTACGCCTAAGCTCATCGTGAATGTTGTGATTTATAATTACCACCTGTCAGGAATTGCAGTAGAAATAACAGTGCAGATGCTTTGTATTTGCCAACTCTGCTATATCCAAAAAGGGTAACTATCATGGTGGGAAATTCAGGCATTAAGGCTGCTTAATGGGGAAAGTGTTATGGAGTACGAAAGGTCTTACAATTTCTGTCAGTTAGGTTAACTACCAACTCTACCTATGCTTAAGACCAACCCAAAAAGACTGTTCTGCCCCAAACTATAAGTAAAAATATGTAAGCACTCGTGCTAACATCTGGCCTTGGTAGAATACTATAACTGACTAGTGCTGTCTGCCATGGGCTCAGCAGTAAGAAGTAATGCTATGCATACACCATACTTACTATGCCTACCTTGACCAAAAGGACCACATTAAAAGTATTTCATGCATCAGAACCAACTGATGCAAGAAGTTAGGTATTCTTGTTTGGTTTGGCTTCATTTTTCAAATTATATATGTTTTTCAAATTTTATAACTAAGTTGGCAGGTATGCCTTCTCTATACTTATGTAATTAATGCATAAGATCAGCCCAAAATAGATGTTATGCCCTAGAATGAATTCAAGGCAGGACCACAGAGCTCACTCACAAGACAGTTCAAGGATTTTAAAGGCTTTAATCATAGCAGCTGTGTTTATCTTAACCTGTTTTTTCTGTGAGACCTAGAGACCTACCCAGCCCTTGAAAACCTGCAGCCCCCACCTGCCCATGATTCCTGGTGCAGATCAGCCCTAATCTTTTATCTCCCTGCCTCTAATTTTCTCTCCTGTTGGAAGCCCTTCATCTCCTTCCCTACCACACTCTTGGGGACAATGGAGTTTGTCAGCAGGGAGAGCAGGTTTTTTTCTTCTTTTTATTCTTCCTGTAAATGCAAACAAGCAACCAACACTACAAGAACTTTCATATTTGCAAACACCCCAGGGTGTTTCACAAAAATCAATCTGACCAAAAACCATAAAATATAAATTCACCTGATACAAGCACATGATGACTATGGAGATTTCTCCCCCCCCCCCCCCCACCTCTGCATTACACAGTGTCCATACAAATGACTCTGGAAACTGCACCAATTACTAGAGCCACTGGGTAAATCTCAAGGTCAGGAGAATTTGCAGGAAAAAGAAAGCAAATGAAACGCATCTTTAAAAAGGGCCCAGGAGAGGCTGCTCTGGAGCACATTCAAACAAAAGTAGATGCTTTGGGCAAGATATTTTTCACCTTCCCTTTATGATACTGGAGGTATCTGGGAATCACAGCCCCACCATCCATTCCCAGTGGCTTTTCCTAATAGGAGTCTATGCGATGTGCCTCTATGATTGTGGAAGAAATGAGCATTGCGCTGGACACAGGAAAAGGCAGACCAGAGAAGCATAGCTGCTGAATATTCTTGCATATAAAATGTTTACCTTTTTCTGATCATAAGAAAAATTCTTACTTCGTGTTGAAATTTTATAAAGTACAAGGACAAAAACTAAGATCATTCCTAATCTTTCTCCAACCATTGCTTAGTGGTCTCCCAAGGCCAGAGCAGAATTTACTTGTGCACTCACAGAATGAAGATTCATGGGCCTACAGAAGCCACAGCTTCTGTGGCCACAGATTCATGGGCCACAGCTGCAGAAGCCAGATATCTGGGGGTGGATGGGTCCCCAGTACCTGCATTTTTGAAAGGCCCACCCAGCAATTTTTATAAGATCCTAATGCAGATATCTGTTTCTTTTATTCATCACTGTATTCCAAAGGTTGAATAAGTAAACAAATTCTATCTTTTCTCCTTGCACATAGACTTTTCTTCCCTTTTTTCTGAAACATGCCCTCACAGCTTTCACTCAATGATAGGTAAGGCACTTGTCATATGCTTATCATTGTCCTATGAGTTTGGGGAGCACTTACAACAAACCCATAAAGCAATTATTATTTATGCCCCCTATTTCTTTTTTTTTAAGTGTATTTATTTTTATTTTGAAAAAGAGAGCACTAGCAGGGGAGGGGCAGAGGGAAGGAGAGACAGAATCCCAAGCAGGCTCCACACTGTCAATGCAGAGCCCAATGTGGGGCTCAGACTCACAAACCATGAGATCATGACCTGAGCCAAGATCAAGAGTCAGATACTTAACTGACTGAGCTACCCAGGCACCCTGATACTCCCTATTTCTGATGAAGAATCCTAGATACAGAGAAGTCAGGTAATTTGTCCGACATCACACAGATAGGAAATAGTAAAAGCAGTTTTAAACCTCAATGGTGTAAGTCCAGAGTCTTTGTGCCTCACATCTGCATCCAAATTGAAACTTTCCTCAGGTTTTCAATAACATTCTACATTTTTTAATGGTAACATAGTATTCTACCTTACAGATTTAAGAAATTATTGGACAGTTCCTCTCTGTTTTTACACTATATAAAAAGCATGTTAATTAAATTTTCCCATAACCATATTTTTCCCTTAGAATCACTTCCTGAAAGTGGAATTACTATATCAAAAAATCTGAACACTTTTTGGGCTCTTGATTCATATTGACAAATTGTCCTAAGAAATTTTAATAAGATACACATCTCCAGTAGCACAAAAGTGCCTAATTTGAATATCACTAAAAATATATATTTGTGGCTGCTGTGCTTGGGGAGTATTTTAGTTCTTTTTTAACAGTGACACTTCTCACAGGACAGGATCCTTACAGTACCCGTGGACAAAGAATTAAGCAAGAAGACACAGTTCTTTCCCATACCTCCTGAAAACACCCTAGGTACTCCTCCCCCCACAAGTTTTGGGGGGGGGTTCATATGGTTTGATTTGGTTTTACCTCTGCACCTTTACTTATGTTACACACCCAAGATGTTTTCATTTCTATGCATTCCACAAATTCACCTCCTCATGGTTCCAGTCTTGGCGATCATGCTCCTCACAAGATTTATGAATCTTTGAATGCTAAGAACCAACAGAAGCCCTGTCTACTGTGACTATCCACAGACTCCTAATAAAGAAACTGAAGCTCAGCCAGGCTGAATATATTGCCTAGGGTCACACAGCACAGCCTGGATTCTGAGTAGATACTCTTCACCATCACCCTCCACTGCCTCTTTCTTGGCAGAACATGCCATCTGTGAGAGAAAACCCAGGCTGTGAATCAACCATTCCCAGGGCTGACTAACCTGGTATACTGCAAAAACAAAAACAAACAAACAAACAAACAACGCTGCCTTCTCCCTATGCAGAGGAGGAGAGAAGGAAAGAGTCTACTCTTTGCCGGAGCACTGCAAATGTAACCATCCCTCCTCCCGTCACTGGCTTCCAACACTTTGCCTCTGGTGTAACTGAAATCATTATCGATCCAGAGCGTTCTCTAAATGAGCTCACAATCTACTATGGTCTGCAGACCAGCCAGGCTCCTAGGAGCAGCTGCTTCCTTGATCAGTTCTTCCTGGCTCATATTTACTCTGAGAAATTGGAAGTTAAAAGTAAAAGCAAATAAAGATGGAATTTAATTATGTGGAGCAAAGACAGTGTGCAGGGAATGCTGTTCTTCTCTTCTGATAAGCAAAAGACAAAGGTTGAGTTGGCACCCAGGCATTGCCTGAGTTGACAACTTCTCTCTGGACCAATCCCCACCTCTCTCTCACCCATTGATTGCATGTAAGCTCCCTGGGGGCAGGGACTCACTCCTCTCATTCACCATGATGGTATCTGTTAAGACTGATAAAGAGGTTTAGAGTAACTTAAACCATTCTGAGTTGATTGTTTTCTAAGTGAGCCCAGAGGAAGGCAGCCTGAGGTTGGTCTGACAGTTCAACCAAGTCATCAGGATCCAGGCTTTCCTATATTTCTGTTCTAACATCCTCATGTTGGTTCTCTCTATGGAAGCTTAATGCGCCAGGCTCTCGAGCTGTAGGCATCAACTCCCCGGTCAAGGCAGGAGAACAGGAGAAGGACTGGCACCACCTTTCATGTCTGCCCTTTTTGTCCAGAAAGAAAATGCTTCCCCAGAAGCAGCCATCCTTCCTCTTACATCTCATCTAGCTTAGGATCACGTGGCTACTAGATTGGGGGTTGGGGGAGAGGAGGAGAGAATATTCTGCTCAGTTTACAATAATCACAAGTCTTCACTGAGTCAGACAAATTCTTGCCCCAGTAGAATTTCCCATAAAATTTAAGTTCTATGAGAAAAGAAGAAAAGAGGGTTTGGCAAATAATAACTAATGCCCAGCACACAGCAGAAGGCCTGGAACTTAGCAAGCACTCAATGAAAACATATTCAATAAGTCAATAAACGCCTTTGTTCTGTAGCTAAGAATGGAGAGAGGAGTGTGGATTGAGTTCAAAGAGGAAAACAGAGGAGGATGGAAGGAATGGGGTGGCATCTGCTTCCCATCTATTCTTGGAATAGGTTTAAGCTGCTATGGTTAAGGCAATGAAAGCCAGAAATTGATAGAATCATAATTCATGATCATGACCATAACTCCTGGTGATATTTTTGATAAGGGATGATGGCTAGGGGCTCCTGACACTATTCACAAGGGTCCAGTGATTTCAGGGCACAGGGCTGGCAAGGGGCCCTTCTCTGGGCCACCACATAACCCAGCAATGCTCTGCACATAAGAAGTTGCAAGCTTTGAGAGCATCCAGAGAACCCCCTTTGGCATGGAAAGCCTACAATGTCCTCATGATGGGCACTGAGGAAGCTTCAGCAGGTGGCTTACCAGGCAGCAGACCCTATCAGGTGGGAGCAGAAAAGAGGTGAGAGGAGGCCATGTAGACACTGTAGCTGATAGACTGGATGTAGGAGAACCTGAGATGAGACTTGGCAATTCCAGAAATCACCAGGGAAGACCTTAAGGGGACAAATGCTGTCAGCCAAGCAGGTGCAGGCTTGTGCCAACACAATTTGTATTTCCAGGCTGGTGGCATTTGGGTTGCAAGTGGACAAGACAGAGTTGGCTACAGTTTTCCCATACAGAGGAATGTGGCCTACCTAGATTCTCAGAGCAGGTGACACTGCCAGTGAGAAGCCTACCTGGGAAGCCAGAGTTCGACTTCTCTCTTAGGATTTGATGATTATGTAGACAGAGCAGGTATCAGGAGAACGGCTGGCAGCCAGGACCCCCACTACCTCTAGGCTGTACAAGATCCACTTCTCTGTAACTGGTTCAGATAGTCCTTTCTCCTCTCCTGAGCCTCACTTTCCTCACTTATAAGGAAAAGGGATCACATTACATCTCTAAGGTCCTTTCAATGCTAGCAGTCTATTTTGCTAAAGAATCTACAAACAAGAAAAAAGTTAAAATAAATCAGAGTGACTGGATTGAACATATGAATAAAGTTGTGGCCAGACCAACAGGCAGTAAGATGCAATGGTTGAGAATTCAGGCTCTAGACTCAGCCAGACCTGGGCTTAGGGCCAAGATCTGTCACTTAGTATATGATCTCATGCTTTTAAGCCTGAGATGGGTTTTCCTTGTCAAATGGAAATAATAATAGCAATCTCATGAGGTAGTGTTGAGAACTCATATTGCCTAGCAAAGTAGCAGGCAAATACTAGGTGCCTGATAAATGCACCTTTCAACAAACCAAAGAGATGAATCCTTAAGTAATAGTCTTCCTTTAGGACTTCAGAAATCTCAATATCCTGGTTTTGGTTTCCAAATTTGTGTTCCAAAATGACTCCCCATTTTCTGACTACCAACTTTGAGTTCAAGGAAAGAACCAGAACCATCACAACTTCCTGAAAGCTTGATGACTGGGTGTTTTATATAAGGTATTTCCAGGGTTAACTCTAGACTCAGAAAGGTGTGCAGAAGCCCTCGATTCTGGGAAGGGCCCACACTTTTTCCTTTCATGGGCCTTGTCTTGTTGGATAGCCAAACAATAGGCTCTGCCCACTCACATTCAAAAATCTATTCATTAATTGGATGCAATTCACATTATGAGCCACTAATTACCCTAGTAAGGCAGTAAAAATTAATAAGGAACCTGAGTTTAATTGTTTGATAATGACAGGGAGTTCCAAAGTGCCCCCTTGAGTAATAAAATTAACATTTAAACTAGTTCAGCCAAAGAACCTTCCCTTAAATATAACTCTTCACTATTAGTATGGTATATTTATTTATTTTAATCTTTGGGCAGCTCTAAAATATCACAAATTTATACTGAACTTTGAGAATCTGCCTAATGTTCCAGGACTGTAACTAGCGTATTTGCAGTGTTTCAGGTGAACTATGGATGGACCCCACCATACACATGCACAGAAAATAAAATCAGATTGTCCTACATTTGTTTAGCCAAAGGTAGAGAAACTTCTTAGAAGCCACAACATCTGGGAGATGGAGGCTGGAGGAAGCTGCCAAAACACTGCCTAGGATTGGGTCCTACAAAATCTCAAAAAACAAATTGTTACTATAGTGCCTCTCTTTTACATGAGCTTGTATCACTGTTCCAGGGTCCTCTCTGGGCTTTTGTTAAAGGGAATATGGTGGTTTTAAAATATGCCTGTAAAAAGTGGAGTTTAATTTCCTTTCCCTCGAACATAGTGATTTAGTGATTCTCTTCTAACAAATAAAACATGGCAGAAGTGATGCTGTGTGACTTCTAGAATCAGGTTCTAAAATGATTCAGCTTCCACCTGGCTCTTTAGACACTTGCCCTTGGAATCCAATCACTGGGTTGTAGAGAAGCCCAAACACATGGAGAAGCTACATCTGGGTGTCCCAGCTAGCTAGGCCCCCAGCCAACAGAATCAACTGCCAGACTTGTAAGTGAATAAGCCTTTAGATGATTCCAACATGCAGCCTTCGACCCACCCCATCTGAGGCTCCAGAGACACGTCATGCCCCTATGCTCTGTATTTCTAACCCACAGAAACCATGAGAGATATCAAATAACAGTCATTATCTTATGCCACCAAATTCAGGGATAAGCTGTTATGAGGCAATAGATGACTCAAACAGGAAAGTTTACAGACATTGGGCCTCCTGGTTTTAAACATAACCTTAAAGCCAGCAAGACCTCATCCACAGAGGATCAGTCTCAGTTGTCCCTGACCGCTGCCCCAGCCACCAGCCTTTCAACATGCTGGTCACCTTGCTGAGCAATGTTGCAGGGTGCAACAAAAGAAGCTCGTTAGCTCTGAGCAATTTTAAGGTTGAAGGTTTTTCTTATAATTCACAGTGGTAGGGGGCACCTGGGTGACTCAGTCGGTTGGAAGTCCGACTTCAGCTCAGGTCATGATCTCGCAGTTCATGAATTCAAGCCCATGTTGGGCTCTGTGCTGACAGCTCAGACCCTGGACCCTGGTTCAGATTCTGTGTGTCCCTCTCTCTCTCTCTGCCCTCCACCCCCCCCACACACTCTGTCTCTCTCTTTCTCTCTCTCTCAAAAATAAAATAAACATTAAAAAAATTAATTCACAGAGATAGAACTAAGCACAGATTATCTACCTGGGATGTTTGCTTGCCTTAAAGAGCTAAATATTGGCATGGATAATCCTTGCCAAGTAGCCTTTCAGAGAGTCCCATCATATTGTGGTGCATTTCATTCACACTTGGTAGAGAGGAGAAGCCAGCAAGAAGGAAATGGCTGTATTCTGGGGCGGGCCATGACCACCCCTCCTCCCTCGGTCCCAACTCCACACCCCATGTCCACTGTCTTTCACACCACCACTGTGCTATCCTCCTAGTCAGGCCAGCTGTCTTCTCATTCAGCCATTTGTTCAACATGTAGGAGTGCTAAAGTCATCAGGGGAGACAGACATTAAACAACAAATCATATAAATAAAGAACTCCACTTGTCATAAGAACTAGTAAGGGGATATACAGGGTCCTCTGAGGAGCTAAGGATATTTAAGCTGAAACGTGAAAAATCAGAACTATTAAGGCAGACAGGAGAGAGGTGGGGCATAGGGAAAGTCTTCCAAACAAATGACCACACAATAGGAAGAAAGTGTGTGTATGTGGGGATCTAAGGAAAGATCAGTCAGGATGCCAGGAGGGGAGGAAACAAGAGAGAGGATGCCCCAGAAGAGTCTGAGGAGGGAGGCAGCAACCAGATCATGTGGGGCCATGTGAACAGATTTTGTCTGTATTCTAAGGACAGACAGCTATAAAGTATTGAAAACAGGAGCAGGACACAGTCAAATTTCTTCTGTCAAATCACTGCAATCCACCTAACCCCATCATTTCCCATCTGTGTGTACACCTCTCATTAACCAGGTTACATTCTATTATAGCTAGCTGCTTAGGTATCTTTTCTCCCTGACCAGGCTGATAGCCTCTTGAGAGCAGAGACCATGTCCTAACCATATCTGTAATTCCATTAGGCTTCCTACTGCCCTGGGTATCAAGTGCAAACTACTCTTGTGGCCTGGCACCATGTGTCCCTTGCCCACCTCTGCAGAATCACCTTGAGTCACCTCCTCTGCTCCCCACTGATTCATCATGGTCCAGCCACACCAACAGGTACATTACTTTCTAGGGGGCCAAGATGCCCTAACTAGGATAGCACAACTGCTTGATATTCTCAGAGCAACCAATGCTTCCCCATCACAGCACCTACCAGAATTTTTATCACTACTTATATACATTATTGATTTGATTCTGTCTCCCCTCCTAGACTGTCCATTTCATAAAACCAAAGAACTTCTCAGCCTTCATCACTATTAGATCCCCAGTACCTGGCACTGTGGTGTTCATAGTTGGCATTCCACAAAGAGTTGTTGAATGACAGAATAAATGAATATGAATGCATGAATAGGTAAATGAATGGATGACTTAATGCATGATCCCAGTGGCCACGCAGGCCAATTCCATAGCTGATGGTGGAGACTTCTTTCTACTTGCTCTCCAGTACCTTCAATGACATAACCTCTTTGCTGGCCTCACTGATTGTCCACTGGAAGGAATCAATGCCAATGAAGTCTTTATGGAATAAATGGAAAGTAGAAATGGATAGAGAAGGCCAGAAAGGCATTTCTGGCAAACTCTGAGTAGTTATTATCTTAGTCTTTCTGCCAAGCAAGAGGAGGAAAGCTGGCAAACACCCACATTCAGTGAACAAGTCCATGTAAATGTTGATGTGCATAGGACTTTGGCTGCATACATAAGCTCCCCAAGTCCAGGGCATTTCAAAATCTTTCACAGGAACTAATGGGGTCAAATAGATCCCTCCAGGTCAGTTCATTTCAAACTATCTCTGGTAAGGGCCCAGGTTTTATTTTCATTTTCAATCCATCAGAGATCCATACTTTACAAAATACAGAAATTATTCACTTGGATGAGGCAGCAATGTCAAATTGCTATAAAGTTTCTAAACACTTACTTCCCATTTCTGTAATCATTTCATCATAGGTAACAAATATTTCGTAGGCCTACATCCAACTGCCAACCACACTTTAAAAGCACTGATTCAGGTCCGTACTTATGCTCCCAATACATGATTCCTAGCCATAGCAGACATTGCTAATCAATAATCGATCGTTACACATTTCCTCATCAAGCCCATGTCCAGCCTTAAAATCTTTCTCTTCCTAGTGCTCAAAACAGTCACCACCATGCAATTAATCAGGGATCCCACAGGGAGTTAAACCTATTTACGATCCCTTGCTCTAAATGGCCCGCAGACTGGCCATTTACCATATTCGTCCCCAGGATAGGGAAATGTCTATATTTTTGTCTCTAGCCTAAAGAAAATTTCATGAAGAATGGTCATTTCATCAAAAAGAGTCCTTCCTGGACTCATTCAGTCCATTAATAATCTTTTTGCAGCTTGAGAATCCCTTAATTCATATGTAATAAGAGAAGATGTAGCAATCTACACCACATACAGAAATTTCTGGTGTGTTCTCAGGTTTGAACTGTGTGGATCACATTTGGGAACAAAATCACTGGCCCTTGACTGTTTTGACTCTTCCTTGCCTCAAATTCTCCATTCCTATGACTCCACGTGCCTTTATTCAAGTTGTCACAGGGGCTCATTCACAGCGGTTGTTTGCATTTCTCATTATTCTCTTTGTCAAAACAGTGAAGGTGTTCATTCCTTCTACATTCAGTCTTTTCCCAAGCAAAATTAAAACTCCTTAGCCCTTCTCTGGTAACAACCAAGCTGTAACCCAACCTCCAGTCATTGTCCCTGAGAGGCCGCAGAAGAATACATAAGGGTGAAAGAATTAATCTGCTGTCTCTGGCTACATATCTGAAGTTCATACTGAAGAAATACAAGTTTCACTTTGAACCTTTTCTCTCAACCTTGCCTATAAATTTCCCTTTGAAACATTTTTGCAACTTCTTCTTGGTCCCTGAAAACCACAGATTCACATACTGTTAGAGCTGGAATGTGTCATCCAGGGCATCTGGCTAACCTGGAGCCCTCTTTAGACTAGGGGAGAAACAGTGAGGCTTGTCTGAGGAGTCAGAAAGCTGAGGCCTCTCACTGAGCAGCTAGATGATCTCAGAAGAGCTAATTCACCTCTCAGAGACCATTTCCAAAGAAACAGGTAAGATCCCTAAAACGGATTGTGACCCACTCACAGGACTAGTTGAGACCTAGATGGGGCAAGGTGAACAAAAGTACTTTGACAATGAGAGTCCCATGTGAACATGGGTGTCTTAACTGTCCTTCTGATAGCACTGCAGTGAACAGAAAGCCAGCACCAGAGTAGAAACCGTAAGAGCAGAAAGAAGGGAATGGATGATCCAACATGCCCTTTGACAAAGACCATTTAAGGAAAAGAATTGGGTGGGGCCAGGGGTGGGGAAGATGTCCCATTTGCAGTCAAGGCAAGAGATGACAGTAACTTGAACTAGGATGGAAGGAAACATGAAAGGAAAGTGGACAGATTCAATAATATTCACTAGGCAAAATCATCCAGGCTAGGTGATGGATTGGACATGAGAAGGAAGAAGGAGGGGGTATGTTCAGGATGACACTTCTGTTTCACTTTGGTGTGATTCGATGAAATAAGAAACAACAGGAGAGACCCAGGTAGGCAGGGCACAGATGAGAGATCAGACTTGCTTTCAGTGTGTTGAGTTTGAGGCACTTTTGAGACATCCAAGTAGAAATGTCAAATAGGCCACTGGAGCTGAGTATATATTGTGGCTCAAGATATAAAATGCCAAGTACACCTACATAGGTGGGAGTTAGAGTCATTGGCCAGGATAAGATCACCTAGAAACAAGGTACAAGATAAGAAAAGAAGTGGACCTAGGACCAAGTCTTGAGGAACCATCACATTTAATGACAGAGTGGGATGAACCTCTAGAGAAACCAGAGAGACAGAAGGGAAAGCAGAATAGTGTTTTTAACCAAGGAAAAAGCATAATTCAAGAACAAAGAAATGGCCTTACCACCAAGTACTGATAATGGTTCATTTAAGATAGAGGCTGAGGGGTGCCTGTGTGGCTCAGTCAGCTGAGCATCCGACTCTTGATTTTGGCTCAGGTCATGATCACACCCCATGTCAGGCTCCACACTAAGCATGGAGCTGGCCTGGGATTTTCTCTCTCTCTCTCTCTCCTTCTGCCCCTCTCCCCGATTCACTCTCTATCTCTCTCTAAAAATAAAAATAAATTAAATAGTTTGTTTAAAAGGCTGAAAAATATCCATCAGATTAGCAATGGAGGCCATCAGTGCCCTTCGCCCTTTCATGACAGAGATCGAAATCCAGGTCCTTTCCAAACACAGTATATTGCCTATTCCTTGTTCCCATTACCACCCAAGGTTCAGAATGGACCTCTAATCTCTGGGAAAACCAATCTTCCTTGGGGTCCTGAACAATATGGCTGTTTCAACACAACAATTAGCTTCAGCTAAGCCTATAACTTTCAGGCAGCTGTACTCTGCCCTACATGCTAAGAAATCCTATCTACTGACACTGATTTCCTCCAGATCACAGGTGGCAAATGTGCAGCATGCATATTAACACTCACCAAACCTGGGTCCACCTGACATCACTAATCAATCACAAGTCTTCACCTAAAAGCATGTGCCTCTGGAGGTCACTATCCCAATATCTCATGGTGCAGGATGGCTGTACAGTACAGAATCCTGAATCTCTGACCACCTCATTGTTCCCCATTCACTATCCTCCCCTGAGGGAGATGAGACACAGAGGAGACAGAGATGAGACACATTCCACACCCAGTGTCCCTTTGTCCCCGGTTCCATGTCCCTGGATGACTGGCTGCACACAACTGTTGGCCACACCGTTGCATCGATTCCCAATGTTGATGTGATTTGCAGTGATTTGCTTTGAAACTCAAAGCTGGGGATTGTGGGCTTTATCTGGAAAGCAGTCCTGCTGCACTAGAAACGGGGAATGACTCGGCTCACAGCACAGCAGTGTCTGTTTGGCATCTCCTGTCAGACACGAAAACCCAAGTCCTGCCCAGCATGGACAATGCTCATGCCACCTCTCCAGCCTGATTTGGGAGGGTAATAAGTTGAGCAAAAGAGCAGATGATCATAGAGGCTTATTTGCAGTTTGCACAGTTTATATTTAGCCATCTTGTGACTGGATTGCAGGCCCTGTGTGGCAGTCACCCCTGGGAAATTCAATTCTGGGGGGAGGGGGTTGCAGAGGTGGGACAGGCCTGGGAGAGGGTAAGGAGGGCTTAAAATGCCACTTTAGGGCACAGGAAAGAAGGTCAGAACAATATGCTGTCCAGCTGGGGACAGTAGAGACTTACCGGTTAGAAGTGAATGTGAAAATGTGTAAGGGGACATTTTTAACAGTCTGTAAACTGCCCAGTACAAAGGCACCGAAGACTCTTCACCTTCCCTTTGAGTCTATCCAGTCTACCATCGGTTAGATGCTATTTCTCTGTTCTGTAAAATGAACAGGCTAGAGAGGATGACGCTGTGACTCCATCCATGATAAAGTAAAGAGAGGTAACCTATGGAGTGTGCAATGGGTGGGGTGAGTGGGGAACTTTGGGCTTGTTAACACCCTGGGGCAGTCATAACAGAATATTCTGTCATCATTAAAAATGGCAGTGTTGAAGCCACCCAAAACAAAACATGAACCTCCATTAAAATTTATCTCAAGTTCTCGCGGTCCGTGAGTTTGAGCCCCGAGTCAGGCTCTAGGCTGATGGCTCGGAGCCTGGAGCCTGTTTCCGATTCTGTGTCTCCCTCTCTCTCTGCCCCTCCCCCATTCATGCTCTGTCTCTCTCTGTCACAAAAATAAATAAAAAACGTTGAAAAAAAAATTAAAAAAAAAATTTATCTCAAGAGATTAAAGAGTACACACTCACACACTCACACACAAATATATCTCAAAACTAAAATAATCGTTAGAGAGAAAAATGACAGTGCTCATCTGTATTAACTGAAATTGAAAGTATTGATAATATCTTGCTAAGTGAGAATGGCACAGCCTTGTGAAGTGGCCATTTATTGCCAACAAGGCAGCAGTGGGATGGGAGACAGTGATCACCGGAGGTGGGAGGAGGCTCCCCAAAAAGGAAGAAGAATGCAAGCCCAGCCTCACCTCACCCCTGCTGACCCCTCCCACTCTGTATTTTGGGACTAAGGTGTCTGGAAATGTGAATGCCAGAAACTGATGCTGCCAGAGACAGTAGGTTTTTATATACAGTTTTTGTTGTCACATGTTTTGATTTGGTTTGTTTGTTTGTTTGTTTTGTCTCTGTGATGCTTGGTAGCGGGATACTTGGAAGGAGAGCCCAATCCACCATGTTTCCCCAGCCTAAGGCAGCACAGGAAGTGTAAACAGGAGCGTGGGTCCTTAGGGACCCAGTCTGGTGGGGCCCTTCTTAGAACAAAGACTGTGGCTTTAGGCCAAAGCTGCTCCAGTCTCTTGGTGAGACCCAGTCTCCTAGAGATGGTCTTGTCTGGGCAGAAATCTTGTAATTCTACAATGACAAAGCAGAAAGGGCCTTATAGATGAGGCCTCACTCCCAGAGCAGTCCTGTTTCCATGCTGTTCTCAAGCCAGCAGCCTTCTGAGCTAGTCCAATAAGGCTCTGGATTCCAGGATAACCGAGGGTTTAATGCAAGTTTCAGGGAGAGACCTGCTTCTCACAGATATTCAGCCAGTCCCCACAGCAGATCCAATGCCTCATCCCCATTAAAGGCAAAGCGGATTCTGTCATGGTGTGATTTGAAAGAGCCAAGGATTTCTCTCTCTCCACTTGCCAAAACTCCACCCGTAGTTCTTCATTCCTTTGTGTTAAAGTATATTCATCTGCTAAAATGAAAGGAGGTATGAGTCAGAAAACAAAACTCCGTCATATGAAAGAGCCCCCAGAATTAGAAATTACACAAATGGGCATCTAAGGGGGGAGGTGGAGGGGAGCAGTTCTCCAGGCTCATCTTAACCGCTTGGCTTTTTGAATCCAAAGGGTCTTTTCACATCTTTGCATGCTTTAACAAAAGAGCGATTTAGGTCCAGAGGGGTTAGGTCTCTTTTTTTTTTTTTTTTTTTTTTTTAACATTTAT
The DNA here is from genome assembly GCF_024362965.1 of Panthera pardus. Taxonomy (NCBI): domain Eukaryota; kingdom Metazoa; phylum Chordata; class Mammalia; order Carnivora; family Felidae; genus Panthera; species Panthera pardus. Next base: position 51,483,847 of record NW_026526765.1, on the reverse strand, counting down.
TTATTTTTGAGACAGAGAGAGACAGAGCATGAATGGGGGAGGGTCAGAGAGAGGGAGACACAGAATCTGAAACAGGCTCCAGGCTCCGAGCTGTCAGCACAGAGCCCGATGCAGGGCTTGAACTCACTGACAGCTAGATCATGACCTGAGCCGAAGTCGGCCGCTTAACCGACTGAGCCACCCAGGCGCCCCGGGGTTAGGTCTCTTAAGCAAGGTCACACAACACACTGGGAACCAGGAATGGAGTCCTCTGGTTCCAATGCATCTATCAAAGGACTCTTAAAGATTAAATTTTAATCCAAGACCCTTTTGTTTTCCAGACAATAGGAACCTCCCTCACCAAAAGTCCCCTTTAAAAATTTCTCTTCTGGCACTAGCATCTGTAGCGAATGGAACTGCCATTGTAAGTACGCTTCGTGTATGTGAACCGAGACAGGAAGAGCTTGGGCTTGGGAACTTGACCCGTCCGACAGCATCGCAAACCCAGTCGGACTGCGGATGTTACCTGCCGGCTTCAGCTGCCTTCTTCCAGGGCCTTAGTCGTTTGCCGTGGCGCTCCTGCCCCCTAGTGGCAGCAAGCTTTGCTGCAGTCACATTCACCGGACCAAGGATAGGAAAGGAAATTGGATGAGAAGAGATAGAGGCAACCCGCATCCTTCTCTAAGAGGCAGGCCTGGTTATGGGGACATTTTTTAACCTCACATACAAAAACGCGACGAACTAGACATTAGCCTGCATCAGATTTGAACCTGCAGACAGGTGAGGCCAAAGCACTAAGGATCCTCCTGGGTTGAAAACAGATTATATAACTGACTCAGGGACTCGTGAGACTCGGAGGCTCTGAGAATCCCACGGAAGCAGGAACAGAGGACCCAAAATAGCAGAAGAGCGGGACATTGCCATATGGTGCCCCCCCACCACATCCAGCAATCACTAGCATGAATGAATTCAAAGCCCTGCCCGCCAACTCCTCCCAGGCTGTGCTGCATGTTCAAACCCCTGGTCCCCACTCTTTGCTTAGCTGACTCCTGCTCCTGTGCGTCTCAGTTCAGAGCGTCCCTCCTTCAGCAGAGATGCGGCCTCATCATAAGCTCTCATGGCACTGAGTGCTTTCCCTTCGTGGTCCTGATTCTGTGTTTCTTTGATTACTTTCATGCCCCCACTGAAGTGTCAGTTCCCTGAGGCACTGAGGCTACTTTATTGACTACTGAATCTATGTCCTTAAAACAGCAATTAGTACATAGAGGCCTTCAATCAGTACTTTTCAATGGAATTAATAAAATCGCAAGTGTTAGTTGAATGACTGAATTATATGCTTACAGGATAAAAAAATAATAATAATAACAGTTCTCATCTCAATAGAAAAAGGAGACCTCATTTCGGGCCACAGGGCTGTGCCACCTAGACTTTGTGATTAGTGTCCTTCTTGCCTGTCTCAGGACCTTCCTCGTCTATGAAAGACATGAAGATCTTCTGAGGGTGGAGTCCTCCCAAATCACCCCAAATGCTCACCAACACCCTTGGGGGCAGGTAGCTGGGCAGGTGTCTTTACCATAATTACACTTTTTGACGATCAGGCTCCACAAGCTCAGCTTTAAAGCATCCCTGCTGTAGTCAGAAAATCTGCCTGAGAACTGACCTTCAGGGCTGCCTCTCTGTGTGACCTTGGACGGTGCTTCCTACAGTGGCTTTCCATTGCCCTGTTTGTAAAATAAGAATCTTGGGGTATGCAACATCAAAGTCACTGGTTTTCAGGTGTCCGAAAACCGAACTTAAACTACTTAAGGGAGGGGTGAAAGGGGGATATGTATTGCTCATGAAACTGAAAAGCCATTGATTCGGGGCTGACTCAATCCAGGATATTGAGCAAGTTCATCTAAGCCTGGTTTCTCTTCTCCATCCTTCAGCTCTGCTTCCCTCTGTGTTTCTCCCCTCACTGGAAGGTTCCTTATAGATGGGGGTCTCCAGCAGCTCCAGGCTTTCATCCTCTCAGCAGGAAAATAGAGGGGCTTTCTCTCAAGAGTACTGGACAAAAGTCCCAGGACTGCCCCCACTAGTGCCTTTGGGCCACATGCTCATCTGTGTCACTGTAGTCAGAGGAAATTCTGGGCTCCACCTGAACCACATGGATTGATACAATCAGAGGCTCAGTCCCCAGAAGGTGATCAGGGGAACACCCTCAGAACGTGGGGGAACAGTTGCTAGACAAGCAAACACAAAAATGGCACTGCAGAGTGAGTGATCTTGAAGGACTTTTGCAGCTTTGAATACCCTGATGTGACTGATTTGATGGCAGGGAAGCGAAAGGGAGAACAAAGCCACAGGCATGCTTTAGAGTTAGCCCAACTCCAAACCCTTTCAAAAAGCCTACATGCCAAATAAGAGCCTCACCGCCTCTGAAGGGAGAGGAGGGTGATATGAGCAGCCCTAGAAAGCAAGCAGTGACGCTGACCCTCTAGAAGCTGAGGGGCATAAAATGAATGGTGTTTTGATAACGCTGCTAAAATGGAACATTTCTATTTCCCAAAAAGATGGACACTGTCAGTGAGATTCATAAAAAAAAAATTTTTAAATCTTATTAAACTTTCCCTTTCACTGCTTCTTTGTATCTCTGGTTGAAATGGAGCAGGATGCACGTTGCCATGGTGATGGCTGAATTTTAAATAACAGGGCTCAGGAGCCTGGGCTGCTGGCTGTGCCCGCCCCAGGCAGGAAACGTTGGGGGAAGGAGAGAGTCAAAGTGAGCAAAGGAAGAAAGCTGCTGGGCTCATCCCAGGATGCTAACTTCTTCAACTTGTTCTCCTTTGCACTACGAATAAGGCCCCAAAATCACAGACTCTGGCTTCTTCATAGAATGAGAGAATGTGGAGCCCAAATGCATAAGGACAGAACCCCGAAAATCACTTTGTCCAGTCCCTCCCTGATTCAGTCTTGTGACAAACAGATTTCTCTACACTTACACCCCTTCCCGGGAGCAATGGGCCCAACCCACCCACGTTTTCGAAGGGCCACTGGAAACTTGACCCTAAGAGAAACGTTTGAAAACCTAGAGACCTTGAAAGTGAGAACCTTATAGGGTTTTTAAGTGAAAGAGGAATTTGAGGGTAAAAGTCCAGTAGCTGTCAATTCAAAGAGCCCTGGCCACAAATTCCAGTTCTGCTCTTCTCTCTAGAACCATCTAAGAATGAAATGAAGAAATTCAAGAAATGTGAGTTCCCTGTGACTGGACATACTCAGGCCAGCATAGGCCAGGGAGGAGCTGACTGGCAGGAATGGTTTGTTTGTTTGTTTGTTTGTTTGTTTGTTTGTTTTTTAATGTTTATTTATTTTTGAGAGAGAGAGAAAGCACAAACAGTGGAGAGGCATAGAGAGAAGGAGAACAGAGGATCTGAAGCAGGCTCCGTGCTGTTAGTGCAGAGCCTGATGCGGGGCTCAAACTCACAGACTGTGAGATTATGACCTCAGTCCAAGTCTGACACTTAACCAACTGAGCCACCTGGTGCCCAGGAATGTTTTTACATAGTGGCAGGCATCAGAGAGGCCAGGCCTTGCTGAGGGAAGCTCAGAGAAGCAGCACAGCAAGGCCTTCCCCCAGAATCCTTCTAAAGTCCAGGCCAGGGAAAGAGGAAACCAGACAGTACAGCTGGAGAGAACCAGCAACCAGGAAGCAGGAACTCTGCTCTGCCGCCTAAACACCATGGGAACTGGCCCTGACAGGGATGGTCTCGTTTCAGTGGCCTCTCTCTGCTTGCCCCCACAGACCCCAGGAAGAACTTGCATCCTCAGCTGGCCCATCGCTTGTCTCCCAAACAAAATGGCTATTCCGTATATGTTACAGTCAAGGCCAAATGGTGGTAGTAGTAATAATAATAATAAACACACAAAGAAATGTTCCTCAAAGCTGGGAAAGGGCAAGATTATTGAAGCTGAATGAGTCTGTCATTTCCCACAGAAGCTGAGTGAGCAGAGGCACCAGGAGAAAGGGGAAGAGCCAAGCAGATGGGGCCCTTGGGCCTGAGACCTACACCTCCGTGACCTGCATCCCCACACCCGTCCTGTGCCCCAGGCCTGATAATACAGCAGCTTGGGGCCTAGGATTCCCTCATCAGCGTTCCCCAGGCAGATTGGAATGAGGAGGGGAATGGCAGCACCTTAAGAAAGAGAATAAAAGTCAGACTCAGAGTGAAGGGAAGTGGCCCTGCATTCATACCAGCAGCTCATACTCCTGTGCCTTCCTGAACAACATCAAGAACTCAAAGGCCCGCAGCCCCAAGGTGGCAGACACAGCCATCCAACACTGGCCTTGGTCTATCACTGGTGGCCCATGACCTACTGGCCTCTCTTTTCAAGGGCAAGCTTAGGTCCCAAACCACCACTTCTGCCCTCATAAAGTCAGCCCTGCCTGTCCTGCATGTGCACACACACACACACGCCTGGAACAGGGGCAGGAGCAGCATGCAGTCTTAGAAATAGCACCCAGTAATCTATACATGCTAGGCTTGTACAGGCATGAAAGCTCCTGAAGGAAGCCTGGAATCCATCAGCAGAAAAGCATCAGGAGACCTGAGGTTAGAGCCATGGGAAGGAAGGGGATGTATTTTCCACTACACACCTTTTTGAAAACATTTTCTCACATCCATATATGCCTTTTCAAAAAATAAATTCTGTTCCTCTTTCTATAAAGAGGCCACTCAAGGTCAGGAAAACCAAGTCTCAGTTCTATTCTGCCACTAATACTGAAGCAGTGTGCTGCCAGCCTGGGTCTTAACCACTGTTTGCCTCAGCTCCTGGGGCTATAAAATGGGGCTGGAGAACCCTACTCTACTCCTGTCCACAGACACTTCAGGATTTCGATGAGACACAACAATAATAGCAATGATAATAGCTAAATATATTGATTGCTTATCATAGCACAGTGCTATTATCTCAATCATAAAACAAGCCTATAACATTTACTATAAATCTCATTTTAAAAGACAAGAAAAGCAAAGCACAGAGAAATAACTTGCTCAAAGGCATGCAATTACATATCCTGCTTTCAGAACCAACACTGTCGATTAATATTCATTATTCTAAATGCAGCTTCTTGTCCCAAGAGGTTTGGGTGAGTGAGCAGATAAGATCCACCTGTTTTCCCCAATATCGGAGTCTCTGCCTTTGCTGAAGACAGTTTAATGAGTCACTAGAATATAGAGATAGGGATATAAGCAAAGTGGGATCCCGGTCCTGGATGTTAAGATCTATTTCATGGCAGAGACCAGGATGGCAGATGTGTCTCTAATGGCAAGAAGCCCCACATGAGGCTCCTATACACACAAGTAACTTGTTACGGCCCCACCCCCTGTCACCATGGCAATGAGGGACATAGGATGCCAGAGCTCAATGGCTGTTCCTGATTTACAGAGCCTTCCTAATTCACACTTCCCCTTTCAATGTCCTCTTCTCTCTCCCATGGACTTCACAACCCACTGCAATATCTACCAACTGACAGTCATACAGCCCCTCCTTGAACACCAGGAGGGACAAGAAGCACACTATTCACCGGGCCCAAACCATTCTCAACCCACGCTTACCTGTTTGCAAAGTCTCCTTTCTGTTGCCCTAAAATCTGTCTCCTCATATTGTCTAGCTCTCTGCCTCTTCTTCCACTATCTCTGCTGCTGCCACCCATTCCTTATCACCTCTCCCCTTGTAGATTGTCCCTGCCTCATAGCTTCTGCTTCCTCATTCTTGCTTCTGTTTTCTTACATTCCGTATGCCCCCTCTTGGCCTTTATAATGGCATCTCTCCGTGGACATTTCAGTTGCTGGGTCTGCCACCAGCTGCCTGATTTGCTCTTCCCCCCCCCCACCCCCAGTTCAAGTTCCCAAAAGAGACAATCAGATTGAATGAAGTTGTCCCAGTTTGGATAAAGCTCTTCAAACAGTCTATAGATGCCAGCCCTTGGGTCCACATCCAATCTGTTGTGGTTGGTAAAAGGTTGGACCATATGATGGAAGTATGGGCTGCCCCCGAGAAGATCCTAGGAATGGCCTGTAGGCTATAGGCTACCAATAAGTTTCATCTTACATACCAACTGCATTCAAAAAATATTGGCTGATTTACAAACTGTTGAGAAGGACTCAGGAGTTACATCTGAAGTCGATGAAATATGATTAATGAGTTTTATTTGCTATGAGCGCACAAAAAAAGCCTCAGCCTACATGCCAGTTATTCACCATTTTAGTGTTAGACCGTCTGATCTGATGAGGACAAACTAAGTGGAGGCATCACCTTCCTCATTTTGAATTTCCTGCTTCTCTTTATAAGGGTAAAATTACAGTTGCTAGTTTATATGGCTGGATTACACCATAACTTCACATTGGACTTCAGCCACATAAAACCCCTAAGCCTTTTCATACCTGCTATTAAAGCACATTCCATACTATACCAAAAAAAATAAAGAAAGAGGGGTACCAGAGTGGCTCAGTTGGTTAAGCATTGGACTTCGGCTTAGGTCATGATCTCACCATTTGTGAGTTCGAGCCTCGCATTGGACTCTGTGCTGACAGCTCCGAGACTGGAGCCTGCTTCAGATTCTGTCTCCATCTCTCTCTAGCCTTTGCTGGCTCACACTCTGTCTCTCACTCTCTCAAAAATAAACAAACATGAAGAAAAAAAAATCTTAAAAGAAAGAAACTAAACAGTTAAATTTTACATTTTTTCCTAATAAAACTCACCTTGTTTAATTTAGCCTGTCACTCCAGCCTACTGAGATCTTACTATGCATGATATCCTTTTTCCAGCCTGTTTGAAAAATTGTTCATACTGTGTCTGCAAGCCTCTACCCAAGAAAGAGAGGTTAAATGTTTACACTATCTTCCTCACATGACTGACACAATGGAAAGTTTCGTTTATTTGTTTCCATGGACCTACTTTTCACCGTTTGGGGGCCAACCACTCAATAATTTCAGAAAATTATTTTAGACCCCCAAGTACCTATGGGTATTTGTCCGTTGTGTACACAGTGAAGATAACCAGAAACAGTTCAACTATTTCACGGAGGAGGCTCCTTTATTAGAACAATAGCTACTGTTCATTGAACAACCATTCTGGGTGATAGATGCTTTCATACATTATTTCTAACCCTTACAACAATTTCAAGAGGTAGGTTTTATTACTTTTTTTTTTTTTAGGGATTAGACAACTGAGGCATAAAGCATTTAATCACTTTCTGAGATCACACAGCTGCTGTGCCATAGGGCTGAATCCCAACCCCAGTCCACCTGGCCCAAATCCTGCGTCCCTTCCACTGCTCCACACAGCTTCTCCTTCTCCCTTGGTGTGCCTCTCTGAGTGACAGAAAAACTTGCTGTCGATGACTGAAGGCAGAGATTGGGGGTTCAGGAATATAGTTACCCATGGGTCATGTTTTTTAAAAGCACACCTGTATTAGGTCTTTCAAGGTATGAATATTACACAGTTATTACAAAGAACGAGGTAGGGAGGCCTGGGTGGCTTAGTCAGTGAAGCATCTGACTTCGGCTCAGGTCATAATCTTGTGGTTCACAAGTTCAAGCCCTGTTTCGGGCTCTGTGCTGGCTCTGAGCTGTCAGCAAAGAGCCTGGAGCCTGCATCAGATTCTGTGTCTCCCTCTCTCTCTCTGCTCCTCCCCTGCTCATGCTCTGTCTCTCTGCCTCTCTCAAAAATAAATTAAAACATCAAAAATGTTTTTAAAAAGAACCAGGTAGATCTACATGTATTCATACAAAACATATCCAAGATATTAAGTATGTCTATTCTGATCCTGTTTTGTTTTTTTTTAACATTACATTCACGTGTGCAGGTGAGAAGTGAAGAATTACAGTAGACTTCCAGTTTCTACTCTTAATATTTCCATTTTGATTGACTTTTTACATTTGTGTGTTACTTTTGGAGTCAAAAAAAGAATTTAGGAGGACAATGTGTCAAAATCAGCAGTTTCTTTTGCCCTTCAAGTCCTGAAGATCATGCATCTATCTGTGGGATTCACAAAGATCTGAGCCTCCTGGACCTGTGGCAACAATACAAGAAACGCACTGTCTCACACATGAAACTATGAGGTAGGAGAGCACCTGGGTTGGTTACCTCAGCGGTTGACTGAATTGTGATGTCTTAAAGCATCTTTGGACCCTGAATCTCCAGCATGCCACCTGGCTCCCTTTAATCATTAACTGGCTGCCACAGCACTAGGTGTCCCAAACAATTATGGTAATATCCAGTGACAGAAGAGACAACTACTTATTAGCAGCAAGAAGAACCTATCCTAGAAACATCCACAGCAGACTTCTCACATCCTGTTAGTCAGAATTTCATTCCCTGCCCCCTGCTAATCCAACCACTGACAAATGGGATGAGGTCATCAAGCTTGAAACTGGACAAATGATTTGCTCCCTGGGACTAGAGAGGCCAGCCCTCTTTGAGGCATGTCACTTGCCTACTCTCTGAACCACACTGGGGTTCTGTTAACAGGGAAAAAGAGGGGAAAGTCTGTTACAACTATTCCCTAAATCTGTAATGATACCGTGCTCCTCTTATGAGTGTTCTCACCCAGCATTTCCTTGTCCCTCCCGACCCACCCCTACCACATGCATTCTCAGAAGCACATTGCTTCGGAGCCAGGTATGCTAGCTTTATAAACTATTTGAATATCAAAGTGTCCCCTAAAGCGCTCCTGATTTTGTTACCATTACTTATGCTGAAAGGACTATTGACAAAGCCTCTACTGAAGATCCAAAGCCATGGTCCAGTTAGTTTCAGAAACTGAGAATTCTAAAAGCAGGCAAGCAAGTGATTTTTTGTGGTTGTAATATATGGCTCAATTTAACAGGATATGCAGTTTTTGATAAGAAGAATTAAGCTGAATAGATTTTAGGGGAGAAATTTAAAAACAAACAGACCTGTCTTAGATGTTTTATGGTACAGCTTTCTACAGGTAGGGTTCAATGAGCTCTGAACCTGAAGAGCTCTTTTCCTCTGAAAAACTAGAAGGTACCACCCTGCATGGTTCAGCCTTTTGTCCATTTGGGAAGTCACCAAGACAAAAGTCCCAAGCCCCACGTCATAAACTTGAGGAATCTCTGATATGGGATTGATTTTTCTGGTACAGGAGGTTGCTGAGCGTGGCTGCCAGGGAGAGAAAGTGAGGAAGAGGAGCTGTTTCCCCAGCCCATCAGAGCTGGACCTTGAATTCAGTTATCTTAACATCTTCCCCTACCCCCATCATCACTATCTGTCCCCTAAAATGCCCTTGGCTTTGACTTGCCCCTTGTGCTAGATGCCTTCCTTTGCTCCTCCCCATCCACTCTCCTCTATTCCCCATCCTGCTTTGTGCCCTCAGAGGCTGGCCTGCAAGAGTGTATCAATGGGTTCCTTGCCCTCTGACTTCCAGCTGGGTCTGGGACTGGCAGGAGATCAACAGGAAGAAGCAGAGAGCACTTGGTGAGTTGGGGTGTTTATTCTCCAAGTTTCCTCCCTTTGGGATTCCCAAGCTCTGCCTTCATCAGGAGTTCTCAGTGAATAGTCCTATTTCCCCAATCCCAGTAACCCACCCCCTCATCTGCCATAGCAGGGGTAATGGAGGCCCACTATTACTAATCTGGGGCTCCTTGCTATGCCTTGTGGTTTCTCTACACCCTTCCCACACCCTTGTAAATAGCTTTTTTATGAAATTCTGTTTGAGTTATCCTAATTTGAGGGTACCATCTGTTTCCTGCTAACACACCTCTCTAATTTGATCTTATATGGGCTGAATGTTTTGCTTGGTGATATTTCTATGTTCCTGCCTCCCGAATCACTGTTCTGCACAGGGGCAAACACCTCAGCCCCTGAAGTCTCATAGAAGTGGGTTCAAACCCCCAATCCACCTTCTATAGCTAGAAAACCTCAGACCAGTCCCTTTACCTCTCTGAGCCTCAGTTTCTTCATCTGCAATATGGTAGTAGTAATAATAATAGTGGTATGCTCTCCATGGGGACCCTATGAGAATCAAAAGACAATAGGGAATGGTGGAGAGTGGGACAAAGTACAGAGCTCACACCACATCCTCATGGGAGCTGCCAGTTCCCCGGATCCTAGTGATGGTTGTCATGAAGAAAAGCCAACCCAGAGTTGCCAGTTCTTCTGATACTTCAAGAAGCCAGAATCCTAGATTTCTTTTTCTTTTTAGTTTTTTTTTAATGTTTATTTATTTTCTTGGGGGAGAGGGGGTAGTGTAGAGAGAGAAGGAGAGAGAATCTCAAGCAGGCTCCACACTCAGCACAGAGCCCAACATGGGCCTCAGTCTCACAACTGCAAGGTAATAACCTGAGCCAAAAATCAAGAGTCAGTCACTTAACCGACTGAGCCACCCAGGTGCCCCAGAAACCTAGATTTCTATATCAAATCTCTCCTTTACTACTATATCAGTACCATAAGGACGATAATGACTATTTTATTGATTACTATATCCTAGTGACTAGAATAGCACCCAGAGCATAGAAATGATCAAAAAACCTTTGTGGAATAATTTTTCCAATTTTTGAACACTAGCAACTAGTGAGGGTGAAACCAAACCAGGGCCAGGCAAGTGCTGCGAGACTGTGAGGGAGTGCGCCCCTCCTTGACTTTTGTACCCTGGGCATATCATCACCCCAGGCCTGGCCCTGAACACAGCACTCCTGTGAGTTGCTACTTTAGACTTCTGCTCTAGAACTAACCACAATAGAAAGGTGCAAATAAATAATGGACACTTTGGGGGCCCCTAATAATTAGACCAGGCCATATTCTCATCAAGTGGAGTGTAGCCATTATCTGCAGAATACGCAGTGGACACAGAGCTCACCTGCAACCAGACACTTAATCATTGTGCCCAGGGCTGTGAGGACATGCAGCAATTTTTTCAGCACAAACAGCTCACGGATCCTCCTCTCCCTCTACCACAGCCTGAGGATACAGACCCAGTGAGCTGCAGATTTGTTACCCGGTTTAGGAATGCCAAGGAGACAGCTCTCCAGCAAAAGAATGACTCGGTGGACACACTGCAGATAAATAATGTATGAAACCACTTCTATTTTAACGGCACTTTGCAATGACACTAATATTGATGAAAAATGTTAGCATGTGTTAGATGGTGCTATATCCAGTGAGAGATTGGGTTTGGCAGGCTCTGGGCCACTTCTAGTCTGGGCCAGAGATGTGAGAAACAGCAATCCCTAGATGATGGGTGTGAAATAGGCTCATTGGGTCAAATAAGACAAACACTTGACCTTGGCAAGTATCTTGTGGTGACTACTGTTGGCTGGCTGACCCAACAGTCATTACCAATCCCTCTCCTGGTCTTCCACTCCACAGGTTGAAGAAGTTTCCAGCATTGGGGCGCCTGGGTGGCTCAGTCGGTTAGGCGTCCGACTTCAGCTCAGGTCATGATCTTGCTGTTTGTGAGTTCGAGCCCCGCGTCCGGCTCTGTGCTGACAGCTCGGAGCCTGGAGCCTGCTTCAGATTCTGTGTTTCCTTCTCTGTCTGCCTCTCCCCTGCTCATGCTCTGTCTCTCTCTGTCTCAAAAATAAATAAAACATTTAAAAAAAATTTTTTTTAAGTTTCCATCCTCCTATATTTGGCAGTGGTCACATAAAACACAGTGAATCATGAGTGGGATTCTGCTGGACAAAGGAAGGAGTTCTGGGAAGAAAATGTGCTTTTCTGATAAAAGGGGCAAAAGTTTACACTCCTAAGGCCATTGCAAATAATGCCTGAATCAATGTAAGCAAAAAGCTAAAAGGAAATAGATACAGATACATGGCATAAATAAATAGATGATAGATAGATAAATAGATAGATGATAAATGAATGCATGCAGGAGATTTGGGGTCCAGGAGATACAGGGCCTAAATGTCCAATAATACAGAAATGATCATGTAAAGAAAAGAACATTCATTCCATGAACTACATATACAGCCATTTAAAATGCACAGTAAAGACCATAGAAGGACATGGGGAAATGCTTGTGATAAAATTTTAAATAACAAAAAACAGAACACACAGACACACAAATTACATTTAAAGGATGATCCCAGTTGTATTTTTAAAAAGAGTGAAAATGAAAAAAAAATAACCCGAAATGATAATCTCTGAGCTTATGGATAACTTTTTTCTCCTTTATGATTTTCTATACTTTCCCAGTAAAAAAAAATACATAATAATTTGTATAACACAAATTTTTATATGATTTTAATTTCTTCTTTTAGGTTTTTTTGCCTTTTCAAAATTCTTTGCAGTAAACTCATACTATTTATTTAATAAGAAAAATAATTGTTTTTATTTTTTTAAGTTTATTTATTTATTTTGAGAGAGAGCATACACACAAGTGGAGGAGGGGCAGAGGGAGAGGGAATCCCAAGCAAGTCCCACGTTGTCAGCACAGAGTCCAATGCAGGGTTTGATCCCACAACCCTGGGATCATGCATGACCTGAGCCAAAATCAAGAGTCAGATGCTTAACCAACTGAGCAACCTGGGTGCCCTAAGAATTTCATTTTTATTTTTTTTAACTTTTTTATTTTTTTTAATTTACATCCAAATTAGTTAGCATATAGTGCAACAATGATTTCAGGAGTAGATTCCTTAGTGCCCCTTACCCATTTAGCCCATCACTCCTCCCACAACCCTTCCAGTAACCCTCAGTTTGTTCTCCATATTTATGAGTCTCTTCTGTTTTGTCCCCCTCCCTGTTTTTATATTATTTTTGCTTCCCTTCCCTTATGTTAATCTGTTTTGTCTCTTAAAGTCCTCAGATGAGTGAAGTCATATGACTTTTGTCTTTCTCTGACTAATTTCACTTAGCATAATACCCTCCAGTTCCATCCATGTAGTTGCAAATGGCAAGATTTCATTCTTTTTGATTGCCGAGTAATACTCCAGTGTGTGTGTGTGTGTGTGTGTGTGTGTGTGTGTGTGTATCACATCTTCTTTATCCATTCATCCATCGATGGACATTTGGGCTCTTTCCATACTTTGGCTATTGTTGATAGTGCTGCTATAAACATGGGGGTGCATGTGTCCCTTCAAAACAGCACACCTGTATCCCTTGGATAAATGCCTAGTAGTGCAATTGCTGGGTCATATGGTAGTTCTATTTTTAGTTTTTTGAGGAACCTCCATACTGTTTTCCAGAGTGGCTGCACCAGCTTGCATTCCCAATTAATTTCATTTTTAAAACAAAGAAAGACATTTGTTGCCCAGAGACAAATGGAATCTGACCAGTCTTAGTAGCATCACAGGACCCAGAACAAAAATACATTATGGTTTCTTAAAAGCTACCAACAATGTAATTTTAACATATTTTAAAGTATGGCTGTGCACCAGAGGGTGAAATTGGTCGTGTATAAGGCTTCACTCCTACTTACCAAAGACATGGGCAGAGGAATAAGTCAGAGTGGCCTCAATGTATACTGTTCTCTTTTTATTTTTTATTTTTTTTATACTGTTCTCTTTTTAGTCACACTGGAGAAATGGATGCAGGGGATTCTTTTTCTTTCCTTCCTTCTAAGTTTATGTGTACTCCTATGATTTTTTAGACAAAAACTATCTTTTTATTATAGAGATTTTGGATTTGAGGGTCGGCTTCACCAGTTATTAGCTGCATGACATAGAGAATAGAAAAGTCACCCAACCTTTTGAAAACACCATTTCCCCATCTCTAAAATTATGGCTATATCGACTTCACTGGGAAATGCCGTGTTGAGCAAAGATGATGTGTGTTATAAACTTTGGCAAAAAGAACACAGGCTCTCATTAGGCAGCCTTGATTAACATCCTGGCTGTGACACGAAATAGTGTGTGAAATTTTAGCCAGGTATATAATCTCCCTGAGCTTCAGTTTTCTCATCTAGAAAGTAGAGGTAATATCTTTCCTTATAGATAAGGCACCTGGAGCATTGTAAACACCTAACATAGGAAAGCTGCAATTATATTGTCTGCACTTTCTCAAGGATAATCAAACTTAGCTCTTCTACTTCAAAGAGCTGCCCCAGGAGATAGGAGCAAGATAGGAGTTCCTTAAAAACAGTTCCCAAAAGTACTTTAGTGCTATGAAAAGCAAAGGGGAACTAAGGAAGATGTCTGGTTCCCTACCCACGCCCCCCCCCCAGAGCATTTTCCCAGACTCTCTAATCAACCAGACACTCAAGCTCTGAGCTATCACTCTGAAATACTATCAAAAAAGAAAGCAAGAGATTCTAGATGCAAAAATATATACCATAAAACCTTGATTTACAAGCATAATTCATTCCGGAAACATGCTTATAATCCAAAGCACTGGTACATCAAAGTGCACTTCAATAACCCATTGGCTCAGTTGTGATCAAGTGACATTTGCTGTCACATACTACTCGTATTGCAAGACATCGCTAGTTTATTAAGTTAAAATTTATTAGAAATGCTTGCTGGTCTTGCAGAACACTCACAGAACAAGTTACTCGTAACCCAAGGTTGTACTGTATATATGAAAAAGAAATTGTGTAGGTTAATTTTTTGTGTCTACTTGACTGAACCACAGGGTGCCAAGATATTTGGTTAAATATTATTCTGGGTTGTCTGTGAGGATGTTTTTAGATATGACTAAAATTGGAATTGGTTGCCTAAGTAAAGCAGATTGTCCTCCCTAATGTGGGTGGGCCTCATCTAATTAGTTGAAGGCCTCCTTCAACTGACCTCCCGGGAGTAAGAGGAAATTCCTTCTTGATTTCTTGGACATTAGTTTTTCCCTGTTGTCAGACTCAAACTGAAACTTCAGCTCTTTGTGAGTCTTGAAACTGCAGCCTTCAGACTGGTACTACACCGTGGTTCTTAGGCCTTCAGATTCAGACTCCTAGGTCTCCAGCTTGCTGACTCACCCAGCAGATCTTGGGAATTCCCACTCTCCATAATCAACATGAGTCAATTCTCTATAATAAATCTATCTACTACCTATCTGAATAGATAGATGATAGATAGATAGATAGATAGATAGATAGATAGATAAAGATATACATATATACCATATCTCTGGAGAAGCCTAAGCAGTAATCTTCACCTTAACTGACAGAGATTTAACTGCAAGAGGACTTGAGGAGCCACTGTGTTCCTGAATTACACGTCTCCACAGCCACACAGCATGATTAGGCAGCAACTATTGAGTAGTGTGTCCAGCTTCCCACTGTGTCTCATCAACATGAGCTGATAAATCATGACCTCCCCCTATTATTTGAGGATGGCAAATCAATACTTCCATTATTATTATTACTCCCAAGGCACTTTTCCAGGAGCATCTGACCTGCTCTCTCCCAAGCACAGAGCAGAAAGGATGATGAATCTGCTTCTGAGACCTCATCAGTCACAGCAGGAGGGAAAGGAGAAGATAGGAAGAAGAGACATAAGGTTCAGAGGTTCGGGGAAAGAAAGAAAGAAAGAAAGAAAGAAAGAAAGAAAGAAAGAAAGAAAGAAAGAAAGAAAGAAAGAAAGAAAGAAGAAAGAGAGAAAGAAAGAAAGAAAGAAAGAAAGAAAGAAAGAAAGAAAGAAAGAAAAGAAAGAAAGCAGACATGTGAAAAGTAAAAGCTCAGTGTTTTCCTAGAACTTCCTTGATGGAAGCCCTTATGGGTGATGGTCAAAATGGCAGAACCCTGGGAAAAGATGCCAAGTCTATAGGTCAGGGGAATGACCCAAAAATTTGCCTTAATGAACCACCTCTTCATGTGACTCTGCGCATCTAAAGTTTGTAGCTTAAAAACTTAGAGATCTGCTATTCACTTCTGAAACGATCACTGGTGAGGATCTTGAGGTTTTGCAGTCCTGCAAGCCATCTCTCAGAGACAGGTCTTGCAGAATACCTGTATGCACGTTTGTAAGAATGGGACAGCAACTTTTGTGACAACATGAGCTGCCTTCCAGTTTAGTGCAGTGGGGATGTCCCTTGACTGACACGTATGGTTCTAAAACCCTAGTGTGCATTAGTCAGTCAAAGGGCTTGTTAAAACAGAAAGTGCTAAGCCCCACTCCCAGAGTTTCTTATTCAGTAGGTCTTGGGTGGAGCTTGAGAATTTACATTTCTAAGTTCTCAGGTGATACTAATGTTGCTTGTTCAGGAAACACACTTTGAAAACCACTGGTTTACATAGTAGATGGATTCTTGGAAAGCAGCACATACATTGAGGGTTCTTGGGGGGGGGCAGAAAAACATAAGTAACAGAGAAAAAAAATCACCTGCTACTTGAACAAAACACACTATATATATTGGACTATGCTTACCTTCTTCACTGAACACATCAGGGAACTCCCTCCACTCTTCTATGACACACCCCTGCAACATAACTTCCAACAAATGCATAGCACTAACGTTGTCTAGATTCATTGGAATTGTGTGTAAAATTTCCTTCAATAACTTTACTGTTTCAATTAAATATGGTCAGTTTAAGAACTAAACAATAGAGAAAAATACAAAGAAGGGAAAATGCATCTCAATTCCCACCACCCCAAAGATGATCCCTATTAATAAACTGATGTACATCTTTCAAAGCATATATTCTCAAATGTATTTATAATTTTACATAAATTAGAATCATATAATCTATTTTATAACCTGTTTTTTTCTTCTTACATAAGTTATGATAAAGCAAATACAAACTTAAAAATCCTCAGGAAATGTATTACTTAATGGAATCTTTTCTTTCTTTTTTTTTTTTTTTTTTTTTGAGAGAGAGGGAGAGAGCCTGGGGAAAGAGGGAGAGGGAGAGACAGAGAGAATCTCACGCAGCCTCCACACCCAGCCCAGAGCCCAAGGCAGGGCTCTATCTCACAACCATGAGGTCATGACCTGAGCTGAAATCAAGAGTTGATCACTTAACTAATTGAGCCACCCAGGCGCCCACTTAATGAATCTTAATTCAAATCCTCTTAGGAAATAAAACAGTCTTTTATTTTTTCAATTTTTTTATTTTATTTTAGAGAGAGAGAGAGCAGAAGGGCAGAAGGGGGGAGAGAGAGAGAGAGAGAGAGAGAGAGAGAGAGAGAGAGAATATGAATCTTAAGCAGGCTCCATGTTTAGCATGGAGCCCAATGTGGTGCTCAGTCCCATGACCCTGGGATCATGACCTGAGCCAAAATCAAGAGTCAGACGCTCAACCGACTGAGCCACCCAGGCACCCTGAAACAGTCTTGTATATGGCAAACATGTACTCAGAGATCCACGGTGCTATCGTTTTTCAGTGCCTGTGTGCGTGCATGTGTTTGTGTGTATTCCATATTTCATTATCAGGTTTGCTCTAGGAAGACTCACCTGTGGTAAGGATGAGCCTTTTGTAGTAAGTCAGAGTTCTGGGTCTGAGTGTTCACAGCACAGATGGTCTGAAACCCAGAGCATTTGGAGCTTTTGGTGTCAATTCTGGATTTTCTCCAACAGTCTAGGTGTAAAGACGCTGATCTCTGGTCTCAGTTGAGCTTCACCAACGTTCTGGTTCAAGAATGAGTCACTGGCTAAGTAAGGGTCTAGTAAGCAAAGGACGGAAGTGGGCAGGGTGCGATGGGTGGGGGAGGCTCTTGATACTATCGGCACAGCCCCGAGAGGACGCACAGGCTCCACACCCATGCCAGAGCACTTTCACAAGAACCAAGCACCTCTTTACATCCATAGAGTGTGGTTACAATATCCCTTTGTAAACAGTCCCTGTTTTCCAGATGAGGCTTGGTGTGAATGTAAGCTATGCCCTGAGCACAGTGGCCAACCCATGGTAGGCACTCAATAAACCTCAGGGTCACTGAGAAGAAAGTGTGAGAATGCACATGCTCTGGGGTTGCCCACTTTGTGCCTGCCTCTCCTCTCTGGGTCAGACCACACTTTACTTCTGTAGACTATACAGAGATGGACCTTTCAGGACACCAAGAGACAGTGACGCATCAAGGAGTTTCCAAGGGATGAGACTTCGTATTCCCATCCAATCTAAAACCTGATGAAAGTCCAAGTATTACTTATACAGCCCAAGCACTCTGCCTAAAGGTGGAAATTGTCATCATCATACCACACGTGAGCCTCAAAATAGACCTAACTGACTTGGTGACAGAGGAAGACAATGCAAGGGCTTGACTCACCACATACAGCTAACCATGCCAGCAAATGGAGGAAGCCTTCAAAACCTCTGTATCCCTTTTCCCAGGGAGAAACTAGGGATCCTGGTAAAGTCTAATTACAACCTATTTTGCCATGCTTATAACACAAAGACAATGTATCCTAATGTATTTATAGAAGGCAAGGAAGTAGATATCCAAATAGAAAGACAGGGGACCGTAAGAGGGATGTACCCATGATTCTCATCTTTAAAAGGGACCAGTTATCTCAGCAATCCATGCTAAAGAATAACCATCACATTCTATTAATGCTGTCTGATCCCACGAAGAGGGGGAAATGTCGTTACATGTCAGTTCTGGGTGTCCCAAGCTTCATTAGTGATTTCCCCCCAGAACCTCCTATAGCAGCATGTAAAGCACTTAGTACAGTACCTGGACTGCCAGCAGTAATCAATATATGTAAAATAGTAGCGGCCGCAACTGTAGCAAGAATGACTTGCAGACAGCAGTTAGCTGCTTGGAAAACTGCTCAGCATAGAATTCAAGTTTTCTCACAATCAAATGACTGCTTTTCCCATGAGCACACCCTCCCTATTCCTTCAGAGTCTGAGACCCCCATCTGCTCCAGTTTTCCAAATCCTTCGGCCACCCTTGGGTCTGCTCTCTGCAGTATCCCCGGGTCCACGACGACAGAGATATCCCAGCTGAAGAACTGAACTTCACAGGTCTGACACTGACACAACCCATGGAATTCAGTTCTCAAAGCTGAGGATACACAACCAGCCTTCCGGGAGTCAGCACAAAGCCCCCCTCCTTGCGGTCCTGGCTCATCCCAGCCCTGCAAGACATGAGAGAGAAAAGGCAGGTGAATCCAGATCAGGTGATGGCACTCACAAGTTCTAAGCATCAGGAGGGCTGTGTGAGGTGGACGTTACCAGCATTAAGCAGCATTAAACAGTAGAGCCGCTCTCACCTGCCTCGTGTCCCTGAGACATGTCATCCCTCTTGCCTGGAAAACTCCTCCCTCTCTTTAACACCAACTCATCCTTAGGTTCTCACCTTCCATGTCACCTCCTCAGAGAGACCATCCATGGCAGAGACTGCTAGCTACTCACCCAACCTCTGTTTCCCACCCCCCCCCCCGCCCCCCATTCAGAGTAAAAGAACCCCAGAATTTAATCTGCACACATGAACACCTGGGACATCCCAGCCTCGTGTGACTGAGTTCTGGCTCTGAGCAGAAGTGATGAACCTTCCGGTGCCTCTTCCCTCCTTCTCACTGCTTGGACTGTAGACATAGTAGGAAGCCCCTCCAAAGGAGGGAAAGAGCAACATGTTAGTAGAAATTGTAGGGCTTCCATATGACCCCTAGACTGCTTACACCTACCATACTGCACCAGCGAGGATTAAATATCTGCCTCATCTAAGCCAGTGTTATTTGGGGCTCTCTGCTGGAGCACCTGAATGTTAGAGTTTTTCTAATACCTTTTCTCTAACCCCCATTAGCCTCCTGCTATTCTCTTTTATAATATCCACTTCTTTCCCTTCATAGCACTTACCATACTTTGTAACTATAAATCTCTCTGGATAATTATTTGATTAGTATTTATCTTCCCAGCAAGATTGTGTTTTCCACAAGGGCAAAGACCATGCTAGGGTTTTTAAAATATATATAATAGGGGGTGCCTTGGTGGCTCAGGCAGTTCAGCATCTGACTCTTGATTTTGGCTCAGGCCATGCTCTCATGGTCGTGAGATCAAGACCCAAACATTGTGATGGGCTCCCCACTGAGCACGGAGCTTGCTTGGGATTCTCTCTCTCCCTCTCCCTCTGCCCCTCCCCAGTTCTTTCTCCCTCTCAAAAAAATAATAAATAAAATATACATAATAGGATTGAGATATAATTCATTTTCCATATTATTCACTTGTACAATACAGTGTCTTTTAGTATATTCACAGACAGTGCAACCATCAACATAACCAACTTTACAACACTTTCGTCATCCCTAAAATAACCCCAGTACCCACTACCGGTCACTCCCCATTTTCCTCAGCCCTAGGCAATCACGAATCTATTTTCTGTTTCTAAAGATTTGTTCATTCTGTGCATTTTATGTCAGTGAAACCATACAATACATGACCTTTTGTGGTTGACTTCTTTTACTTAGCATGATGTTTTCAAAGTTTATCTATGTTTTAGCATGTAGGAGTACTTCATTACTTTTATGGATGCATAACATTCCATTCCATTGTATGGACTATACCACATTTTGTTTATCCATCCATCAGTTGATGGGCATTTGGGTTGTTGCCATTTTTTGCCTATTATGCATAAGGCTTCTGTGAACACTCGTGTACAGTCTTCTGTGTAGACATGTTTTCATGTCTCTTGGGTATATACCTACGAGTAGAATTGCTGTATCATATAGTAACTCTACAGTTGACCTTTTGACGAACTGCCAGACTGTTTTCCAAAGTGACTGTGCTATTTTACAACTCTACTAGAAGTATATGAGGGTTTCAATTTCTCCACCAATACTTGTTATTCTCTTTCTTTTGATCATAGCCATCCTACTGGGTGTGAAGTGGTATCTCACTGTGGTTTTGATTTGCATCTCCCTGATGGTTAGTGATATTGAGTATCCTTTCATGTGCTTACTGGCCATTTGTATATCTTCTTTGAAAAAATGTCTATTCAGATCCTTTGCTAATTTCTTAAGTGGGTTGTCTTTTGTAACAGTTCCTTATATGTTCTGGATACAATCCATATAAATATGATTTGCAAATATTTTTTCCCATTCTGTGGGTTGTCTTTTAGCTTTCTTGATGGGTGTGTGTGTGTATGTGTATTTTCCATAACATTATTTCCAAATTTAGCTGTATAGACTCTGTAGGTACTCCAGAGTTAAGACAGGAAGGCAAGAAGGCAGGAAGAAAGGAAGGGAAGGAGGAAGTTAGTTTTAGAGATCATGTGGTTTAATGTCCTTATTTTATAGATGGGGAAACTGAAAGCCTAAAGACATTAAGATGTCAGCATGATGAGTAAGAAAAACAAGGAACTAGAAGTTGGAACTGGGTTCTAGTCCCAGCTTGTCTCCTACCACTGTAAAAATCAGGCAAGTCACGTAACCTCTCTGCACATCACAGACCTCCTCTTTCCAATCAGGTGCTAGCAGGAGCAAAGTGAACCACGCATGAGAAAGCATTGCTTGACCAGGAGTTATAATTGAGGCCCAAGATCGCACAGCTTAATCAATCAAGTCAGAAAAAGGTGGTGACTGGCCCAATTTTGATTCAGGGTGCATCCTGGGGCATCATAGTTCATTTTCCAGGTTGTTGCTCATTTCCATCATCAATTGGGAAACTTTCTGGTTCAATGCAAGGAAGGGGGCAGGCACTAAGTCCCACATTACATAAATTCTGACTCTTCCTACCCACTGACGGTCCTAAACAAGAAGTTATCCTTCCACTCAGTAGAGCCCTGAGCAGGGATTATGTCTTATTCACTATTGAATCCTTAGCACTTAACACTGTGCCTGGCATATGGTAGATGCACCAAAGTATTGTTTAATTAGTGAACGAATGAATGAACGAATGAATGTTAACTGTAATATGAACCCGAATCTCAAAATCTTAATGAAGCAGATTCTGAGGTAGTATCTGCGCATATCTAGAGGCAGTAACACAAAATGATTAGAGAGCAGGCTTTTGAGTTTGGCTGCCAAAGTTCTACTCCCAGCTCTGCCACCAGCCAGCTGCGTGATCCTGGACAAGTTACTGACCTCTCTGAGACTCACTTTTCTCACCTGTACTTTAAGGATAATAATAGATCTATGTCACTGAGTTGTTGGGATTCAGCCAGGTAATGTTTCTAGAACATAGTGCCTGGTATGTTTATTGAGTCAACACTCAATAAATGGTAATTTTATATCAGAATCAGGAATGAATGATGTGATGGATTAACAAAGTCTGTCACAAATACAGAGAGGGAAAGAGGCAGCCACATATTTTCATCTCTGCTTATACTTACATTTGGTTCTATCTATCGCTGTCCTATACCCATGCCTTTCACTCCTGTTCTATGCCAGGCTGCAGGCTCTGTTCATCCATGGCCCTAAGCCAAAGCTCCAGGCATTTTTTATTCTTGTTGGATCCACACAATTTGGTGATTACTATATACACATCTTGCATGGCTCATGCAGCACCTACTCAGAATGATCCACGGGGCGCTCACTTCCCTGTGGGGCATGTAATGGCTTCTCCAGCACCCTCAACTCAATGTAGCCTTTTATACTTAGAATACAATGTAATGCACAATGTAAATTCCAGCACTGGAGGGCCTCCACTGTTTCATTTCTTAAGTAAGTCTTGCTTCCCCCTTTTATGTGAAGGAAAACCAAGACATGGAAGGGGGAAAAGTGATACGCTCACTCTAAAGTGATCCAACATAGATGACCCTGAGATAGGAGAGCCAGCAACACAAAAATATAATGGGAAATAGGGAGCCACACAACATAGTAACTGCCAAGAGCCAATGTTCGCCAGACCCAAACAAGCCACCTCACGTGCAAATCTCACTTTACTCTCACAAGCCACAGGAGCAGATACTGTTGCCATCTCTACTTGACAAGGGGAAAAAAAATTAAGGAGGAAGTGGAGGAAGAAAACGGGAAGAAGGAGGAGTAGAAGGTAAATGGTTAAAACCTCCCCCTAGCACACATTTCTAACCATTCTGCCCCATACCTGCCTCTTGGAGAAGTTAAAAAAAAAAAAAAAAAAATTCTTCCATAAAGAAAAATAAGGTGGCATGCTATAGCGATGAAAAATAAGTAACCGTAGGAGGCAACATATAACACATACTCAGGCTGGCCTCGTAAAAAAGGGGCCAGCAGCTGGTGGAAGGAAGACCTCACTCTAAGACTGGCCCCTGGGAAGATAACCCTCCTCCCACAGTCCACCTCGGCTCGGTAAATGGAATCCAGAGGACTAGGCTAAAACTGTGGCATATTTGACTCATTTCTTTCACACCCTCCATTCAACCCTCTGCAAGTCCTGAGAACTCTTCCTTCACAGCACAGGAAACCTAACCTGCAACCCTGCCACCATCACCTGCCCCCTAGACCCCAGCAGCCACCTCCTCGCTACCCCCCTTCCACTCTTGCCTCTACAGTCCACCCTCAAACAGCAGCCAGAGGGATCTGATCAGCAGGTAAATCAGATCATGCCACTTCCCTGAAGAAAGCTCTCCAATGGCTTCCTTCATGTCCAGTGCAAAATCCAGACCCCTTAGCATGACCTGCAGGGCTTGTGTGGCCGGGCCCCATCCCGTCTCCAGGATCATTCTCTACCATCCTTCCCTCACTCATCCACTCCCACCCAACTGGCTTCCTCACTGTTTTGATTCCCCTAGGCTACTTCCTTTTCCTGGAATGCTCTTCATCCAAATAATTGCCATGTTCACCTCTCACTTCTGCCAGACTCAAGGGTCACCTCATCAGGATCACCTGACCTTTGACCAGAATCATGCCTGGTATAGAGTCAGGCAGTTTGCAATCTGAGAACTTTCTTTTCATTATCATCCCCTGAATGAGCCCTTTTTTCCTAATCACCTAATGATTTTTCTAATCACCCTCACTATGAAATCTTACTATCACAGATATACTGTATGCTGTTTATGTGCCATTTGTATATCTGTGCTTCATGCAAAAAAACACTAAGATTTTTTTCAACCCCCAAGAGCCAATTTCCACACTCTGGGGGCATGTGTCCCCCACTGGGAATGCATGGAACAGGTGTTTGATAAATATTTGTTAAATGGCTAAAGCTCATGAGATGAACAGCAAGCTGAAATACAGACATCATACAAGGTATTAAGTGCAGCTGGGGAAATTCCAAGCGGGCCCCCCACCCCACCCCAACCCTCTAATCTATAGTATGAGTACATCCTGTCAAGCTGTGTCTGGTGGCTACCCAGGATTTTTCTAATTCAGGTTTTCAGCTTGGTTTTTTTAACCCTAATCATGTTTGCATCCTGACTCTTACGGCTATTTCAGATGCTTACATTCACTTTTCCTCCACCTTCCTCTCATCCCCAAGCATGCTTTAAAACCCAGAGAAGTCCCCCTCCATTCATGCCCAATGCATTCTCCATCCCATAAGCCATCACAGAGCTTTTGTGTGAGCTACACTGGGGATAAGATGATTATGCCCTTTAGGAGCTTATGGGTACATGAGGGTAGACAAGCAGGACATTTAGTACAACATACCAAGTGCCTAGTAGGAGAGACAATTTGCTTTGAAAGGACAACTGAATCCACTGGAATCTCTCCTTCCACAACATCCAACCACCCATCCATTCATTCATTCATTCATCTGTTCATTTACTCATTCTCAGTCATTTAGGGAGCACCTGTTCCATGTCAGGCCCTGGGACAAATGCTGAAGGTAGAGCAGGGAGCAAGAGGAACACGGCTCTTGCCTCTGACCCCATGGAGATCACCAAATAACAGGAGTGACTAAAATCTCAGAAACAATCATACAAAACAAGTGAGCTCAAATGTGATCTGTGCCAACCAATGGAAAAGCACAAAATCCTATGAAGCACCTGGTGGATAGAAAGAAGTGACATTTAAGAAATCCTGGGGACACCTGCCTGGCTCAGTCTGTAGAGGTCTTGATCTCGGAGTTGTGAGTTCAAGCCCCACTTTTGGTTAGAGATTACTTAAAAAAATAAAATCTTAAAAAAAAAAAAAAAAAGCGGAAGGTGCCTGGGTGGCTCAGTTGGTTAAGCGCCCAACTCCCTTTAAAAAAAAATTTTTTTTAATGTTTATTTATTTTTGAGAGAGAGACACAGACTGTGAGCAGAGAAGGGGCAAGAGAGAGGGGGAGACACAGAATCTGAAGCAGGTTCCAGGCTCTGAGCTGTCAGCACAGAGCCCAATACGGGGCTTGAACTCGCGAGCTGTGAGATCATGACCTGAGCTGACGTCGGACACTTAACTAAGCCACCCAGGTGCCCCTTAAGCACCCAACTCTTGATTTCAGCTCAGGTCATTATCTCATGGTTCATGAGCTAGAGCCCCATATGGGGCGCTCACTCTCTCTCTCTCTCTCTCTCTCTCTGCCTATCCCCTGCCCTTATTCTCTCTCTCTCTCTCTCTCTCAAAAATAAATAAACTAAAAATCTATGTATTTTAAAAATAATTTTAAAAAGAAGAGGAGGGAATCCTGAAGGATAAACAGTCTGTGGTCTGGTGAGGAACAGGCAAAGAGCATACAGGCAGAGGGAACAGAATGTTCAAATACTCTGAGATAGGATGTGACCAGGCACAAGTGGGGACTGGCAGAGGTCCCTCTGCTGGGGCCAGTAATGAGACCAGGGATAGCGTGGAAGTAAGGGAGGCCCAAGCAGCCAAGGGCCAGTTCCCATCAGCCTTACTCAGGAATTTGGAGTTGACCCTGATAGAAGACAGAGGAAACAAGGAAATAATGTGATCCCCATTGCACTTTTTAAATATTCTGGATGCATTTGGCAAAAATTGGGATGGGGACAAGAAATAGTCCTGTGTATCCATCACCTAATCACACAAATCAACACTTGATCCCACAAAGTCTTGACTCTATCAGAGCAAGTCCCGTACGACTGTGAAATCCTCAAAGGCAGGTATGATCTTTTCAGCCTCTTTACCTCCACCCCATAACA
Source organism: Panthera pardus (assembly GCF_024362965.1). Taxonomy (NCBI): domain Eukaryota; kingdom Metazoa; phylum Chordata; class Mammalia; order Carnivora; family Felidae; genus Panthera; species Panthera pardus. The sequence goes on along the minus strand of NW_026526765.1, from coordinate 51,458,057 downwards.
GCAGTGCCTTGTACATGGTAGATGATTAGCAAACGTGTCTTGAGTAATTATTTTGTAATAAACTCTAGGCTTTTCTTATACTTAACAACTCCTCTCTGCCCATGGAAAGATCATCTCTTGTTCCCACTCTCCCACCCTCTGCCCAAGTGACACATTCTTGTTCCATAGCTCACCATAACAGTCAGACGACCTGCCCACAGGCTCTCTGAACAGTTACTACATTGCGAGGACAGGGGACATCAGAAGCTCTGCCTGTACCGAGGCATGCAGACCCTCCAACCTCAGGTTCCTCAACGTCTGCATCTCCAACAAGGCAGTAGTTCGCTCCTGGGCTGCCAACGCAGCCAGGTCAAAACGAACTTAAACTGCACAGCCAGAATCATCTCTCAGCCAGAATGGAGAGCAGGACGGAGCAACTCAGAAAAGGAATTGCCTCCTATTTACCAGAATGTACTCTGCGCTATGAGCCATTTTGTCAACTTCATGAGATTTGTGGTCAGAAAACATGGACACACACACATACACACAAAATACAAGGAAAGGATTTTTAACCACTGACCATTTACATTTATCAGCACTACTGTTCTCACCATTATTAGCATTTCCCCAGTGTAGAGCCCAGGAAAACTAAAGCTGTATTAAATCAATAAAAAGTTAAATTCATTTTTAAGACAGAATTCTATTATGTAACTCTACTGAGCAAATGTATACTTGATCTTATGAAAAGAAATCCCTCACCTGATTTGGTCTTGGTACACTATGAGAGTAAAGTTATTCACTTCTATTTCCAAGAATCCGTCCCCTTCTCTCTGATGTATTTTTCCCACCATTTGAGGGAAAAATAAAAACTAACCCAAAAGTTATTACAAATATAATCTCACCGAACAAAATTTCTACTGTGACATTCTGCTTTTGCTATATAGGATTAGAAGAAAGGAATGCATTTTCAGTATGTAAGGCTTTTAGGAAATCTACTAATCTGTTATAACTCTACAGAGCTAAAATCTTTTCAAAGCTAAATTAATCCTTGTCTTCCAGTTCACTCCCAAAAGGTGTAAAGGAAATGCATCCAAAGTGCTTTATATGCTCACTATAAAAAAAAAAAAGTTCCTTACATAGCACTTTATTTTTAAAAAGTTTTTAAATAGTCTGCATAATTATCTCATTTAGATCTCTGCTTATAGCCTTAGGAGGAAAGCTGGAGCAGACATGGTGACACTAAAGAAACAGGGTCAACAAATCTTTGCCAGTAAGAAACTGCAGCGTTCTCCTCTAGTGTTGAACTTCTCCAGTCCTTTGTGTAAAACAAAATCCCCTTATAACCATGAGGTGCTTTCTTGTAATGAGAAAAGAGACTTAACAGAACACAACTCCCCAAACAAATGATTGCAGCCTCCAGGTACTCAGTACCTCTAGGCTCTGGGGCCCAGTCAGCCAGGAAGCAGACAGAGCCAAGCCTAATGCAAACTATGCTTAAAGTCTGCAGAAAATGTCTGATGGCTGGATTCACTCAGCAAAAATGGACAATCCTTTTCTCTCTGGTCTTCCAGCCTATCCACTTCAAATTTGGTAATTGTTTCCTATTTCGGGGAAAAATCATTCAAAGCATCACACACCTGCGTCAGTGGCCTTGAATGTCTGTCCCCCTGCGTATAGGCTCTGCCCATGTCTAGGGTCCATGCCCTTGTGGTTACTAAGGTACCATCACTGCGGACTTCTCTGACTCCCTCTGACTTACACAGCTTTCAGGGTTCACCTATCCAGACTCTCTAATTTGCAGGCTTTATTTCCCTTTCAGAGGCACAAAATGTCTTATCTGACCTGGATGAGTCCCCCACCCCTTGCACAGTGCCCAGCTCATGAAGGACACTCAAATAAATAATAATCATAACAATTATCATAATAGCTAAGATGTATAAGTACTTATGTGCCAGCCACTGGGCTAAATGAATCATCTCCTTTAAAATTCACAACAAAGCTAAGAGGTAGGTATTATGATCGACTTCACTTTTCGAGGAGAAAAGGTTATGTGATTTGCCCAAGGCCATGCAGTCAGCAAGTTAAAGAACTGGAATTTTGGCTTAATTATTTCAGTTCCAGAACCAAAGGATGCCAACTACCCAGCTGCACTGGCTAAGTAAATTAACCAAGCCTCACCAAGGTCATCAAACTAATAGCCTTGCCTGGCCTACTGCCCCTCTGGCCCAAGCCAGGGCATTCCTCTCTCCTCTGCAAACCAAGTCCTGCTTTCACGAGAGGAAGTGAGCCCTCTGGACAAAGGCAGAGACAGTCCACATGCCCCATGTCACCCAGATCTTCTTAAACACTAAAATAATCATCCCACAAGACAGGCTCTCCGGCAAGCTTAATAGCAAACATTATGGTTTTACAAAAGCTGCTATGAAAAAAAGGAAGGGGGGAGGGGGTACTAAGTAACCTGAATTGTCTTCCATCCACTCCCCTCTGCATCTCAGGGTGATGGTGCATTTCAACAGAAAATGAACACAGTGTCCCCAATGCCATCAAGTAAATAAGTCATGTAAATCATCAGTCTTCTCCTTTCCCAGATTTCTCTCTTCCCACTGTCATTACCACCTTGCTTAGAAAATCATTTCTGGGCTTTTCTGCTGCTCACAGAGCTGGACTGGCATTTAAAAGCCTGTTAACTAACTGGAATTGCTCTTCAGTAGATGCAAATAAAATTCACACGCAGCTCAGATTGAGTTTATCATGGGAGCTGATTAATTAGCAGTTATAGAGCCCTGAAAATAGAGTTCCATTTCATTAACGAAGACGTGTAATTTTTTGGCAAATACTGTTGATTTAAATACAGTTGCTCCATGGTGGGGAAGCTATGGAGGTAGGAGAAAAATGGGAAGTCTGTGCGGTTATTAGGAATGAGAAGAAACATAAAAGATTTTTTAAATAATAGTAATAGCTACCATTGAGCTAGGGTCTGTTCTACCAGGGTCTGTTTTGAGTGCTTCATGTGTATTTGTTCCTTTAGCCCTCAGGACCATCCTGGGAGACAGGCAGATTAATTATTTGCATTCTACATGGGAGGAAATGCATGCACATAGCTACTAAGCAACAGAACCACAGCCAACCCTCATGCAGCTTGACTTCAGAGCAGTGCTTCTCAATTGCTGAGGGGGAGGAGGGGGTAGACACCTAAGCACACTTGCAAGGTCTGCAGAAAATTTTGATTGTCTTGAGTAGTAAAGGGTGCTAATGGCATCTGGTGGTGGGTGGAGGCCAGAGATCCTGCTAAACATTGCGTAATGCACAGGACAGTCCCCACAGCCAAGAATGATCAGTCCCAAAATATCAACAGTACTGAGGAGAAACTCTACTCCAGAGTCTCATCCTTGCCACTGTGTCTAAGGCTTGTGCTCAGAGAATAGGGTGTGCTGTATAAGGGGCAGGTCGCTAATGATGACCTCCTTCCTTATGTACTAGAGAGATGCACATGTTCCTTCCTGGCCAGCCACCTCAGCAGCAACAACATCCACAAACAGGGTTACTAATGCTTTAACCAGCCTCAAGTCTGGATGTGACCCCTTAAAAGCCCCATGAGATCTCAGATTTCCTACCAAAAGCTATGAACTCTCCAGAAATAATATTAATTAAACATATGACACTGAGACAGAAATAGCAAAACCATCAACAAAATAAAAGTGAGATTCTAGAAAGACATCTGTCTATGCAAGAAATTAGGACCAGGCAAAAATATGCTTTCAAATCAAAAACCAGCTGAAGGGATATATAGGAACTGTCTGTACTACCTATGCAACTTCTCTACAATTCTAAAACTATCCTAAAGTTAAAAAGTTATTTAAAAAAAAAAAAAAGCAGAGGGAAAAACTGACATCCACAAAGGAAAAAATTAACATCAGATCTGTCTCACATCGTATCAAAAATACACTTCAGATGGGTAAAAGAGCTAACTGCAAATAAACAATGGATAGCAACTAAAACCATAAAGTTTCCTAAGTAAAGGTAAGAATAACTCTTTATAACCTTCCCTTTGGAAGGGCCTTCCAAAACAAGGCACAAAACCCGTTAAGAAACAGACTGGCAAGTCCGAGACCACCTAGGCAGTGATACAATTGCCTGTTGAAGAAGGAAGGAGTATCGATTCAGCGAAGAAGTAATCAAAACGGTTTTTGCAGCTTTCCTCTGGGAGAAATTTCATAGCCAAAGCTTCAAATCTCCAATTACAGAAGTCAAAGGGAAAGGCCCTTGGGCGGATACCCACTGGCATTCCTCTCTGATTAGCTTGAGATTTAGGAGGGAAATTCTCCTTCCTTCTCTCTGCTCCTGGTGTCACGAGGTTGAAGGAAGTCCCTGGCATGCAGATGGAATGTTGTTAGTGCATGGCTGCAACCCTATAGCCTAAGCCTCGGCCCTGGTAGAACAAGGGGCTCTTATTATTTTAATATCTGAGCTGATCGGGGTGACATTTCCTCCAGCAGAGTGAGAGCAGCTGCTACAGGCCAGACAACTGTGATCCCTACACACCAGGTCCCCCCGCAAAATGGTGGCATGCATGACTCTCCCCAGTACGGTGAGAGAGGACGCTAGAGAAATTCCTCAGCTCCACACCTCACGCTCTGGTATTACCTTCCCCTGACATCTATGCGATTTAACGCCCAAACCTCTAAGAAATATTAAAATCCAAGACAGTCATTTTTTCAGCATGATCTTGTGTTTTTATCCCTAATAAGGAATATATCCAAATATTCATGTCCTTAAGGACATAAATTTCTGGCAGAGTAAGAAACCTAAGAAAAATCTATACAGAGGGGTAGGCAAGGCTCTCTGTTGCCCCTTCGATAGTATAACCATCTGTCTGCGTGTCCCCAGAATCTTTTTTTAGGGAATCACAGATACTTTCCTGGAGAAAGGACAACAAATAGCATGTTAAACACTATCATCAGAAGTGGTCTACAGTGGAAAAAGTCAGAAGATAAGAGTTTGAGTCCCTCCTGGGCAGTGGGGCCTTGAGTGGGCCACTTGACCTCTTTAGGTCTCAATTTCCTTAACAGTAAAATGGGTGTGATTTATTCACTCACCAAATATTTAATAAGCTCCCATTATGTGCTAATTCTACTTGTCTCTACTAACCTTACAAATTTTACGGAAGAATTACATGACCTATGAAAAATGCTTTGCAAACTGTAAATCATAAAAATACTTCATTACTGTTAAAATCTTTTCATTTGTTGTCGTTGCTATTATTATGATTATTATTATGATTATTATTATTAAGAACGAGGCCAGAACCAAACTAAGGACATTTTGCCACAATCTAGAACCACCAGTGGGAAGAATCACCATTTGAATCCCAAAAAATGTCCAAAAGCTGGCTTTTAGGGACCACGCCCAAGACTGTAAATTGCTGACAGCCAAAGGAAATAAATATTTGCTACAGATTTAACCCAAAGGCCTACACTGAAAAGATGAGACTCCAATGAATTTCCACAGAGCCCTTGGAAAAAGTGCGATGACAGGAATTCAGAGACAGGATGACCAAGTCACTGGCCTTTCAGCCAGCACTGCACCTCCACTGCATACCCAGGCCTGGCAGAATCCTAAAAGAAGCCTCCACCACCACCTACCCCATGCCCTAGCAATCCAAGCAATTCCAAACAATTCGAGAGAACCCCAAAGTCAAGGTTTCCACCTTCTTCTTCCTCTGTGAGCTCCAACCATAAAGACTTTCTTGTAGAACTGCTTATCTGTTCTGAGGAGTACAATGCATAAGGACAGCAAGGTGGTTTTTATTAAAAACAACTGAAGAGAAATTTGTTCTGTTCAAAAACCCAGACTTAACAAACTTGGGGGCAATGTCAGCACAGCACTGAAATCGAAAGGTTGGGGCAAAACCAAGGGTGAGCCCAAGCAAGCAAATGAAATAAAGGGGACTGAATGTGAAGGTCCCAGATGACAAGAAAATACAATAACGCAATAATTAACCTTTCAAGAAAGAAAAGCTACACTACTTGCCCAATTAATATACAAGTCAAGTTCAGTATGTAAAAAAAAAAAAAAAAAAAAAAAAAAAACTTAAAAAAACAACCTCTTGTATCAAAGATTGAATCTGAATCAGGAATAGGGAACAATAAACAAAATACAGCAGCCATAATCCCCATAATCCCCCATTCTCTAAGCCCCCAAATTACATCAGACATACTGCGCAATATTTACATGCTATTGTCACTGCAAGAAAGTTTATGACTTGCTAAACGGAGGCCACAGTCTACAACTCCAGGGTTTAAAGCATATTATTTTATGATCCGTATAGGTACTATGCCACTTCCCAAGCCCACCCTACCCCACCCTGAAAATAACAAAAGGTTAGATTTTCCTTCTGGAAATGGAGTCACATCTTAACTAAAGCAGTGGAAATGTCTCCAAGCCACTGACATTTTTATATTTATAGACCATGACAAGAGTCTCACCTATTTTAACTCTAATGTCATTCAGTATGCCTTAAACATCTTGATTATATCTTTAATGTGCCATTTACTCCGCAGTAATCCACTGTACAAAGACTGCTGCCTCTCAGAAGATAAGTACATAATAAATCAGCTCGCAATGATGATTTTTCCCAGCTCATACCCACAGAGAGCTCCTAAAATTTCATTTTACTTCATCTTTTCCAGTTCAGCGGCCCGTTCTCCCCCTCCTCATTTTGCTACTTCCTCCTGTCCATCCAGCCCTCCCCTTTGGCATGGCTTCCTGCCCAGGCTTTACCACTCCGCTCGGCCCTGCCGCCGCCGTCCAGGGAGGGAAGAGAGCTGTCAAGTGTCTTGGAGCTAGAGCATCTTTCTGGAGAAAGGCTCTTGCTCACTGGAGTAGAGGAAGGCACGCAAAGGCCTATTTGCATATGCTTTTATTCCATTTCCACACCCTGCACGCAAACGCTCTCTGGAAAGTCCCTTCTCAATTCCCTCCTCAGCGCAGAGAGGGGTGGGGCGGGGGGGAAGAGGTTGGGCCGGAATGGAAGGTTCCAGCCTGACAGTGTCAGCTTCTCTCAGCGGGGGAGGCCTCAGCCTCCCTCCTGCTGTTGGCTGGGTCTGGACCCATGGGTTGGGGCCGGGGTCCCTCTTCCAGCGCGCCCCTGGGAGCAGACCAGTGCTCGGACCTGCGCGCTCTGGAGACTTCTGAGCAGGATGCCGTGCTCTGCTCCAGCCTCCCCCGAGGAAGTTCTGGTCAGGCGCTGGGTCCCGGGCTTCCTGTCTGTACTCTCCACAGCCCCGCGGGGAAATCCCAAGACCTTTATCCGCGGCCCAACAAGCCTGATGGCTTTTCAAGTATGTGCAGGCTGAGTTTCGGTCAAAACCTCAATTTAACGTTAACCAAAAATAAATAAATAACATGTTTGCAGGCATTTGTTTTAAAAGAAAGAAAGAAAAGAAAGAAAAAAGACAAGAAAAGGAAAAAAAAAAAGACTCGGAAAAACAATGAGGCATCAAGCAGAAAGTTCTTTTTCTTGCTGTGGGTACAGGAGGCCTGAATTTGCTCGTCATTGGGAACAAACGATGCTTTCAAATGTAAACTGACCGCTTGAATGGAATGCTGCTGACCTGGCAGGCAGGAGACCCAGAAATTTCTCTCCTGGTACCCTTCTCCACAATGTAAATGCACAAAGCCATCTTGTGTCTCACTCAGCTAAGGATAACATTATTAGCTAATTTTTCTAATTTTTAATGGGCACTTAACTGTACACTCTGTTAAACATTTCACATGCATAGTCTTTCCTGATCGCATAGCAAGCATGTCAGGCAGCCAGTAGTATGATCCCCATATTACTGATGACGTGATTTTATCTGTGAGGAGGCTAGGGTGACTTACCCAAGGTCACACAGTTAGTAACTGCTTCCATGGGTGCTCTTAGCTTCTCCTTTCCCCGAAACGGAAAGGAAAGGCTTTCCTAGGCCCTTGGAATGTGCAACTGCAAAGTAAGGTCCCAAGAAAACATCGGTATAACCTCCCCACGCTGGAAATTTACTCACAGACGGAAAAGAGCCAGTTCAAAGGTTTTTACTTCCAGGTAGAGTTAGTCATACCCCTGGCACCCCCCACCCCCACCCTGCTTCCCAGAAGGTGTTCAATGCCCCCCTTGCTGGGCTCCCAAAAGGTTTTTTGAACTTCTATTAGAGATAACTTTTTAAAAGACAAATATTTATTGAGTACTTACTATGTGCTATATACTGTACCTACATATGTACATACAGGTTCTTACTCAACCCTCCCAACAACCCTAAAAAGTGGATACTGTTATTAGACTCCATTACAAATGAGGAAACTGAGGCTCAGAGAGATTTAAAAAGTTGCCCCAGGTCACACAGACAAAAGTTAGCAGAGCCAGGTTTCCCCTCAAATCTCTGAATCCTATCTGCTGCATTTCGCTGCCTCTCAAGAGGGTCAACATCAAAACTGTTTGCAGATAGGAGACTCTTTGGTGGTAAAGGGAGCTTCTTAGAGGCATGGGCCAGGCCCCAGGCACCCAAGTCCTCTCCTCTCCTCTCCGATCTGACCTTCAGGCACTATTCAGCATTTGCTAAAGCACTGGATGGATGGGAGGAAGGAAGGATAAAATGACCAGAAGATTTAAGAGTACTCCCTAACCCATCCCACATTGAACTAAGGAGTAAATGACCTATTTGTGAAACTTTTATAAAAGGTTAAGAGCTGCCTAATGTCAATTAGTGATGATCCTGTTTAAAGAAATCTGAAGTCATTTGGATCCAATGTAGGGGCCAAGGGCAGGCTGCCCCAAGATGGGCTACTTTGGCATATTGGTGATTTTAAGTAAAAATTACCAAAGAGACAACCTGAGACCACTCAGACCCTTCTCTGTCCCTCTGAAAGCAAGAAATAAATCTCCCACAGGAAAGGCACCTTTCCTGGGGGCATCTGGGTGGCTCAGTTGGTTAAGCATCTGACTTCAGCTAAGGTCATGATCTCATAGTTTGTGGGTTTGAGCCCCACTTCAGGCTCTGTGCTGACAGCCTGGAGCCTGCTTCAGATTATGTATCTCCCTCTCTCTCTCTGCCCCTCCCTCACTTGTGCTCTCTCTCTCTCTCTCTCTCAAAAATAAACAAAAAAAGTTTAAAAAATAAAAAAATATTTCTAGAAAATATAAGAAAGAAAGAAGGAAAGAAAGAAGAGAAAGAAAGAAAGAAAGAAAGAAAGAAAGAAAGAAAGAAAGGCAACATCCCTGTACCAGGAGGTAAAGAGAGCCTTATCACCAGAGATGGGAAATTTAGAGCCCAGAAGGCTTGTTACTTTTCACTAATTTACTACCCAGCCCAAATTCTGATTGCAGCTCCCAGAGTTAAATTTTCTTTGTCTTGTCGATTCCACACAGACTTATTTGTCTCTTTGTCTAAAAAAGTATAAAAACTGCCAAACTGCCTGTCTTGGTCATTTCTTTAGGTCTCAATTTCACTACTGGGCCTCCATGCACCCATAATGAAACTTTGTGTCTTTTTCTCCAATTAATCTGTCCCATGTAAATTTAATTCTTAATCCAGCTGGAAGACCTTGAAGGTAGAGAGTAATTTTTCCTTCCCTTCACCATTAAGTGGGGCTAGATCCAAATGGAATAAACAGGAAGAACCCAGGTCTGGCTGGTTTCTGCTAACAAGTCCATTACCCCCATTCCAATCAGTTAACCTGACTTCTGCATTCCTAAGGGCTCCCTCACAATACATGAGGCCCATCCGGTACAGTTTTCCAGAAATACGCAGGAGGCAGGATTTAAATGCCCATATGCTGCCAGCAATAAGTATCTCTGTTATCTGCCTATTGCCTCAGTGGGAATAGACTTAAATCTTGAGCCAGGTTTTCATGGACAGTATAATATATTATATATATATATACAATATATCCTTTGATAATCAAAATTTATTATATCATTTTTGTCTTATTTTGTTGGGGGCAGGTAGGGTGGAGGTGAGCTTAAACACCATTTATGGAACTTATGTGCCAGAAAAAAAGTGCTAAGCATTTTTCCTACATTATCTCATTTAATGCTCATAAAATGGGTATCACCATCTCAATCTCACAAATGAGAACGTACAGACAACAGAAGCCCTAAGAAGTTAAATGCCTTCCCAGTTACATAGCTAGAAAGGCGGGGACAGAAGGAGGAGATTGTAGAATCAGTGGGGATCTTCTTGGGGGGACAAGAACACTGCCTTTGCTGGTTTGCAGTCTCAGTATAACTAAATGCCGCACTATGCTCTTTACAGGCACTTGCACACACAGACATTAATAGGATTATTGAGTTGGAGCTGTTTTCTACCCAGTTACTTGGAAAGCAATGGGAACAGCATCAGTACAAAGTTTTGAGCCCTGCATTGTTTCATTTCAAATACAAGCAGGGCCACCCTTCCTTTTGAATAACTCACCCACTGCCCCCAACCCTCTATCATTGTATTAGACATTTCCAAATGCATCCATATCCCACAGTAAATATTACTACAGACAGGCTTTGATTTTGCATAATACTATATTAGCTGAAACTAATGTTGATATATGAGTTGAGTTAAAGTTCATAAATTGTTACCATGTTATGACGTTATGTTGGGGAGGCATTTAATTAAACATTTATTCACTTTGTGGTTTTCTTTTTTAATTTTAGAACCAATTTCTCCCCCATAGACCATTGAAAAACACATACACACAGCGTCCATTGTCTCTAATGTGTTACCTGGTTCCACGTTTTAGAGACGGCTTTGCTCCATGTTTCACAATTCACAGGAAGCTTGAGAATCTTGCCACTATCCACCTTAAATACCACAGTGTGGGCCTAGGGGTACAAAAATATCAAACTAGAAAGAGGACCCTCAAAAAGTATGCCCCTGAGTACTATGGGGACATCTCCATCTGAGGTCTTTGATCCACTACTAGGAAACTGTGACATAGTTGGCTATGAAAAATACCCCCAAATGTCACGATGATGCTTGTGTTTCCAGCCCACTCAGTAGCTGAGATGCTTAGGCTTCTTGAACCCAGGAAATCCCCAAGGAGACAGCCTCTGTTGGGGTAGGGCAGAGCTGGTACCTCAGTCAGCTTACAGTTCAGCTGGAGCCCAGAGTCAGGATTCAGACCCTTATCTCTGCAGGTCCACATGGGTTAACTGTACCTGGTGGCCTGCAGCTATCTGAGGGAAAATCCCATGTAACCAAGTGCCCTTCTGCTCAGGTGAAGGCCTCTGAGCTGCCACAGCCCCAGCTTCCCCCTCCTGCCATCGTGTCACATTACTGTCTGATACGCATGCCTATCCAATGTTTCAATTTCCCATAGGTGAACACCTGTCTCTCCAACTAGTCTAACACCTATAAAGGCAACAAGGACTAGTAGAGAGAGCCAAACATCAGACTCCAGCTGAGAAAAACTAACATAACTTCTAATTAACTTCTAACACAATCAGGAATAATTCCTACCTGACATGGATGAGTTAAAGCCTAAATTTTAAAAAAGCAATAAAACGCCAACCATAATACATGGTTCATAGCAGGGTCCAGAAAATGACAGCATAAAATGATCACCTACTAAGTATCTTGGGATTTCTTGTGTGGCCTTTCTCCAAGCTGGACTCCAGACAGCTATCTCAATCAAACTTTGCACAACAGGGTAAAGAGAGCATACCACCCTGTTATACAAACAAGCAGAAGACAATGATGATGCAAATTTGCATTCCTGCATTCGGATGGTCTGCTCCTGAAATGAAAATGTGTGAGCAGAGAATCAAGACTTCCTGGAGGTGGGAATACCACAGTGGGCCCCGAAGACAAGCAGAGCATCCCCACCGCCAGCAGGGGACAGAAGCTGGAGCACTGACACACTGGGACCCAACAAACGAAGGAAGTCATCAATAACATAACAAAGATTTAGCCAAGCAATGCTCAGGAGTAAAGCTGTTTTAAAGTCAAAATACTGGCAACAAATCTAATCATCCCAAATAGGGAATTGATTAAATAAATTACAGTGCATCTACCAATTAAGCATATCTACTCTATTTAAAATGATGATGATAGGGGTGCTAGGGTAGCTCAGTCAGTTAAACATCCAACTTTGGCTCAGGTCATGATCTCACAGCTCATAGATTTAAGGCCCGCATTGGGCTCTGTGCTAACAGCTCAGAGCCTAGAGCCTGCTTTGGATTCTGTGTCTCCCTCTCTCTGCCCCTCCCCTGCTCATGTTAATTCCTTTTCTCCCTCCCTCTCTCTCTCTCTCTCTCTCTCTCTCTCTCTCAAAAGTATATAAACATAAAAAAATAAAATAAAATGATAAAGAATTCTTGATAACATTTTTTAAAAATCTTCCAGAGGTCTTTCAAGAGGGAAATAATCTATAAAATACTTGTTGTCATGTAATTTCTGCAAGAAAAAGTGAAAGTGACACACCAAAAAGATAAGAGTAGTTATTTATAGAAGATGTGACTATGTGAGATCTTTCTGACATTCTCATCAATGCTTCTACTTATAAAAAAAAAAAAAAAAAAAAATTCCAAGTGTACTACTTGTATAAAAAGGAGGGAAATGTCAGGGTGCTCTGGGTGGCTCAGTCAGTTGAGCATCCAACTTTGGCTTAGGTCATGATCTCACGGTTTGTGGGTTCAAGCCCCATGTCAGGCTTTGTGCTGACAGCTCAGAGCCTGGAGCCTGCTTCATATTCTGTGTCTCCCTCTCTCTCTGCCATCCCCATGCTCGTGCTCTGCCTCTCTGTGTCTCTCAAAAAGTAAATGGACATTAAAAAGGGGGGGGGGGATGTTAGTTTGAGAGAGAAAAAGGAAGAAAGAAAAGGAGGAGGAGAAGGGGAAAGGGAAAGGAGGTCAGAAAGCAGGTCTGCATAAACATCTTCCCACCAAGCTGCTTCCCCTCTACAAACATTTCTGCTCTGCTTCCTTTAAAGCTTTTTGGCTGGGGAAAAACAACACTAGCCATGATGCTGGTGAAAGATTGTAGATAAAAGGCTAGCAAAACATATACAAAGCATTAACAGAGTAGATATTTATAGATCAAAGTAAAATTTAAGAGTAATTTTAAGCCAAAAGTACTTTGCCTTTCCCATGTACTCTTCCTAAAAGCATAAAAGGACCCTAAAACTACCCAAAAGCTTTCAACCAAGTGGAATGATCCAGAGCAATATAGGAACATCATCTTCTTCAAAAAGCATCCCAAGACAAAATATCATTTACAGCAAATGGTATTAAGGAAATGATTTTGTAGAAAATTACTTTAAGTCCCAACCTGGGTCTGGTAAAAACCATGGTATAATATTGAAGCAAAGGGTCTGAAGCTCAGGTTGAATTTCTTCACTTCTACTTACCAAGGGGGCAACTTACTTGATCTCTTTCCCCTCTGTTGCTTTATCAGGGATAGAAAAAAATTATAGTATCTCACAGGGTTTTCATTAGCACTAAATGAATTGGTATGTGTAAAATGTTTAGAACTATGGCCAACATATAGTAGGGTACTCCATTAATGAATGACTGATTATCCTCGTAGATGGTTATCATGGCCGCCAAGCATTCATTTCCCTTCCAAACACTATTCCAGAGTGGAATTGATCCTATACTCCCCTCCAAAGGTGGTCATTGACTGGTTTAAATCACAAAAAAATGATGATTGGCTCAGGAAAGGACATATGACCCATTCAGGCCAATGAGAGAAGAGCAATTCTGAGGCTTGAGAAGAGTCCCCAGAAGAAACCCTCTCTCACCTGCTAGACAGTATAGTATATGGATGTGGAGCTGTAGCTGCCATAGCCATTTGGCTACCATAAGGAGAAGTCTGGGGCTGCCAGAAAGCCCCAGGCAGATAAGAGCTGAAAATGAAGCCATCACTAAAGAAAGCTCTTGATAATATCACTGGAATCCCTGGATCAGGCCCACCTGAGGCTAGCCTGCTGCTACACAATTCAGTTACAAGAAGCAATAAACTGTTATTTAAGCCAATTTGGTCTGGCCTTCTGTAACTTGTACATAAAAAGCTCTAATTGATTCACTTTTCTGAGATGAATAACCCTTTGCATTTCTTTCTCTTTGCATGTTCTAGACATTCTCTACATTAGAATTTGATTGAGTCTCAGACCCTCTTTCTCTGAAAAAATGAAAGAAAATAAGCCTTCAACTACTGTCACCCTTTCTTACCTCAACTGTTTCAACCCACCCCAATTTTTTTTTTTAACATTTTATTTATTTTTGAGACAGAGAGAGACAGAGCATGAACGGGGGAGGGGCAGAGAGAGAGGGAGACACCGAATCGGAAGCAGGCTCCAGGCTCTGGGCCATCAGCCCAGAGCCCGACGCGGGGCTCGAACTCACGGACCGCGAGATCGTGACCTGAGCTGAAGTCGGCCGCTTAACTGACTGAGCCACCCAGGCGCCCCCCACCCCAATTTCTAAGGTACCTTCCAAAACCATGACTTGAAAAATGGTCCAGGTATTTAGACTAAGAAAAGCACAGAAACTAAATCGAATGCGTAAAACTCTATGTTGTGTGTATATGTCTTTTAATGCAGTAACTACTCAAGAAGAGAAAACAAGAAATATGATTTGCAACAATATATTTAACCATTTTGATAAAATTGCACTATGAAATTGATGTCTCTGGGATTCTATGATGAACTACTTGAAGGACAGGGCACATTCTCACACAACTTTAAAGCACCACAGCACCTAAGCCAGTGTTTCCCAACTAATAGACACCAACCCTCACTTGCCCATGAAATGCCCATCCTTTAGGCTACACCCTGCTCGGACCACAACTGCAGCCATTTACTGAGCATCGACTGTCCACCAGGCACTTTGCTGGGCAATTCACACATGTTCTCTTAGATAATTTACCTCAAAGCACATCTGCATGGTAAATACTAAACTCCCATTCCTATTTATAGAGGAGGAAACAGGGCCAAATTGCCCCAGGGACACACAGGTAGTAAATGATAGCACTAAGATTAGAACCCTGACCTAATATGTAAAAGACACATTGACTGTGAAACACACATCACATGAGTATCAGGAGAAGAACAAAAGATCATGTGGTTGCAAGATGTAAAGGTCAAGGGTATTTGAGGTGAGAGGCAGTGTGATGTAGAGGAAAAACGACTCGAGCTCACATCACTCTGCTATGATAGAGCTTCGTGACCTTAAATAAGAAAAAGAATCATTCATCTGTTTGTTCAACAAATGTTCGTTAAAGGTCTACTATGGTGCTTAATATTCAAGAAACAATAGTGAATAAAACAAACATGGTTCCCTTCTCCCTGTGGAACTTGCAATCCCATGAAGATCCTAGAAAGGGAAAGCCCTTTCAGGTTCACCTACTCCAATTCTCCCTTTGACGGTTGGAAAGACTGAGACCCGAGCAAGGGAAAGACTTGCTCAAAGTTACACAATGAGTTGGTGAGTGGCAGAGCTGGACGAAAGCCCAGCTTTTCATATGACCTACTGCAAAGTTTCACAAGTGGGAAGAAGGTTAACTGGCTGCCCCCATCTCATAGGACTCCCCAAACAGCCGAGATGGAGTATCTGAAAGCAGCTGAAAGGTATAAAGATGTTCATGGCACACACAAGCACACACATACAAAGCACCTTATATGTACTCCAGTTAGAGATTGTTAAGTAAACTATGGCACATTCACATGATAAATGTTTTTGCTACTACAACAAGTAATGACAAATGTTAGTTTTGTTGGCTAGGTCTGGAGAATGGCCATGGGGTTTTGTGAAGCAGGGGGGCAGGCAAGTTGCATAATGAACATATAACATAATCCCATTTCTTGTTAGCTTTTTCATTTCAAGAAGAAAACATAGATGTGTTTCATATATTCATATTTGAAGATAAAGAAATATGTGAAAAAATACACATCATTGGTTTTCTCAGGGGGTAGCACTGGAAGAGAGGAGTAATTCTTAACTTCTTTACATACAAACTTTACTTCTGATCGTTCTTTTTTGAATAGGTAATATATTGGCATGGCTCAAAATTCAAAAGAGAGAAAACTATGTAAGGTAAGAAGTGTCATACTCATTCTCCAGAGGCTCTAATTTCCCATGGACTGCCAGTTTCCTATGTATTTTTTAAGAGATATTTAATTCAAACACAGTGATCTCTGTATTAATGCAGGATACAAAACACTGCACCTTGCATTTGTTCACTTGACAACAAACACATCTTAGATATCATACTGTCTCAGTCGATTTGGGCTGCTGTAACACAATACCATAGACTTGGTGGCTTCAATAACATTTATTTGTCACAGTTCTGGATGCTGGAAATCCAAGATCAGGGTGCAAGCACTGTCAGGTTCTTGATGAGGACCCTCTTCTTGGTTTGCAAATGGATGCCTCATATGATGGAGAACAGAGTCTCTTCTCCTAAAGGCACTAATCTCATCACAAGGGTTCTACCACCATGACCTAATTACCTCCTTAAAGGCCTCATCTCTCAATGCCATCACATTGGATATTAGGCTTTCAACATGCACATTTGAGGGCAGGGGGGATACAAATATTGAGTCCATACCACAGATCCCATTCATGCAAAACAAACTTTCTTTTCTACAGCTGGATTTATGTGACCAATGCCTTACTCATGGTCATCTAAGTTGCTTCCTAGTTTTGTCTCAATGACCAATGCTGAAAAGAGTAAAATTTTTAAATTACTGTTTTAAAATTACATCAGATTATGTCACTCTTCAGTCAAACTATGTCAAAAATCTTCAGTGGAACCTGGTTTCATTCAGAGCAAAAGTGAAAACCCTTCCAGTGGCCTGTATGACCCAGTGAGATCTGCACCCACCCCACCTCTCAGCTCTGGGGGCTTATTTTCTACCATCACCCCTGCCCTCTCCAGTGAGTGACAAAGGCCTCTGTGCTATTCCTGAGAACTTTCTTCCATCCCCACTGCTCACTCCATCATAGTTCTGAGCAAACCTCACCTTTGCAAGGAGGCGCCCCACAGTTTGCATAGCACACACACCCCAGGACCTCCTATCTCCTGTATCCACATGCCACCATGTTTCCACAGTATTTATCACCTTCTAACATATCACATAACTTTCTGGTTTATCATGGTAGCTGTCATCTGAACACAGTAAATGGCATATAGGACACACTTAATGGATATGAGTGAATCACACATAGGTGTGAGCATATTTTATTACACATCTTTTTAACAATTAAAGGATTTTAGAGTATAGAAAAAAGGAAAGACATACTGTATTTGGAGAAAGGAGCAGGGGAGTTAGAGATACAGTCACTGTTCAAAACAAGACCTTTACCTATAACCACAGGGCACATTGCATGTGATTTGTTTGAATCACCTTGCACACATCTCAGGCCATCCTCATTATAATCTGTGAGTTAAGTGAGTACAATTGTTACTTATTCCCTTGTAGGACTGAGGGACTTGGGCTCAGAGCAGTTCAGTGATCACACAGTGATCACACAGTAGGAGAGGGGAGAGTCCACAGCATGGATTCAAATACAGTCACCCTCGTTCTAGAACCATGCTTTTACCTACTAAGCTTCAACTAAGATTTCCATTCAGGTCAGTGGCCTCTTGAATGCATTTAGGATTCACTAGCATTTAGTGAAATCCTAGAAAGTCACTAATAAATCACTACAATACGAAATCTTTAGCTTTATTTTCACATGAGCACACAATGTCCAGAGAATCACGAGCCTGCTCCAGGCTGAGAAGTAACTCCCTGAAGGTCACACAGCAGAGTGCGATGCAGGTACCATTTGAATCCAGATATTTTTCAGTTTTGGGCTTACCCTTAAGTACCATATCACGCTGTCTGCACATGGGCCACAATGAAAAAAAATAAATAGGAGGGTCATGTGCTCATAAAGTCCAAAGAGCTCCCAGGAGGCTCTTTGTCCCCAAGGACTCACAGCAGCCACTCAAGCTGCCATGCATGATCTCTGGCAAGTTTTGACTTGTAAGGTTCTTTCAACAGGAAGCATTGCCAGCTCAGATCTTACCTTGATCAGTGCAGAGGCTGGTAACTCTTAAAGTCACGTCAACAGGCATGAGAGAGATAATACCATAGCCAGCCTCGAAATGTTATCTGAGAGGCAACAGATGGTCATCCTCCAGGCCATCAGAGTGCCTGAGTGACGGGCAGTGTCAGCACACACCAGGCCCCGGGAACCCAGTGACTGTCGCTCTCCACATCTCCCAACAGGACAACGTAAATCATACATCCCTCTTGGGTAATGCATCCTTTCAGGGCAGAGGGCAGCCAACATTTAACATGTCATCGACCTAGAGCAGGATCATGAGGCTCTTGATGCTGTTTGCTCTTGTGAAATAAAAATAAAGCATTAGGGCTATACTTCTATATGGGTGGTTGCTTAGGGTTTCACATACTTAGAAATGCCACCAGCCCAGGAGTTGGGAGGCCTGTGTTAAGACAGTATCAATTATTTTCTGACAGCCACATGACATCTGAGTCTCAGTTTGTTCATCTGTAGAGTAGGCAGCTGGCCAAGGGCTGTGAATTTAGGCTCAGTTCCACTCTGAGCCCTGGCCCTGGTTGATCCCAGGGCCTGGGATCCACTGTTCTCCTGCTACATCATCCCTCACTCTAGCCAGTGCTGGAGGCAAACTAAGCCCCTAATTAGGGTCTCAGAAAAAGCAGGGACACCAAACAAGGAATGCTTTAAAAACAATAGATGCTTGAACAAAAGCAATCAGGTGGTCCCTGTGGGGAAACATCTGAACTTTTTTTGTTATATTCATTTGTGATTTTTTACAAATGGCGGGGGGGGGGGGGGGGGGGGGGGGGGGGGGGGGGGGGGGGGTCACCATAATCATTCCATGTTTATAACCTTATCTGACCCTGTTCTGAAACCTAGAGGCTTCTGACCTCCTCCCTTCCTTCATTTGAGAAGATCTTTTAAAACCTTTGTGCCCTTGGGGCACCTAGGTGGCTCAGTCAGTTAAGCGGCTGACTTCAGCTCAGGTCATGATCTCACAGTTTGTGGGTTCAAGCCCCACATCAGGCTCTGTGCTGACAGCTCAGAGCCTGGAGCCTGCTTTGGATTCTGTGTCTCCCTCTCTCTCTGCCCCCTCCCACTTGCACTCTGTCTCTCAAAAATAAACAAACATTAATTTTTTTAAAAATAAAATATAAAAAAATAAATAAAACCTCTGTGCCTTGGTCTCCTATTTTTAAAAGGGGAACAATTGCCCAGAGTTACCCCATAATGGTACATATTTATAGGTGAGGAGATATAGATCACTCACCATAAGGTAAGAAGGGTGTGACAGGGTATTCTTTACAGCATTGTTTATAATAGCACAATAGGGAAAACAAGATAAATGTCCATCACCACAGTGTTCATTAACTTGATCATGAGCACATTCATTCTCTAGAATCCTAGGTGCCCTTAAAGTGAATACAGATCTGTACGTGCAGAATAGAACATTCTCCAGAACCCACTTCTAAATGAAAATATCAAGATGCAGAGCAGTGCATAGTAGACTCCCACTTGTGTTTCTTTTAAAGAAATCTATATTCACATATGCTGATTTATACATGGAATATTTCCAGAAGGATAAACAAGAAACTGTTACCAGAGGTTGGCTCTGGGGATTAGACAAGGCGGCTTGAATGAGAGGGAACAAAGCCTCATTTCCATTCTATATACTCTTGTACTGTTTAATTTTTCTATTACTCACATGCAGAACTTCTATTTAAATAAACAAAAGGGCCACATCTATGTACCAGATTGCTATCAATATTAATGATGGAAGATAATGAAAGATCATATTCTGTCAATACTAATTAGAGAGAACTCCCTCATTTCAAAGACTGTGGAGCATTGACTGTGCAATGACTATGGGCTAGCCATGTGGAGAGGCCTGGGGCTGGCTCCTTCCTTATTAGGGCATGGTAGTTACCAGCTCACACATTGGAGGGAAGTGGGGTAGACTTGAGGTGTGCCAAGCATCTACCACTGGGAAACTGTGGGGAAATCAGGTCACCTCCCTGAACCACTGTTTCTTTATCTGTGAAATGAGGATAAAGAGCCTGCTCCCCGGCCTCACTCCAAACTGCTGTGGTGAAGAACGAAGGAGATAAGGCAGGTGAAGTGCCCAGCCCTGGTTCTTAGCAAATGGCAATGAGCACAGGCCACCGCTATGACAGGTATCTTTCTCTATTTGAACTCTAGCTACTTGTTCTTCCAAAATCAGGAACCTCATAGTTTATGGTAATCCATACCCCTTCCTATCCAAACTTGCTATCTGAATTCAGGAACAAAACAGATTTGGAGAGGAAGGATTATTCTCACTCTTAGGAAGCTTAGAAGAGAAATCTAAGCTAAGACTTGCAAGATAGGTTGGCAGGTTCAGTTGGAATGAGAGGGGGGACCTCCTTGCTGAGGAAGCAGTATGCATTAAGAGAATGCAGCACAAGGAGCCTGAAGAATGGCCAAGAGCCCAGTGTTGGTACCCTCATCCCATGAGACCAGTGGACCCATCAGGGTAAGACTTCAAATGCTGTGAGGAGGAGCTTCCAAAATATACTGATTCTGAAAGTTGAGGAGCAATGGAATTTCTTGACCTAACAAAGCGTGATGAGGGCAGTGGCAGTGTGAATGGAAAAGGGAAGATGAAGCCTGAGAGAGCCCAGGATGTGGACTAGCTAGGGTTTGGATGTTTTTCTGGGGAAGGTAAGGAGGAAGCTGAAGACAAACTCCAGATTCCTAGTTAATGCAATAAATCTGAGTTTTCCATACTAGGTGGAGGGAACAGTAAGGGTACATGTGAATATAATGTTGCCAAACACAATCCACTCCTTCTGTTTTAACTTCCAAACCATCAGGAGATCTGAGCAAGCTTCTCTTTAATTCATCCCATAAATATTTATTGAGCACTTACTGTGCATCAAGTGCTATGCCATGAGCCAGAAAGGTAACAGTTAAGAAAATTACAGCGATTCCGGGTGATGTATGGAATTGTTGAATCACTATACTGTACACCTGAAACTAACATAACACTGTATGTTAACTAACTGGAATTGAAACAAAATTTTTAAAAAGGGGGAAAAAAACGAACACCCAGTGCTTGCTCTTATAGTCCTTAAAATCTACTGTGGACTCCAGGCAGGTTAACAATCACAATCGTGCTGGGACAGGAAAATTCACGGGAGATTGAGATTTCAAGTAGGGGCACCTCCTCCAAACTTGCGTGTTGGTGAAGCCTTAGGAAAGGACTTCAAAGCTGAGAAGAGAAACAGAAGGATTTAAGAGGACAAAGAGCGAGGAAAGAATATTCCAGAGTAGACAGCAAACATAGTGGTCAGCAGATGTGGAGGAGGCAAAGAGGCACGATTTGGGGGGATGGAGATGGGGCAGTGAGGAGTGAGAAGAAAGGAGGCCACAGTGGGACCAGGTCATGCTGGAAGGTGCTAGGACTTTGCATACAGGCATCAGTCTCTGGGCATTTTTCATGCACCAGCATGACCTAGTAAAGACCTTACCCTTGCAGCTCCAGTTTGTACACTCAGAAGGATTGTCTCTGGGCACGTGGCCCTGGGAGATGCTCCACCATGTGCAGAAGCAATAGTCAGGCCAATGAGTTGGAACCAAGTTTGGATTTGAAAACGACTTTGCTTTTGTATCAGATTTCTAACTAGGGATTTTTTTTTTAGCCCCATCAAAGTCATGTGCACTGAGTTCCTTCTTTCACTCCCTCTAAAAACAAAACAAAATAAAACAGTAATGCAAAATCCACGTGAAGGTGGGTATCTTGTTGTGACAAGGTGGGACATTTGTAAGTTACAGAACCTTTTCTACAGACTTCTCCCATCCCTTCCTTGGACAATAATAGCTCCCAAAATTCTTACAATCATTCTCTCACCCTCAAGACATAGAAAGTTAAGAGCTGGTTTTATTCCAATGTTGGTTCTGATGCTTGAAAATATTTTGTAACTTGCCCAAGGTCATCTAGCATTTTGTGGGTCTACAGGCAGGACAGCTTGACTTACTCTCTTTTTCTACTTCTCTCTCCTACTCTCTTCCTTTCATTTTCTCTTCTCCTTCCCCACCCTCAGTTGCACATAATGGAGACTCACTTGTTTGCCTTTAACATGGAGGTGGGGGAGAAAGTGCAAGGGAATTAATAAGGCTGGTCATGACCTGCAGTGGGAGCAGCAGGAGGAGCTGGAGCCTTCCACAGACACTGGCCCTGGATCCAAGGAGGCTGTAAAAATAGCAGAGCAGGAGGTGGTCCTCGCCCTCAGGTCTCTACCCTGCCATTGCTGTGACTCAGCTCTTTTAAGGGAATTTCACTCTCTCTCCTCCCCCTACCAACACTTCTCACAGCAGTGTTTTGCAAAATTTGATCCCTGGGACATTAAAGAGACATGACAATTAAGTGGAATTCATGACCTGGTTGGGCTCCCCGGCTGGATAAAGAAGACACTATTCAGGAATACTGATGAGATTGGAAGAACGACTGAAGAGGAAAGAAGAGTACTTTATCAGTGTGAGAGCTCCTGAATCAGGGCACTCTACCATGGTTGTTTAAGAGAATAGCCTTCTTCTTAGGAAACACATTCTGAAGGTTCTAGGAATAAAGGGGCTTGATGTATACAAACTACTTTCAGTTCAGGGAAAAAAAAAATTTTGTGCACCTTATATGTGGAAAGGGTGAGAGAGAGAGAGAAGCAAATGTGGTAAAATGTTTACAGCCAGTCAATCTGGTGAAAGGTACACAGAATTTCTTACAACTATTCTTGCAACTTTTCTTTAAATTTGAAAATGGTTTTTTAAGTTAAGAAATAAAGCTATGGGGAACAAGTTAGTTTTTAAAGGAACAAAAACGTGGTCCTGGACCAGACAAACACATCAGAATCTCCCAGGGGGTGGTTTAAAATACCATACAGTTCCCAAGTCCCAACCCAGAGCCATGGAATCTGCAACTCCAAGGCTGAGCTCTGTGAACAGGCATGTCAAATAAGCTATCTCAAGTGACTCAGTATGCACTAAAAAGGGTAACTTACATCTGCTACATCAGGACCAGTCTGGGTTCCTCTCATATATTTCTTACATCAAAACTCTCAGTAAAGAGAAACTCCAATGGCTTTCCCCATCTTTTCACACCAGGCTCCATCACAAACTGCTACAAACCTATCAATTGGCTACTTTGGGGTCAAATGTCTGGTCCAACATCATTGACTAAGGACCAGGGTACCATTGTCCTCTTTAGGATACCTTTTTTGACCAAACTAGATTTATCCTTTAAAAGATGTGCTGACAGCTCAGAGCCTGGAGCCTGCTTTGGATTCTGTGTCTCCCTCTCTCACTGCCCCTCCCCCGCTCATGTTCTGTCTCTGTCTCTCTCAAAATAAACCTCTTTTTTCTTTTTTAAGTTTAAAAAAATACAAAGATTAAAAAAAAGGTGATGAGGGGGCACCTGGCTGGCTCAGCTGGTGGAGCATGTGAGTCTTGATCTTGGGGTTATAAGTTCAAGCCCCACATTAACTGTAGAGATTACTTAAAAATAATTTAAAAAATCTTTAAAAAATGAAAAATAAATAAAAGGTGATGAGAAGAAAAGACCTGTTATTGACTCATCTAGTACAACTTTAATAATGACCCACAGGGCAAAGCCTTTTTCAACAGATGCCATATGTTTCCTTTTGCAAAAAGAATATTGGCTTGGTTGGTGGGGGGTGGGAGGGAGGGGAAAGTGGGTGATGGGCATTGAGGGGGGCACCTGTTGGGATGAGCACTGGGTGTTGTATGAAAACCAGTTTGACAATAAGTTATATATAAAAAAATTAAAATTAAAATAAAATAAAATACAAATACATTTAAAAAACAGAATATTGGCTCTGGAAACTGCAGGTAATAGGGAAGAAGTTTTAACCAATCTAATTGTAACCTTTGAAAAGCAGAAACTTGAGAAGTCTATACAACTTTAGAACAAATATTTTCCCCAAGTACCAATGATTTTATTCTGTATTCATTGACCATGTTATGCATTTGAGTGCATGAAGTACAAAGTGGCCAACAAGCTTATCAAGGCTTCGTGAACATCCAGCTTTCCAATGAGGAAATACTACCTGGATGATGCCATTTGGCTTTAGGAACTATTTTCTTTCTTTCTTTTTTTTTTTTTTTTTTTTAAGCTTATTTATTTTGAGAGGGGGGTGGAGGAAAGAGAGAAAGGAAAGAGAGAGAATCCCAAGTAGGCTCTGCACTGTCAGTGCAGAGCCCAACAGGGGGCTCGAACTCACAAACCATGAGATCATGACCTGAGCTGAAATCAAGAGTCAGATGCTTAACTGACTGAGCCACCCAGGCACACCTCAGAACCATATTCTTGAAATACTATATTGCTGGTTTAAATCAAGAGGTTGGTTTAAACCCCAGGAGGCAACAGGTCAAGAAGGAGAGATGAGAAGACCATCCTAATTCTTTTGTTTCCTCTCGCACCGAAACTCATACCCATTCCTGCCCATCTAATCCACCACCCAGTCATGTAAATTCTATTTATGAAACAAATTGCCAAGGCAACTGCTTTTCTCCAATTTCACTGTCACCAGCCAATTCCAAATGACCATTCTTTCTCCCTCAACCATATGTCTCCTGCTTCTATTCTTTCCACACATACAGCAACTACATTTTTTTTTAACTTTTTATTTTAAATAATGCCAAACCAACAGAAGAACATCTACTTCTGGCCATAATGGAGTAACTGGAACTAGATTTACTCTCCCACATGAAACAACTGAAAAACCAAACAAAACATATGAAACAAAGGTTTTCAAGACCCTGGGCATGACGTGATGAAAGTCAGTGATACCTTAGAGATGGGAAACAGTTGAGGGAAGTCCCACAGTTGCCCCAGCTCACTCCCTTACTAAACTTTCCAGGCCATGACATGGGAAGGAACAACCCAGCAAACTTCTCCCTCCAGTTGAGAAAACAGATCTGAGAGTGCTTTAAGTCCATAGTGGCTAGAGGTCACAAGAGAGACCAGAGAGAAAGAGGTACACAGAGAGAGCCCCAGAGCTCTACACAGCATCCCGCTTGACTGTTCAGGAGAGTACTGATCATGGCAGGCAAGTGAGAAAGCTATTGGAGGCTGGGGGAAGAACTACCAGAAAGGATTCAATTGAAAAATAGCTGTCATTCACTTGGCATCAGCATAACTAGCGCCTGCCCGCCCCACCAATCAGGCTGGGAAACATCATAATTCATGGGGCATTGGTAAAATAAAAAGAAGGGTCTTACCTTAGTAGAGACCTATAATTAGCACTAGACTAGATGCTGCCCTGGTCCTAACAACTCTTAAAAGCTCTGAAAGGATTAAACTATTTCCAAGTAACTGCATCCCAGAGCCAAGCTCAAGACATTTCCTATAGGAAAAGAAAACTATCCAGCACCCAAAAAGTTGAAACTCACAATGTCTGGCATCCAATAACAAATTACCAGGCATGCAAACAAGCAGGAAAATGAGACTCATACAGAGGAGAAAGAACAATCAGTTGAAACTCGTGCAGAATGGACAAATACATTAGAATTAACAAAGATGAAGACAGCTACTATAACTATGGTCTATATATTCAGAGTTAAGTTGAGTCAGAGAATGTATTTTTAAGACTAAATCGAACTTCTAGATTTGAAAACTATATATGAAAATTATACTGGATGGGATTAGGAGCAGATTAGAAAAAATGAATACTTCTTCTGGATAATCATATTTGTCTGTAGATATTTCTTTTTTCCTCTATTCTTTCTCCACAGTCCTTCCCTTTCTAAAAAAAGTAATCAAGACATATTTTTAAAATTCATTGTCTTAAACAAATGAGTGCAAAGAAGTCAAAAGAGGCTAATGGATTCCCTCAAAGTTTCATAACTATTTAATAATAGGATCCAAACTAGAATCAAGGAATACTGGCATTCAGAGATATTTCCCTGTTATATAAAAGTGCTTCTTCTTAGGATTAGTTATGTAATAATAAAGCAGTAATGAAATATTTTAATACAAATTATTAGATAAAACAGTTCAGGTATTGCTCTTAGAAATGGACCTCAATTAACACCAGATGAAGCTGTTAAAGATCTATGAAACTGTGTACTAAAATTAAAACATAATGATCATCCAAAAGGGCTCTTAGAACTATTTTTCTTCCTGAAATCTTTAAAAGAAGGATATTTTTTATTCCAATTTTGAGGAATAGTTTAGGCAAAATCATGCTTATGGGCACATTGTTTCTGCTTTGTTGTTAAAGAGAAATAAAAATTATATTTTCTAATATTATTTATTTATTTATTTATTTATTTATTTATTTAAAGAGCGTGCGCGCACATGCGCGCACAAGTTGGGGAAGGGCAGAGAGAGAGAGACACAGAATCCGAAGCAGGCTCCAGGCTCTGAGCTGTCAGCACAGAGCCCAATTCAGGGCTCAAACAACAAACTCTGAGATCATGACCTGAGCCAAAGTTGGACACCTAACTGACTGAGCCACCCAGGCGCCCCTCGAATATTATTTTATATGGCAACTTTTATCATGATAATTTTTGGCAGTTTCAAAAAGACACTTTTAAAAAATCTTCATTATAATTCTCCACCCTTCTAGGCGCCTGGGTGGCTCAGTCACTTAAGCGTCCAACTTTTGCTCCAGTCATGATCTTGAGGTTTGTGTGTTTGAGCCCCGTATCGGGCTCTGTGCTGACAGCTCTGAGCCTGGAGCCTGCTTGGGATCCTGTATCTTCCTCTCTCTTTGCTCCTCCCTGACTCGTTCTCTCTCTCTCTTTCAAAAATAAACAAACATAAAAAAAAAATAAAATAAAAAGAATTCTCCACACTTCCATATGGTTTGTTCTAACAAAGAGTTAATACTAATGATTTTGGAAAGATATAAAGTCATGTGTCAAAAAAAGGGGGAGAGATTAAAAATTCTGGAAAAAATATTAGTAAAACAGAAGACACAGTAATAGAAATCATATGAAATGGAAATACACAAAGTAAAAAGCTGGGAAAAACGAAAAGAGCATCAGTGGACTATGAGACAGCTTCAGAGACCTAAAATACATGTAATTGGAGCTCCAAAGAAGGTGGGGGGGGGGGGGGGGGGTAATCACAGAAAGAAAAGACTATTTGAAAAAAATGGATGAAAACTTTCCAAACTTGTTAAAAACGATAAACCCGGAGACATGAGAAGCTAGAAAACCCCAAACAGGAGAAATATGAAGAAAACATCATAATCTAATTGTTCAATATCAGTGACACGGGGGTGGTTGGGGGCAGGGAGAAGTAGCTATTGAAAGAAAAAGCCATTAGGCACAGAGCAAGGATAAGAATAATAGCAGATTTCTCCTCATTGAAAAACATGCAAGATGAGAAGCAGTGGAATTTCATCTTTAAAGTATTGAAAGAAAGAGGAAGAAAAAGCTGTCAACCTAGAATCCTACAATAAAGGCTTTCAGACATACAAAAGCTGAAGGGATTCATTACCAGCAGATCCACACTTCAAGAATTATGTTGAAGAAGTTCTGCCAGCAGAAGAGAAGAGACCCCAGATGGTCATCTGGAGCTCACAAAGGAGTGAATAACACTGGGGGGGGGGGGGGGGGGGGGTGTCAGCCAGGGGAGGGCATGTTTTCTGATGTAAATCTCTTTAAGAGGTGACTGTTTAAACAAAAATAATGACATTGTAATATGGGGTTTACAACATATTAGAAGTACAAATGTATGACAGTAATAGCACAAAAGGCTGGAAGGGGAAGAAACACAAGTACACTATCCAAGGTTCTTACACCATACATGAAGTATCAAGTGATATAATACCACAAAGTGGAGTGCAATGAGCTAAATGTGTATACTATAAATTCTAAAGCAAACACTAAAAAAGAAGAAAAACACATACACAAACACACATACAGTTATAGCTAATAAGCCAACAAAGAAGTTCATTTAAAAAAAAAAAAAAAAATACTGGTCCGGGACTACACAATGTGCTCGATTGCCACAGTTCTTTAATGTGCAACCTCTTCCTCAGTCCTTCTTTGTCTTTTGTGACCTTGACATTTTTGAAGACTACAGGCCAGTTGGGTTGTCTTTGTTGTTTACTTTTGTTTGGTTGTAGAATGTCCCTCAGTTTGTGGTTCTCTGATAAAAACAATGTTCTCTTACTGTAAGTCAGATCACAATGGGGCCCTACTTAAATGGCTCCCATGGCTTCCCCACCCCTTGCACTTAGATCAAGCACGTTGTTACAGAGCCTTTCCTGATGTGGCCTCAGCCTTCCCTCCACTTTTATCTCCCATCACACTTACCCTGCCATGCTCCAACCACATGCTGTTTCTTTCTTTCTTTCCTTCTTTTCTTCCTTCCTTCCTTCCAGCTTGTTCTCACCTCAGGGTTGTTCCCCATGCTCTTCCCTCTTGTCCTTCCTATCTCAGTTCCTAACCACCACCCCAGAGGCATCTTCCCTAATCACCACTTCAAAGCAGCCCTCCCCCATAACCAGCCCCTGCCACTTCCGTTTAGTTCCTTCAGAGCACTTACCACCATCAGAAAGCATCTTGTTTGCTTGCTTTCTACCGAAATGAAAGCCTTGGTCAGAGAGTTCTCAGCACCTACAATGGTACCAGGCACACAGAAGGCCTTCAGTACATATTTCTGGAAAAAAATGAATGAAGAAGGGACAGGGGGAGCCAAGAAAGAGAAAGAAAAAAAGAGGAAAGAAATACACTTTGGAAGAAAGGAGATCCCAGGGACATAACCAATATCTGTTGAAAGGCTTCCAAACCCTGAGGCCTCTCCTAAGCACTGTACATGTACCAACTCATTCATGGGACAGTCAGAATCTGAAGTCACTGAACTTCTGAGACCCCAGACCCTCCACCAGTAGTATGAGGAAGTCCTCTAACTGCAGCCTCAGAGAGACATAAGGAGGGATGCTCAGGCTCCCTAAAGCGATCTCCACAGTGGGTGAAAACCATGTAGAACAACAGAGACCCATCCTGAGTGGCCAGAATGAAGGTATGAGGGGATTGGGACCCACCTCTTGTGCCTAGCTCTCCTTCCTGGGAGGGACCCTGAGAGCTCCAAAGACCCCATTTTTTTACCACAAGATTTTGCCTCCTAAACTGAAAAATGTCGAAATGCAGAGAGAGAAAATAAAGGAGCAGCACAGAGATGCAGAGATGAGATCTGGGGAAAGAGTTCGGCTGATTTTCAAGTACCTGGTTCCAGGCCATTCCAGAGGTCCGGCTTGCCTCCTGCCCTTGGTACCATGAAATACACTGTAGCCTCTAAGAGTCCTTTTTACTGAAGCTAGCTCTGGCTGGTTTCTGTTTCTGCAGAATGTCTGTTGATTTCAGAGAGCTGCCTTCAATTACTTGGAGGGGACCTCTCCCCCTTCAGGGTCTTGGTGGGAGGCAGAGAGCACACCCTCTACAGACTGGGAAATATCAGTCATTCACTTTTCCAGTGTACCTTGCAGCTGGGAGGGTTAAACACGTGACCCAGGTTCACCAATTATATGTGCATATGCAGTGAAACAAGGCCCTAGAGAATCCATTTTAGCTGGAGTGGTGACATCTTTCACTCCATCATCCCTGTGGCAGCAGCATAAGCCTGGTATCTATGCCAGACTGGGGCTGTGTCATCACACAGACTGCTGTTGTGACGGACACCTGACCTCCCTTGTCACTGCCCTTTATCTTGTGCCTGGGCTGTAGCTTTGCTGACATTTCTGTGACCCACCTGACATGCTTTCAATAAATTCCTTTTCTGCTCAAGTCAGCGAATTGGTTTCCATTACCTGCAACTGAGAATTCCAATGAATCCAGTTACTTTCCACAAGAGTCGTAATTCAAGGAGCTCAGTCTTGCCTGAGTTTTCTTTAAGTGTATATTGGGCTAGCCTTCTCTCCAGCCGCTAATTAATACTGTCTACTGATCCCACAAAGGGAGAGCAAGCCCTCAGGTGGAAAGTCTCTGCTGCATCTTATATTTTGGTGCACAATTACACATTGCATAATCTGCTGCTGGCCCATGTCCCGCTTTTGTGTGAATTAGGAAAAGGCTTGGCCATCAGCTGGGGACACCTTGTGCAGGAGATAACCTGCATAGCATGTGCAAAGGCCCTGGTGGCACATCTCTCCACAGCCCTGCAGCTGTGGCTGGCTGGACTGGAGGGGAGAATGTGCTAAGCACTTGTTTACAAATGGACAGATTCTCCATTTGGTTTGGGCTCAGTAGGGAAATCAACTTGGAAGGCATGGGCTTCACAGAAGCTTGTAAGATGAATGAAGCACAAAATGGTTTGCAAGCTGGAATCCAAGGGTGGGTTTCCAGGGGAGTCTTAAAACATCCTGCATTTTATATAAAATGTGTGGAGACATACATTCTTTTGTAGAGAAAGTCTAATTATCAGCTTGTCTAAGTGTTCCGTGACCTACCTACCATACACACACATAAATTATAACTCTAAAACCACTGGTATGACCTGATCTTTCATTTTACAAATAAAAAAAGGAAGAAACAGAAACGTTCAGAAAGGTCACAGAACTCATTAGTGGTCAAGTCAGAATGAAAATCCAGGTCCACAGCTTAAATAACAGAAGTCTCTCTTTAGGTAGCATTTAGGTAGCATTCACGTGGTCATGCCAATGAGGTGTCTTCAGTAAGAGAATTCCACCTGGTCTGGAATGTACCAGAAGTGGCAGGAAGCATGAGCAGTGCTGGTGTTCCAGACACCAGGCTCCCTGTGCCCCAGTCACCTTGCCCACCCCAACCTGGCCTAGAACAGGCCTGCCTTGGTGGTAGGGCACATCAAGGGCCACCAGGGATAAATCGTGCCCCACTACTGTTCCCCCCACTATCCTGTTCACACACTTGCATGTACCCACACCCAGGGGCCAGAGACACAGGAAACCTGTCAGCTGGAAAGTCACAAGTCACCCAGCTAGTGCTTTAAAGCAAGGAAAAATAATGTTTTTAATTTTTTTTTTAAATCTTAAACCCACACAGATATACTTGGCCCCCATATTACCATCAAGGCCATGTGTGGGTGGAACAACCTCGTACATTCACATTCACCTTTCTCAGACAAGGCCTTCCTTTCTTGGGTGCCTATGATATTCATTTATCAGCTTAAAAATATTGGGAACAGGGCTCCCAAACAGCAAACCCCAATGGCTTGTTTCTAGAGTTTACCGATTCCTTTTTCACGAAATCTTAGGAATTACCCCAACAAACAGGAATAACTGCTAACATATGGGCCAGATACTGTACTAAGTACCTGACATACATATTATAATTTCATCTTCACACTAAGGATAAATACTATTACTATCCCTATTTTATAGATACAGAAGTAAAGCCAAAGAGGTAACTCGGTTAAAGTCACAAAACCAGGAAGAGGCAAAACAAGGATTTATACCCGGGTCTTGTGGACTCCAGAGTCTCAGCTCTTAGCTGCTCTGCTATGTTAGGCTAAATTGCCTCTCAGGAGAGGGGGTGCTGGTTGGCGTTTGTGAGAATCCTTGACTTTCTCCAGGGCCCTTCATCAAAAGTTCTAAACACAAAATGGAAGGATGCCTTCCTTAAGTCCTAGGTCTTCCAGTGAAAATAGGGCTTCAGAGAGTCTTCAACTATTGGTCCTGAAGAACTTCAGAGGTTTCTTCTAATCTTCTTATATTACAGGTGAGGACATAAAGAATCAGAGGGATTAAATGACATGTGTGGGACACACAACTAGCAGGTGGTCCCTTGACCTGCCAAACCAGGGCCCCAGAGTGGGAGACATTTTGTCCACTGTTGTATTGGGCGGGGGGGGGGGGGGGGGGGGGGGGTGATTTTAGGGGCACACAGACAAAGCTTTAACTAATGTGGATTCTCAGGGCAGCTGGGTGGCTCAGTCAGTTCAATGTCTGACTTTGGCTCAGGTCATGATCTCATGGTTCATGAGTTAGAGCCCCACCTCTGGCTCTGCACTGCCCTCTCTCCATCAAAGTAAATGATGAATGAATGAATGAATGAATGAATGCAGTGGGTTCTCTTAATGAGAAAAATATCCCTAGACTCCTCTGTTAGTCCTGATTAAGGAGACTCTGTTCATTCAGTGTGTGAATATGTCTGCAACAGTTCTTCAACACTTGTTAAACTCCCTTTTTACAGAGAGAAGGGCCTTTGGTGAGAAACAGTATAAGAATCAGCAAGAATGTGGCAACATTGTTGTATTTGGTTTTTTATAGGTTACCCTATAATTATGCTAGGTGATACAAGTTTTCCATTTATACCTTAATTTAAAGTTTCCATTTAAATATATGTATCTAGGTTAAAGAAAAATTAAGTCAATTTAAGGAAAACATTAAACGAATATTGGCTGCTTGCTATGATGCAAAGTAACCTCGAAAATTTCAATGAAAGTGCACGTTACTTCATCATCACTTTTTAAGCAAATGACAATAACTACAATTTTAAAGCAGAGGAGGACTCTAATCATGGTGTGTTCACGGGACCAGAAATCACGCTACGTTGGGCTTCAGCTCCACACTCTGACTTCTGTCTTTATAACCCCGCCCTCATTACTCACGGGCCCTCAGGGAAACTATTAGGCCACCTTGGGAGGAGTCTCGAGGACAGGGACGGAGCTGTTTACAGCAACGAAAGAGGTGTGCCGCCCCCTGGTGGACAGATTGGAAAGCTGGGTCGCCAGCTTTAGAGTGCATGCTCATAGGCAGGCCTGACACTGAATTGTTATGCGGTCCTTTCCTGTGTATTATACGTAAGCACACATGTAAACATAGATCTGTAACTGTCTTTGAATTTCACTTCAGGACAGTAAAAGGGGTTTTATGTCTGCTACGACTGAGAACTACTGTCCTAGAAAACTAAGACTTGCTCCCTACTTTGAGGGCTTACTTACAGCCAAGGCTGAGGAGCCCCTAAGGCAGATTTCATTGTACCAAGTGTTATTCCCTTGCCTAACCAAATGCTCTCTGGTCTTCTGTCCAAATCCTGCCTCCCACGAGGCCCAGGCCTCCCTCCCTCCAACTCACAGCTCTCACCCTCCTCTGCAATCAGCACACACTTCTCCATAGAATTAATCAATCCCACCTCTGGAGCCTCTTCATCCAGGATCACTGTAAACACTCCCTTTTCCAGAGTACCAGGACTTGAACTAGATCCACCACAATGGACTTTGTACAAGTTACCTAACCAATCAGAGCCTGGTTCCCCAGCTATTAAAAGTACCCCTTGGTGCTGCTCTGAGATTCCACTAGACGATTCACATGAAGCACTTAGCATGGCCCTGGCAGGGAGTAGATGCTCGGTGATGTCAGGGGATGGTGGGGATAACTGACAGCATCCCTTCCACCAACCCCTTTCCCCCAGTTTTATTTCAAGAGGTGTCAGTAAATGTGTACTGACTGATAAAAACAGTGTCAGGATTTGCAGATAGAACTTACACATTCACCAAGCTGACACAGTATCTGCTCTTGCCATCCAATTCAGCTAAAAGATTTTCAAATTAGAGAAAGCAGCAAATGAATAAATAAGAAGGCATGGGGTGCCCTCTAGTGGCATAGGAGGAAAAGTGCATTCTGGAAATGGAAAACAGAAAGATTTAGCATAATTATTAAGGAGAAAGACAAGTGTTAAACTGAGCCACGCAGTAATGCCTGAAAGATACAAGTGGGAACTTACTCTCTCCTCAGTGGACCATTGTGGATGACTTTATTATCTGACTTTACCCCACACGAAGTGGTTCGCTCAAGGTCAGGTCATTAGTCAAGGGTAGAGCTGGAAATTTAAACCAAAGATGCCAACCACAAATCTGGAAATCTCTCCCCTATTGGGGGGCAACCGCTCCAGAGTCAGAGCCAAAACTTAGGCATTTTACATCCTTCACAGGACTTAACACAGTTATGCATAAAATAGATAGTTGATCAGTTATATAATGAAATAGTAAACACTTATGAAATAATCATTCTGTGCCCAACACTGTGCAAAGTGTTAATAGATTATCTGTTGTTCATAATAACTGTATGAGATATCCTACTTTACAGATAAGAAAACCAACTCTGTAACTTGCCTAAGATCACAAAACCTAGGCTCACACCCAACCACACTAACTCCAGAGCCTGGTCTCTTATCTACTAAACCACTAGTTTTCAAACTGTTTGGTCTCAGGATTCCTGTATGCTTAAAAAGTAATAAGGACCGCAAGGAGCTTTTGTTTATAAGGACTATGCCTATCAATATTTATTGCCTTGGGAATTTCAAAAATATTTACTAATTGACTTAAACACTGCAATAGCCCTCCTAATGTTAATATATTTTTGTGAAAAATAACTCTATTTTCCAAGATTTAAAAAAACCATTTAGTGAGAAGACTGACATTGTTTTACATTCTTATGGATTTCTTTACTATCTGGCCCTAAAAGGACAGCTAGTTTCTCTATCTGCTTCTGTTTTCAGTCTGCTGGGATATCGCACTTCAATTAGCTTCTGCAAAACTCCACTGTCCACTTGTGAGAGAAGAGAATACAAAGGGCAATAACATCTTAGTATTATTACTGAAATACTCTTGACCTCTCATGCACCCCTGAAAGGGCTCCGGGGACCCCTGGGATCTCCAGACGCTCTTGCAGAACCACTGCCATCTATAGGGCAAATGAACAAAGGGCCCTGCCTTCCTGAGAGTCACTTCTGCAGGGAGTTCATTCCACCTGAAACACTCCTATTGACTTCTCACATGTTTTTTCTTCCTTTTTCCTTTTTTTTCCTCCATTCTTGTCCTTTTCCTGGTAAGTGCATGCATTCTAAGTCAACTTTTTCTTCCTCTATGCTCTGGATGCAGACCATCGGGGGGATGATGAACCTTGACACAGCATCCTACAAACAGTAAAGATGGGCTTTGTTTTAACCCTAGATGCCTCTAAAGACCAAGTATAAACTTTTAATTCCTATTATTCCATGTCTAGGGAAAAGAACTTCTGAAATATCCTCACTCAATTTCATCCAGACTAAGAAACCTAGTATTGAGAAGTGATACTTCCAGTCAGGTTTCACTAAGAGAAATAGTTCTTAGCAGCAGAAGACAACCATACTTCACACCTAGAGGGAATCTTGGCTCCCAGTTGCCAACCCTCCCCCAGCCCCCCGTCAGCATCAGGGCAGAGGGTGCCCCCCTCCACCTCCACTGCCTCCAGTGATCCTCACTGCTGCTTCCAGACTACACTCCATTTCTCTGTCCTAAAACCCAGCTCGGAATCTCACATCCAGACTACATAATCCATTTGTCTGTCTTGTTGCAAAGACTGGGGTCACTTCCTTCCACTCTTGGAGATTTTGGCTCCCAGCTCAGTGCCATTCTAATACCACTCTGTTTATTCCTTCCAGGACCCTGCTCTCAAAATTACTGGACCATTCTCCCGTGAGCTTGTCCCCCATCTGCCTGTCACTCATTCCTGTGGTCATCTGTTAAGACATTATCACTACCAGTAACTTCAAATTCTCCGTAACCTGACCTGCAAGCAACCCAGTCTCCATGTCCCCAGCTCAATACTACCCTATTCTCAACAACCTTTTGGTCCCCCAGGGATCTGCACTTAAAATCCAAACTCATTTTTATGGTCTGTAATGTCCTACGTGATTTGGTGCCTGCCTACCTCTCTGGCATTGTCTCCTAACCCTCTCTCTACTACTCACCATGCTCCAGCCCCACTGACCATTCTGCAGTTCCTCAAACATGCCAAATCCATTCCTACCTCAGGGCCTTTGCACTAACTCTCTCCTCCACCTGGAGAGTCCTAGCCCTGGATGTTCTTTGCCCTCCTTTCTCACCTCCTTCAAATCTTTTTCAAAAGTTACTTCTCATTGAGGACCTCCATAACCTATTTAAAACTTCAGCCCATCCATCCATCCACTCACCCACAGGACATTCCCTCTTCCCTACTTTATCTTTTCCATGGCACCTATCACTTTCCCGCATATGGTATAGCTTACTATTATTTTGCAGATAGTTGGTTTCTTCCAGCTAGGATGAGGGCAGAGATTTTTATCTGTTTCGTTCAGTGCTATATCCTTGGTACCTAGAACATGCCTGGCACATAGTGACCGCTCAATATTTTCTGCACAAATGAAGGGAATTGGGCTGTGCAGATTTGAAACAACAAAAATAAGAGCTTATTAAGTCATCTTATACACAAAATTTTAAACAAAGTACCCACTCTCCCTCTTTACCCAACTGTCCCCTTCAGCATCTCTCCACACCATCTTCAGCCCTCTGCTTCCACCTACAATGCCGGACTGAAGGACGATTTGTTTTACTAGTTACATGCCCAGTTTTCTACCTAGGAATGCGAAACACTGTGCTCAACTAGCTTTTGATCTTTCTAGGAAGATGAAGCTGCCTCTTTTTTTTTTTTAATTTTTTTTTTTTTTTAACATTTATTTATTTTTGAGACAGAGAGAGCATGAACGGGGGAGGGTCAGAGAGAGAGGGAGACACAGAATCCGAAACAGGCTCCAGGCTCTGAGCTGTCAGCACAGAGCCCGACGTGGGGCTCAAACTCACAGACCGTGAGATCATGACCTGAGCCGAAGTCAGCCGCTTAACCAACTGAGCCACCCAGGCGCCCCTGAAGCTGCCTCTTAAGCACAATCTCTGCTGGATACCTCCAGGTTGGTCTCCCATAGAGCCTCCGATAGGCTGTCCCTTCCAGTGTCAGTGCAAGTGTGCAGGAAACCAAAGGCCAGCTGTGCCCTGGGCTCTGAACTGCATACCAATGGCAGGAAGCTCCCACCTCCGCAGTGGCCCTGCAAGATGGAGGGGAGGGATAACACGTGCCATCACCATGGAAACCCCTCCCACTCCTCAGGCACCAGAGGAAGGCTGGACCTGCAGTCTGTTCCACCGTGTGCTCAGAGAAGTGGCTCGTCAATCTGGCCTCTTCTTACAGGAAAAGAGGCCTCTTCATAAGGAGTGTAGTCACAGATCCTCCTGGGAGCCTGCGCATACAGGGAAACAAGCAGCCACTTTGCTGCCATACTTCCTGTTGTAATTCAATCCCATGAACTGTCTGTCCCAGGCAAGGCTGTGGACTTGAAGACTGTGAAGATAAACATCCCCTTGGCCAATGCTTATTCTGTCTGGAGCAGGGGAATGGAAGATCTGTTGCTTGACCGCTTGTGGCTAAGGTCTCCAAAAGTCACCAGGTACAGCATGTCCTAAAGGTAGTTCTGTGCTTGCTGAGAGATGCAGAACCAGCCATCAGGAGACAAATGAGGCCTAAGAGAGGAGGTGGTCAGCTTTCTGTGTGCAGGGAAAAGCCATGTCCACCATGGGAGAGAGGGGTTCCTCCCCCTCCTACAGCCAAGAGTAGCTCCAAATGAACCACACCTGAGGACTGGGACCTCCAAGACAGGGAGAATGGCATTTTGTCCCCCAGATGTGTGCCTATTGTAGGCCAACCTGGTGCCATCCACAGAGCCAAGCAGGGCTCTTAGGGGTGCATTCTGGGAGCCTGAGAATCTGGTTCCTTTTCAGCGCTCTTACAAAAAAAAAAAAAATGGAAAGGGGGGATCACTGGCATGTGGGGACTTGATCTTAAACACTGTTGCCTGCTCCTGGTACAGAGATTTCTCACCTGCTAGAATAGCCCAGGACTGTAGGGCCTGAAGATCCTCAGATGTAGTATGTCCAGGAAACCACCCCATCCTGTCCTCTGTGGCCCTCAAAGGGTATGGAAAGAACTCTGGTGGTTATTAAGGGAGGGAGCCCTGGACAAAGCAATAGGAGGCCCCACCCTGGAAGAGGCAGGGCTGCCAATCTTCTCAGAGGGCCAGAAGCTCCCCCGCCATATGGAAACATGTGGTCACACACGCCTGTACACAGAGTGGATGCCACCAACATTGCACAGAGCTCCACGCCTAGACCGAAGCCAGGACATTGACCATAACCAACATGCAACCTGTCGCATGAACAGAATCTCTTCTCCCCCCAGATGGCCTCCCCGGCACTGGGCTGCAGGAGGCCCATATGTGCCCAACATGTACAGGGAAGAGGGGAGGAGTGTTCACCACCCATGTTTCAGTCCCAGCTCTAGCCCATGCAGGAGGAGAGAAGAGCCTGCAGTGAGTTTGAGACTGAAGTTTTATTTTGTTTTGTTTTAATGTTTATTTATTTTTTGAGAGAGAGATAGTGAGCGGGGCTGGAGCAGAGAGAAGGGGGTACAGAGAATCCCTAGCAGGCTCCGTGCAGTCAGCGCACAGCCCAATGCAGGGCTCAAACTCACAAACCGTGAGATCACAACCTGGGCTGAAATCAAGAGTTGGACACTTAACTGACTAAGCCAATCAGACGCCCCAAGACTGAAGTTTCAAAATGATCAGGACTGAGGCTTACATTCAAAGTCAAAAATTAATTTTAACAAGAAGTAACTTAATTTTAACAAGAAGAAAGCTATGGAATCCAGTAAGATGCTGTTAAGCATCACCCACCACCCAGCAGGGAGGAGAAACCAACAAAATACAGTCAGTAGCAGTAAAAAAGGAAAACCAGTTCTCACGCCCACCCTGTCTATACAGACCTTCAGAAGAACACAAATAGGACTGGAGCTGCCTATCAGGTCAGGGGGCGGGAAGCTGGTCCCCTGGGCTTGTGCTCTGCTCCCACCCCCACCCCCACTCTCTCTGGGGAAACCTGGAATAAAGGCAAACTCCCTGGTCCTGACTCTGCAAGATGCTAACAGTGGGCATAGTGTCATCATTGGGCTTCTAGAACCTGGGCCTCCAGGTACGGATGACATATTCATTAATTTCAGCAAATACCTGAGCACCCAGCATACGCCAGGCACAAGAATGTAAGAGCAAACAGGGCAAACCCGAGCCAGCTCCCAGTGTAGAAGGCAAGCCAGACAAATGGACAGACACAGCCTAGCATGTGAAGTATGAGGAGCAGTTTATGTGTCTGCAGCTTAACTGAGCAAACAAGAGGGAACCTAGCCTAATCTGGGGGTGTCAGGAAAGGCTTCCCGTCAGAAAAGTAGCTCAGTAGTGAGCAAAAAGATGGGCAAGTGTGAGCCAGCAAATCAGAAGAAGACTCATACTTGTCTCCCTCAGAACCACCATGCAGCCTTGGGAGTCATGCGGGCTTTATCTGGAGGGCAGTTGGGCATCATTTAAGAATGCAATGAGGAATGACTGCTTAATGGGTACAGGCTTTTTTTTTTTTTTTTTCAAAGTTTATTTATTTTTGAGAGAGAGAGAGACAGAGCATGAGTGGGGGTGGAGGCAGAGAGAGGGAGACACAGAATCTGAAGCAGGGTCCAAGCTCTGAGCTGTCAGCACAGAGCCCAATGCGGGGCTTGAACTCATGGACCGCGAGATCGTGACCTGAGCCAAAGTCGGACGCTTAACCGACTGAGCCACCCAGGCGCCCCATTGAGTACAGGCTTCTTTTGGGGAAGGATGGAAATATTCTGAAAATAGGTAGTGGCCATGGTTGTATAACACTGCAAATGTATTAGAAGCCACTGAATTGTACACTTCAAAATGGTTGAAATTTTTAAATGGTGAATTGTGTCACATGAATTTTACCTCAACTAAAAACAAAACGTAAATGATGCCTGCAGGGAATTTTCAATTCCAACCAAAATGGAGTAACAAGAACCAATTTACCTTCCTGCCAGCCACTGAAAACAATACATGGGAGATGGTTTCCAAGAGAATACATATCAGGCAACAAAGGACAGCAGTCCCTGAGGAATGGGAAATAAATGAAGTGAGCCCCACCCCTGATTGCCCAGGTCACTGGTTTGAGAGTTTCTAGGCCAGAGTGGGGAAGAAAAAGAGCCAAGCCAACCCCTTGAACTGGAGACACAGCAAGTGAGGGAAGACCACGGCAGCTAGTCAGCGGGCCAGAGCACTAGAGAGGAGAGCACTGCTCAGAGATAACCCTGGAACTGAGTTCCCTCTAGGACTTCTGTGCTTGTTCGTGAGAAAACCTCCCAAGGGTTAGAGGGAAAAGGAAAAGCACCAGAGCTCACACAGAGCTGGGAAGCATGTCCGTTCCCAACAGCCAGGCTGGAAAATCTCACAATCCAGGAACTGTGGACAGAGTTTTAAGAGTCTTACCTCATTCCTCAAAACATTTAAAATAGAACTACCATATGATCTAGCAATCCCACTTTTGAGTATATAACACCCAAGGAACATGAACACAGCATCTGGAAGAGATACCTGCACTCCTGTGTTTATTGCAACACTATTCACAACAGCCAAGATGTGGAAACAATTTAGGTGCTCATCTACAGACAAGTGGACAAAGAAAATATGGTACAGTATGTGTGTGTGCATATATATATGCACACACACACGTATATATACATATATGTATACATATACCTATACACACACACACACACACACACACACACAATGTAACACTATGAAGGCATGAGAAAGAAGGAAATCCTACCATGTGCATCAACACAGACAAAGCTTGAGGGCATTAGGCTAAGTGAAACAAATCAGACAGAGAAAAACAAATATAATCTCCATTACATATGGAATCTAAAAAAACCCAAATTCATAGAAACAGAGAATAGAGTGGTGGTTGTGAGGGACTGTGGGATGAAGGAAACAGGGAACTGCTGGTCAAAGGGGACAAACTTCCAATTAGAAGATGAATAAGTTCTGGGGATCTAATGTATAGCATGGTGATTATGGTTAATAATATTGTATTATATAATTGTAAGTTGCTTAGATCTTACCACAAAAAATGGTAATCATATGATATAATGAAAGTGTTAGCTACATATATACATGTATCAAATCAGCACCTTATACAAGGGTGTATGTCAATTGTATCTCAAAGCTGGGGGGGAGGAAAAAGCATGGATATTGGGGCTAGACAGACATGAGTTTGATTCCAGACTCCAACAACCTATCAGCTGTGTCACTTAAATTTTGAGAGCCTCAGTTTCCTCGTCTCTAAGATAGGGATTCATTTGGTGCGCCTGGGTGGCTCAGTCAGTTAAGCATCTGACTTTGGCCCAGGTCATGATCTCATGATTCATGGGTTTGAGCCCTGCATCAAGCTCTATGCTGACAGCATAGAGCCTGTAGCCTGCTTCGGATTCTATATCTCCTCTCTCTGCCTCTCCCCAGCTTGTGCTCTGTCTCTGTCTCTCTCTGTCTCTCTTGAAAATAAACACTTAAAAAAAAAGAAAAAAAGATAGGGATTCATTTGACAATTGTAAAGATAAATGGAAGAATATATGTTTGTTTGCTTTTTTTAAAAAAAAAAGTATTATCTCAGTAGTAGGGGGAAATTAGCCCTAGTGTTGCCTAACAAACTTAAAAGCAAGTTAAGCCTGCTTAAGACTCTCTCTCTCTCCCTCTGCTCCTTTCCACCATTTGCACATGTTCTCTAAAATAAAAAAATAAAAAAAAATTTAAATAGTAAACAAAATGTTTAAAAAAAAAAAAGAGGGGCGCCTGGGTGGTTCAGTCGGTTGAGCGTCTGACTTTGGCTCAGGTCATGATCTCACTGTCTCTGAGTTCGAGCCCCGCGTCGGGCTCTGTGCTGACAGCTCAGAGCCTGGAGCCTGCTTCCGATTCTGTGTCTCCCTCTCTCTCTGCCCCTCCCCTGTTCACACTCTGTCTCTCAATAATAAATAAATGTTAAAAACATTTTAAAAAATAAAACAAAATAAAATAAAATAAAATAAAATAAAATAAAATAAAAATAAAATAAAAAAAAAATAAAATAAGTTTACACAAAAATAAAAATACCCAGCGCGCGCGCACACATACACACACACACACACACACACACACACACACACACACAAAGGTAAAATTCATGTCTGGCATCCAAGAAAAATTTCCAAGCATAGGGGTGCCTGGGAGGCTCAAGTCAGTGAAATGTTGGACTTCAGCTCAGGTCATGATCTCATGGTTCATGAGTTTGAGCCCCACATCAAGTTGTCTGCTGTCAGTGCAGAGCCTGCTTTGGATCCTCTGTCTCCCTCTCTGCCCCTCCCCTGCTTGCTTGCACACATGTGCTCTCTCTCTCTGAAAAATAAACATTAAAAAAATAAATAAACAAAAATTAAATTTAAAAAACCCATTCATGGGGCACCTGGGTGGCTCAGTCGGTTAAGCGTCTGAGATTAGGTCATGATCTCACGGTTCATGAGTTCAAGCCCCACGTCAGGCTCTGTGCTGACAGCTCAGAGCCTGGAGCCTGCTTCAGATTCTGTGTCTCCCTCTCTCTCTGCCCCTCCCCTGCTCACGGTCTGTCTCTGTCTCTCAATCATAAATAAACGTTAAAAAAAAATTTTTATAACAAATAATTAAAAATCCATTCATAGTAGCAACTAAAAATATTTTTCAAAAATTGCCAGGCATAGTAAGCCATAGGAAAACACAACCTGTAATGGGGTGGGGGTGCAGGGCAGGGACCAAAACAACTGAAACTGAAACGGACCCAAACTGACACAGATGTGAGATTGAGCAGACAAGGACATTAAAACAGAGATAACTGTATTCCATATGTCCAACAAATTAGGCAGAAACATGGAAGATTTAAAAACACACACACACACACACAAAATCAAGCTTCTAGAGTTGAAAACTACACCTGAAATTAAAAGGAAACGATACCATCACATTTGCTGAATGGGAAAACTCACCCTGGCTAGCGCCTGGAGAATGGCTTTGGGGAAATCATATTAAAATGGGTATAAAAAGCTGTTAGAACATCCCAGGGGAGAAACGGTGGCCTGAAAAGGAAGAACACCAGCATTGGAAAGACCTGAGCCTTTCTGGAATATTTAGGCCATGGAAGTGGCAGGACTGGGTGACTGCTCAGGTGATCAGTCGGGGTGAGGAAGTCAGGAGGACCATGGGACACAGCAAGCAGTTCCTCAACACCAGAGCACCAACTGTGCCCCAGGTGGGATCAGCAATGGGCAGAGCAGATGCAATTCAGGAGGCAACAAGGACTCATGCTACCTGCAGGGGCCATGCCAGGGGCAGGAATGGTTCCTGAAGAGCTGAAGGGCAGGGGAGGGAGCCTGAACAGGGAACAAGCACCGGGAGGGGCCCAGATCATGCAAAGCCTCACAGGCCAAGGAGGCGAGTTCACATGTCCCCCAATGTACAGTGAGAACCTACTAAAAGGTTTTAAGTGAGGAACGATTATAGTTGCATTTAAAACATCACTCTGGCAATGGTGGAGAACAGGTAAGAAGGGGCGTGAGCAGAAGCAGAATGGCCAGTTAGAGGGCTGTGGTCATCACAAGAAATCATAGTTTGGGTTGATGGGGGGTGGGAGGGAGAGGAGGGTGGGTGATGGGTATTGAGGAGGGCACCTTTTGGGATGAGCACTGGGTGTTGTATGGAAACCAATTTGACAATAAATTTCACATATTGAAAAAAAAAAAGAAATCATAGTTTGCATTTAAGGGGTGGAAAGAAATGAACTAGGAATGTAAACTAGAAGCAGAAACCTCAGGCTGGCTGTGGGGATGGATGTGGGAAGAGAAGGAAGTAACAAAGACAGCTCCCGGGTTTGTAACAGGAGTAAACACGCCATTTATTGAGGTAAAGAAGGCCAGCAAGGGACAGATCACAGAGGGAGAAAACTAGAGCTCCAGTTTAGACATATCAGATTTGAGATCTAGTAAGCAACTAGAGAGAGTTCAGGGGAGAGACCTGGGTTAGAGATACCAATGCAGCACAGAGGTGGGATTTCAAACCACGGGAATACAGAAGATCACACAGAGTTTGTGAAGAAGAGAGGCCAAGATTGAGCCCTTAGGGTCAGACATTGAAGAAAGATGTGGCAACGAAGAAGGGTCTTTAGGTACAGAAGGAAGACTATAGAGTCTGGAGGCCCCACCAAAAAGCGAACACATGCGAGAAGGGGGGGGGGGGGAGATAACCAAAGAGGGGAGGTGACCCAGGGCAGATGTCAAGGGATGACAGGGCGAACACCTCTGTTGCAAGATGCAGGTGGCTTGTAGAACAAACGGCAGCAAGAAGAGGACATTCCTGACTGTGGGCTCCCACATGCTCTACAAGGGGGGAGGTTCAGCACTTGAGAGACAGGGGTGGAAGCAGAAACAGATAAGTTTAAAGAGCAGAGCAGTAGGAATACAGCAGACTCACAAAGGAAGAATGGAGATTATGTAAACCTGCCAGGCAACGCTGCATGCCCAGGTCAACACACAAAGTTGGTTGATCCTGAACCCGTACAGATGCCCACTGACCCCACTGGGTCATTTTCCCCAGGAATGATCTTCAGCTCTCTAAAGGCTCCCATGCCAAAGCATCACATCCCACCCCAGCCTCCTTTCAGGCTGTTTCAAAATCAGCTCCACCAGGGGCGCCTGGGTGGCGCAGTCGGTTAAGCGTCCGACTTCAGCCAGGTCACGATCTCGCGGTCCGTGAGTTCGAGCCCCGCGTCAGGCTCTGGGCTGATGGCTCGGAGCCTGGAGCCTGTTTCCGATTCTGTGTCTCCCTCTCTCTCTGCCCCTCCCCCGTTCATGCTCTGTCTCTCTCTGTCCCAAAAATAAATAAAAAACGTT
Source organism: Panthera pardus (assembly GCF_024362965.1). NCBI lineage: Eukaryota > Metazoa > Chordata > Mammalia > Carnivora > Felidae > Panthera > Panthera pardus. The sequence continues at coordinate 51,413,441 of NW_026526765.1, read as the reverse complement.
GAAAAAAAAATTAAAAAAAAAAAAAAAAATCAGCTCCACCAGCCCAACCCAAGTCACAAACTGGGTGTTCAGGCTTCCCAGAACCTTAGGGGCTCTAGGTAAGGCTCAAACCTGATGCACCCAACCCCACAATGAAGCCTGTGGGGAAGAAGATAGGGATTCATTTCACCATTATAAAGACAAATGGAACAATAGATATTTTTCTTTAAAAAAAAAAAAAAAAAAGTATTACCTCAACCTCTCCAGCCTCCAGAGAAAATAGCACTTTTTTTCTTTTTTTTAAGTATTTATTTTTGAGAGCAAGAAAGCGTGAGTCAATGAAGGGCAGAGAGTGGGGGACATAGGACCCTAAGCAGGCTCTACACTGACAGCAGTGAGCCCAATGTGGGGCTCAAATGAACAGTGAGATCATGACCTGAGCCAGTCAGATGCCCAAGCAACTGAGCCACCCAGGCACCCCACATTTTCTCTTTAGGTGGTATAATCCTATTAATATATAAATTTTTATAAGTTTAAACTATAAAACTATAAGTTTATAAGTTTATAAGTTTAAACTATAAAAATGCTAGTCTTCCATAGACACATGCAAGATTAACTCTGGTAAGGAATGAATGGATAGCTTTATGGATATTTTTACACTCACAAATAAACCTAACAGGAATAGTAATTAAGAGGTCAAGCCCATTTTGAGTGTTCGTGCATTAGCTCATGTACTCCTAACAACCTTTCAAGATAAATTCTATCATGGGTCTCATGAATGAAGAAAAAACAGAAGTTCAGGGAGATTAAATGACATGCTCAAGGTTGCAAACAAAGTTGCTGAGCCAGGATCTCACTTTTTACTCCTTATCACTATGTTTTCTGTCTCAAACATATTTAAATAAAAGGGATCCCAGGCATCAGAGTAGCTCAGTCGGTCAGACATCCAGCTCTTGATTTCAGTCCAGGTCATGAACTCATGATTTGTGGGATCAAGCCCTGCATCTGTGTGTCTCTCTCTCTGCCCCTTCCCCGCTATGCATAAGCACACGCTCTCTCAAAATAAAAAAATAAAAAGTCATCCTAAATATAACCACTTGGGGTACTGAAAAAGTTCCATGGTTATCTCTCCACGTCCACATACATAGTTCCTTTTTAATGAATACATTTCATCCCAATGTACCGTCTGTATCATATTTACCTATTATAAACTAAGCAGCAATAAACATCTTTGTGAACACATCTGAGCACCCTCATGTGAGGGGTATCCCCATGCATTGTTGATGCTTTCCTGTGCCTTCTCTCCACCATTTGCCACCCTGTCAATGCCAATTCCTCTTGAAGCCTTACTGTTCTATGCCATCACTTCTTCAAGGCCATTTCATCATCTACGGCAGACTCCAAAATTGGTCTCCCCGCCTCCAGAGTGAAGTTCCGAAACACAAAGCTGGCCCTGTCCCTTCCCTCTTTAAAACTTTTTCATGGCACCCAACACCCCTAGGACAGACGCTACACCCCCTTCCATAGTTTACAAAGCCACGTGGCCCTAGCTTAACTCTCCAGACTCTTTTGTTACCAACTATGCTCCTTGCCCAAATCTCAAGTAGAAAAAGGGGGAAAAAAAGGGGGGGGGGGGGTTCATCTAATAGGCTGTGTTCTCTTGCCTCCTGGCACTTGCAAAAGCTGGTCCCTCAGCCCAGAACACTTCTCTTCCATCAAGTGTTCATCCACATGTTCCTCCTCAGGAAGCCTTCCCTGCCCTTCCCTAAACTGGGCTGGCAAGCACTCACTAGCAACTGGTTCTTCCTGCCCCTACATTCATCTTCCTATATCATGATGGCATTTCATGCCATTCTCCCCCACTGGACCACAAGCCCCTGAGGGCAAGGGCAACGTGTTACTTAACCATCACAGCCTTGGTCCCTAGCACAAAAGGGCCTGAGTAAATGATTGGTTAAAGTAATGGCAAGAACAAAGTCAACTTGGGAATTTCCATGGTTGTACCAACCCTTCTGTGACTTGATAATGTTGCTCAGAATTAGTATGATAGACAATATGAACATTAATATATTTAAAAAGCTTTGTGTTCCTATTGAAGGTTAATTGGAACTTGAAACCTGAAAAATGCCAGTAGAAGAGTATGCTAGGTATGGGTGAACCTTATGTAGATCAGAGCACCTTTAAGATCCAGTGTGGTACAACTGTCTAACTTGAAAATAACGAACTTTAATCTTAGAGCATCATCGGTTGGACAGACTGGAATTGCAAACAGGGCTTCTCATAAGCCTTTTTTAATTTTTTTAACATTTATTCATTTTTGAGAGATAGAGACAGAGCATGAGTGGGGGAGGGGCAGAGAGAGGGAGACACAGAATCCAAAGCAGGCTCCAGGCTCTGAGCTGTCAGCACCGAGCCCAACGCAGGGCTCAAACCCATGAACAATGACATCATGACCTGAGCAGAAGATGGACACTAAATGAACTGAGCCACCTAGGCACCCCAAGCCTTTTCAAGTAATAAAGCCAAACACCTTATATTTAGGAAACTGTATACAAAACAGCAACAATCCCCACAAAATAAAAATTATATTAACGAAGAAGTATCTGTTTATAGTTCAAGTTTCAACCAACATTAAGTGCTTTGTATTCTGATGGACAGCAGATGAAGAGAGATTACTCCATGTTCAGTCTGACCAAGGACAGTTAACTAGCTAGTAAAGGACTGACTAGCTGCCACGCTCTCAGTCCTTTGCTCACTCCACCACAAGAGATCCTTTCCCAAAGTTTCTGAGTTTATTGTGGAGTATGAAAACCACTCAATCATGCTCTGCTTTTCACATGGCCCTGCTATATCTGAGGATGCTAGATCCAATACTCTTCCTTAAAGCCATGTGTCCTAGTAGCCCTATTTTATGTTCTTTTAAAAGTCTTCTTAGGAGCACCTGGGGGGCTCAGTTGGTTAAGTGTCCAACTTCGGCTCAGGTCAAGATCTCGCAGTTCATGGGTTTGAGCTCATCATCGGCCTCTGTGCTGACAGTTCACAGTCTGGAGCCTGCTTCAGATTCTGTGTCTTCCTCTCTCTCTGCCCCTCCCCAACTTGTGCTTTCTCAAAAACAAACATTTTAAAAATTAAGAAAAAAAATTAAAAAATTAAATTAAAAACATGTCTCTAATTCGAGTCAGACTGATTCAATTATATTTAAAAGATAAAAGTTTTAATCATAGGTTTAATTTTTTTTTAATATTTGTTTATATTTGAGACAGACAGAGCTTGAGCAGGGGGAGGATCAGAGAGAGCCAGAGAGAGAAAAGCAGAATACAAAGCAGGCTCCAGGTTCTGAGCTGTCAGCACAGAGCCCAACACGGGGCTCAAACCCAAAGGCTGTGAGATCACAACCTGAGCCAAAGCCAGATGCTTAACTGACTGAGCCACCCAGGCGCCCCTAAAAGGTAAAAGTTTTAAATTCAGCATCAGTGTCTATATGTGTTCCTGGTATTTCATGCCTATCTTGCCACTTCCTGGTTTGCTTCCTAATAACGAAGACAATAAAGCACATGCTGAGAGGTGTATGTTTCAGGGAAAAGTGGCAGCTTCTAAAATAAATTGTTAAAACAAACCGAAGGGTTTTAAGGTAACTTTTTCAATCAAATAAACTATTATCAGATTACAGACCTTTGTTAAACACTCCCACTAGTTTTCAGTTTCAAGCAAATTGCATAGGATACCAGCAATGATGGAAAAGAAAGGTTCAAATTTTAACTTGACTATGTATGTTACAGACCTCTCAGGGGAAAGACTTCCTATATAGGCTGGTATTAAGCAAGGATCAATTTAATTGCCTACATGGACCAAGCAAGTAAAGTGATCAGAGAAGAGACAGAAGCAACACTTGAGTTCTCCTTTCAGGCCATCTCGCAAAGGGTCTGTAGGACAGAAAGCCCACACTCTACCTGCAAGGTAGCCTACACTCCGCTGCCAGTCTCAGTATTGGAAACAAGGGCCAAACTATTACCAAATCTGCTTTTCCAAGAGAAGCTCCAAAACCAAAAGGTATGTGAAATTTTGGAATTTTAAATGGGGGCAACATTTGTTTTTTTTTGGGGAGGGGGGATCATCCCTCTCATCCCCCCCAAAAAGAAAATCCATGAGCAACTGTTTGTAATCTAATATTTTGATTCCAATCACAGATTTGAAATCAAAGTAATAACTCTTCATGTCTCTAGCCTATCAATGAACTTCTGAGCTTCACTGTCCTCAAATGAAAAATAGGGTCATAAACACAATAATGCTTATTATAAACACTTCACCCAGGTCACAATATAGTGTAAACAACTAAACGGAGTTTCCTACAGGTGAAGAGTGGATACTACCATCCGTAAATTATCTGCTGCAATCTTTAAAGCACCTAATTGAAGATCTCAGAAGATTTAGAGCCTTTCAAATTCTGATTACTGAATACTGAGATTTAAAGTCATTAGAAACCAAACAGAACCAGCAATAAAGAATGCTTAGCAATAGATATTTAACGAGCTGGAAGTGGCTCTTCTAATTAAGAGATCTAATAACTGTCACTAGTTAATAGCCACAGAAAGGCAATAAAGTACACATTTAGGGATGTATGTTTCAGGGAAAACAGCTTCTGAAGGGAAGCAGGGGCTAAATTCACGATTAAAACAACCCAAAAGGTTTTAAGGTAAGCTTTTCAAGTCAGATACACTTCCGTTGTCCGATGACAGACCCTTATCAAACACTTCCACTAATTTTCATACTGTTTTAAGTAAATTCCACAGAAAACCAACTACAATATTAGGAAGAGTCTATTAAAGAATTTCTTTATTAATACAAAACATACAAACTATTAAGTACTAAGAAATTTAAATATCTAAGTCATAGCAAACAGGTGGCAATTCAACATCCAGGGTCGACAGAACGCTTGGAGACTGCAACAGATCTAGAAAACAGGAATTTCTTATTCAATATCTGCAAACCCTTATGTCATCGTCCATCTCAACATACACATTAGTTGTCAATTTTATCTTATTTTCCCCTTTGCATATTGAATCCCTACCCCACCCCAGTTAGACATTGCACGCATGCATACATACATACACTCTCACACCCACACACTGCTTTGAATGTGGCTAAGATCCCAGAATTAATCTTCATTAGGAAATGAATCTTAGACATGCCTGAAACTATTGTTTTTAAGGACCCACACAAGAGCCAACAATATCACTAACTTATAAAATAGAATACGCTATCCCATCAGAACAAATAGAAAACATACTGATGGTTTTTAATCACCAGCTTGAACCAAGGCCTCAAACATTGGCCGTAAGGTTTTGTCATTCTATGCTACTGTGCTCAGGGGTCTTGGTTCTAGATTAGCTTTAGATATAACTTGGAATTCTCATTCCAAGCAAGTTTGTTATACTTCAAGTTATAACCTAAGAAGCCATAGGCTAAACTTAATCTTGTTTTCTGTATCTAAGACTGTCTACATTCCAGAATGACTTGATTTTGGCTGGGCATTTGAGATTGAAAACAGTACCAATTGAGAGTTTTCATTACTCTGAAACCCTATCCCTGAAGTTTGAAAGACGGAAATTACCTGTAGGCTAACCTTCCATACAACTCTGCCCCCCACGATAATGAAAGTATTATGACACAAGTAATTTGCAGCTCTTCTAGAAGGACACTTGTTCACTTACTAGACTCCCATGGTTGAGAGGGCATCTTCAGAGGTGAAGGGGGGCCCAGGTGTAACAGCTTTTCAAGTTCCCTCTCCTCATCAAGGATCATGAGAGGCACTCCATTCAAGGGGAGGTGTGCAATCTGGTGCTCTTCAGGCAGGTCAAAACTCTCAAAATCTGTCACAAAGACAAAGCACTTTATCAGAGCAGTGGTTCTCAGGGTGGTCAGTGGACCCCTGGGGATCTGAGACCCTTTCAGTGGGTGCATGAGGTCAAAATAGGTTGTTAATAACATTAACACATTCTTCCACTGTGCTGACATTTGCAATGATGGTACAAAAGCAGTAATGGATGGAATTGCTTGCTGTGCCTTAGCACAAATCAAGGCAGCGGCAATAAACTGTATTTTGTAGTCCTTATATTCTTCAATACCACTGGCTTGCAGTAAAAAATGCCAGCTTCACATATCACTTTACCACATGCAGTAAAAAGTATTAATTTTGTCAGCTCTCGACCCTTAAGAACATGTCTTTTTAGTATTCTGTATGATGAAATGAGAAGTACTCCATAAAGCACTTCTGCATACTCAAGTACCACGGTGAGCTCAAAGAAAAAAGATTTGTGCCATTATTTGGTTTTCAAGCTAAACTAGAGGCCTTTATCCTGAAACACTGTTTAGTTGAAATAACAATGGAAAGACAAACTGTAGTTGCTTAGACTTGGGTATTTGTAGCACATTTCCTTAGAGGAATAAAGAAGTCCATCACCTCAAGGAAAACAGTATCTGTTGCCAACAACAAAATACACAATTTCAAGGAAAAAAAAAAAAAAAACAAAACACTAGAATTTTGAAAAACTTATCTGTAATCATTAGCTTGACAACTTCCTAATATTACACTTTTCCAATGAGATCAGTGGTGACATTAATGAGTGCATATTTGACATTGCATAATGAAACACTTCAACATTTGGATGATCTACATTTCCCCGTGGATCATCATTTCTAAATGATCAATGCGTGATTAAATGTATCTTTTATTTTTGCATTTAAATGCAGAACAGCCCGATGGATTTTACTTTCGGAGTACAAAATGTTCACTGACAGGGTTTCAGATTACACATTTCAACCATACATTCAGAAATTGCCACTTGTTAGGTGTTAGTGTTGTAGGAAAGAACTCTCCACACTTATCTAAAAAGACTATTAAAATGCTCCTCCCTGTCCTAACTACATATCTTCAGGAGGCCAAATTTTTTTCCATGTACTTCAACCAAAACAAGAGATGCAATGGATTGAATGCAGACTTACAATACAGATGTTTTATGTTAAGCTAAATTAACCAAATTTTCAAAAATATAAAACCAAAAAAAAAATATATGTATGTATGCACACACACACACACACACACATATATACAAAACCATGTCATTCTTCTAGATGTTTTAGAAATGTTTAAAAAAAAGTTACATAATGGGGTTTTTTTTTGAGGGTTTGTTTGGTTTTTTTTAACCAGTGTAAATTCCCAATACAGGAAATTTAAACAACACAGAAAAGGTCTTTGGGGTCTTCACTAACTTTTAAGAGTGGTCACAGACGTGTAAAAAAAAAAAAAAAAAAAAAAGAAAAGAAAAAAAAAAAGACGAAAACCATTGTGTTAAGTAACACTCTTTATAATCCAAGTGTCTTACTTACTTCTTAGAATTATTTCAAAAAGATTTTCTTAGGGCACCTGGCTGGCTCAGTTGGTAGAGCATGCAATTCTTGATCTCAGGGTCATGAGTACGACCCCTATGTTGGGCATGGAGATCAAAAAAATTAAAAATTTTAAAGTAATTTTGAAAGAGAGGGGAGAGAGAGAGAGAAAGCACACACGAGTGAGGGAGGGGCAGAGGGAGAGGGAGGGGCAGAGGGAGAGGGAGGGGCAGAGGGAGAGGGAGGGGCAGAGGGAGAGGGAGGGGCAGAGGGAGAGGGAGGGGGAGAGGGAGGGGCAGAGGGAGAGGGAGGGGCAGAGGGAGAGGGAGGGGCAGAGGGAGAGGGAGGGGCAGAGGGAGAGGGAGGGACAGAATCCCAAACCAATTCCATGCTGGACTAACCATGGAGGCTCAATCCCAGGACAAACCATGAGATCATAACCCAAGGCAAAAATCAAGAGTCGGATGCTTAACCAACTGAGCCACCCAGGTGCCCCTAAAAAATTTTAATTAAAAAAATACAGATTTTTCTTGACAGTAACAAAACTAGAATTTAAATATTGAGTCTTTCCTTTTTTCAAGGGGGTTAGCATTTCCTCAAAAGAACAAAGATGGGGGAGAACCATTATTTTCTCTAGTCTGAAACTTCTCTAAAGCCTAAATACTAGGAATTACCCTACTCTTTCCAAGACTGCTAAAACCCAGAAGTTAAAAAGGAACTGCGGGATGGTGACTACTTAATCTGAAACCAATGAATTATAAAGGAAACCATAAACAGACAAAAGACTCCAGAAGAAAAAGTCTGCAACCTAATAAAGCTAATCTCCTTTAACCACAAAAGCTGCTGAAAAAGTCATTATCAAAGGAAAACAAAGATACAAACAGGAAGTTAAAAAAAACTATAGAAGGCTAATGATCAAATATGCTCACTACGTGGACATGCACCCCAATTTAAAACCATGAGATACCCACTGCCTTTTTGATAAGGTTAAGAGTTTTTAAACATTTGTCGTTAGAGACTGTAGGGGAAGCAGGCATCCTCATCCACTGCAGGTGGGTTCAGTAATTTATGCTATTTTGGGGGGCAACTTAGTAGCTCTTTCCTCAAACACAGCATATTGTAGTCCTCCTTCTTGATCAATATGCATAAATCTACCTCACCATTTTCCTTAATGGCTGAATTGTAATCATTAGCATGGAAGCACTACATTGTATCAAAACTTAATCACCTCCCCTTTGAGATGACTCAGCAATCCTTCAAGTCCACTCTCCAGCTATCCTCACAAACTCACAGTACAATTTCGAGGACACTAACTGCAGAATTGTATTATATAAAAGCCAGGGACAAGCTGGATGTGTACAGGATGACTAAATGCCTTTGGATGAAAGGCCGAAAGTTCCAGTTCAGAAATGTAGAAGGCTCTATGTGACCTTCCCGAGTTTCATCCGTATTGTCCTTCTCTCTGCCTTCATTTCCCAGAACCCCTCCAGTCCTCAGCTCTACCTCAGGATCTCTGCACACACTTCTGTGCTGTGTTCTTGCCCTGCCCCTCCCCTTCTTCACCTGGCTATCCCCAGATAGCCTTTAAAACTCAACTTCTGTCACTTCCTAAAAGAAACCTTCCCCACTCTTCCAGGCGAGGTTCAGTTCCCCCTAGGGGACCAGTTTTTCTCCTTGCTCACTGACAGTGAGAGGATTCGTTTGGGGTTTCCCTCCCAATCATGGGCTCCCTCAGGGTGAGACCTGTCTTTGTTAACCACTGCACCCAAAGCCTGGATACAGTAGCCTCTCCTCAAATGGGAAAAGCTTGAAAAGGTGGTTCTGTAACAGAAAATACTTGATTCACATAGCAGGTTGAAGGAATAGAAACACGTTTTCACAGACTATGTGGATTTTTTCAGACATTGTTCAACTCGACATAAAACCCACTTTCAAAAACCCTTGCCAGGAATAATGTCCATTTTACACTTGTTCACTATTAGTGAACACATCTTATCTCCCTTATGTGGGAAGTTTTTGAGGTCGGGAACAATGTTCTCCACACCTTCGCACCAATTCCCCTTCAGACCTCAGAGGTTCCTTACAAAGAAATCCACCACCAAATACATTTGTGCAAAGACCAGATTCAGAGAGTCTTATTACAATTTGGGGTCAGAGGTCTATTCATATCAAATTAGAGCTGAATAGGATTCTAAGAGAAACTCAAGACTAAAGCATTTTTGTAATACAAAAAAAAAAAAAAAAAATACTACCTAAAGGATTGAAGGGAATGAATTTTTCTATTTCAGGATAGGTGTCATCCGAGGCTGGAACAGTGCTTTTTGCTTTGACAGTCTTCTCAGTTACCTAAAACCACCCAAGAAAATATGAATGAGAGTGGAAACCTTGTCAATAGATTAGTACAAGAGATAAGTCTTCCAGACATGTGACTGCTTCACCACTTTCACACGGACTTCTAAGCAACTGTAATCCTTAGTTCTCATTAATTACATAAATATACAATTCAGCAAGCAATTCTAGTAGCACGGCTAAAGAGTTTAGTCTGTTATTTAAGTATCAGCAACTCTCAGCCTAAGTTACCAAGAATACAGAGTTAATTCGGAGCTAATCAACTCAATCACTCAACCTGACACAGAAAATGGGCAGGAGTCACCCAAATAGAAACTAATCCTAGAAGCCATTTTTGGATGGTAATGGCTGTGTCACCTGATTTATTTGCTTAGTTAATATTAAGTTGAAATACACACTGAGTAAGAGCCAACAAAAGACAGTCAAGGACTTGAGTAGCCTGGATAATTCTCTAGCCTAAATTGGGCAGGTAGCCAGTCTACAATAGGCCAAAGCAGAAACCTACGTATTATTGTAAGATTTACTCTTACATCATATGTGTATACTAAATATTTTCTTTAATTTATTTAGAGAGAGACGGGGGTAAGGAGGGGTAGAGAGAACCATGCTGCCAGCGTAGAGCCCATTGAGGGGCTTGAACCCAAGAAGCCCCGAGATCATGACTGGAGCCAAAACCAAGAGTCAGATGCTTAACCGACTGAGCCACCCAGGCACCCCTAGAGGAAATCTCTAAAGTCGGGTTTCCCACACTTCAGTGCTATGTCACATTCTCATTATTTTTGTCATAGCCTTGCAATACTTGAATTTAACATTTCTTACTCAACTTAGTTTTTAAAAAAGACATCTTGGCAGCGCCTGGGTGGCTCAGTCCGTTAAGCATCATCTGACTCTTGATTTCGGCTCAGGTCATGATCTCATGGTTCGTGGGTGCAAGCCCCACATCAGGCTGTCTTGGCAGCACAGAGCCTGCTTGGGATTCTCGGTTTCCCTCTCGCTATGTGCCCCTCCCCTTCTTTCTCTCTCAAAAATAAACATTTAAAAAAAATAAAAATAAAAAACATATCTTGTCCTAAACCACATTACAAGTTTTATTTTGATCTAAATTATTAGTGTTCTTCCTAATATACATTAAGACAATTATTCAAATAAAGTGTTAATCTACACGCTGAAGTCATCTTTCACAGCAAAGTCTTCTTAGTCTGGGATGCACTGACCTGCTACTCATGCACACACACAAAGGTCAACATGTTTGCAAAGTAGAGTACCTGGTGCTCACTCTAGGAGACTGGGAGGAGGGTGGCAGCACATGAGCTATTATATTAGCTATGTGACCTCTTGCAAAGTACCCTCCCTCTCAGTACTTTCTGTATCTGTAAGTAGATACCACCAACCAATCTGCTTCAACGCTAGTTAAGAGCAGGTGAGGCAACAACATTCACCAGCTGCTTGTGAGACTTCTAATCTTGAGGCACAGAGGAAGTCCACAAAGAGAACAGGATTCCCTCCTGCTAATCAGTGTTTGGTAGCCTATATTTCCTTCTACTCACAAGAAAGATAGGGTGCCTATAGTCATTTTAAGAGTCAAAAGTGCTAAAGTGTTTAGACAACCAGTTTGTAGCCAACACCTACCTTTTTGGCAGAGAAGTTTGGCTGCTTCTGTTTGAGAGGTCCATTGTTCTTTACTGAATTTTCGGTGGCTCTGTTGACAGTTCCCAAAGCCTTTCTGGTAACTTTAGGCAAGGCTGCTTGAGCATCAAACATTTTGCCTACACGTGGTGTTGAAACCTGAGATCTCCCATCTAAAGTTTTGACTGCTGAAGAGAAAGTCTTACCATAAGATTATTCAGGCAGTAAAACCTGCCCAACTTGAAGACTGATTGTGTGTATAAACTTGGCCTAATTCTCATCCCCAGACTCAATCCCAATTTTTGACAGTGGCTTGGCCATATGCCTAACAGTACTTCAGTTTTGTACGCTCTTAAATAATCGCTTAAGATACTTAATTAAGATACTCTTTCATGTAAAGAGTTAAAAATAAATAAAAGAAACCCAACATAAGCAAATCGCAATAGGAGCATTCCCCAATACTTGATGCCTCCCCTCTGCTCCCGACTCCAAGCCACGCCCACAATTGATTCCGGTGACTCCGGACTCAACGGTGACTCCGACTGCAGCCCGTTTACTTACGAGGCTTAGACCGCAGCTTCTGCCCGTCCTTGGGAGCCACACGGGTGCCCGGTTCTCCATTTTCCTTATCAACAAAGATCAGGGTAGCCATTCTGGATCAGCTGCGGGTGCGAAATACATATTAGACCCTGGGGGTTAGGAAGATGAGAGAAGCGATGATGTAGGTAGCAAAAACCAAACTTTCTACCCTGGGCACGCCACTCAAAAACTAGAACTAAGGAGACAGCGAAGCCCGTTCTTCAGGCAACAGGCATTTAATCCAGCTCTTAGCTCCTGAAGCCTGGGTCAGAGGCTCTAAGTTCCAGAAGAGTCGGCGGTTTAGGGCTGGCACAGGTCCTAGTACTCATCAGAATCGAACTGCCGAGGGCTGCGTCCGCGGTCCCAGTCCGCGGCTCAACCTAACTGGGCGCTATTGACGATCCCGGGAAGCCCCAGGTCCTCCCACCTCCAGCGCCCAGCCCACCTCCTTCCTCGCGGGCCCCGCGCGCCCAACACTCACGACCACTCGGTTCGCCCACGTAAGAGCCAACAGCCAAACTCTTCCAAGACAGCCTGCCGCGGTCGCGCCAGACCCGGCGTTTAAACCACAACTCACACCCCTATTGGTTCATCCGCCCAGGAGGCGGGACCGTGGGTGGGGCTCCAGGAAGAACCAATGGGAGGAATCTAAGCTCCTCGCGCACCGCCTGGAAAGCTTTTTCCGGGAAGTTAGTAGCTTGCTTCCTGGGAAGAAAAAAATCAAACCTGCTGACACCTTTAGTTGTAGGTGTTTTTAACATGCTCCTCACAGAGATAGAAAGGGAGTGAATATGGTCTTCGATTCCAATAAGTAAATGATTATCATGATATCAAGATACAGAGATTTGGGGGTTTTTTCCTGAGACTCTAGGACAGCCAGGAAGTTCTTAAATGATTGTGAGGTTCAAAAAGTCAAGGCAAAGTGGCAACAGAAGTATTTTCCTAAAGTCTTCAATTAACTATTTGTCCAAAGAGTAAATTGACCAGATCAAATAAAAAAGAAGAGGCAGCACTGGAGGAAAGGCATTGCAATCATTAGAAAAATAACTGAGGAACTATGGATATATACAGTTGTATTTCAACAGATGTATGAAAAAAGAAAAAAACAAACATATAGTCGAGTGGGAAAACAACTTATTCCCTCTAAGGAACACCAGAAGAGCAGAATTAAAAATTAAGAAGCAGTGTAAATACAGATAAATCAAACAGCAATGTTTGTGTCATTCCTTTAGGTTTGTGATTAAGAATAGACTGATTATTCCCTAATTGCAGAATAACCCTTAACATTTCAGGCTAGGATGCCGCGTCAGGAATCTGGCTCATGAACAAAATGATGATCCTCATGAATACATAATTCAGGTTTCCTTTCAAATTCTATTTTTAATAGGATTATTTTAAACTTCTGACATCTCAACAATACAGTCATCAAAGCTGCCTAGAAGGGCCTGGTGGGAGAGGGCAGAAAGATGAGAAAAAGATCTGGGGAATAATAAAAATACAGAAAAGGAATTCTAATTTCCAAGTTAAGGAGAGAAATTATTCTTGGAAAAATTAATGACCTTTTCCTATTTCTATAGTAAATGGAAACAGATTGAACAAATACAAGGTAAAGGAATAAATTCAAAAGACCAAAGTTGACCAGTGTCATCCAATCCCTACTCCCCACAGGTCACCAGATACATTCTAACTTGGAGGTAAGTTGGGAGAGAGCAGTTGAGCCTACATTATTTCACAAAAGGTTTCACACTACACCTGGCATAGATGCAGTTCTCAATATATGTCAGTTCATTGGCCCTTTTTCCCTAGCATTTCAGGACCAGAATTGAAGGATTAATTCGTTCAATAAATATTTATTGAATGTTAACTAAATGCTAGACACTGAGCTAGGCATCAAGGAAAAAAGATCCTAACTCAAGAAGGTAAAGAGGACAAAAAAACATTTATACCTTTATTGCCCCTTCCCTGTCCTTTTTCTTTGATTCCTACTCCTCCCCTTATTTTCACCCTGTATCTCCTCCTAAATGTTTCAGCTCCATATTACATCATCAGCACACAAAAGTGTTCATTTTGAAACCAATCTGTACAGTACTAAAGCTTCAAAGTGGGGATTCTCTATCTCCTTAGGTCTTTGGGTGCAAGATATTTATCTCCCCAGGGTCAGTCTTCCCCTACAACAGGAAGCATGGTCTCCAAAGGTCATACAGTAAATGTAAAATGCTATAAACCACTCTCTGTGTGATCACTGCTTTCTCACCAGTGATGCCCCAGACTCCCTACTATTATTGGAATTACCCAATTAGTAAATCACCCTCACCTTATAACAGCACCTAGATCCTAATCAATCCCAGTTAATTCTAATTGAGATTTACAAACAGCAACCCATCTAGTACTGACCCTTGCTTCCCTACAACCCTCCTCAAAATCCTCCAGGAGGAACCCAAACCTTACAAAATACTCTTCCTTCTTGTCCAGCATATTTTATGATTCCTCTAGGAGATATGCTTCCTGGATTGTGCCTGTTTGGTTTTTTTTGTTTTTGTTTTTTGGGTCTTTTTTTTTAAGACTTCATTTTTAAGTAACCTCTACACCCAACATGGGGCTCAAAATCACAACCCCAAGATCAAGAGTTGCACGCTCCACCTACTGAGCCAGCCTCATGCCTTGTGCCTGGTGGTTTTAAACAGGCCTCAAACCTTCCAAGCAAATTGCAATAATTGTTTTAAAAGATAAAAATAAAACATAGGTGATTCAGAGACTACTCGCTTTCAGGCCATTCTCTGATCTTTTCTATCCCTTCACCTACTGCCCTGTAAAATCAAAATTAGTATTAACCTTCTTCAACTCTAGGCACTGCAAAGTTTTAATAAGAAAAAAATAAGATTACGATTGGCTCCTTTTGAGGCAAGGATGTTAACTATTTTCACTTTTACTGTTAAAAGCAATACATGTTGAGGCGCCTGGGTGGCTCAGTGGGTTATGCTTCCCACTGCAGCTCAGGTCGTGATCTCAGGTCATGATCTCCCTGTTGATGGGTTCCAGCCCCCATGGAGCTCTGTACTGACAGCTCAGAGCCTGGAGCCTCTTTTAGATTCTCTAATTCTCTCTCTCTCTCTTTCTCTCTCTCTCTCTCTGCCCCTCCTGTACTGGTGCTCTCTCTCAAAAATAAATAGGCATTTAAAAAAAATTAAAAAAATAAAAGCAATACATGTTACTTTGAGGAAGAAAAGATAACAGCACAAAGAAAACACAAGAAATTCTACTACCAAAATGACTGCTTATTTTCCAGTATTTTATCTTACTTCATATGTGCACTTTAAAAGGAGGGTTGGGATATCAGATACTATTGGTTTCCTTAAATAGAAATTGTTTTATAGTATTTTTTTCTAAAGGTAAAACACAAGATCACTTGGGGTGCACGAAGTCACAATTACCTATTAGTCCCTTATGTTCTCATAGCACCTGGTATTCCTTTCACAGCGACTTTTTACAACTGTAAATTATTTGAAATTATTTTAAGTGTCTTTTTCACTCTGCATGACTAAATTCGAGGACATAAAGTCACTTTTTCTTCACCACGTCCCCAACGTGTTACACAATACGCGGCTACTAATTAATACTAATTGTAACTGCCTTTTTTTTTCCCCTTAATACGTCACGAACTTCCCCATTCATTTTACAGTTCTGTAGAAAAACTTAAGCTGTTGCCTTTCCTACGGACTTTTTTTTTTTTAACATCCTAAGATTCTGCGATTCTAAAAGAAACAATAATTCAAAAGCAGGCAACAGGAAAACAACTGCTGAAACTAACTCCCTTCACAGTCCTGGGGCGCGGGGGGGGGGGGGGGGGGGGGGGGGAGGGGGGAAAACCTCGAGATCTCGCGATTTCAACGTCGCGTGGGAGCCTGAGTTCCCTCCCCCTCCACAAGATGTTAATGCGCATGTTGCCTCTCGTCCGGAAACTACCGAAGTGGCTGCCGGGAGAGGGCGGAACAACAGGAAGTAAACATTGACGGACTGATCTCGTCTCTGTCGCAAGCCTTTGGGGTCGGCTGTGGCCGGACTGGGTGAGGAAATGTGGGAATTTGGGGATCGAGAAGAAGCGAAGCTAGAAAACTCTGGAAAATAGTCTGAAGGCTCCTAATTCTTAGATATATCCTTACGGAAGTGATGAACGCCAGGTCGAGGGGGAAACGGGGATTGGGGACCGAGAAAGAAGCCGCCGTCCTAGGCCTCAGACACTTTACTTGTGCCCAGCCAGACCAGGAGTGCGTCTTCAGTGGTTTTTAGAGTATGAATTATCAGATGTTGGAGGTGCACTGTCCAGCTGTTAGGGGGACAGTGTTGTTGGGGATTAGTCTGAATACCTATAAAATCTGTCAGATTTTAAAGACTTACCTTAGTTTCTCTTATATTAAGAGAAGCTGCTTTTTTTTTTTTTACTATCTTAATATGACTACTGGAATGCTTAAAATGATGTATGAGGCTGGCATTATATTTCTCTTGGACAGTGCCACATTGAAGGATTTTAAGCTTGTGCAGTAGTAGGACATGGTATGATTAAATACGTATTTTGAAAAAATAACACTGCAGTGTGGAGAACTGATTGGAGAGACTGACAGAAGACCCATAAGAAGGGAAAGTAATAACTTACACTGAAATGGTAGCATTGAGAATAGAGAGAAGTAGATAAATTTGAGTGCTATTCAGAAGGTGAAAATAACAATACTTAGTGATGAAATAGGTGTGGAGATTAGCTGGGACACATATGTAAAGGAATGAGTGGTATTTTTCATTAAGAGAGGAAACAGGGCGCCTGGGTGGCTCAGTCGGTTAAGCGTCCGACTTCAGATCAGGTCACGATCTCGCGGTCCCTGAGTTCGAGCCCCGCGTCTGGGCTCTGGGCTGATGGCTCAGAGCCTGGAGCCTGCTTCCGATTCTATGTCTCCTTCTCTGTCTGTCCCTCCCCCGTTCATGCTCTGTCTCTCTCTGTCTCAAAAGTAAATAAATGTTAAAAAAAATTTAAAAAAAAAGAGAGGAAACAGTGAATGGAGATGAGATTTCATGGAGGAGATCATGAGTTTCAATTAAGATTTGTTGAGTTTAGGTATCACTAAGACCTCTAAGTGAAGATGCTATGAAGTAAGCAATTGGAATATATGTATATGAAACTCAGATAAAAGATCTGGAGAGGAGATGTAAGTTGGAGAGCCAACAGTAATATACTGTGGCTATGAAGCCTTAGAAATAGATGACCTAGTCTACTGATGGAGTCCTGAGTAATGAAAGAGACTCTAGCACTGAGCCCTGTAGAATGCAAAATCAAATAACTAGGCAGACCTAGATGAACCTGCAAAGGAGACAGGAGCAGCAAGAGTCAAGAAAAAACAGGAGAGTATAGTGTTACTTACGCCAAGGGATAAGAATATTTCAAGAGGGAAGGAACAGAACTGAAAAATGTATAGTGGATTTAGTACATTGATCATTGATAACTTAGTGGTAATTCTTTAGAGAGGTAGGGAATGGAAGCTAAGTTAGAGTGATTGAGGAGAGAAGTAGGAGATGAGGAAATAGAGTCAGCGGATATAGATAATTCTTAAGGCATTTTGTCTTTAAGGAAAACAGGACATTGTTTACTCATGTAAGGTAATGTGTTGGTAAAGTCTGAGACACACGTAGAGAAATTCAGGAATGTTAATGAAAGAGTCTTATGAAATTTTGAGTACATGTCTATATATTTCTCTGCATTTATAAATTAGAGTTGAGGGAGGAACTACAGATGGTAAATAGAGACTTTGTGGAGGGGAACAAGACCCTTCCCTTACAGATACTATAAGAACTTATGAGATATATAAGCCAGACTGTAGTATATGTTATTAGGATGTACTTTTAATAGTTTTACTGATGAATTCATGAAGGCCTACTTTATACTAATATGTATTTCATTCTTTTCATAGAGGGGTCCAGATAACCATGTCAGCTGCAGCTGTAGATGCAGTTAATGTGGCCCCCCTGTCGGGGTCCAAAGAAATGAGTCTGGAGGAACCAAAGAAGATGACCAGAGAGGACTGGAGAAAGAAGAAGGAGTTAGAAGAGCAGCGGAAACTGGGTAATGCTCCTGCAGAAGTTGATGAAGAAGGAAAGTAAGTTCTTTCATTATTTGCATGATCTGTTCATTCAGAATTCAGATTTATGGGGCGCCTGGGTGACTCAGTCGGTGAAGCGTCTAACTCCTGGTTTCCATTCAGGTTATGGTCTCAAGGTTTGTAAGATTGAGGCCCATGTCTGGCTCTGCGCTGACCCCACGTAGAGCCTGCTTGGGATTCTCTCTCTCCCTTTCTGTTTCTGCCTTTCCCTTGTGCACATGCTCTCTCTCTCTCCCTCTCTCTCAAAGTAAATAAATAAACATTTTTTAAAAATTCAAATTTATGTCCACGTAGTTGAGTAATTTTTCATCCTTTGCTTTAACAGGAAGCTATCTTTACCATTTACCTTCTTTTTGTTTTTATTATTTTATCAAATTCATATATGTAAGGTTTAATAAAAAAATATTGAAGGACTTACAATGAACAGCAGTCATCCCTTTCAACCCCTCCCTCTCCTTGTTCCACCTCTGCAAATCTTCTAAATCTTTATGTTTTGAGTTTTTCTGGTTGATACTTCCACATCTCTAAATAATGTACCTACATCATTGTTTTAATCAACTCTAGACATTAGCTAGCTTCTTACTCTTTTATAAGACATTATTTACTAACATACATCCGTGTCTTCCATATCTATCTCCTCACTTCAGTTCTATCACTATTCTTAGTTTCTATATTGGAATTTTTTTCAATCTAAAATAAAGTATAAATTATTTTGCTTACTTTTCTTTTTTTTTTTTCTATATTATAGAGATACCAAGCATATTCTCTTCCCTCTCCCTCCCACTGCATTATCTCTGGCCTTAGAGTCTATAAAGGCTACCTTTGTAATTGTAATATCAACTATTTTCAAACTTTTTTCCTTTTTTACATGTTTGTTTATTTTTGAGAGAGAGAGGGAGACAGCATGAGTAAGCACAAGTGGGAAGAGGCGGAGAGAGAAGGAGAGAATCCCAAGCAAGCTCCACATTGTCAGCACAGATCCCTATGCAAGGCTCGATCTCATGAACCGTGAGATCATGACCTGAGCCAAAATCAAGAGTCAGACGCTTAACCAACTGAGCCACCCAAGCACCCCCCAAACTTTATTCTTTAAAAATATATATATTTTTTTTTAATTACAGAGACATCAACCCTCATATACCTCAGTATATTTCTTCAGTGCCATGGTATATTGATCCATCAAAAAGACCTACTTTAAAGCACCAGAGACCACAACCAGAGAAACAGAAGCAATACAGCTCATCTGGAGAATGGTACAAGAGGGGTGTAAAAGAGGTATGTGGGCAACTTTTCTATATATCCTTTTGGAAATGGAGATTTTATTTTAAGAACTTCATATAAGAACCTTCGATACTATGTTAAATTGAAACATTATATAATCTTTTACCTGGGATTAAAATTCACAATACATACTATTTTAGTCTGTGTTTTCTTTTATAAATTTTATGTTGCTAAAGTACTTAATTTTCTCATTTATAAAGTATGGAGACTCTAACTCGTTTTTCTCTTAATGAGTCAGTCACTTCATTAGATAATATAGTAGTGAGAGCCAAAATTATTTCTAATTTATTCAGATAATTAGAATATTTTGTTTTTCTTTGTATCCATTTATAGAATTCCATAACTACTAAGTACCGCAAGGGAGCATGTGAAAATTGTGGGGCCATGACACACAAAAAGAAAGACTGCTTTGAGGTAAGCTCACCTTTGAGAATTTTAGAAACTTGTCAGAGTCTCTTTTATTCTTCCTTGTCAGATTAATTCTATTTTTCTAAAATTACCTAAATTTTGGTACAAGTTAAAAAAAAAATTAATTTGAGTGAAATTAGATTAGCACCATCAGAATTTACTGCTGGGAGAGTAACTGATAACTGAACAGACCATAAACTCCCATGGTGTGTTTATCCTTGCTTTGTAAAGGTCATCTGAAATTTTCCTCTGGGCTACAGGAACTTAGGGAAAGATTTTATTTTATTTTATTTCCCAGAGACCTAGGCGAGTTGGAGCAAAATTTACAGGTACTAATATAGCTCCAGATGAGCATGTCCAGCCCCAGCTGATGTTTGACTATGATGGGAAGAGGGACCGGTGGAATGGCTACAATCCAGAGGAACACATGAAAATTGTAGAGGAATACGCCAAAGTTGATCTGGTGAGCAAAGTTCCCTGCTTTCCCACATTCCTTAAAGAATGTACATTTTGCTGTATCACTGGTTTAGCAACTCTATTTTTTGTCTTCAAGCAATATAAAAATGGTAGCATTTTTATAATAATAGTAGTAGGCCTAATGGAATAGTGAAGATGAAGTGGGCTAGCCCTATTGGCAGCAGTGTCTTATTTGATTCTTATATTGTTTTTTGATTCCTGAGGTTGCAGAAGATATTGGAAGCATGAGAACAGATTAATATCTAAAGCTTTTGGCTTTTTAAGGTTATAAACTCTTGCCCCCCCGTACACACACACACTGCATCTTGCCCATGGACCTATTTTTACCATTGTCTCGCATAGCATTTGAGAGAGGTGAGAGGGGAATAGGATAACTCATTTCAGAAAATCGAATTTTATTTTAATTCAACTTCGGTTTTTTTCTGTTATGATTTTACCTACTCATCCCCATTCCTTAAAATCCATAGTCACACTGCCTTTTTCTTTTTTTTTAAGTAGAGTTTACATTTAAAAATCATGGGATTTCGTATAATGTAAGTTTCATCTATTCTTGAACAATGATATGGTAATCCTGGGTCTGCCTGGTAAGAGTCAGTCATCTGGAGTCAGGTGACAGCTGCTCCTGGACTTAGCTTGTTCTCTGCAGTTTAATCACTGCTGCTGTTTGACTCAGTTTATATTAATGCCTGGTTCAAACAGGAGTTTGTAACTCCTGTTTAGAAACCATAGATCTGGAGCTACAAGAAATCCCAAAGAGACGACCTTGTTTAGTGAACTTTCTGAACGCAATAAATTTGTTGATTTTAAATATAAAAAAACTAAATGTTCATTTGAATGTTGTAAAGTTAATTTCAAATGTTTCCTTTTTTATTAGGCAAAACGAACACTGAAAGCCCAGAAACTCCAAGAAGAATTAGCCTCAGGGAAATTAGTGGAACAAGCTGTAAGTAATAAAAATGATCAATAAAAAAATTCAAACTCTTAGCAAACAAAAATGAAAATTGAAACAAGAATTCATTTTATCTCTCCAGTTAGAAAAGATTTTAGCAGGGGTGCCAGAGTGGCTCAGTCAGTTAAGCATCCAACTTCAGCTCAGGTCATGATCTCTCACGGTTCATGATTTCGAGCCCCATATTCAACTATCTGCTGTCAGCACAAAGCCCGCTTCAGATACTCTGGCTCCCTCTCCCCTGTGTGCACGTGTTCTCTCTCTCTCTCTCTCTCTCTCTCTCTCTCCCTCCCTCTCTTTCCCCCCCCCTCTCTCTCTCTCTCTCTCTCTCTCCCTCCCTCTCTCCCTCTCTCCCTCTCTCCCTCTCTCCCTCTCTCCCTCTCTCCCTCTCTCCCTCTCTCCCTCTCTCCCTCTCTTCCTCTCTCCCTCTCTCCCTCTCCTCTCCTCTCCTCTCCTCTCCTCTCCTCTCCTCTCCTCTCTCTTCTCTCCTCTCTCTTCCCTCTTCTCTCTTCCCTCTTCTCTCTCTCTGTCTCTCGCAAAAACAAACATTAAAAAAAACAAGATTTTAGGGACAGAGAAGTGCTATTGAGAGGAAAGAGCAAAACTGGCACTCATACCATTCATGAGAATATACCTTGGCACAATCATTTTGTAAAGAATGTTGCCATAAAATATTTATATACGTTTTCTGGAATTAAATTAGTAGATCTTTCAATCCTAAAAAAATTTTCTAGTAATCAGGAAAAAATCATATATGCAAAGATGTTCATTGTAGCACTTTTTAAGATAGCAAGAAAATGAAATAGCTTAAATAGGAACGGGGAATTGGTGAAGTAAACTGTCCTGCATCTGCATGATAGAATGGGGCATGGCTCTTTTTTTAAAATTTTTTTTAATGTTTATTTTTGAGAGAGACAAAGCGTGAGCAGGCAAGGGGCAGAGAGAGAGAGAGACACAGAATCTGAAACAGACTCCAGGCTCTGAGCTGTCGGCACAGAGCCCGATGTGAGGCTTGAACTCATGAACCACAGGATCATGACCTGAGTCGAAGTCAGATGCTCAACCGACTGAGCCACCCAGGCGCCCCTGGGGCATAGCTCTTAAAATCTTTATAACAACAGTGGGTAACACTTACATTTATTTATTTATTTATTTATTTTTTTTTTTAACCTTTATTCATTTTTGAGACAGAGAGAGACAGAGCATGAACAGGGGAGGAGCAGAGAGAGAGGGAGACACAGAATCTGAAACAGGCTCCAGGCTCTGAGCTGTCAGCACAGAGCCCGATGCGGGGCTCGAACTCACGGACCGTGAGATCATGACCTGAGCCGAAGTCGGACGCTTAACCGACCAAGCCACCCAGGCGCCCCAACACTTACATTTAAATAACACATGAAAAAATATTGTAACATCACATAGGAAAAAAGATAAGAATACTAATTCTCATCCAGTGTAGAATTAGTAAATTTTTCTTTGTATTTTTACTATCGCTTTCTACATTTTCCATAATGACTATAATAATTTTATAGGTGAATAAAACAAAATTTTTGACCAGAAAAATTTTATAGTAAAAAGATGTATTGCAGCCAATTTTTTATTCATGACAACTTAATAGTTAATGTATATTATGCTTATTAAAAGTTTTTTTTTTTTAACAAATTTATGGCACACATAAAAAACATTTGGAGTTTAAATTTCTAAAAGGAATTCTTGCCAAGTATGAATTAGAAACAGACCTAAGTAAGCACCAAGCGAACAGTCCCTAAGCCACTTAGCAAACAGTCCCTGAGGCTCACAGCACAGGTTAACAGATAGATGCTAAAATCCAGCTCTGTCCTTGTCTAGCTAGGTGATCATAGAAAAATTAATTTGCTTCTCTGAGCCTCAGTTTGTCATCTCTCAAACAGAGATAACATGTACCCTTCAGGAGGTTTAGCATTCATATCACATAGTAAGTAAACATTTGGTAATTCATAACTGTTGTTACCACCAATTCTGGAAAAAGGAAAATGGCCTGTTTCTTTTGTTCTAATAAATTCTCTGTTGTTTATCGTAAACATAGTATAATTTAGTTCCCCAGTAAGCATACTTAAATGTATACAGGGGACTGATGATTTTTGACCACTTCAGTACTTGGATATTAACTATATACATAGGAGAAAAGTCTACTGTAGAGACTGAACTTTCTGTACAGCATTATAAATTTTTTTGTTGTTGAACTCGCAACTTGTGGGAACTCCAAAAAACAATTATTTTTTTTAAAAAACAGAGGTGCCTGGATGTCTTAGTTGGTTAAGCATCCAACTCTTGACTTTGGCTCAGGTCATGATCTCACAGATCATGAGACCAAGTCCTGTGTCAGGCTCTGTGCTAATAACACAGAGCCTACTTGGTATTCTTTCTTTCTCTCTCTCTCTCTCTCTCTCTCTCTCTCTCTCTCTGCCCCATCCCTGCTCACGTACACTCTCTTCTCTCTCTCTCTCAAAATAAATAAATAAACTTAAAAAATAAAACAAAAAACAGGCACCTAGGCAGCTCAGTTGGTTAAGTGTCTGACTCTTGATTTCAGCTGAGGTCATAATCCGAGGGTCATGGGATCAAGCCTGACACCAGGCTCCACACTCCACACTGAGTGTGGAGCCTGCTTAAGATTCTCTCTGTCTCTCTGCCCCTCTCCTCCTCTCTTATTCTCTAAACCAAAAATAAAAATAACTGAAGAACATTTAAAAGAACACATAATTCTGGGACGCCTGGCTGCCTCAGTCAGTAAGGCTTGTGACTCTTTATCTCAGGCTTGTGAGTTCGAACCCCATGTTGGGTGTAGAAATTACTTAAAAAATGAAATCTTTATTTAAAAAAATGATTCTGAAAGTAACACATATGCAGTGAAAGAAATTTTAGAAAAATTATAAGGAAGAAAGTCAGTATCTCCTATTTTAACTATTAACATTTTGAGGTTGGCCTTTCTAGGTCCCACTCCACCTACCCCCATATATCTATATATGTGTGTAATGATAATACAACTTGTTTTTTATGTGGATTTCATCTTTGCATACTTAATTATCACCTCTTTCAGTTAAACGATAGAGGCAATGAGATCATGTTTTCTGTGTAATTAAATAAATATAGACCTATTTATTTTTATATAAATTCACATGGTATTATATAAAACTCAGAGTAATTTAAGAAGATATGCAGTAAAAAGTCTCCCATCCTCGCCTCCATTCATCCTATCTCAAAACCTCACCACCCCCCCATAATCTGTTTTTCTTGTGGATACTTTCAGAGTTTCTTACATAAATACAAACAAAAACAAATATATAATGTTATTCCCATCTCTTTCTCCCTTTTTAACAGCAAAAAAAATAACAGCAAAAAAGAAAGGGGGGTAGCAAATTATATGTTTTTTTCCTGCAGATTGAATAGAATCACTTTCACGGTTTTTTGGGGGAGGGGGGAGAGTTCAAGCATGAGCAGGGGAAGGGCAGAGGAAAAGAGAGAGAGAGAGAATCCTAAGTAGGCTCCATGCCCAGTGTGGAGCCAGGAACGGGCTCAGTCTCATGACCGTGAGATTATGACCTCAGCTGAAACCAAGAGTTGGACACCTAACTGACTGAGTCACCCAGGTGCCCCAGATAGAATCACCTTAATGGATGTTCAGTGTTCATCAAGTACAGTAATGTATATAACCAATTATCTATTATTAAGTTGATTTTTTTCCCAAATTTTTGATACTATATACGACACTATAAATCACATTCTTGTACATATCTCTTTATATAATTGATACATTATTCCCTTAGAGTAAATTCCTTAATGTGTAGTTGTTGACACAGTGAGTATTTTATTTAATATTTTGGTGTCATATCACTTAGATACTATTTAGGAGAGCTGCTCAAATTTATGCTCTCACCAATATATTGTATATGTATCTATATCTATCATTCTATTTATATAGGGAGAATGGATAGATAGATAGATAGATAGATAGATAGATAGATAGATAGATTGATTCACACACACATATATTTTCATATTCCTCCACTATACTATAAGGTACTCTTTTTAGCCTTTGAAGGTTTTTAAAGGGACATGATAAAATACTGATTACTTTGGTATAGGCATTTTGTAGAATTAGAGAAAATCCTGACCAGTTGCTAATGAAGAAAGAGTATCTTTGTGCCAAGGATCTCGCCCTTCTTAAATTACAGTATGGTGTCATCTGAGTAGATTCCTTCATTGCCTAAATTTTACATAAGCTGTTCTGGTTCTAAAGATACTTATTACATGATCCTGTAACATTTTCTTTTTGGACTTGATAGAAAACTAGTAAGGTTTAGCAAAAATGGTGTCTAAAGGTTAACATATAAGAAATGAATATATATTGATTACATTGGTCATCTTGATGTTCCTCCTACCCTTGTGTGATTATAATCCTATATCATTGAAAATTCTCTAGAAATTTACTGGCTTTGTAGACAGTCTGATAAAATTATTCATAAGTACATACTTGTATTCAGAACTTATGTGTTCATTACAATGAGAAATAGGAGGATTTGTTCAGTTAGATTTAAGTTATATTATTTTACCTAAGTATTTAACATGTGAATCAATAAGGGCTTCTGGGTGGCTCAGTCGGTTAAGCATCCAACTTCAGCTCCGGTCATGATCTCACACTTCATGAGTGTGAGCCCTGCATCAGGCTCTGTGCTCACAGCTTGGAGCCTGGAGCCTGCTTTGGATTCTCTGTCTCCCTCGCTGCCCCTCCCCTGCTTGTGCTTGCTCTAACTCTCTCTCTCTCAAAACTAAACATTAAAAAAATGATAATAAAAAAATAAAGTGTGAATCAGTAGATTCAGTGGAATAAAATAACAAATTCTTTTTCTTCTTGCATAATGCAGAATTCTCCAAAACACCAGTGGGGAGAAGAGGAACCAAATTCTCAAACGGTAATAAATATTTGCCTTGTCTGGCAAATTTTTCAATTTCTGATGGCTAATGGCTAATAACAATAACTAATAATAATAGCTTTAAGGAATATAACTGAATAAGAGTTGGATTAAAGGAAAGTAAGAACTAGATGCTGCTCTTTTTTTCTTATAATTTGTTTTTCCCTCTTTCCACTTCCTTCAGGAAAAAGATCATAATAGTGAAGATGAGGATGAAGATAAATACGCAGATGACATTGACATGCCTGGACAGAACTTTGACTCTAAGAGGCGAATTACTGTCCGGAATCTCAGGATTCGAGAAGATATTGCAAAAGTAAGCCTTGCCAACTTAACACACACACTCAAAAAATATTTGTCTTCCCACCCCAAATTTTGTCTACTCATCTGGTATCTGGACAGTATATAGGTAGTATAGTCATTCCAAGATTAGGTATCATTCTGTATTTTATCTTCTGTACCCGGAAATGTATACACACAATTGATCGTGATTGACTCATCTGCCTAGTGTGCTGAAATCTTTTTTGACAGAAGTAAACATTAATGCAGTCTTAAACCATTTTCCCTTCTAGTATTTGCGGAATTTAGATCCAAATTCTGCTTACTATGATCCCAAAACTAGAGCGATGAGAGAGAATCCCTATGCCAATGCAGGAAAGAATCCAGATGAGTAAGTATCAAGTTAAATGTATAGATTTTGGGGCGCCTGGGTGGCTCAGTCAGTTAAGCATCCAACTTCAGCTCAGGTCATGACCTCACGGTCTGTGGGTTTGAGCCCGGCATCAGGCTCTGTGCTGACAGCTCAGCTCAGAGCCTGGAGTCTGCTTCATATTCTGTGTCTCCCTCTCTCTGTTCCTCCCATGCTTGCACTCTGTCTGTCTCTCTCTCTCACTCTCTCTCTCACTCTCTCTCTCTCTCTCTCTCTCTCTCTCAAAAATAAGTAAACATTAAAAAATAGATTTCAAGGTAGGGCAGGGGTGGGGGGAGAGTTTTTAATCATAAAACTGAATTTGAGTTAAAATAAACATCATCTATGGTTGGGTCAGAAAAGAATGAACTTTCCTTAAAGAAAGCAATTTCTGAAACAACTTGTTTTTTAAATTTGCATTTACAGAGTGAGCTATGCAGGGGATAACTTCGTTAGATACACAGGAGATACCATTTCAATGGCTCAGACACAGTGTAAGTGTTTGCTCTAAGTCAAGGTATTTTTATAAGCTCAAAAGAAATTTGGGGGCATTTTTAAAAGTTTGTTTTTAACAAGCATGCAATAAACGTAGCTGACAAGTCATTAAAATGTCTTTGATTATTGTAGTGTTTGCTTGGGAAGCCTATGACAAGGGATCTGAAGTGCATCTGCAGGCCGATCCTACAAAACTAGAGCTGTTGTACAAGTCCTTCAAAGTCAAAAAAGAAGACTTCAAGGAACAGCAGAAAGAAAGCATCCTGGAAAAGGTAATTTTGACCAAAATGCTTAAAAAAAGAATGTTCGTTAAAGAGAAATGACCAGTTAATGATCATTCAATTTACATTTGGAATACAATGCACACAAAGTCCCTTTTAGTTTGTTAGGAACAGTCCTACCCTCACATTGACTTGAAATCAAGTGTATACATTATCAGTTTAGCTGTATCAGGAAGCTTTTGCGGGAAAACAACAACAACAATAAAAACATAGCAGTTTAAAAGAAACATTGGTTATTTCTGACGATTTTGTATGTCAGCTGGGTCTCCTGGTCTGGGCCTGCCCATCTGAAGCTGGATGATCTAGAATGGCCTCATTCTGGTCTCTAGCAGTTAGCAGGCTGATTGTCCTAAGAGACCTCATCTGGAACAGCTCATGTCTGCCCAGGGTGGGCTCTCCTCCTTTGGTAGGCTAGTCCAGCCTCATATGGCATTCTTGGGGTACCAGAGACTAGCAACAAAAATATGCCCCACTGCACAAGTGCTTTCCAGGCCTTTGTTTGCATCACATTTGCCCAGTTTCCCACAGGCCTGAACAAGTAACATGGCCAGGCCCAGATTCAAAGATGGAGAAACAGACTGTCTATCTCTTGAGGGGAAGAGTAGCAAAGTCATGTGGCAAATGGGCACGCATACAAGGTTAAGAGGAATTGATGGCCACTTGGTAATCTGCCACGCTCAACACATAAATAACAACTGAGACATCTTTTATTTGCCTATAAAAATCATGTGGCTTTTTCTTTTTCACTGTACTTTGTATAACAGAGCCCATAAAAAATATTGCTTTCATGTTTCTGATTAGAAACAAACTCATCAATAGAGATTTGAATGCAAACCTTTGCTGTAAAATGTATTTAATAATGTTCAATGTTCTTTTAGTATGGTGGCCAAGAACACTTGGATGCCCCTCCAGCTGAATTGCTTTTAGCTCAGACTGAAGACTATGTGGAGTACTCAAGACATGGGACAGTCATCAAAGGACAGGAGAGGGCTGTCGCCTGCTCTAAGTATGAGGAGGATGTGAAGATCCACAATCACACAGTATGTGTTAAACTAGAACCATCTGGTGTCCTTGTTAGCATTTTTCTCTGAGTTATATTTTCTTTTTACAGCTTCATAGCGAATCATTGTTGGGCTTGTTTTCCTTTTTTTTTTTTTTTTTTTTTTTTTTTTTTTACATTTTAATTTTATTTTTTGAAATTTTTCTAAAAATACAAAAACTTTAGAATACTATTATGTTCACCCACATACCCACCACCTAGATTCAGAAATATTTTGCATGTTGCCATATATGTTTTGTCTGGACAGAGGGAGGGGTATATGCATGCTGGTATATACATATACCCACATATATATATTTGTATCTTTTTTTTTTACTAAAATACTTGAAAATTACAGATATTATGATATTTCACTGATAGACACTATATCATGTATTTCCTAAAATTAATGATATTCCCCTACATTATCACACTTTAGAAAATTATCATGGACTCCTTAATATCCTCTAATCTGTAATTCTTAATCACATTACCAAAATATACACAAAAATGCCTTTAAATAGGTGGTTTGTTTTTGCTTTTGTTTTTGTCTTCAGTCAGAATCCAGTCAAAGTTTATTTTGGTTGTTATGTCTCTTTTTCTCTATCTCCCTCTATCGAAACTCCCCTTTTTCAGGACAGTGACTCCTAAACAGATCAGGACAGTTATTTTGTAAACTCACATTCTATTTTGACTGGTTCAATTACTTGTATGATGTCATACGAGTTATTCCTCTATCCTCTGTATTTCCTATAAACAAATTCAGATCTAAAGACTTGACTAAAGTTAAATATTTTAACAAGAACATAAGTGATACAGTGTAATTCATACTGCATCACATTATAAAACACGTGTACCCAAACTACAATTGTCTAAGTTGGATCAAAAACAGAACTACCTATAGGAGCCAGGCTACTAAATCATATGAGTGAAGTGACTCAGGCAAATTATACAAACTAGAGAACACAAACACTGTCTGAAAGGGGCATCCACTGGTCAGCAACAGCCAGTTCTTGCCCAGTAGGAATGTGGGCCCAGAATTTCCCAGTCCTTCTTAATTTTTAAAGAGAAGTCAAATATCCTAATTTTTTTTTAAAGTTTTAGGAATAAAATGTAAGACCATTATAATTTAATGCCTGCTTGTCACACTTGAGAGCAGGCCACCTTGTCCCTATTAGCTAGCCCTGGAATCCCCATAAGTTTCCTCCCAAGTTAACCTTTTAAAGTACTGTATTATTTTATGCTCATATCAACAGTGTATGAGAGTCCCTAGTTTCAGGTTCCTTTTTAAGTAACAACTCTCTCTCTGCAGCATATCTGGGGATCTTACTGGAAAGAAGGCCGATGGGGATACAAATGCTGTCACTCCTTTTTCAAGTATTCCTATTGCACTGGAGAAGCTGGGAAGGAGATTGCTGTAAGTAATTGTGCTCTAGTTCTTGCAAGTGTAAAACAACAAAAGTTCTTAAGTCAGAATCTGTATGAAACATATTTCTCATGTTTCAAATTTTAACTTTTTCTTCAATGATCAGTAACTATGATTACTCAAGTCAAATGACTATATTTTCCCACAGAATTCAGAGGAATGTATTATAAATGATATAACTGGAGAAGAATCTGCAAAAAAACCTCAAACGCTCATGGAGGTAAGTCTATAATTTGTCCTGAATTCTTTTTTAATGTTTATTTATTTTTGAGAGAATGTGCGCATGCATGGGGAGAGGGAGAGGGAGAGAGGGGAACAGAGGATCTGAAATGGGCTTTGTGCTATCAGCAGAGATCCCAATGCAGGGCTCAAACTCACGAACCGTGAGATCATGATCTGAGCTGAAGTCAGACACTTAACTGACTGAGCCACCCAGCACCCCATGTGTCCAAAAATTTTAAGTGCTGGAGGGCAGACTTCAAAATTTGCACCAGAACTTTGTTTTTGCATTAATAACCCTATATTTCAATCCTCCCTATCAGATGCATCAGGAAAAACTAAAAGAAGATAAAAAGAAGAAAAAGAAGAAGAAGAAGAAGCATCGAAAGAGCAGTTCAGATAGTGATGATGAAGAAAAGAAACATGAAAAATTGAAAAAGGTACTTTATGAAGTCAGAGCAATGACAGTATTCTTTATTTGTAGGGACCTTAATAAATTATCTAGTCCTGTCTCCAAGCTCATTTTAAAAATCCCAAGTCTGGGTGATTTGCTCAGGTCACCTTGTATCAGGCCTAGAATGCAAATGGAGATTTTTTTTGTCTTAGTATTGCCTGCTTCTCAGAATGTTTGATAAAAATCACTAATGTACAGAAGAAATGTTCTTTGTAAAGCTGTTCTTTAGAGTTATTGACATATGTCCAGAAAGAATTGCCTTCTAGCTCTAAAATTTGTGTCAGCAAGTCCTTGGGAAAAGTCAGAGTTGTAGTTTCCACCAGAAGTATCAGTTTTGGACTTATGTTAGTAAAGTGAATCTCATTGAATCTTTGTTATTAAGTAAACATTTTTTAACATTGAAAATGTGGTAGACTATTTCCTGCTGTATGAAAATATTGTATCAGCCAAACAGTGATTCGTTGTAGCTTGAAGGTAGTCTGGCTGACTCTCAAGCTCTTTCAGATAATCTAGGTTTTTCATATAGCAGTTTACATTCAGTGGGGTCTTTTGGTACTCTGCTACTATTGGTGGTACTCATGTTTTTTCTTTCACTGTAGGCCCTGAATGCAGAGGAAGCCCGCCTTCTTCACGTCAAGGAGATTATGCAGATTGATGAGAGGAAGCGGCCTTACAATAGCATATATGAAACTCGGGAACCCACTGAAGAGGAAATGGAGGCCTATAGAATGAAACGTCAGAGGCCGGATGACCCCATGGCCTCCTTCCTTGGACAGTAGTAGCTAGTTATAGACAGTCACCCAAGATAGACACATAGATACATTCTTTTCAGCTTCTTGCTGATAATTGTAGGTGGAAAACCCCTTGACTACTCTTTTTGCTGCCTGACTTTAATAAAGCTTCCAGAAGTCTTTTAGTAAATTCATTTCTTTGTACACCGAAGAAACAAGAAAAACAAAGAGCAATTCATTAAGTGTATGTTAAGATTTTTTTTCCAATTTTATATTAGGTGATGTGGAAAGAGGCCTTGGCTCTTTACCTAGCAAGAATGTCTTCTACTCAACATTATTAAGGCTTAAACTTTATCTCCACAATTCATATGGCCCTTTATCTAGTTAACACGCATTTTGAAGGCAGATTAGTTACTCTTTCTCAAAATCAGGGTTTCATTTTTTCAAATTATTAGTAACTATAATTATAGTTACTTGAGAATCCTTTGTTTTTGCCTTCTAAGGTTTCCCTGGTCTGAAACTAAAAAAATTATTCTATCTTGGGTTTTGGGTTACTGAAAGGAAACCTGTAGAACATATGAGTAACTTTATCTCCCATGTCAATCTGTATAGTAATAATTCTGTTTTCTACTTGGTTATAAAATTTTTATTTTTAAAATATTTCCTTGTACCTTACCTCCAGAATAACAGAAAAATAATATTTTGTCATCTTTGAGCCAGTGTTGTGATGGTCTTTTATCATTCTGGACTTGAGCCTTTAAACACAGAAATCCTTTCCTCTATCATAGAAAATACAGTTTGTGATACTATTTGTTGCTTTAATTGTGATTGCCTTTAATAATCACGAATATTAAATTTTAAAAGATTGTAGAATATCCATTATACCTAATATCTATAGTAAGCAGGTGTCTGTAAAATTTGCAAAAAGCAAAACCTGAAGTTGAAGGTTTCTTCGAAGAATTATAAGGATAGCTTGTAGGGCTATTAATAACTGAGACCGCCATGATCCTCAGGGCTCTTCTAAGACCATCATGAAAATAATACAGAGTGGGCTCAATGAAAACAGCCTGTTTCAAACCCCTGATAGAAGTACATTGGCTTTTTAACAGCTCACCAAAACTGATTAGGATACAGCTTTAAGTTACCATCTCAGAAATAGTAACAATCGAATTGTCATGTACTATGAATATAGTGTGTAGATTCAGACTACTGTGCAATTAAAAAAGCAATGCAAATGGAGGTAATTCTTAACCTATTTCAAGAAAGTCAATGACTTATGTGTTCATATTCCTACCTTACCATGGGGTGGTTCCATAAAGTGACAATGTCTATTTTGTATTTTATTTATCTTTTGGTAATAAAGATACATAATTACAATACTTAACTGAGTGGTATGTAGCATTATTTCAAATATTTACCAGAAAAGCAGTTTATGGGACTGTCAGGGGGCTTAGCTTCTTTAATTTTGAATTAAAAAATTTCAGGATCTTTTTAAGTCAAAAAATGTATCACCTGACTTTTCTGGGTCTCTGTTCCCTCTTCCATGAAACCTAATTTACTGATTTTAGGAAGAATTCTATAATACCTGAACTCAGGTCTTATTTCTTGATTTTGGAAAAAAGATAACACCTGGAACATGATTCGTTATGTGAACTTTGATTTTATTTCCCGAATAGCTGCCTGTTGAGTGCTGGAACTATGTACTGTAATTTTTGTATATTATCTCTGCAAAAGAACTTCATGGACTAATGGATAATCTCTCTATTTTATAATAAGCACAAGGGCTTAATAAGTCCAGGTAGCTTGCTCAGGTCCTGATAAGTAAAAGTGTTAGGGCCAGGACATAAAGCCAAGTATCTATTGACTCTAAAGCCTACTCCTTTCTCTAGTACTTAAAGCCCTGCTTTCTGGACCAGAAAGACTGGTCTTTTGCAATTTCTTCTGTTGACAGAAACCTCAAGCAGGCTTCAGTCTACCAGATTCACCCTGAACACCTGAAAATGATGCATCTATCCCACATTCTCTGATACTATCCCTTTCCCCAGTCTTAATGGGATGCTTCTAACAAGACTGACTATAGAAAGATTATTAAATTGTTCTTTAAGTTTGTCACAATTCTGGAAGGAAATATCCCCCAAATAGGAAGGAGGTCTTTCTTTCCGCAGTTTTCTAGTTTCTACTTTGGAATTTTTCCTCTAAAAATCTAATATGGGTTCATAACTTTAATATCATGTTAAAACGAATTTTAAATAAAATTGAAGATCTTTTCTCCAAAATGAATTTTTCTGAGGAAATTCATCCACATGCTTTAATTTATGGGAAGGGGTGACCTTCATGGGCAAACGAGACACAAGCTCTAGAAGTTCATCTCCACTGTATCTTAATGGAATTTACAGCCTCGCATTTGCCCGAATGTTTAACATGGGGTACAAGGAGTTTCCTTCCCTTTCCCCCTTGCTCACACATAGAAAATGCTAATTATTGAATGTTACAATCCAAACCCAAAGCTTGACGCACACAAAATCTTATTTTAATGCTCTGAAGAACTATGTGAACTTTACCATACTTTCCATTCCTTAGATTCTACATTCATCCTCTCTGGCAGACACAAAAAATTCGGCCCCCTCGCCCCCCGTACACAATTTAAAAAAAAAAAAAAAAAAAAAAAAAAAGGAGAGGGCCACGCGCATGCTCCCTACTCAGGTCAGCCGAGCCCTCCGCCGGTGGCTCAACGCGCCTGCGTGCAGAGAGACACCTCGCTCTGTCTGCAGGCGGGAACCCACAAGGAGAACCCGGATGGAACCCTGGCGCGGCAGGGGTGGAGGTCGCTGCGGACGCTTCTGTCTCATCGCGCCTCGTAGCTTCCTGCTCGGGGACCCGACCAGAGGAGTCGCCGCCCTGCCCGGTTCCGGCGCCCACAGGCTGGATCCCAGCCCTAGCGGAGAGCGACCTGGAGCCGGAGACGGGCGCCTAAAAGAAGCCCGAGCATCCCTTGGGCCTGCGCCCAGGCTCGGAGACGGGCGGGTGGAGACCGAGCGGAGTCTTCTTTTCTCGCCGCCGGCGTCCTTAGCTCGCCCGGGCCGCTTCCCAAGCGCGCCGTCCTTAATAATGCACCAACAGGTCCTACCAGTTACGAGCTGCGTGTGCTTTACATGCACACTTAATCATTAAAGCTCCCAACAACCCTGTAAGGTAGGTACTATTGTCATCCCCACTTAAGGAATCGAGGCTTGGAAGGGACCCAGCCTCCAGGTGACAAAGCCAGGATCCTAGGCGTTTGCCTCTGGAGTGTGTTTGCTCAGCTACTACATTTCCGCCCCCTTTCTCCGGGCTGTTGCCTTTAACTGCAAAGTGTACTGATGAATCCCGTCCCCCGGACACCCCCACCTCCCTTGGACTGGCATGGGCGATGGCTAGAGAGAAGTTGAGTCACGTTTGGTTTGGAGTTACAGGTTTACCGTTGCACTTGGGTTGTTGTCACTGCTGAAATATATATTTTAGCATTTCCCAAAGATTTCTGTTATATGAATGTTCACTTTTAACTGTTGTGATACTTTTCATATATACCCTTGTGCCTCATGAACTTGCAAAAACATTTTTGTTATATCACATCTTTCACTCTGCATCTTGAGATAACTCCCAAACTCTCAAAAGAATCATTCTAAAAACGAATTATGTCTATTTGAATAAGATAATGCTCTTTTTGTTTACTTTACTGTTATGGAAAATTCCCCACATAACATAAAAATAGAATAGTGTAGTGATGCGAACCCATCATTCAACTCCAACAGTTACCAACTCAAGGCCAATCTTATGCCTTCTGTCTCCACCCCACTCTGTGTGTGTGTGTGTGTGTGTGTGTGTGTGTGTGTGTGCGTGCGCGCGCGCGCTGAAGTAGGGTATTTCAAACGAGATCCCAGATGTCTTTTCATTTGTAAACCAGTAAGTCTGTATCTCCAATAAATGAGGTTTTTTTTTTCACACAAGCATACCATTATCACATCTATTTAAATGAACAATAATTTCTTACCATGATGATGCCTTTTTAACGTTTACATATTTTAGGATATTGTGATTACTAAATACCACAGAGGAGCAAATGAAAATTGTGAGGTTCTAAAATGCAAGAAAGCCTCTTGGGCGGTAAATTAATCTTTAAGGATCTTGAAAATTCCTGCTACCCATTCTCCCTTTTTGAGGGGGATAGGAGGCATGCTGCAAATGAATTTCTCTAAAAATTCTTTTGTTCAAAACAGGTACATTGTCAGTCAAAACATACTTGGTAGCATAGTCAGGGTGGATTGGAATAGACCCTTAACTGGTCCTGTAATAATTTCTAATGAGACTGAAGCAAAGCTTTTCCATTCACTTCCTCTGTTCCCCAAAACACACATAGCAAATATACATAAGAGAATATAGAAAGATAAGCATTTTTTATGCTGATGTCATAATTTTATTATCAATTAGGAGAGTTTCTAAACAGAGTTGTCCCTCTAGTCTTCATCACTTGACAAAAGAAAGCTTAAGATCAACCTTTAAACTTCAAATCGTCTGTATTGAGTGGCAGACATCTTCTGATTTTTAATTGACTCAACAGACAGCTATATGGCATGTCAACTTATTAGTTTACATAGAAGTAAATTTTAAAGCTAGTTAATTGTGGCACAGCCACTAGAAAGTGTTTTAAGTTAATATTCTTGGCTTACTTATTGTGAGGTTTTTTTATGGCCAAAATGGGCGTTTGGATTTAAATGTGTCCCTGTTAAGTTATTTCAGCCACATTCTGTAGTGTAGGACTTTGGACACTTAGAGGGTCACTTGTTTATCTGGGAGATAAAACTATTTTCTTTTTTATATATTTATTTTATTACTTTATTGATAGAACCCACAAGTGGGGGACAGAGGCAGAGGGGGGAGAGAGAGAGAGAGAAAGAAAGAAAGAATCCTAAGCAGGCTCCATGCTCAGTTCGGAGTCCAATGCAGGGCTTGATTGCACACCCCTAGGATCATGACCTGAGCTGAAATCAAGAGTTGGATGCTCAACCCACTGAGCCACCCACATGTCCCAGAACTATTTTTCTAAGGTATATTTGAGCCTATTTGTGGATTATACCTTTGCTCATTGCTAAGGAGGGAGAAAAAGGGAAAAGGCCTGGCTTTCTTTCTTTTTAGGTCCTTTGACTTTCTTAGGAGGCTGTCATCAACTCAGAAACTTAAATGCCTATTAAAGCATTTAGACTTTACTTAGCAACCTAGAATATCTGCAGGGTAGGGGTTGGCCCAAAGGATATGTCTTTATTCCTCTAAATATGACTATTTACTATGATATGTATTCACATCACCAGGACAAGATTTACAGTCTTTTCTTTTTTAAGTAATCTTTATGGCCAACATGGGACTCAAACTCACAACCCTGAGATCAAGAATCACATACTGTACCAACTGAGCCAGCCAGGTGCCCCAAGATTTAGAGTCTTTTGTCCTTCTGGAGAAACTGATTTATTAGTTCTAAAATACGCAGGGAGATACATAATTTCAAAGGGGTTCCCAGTGATTATGATGAGTATCTCTTATTAAAGATTACTGTTCTAGTTACTATTTGTAAAATTATCTAAAATGTTTATGTAGAATACAGATTTTGGGCCCCTACTGTAGAGCTAGGAAATCAGAATCTCTGGGGGTGGGGCCACGAATTTGCATGTTAACAAAAAACTTTGCTGATTCCTCCATTTACTAAGGAGGAATCGCTACTTTCTGGTTCTTGTCCTCAGATTGAAACAAATCTTAATCTTGGGAATACTGCTTATTTTCATTCCATTGTTTCAGCTTCTTTCTTGACTGCTTTTACTGATGGGTAGTTCTATGAAAAAGCATCATGAAATTCCTATTGTAAAAAGGGTGTCCTTCTATGAGACATTTTTCTGAAGTCTCAGTAACAAGAATAGTTGTGTTTCTCTTGAGCAACTTGTTTTGCTTTTGTGCATGGACAATATGAATCATGGACTGGTAGTGTGTTACACTTTGGAAGCAAGGAAGCTCTGAGCCAAATCTGTGTCAAAGGCTGCTTAATCAGACCCATTTGAAATTCTCTGCTTAAGTTGGAGTCAAAGCCACTCAAGCATCAAATAGTTTTATAGACTTGTCTAATCCTTAACTACTAAAAAGAACTAGTCACTGTGTCAAAATATGCCCTTACAGTGCTTAGTGAATGATTCCCTTCTCTATATCCTTGTTCATAACTGCTGGTGTCGTATGTCCTTGGTGTAGAATGAAAGGAGGGGGTGGTAGTGAAATGCCATTTCAGGGAATACAAAATGTAGCAACTTTGTTTGGAACATACATCATTGAGAACAAATTAAGCCATAACTGCAGTTCACCAATAGAGGATTTATGAGTATTGACAAATTACGTGAGTCCACATATCCCATACGTAGCTTGCTGGCAAGTCATTTATTCCAGGGTATTAGCTGTGAGTTGATAGCTTTAAGTTGGACTGCCATGCTGTCATGGTTCACTTTGAATGGACATGTTATAGGATATTTCTTGATATTGTACACATGACAGGATGGCATGTGATGTGGCTTTGTTTTAATTCAGTTAGCCACTGATTTTTAATGTGTGGGTTATATTTTACTCCCAAAGCAAAATTCTGCAGCATCTCTGGAATACTACCTGAGAATTTTGGGGTGCCATGTCGAAGAAGCGAAAATGGGATGATGACTATGTTCGTTACTGGTTCACCTGTACAACGGAGGTTGATGGAACTCAACGCCCACAATGTGTATTGTGTAACTCAATATTTTCAAATGCTGACCTCAGACCATCGAAATTGTCTGACCATTTTAACAGACAGCATGGTGGTGTAGGTGGGCATGATCTCAATAGCCTGAAGCATATGCCAGCACCATCGAATCAGAGAGAAACCTTGAAAGCATTTGGAGTTGCGTCTCATGAGGATGCCTTATTACAAGCATCATATCAGTTTGCGTATTTATGTGCCAAGGAGAAGAATCCTCATACAATAGCTGAAAAATTAGTGAAACCATGTGCATTGGAAATAGCACAAATAGTTTTGGGACCAGATGCACAAAAGAAGCTTCAGCAGGTACCTTTATCAGACGATGTGATCCATTCTAGAATTGATGAAATGAGCCAGGATATCTTACAGCAAGTTCTAGAAGACATCAAAGCCAGTCCTCTCAAAGTGGGTGTTCAGCTTGCTGAGACAACTGACATGGATGACTGCAGTCAGCTAATGGCGTTTGTACGATACATAAAAGAAAGAGAGATCGTAGAAGAATTTCTCTTCTGTGAACCATTGCAGTTAACAATGAAAGGAAAAGATGCGTTCAATCTCTTCAGAGACTTCTTTTTGAAGCATAAGATAGCACTTGATGTATGCGGCTCTGTTTGTACTGATGGTGCCTCTTCTATGCTAGGAGAAAATTCAGAATTTGTTGCTTGTGTGAAAAAAGAGGTACCTCATATCGTGATCACACATTGCTTGTTGAATCCCCATGAACTTGTCACAAAGACCTTGCCTACAAAACTGAGAGATGCTCTGTTTACTGTGGTGAGGGTAATAAATTTCATCAAAGGACGAGCTCCAAATCATCGCCTCTTTCAGGCTTTTTTTGAAGAAATTGGAATAGAGTATAGTGTCCTCCTTTTCCATACTGAAATGAGGTGGCTTTCCCGAGGTCAAATACTTACTCATATTTTTGAAATGTATGAAGAAATAAATCAGTTCCTTCACCACCAAAGTAGTAATTTAGTTGATGGCTTTGAAAATAAAGAGTTTAAAGTTCACTTAGCATACCTTGCAGATTTATTCAAACACCTAAATGAACTTAGTGC
This sequence comes from Panthera pardus, assembly GCF_024362965.1. Lineage (NCBI taxonomy): Eukaryota > Metazoa > Chordata > Mammalia > Carnivora > Felidae > Panthera > Panthera pardus. The sequence goes on along the minus strand of NW_026526765.1, from coordinate 51,374,125 downwards.
ATCTATGCAAAGGACTGGGATGAACACAGTATCAGCTAGAGAAAAGTTATCTGCTTTTGTTAGGAAGTTTCCATTTTGGCTAAAGCGAATTGAGAAAAGAAATTTTACCAACTTTCCTTTTCTTGAAGAAATAATTGTTTCAGATAATGAAGCAGCCAGCATTGGAGCAGAAATAACCCTGCATCTGCAACAGTTGAACAGCTTCTTCCATGGATATTTTTCTGTTGGAGATCTTGATGAGGCAAGTAAATGGATACTGGATCCATTTCTTTTTAATCTGGATTTTGTTGATGATGGTTATCTGATGAAAAATGATCTTGCTGAATTACGAGCTAGTGGCCAAATCCTCATGGAATTTGAGACCATGAAGCTTGAGGATTTCTGGTGTGCTCAATTCACAGTGTTTCCAAGCCTGGCAAAGACAGCTCTACAAATCCTTGTACCATTTGCAACCACATACCTTTGTGAGTTGGGATTTTCATCACTTTTACATTTTAAAACAAAGTCCAGAAGCTGCTTTAATATGAATGATGACATCCGTGTGGCTATTTCAAAAAAAGTTCCTCGTTTCTCAGACATCATTGAACAAAAGCTACAGCTACAACAGAAGTCACTATAAGCTGATACATTTTTTAATGTATAATTTTTAATATATTCTTAATTTCATTGTAAAATTAAACTGCAATGCTGATTCTTTTCTATTTATGGTATACCAAATCCCATGGAAAAGTTCGGCTTGTTTAACTTTTCACTTTCACGTGAGGCATGTGAAACTGTTCTGAGAATAAAAACACAAGCAGCAGTAAAGACTAAGTACCACCACCTAGTTGATACATAGAATTCTTCTAATTCTAAGTGTGTGTTTAACCTGATGATGTGATACATAAAGACTCACAAGCACTAGACTATCCAGCTAAATGGTACACTAGGCTAGGAATGGAGCCAGAGAAAAGAGAAGATTTCCCAGAACATGCCTCTTCATCTTAAGAGTAAAAGTTGAAGGACCAAATGACAGACTGAGGCGTTGCATCTCTGTGAGTGTTGTTATGGGGAGGTTAATGGGATCAGAAGAGGATTATGAAATGTTATAGTGGGAGAACGGATGATTCTAGTTTACATAAGATTTACTTTTAAATGTCTTCTTTGGAGTTAGTCTTACAATGTCCATTCCTCTAGCTCCCGTGCTCTAAATATCATGACATTAATAAATATCCTAATATCCTATTAGTCACTCTTTGTCTTCTTTTAAATTGTATCAGGACCCCAAGTCATTGAGGCTGTTAAAAAGAAGATACCAGAGCCTCACCCTAGAGATTCTGATTTAGCAGGCCTGGGATAAGCTCAGGGCCTTCATTCTTAACCAGCTTTCTAGATGGTTCTGATGGATTCTTTGGACCTCTGGCCTCATCTTATTTTTCCTTTACCCCAGTTTTCTCACTTATTTTACATCTCATGCTATGTGTATTGTTCTAACATAGTTCAAAACTTCTGAATAGACCAGAATATAAATAATAAATAAACTGGCATGAAATCACTATAGTAGTTCAGGGCCATCAAAAAAATCCCTATGGGAATTTAAGTTAATACACTTCCGGATAATAATTTGGTAAAATATGCTTTTTAATTTTAATAAATTTACATTTTTATTTCAAAACTTTATTATCTTATCAAAGTAGCATGCTAAAAAATGGGTCTTATAATGAAAAGCCACAGTTCCTTGCCTGCCCAATTACTGTAACCGTCTCTGCTTTAATTTTTTGTGGTTCCACCCTTCTGTGTTAGTAACGTGTTTATAACAAACACATATGCCAGTTTTGTGTTTTGTTTTGTTTTGTTTTTTATTAAGTAAACTCTAACATGAGGCTCAAACTCACAACGCCGAGACCAAGAGTTGTGTGCTCCACTAACTGAGCCAGCCAGGTGCCCCAACATATGCCAGTTTTGATTTATCAGCTTTAACTTTTTTAAGTTTATTTATTTTGAGAGAGAGAGAGAGAGCACAAATGGAGAGGGGCAGAGAGAGAGAGGAAGAGAGAGAATCCCAAGCAGGCTCTGTGCTCAGGGATCCATCTCACAAACCCTGAGATCATGACCTGAGCCCAAATCAAGAGTCAGACACTTAACCAACTGAACCATACAGGCGCCCCAATTTATCAGCTCCTCTAGATTATAGGTAATTATTGAATTTATAAAATGTTCATCTCTCCTATTCCCAATGTTTTATTATTGTAGTATTAATTTTAGTTCCCTTCTTGATTATTCATTGCCCTTTGGGGATTTTTTTCCCTCTGGGAATTTACCTCCTAGAAAGAATTGGGGATATTCGCGAAGTTTTATTTATAAGGCAGGTAGTTACAACATTTTTGTAATAGTGAAAAATAGGGAGAAAAGGTCCTGAAGGGGAATGGAATCTGACTTAGGTGCCACCTGCAAATTGAAGTTTGTATTTTCTACACAAAACTCGACTTCATCGCTATCCATCAAAATACTTTTATCAATAAACATACATATATGCATTTCATCTAAAAATGTAGTTGCATAATATCAATCCTATTTTTTTTTCTAGTATAATCTAACATCAAGAGCAGTGGGAAGAATTTCCAAAGCTAATATAGGAATAAATCTGGAAGAGAATGTATAAAGTTTCATACGTATGTGTATCTAAGGATAGGAAGGAAGAAGGATGGGAGCAAGTGCATGTAATGAAGCGTGGAAACTAGCAATACAAAAAAGCAGGACTAGAACACAAAGCCAGAAGCAAGTGACCTTTGGTGGCCAGTATTTCATTAATTCCACTAGAATTCTGTCTTCAACTAAATTCATTAATTTCTGCTCTGAAACAAAAACCCAAAGGATTTTTTAAAAGTTTATTTATCTATTTTGAGAGAGAGAAGAGTGAGCGGTACAGAGAGAATTTCAAGCAGGCTCTGCACCATTAGCTCAGAGCCCGATGCAGGACTCAAAACCATGAACCGCGAGATCGTGAGCTGCACCAAAATCAAGAGTCGGACACTTAACTGACTGAACCACCCACGTGCTCCAACTAAAAGGATATTTTAAAGGGAATAGCTGAGCTTTTAATTCATTTTTGAATTCAACAGTTTTATTTCCTCCTGATCAAATTAAAGAAACTAGTGTCTGCTAAATGGAGAAGAAACTTGGATTTTTTTTTAATTAAAAAAAATCTTCCACAAAGATACATGTGTTGGCACTTATAAGTCATGTGTTGGTTTCTTTTTCTCCCAAGAAAGAGATAATTTTATTTTTACTATACAATTAAAGTCATTGGAAAATTGCAAAAGGAATCAGGATGAAGACGTAATCTTTATGACCAGCAGATGTCACTCTCTGTACATTATGGGTTGAGAGTAAATGTAACTGCATCATAGATTTTGCCAAATATCTGATCTTAAACATCTCTAGAAAAAGGATTAGTAGCTCAAATTAAAAATGTCCCCCTGTGCCTCTCCTGGCTCAAAATTGGCAGACAGAACAATGGTGGGGCATTGAGAAACTGGTAGGAAAAAGAACATATAAATGGCTTTTTCTCTAAAACTGACTTGAGCATATGAATCTTTTGACATCTTAGCTACTTTTCTAAGCCATCAAAAGCTACCTGAAGTGGGTGGATAGGTCAGCACGTACTCCTTTGCTATTCCATGACAGTTAATAAGGCTAACAGAAGTACCAAAGGCAAAGCCATACCCAGATAATGTGTCTTTTCCAGTGAGAGTAAATTGCTGTCACTTCCATGATAGAAGAGATCTAATGTAATACACCTGCCACTAAGTGCCCATATCAGGGCTCATTGTTGGTCTCTGGTCTCTGCTGTTGGCAGGTCAGGCACTCAGTAGGTCAGTCTTGGTGAGGGGACGTCCATGTTGCTGATCCTGTGTATAAGCCAACAACCTTGCCAACGTGGCCACTCTTGTACTCGGACCCATTGAGCTGTCCTTAGGATGACTGGAAAAAGAGGCTAATAGATACATCTTGTCCTAATTATTGAGAGCCTCCTCTGTCTTTATGTAGGTTCAGCTAGGCCATTGAGAAGCCCTCAAGCCAAGGTCAGCTGTCATAAGAGACCCATATATACTTTAGTATTCCTGCTACTCTCAGTCATTTGCTGGAAGCAGCCCACGGGAAGTGTGAACCAGCCCAGGTGTGGTGATGAATTTCAGAGTACAACAGCTGGGGCTCATGGTTAATTATGTCCCCCTGTAGTTGTGTGTCTAGAAAGTACATTCTTATGGATGTACAGTGTCCTTTGGTGAACATTCACTGGAGCACAATAATCTTCAATTCTCTGCTTATTCTAAGAGGTCCATCCATATACTTCAACCCCAGATCTTGTCACTTGTCTTATAAATCTGTTCTTTCCAAGTCCTGAATAGTCATCAAACCCTTAGTAACTGCCCTGGGATACTAGAGTTTAGATCATACTTATGGACAGTGCTCGGTTCAGAAATAGTAGACATACTATTTCTAATCTCTAATTAGAAATAGAAATTTCTAATACTCCTTAGGGTATTTCAGAAACGTACCCGATTGACGTGGTAATGCACCAGCCTATTGGGCAAAAATAAACTATAAACCAGACCTAAAATTCTTGTTAGTCAGCTGGTCATAAGTAACTGGTCATGTAGCCAAAGTTAAAGACTGAGGAAAAGGAAACCTTGTAACAGGAGTAAGTGTCCAAGGAGTTGACCTTTGCTTTGTGCACTTGCTTGTGCTTTCTAGACCTGCTTGATCTCTCTGCCTTGTATGCCATTTCTCCTTGATGATTGATGGCTGCTGTGCACAGTCCAGTTAATGGCTTGCTGGATCACACAGCTCCCATGGAGCTGGTTCTCAAGAGGGAAATCAGCTATCTTCAAAAGAGGGTGTGGATTTGCTCCCAAACCCTAGAGGTATATGCTTTGATTCTCCTGTTGGCATTTGCCCAAGGCTCCACACAGAATCCTGATTTGCTGCATTATGTGTCGTTGGATCTGCTGATCTTAAGTTTCAAGTGACAGAGTAGCTAGCACTACCACATGGACTTTTCTACAGAGCCTTTTCCAATCCACCCAAAACGGTCAGTGTTACGGTAAATGGGTCAGAGTGATACACTCAAATATGGTATATATTGCCTATAAAAGCCAAAAGGCCCACCAAGCATCATGCCTCTGTTGCAGTGGTAGGTGATAGAGGATACAGCCCCTTGGGTTTCAGCTCGAAAGATCTATTGCAACATGCTCCAGACCATTAGCACATCAGAAACTTCACCAAGCCACATGAGTCCCTGGATTTTTACGGGGTTTACCTCTCACTCTCCAACCTCACATGCATTTTACTAAGGCATCTCAAGTACTGTTTACTACCTTCGTGTCAGATCCAGTCTGCATTTCATCAGTGAAGTGGACCACTGTGATATACTGAAATGTCAGGATGACCCCAGTCTCTGCAGATTATATGGTAACAGACAGTAGGTTAAGGTAGCCCTAAGGGAAGACGGTAGAGGTGGTCTCTTGGTTCTGCAAGGTAAAAACAAGCTGCTTCTGGTCATCATTGCAAATTGATATGGGGGGTGGGGGGGGACATTTGCCAGATCACTAATGGTATATGAAGGGCCATAAGGGTTATGTTGATTTTCTCTCATAAAGATAGCACACCTGAAACAGCAGCTGTAATTGGAGTCCTCACCTGTTAAGTTTACAGTAATCCATAGTAAGTCTCAGATCCATCAATCTTTGGCACAGGACAAACAGATGAATTTAAGTGGAGATATGATAGATACCAAGCCTGTGGTGCATGAATCTCTTCAGTTTCCTATAAGGATGTGCTGTTGCTTTTGGCTTGCTGCCTTGGTAAGGAGAGGACTTTCTAGGGTCTTCTACTTGACCGTTTTTACAACAATAACCCTCAGTACATGGATCAGAGAGGAAATTTGGGGATTCTGCCAGTTATGATGTATGTGTAATGTAATTAACATGTTCAAGAACTGGAGATACAACCACTGGGTTCACAGACCTACTAGGCTTTCTTTAATTTTAAGTTGGGCCAATATTCCATTCATTACCTGACCACCATTAGCCCCCATGTTGGCTGGTGGACCATCGTAGTGTTTTGAGGTCCAGAAATTAGTGCCATTTCAGGACTAGTGCTTATTAATCCCCAACAGATCTGAGGATTTTTTTTTATTTATTTATTTTTTTTTTTGCAGTATACAGTCACCCCATTCAAGACTGCAACTCTCTGAGGAAGTATTGAAAGAAGGTTTATAGTATCTATTGTGGGAGTTTTGAGTTCTTAAGAGAACTCAGCATGTCCTTCAGTCAAGGGGCTCTGGGTCTGACAGCTGGTTTACGTCTGCAATCTGGAGAAGAGGCTATGACTCTCTGTCTAGTGACTTTAGTCAGACTTCTGAGCACCAGACCTAGAGTTTTTCCTATTGTATGAATCAAGTAATATTTAGTAGACTTCCCATCTATTTCGTTCCTAGGTCCCTATACCAACTACCTACTGCATTAGAGTTCTCCAGAGAAACAGAAAGAATAGGATGTGTGTATATATACATAGGAAGAGATTTATTATAAAAAACTGACTCACATAATTATAGAAGCTGGCAAGTCCAAAATTGGCAGGGTGGGCTAGTAGGCCAGACAGGCAGCAAAGGGAGGCAGTCTGAAGACAGTCTGCTAGAGATTGCATTCTTGATTGGGAAACTTGGTCTTTTTATTCTATTCAGGACTTCAACTAATTGGGTGAGGCACACTCATCTTTTGGAGGGCAATCTGCTTTACTCCAAGTCCACCAATTTAAATGTTAATCTCATCCAAATATACCCTTGCAGACACACCCAGAATAACATTTGCTCAGCCAAATTGACACATAAAAGTAACCATCAACAGCTACTATCAATGATCCCTGGTGGTCAAAACATTCTGAGGGCTGTTTTGTCCCTGCTGTGTATTATGTTAAGTGCATCCGCCTTGTTTCTAGCAACTGAACACTGCCATTTGGCCTCTGCTACTCTACATCCCTTCAAACCCAATGAAATTAATGAACAGCATTGAATCAATGACAGCATCTTCTACCATTATACCCACTAACAGAGAACAACCACCACAGAAATTTTCAAGAATATGGATGATCTCTTTAATGTATTGCTCAATACCTTAGTGAAGGAGTGTCCGCTGGGTCCTCTTCAACCATACCGTAGGGGGCAGTAGTGGGTGAGGGAATTTGAAGGTCACACACAGTGTATTTACCCCAACATTTCTCTCTCCCTAAATCTTTTAATTTCTTATTCTACATTATGCCAAGGAAGTTCTGGGATTTGAAACTCCTGATATTCAGGTCACTGTTGAGTCCAAATAAGCAAATTCTTAGTACAAGTTACCACATTAGAGAACCCCTGATAAGTACACCCATATCAGTCATTTGGCTGTTATATTCTGCTTTCTTGGGTCTAACGCTCTTAGACTCCCATTCCACACATATTCACTGGGTTTCTGCCTATATAAGTTAGAAAAATCTTGCCGTTATCTTGGATGATAAAATCTTTCCTTCAGGATCAGACTCTGAACTTGTTTCCTTGTAATACGCTGGATCTGACTCTAGTTATGGGCCTAGTGGCAACAAGGAGCAGTGGCATAGATCTTGAAGAGCAAAAGCGACTCCTTGAAAAGCACCTGCCTCAGGTGAGGTTGTTACACAGAATTTAATTAAGCAAAGGAAGCCTAATCTCAGACACGGAAGGTGAAGACAACAAGGAAGGTTCAGAGTGACTTAGGGGTTAAGATTTTCAACTTCCTCTAAGCCTGTGCAGATGTCCTCATCCCAAGTCATGGAATCAGACACTGTCCCAATTCTCATCCAAGCTTTCAGTGGAAGACATAGACTGAATTCAATTTACATTTAAATTCTGCAACCCTCACAAATATTGTGTCTGAGTTTGCAGCTACAAAAGATATGAGGTACTTCTAGGGCTGCCATGGACTCTCCCTAACCAGGAATTGACCTGAGACTTTGAAGACCCGAGTATGTCGTTTTCTTTGTGTAAGCACTCCTGCATTCTTAGAAGAAAGCATCCCACCCCACAGAGCTCGAAGTCCTCATTATTCCCAGCAGCCACTTGATCTCCCAAGGCACCTGCTTCAGGAAGTTGTTCGTCACAATAATCTGCAGCCAATAATTTGATTAATCAGTACCGCTCTGTGCCACGGGTTACCAGCATCCCATTGCCATGACAAGAAGCTCAATATCACATTCAAGTCTAAAGACGTATCCAAACACCTGCAAAAATTGCATCTTTGGGCATCTGTTTCCTGAGAATTCTGGTACCAATTTCTGTATCAGTCAGGAGACACAAACTCTACTGATTACTCTCACAGAGAGAATTTAACATAAAGAATTGTTACCCAGGTATTAGAAAACTGGAAAAGCAAAAGTAATACTGTAGTAAAAACATAGAAAGCAGTTACCAACCTGACGGCCGGAAGAAAGAAGAGCTTGGGATTAATAAAATTTGGTAGCTTGGATAAAGGGTACCATGGAGCTGGGACAGGAAAGGCATCTGCAGGCTGTTACCAGTATGTCTGAAGAAGCATAATGAGGCTGGTTCTGAAATGTGAGGAAAAATGTAAACTTGAACCAGCTGCTCCCATAGGAAATAATTCTGTCATTGCCAGAGTGAGGAACTGTTGTTTGGGTGACACTGACTGTAACAGGAAGCAAAAGAGAAAAGAGCAAGATCCTTGCCACTCCTCTAGAGTTCCAGTCTCCCTCTAGTGCCTCCTGTTGGCAGACGACAGAAGGCCAGCTGGCAAAGAAGAAACCATTTGTGGAGTCCCAGCCTGGGCATCATAGAGCAGCAGCATTTGAAGCTAAGAAACTATAGCTTAATAGCTGTGTGTGTGTGTGTGTGTGTGTGTGTGTGTGTGTGTGTGTCATACTTCAGCATGCACCTCTGGATGATAACTCCCTAATACTAAGATCATATTCAAAGTTCCTCCAATTGCCCCCCAAATATCTTTTTAATTTTTTGAAACACCTTTTAGTTTTTTTAATGACATTAGCGTTTCAAAGAATGTTCCATTCTCTGAATTGTTTTCTCTTATATCATCTAACCAGTTCCTCTGTTCTCTATTTTCTGCTAATCAGAATTTAGCTATGAAGGCTTGATTATATTCAAGTTAAAATCCTTAATGCATCATATAATGTCAGACTGTTATATCCTTGGTAATATTGAATTTCCTTACATGTTAACAGAGCATTCCCCAAATGTCTCCATTTCTTAAGAGTGTGTTTTATTTCTAGTACAGAATACAGGCATGTGGGAAATGGAAAAAGCACAGTGAAGGCCGTGCCCCCCACCTCATTTCTCAGCCCCACATATCCTCTCCAGAGGCAGCTGCTGTTACCAGACTATCTTTAAAGAGATAGTTACACATAAACTGTGTGTGTGTGTGTGTGTGTGTGTGTGTGTGTGTGTGTGTGTGTGAGAGAGAGAGAGAGAGAGAGACAGAGAGAGAGAGGGAGGGAGGGAGAGAAGCTTTATTCTTCATAAGCAATAGCACGCATAAGGATTTTTTATTTTATTAAAAATTTATTATTTTTTATTTTTATTAAGTGAATAAGACATGTAGAGCTAAGTGTCTTCTGAGTGTTATTTCAAAGCAATCTGTAGAAGTCTTTTGAAATACAAGATTTAGAGAAATTAGTCTCCTTTCACTGCACAATAGCAGATTAAAAAAGAACTTCCTATCCACTAGCTAAATCTCACCTATGCAGTTAAATTATGCCTTGTTTCCTCAGTCTGGGAGTTCTGCTTTTCTTTCCATTATTTCTCATAATCCCCCCTCAAATTATGCAGGCAAAACGTGGCAAGGCCTTGGTTTCTTTACTCATTCCCATGCTGCTCTCTCTCAGAGCTTGATTCTGCAAATCCTTAGACTTTCCTAGCAGGGCATGTCCCTGAAATCAAATGTCTGTTCATTTCTGTTCCCCACACTGACTTGAAAAACGTCATCAAGAGCTTTTTGCATTAGACTCCAAAATGTCTCTCCAACTGAAGTCCCTCGAGTTACATCTGGAAAGTGGTTGGATCTTTTCTGGGTCATTTCCTGTTGAACATAAGTGGTATCTATTTTGGTCTGACTTCATTTGTGCTGGGACTCTTGCAGGCCCGGGGCTTTAACTCTCCTGAAACCTTAGGCCAAAGGAGCCTCTCTGAATTCTCTGGTTTTTTTCCTTCCTGCAAAGACTGATTGAAGTCTTCCTGCGAAGACTTTGTGGAAGCCCTTGTCCCGCTGACTGTGGCCCCAGTAGAAGAACTTAGGGCTGGACAAGGGCTGCGCTCTCATCGCACCTCTGGCCCCCGCTCACTGTGTAACCTTGGAAAGATGGGCTGCTTCTGTGCCTCCGTTCCTTCAGCTGTATGATGGGAGAAATACTAGTCCCAAACTTGGAAGAATAGAACAGAATACTCTGTGAAATGTTTTTTTATTAACAGAAATTATATAATTGTTGGGGAGGTCACTATTATTAACTCTCTCAACTCTCTGCCACATCCCCAGATCCAACTCATCTATCAGAGCAAAGGAAGAATTTCCAAGAACTGCAACACAGTATATTCTGTATTTTTTTTTTTAATTTTATTGAGGGGAAGGGTATACAATAAATACTAAATTCCCATGGTTTAAAAGTCAAATTATGGGGCGCCTGGGTGGCGCAGTAGGTTAAGCGTCCGACTTCAGCCAGGTCACGATCTCGCGGTCCGTGAGTTCGAGCCCCGCGTCAGGCTCTGGGCTGATGGCTCGGAGCCTGGAGCCTGTTTCCAATTCTGTGTCTCCCTCTCTCTCTGACCCTCCCCCGTTCATGCTCTGTCTCTCTCTGTCCCAAAAATAAATTTAAAAAGTTGAAAAAAAAAATTAAAAAAAAAAAAAAAGTCAAATTATTCCCGGGCGCCTGGGTGGCTCAGTTGGTTAAGCGTCCAACTTTGGCTCAGGTCATGATCTCATGGTTCATGGGTTCGAGCCCCACATTGGGCTCTGTGCTGAGAGCTCAGAGCCTGGAGCCTGCTTTGGATTCTGTGTCTCCCTCTCTCTCTGCCTCTCCCTTGCTCACACTCTGTCTCTCTCTCAAAAATAAATAAACATTAAAAAAAAATTTTTTAAGTCAAATTATTCGAGGAGTGCCTGGGTGGCTCATTCGGCTAAGTGTCCAACTCTTGGTTTCAGCTCAGGTCATGATCTCACGGTTCATGAGTTTGAGCCCTGCATCTGGCTCCACGCTGACAGTGCAGAATCTGCTTGGGACTCTCTCTCTCCCTCTCTCTCTGCCCCTCCCCCACTCTCTCTCTCTCCCCAAATAAATAAATAAACTTTGGGGGAAGAAAAAAGATTGGGACCCACCTTACATTTATTAAAAAAAAAAAAAAGCCAAATTTTCCCATACTGTGAAAAATAACTCTTCCTCTTAACAGTGTTTTCCAGTTCCCCTCCCCAGAGACAACTTCTTGGGTCACAATGTTTTGTCTATCTTTCTTGAGACAGATTATGCTTATACATCCTTGTGTGTTTGTGTGCATTTTCCTCACCTTTTTTTCTTTTAACTTGGATGATAGCAAACTATACACACTGTTCTGCTCCTTGTTTTTCCCCCTAAACAACGTACCTTGCAGATAATTCCATAGTAGTACATAGAGTTCTGCCTCTAGGTACGTATGCATAATGATTAATTATTTAATTAGCTTATTTAATTAGTTCCTTATGGCTAGCCATTTAGATTGTTTAAGTCTTTTATTAGTTCAAACACAGTTGCAATGAATAACTTCATGCACACTTCCAGGATGAGTTGTGGAAATAAAACAGCTGTGTCAAAAATAAACTGTATTTTCAATTTTTACAGATCTACAAACTTTCCTTGCAGTTCAGCTATCATCTTGTCTGATTCTAAGTGACATAGTACCCAGGGCAGCCAACACTCACTCCAACTTCACGATCTTTCTGTGGAATGGCAGCAAGTTCTCTCTTTCAGCAGCTGTCTCCCCAGTGCTGCCACATTAGCAAGACCCCATCTGGAATTATCTCATCCTGGAGAACTCCACAGCCCCAAAGCCCCTTGTTGAAAGTAAACATTGACAATCTGGGTCTTGGCCATTAGCTATTTGGAATGATTCATTAATCATTTTTAACCCTCTTTTGTACCAAAATTGGAGAAAGGAAAGGGTGGAAGAAAAGGCAAAAAGAAAGGCCAGGAATGCCTACATTTTAATCATGGATGGAAGTCAAAAGATTGTGGACTTTCTTTGTCTTGATTCCACAACTCACTACCACAAGTCACTGAAGGACTCTGCCCTCTTTGTCTGCATGAAGACATGAAATGAAATGAAAACCAAAGACCAAATTATTCCTCAGGACCTTCCCTCCTTTGAAGATTCAGATGCAGTGTAGCTCAGGGGCACTTGTTCTCCCAAGTTCGCCATATTGAAAAGGCAAGAGATTTCACAAATCTGTACGTGATTAATGTCCAAATAGGTGGTACTGTTGAGAAGACATTTAGACAGTGGTGTGCTGGTAATCAGGCTGCAGGCTGGGTTGAAGGAAGAGAGTCTTGATTTCTAGCTTTTGCTGATTTCTGTCTTGTAATTATTCCCATTATGACAGTTACAAACTTAAGATACGTCACTTAACTCAGAATTGGAAAGGGAAGCACAGAATTGGCTGCTGTCTCCAGCTAACCACTAGTTAGGAACTCAAAGAAAGCATTTTCTTCAGACTGTTCTGTGTTGAGAGGCCCTTCATGAAAGAGAAGAGATTTGGGGATGCCTGGGTGGCTCAGTTGGTTGGGCATCCAACTTTGGCTCAGGTCATGATCTTGGGGTTTGTGAGTTTGAGCCCCGTGTTGGGCTCTGTGCTGACAGCTCAGACCCTGGAGCCTGCTTCAGATTCTGTGTCTCCCTCTCTCTCTGCACCTCCCCCACTTGTGTTCTGTCTCTCTCAAAAATAACATTTAAAAAAATTAAGAAAGAGAAGAGATTTGAAGTAGGCACTGAAGGATAGTGCTGTAGGAGTCTTCCCATGGTAAGTGACAGGAACAATTCACACCAGCTTAAGGAAAGAGAATGTGAGAATGTGAATGTTGTAGCACAATATCTGCACAAACGTTTTCAATAATGTAGTCAGAGCACTCCTCCCATCTTTCAGTTCTTACATCTGCTTCTATTTGTATATTGATGTCATTGACTCCTCCTTCAAGCAGGCTCCCTCCAAATGGCAGAAAAAATGGCTAGTGCAGCCCAGGGCTGTATCCTTACAATTAACAATTAAAAAGAAAAGCAGTACTCCTTTATAGAAATCACATGGAAAGACTGATTATCTCTGCCTGAGTCTCATGCCCACCATTTGGACTTTTAACTGGGCACAAAAGGAAGGGGTACCTGGTCCACATGCCCCTGCCCCTGCAGCTAGAGGGCAGGGAGAGTACTAAGATGGACCACTTTTTCTCTACTGCCCAATACATATGAGAATCACCCAAATAGAATTCCCCAATGGACAGAGGAATAATGGGCAGGTAAAAGCCATGAATCTCTAGTAGACATATGGGTAAGGTTGTGGAGAGACAGAAGAGGGGTGCTAGTTAGAGGGAATTGCATAAATGGAGGTACAGACACATAAAACTTGAAGGAGTAGTTGGGAGTCTGCAAAAAGATGACTCTGACCAAAGCAGAGCTACCCATAGGGCAGTAGTTCTCAATGGAGGGCGATTTTACCCACCTTGGGATATTTGGCAATGTCTGGAGATATTTTTGGCTGTCACAACTGGAGGTGGAAGGATTGCTGCTATCATCTGTAGAGTAGAAGACAAAGATCCTGCTAAACATCCTACAATGCACAGGATAGTCCCCCACAGTGAAGACTTACTGAGCCTCAGATGTAAGTAGTGCAGAGATTGAGAGATCCTGACACAGGAAAAATAGAAGTGTCTAGGAAGATGTCAAACCACAGAGGCTTCCAGTTAGTGAGGCTACAGAAAGGCTGACGGGTTGAGGATTTATCCTATGACCATTGCACAGGGAAGTATTATAAAGGTGTTGGGAACAGCTAGTGTAGCTCTTACATACAGGTCCTTCTGCCCTGTGCCTCTCTCACTCCTCCTTTGCCACCTTTGCATGGGTGGCTCGTTTTCATCCTTCATAAGTCAGCTTAGATGTCACCTATTCATGAGATCTTCCCAGACCCCCCAGTGAAGTAAATTCTCTCACGGGACTCTACACCACTGTTCTCTCCCATGGTTCATGGTTCCCTCTTCTTTTCCTTCATAACTCTTTTTTTTAATGTTTATTTATTTATTTTGAGAGGAGAGAAAAAGTGGAGGAGGGGCAGAGAGAGAAGGGGGAGAGGGGGCACTCATGTGCCTTCTCTGACACTCTCAGCACCTGTGGTTCACAGCATGACGTATCAGGGCTCTTGTGAAGGCACACAACTGTAGCTATTTTAAGAAAACACACATGAATAAAGAGAATCAAGTAAATTCAGAATCCTTGCAGAGCAAGTTCTGGCCTGGTGCTCCGAGAATGATTCCCAGAACACTACACAGTACTGACCCCCCAAGGAAGCTACTATTCCTACCACAATCTGGAAGCTGGCATTCAGGGAGTCGCCGGCCCAGTCTCTAGCTACAGGAATACACAGTTTGGGGTGTAATCTGGGACCAGGAGTTACTGCCCACACTCCAGGGCCATAATACATATGCTAGCTCACCACCAGCACAATGGATCCCTCTCAGACTGATGCCTCCTTTCCCCCAGACTCAATTGTTTTTCTTAACTCAATTTTGAATTCAGGTTTACACAAGTGCACAGGACTGGCTAAACATAAATTACAATGGGAACCCCAGCAGTAGAAACATTGGGAAGTGAGTTTTTAGCTTTCCAGCCTCTGTAGTATAGGAAGACACACCAAGAAAGGTTTGGACAGATGTGGAACAAGCCAATCTCCCACCTGGCACATGGCTGCCCCTGCTGGTTTGTAAGCACTCTATGGCCATAAATGTCACAAGGTCACTCATCTTCTCAATATGCTGAGCATGTTCTCCAAACATGAATAGTGTTATGGAATGAATTGAACTGAACCAAACAAACAGGAAAATCCTCATTTTTGTACACTGTATGTTTCCTGCAGCGCTTGTTGCATTATGCCTCTTAGACCAATTTGTGTTGATTCATTTTCCCTAGACCAGAAGTTCACTTCTTTGTCCCCACACTCATAATAGGTAACAAATGTTTGCCAACTGAATTAAAGGCAGAAACAGGCTAGAGGAGGAAGTTCTGAGCGCCATTTCAGCTTCAGGCAGCTCCTGCAGCTCCTGGAACAACCATTTCATGAACTTTTTGGATTTCCTGCCACATGAAGTCATCACCACTAGGCTCCTAGGTTTCAGGTCTCCTCCATAAGTTGGAAGAACATCCGCTCCCATTCACTCCGCCAGGAAACATCCATTAAGTGCTTCCCTGGTACTGAGTGTGGCACCACTGCCTCTTCCTGTGCTTCTCTCTAACCATTTCCTTACCGACAAGAGCGTGTCAGGAATTTCAACCTCTGTGGCAGTGGAACCCCATGGGTAACACATGGAGATTCCTACTCTACCCTAGAGTCTTTTAGGTTGAGAATGGCATCCATGCATCATTCAAAGGAGGGTTTCCTTACCTTTTCTGATTCCTGAAATATGTAGAAACAAACCAAGGTACCTAGAGGGAGTGGTGAACAGAGGTCCCCTCTCCAGCCATCTATGAATCAACACACTATTTCATAGGTCATCTTTCCTTTGTTTAGACCTCATACTTCCCCTACTCCCAGACAAGTCTCAGTTCTCCCTCAGGGCTCAACCCAGGCCTTCCTCTGAACACCCAGGTTTATATTCAGTGTTTTCCTTTTCTGTAACACTCATTTCACTTGTAGCCACTTGTGTCACCCCTACTAGACTCTAAGTTCCATGAGGACAGGCACCAAACCTATTTGGTTTATCTCCACATCTCCAGCACCTAACTCATAACACATAACCGATATTATCAACTGTTTGTTGAATGAATATCTGTTGAGCCCACTAACTTTCATCCTCAGACAATATTTATGTAATGTTAGTAATAATTCTCTACATAGTTCAGAGGCTTATCAAACACCTTTATGGGTGAGTGTTCCAACTTCGGGGGGAAAGAGAATACAATAATATAATCATTACTCTCTACTTTTCAGAAAATAAAACACCATCCATCAAGTACTGACTTGACTTAGGTGGTGGAATCCGCAGAGGTCAAATGCATACCTGCATTAAAATTCTGAATGTGGGTCATGTATCATCTGCTAACCAGATGCTCTGACAGCTGAGTGAAATAGTGGTAGCTTGTAGAAAAGAACAGTGGAAAGAACAGGAAAAAGTTAAAGCCAGACCTCTATGATTTTTCTTTCCTCCGGTATCTGCTTGCAACCTAAACAGATCACTCTGTCTATTCTGAGACACTCGGCAATTTGACTCCAGGCCAGAGAGTTTGTGGAGCCAGTGAGCCTTTGCTTCTAAGAGGAGGGAGATGAGGGCTGGAACACAGGGGCACTATTATGTACATGCACACTCACATCTGGACAAATCTACACCAAGGCATGTGTACATATACAAAGTGAGCCACTGCACAAACAGGTGCCACACAGAAAATCATGCACATACACACTGATATGTGGTTGTGCACACTCATACACACATTTAAACATGTACCCAACACACAGATATCCAGCCACTGATGTGTACACCCAGCAAATGAAGTACACTTCAGTTATACACGGAGCTGCAATCTTGGACATGTGCTTATAAACGCACATACAGGAGCCCTGATGCACGTTTGGACACATGCGCTTATGAATGCACACACATACAACTAAACATGCACACACGATTCATAATCACTCTCAACTAGGTACACTCCCTTCGGTACACCGAGGAATTTACGCTGCTATAAGCTGTCACGCCCACAAGCATCCTCTGATCCACAGCCAGATGAATGCTCACGTGAAAGCAACACAGATGTCTTTTGAGACACAGGCACAAGTACCCACACCCTTGCAATCGCCTGAGTAGCTATCACTCTCGTGCATGTAAACCTTCAAATACACTGACAAGTTCTACACACAGACATGCATTGACACACTCAAGTTGTCACCAGCGCTGAAATTTTTTCCAAACCGATGCGGCTGCCAGAAGGAGAGCTCCGAGCTGCGGGCTGGCCCACGTGACCGGGAACCAAATGCTCCCGCCCATGACGGGATGGGAAAAGTATGCCTGGGGCGGGCGCTGGCCGAGCTGCTGCGGCTGGAGGCGGGGACGCGGAGCAGCGCCGATAGCTTCGTGGCTCCGGAAGCCCCTGGACGTGGCCGAGACTGCTAGGGTGAGTATCGGCGAGCTACCCGAGCTACCCGCGCCCGCACCTCCGACGCCCTCCCGCGGGGTCGGAAAGCGCTGGTGGGAGGGGAAGGATCCGGTGCTGGAGAGGGGTCATGGGGAGTGTGTCCGCGGGAGGGAGGTGGAGAGCTGCAAACGTCCCCTCTTTGCAGGCCGGGCAGCCCCGGGATTCCCAGTTCCTGACCTCTGCCTTATGAAGTATAACATGAATTAACATGTGCTGAGCGCTTACTGTATGCCAGGCTCTGTGCTCAATGGCTTACCTGTTGATAGTAATACCTCTACCATTGATTGAGCGCCTATTTTGTGCCAGGCTCTGCCAGCCCTCTGGTGTGCTGTTTCATTTCCATGACGACAGGTTATCCCCAGCTGCAAAAGAGGAACCAGGCTCAGGGACGTTAATGACTTACTCAAGACTGCACAGCTAGTAACTGGTGGTAAAGGGGATTGAACCCTGGTAAGTCTGAGTCCAATGCCCCAAGCTAACCATCATAGTTGTTATTTATGGAGTGCGTGATCTCATTTATATTAATTAAATATGTATGTAGATGGGCAAACTGAGTTCAAAAGGTACTAAATGGCAAGCTGAGGTTTGCACCCAATTCTTTACAACTCTCTTCACCCTCCCTCTTCCCCCAAACTACTTGTCTTACTGTGTTCTTATTTCTCCAACCCACTGACGCCGTCCTGTTCCAGGACTGTATCTCTCAGCTGAAGGACTGCAATGGCCCCCAGTGGTCTCCCAGTCCGCTTCTCTCCCCCAGCACCACAAAGCCTTTGCACAATTTCAGTGTCCTCTACTCTTTGACCACAAGACTCTCCTACCTGAACCCTTCAAAATTTCCCCATCTTAGACCCGCCATCTCCCAGAGACCTTGTTGATCCTACCCAGACCTGTTCCTACCCCCACCCAACCAGCAGCAATAGCAACAAATCCTGCATATGTCAGCCCATGGCTGATTCTCAGTTAGCATTGTTCAAAGTCTGTCCTCTCCTCTCCCCACCCCCTTCTGCCCCCTCCCCCGTCTGCACAGTTCTTTCCTGATTTACTCTGTTATCTGGTAATTGTGTCCATTAAGTCCACTTTCAACTGCTAACTCCTTAGACCCCCCACACCTCTTAGAACATCACTACTACCCTTCATTCTGACGCATCAAGTGTGCCACTGAGTTTGCTTCTTCCCAAATGTCTGACTTCTCCCCATCTCCTAGCAGGGACACCAAACTTGCCTACCTTCTGATCCTTAAATGTTAGGGTTACATTTTGTTTTAAATGACATAAAACTAATAATGCTCATCATAATTCAGACAGTACAACAAAGGGGGGGGAGTGAAAAGTAAAAGCCCACACACCTGCTCCTAATTCTGAGAGGTAACCTGTTTATCAAGAAGCTGTGTCCTTTCACAAATTCTGTGTGTGTGTGTGTGTGTGTCCCTTTTTTTTTTTTTTTTTTTTTTTTTTTTAGCTCAAGGAGAATCATCCTTTACATTCCATGCTGCAACTTGCCTTTTTCACTTTGTGTATGTTGGCCGTCTTTCCATCTGCACGTCTGGACTTACTTTGTTCTCATAAAGGCATCACAGTGTGTCGTTGTACGAGTAAATTGAGGTCTCTTCCACAAGTCTGGGGTCATCTCTGAAACTATTCTGCCTCCATCAAATAGTCAGCAGGTTCCCCCAGGAAGTGACTGCTTTCTCAGCAAATCCCTCTTCTTCCCTATCTTGCTCCTCCTCATCCGTTGATTGGACATAGGGGACTGAACCTTCCTTCCTACAGTACCAGGCTCTAGTGCTGTCTGCTCCCGAATGTTCAGCATAGGCTGATAGTCCATGTACACGCTCACGGCTTCCCTCACCCTTCCCCCCATCAGAGGCTTGCCAGCCGGGTTTGCCTCTGTGAGATGAACTCCTGCATAAAGCAGATTTCGGCTCAAATTCTATTCTAGGTTTACTTTCGAAAGGAATTCTATGCCAAGTCTTTTTCCAAGGAAATAATCCTCCTTGGATTTGTGCATTGCTGTGAATGGCTTACCTCTATTAACACACACGTGCATGTGCGCACACACACACATACACACACATAGCTGCCCTGTTAGTTAAGGCTTTATACTTATGGGTCCTGTGCCCAGCGCATGGTAGAGGGACATGAGCTCTGGTCCCTGAGTCAGCAGGCTTGGGTCCCCTCCCAGCTTTAACTGGGAAAAAATGACTTCACTTTTCTGAACCCTGTTTTCTCTTCTGCCAGTGAGGATGACAGTATTAGCCTTCCTGAAGTGTAAAGACAGTAAAAGGAAAAAAGGAACATCAAAGCTTTGAAATCAGAACACATAACATACATGGAGAACACCCTTTTCCTCTAGGCCACAGGTTGCCAGCTCAGATGCCAGTAGGGGCCGCGGGTGACACCGAAGTAAGCAGAATGCATGTCGTTTGGGAGTGGCAAGGACTGTGGGCACAGAATGTAGGTCCTATGTAGTGGTCTGCTAGGGCGGCCATCACAATACCACAGACAGGTGACTTAACAGAAAGTTATTCTCAGAGTTCCAGAGGCTAGAAGTCCACGATCAAGGTGAGGGCCAGTCTGGTTCCTTCTGAGGCCTCTCCCCTTGACTCGCAGATGGCCACCTTCTCTCTGTCCCTCACAAGGTCAGACCTCTGTGTGCTGTGTCCTAATCTCCTTATAAGGATGCCAGTCATAGTGGATTAGGGCCCATCCGTAGGACTTTATTTTCCTTTACCTCTTTAAAGGCCCAATCCCCAAATATATAGCCCCATTCTGAGGTTCTGGGGGCTAGGACTTCAACATATGAATTTGGGGGAACACATTTCAGCCCGTAACACTTCATCTCAAAGGGCAGTCAATTGGTGCCCTGCCAAATGTTTTTCAAGGAAATAATCCAGATTCTCAAGAACACCTGGAAATCTTGATTTATTTTTTATTTTTTGCTTTCTCCAACAACCTTTCATTAACCTGTTTAAAAGTGCTGAAGCTCTTAGGTTTATGGTGATGACTTTTTAAATATTTTTTTAATGTTTAATTATTTTTGAGAGAGACAGAGAGACAGAGAGAGAGAGAGAGAGAACAAGTGGGGGAGGCAGAGAGAGAGGGGGACAGAAGATCCGAAGCAGGCTCCACGCTGACAGCACAGAGCCTGATGTGGGGCTCAAACTCATGAACTATGAGATCGTGACCTGAGCCAATGTTGGGGAGGCTCAACCAACCGAGCCACCCCAGGTGCCCCAAGTTTATGGTGATGACTTTTGAACTTCCGTGAGCCCATTGAGCTTCCATTGAGCTCTTCTCCCAGTGCTTGAGAACCCTGTCCCTGTCTACTTCCATCTCTTCTCTGGCCCCAGGGCTCTTCTCCCCTGGATTCCTTGGCTTCTCACCCTCCTCCTCTGGCAAAAAGTCATCGGTGCTGTCCCCATGCTCAGTCCCTCCCAGGTCCTTTCTGGTGAACAACTCAGGCAGGTGCAGATGTGTCGTGCTGTCCTCGCTGTCGCTCACAGCTGTTCCATGATCGCTGGACATGGGTTCCCAGAAGGCTTCTCTCGGACGGGGTGGCCCGGAGCTATGCATCTGGTCTCCCTCCTTTTCCTTTTGTGCAAGAGGCAGGCAGACAGGCACACATTCCATGTGCTGCTCCTGGCACTCTTCGCACAGTTCTCTGGTACCGCTGGCACTGGGTAGGCCTGAACGGGTGCTCCAGGGACTTGTTGATGTGCTGCAGGGTGAGTTTGCAGAACAGCTGGGGTGGGTTCTTGGTGCTGGGCACGATATGCAGTTCGGGGAAGTGCAGGCCAGCTGCCGGTATTTCTTGCCACAGGTGTAGATCTGGTGCTCAGGCAGAAGGCAGGGCAGCTCGTGCCGGTGAGAGAGCATTCCCTTGCAGGCACCAGGCTCCAGCCAAATTCTGATGCCCTTGCCCAAAAATCTTGATTTTAAGATAAGACCTCCCACGGTTTACATTGACAACAATTTCAAATGAAAAACAAAACCAAAAAAGCAGCAGTCAGTGGTTTACCTAACGCCACTGATAAGCCTCAGGTCTAGATTATCGTTCCCTCAGTGGCAGGGCCGGCCATCCTCCCTAGCTTTTTTATTTTTACTTTTTTAAGCTTTATTTATCCATTTTGAGAGGGGGTGGGGAGGGACAGAGAGAGAAAGAGAGAGAAACCCAAGCAGGCCCTGGGATCATGACCTGAGCCGAAACCATAACCTGAGCCACTCAACAGACTGAGCCACCCAGGTGCCACATTCCTCCCTAGCTTTTTAATGCCTTTCAACCAGAGGTCAGTGCACACTGCAGTGTTAATTAAGAGCTGTTTGCTGAATGAGTAAATTCGAAGTTTATAATCCTGTTTAAAGTAGGTTACGCATAGGGGCAGCTGGGTGGCTCAGTGGGTTAAGTATCCGACTTCAGCTCAGGTCATGATCTCAAGGTTCGTGGGTTTGAGCCCTGAGTGGAGCTCTGTGCTGACAGCTCAGACCCTGGAGCCTCCTTCGGATTCTGTGTGTGTCTCTCTCTGCCCCTCCTCCACTTGTGTGCCTGTGCTCTCTCGCTCTCACTCTTGCTCTCCCTCCCTCTTAAAATAAATAAATAAACTTTAAAGTAGGTCACACATACAGAAATCCTGGACCTTTGCATTTGTGCTTTGTTGTAAAATCATATCAGCTGTTATGACTGCCTTCCAGCTGTTTACCCCAAAGTTCCCAATCATTCAACTCCCCATTCTCACACTTTACAGAGGAGGAAGCAGAAGACCCAGGTCTGCTCAGTTAGCCTCCCATAATATCGTTATATCGTTTCTCACATTGTTTTCACTTATTATCATTGTATCAGAATAATACTACCATTAAGGAGTGCTTACTGTTGCCTGGTTACTGCATTATCTCATTTGATGTTCACAATTATTCTACCAGAGAGGTATGAGAGATCTAATAACTCAGGGAGACATGCCTAAAGACCTCAAACAATTCAAACTTGTGTAACTCAAAATGCAGATATTTCTGTTTACCTATTAGAATAATGCTGTCATGTGGCTCTGGCATAAGCACGGTTTACAATTTACAATTCACACTGCCTTCCAGGGTTCTTGACAAACTTTTAATTTGGGGATTTTGAATTATTTCAGATTTTACACATAAAATGAAACAATAAATATTTTTCTATCATGCTTTTTCAAATTCAAATGGTTTAAACAAGACCATGCAGTATGTTTTTTTTCCATTTTACACATAAGGAAACTGAGGCCCAGAGGGGTTAAAAAACAAAGGTCAAACATCTATAACATGACTCCTAAGCACCAGACCAGCTCTGTGCTTCTTGAAGGCCAGCCCCGTGTCAGGTCTTTAGAGTTACTGTGAATACCTGTCAGGGCCTGACTGGGACTAACTCCATGGAGACAGAAAGCCCAGAGAAGTCAAGGACAACTTGGCCTTTTCTCCCTAGCCCTTCAGAGTTCAGAATTTGTTCCTCTCCCTCAGCTCCTGGGTCTTCAAGTGTGGTGCCTTCTATACTATTCCAAGGGATCATCTAACCCCCAAATTTCCTTCCCTTGCCTTCTGCATGGTTCTGGATGCCCTTTGGAGAGATAGCTTGTTTTAAAGACAAAGGAGGTTCAAGGCTTGCTTTCCAAATGATCACACGGGTGTGCCAGGCTGGACCCTCAGTATAACCAGACCATGTGCCCTATGAGAGTGACAGTCACATCTTTTCATCTCCGGAACCTCAGTGTCTGGCCTCGTAGGCGATAAGAGTAAGTGACACCATTTACTGAGCATCCATGTGCCAAGCCATGGTACCAAGCTCATGACACCCCATTTGGCCTCCTGTCACTTGATGAGCTGAGCACTATCCCATCGATTCACCTCTTTGTATTACGGAGCATGAACACACCAGGTAGCTCAGTGATATGGGGCCAAGGCAGACAGCCCCATCCCTCCCTCAGGACGCAATGCCAGGGCAGGAGCAAAGGTCAAGCCTCCTCTCTTTTGGTGGCAACTGACAGAAACACAACACAAACCACCTTAAATGAAAATGGAGAAATAGAAGAAGGCAGGGGCTCCGCCTGAAATGCCACAGGACTCAGAGGTCAGGACTGTTTTTCTTCATGAGTTCAGTTGCAGTTGGTGACAATTACAATTTTAAACAAGGTCTTAATTTTTGAGTCATGCTTTATTTTCAATATCCATTATCTTGTTTGATCTTCAGAAGGAGAAGAAATAACAATAATAGCTAATGCTCTTGTATCCCTTATCACATGCCAAGCGTTGTTCTAGGAACATTCTAACCTCATAACAACCTTCTAAGGTAGGTACTATTATTATTGTCCCCATTTTGGAGAGGAGGAGGCTGAGAGAGATAGAAGAAGTAATTTGTAACAGGTCCCACAGCTGGTTCATGGGATCTCAACTCAAGCTGCTGTGTATTGAGCTGATACAGTAGCCACCACGTGGCAGGTGAGCACCTGAAATGTGGCCAGTCTGAATTCAGATGTGCTGCAAGTGTAAAATACACACTGGGACTCCAACACTGTGTGCTAGTTTACAAATGTGAAATGCCTCATTAATAATTTTTACACTGATTACATGTTGAGATGATATTTGAGATGTTAGGTTACATAAAATATTAAAATTAATTTCACTGCTGCTTTTTACCTTTTGAACATGGCAATGAGACCCATTCTGAACGGTGGCCGCACATCATATTCCTACCGGATAGCGCTGCTCAAACACGCTCCCCGGCACTCCGGCCTGCCACTTGAAGGCTGGCCCTCAGGACAAGCTGGATACAGGGCTCGGAACACCCTCAGGCCTCCTTCCCTCCCCTCACATCTGGCACATCAGCTGCATTCTTCTAGCTCACTGGAGTCCTTGGTCTCCATGGCAGAAAACAACTGTGGGCAGCTCCAAAGTTGATGGCTTTGTGCCCTCATTGCACAGGCAGCTGCGGCCCAATGTGAAGCAGCCGGGGGCCCAGGGCCACGGGCGGGCCCCTTGCCCCCCACGTCACATCACATGCCATGTTGGTTGGTTTGCAAGGGTTTGGGTGTGTATAGCAGAAGATCTACCTCTGGTGTGAGCACAGTGGTCGCCAGGCTGACTTCCCGTGTGCCTTTGGCAGGGCAAGCCCTGCGAGATCCTGGCCCCTGGGATCTCATTAGGTAGCGCTTTGTCCTCGGATCTCTTTTTCTACACTGAGCCAGAAGCGGGGAGTGGAGGAGGAAGAAAACAGCAGATAAAATAGTTTCTGGGGCTTCTTGGCAAGTGGACCCCATACCTTTTAACCTTCTGTGTTAGGCTCTGGCTGCTGGAGTGCTTCCAAATCCCAGGAAAGGGGCCTTTTCCGTGAGCAGTGTGCAGAGCTGCTGCCAGCCCCTCTCCTCCAGGCCGTCTGTCAACTTTTTGGAGAAGCTGGAGAGGGCTGTTTGCAATTTGCTTCCTGGAATTCAGAGAGGGCATGGGGTGTTTTTCATTATAGAATTCTCACTCCCATCAAAGGGAAGTTTCAGGGAGCTTCAGCCTGAAGCAAGCCCCACCCCATTGCAGCCACCAGCCCTTCCCTTTTAACCCCAGAGTCTAGGAGAATTGCTAGCTGGGTGGGATTCACATACCCTCCCCCGCCCAGAACTCCCCCAAACACTCCAGGGGCTCCTAGTGGGAGGTCGGATCTGCTTGCTCTTAGTTCAGAGACAGGCGGTGGCAATTACAACTTCAGGCTCTAACTTTGGTATCATGTTTGCTTTCAACATTCGCTATCTTGTTTGATTCTCAGAACAGCGCTGTAAGGTAGACAGTGTGAGTGTTACTACCTCCATTTTATAGGTGAGGAAATGGAAGCTCAAATACAAGGACATGACTTCCTATAGTCACATAACCAGTAAGTTACAAGACTAGGGCTAGGACCCACATCTTCCAATCCAAAACCGGTCATCTCTCCCTATTTCCTTCATTGGCCAAGTGTGGCTTTGTCATCTGCACAAAGCAAATGACAGTTGTGATCCTGTTGCCCTTGATTAGGAGTGTTTTGTTCAGGCTGTGGAACAACTCTGGGCTGAGCATGTCCTATGTGCAGGGCAGGCACAGTGCTGGGCTCCGGTAACATAATAAAGAGCAAGACAAGCAGGGCCTTGCTTTCCTGGACCTTCCACACCAGCGGGAAGACACAGTTAGTGGGTCGAGAAACCAATATAATCACAACTTGATCCACGTGCTTTTGAAGGAAAAGCAAACCAGAGGTGGGTGAGATACTTTCGTTCCGTGACCAGGCAGGTCTCTCTGAGGAGACAGTAGTACAACTGAACCTTGAAGGATGAGGCAGGCAACTGTCTGTGGACTTCACAGGGAGGAGGTTAGGTTTGGGGCAGAGCTCACAGGGAGGAGGTTAGGTTTGGGGCAGAGCTCACAGGGAGGAGGTTAGGGTTGGGGCAGAGCTCACAGGGAGGAAGTTAAGGTTGGGGCAAAGTTCTCTCCAACTGCTGAACAGTTAGGGTCCGCATACTGGGCTCAAAGATTTGAGTACGGCACCTCATTGTTCCTATAAAACTCCAGGAGTTGGATATATTATCACTTCCATTAGATAGTTGAAGAACTAAGTGGGTGGGTTTCCCATGGCTTGTTTTTTAATGTATATTTATTCAGAGAGAGAGAGAGAGAGAGAGACAGGCAGAGACAAAGACAGAGAGAGATGATCCACAGCTCGCTCTTTGCTGAGAACAGAGAGTCTGATACGGGGCTGGAACCTACGAACCATGAAATAATGACCTGAGCCAAACTTAGAAACTTAACCGACTGAGCCACCCAGTTGCCCCTGGTTTCCCTTTGCCCTTAATTGCAGAGTGTATTACTACCACTACCTGTCAGTGTGTCAAAACCTGATAACCAACAGGCCAGATTTATTTAAGCATAATATGTATCTTCCTGTCTCCCAGGCAAGATGACTCAGAATTCAGCAGCCTCGCTAAATGCCCAGGACAGTGTCCCACTCCGGTGTGGTCAGCAGGACACTGATGTCCCCAATTGTGGCCCTTTTCTCGGCACAGTCTGGGCTGAGGGCCCTTGGGAGTGAACCAAGGGCTGATGTCCTGGGGGCCAAGGGCAGAAAAAAGGAGGAAGGCTCATCCCCCTACATTAGCTCCTAGTGTTTTCCTAGAACATGTGTATCTGAATCTTTGGTGACTTAACTGAGACATGAGAAGCCCAGGGACTGAGCAAATTAAAACCAGACTGAAGAACTTCATCCAAGTTTAGTACCTCATGATTTCATTCTGGGAGGTTGACCTACTAATGTATCTTTTTTTTCTACGACAGGAAGACTGTCATGCAGCCTTCTTACTCAGCTCCCACCAGAAAGGAGAATTTAGGAACTAAGATAGCTTTTAAAAAGGTGAGGAAGAACCAATACTTTTTTTCTCTCTGATCAATTGAACAGATACTTATGGAATACCTGCTGTGTGTAAAATGTTCTGCAAGGTCTCTCCCCAGAGTGAGGGTGGGGGCCCCCTGTGCTCTAGGAGGTCAGGAGGAACAAGGGATTAGAATTAGATCTGGTTTGGGTTGGAAAAACTGAGAAAGGGAGAAAACTTTTTTGAATCCAAGGACTCCTTTTGGATTTAGTCCATCGCCTTGTCTTCTCCTCGCTGTGGATTTTCTTGAGGGTAGAGTGTGGGTCTCACTCATTAATCAGGAAAAGATTTCTCCAACACTCCCTGTGTGCAAGGAAGTTGGAAGACCTGGGGATATAGAAGGACCAGCTGGGGTCCCTGTTCCCATGGGGTTTCCACTTTACTAAGAGAGAAAACAGGCCCAATAAGCAGGTTAGCAAGCAAACACAATGAATACACATGCATTGTTGTAAGGGCTAGAAAGACACACACGAGCTGAAGTCCAGAGGGAGAGCTGTCTGAGAGGGCATGTCAGGGAAGGCCTTGGAGGAAGTGACATTTAAGCTGAAACACGAGGAATAAAGAGCCAGGGAGCCAACAGGGTGCGGCTCCTAGGCTGGCAGAACAGAGCTTGGTCTGAAGGAGGTGGGGTGGCTAGGCAAGGGGGAGCAGGACAGGCAGGGGGAGCTGGGACTGGGGCGGTGACAGCGAGGGCCAGGTCATTTAGGGCCTTGTGGGCCACGTCAGGGTTTCCAATGTTTGCTATTTGCAGCCGGCAACAACTGGAGTAAGACCCTCCAGGAAGTGATGTGGCTGAGTTATGGTTTTGAACAGTCCTTCTGGCTTCACATGGTGAGTACGTTTGGGGGGGCGGGGCGTGGAGGGAAGCAAGAGACCAGCGAGGAGGCTCCTGCTGGGATTAAGCAAGGAGTGAGCCGCTGGGGCTGGGGCTGTGCTTTGTGCTGGTTTTTTGGTTCAGCTCATGGGAACACCCTATTAACACTCCAAAGGGACTTGTTGACGTCAGGGCCAAGGACCCCCCAACCCCCACCCCATCACCTTGACTAAGCCATGTGTGGGCCTCTCAAAGGACAGGAGGTTTTTCCCAAGCATCGATTTCCTCAAGTATCCTGAGGAGAGAAAGCATCACTTCTACGTTTTCAGTCATGTATTATATATACACAGGTGTATGTGTATATGTGTGTGTTTACAGGTGTGTGTGTGTGTGTGTGTGTGTGTGTGTGTGTGTGTAAACTGATATGAAAGAAATCTCTCCATTGCTATGTGTGGCTTTGGCAAATGCTTCAAGGTCTCCTCTGTGATTCGGAATATTTAGGAGGAAAATCTAAGAAATGCTGACATAATGGAAAGCATTTGGGCATTAGGGTCAGCCAAACCCAAGTTCAAATATAACTTCTGCCATGAACTAGTTGTGTAAATATGAGCAAATTAGCCTCTCTGAGTTTCAGTTTCCTCTTATATAAAACACAAAAATAGCAGGGGGAAGGGAGAGAGGTATAATAGATGAAGTGTAGTCTTCAGAATCCCTCAGACATGGGTTTGAACGTAGTCCCCATTGCTCCAATTGTGTGACTTCGGGTAAATCATATCACTTCTCGAAGCCTCTGCTTCTTCCTCTGAAAAATGGGACAATAAGTTTATCACCCTCATAGAATTTATTATAAATGCCAAATAAAATAATTCATGCAAAGAGCCTCACATAGTGCCTGGAACATTGTAGGTGTCTAATAAAGTCAGTTTACCTCTGCCTCAGTTTCCCTGTCTGTAACTAAAGGGGTTGGTCCGTTGGGGCCCTCCTCAAGTTTCTAAATTTATTTAAAAGAGCTTGGAAGAGGTAACCTATCTGGATTCTTTGGGGGCTCTGGCTCCCCTCCAAGCATCTAGCCCCCAGGTTTGCTTACCACCATAGTGTGGAGAGTAGGCATGGGGGCCAGACTCAGGAGGGTGAGGGCATTGTCTGGGAGCAGGAGTTTTTGGAGCCTTGTTTTTCTTGGAGGTGCGCTAGAGGCAAAGAGTCTCTCCTCTCCCTCCAGAATCTAGTCTCCCCGCCTTCATTTCCAAAATAGTTCCTGGCTCAGACTTTGGGAACCACCAGCCTCCAGCTCTGAGAAATCCCTTCCTCCCTGCCTGTTCCAGAGCCCTGCTGCTCCACCCAGCCACTGGGGCCTGCTCTGGGCCAGCTGTCATCAAGCGAGATCCCCTGTTGTCCAAAGAGGCAGAGGTAGGCGGGACAGCAGACCCTGCTCCCTCTTTCTGGGCTTGTATGGCTGAGAGTGATCATCAGAAGAGAAAAGGGGGCTGCAAACTGAAACAGATGCTTACTCTCTCTCCTTCCTCTCTCATCTAGCTGTCTCTCCTTCCTGCCTTTCTTCATCTAGCTGTTTGCACGACTCTCATCTGCCTGGGAGACTCACTCCCACCCACTTACTTCCTCCCTCTCCCTGGTCCAAAATGTTTGCCGTTGCAACTTTTCCAAACCATTACAAACCTGCTTTGAGAATTGAGTTTCTCTTGTGGGCGCCCAGATGTGTCATAGCTCACAAGTAACAATGACAGTTTTCCAAGACTCTCATCAAGCAGACCAGGAGAGGAGATGGAGATACCTGGGGCCTGGGAGCATTGGGGACACGGTTCTCTGAAAGTACATCATGCATATGACACTTCCACCGTGTTCACCGGGTCTGCCAACCTCCTCTACTGTCATTTAGGCCAACCATGTTGAGTACATGTGACACCAGAGGCACATCAAACTGTAACTTGATTTTTGTCTCCTCTGCCCCTTTGTGATGAAGCCAGGGAAGCCCTGGCAATCCACTCCCATCAAATCCAATCTTCGATCTTTTTTTTTTTTTTTAATTTTTTAAACATTTATTCATTTTTGAGAGTGAGAGAGACAGAGCATGAGCAGGGGAGGGGCAGAGAGAGAGGGAGACACAGAATCAGAAGCAGGCTCCAGGCTCCGAGCTGTCAGCACAGGGCCTGACGCGGGGCTCGAACTCACGGACTGCAAGATCGTGACCTGAGCCGAAGTCGGACGCTCAACCAACTGAGCCACCCAGGCGCCCCTCTTCGATCTTTATTCAAAGGTGACACTTCCTCTTGTTGCTCAGCAAAGATGTGAAGCTGGCAGGGCCATCCGCTCCCTTTCTCAGCTCACCCCTTTCCAGGCTGAAGGAAGGAGAGATAAGGGGACAGGAAGCAGGAAGACTCTTCATGCTTCTTGGCAGGCACAGGGACTGAACTGCTCTGCCTCTCTGGGCTTGGCAGACATTGAAGCTGCCTCTTTCGGGGGTGCCTTTTGCCGGCTCCCTGGGGTTGCCATATTGGACTCTGACCGTAACAGCCCTGAAGCGGGCACGCACATTCTGTTTGTTGGCAAGTCCAGGCCTCGCCCTTGGCCTCTGGCTTTCCGGTGTCTGCCCTGCATGGTTATCACTGCTGGGACCCCTCACTTTCTGTCCAGACCCCTCTGGCCCAGGCTGGCTCCCACTGGGGAATGTCTACTGCCTTCCATCTCCTGGGGAGGCGAGAAGGCAATTGGCCCCCTTCCCATGCTCTCTTTCCCCTTTTGCCCAGCCTGTCTCTCACCTTCCAGCTTTCTCACACAGCCCTCAGAGGCACAGCCACTCTCCCTCCCCCTCCCAGGGACACAGGTCATATTTTAAAATCCTTGATCTGCCAAGAGCGCCAGGAATCATGGAGTGGGCTCACACTGTTCCTTTGTCAATTCTTTGCTTTGGCCTGACCACTCCATTTAGCAGACAGCCTCTCATGAGTCCTGGTGCCCAGGTGGAAGTTTCGATTGTAACACTCTCTTACACTCGCTTTCTAAGTCTTGCTTTTCCCCCTTCTTGGAGACAAGTTGCCCAGAGCTCACCTATGCCCCAGTCCAGTTCTCCTTCTTCATGTGGGGCCTCAGGACTTCCCTCCATTCCAGCAGATGCCCTTCCCCAGGGTCCTTGGTGCTGTGCTCCTGTCTGGGGCTTTCCAAGGTCTCTGTGCATATTTGGAGGAGGTGGGGAGGGCCTGCTCGAGAGTCTTTAAGAACAGGTGCGCAATGCCACAGATAACAGTGCTCTTGATTAAAAAGGGTTACTGGAAAGGGCTAGGGAGGCATTAAAGATACTGAAATAATTTACCAGACTGAAATAATTTTCTTGACTTAATCAGGATTAAAGAAATTTTAAAGACAATAATTTTGTTATTATATGACATAATGTTATTGAAAACAGCATCTAGTACTAAATCACCTCTACCTGGCCAGGGCACCATTATGACACCTATCTAGAGAAACCATCTGAGGTCCAAACAAGGTGAGCCTTGGCTGGAACTAGAACAGCCCCTGCATCTGGGGCAGTACAGCACTGTGGTCTCCCCTCCTCTCCCTGGCAGAAGAGGCCTGGTTTTCTCTCCCCTTCATCTGTCCCCAGGGTTAAGGATTCTGGAGGGGCCAGGAGGAGAGGTAGAGTCAGCCTGTTTTCAGAGGCAGCCTGAAGTCTGGACAGGCTCCTAGGACCGGGGCAAAGCAAGGTTGGAAGGAAAGGGAGGTTGAGGGCCCAGGAGGAGAGGGGGCCTGCCAGCACCACAGCACCTGTTGTTTGAAGGCTCTGGTTAGGTAGCCCAAAGCAGTGCAGTCACAGTGGAGCCAGTAAGGGTTACATATCTGCAAGAGGGCAGGTTGAAGTCTGAAAGGCTCAGCACCAGAGGTGAAGAGACCTGAGAGACCATCTAGTCTAGTGATTCTCAAAGTGGGTCCCTGAACTACCAGCAGCAGCATCACTCAGGTACTCATTTATAATGCAAATCCTCCAGCCCCAGCCCAGACCTACTGAATCATAAACCCTGGGGGCGAGGCTCAGCAAGCCAGGTTTAAACAAGCCCTCCAGGTGAGTCTGACCCATGCAGAAGTGTGGGAACCACTGACCTAGTTCAAACCCCTTATTGCTCAGGTGGGAAAACAGACCCAGAGAGGGAAGAGGTCTTGCCTAAGGTGACAAAGCAAGCTACACTTTGGAGCTCATCCCCAAGGGAAGAAATCATGCCTGGAAAGTTCGTTCTTGAGAGAGAGGCTGTTGATTGCAAAGTGACCGA
Source organism: Panthera pardus (assembly GCF_024362965.1). Taxonomy (NCBI): domain Eukaryota; kingdom Metazoa; phylum Chordata; class Mammalia; order Carnivora; family Felidae; genus Panthera; species Panthera pardus. Next base: position 51,342,194 of record NW_026526765.1, on the reverse strand, counting down.
GCCAATTTATTGAGAGATCTTGGTCAAGTTGCTTATTCCTGCTCTGGACCAAAGCATCTGCGTCTTTACGTGTGGGGCTGGGAGTGCATCATTTCCGAGCATATAACACTCTGGCTTCTGGTGATCATGCTACTGCAGCCACCAGCCTTGAGGACACAGTGTAAAATCAAAATACATTGAGACTTGCAACATTTCTTTAAAGATGACTTCCCATACCACTTTTCCAGGAAGCTCTTACAGGATGGGTGCCACCAAACTGAGGGATTTTTTAAAAATTGTTTTTAATTAAACAAAGAGAGAAAGACCTAGGATTCCTAAAACAGGAGATATAACCCAGGAGAGAGGCAAAGACGATCGCCACAATGATCATAAAGAAGAAGCTAGGATGGCAACTGGTTAGCGTGTGTGGGGATCCAAACAGGAGGATGGGGGGCTCCGGGACTTCTATCATCAGGAAAATAAATGGAACAAATTATCTGATATATTTGATAGTGTGGAAAATAGTGACTTAGGGAACTAAGCCAAGGAAAAAATTAAGTTAATATCTCCAGTAAGGAAAAAATGTACAAGAAAGGACATATAATTATAGTACAGTGCTTAGCTTAGCAATAAACAATACTCATAATAATCCAGAGTGTAAATTTTGACTTTATCACAAATTATATTTTAACTACGTGTGGGAGAAGAAATAGGGGCTAGGGTGTTGGAAGGGGGCATATTCTTCATCTATTATAAATGAAATTCAGAAGATAATGTCTAAAATTGATAAAAAAGGGGCACCTGACTGGCTCAGTCGATAGAGCATGTGACTCTTGATCTCAGGGTTGTGAGTTCAAGCCCCATGTTGGGCGTGCTGCCTACTTAATTAAAAACTTTTGGGGGGGCGCCTGGGTGGCTCAGTCACTTAAGCAACCGGTTCTTAATTTTGGCTCAGGTTCGTGATTTCGAGCCCCACATTGGGGGCTGGCAGCACAGAGCTTGCTTGGAATCTCTCTTTCTCCCTCTTCTCTCTGCCTCTCCCCTGCTCGTGCCCGCTTGCTCGCTCTCTCAAAATAAATAAACATTTAAAAATTTAAAATGGTCTTTAAATAAAAATAAAAACTTTTTTTGGTTAATCAAAAACCATATAGGGGCGCCTGGGTGGCTCAGTCGGTTGAGCGCCGACTTCGGCTCAGGTCATGATCTCGCGGTCCGTGAGTTCGAGCCCCGCATCGGGCCCCTGTGCTGACAGCTCAGAGCCTGGAGCCTGTTTCAATTCTGTGTCTCCCTCTCTCTGACCCTCCCCCATTCATGCTCTGTCTCTCTCTGTCTCAAAAATAAATAAAAACGTTAAAAAAAAAAACACAAAACCATATACACAAGAAGAAATAGCTGAAAGGATTTGGGGTAGGGTGTGAGGTTAAGGATAGGTAGGACTGGAGATCACAGTTTTATGCTGTGTGTGACTTACAATATTATTTGACTTCACAAACAATGTAAGTGTATTATTTCACTTTTTTAAATTTTTTTAATGTTTATTTTTGGGAGAGAGACAGACAAAGCACAGGCTGGGAAGGGGTAGAGAAAGAGGGAGACACAGAATCCGAAGCAGGCTCCAGGCTCTGAGCTGTCAGCACAGAGCCCGAGGTGGAGCTCGAACTCACAAACCACGAGATCATGACCTGAGTCAAAGTTGGACGTTTAACTGACTGAGCCACCCAGGTGTCCCTTCATTTAATTCTTAAAAAAAAAAAAAAAAAAAAAAAAAAAAAAAGTATGCATTATAGCCTGCAGCGGAGTGGCACACACTCTGAATCTGGCCCGTCTGGCTCAAACCCCAGCCCTGTCACCTGCTAATTGCAGGAGTTAGGCTTGTTGTTAAAATTTCTGGGCATCCACTGCCTCACCTGTGTCTCTCTGGCAAGGATGCTCTGAGGTAAGTAACGTACAGAAAGCACTTAGCCCATGCCTGGTGCACAGGAAGCACTTAGAAGAGAGGCTGCTACCATCGCCTGCTGTGCTGCTTGGGTCTGGGGCACCTTGACTCAGAACCAGAGCCTCAGTGCCCACCCGGCCATGTGCTACTCTGAGTCCCCCTGGAGAAGCAGCATAGTTGCAAATCATCACCTACAATTCAAAGTATTTCTACTTGTGCCACGGATTCGAATGAAATCCTAGCTTGTTTCTTTCCGCCCACTGCTCCTCCCAATCGGCCTGACTGGGCTGTTAGGTCCTGCCTCTGTTTCAGCTACACCGAAGGACAGCAGTGCGATGATGAGTGCCCCACCCCCAAGACTTCTCCAAAGTGTATTCTGCGTCCGTGACTCGGTTCATCCAAATATGTCCTCAAGACATGAGAACACTGTCCAGCCACTTGTATATGATGGAGGAGAGAGTCTCTTCCGGCTGCCTCCCCTCCTCCTCTGGTTTCCTTTCTGACTGACCACCAATCAGCTCACAGCTCTTTTGCCTTCCACAGGTGACCACCATGATCCCTTGGGTATTCTTGGCCTGTGCCCTCCCTTGTGCAGCTGACCCGCTGCTTGGTGCCTTCGCCCGCAGGGACTTCCAAAAGGGCTCCCCTCAACTTGTCTGCAGCCTGCCTGGCCCCCAAGGCCCGCCTGGCCCCCCGGGAGCCCCAGGGCCCTCAGGAATGGTGGGAAGAATGGGCTTTCCTGGAAAAGATGGCCAGGATGGCCAGGATGGGGACCGGGGGGACAGCGGAGAGGAAGGTAAGAGGCCCAGTGCCTGTCTCTCCTATTCCTGCCTGGGGTTGACATCCTCTGGCACAGAGGGAGTTTAGTTATGAAAACCGGTATGAATCCCATTTCATTATAAACCAAATTAATGTCTTTTTAAAAAACAGAGCAGTGTATTCTCCTGAAAGGAACAGTAGGTATCAGATCTTGTGTTCCTTCGCCAGCTGCACCATTGACTTGCTGAGTTGCTTTAAACAAGTCTCCTGATATATGATTCAGAACACCTTTGGCTGCAAGTGACAGAACTCAATTCATAGCCTTGAATGGAATTTATTGGCTCATGCAACCAGGAAGTTCAGGAGCCAAGCTTCAACAATGGCTGGGTCTGGGAGCTCAAAGCTGTTGTCAAGGCTCTGCTTATCTGTGTGTGTGGGTTTTGTTTTCACAAAGGCTGGAAGTTTTGAAATGGCTACCAATGGGCTCGAGTCTAACTCTTCATGGTTTGATCCACAGAGCAAATCTCAGCATGACTAATCCTTCTAAATCATATAGGTATCCTGGACCACCAATCCTTTTGGCCGTGGAGGTGAGGTACTACGATCTGCCAGGACTGGGTCATGTGCCCACCCCTGGTGTGTGTGAGTGGGTGGTGAGTTGGTCACTGTGGTTGACAGCCTTGCTGGGACCACACGAAGTCATGAAGGAGGAGATGCCAGGCAGCCAGCAGACTGGACAGTCTCTACAGGCCCTTTCAGCCTTGACATTCTTTGTCTCAGAACTTTTAATGTCAGCAACATCCCTAAATGTATGTTTTAAGCAGTAGGGGAATCATAATAACTTTTATTTGTATGGCATTTTAACGTTGACAAAGCACTTTTGAGTATGCTGCTCCACTGATTGTCCATACCATGCTATGAAGGAGGTATTCTTACCATCCCCATGTTACAGATGAGGAAACTGAGGGTCAAGGGTGATTAAGTTGAGAACAGCACGTCATGGCTGCGAGACCTGAACTCTGGAAACAAACTTGGGGACCTGTTTTGGTGAATTAGTTAACCTTTCTTCATTCCTCAGCTGCTTCATCTCTAAAATAGAGATGATAACAGCACCTACCCCATAGGGGTCTGATGATGATAAAATATGACGTGTGAGGCATCAGCATCAAGTAGATGTACAATAAATGGTCATCTCCCCTTAACTGATGTGCTGAGATCATATAATAGGCTGGTACCTGACTCCAAATCTAGACCTTCTCCTACCATACTAAATTAACTCCTCCAAAGCACCTCCTTCCCCACAGAATAACTACATAAATAATGGTAATGGCTTTGACTTGGGGAGGTATCACAGTGTGTCAAGCACTCATGTCATGGTATCCCATTCCATGGGATACCCCAGTGGTAGCTTCAGTCTGGACTGGTGCTCCAAGCAGGGCCAGACAGAGTTTTCCCTGACATTCATCTTACAGGTCCCAGAGGTGAGAGGGTATCTCTGCTATTGACTTTTTCTCCTTGATCAAGAGCCATGAGGATATAGGCTTGGCCATCTCTCCTGCCCATGCAGAGAGTCTCTGCTGAGAATTAAGGCAACACACCAAGGAAGGTGGTGTTAAGAGACAGAGAGTCCTGACCTGCAAAGCTGGGCCACTCTGGGACAAGTACAGGATATCATCCAACCACCTCTCCCTGACATACACATACAAATCCATCTCCAAAAAGGTCTTAAAAAGTAAAACCAGCTTTTCTTGAAGTTTCTTGAAAAGGTATCAAGAAGGAGGTACACCACATAACACACTGTAGAACTTCCTGATAAGCTTTCTTATCTATTTGTCTCACCCCAAAATCTCCAATTCAAAATGACTCAGTCTTTATTCCTCCTCACCTTTCTCCCACTATTAAAGCAATAAGTTTTGCTTATTTTTATTTTTTCATGGGACAGTTTTATAATCTGACTTTTTTCCCATGTAAAATTTTTTTAATTACAAGTAATACACAAATAAATTCTTATTGTAATATATTCAAACAATACAAATAAAGCAAGAGAGCTCCTTAATTCCTACCCTTCTCATCTTCTCCTCACTTTCCAGAGGTAATTACTATTAATTGGTTAGATGTATATCCTTCCTGGCCTTTTTCTACATAATTTATATATGTGCATAGTAATACCAGGCATTCATTGCCAGGCCCTTAACATTAAGCAATCTGCTCCTGAAAATTAAATGAGAAATTTCAGTGAGAAAATGCTCTTTGGGAATCTATTTCCCAATTACTTAAAATAGGAAAAATTTAAATGCATTACATGTTAACTCAAAAGTTTAAGACACAGTGAAATGCCTACATATATGCATATAAGAAGCAAAGTGCCTTTTTAGAATGAAAAATGCCTACAGCATTGCTTTTTGATCACCCAGTTCATTTGGTGGTTACAAACAGTCACCTGCGTACAATAATACTAGGATTACTTCTGGCACCAGCAAACTTCAGAAGCAGGCCCTCGATTAACATTCAGCAAACTTTTCAAACACCTACACCCAATTCTGCCAGTCTACCAATTATACCAATTATACAATTGTATTTAGATATGACTCAAATCTTTACCCACTTTTGTTTTGTTTAAAATGATGTATTGAATTTAGGGGACATAAATAGACATGTTTCCTGTATAATCATTAGCCAAAAATACTGTATTGAGAGAACTGCACATGTTATGAAATCTGGGTATAAAAAACCAAGGGTCATTCTACAGGGAAACATTACTTGGGGAATGTTCTTCAGGATATGCCAACTATATTCTGTGAGTGTTTACTTACTATGGGCCAGCAACTCTCCTATGCACTTAAATGGTTGTAGAACTAGTTCGTGTTGTGGTTTCCTTTCAACAAAAAAGTTTCAGTCACCTGCTTTTTCCTCTCAACAGTGTACTTTAGAGAAGTTTTCAAATAGTACACATAAATCGCCTCACTTTTTTAAAACTCCTGTATAGAATTGCACAGTATGGGTAGACCATAATTTTGGAATCATTTCTCTTTGAATGTTTATTTATTTTGGGGGAAGAGAGAGAGCACTTACAAGCTGGGGAAGGGCAGAGAGACAGGGACTGAAGATCTGAAGCAAGCTCTGTGCTGACAGCAGAGAACCTGATGTGGGGCTCAAACTCATGAACTGTGAGATCATGACCTGAGCCAAAGTCGGATGCTCAACCAACTGAGCCACCCAGGTGCCCCATGAATCATTTCTCTTTGGACAGGCATTTAGTTGTCCCTAGTTTTGCTATTATAAGCAGTGCTGCACTTAAACTCTTGCACTATGGACAGGGACCTTGTGTACTAGGCAGGGCTCTTACTAAGATTGATATGTTGAAGTCAAGAGGCTTCTTCCAATTCTTTTGTCAACCCATTACCAACACAGCCCATTGAAGGACTGGTCTGGCAGGCAAACCAGACTCTTCCCTAGAAGGCAAGGAGAAGGAAAGGGGTGAACTGTTATAAGTTATTCTTTTTTGCCCTGATCCACAGTGGTTCTGGAGGGTAAGTATCACCATTCCCATTTTCCAGATAAGACTGGGAGAAGTGCCCCAGGTTATACCAGTAGGATTTGCATCCATTTCTATGTGACTCCAAAGCCTTCTTGCTCTTTCCATTACCCAAAGGCTCCTGCTCCAAGGATGGAAAGCCAAGGCCCACAGCCTCTGCCTAGTTCTGTGAAGGCCCCTCCATAACACCAGCTGCTCTGTCTTCCAGGTCCACCTGGCCGGACAGGTAACCGGGGAAAGCCAGGACCAAAGGGCAAAGCCGGGGCCATTGGGCGGGCCGGTCCTCGCGGCCCCAAGGGGGTCAGTGGTGCCCCGGGGAAGCACGGCACACCAGGAAAGAAGGGGCCTAAGGGCAGGAAGGGGGAGCCGGGCCTCCCAGGCCCCTGCAGCTGCGGCAGTGGCCACGCCAAGTCTGCCTTCTCAGTAGCAGTGACCAAGAGCTACCCAAGGGAGAGGCTGCCCATCAAGTTTGACAAGATCCTGATGAACGAGGGCGGCCACTACAACGCATCCAGTGGCAAGTTCGTCTGTGGCGTGCCGGGGATCTACTACTTCACCTACGATATCACCCTGGCCAACAAGCACCTGGCCATTGGCCTGGTGCACAATGGCCAGTACCGCATCCGGACCTTCGATGCCAACACGGGCAACCATGATGTGGCCTCGGGCTCCACCATCCTGGCTCTGAAGCAGGGTGATGAGGTCTGGCTGCAGATCTTCTACTCAGAGCAGAATGGGCTTTTCTACGACCCTTACTGGACCGATAGCCTCTTCACAGGCTTCCTCATCTATGCTGACCAGGACAACCCCAATGAGGTATAGACAGGCAGGTGTTGGGTCTCCAGGGAGGTAACCAGATCGTGGACTTCCAGAATAAGACCCCTCAACTCTCTTCTGAGTGGGAGTGGGACCTCCCAGCCTCGGACATTCCTCTTCTGCCCATTGTTTCCTCCATCATTAAATCCAAGCTTTTTTATTCATCCTCCCACCTCTCCATTCACTAAATTTTTTTAGTGTCCACTGTGTGACAGGCACCATGCTATGCTCTGGAAGGTGCCTCTGTGAACAAGATAGACAGAGGCTCTGTCGTTGTGAGGCTTACATTCTAGTAGGAGATACAACTTACAAATAAGCAATCAAAGAATATAATTATTGTTCCAGGATAGAGACACACATGCCATGGTCAAGAGTAACAGGAATTACTACTATAGTAATGAGACAAGGAAGAAGTTGAAACTGTTTTTAGATTTTACTTTTTTAGGTTTACTTACATAAGGTCTATAAATCTTAAGTGGACAGCTCAATGAGTTTTTACACATGCACACAGCTTGTAACTTCCATGTAAGTCACGAACAGAATATTTCCCCCTCTTCCACTCCCCAAGGCTCTCTTAAGTGCCCTCCCAGTCAGCACCAGGAAGAAGTTATTTGTTTTCAAGTTTACTTATTTAGTTTGAGAGAGAGAGAGAAGAATAAGAAGAGAGAGAGAATCCCAAGCAGTCTCCACGCTGTTAGTGCAGAGCCCAACGCGGGGCTTAATCTCACGAACCGTGAGATCATGACCTGAGCCAAAACCAAGAGTCAGATGCTTAACTGACTGAGCCACCCAGGCACCCCAGGAAGAAGTTATTTTTAAGCTGAGTCCAGAAGCAGAAGACAGAGCAAGACAAAGGTCTGGGGGAAGGGGCCTCCTGGAAGAAGGAGCTTTGGTGCAAAGACTTTGCATCAGGAAAGAGTTGAAAATATCTCAGGGACTGACTGAAGGCCAGAGAGATGAGTGAAGTGAGAAAGGAGACAGGAGGCATGAGGTGTGAGGCTGGATATGATACAGAATCTCACAGGCCATGGCAAAGAGTTCACTCTGCTCAGGAAATCTCATGGAAATCCAAGAGTGAGCTGACATTAATATGGGGATAACCTTGAATCTGCTCAATGCATGAGTAAGCCAGTCTCACACTTAAGCACTTTATTGTTAGTTACAAATCACCTACAGGCTCACTTCTCAATCAGGCGGATACACCAGGATAGGCAAGTGTGCCTGAGAAGATGGCAGGAAGGAGTAACGTGTAAGTGAATCTTGCCCCCTCTTCAGGGGTTTCCAAAGTACAGGGATCTGAGGGACAGAAAAAGCTACAATATGAAGTGGCTGGTGCTGAGAGAGCCCTACAGGTGATTTGCTGAAGAGAAGTTTCTGATGGAGCTGGCAGGTTGCTCTGACTGACCTCTAGCTGGAAAGGTGGGACCAGCAGGGCTGCCTGGGGTGGTCCTGGAAATGGGTGGCTCCTCCTTAAATAAAATGAGGATTACTTAAAATAGCTCCATTCTCTCTGGGCCACAAAAAGTAGGGGATTGGGATGGGTTTAAGAAACCCAGGAAGGGACTTGGGGCCCGAGTGGATTAGTGTATGGGTTGTGGTCCTGCCCATCACCCCCGTAGGAAGGAAGGTGGAAGGTTATCTTTGTCTGTGAAGAGTTCTTTTTTCTTTTCCTTTATTTAAAAAAAAAAAAAAAAAAACTTTTTAGGAGCATCTTTAGCCACTTCTTCTTCCTTCCCCCAGGGATTTAGTCATTTGAAGGCAGTTGACTTAACCCTTTATAGTCTAAGTAATAAATCTGGCCTGAGCAAGATGGGCAGGATCCCAAAGCCCTGTGGTTGCCCCTTCTGGGCCTGACCTAACCCATGTCCCATTGGCACCTTGCCAGGGAAATCCCCAGGGAGGGCCGTGGAGATGGGGAGGGGGGGACGGTAAGGGGGGATCTTAGCATTCTTTGTGGGGGGTGGGGCAGATAGAGGCAGAGACCTTCCTTAGATGTGGTCCAGGGGCTGCTGGAAATGGTGTGATAGGAGCACCTATCACATGGTTTGTGGCATGTGGGACAGGAGCAGGTGACACGGTTGAGAGAGTTGCTGGCAGCCTGCTGATGGTGAGGGTGAGGGCTGGCTTATCCACTCCCACTTCTGAGGTGGCTGCCTCTGTGGGGGGCCGCTTGAAGTCCTTAGGCAGATGATGCAGGATGGAGGCCCAAGTGAGGAAGGCATTCCAAGTAGGTGGCCTTCCCAGGCACGCTGGGGTAGCAGCCTCTCCTCCTGCCTCTGGCTGCTCGCTGTGAGCCTCAGCAAACAGGACCTGTCTTTACACCTTCACGTTTGTAGGCATTGATGAAGACCTAGAACCCGGTGCATCTTAATACAATAAAATTGCCCTTGAACCCCAGTTCTTTTCTCATAAGAGGCACACTTTGAAAGGCAGCCACTGTTAAAGATAAAGAAAGCTGCTACTAGTTAAAGTGGTAAAGATAGATTTTAATCAGTAATATAATCTTACAATAGGGAAAAGTGTCCCACGTGAACTGAACCCAACTTGGATTTGTACAGAGGTGACTAAGTGTTTTAAAGGGGGATGGAGGGAATAGGGATGGGGGGCTCTGTGGGACCAGGGAAGTGGAAAACTACAAAATAGAGGAAGGGAGCTGGTCCATGTGACACCCACCTGGGTCTGCTAAGTGGTGTTTATTGAAATTGGGTTCCTACCCTCCAACAGAGACTGGGAGACACAGGGTGCCATCTTCACATGTTGGCTAGAATAAATAGCACATTCCTTTGGCTTCCTAGAGTTTTCTCAATCAGCCACTTTAAGGGGGGCTTAGGGTCATCCTAGGGACCTGACCCTGAGCTATTAGAAACTGTGTTAATGTTCGTTCAAGTCTTTATAGGCTGAGCTTGACAGGCCTAGTCAAGAAGAGGGCTCCGAGTAGTGTGAGTGGTGTTTGAGCCAAGAAAGAGTCTTTGTCACCATCTCCTTTGGAGAAAGCCTGGACGATCTGCAGCTCTGATTATCATGGTGCAAAGAGCACCAGGCCCACGCCGCCCTGACGAGCCAGCCTTGGCCCTGGCTGGACCTCACGGCTCCTCTGACAAGTGAGGCTGGTTGCATGTCATGTGTCTGCGGGGTCTCCCAGGGCTGACATCCAAATTAGGACTATGGCTAGGGGCGGGTGGCAAATGAGACACTTACCTCAGACACAAAATTTAAGGGGGTGCCAAAAACCTCAGTAACAAATACGAATAGTATTTTAAGGTAATATTTTAATAAATCAAAATTTATGCAAAAAAAACCCTCTACAATGAACAAAATATCAGAATTTTAAGTAAACCTGGGATCTGACGGTGCTGTGATTACAGTGAGGTGAGGGAGGCCACAGACCCTGGCAGCATCAGATGCCTGACAGCCAGGCCCTGGAAGGGGAAACTCTCTTTTCTTCCACTTCCGGCCTGTCATCTTCGCTCATTCCACTAGGGGGAGAACGTCTACCACACAAACCTCCAGTCCTGAGGCTTAGAGGCTTGAAGAGCCTCTCTCGTCTTTCTCTAGGCTATTTTCTAGATTCAGAGCCAAAGGGAAAAAAGAGAGATTCTGGCCATTGGTATTATGCAGCCATGACCTTCCACTGGGGAAAAGAAAAGGAATAAAACACAAGAGCCGCGTGCCTTCCTAACACTTTCAGTTAAAGGATTTCACATATGCTCAAAATTGCAGAGATAGCAGGGATAGTGCAGGAATACAGCAGTTGTCTGGGAAACAAGAGATCTGGGTTCCAGTCTTAGCTCCTCCTTGATTTCTTGAGTGGCTTTGGCCAAGTCATTTCCCATCTGGTGGCCTCAGTTTTACCATCTGTACAAGGAAGGGTTGGATCAGATGGTCTCAGAATCCATTTTGGCACTGAACATCTATGTTTCTGTCTCTGAAGCAGAGCTAAGGAGAAGAGTTCATGAAACATAAATTAAAACAGCTGGATGAATCAGGCCAGCATGTTCTGAAAGGCTGAACTTCCATTTTCAGTCTTCTTCCACTGAAGAGTTTCAACCAACTGCTGGTACTAGGTTTCCTGAGCTGGAAGACAAGTCACTTTCTCTCACATTAGCCTTAGGCTGGCTTTTTCCATGTATTGTATCTTTTCAGCTTCTCAACATCCCAGTGAGCAGCTATGAGGATCATCATCCCCACTTTACAGATGGAGAATTTTGAGCCCTTAGAAAGGTTAGGTCAGTGCCAAGGTCGCCTAGCTGGTAAATGCAAGGCCGGGACTACAAGGGCATCTGAATCCAGAGGGTGTGCTTTCAGTGATACTGGCCACCAGCAGATCCATGTGTGGGCCCTCCCTGCCACCTGTGTGTCCCCTGGGAGAAGGAGAGCCAGGGAATGAGAAGTGCCCTGATCTGGTGAGTGGTGAGGGGGCTGGGCCCCAGACACTGCCCTCCTACAAAGAAGGATCGAGTCTACAATGGATTCAGCAGACATCTCCTGAGGACTTGCCAGGTCAAGGCACCAGTGGTCCCCTGGTCAGGCAGGGAGTCAGACCTGGGGAGTCAGAACCCACCAGGGCAGGTGGGGGCATGGGAGGGGCTGAGACAGCTGTACCTCCTCCAGCCTCCTTGCAGTTTCCTTAGTGGGGCCTGCAGGGCCCAGGGAGGGGAGGAGTTGTCTGGCCTGTTAACAGGCCAGTTAGCTGGCCCTATGGCACAGCCAGTTTTGCCAATCCCTGACCCCTGGCTGAGGGAAAAACTAAAACAGGAAGGCTCCAATTCTGCTCTTTAATGGGGGGTGTTCATTTTTCATTATCCCCTTTCTTGGTGCCACTCCCACAGCTGTCCTTAGGCCCAGATGGACAAAGAATATAAAGCTCTGAGGATGAGTTGGAAGGTCTAACTCTTCAACCACAGTGCCTGAGGGCAATGCTATGCTCCCTGGTTCCTAAGAACCTTGGAGAAATTTCTGGCCTCATCCCTCCCACTCTCCCGGCTTCAGAGACAGAGCTTAGAAAAAAATTTCTCAGAAAAAACACAAAGACGGCTCTGGCCAAATCGCTTTTTTAAAGCCATTCTTCATCTACTTCATAATTTTTTCCCTCAGATTGGCCCTGATTAAAAACAAGAAGGAAGAATTATCTCTGGGATTTATTTTCACTGATGCCCTTGTAAATTAGCAAGGCTATTTTACCTATTCATGCCCTATCCCATGTGGTCTTTGATCTTCAAGTTGAGGCTGACAGTTATCCAAAATGGCCTCCTCGTATAAAAAGTCCATATTCCACTTGGGGCTCTCCTATCAAATAAAACTCATTTAATGTATGAGCTTAATTACATGGAGACCAAGCGCCCTGGAGGTGAAAGGCTAAGGAGGGCATTAAATCTGGAACCACTTCTCACTGCCCCATCACTTGGTAGAACTGTATGGGCGAATCACTCTTGAAAGGCTCCCCATCCCCTAGTTGTTGTCCCCTTCAGGCACTGTACAACCAGAACTTGCCCAGGGCAGGGTGTGGAGTGTCTGGAATAGCCACCTTTTATGAGTAATAGAGAGGAGAGGGGAACAGGAGTCCTGACAGTGTCTGCCCACCTCTGCAAAGGGGCCTGGGGTCAAGGGTGCTTTGAGAAGCTCTAGAAGGCAGACTTAAACAACTATTGCACTTCATCTTGTGACTGTTTTTGGCCAGTTTATTTATTCAACATATAATTATTGACCCTCAGCTCTGTGCCAAGCACTGAGTTAGGCATTGGAAATACTAGGATGAGCAAAACACAGATATGGTCTCTGTCTTCTTGGAGCTTAGAGTCTAGCACAGATGATAGATGTTGGACAAATGACCACCAAATAAATGTGAAATGTCAGTTGTGACATGGTCCCATGACAATGGCAGTGAGGATTTGTTCTGATAAGAGAGGTCAGGGAGAACTTGAACTGGTAGAAAGAAGACAAAGATGAGAGCTACAGGGTGAATTAGCCGTGGGCAGCCAAGAGGAGAGGCATTCCAGGGCAGAGGATCACATGCAAAGACACTTGGTGTGACAAAACCTGGCAGCTGGAGGCAATCAAAAAAGTCCCCTCCCTCAGGCCATGGGGCGGGGGAAAGGTGTAAGAGGAGGAGATGACTGGAAGAGCCCAGATCTTGAAGACTGGTGGGTCAAACTGAAGACTTCTGTCTTGACCCCGAGAATAACGGAAAACCACAGAATGATTTTAAGTGGGCGGGTGATAGAAGCAAACTTGGGTTTGAGAACTTGCTTGAGATCACTCTTGCAGCCATAAGAATAACATTTGAAGTTAACCTAAAGAAGAGCTTTCTAATGGAATGCTTGACTTTGGGAAAGTAATGACAATGAACACATTTGTTGGCCTTTTACAAGGAATGAAGCACTGTGCCATGTGCTTTTCATGGATTAATACATTTGGCCTTGAGAACAGCACATCAGATAGGTGTGTTACTATGATGCACTTTTTACAGATGAGGAAATAGAGGCACAGAAAGTTGGTTGTGGTCACTCAGTGGAACAAGTTGCAGAGCAGGGGCTCAAATCCAAGTCTGTCTGACCACAGAGACCCCACTTATAATGACTGCAGCACCAGAAGGCATCAAGTGACCACAGCCCTGGTCCCCAACCTTGGTTGCACATTGGAATCACCTGGGTGGGGCGTTAAAAATGTGAATCCTCTTCCCAGAGAGATTCTGTTACAATCAATCTGGAGTGAAGCCTGGGAATTGGGAATTCTTGTGAACTCCCCAGATGGGTTTACAGATTGTGTGGCTTGGTTGAGCCCCACTGCCTACAGCCTGGGAAGACACTTGGGAGTCTGTTGTAACTTACAGCCATCTCTCCGGCTCTGCTCAGTGACCTCCGAGTTCCCTTCCAGTTTGGATATTCTGCGATTTTATGATATACCAGTTGTGCTGCCAGAAGCCTTTCTCCCAAGGTGAATGGGTTTCTGGAACTGACAAATAGAGGCCAAGGGACCTAGGTAACGCAGCATTGGCTCTAATGGGTAGGCACCAAGAGCCAAGTCTTCAAGGCTGCATCTTGAGTCCTGCCAGCCACCTTCCCTCTGGCCCAGCCCCATCCTGCAGACAACTGGAGAGGAGGAAGAGCTCTCGGAGCACAGCCAGAGCTGGATGTTGCTGGCTATTGGCCCCATTACGGGGGACTGATCCACTCCTTTGAGAGTATCTGCGACCTTGGAAGATAGGAGGATCCCTCCCAAGGCCAATGCCTCCCAGACCATGCCTGAGAGCTGGGTGGTGAAAAGAACTGGAGAACATCCCTCACCTGGCCCCCTGGAGGCTCCTTGGCTTCTTGTAAGTGTGGCTGCCTAGAGCAGGTTATGACCTCTTCCCCTGTGTCTCTCCAGCCAGGCTGGTTTGCTACCACTTGAACCTGCCAAATTTATTCCCCCATCTAGGCCCTGCATTTGCTGGTCCTTGGGCTTAGAATGCCTCCTCCAGCTATTCCCTTGGCAACTCTGGGCCCAGCACCCAGGCCTGACCACTTGGCAGAGCTCTGAGCAGACCCTGAGTTGAGGGGCCCAGAGGCAGCTCATGCCTGAGCCCACACACACTCCCCACTCCCACCCCCCTCACCTCCCCCCATCCATGCTCCTCCCAGATGCTTCCTCCCTAACATCTGGGGTAAGATTTCATCTGCCCCTAAGGAGGCCAGCCCCACATGAACTACATCACTGGCAGTCTGAAGATTCAAATCACAAATGCTCACATGACTCTCTCTGAGCTCAGAGGCTGCACAACCACAGGAAGCTGAAAACAGGTAAGACATGGGGCACCCAGGTGGCTTGGTCAGTTAAGCATCCAACTCTTTGTGATCTCATGGTCACGATCTCAGGTCGTGGTCTCAGGTCGTGATCTCATGGTCATGAGATTGAGCCCGTGGCGACATGGAGCCTACTTGGGATTGGGGTACTCTCCCTGCCTCTCTCTCTGCTCCTACCCCTCCTCAAAATAAATAAATGAACTTAAAAATAAAAGCAGTGGGGCAGTGGAAAATAAAACCACTACCTCACGTTTGAGAGCTGCTTTCTGGCTTTTCCAGGCCCTCCTGGAACTATTATCTCATTTATAGACTTAGAATCTGACAGCCTCATAGCAGCCACATGTGCCCCCCTCACAATATAAATAAAAAATTTAGGGGACCAGAGATTTTATGGCTGGTACAAAGTCATGAAGCCTAAGCTCCAAGCGCAGCCAATTTGGATGCATCTTTGATTTTCAGGATAATTGTGCAAGATTGGCAGAACAGTATCAATAGCCCATTTGACAGATCAGGAAACAGAGGTGCAGAGACGAATCAATCTGCCCAAGGTTACACCGGACCTCACTGGCAAATAAACACCAGAAATCTGCACTCTTGGCCCTGCCACCATTACACCCCAGAGCGCTGCTTCTATGACGGGCAGCGAGAAGGCAGGGGCAATGCAAATAATGCCAGTTGAAGTGAGTTCTGAGTGGAAAAGCTGCTTTTAGGACTGTGAATTTGCAACTCCTCAGAACTAGAGTTTGCCAGAAAAGGTCAGTCCCAGCCCAGTATTTTTCCTTCACCCCTGGGAGTTTTGTTTTTTTCATTTATTAAATGACAATAAGTGATCATTCTTACTCCATAGGGCCATCATGAAGATTAAATGAGATAAAACCCCAAAATCTATGACCTAAACTTAACAGCCAATAAAGAATAGTTGCTATTTTTACTTTAATTACCATTATTATAATTTCCATGATAATCATAACCATTCTGGAAAACAAAACGAAACAAAATATGAAAACAGCTTCCTCCAGTGATGAGGCCTCATTTCCAGCCTTCTGGGCTCCTAGCTGGTAAAATCAACCCAGAGGGAATCTGTCCTTTCTTCCCTTTCCTTTTTTCTTCCTCAAAACACATTTGTGTGCTGGGGCCAAATATAGTACTGGCTTCTGAGGGCCTATTGTTAAATTTTCAGGAATTTTGTGAGCTGGTAAACACAGCCATTATTAAAATTAAATTATGTAAACCATTGGGAGCCAATTCTTCATGGTTCTCTCTCATTTTAGCTGGTATTGCAAGTGGAGGCATTGACTCTTCATTCCGGGTGGTCTTTTCAGAGTTGTTTAGCATTTACCTCCAGAAGAAAGGGCAGGTTTGCTTATCATTCAGAATAATAAAAATGATGTTTACCTCTGAGCATTACAAAAGATGATAAGTTATCATAAGAGATTCAAGTCCCTAAGCTCAGGCTTCCTCTCCCATGTTCAACGCACAGTAAGCGTAAGTAGCAGCTGGCCCACTTTGCATCCCCCCATGGGAATCGGGGCTCAGGGAACTAGTGCAAGATAATGCTGATTACTGATTACTGCAGCTGCTGTGAGTAATAAAGTCCTTTGTTTCTGACCTGGGAGTCTCATGTATTTTGCTGGCATCCATGAAACTGACAATTTGTTAGCTTACAAGTAGGATAAACTCTTAGAACTTTCCAAAGTCTTGATATAAAATTAAATAAATTACACTAAAACAAACAAAACAAAACAAAGGTAATAAATACTTCCTACTACATTTTATTATTACCTGTATCTGTTGTAAGTTTGGAAATACTACATATTAGTGTGCTTCTGAGCAGCTCTTCCTGACTCTGTGCTCAGTGGCATAGTACTGGTAGCTTGAAGTCAGCTATGAAGGCTGTATTTGTACCACAGAAATTTCCCCTCCCCATCTGGAGCCTGTTGTGAAACATTTACCTTCACATCACTATTGAAATCTTACAAATTTCTCCCCAGCAGTTCTCAATGAGGAGCTTGTTAAAATGCAGACTCTACATTATACAAAAATTAACACAAACCTGATCACAGATTTAAGTGTAAAACTTTAAACTTTCAAACTTTTAGAGAAAAGCTTAGGAGAAAATCTTTAGGATATGGCTGGTCAGAGAATCCTTAGACTTGACTCCAAACTGACCTATATAAGGAAAAATTGAAAACTAAACACTAAAAACTTTTACTCTGTGAAATACCCCATTAAGAGGATAGGAAAACAACCTATAGAGTGGGAGACAGTATTGCAAAGCACAATTACGACAAAGGACTAGTACTCTATATTGAAGAAACTCTTAAAACTCAATACTAAAAAGCAAGCAATCCAATTAGACCATGGGCAGAGGACATTAAGAGACATTTCAGCGAAGATAAAGAAATGGCAACTAAACACACAAAAACAAGATGTTCAAGATCATTAGCTATTAGAGAAGGTACAAATTAAACCTACAGTATCACTAGGCATCAAAATGGCTAAAATTAAAAACAGTGATGATAACCAAATTCTGGCAAAGATGCGGAAAAACTGGATCACTCTTACATTGTTGGTAGAGATGTAAAATGGCAGTCCCTCTAGAAAACAGCTTGGCAGTGTCTTTTGAAAAGTAAATATATGGGGCTCCTGGGGGGCTCAGTCGGTTAAGCATCCAATACTTTTTTTTGTTTTGTTCTGAGAGAGAGAAAGAGAGCAAACACACACTCACAGTGGTGGGGCAGAGGGAGACAGAGACTCTCAAGCAGGCTCCACACCCAATGCAGAGCCCGTTTCAGGGCTCAATCTCAAAACCATGAGATCACAGCAGAAAACAATCTTGAGCATTTTGCTGAAGTTTACTCTGAGCCAGACAAATACTTTGTTGGGTACTTTTTATGGCTGTCTCCCTCAATCCTCACAACACTATATATTGCTGACTGGACTATCTTTGGACTCATTCTTAAAGATGAAGAAATGATACAAAACGAAGTCACAAGGAACAGCTGATAAGTGCTGGAACCAACACAAAAACCCAGACAGCTTGAGTCTGGAACTGTGCACAACACTGTGACAAGTAGTATTTTGGATGCTTCAGAAGTATCTTGTCTAGGAGTGCCTGGGTGGCTCAGTGGGTTAAGCATCCAACTCTTGATTTTGGCTCAGGTCATGATCCCATGGTGGTGGGATCAAGCCCAATGTCAGGCTCTGTGCTGAGTGTGTGGAGCCTGCTTAAGATTCTCTCTCCTTCTCTCTCTGCCCCTGTCCCCTGCTCATGTTCTCTTTCTTAAAAAAAAAAAAAAAAAAAAAAAAGTAAATATACAACTACCATACAAGCCAGCAATTGTGCTCATAGGCATTTGTCCCAGAGAAATGAAGACTTGTGTTCACACAAAAACCCGTACACAATTATTTATGACAACTTCATTCATAATAGCCCCCAAATGGAAACAGCCCAGATGTCCTACAATGAGTGAATGGTTGAACAAATCATGATATACTCATACCATGGAATACTACTCAAAGATAAAAAGAAACACACCATTGATACACACAACAACTGAGGTGAAGAACTATAAAGAAAAAAATTCATCCCTTTGGCCCAGTAGTCCTACCTTGAAGAAGAGGGAGATGCTAAACATGGAAAGATTAGTTATTTAAATAAATACTTACTAAGCACCTATATGTTCCAGGCTCTGTTGTAGACACAGCAGGTAAAGCAACAAACACAATAAAGATTGCTGCCTTTGTGGAATTTATGTTCTAATAGAGAGATAGGCAATAAATCAGGTAAATAGGTAAAATAGTATGTTGGTTGTCCCTACCTACTATGGAGAGAAAGTAAAGTGGAGGAGGAAATAGGAAGCTGGTTGGGGGTGGGTTGTGATTTTGGCAAGGTGTTCAGAAAAGGTGTTATTGCAAAGGTGACACTTGAGTAATGACCTTTTCGAAGATGATATGCGAATATCTAAGGGTGTTGTGGGGGGGGAAGGGGAACAGTTAGGGAGGAGGGAACAATAAGTACAAAGACCTGAGACAGCAGCATTCACGGTATGATGGCCAAGAAGCCACTGTGACAGGAGCAGAGGGTCAGGGAAATAACGGTGCAGCAGATCACGTATGACATCATGGACCACTGACCTGACACTGGCTTTCACTTAGTGATGGAGAGCCACCTGCAACATTTTTAACAAAGGTGTTACATAAATGATGGACATGTAAACAAATAAATGCAGGTCCCAGGTCCTCCAGCAGAGTGCTGATTGGGCGGGCCAAATCTGGCAGTGTTCTCAAGTAGGTTTCCTAGTGATCCACAAAAGAAAGGGAGTGGGGTAGGAACCAGCTCCAGAGAAATGCCATCCTTGAACCTAGTTACACCAAATTATAGATAAATAACCCTGTGGAGCAGGGAAGAGATGTTTTCCCTCTCCTTTTTCTAGCTGTGCTGCCAGGCTTTGATTCTGTGGAAGGCTACATGAAATCCTAGCAGCACATTGGCCTGGGCAGTGGGACATTGGCAGGCTGCAGCTGCCCCTCCTCCCCACCCCATCTCGACCCCAGGGTCCAGTCACTCCTTAATGCCTCGTATACAACTTCTTGTTTCCACTTTATTTAAAGCTTTTATTTGGGGGACAGGGATGCCTGGGTGGCTCAGTCAGTTGAGCGAGCCACTCTTGATCTCCGCTCAGGTCATGATCTCATGGTTTATGGGATCCAGCCCTGCTTCTGGCTCTGTGCTGACAGTGTGGAGCCTGCTTGCGATTCTCTCTCTCCCTCTTTCTTTGCCCCTCCCCACCACCCATCCCTGTGTTCATGCCCACACACACTCCCTCTTTCTAAATAAATAAACATTAAAAAATGAAATGAATGATAGAATTGAGAAAAATTCAATTATCACACCCATTCTGCAGATAATAAAGTTGAGGCTTCTACATTTAGAAGTATAAAATCAAAGACTTGAACACACAACTATTGCTTCTGGCCCAGCTCCCTTATTTTAGCAACTGGCAACCCCATCCACCTGCGTGCTTAGCTCAAAAATCTTGGGATCAGAGGCACCTGGCTGGCTCAGTCAGTGGAGCATGAGACTCTTGATCTCGGGGTAGTAAGTTCGAGCCCCACATTGGGTGTAGAGATTACTTAAAAATAAAATCTTAAAAAAAAAAAAAAGGTTGAGACCATTCCCTCTATCACAGTGTTGACAAAGAGAGTTCATCTTAATCCTAAATTAGCGGGACCTCGGTTTGGCAGATGGAGCCTCCTACCACAACTACCATCTGTTGATTTTTTTGCTCCATGGCCCAGCTCCTGAATTTTGCTGATATGCTTTAACCTTTAAAATACATGTGACTTTGACATTCTACTTATTAACATCTCTGTCTATTGTGAACATAGAAATAAAATGTATTCTTAGCCATATTTTTGAATAATAGTGAAACTTGAAGGAAAATGGGCCGTGGCCTTGGGCACCCAGAGCACATTGATAACATTATTCCATTTAGTTGTGTGTTTCCAATTAGTCAACCACAGCTTGCACTTGGCAGATATGGGTAACAGATGAAAAGCACTCTCTGTGTCAGCATTAATGTCTCGCTGAAAGCAAGTCAGTAACGATTTGTAAGATGAGGCATACATCAAAGAGAAAACCACCATAGCATCAGGCCGAACCATTTCAGGGTAAGCAAGGCTTTATGTATTTAACGTGAAGGATGTGTTTGGATGTGCTTTTGGCATGCTGCTTCTTATAAATTCTTAGTGTTGAAAGCAATTACGACTTTTCGCTCTGGCAGTGGTGAACTCAAAAATATACTTTTTATTTGTTTATACCTAAAATACATATATATTTGTTAATTATTATCTTTGTCTTGGATTTTATTGTTCTATCTTCAAAGCCATCTCTTATTTGTGGGACTGAGGCTTAATCACAAGTACTTGGGCAGAGTATAGTACTGTAGTTAATTTTGCCAGGTATTTTTCAGGTTTTAGTATACTTAGGATGAATCCTTGTGCTAATACTAGCTCTTGCTGGGATGCCTGAGTGGCTCAGTCAATTAAGTGTCTGACTCTTGATCTCGGGTCTTGAGCTCAAGGTTCAAGCCCTGCGTTGGGCTCCATGCTGGTTATGAAGCCTACTTAAAAAAAAAAAAAAAAAAAAAGACTAGCTCTTGCTTACTGAGCCCTTACAATGTGCCAGGACCCCTAGTGTTTCCTCTGCATTATCTAATGTAATTCCTTCCTATCCAGTGTAGATTTCATGGTCCAACATTATAATCACTCCCTTACACAAACGACCTTAATGTCCTTATCTTCTCTTCCTATTATTCTTCCCTAGAAAAACTTTGATCTGGCCACACCCAAACCTCTTCTTTCTCCATTCACTTATTCCCAATTGAATGTTGAAGAGAACAAACTGTACCAATTGGCCTCACTTTATTATTATTATTTTTTTAATTGGTCTCACTTTATTTTTTTAAATATTTTTTAAAGTGTATTTATTTATTTATTTTGAGAGTGAGGAAGTGCAAGTGAGGAAGGGGCAGAGAGAGAGGGATAAATAGAGAGAATCCCAGGCAGGCTCCACACCACCAGTGCAGAGCCTGATGAGGGGCTCCAACTCACAAAGCATGAGATCATGACCTAGGCTGAAGTCATCTCCTGAAGTTCATCTACTGAGCCACCCAGGCACCCCAATTTGGTCTCACCTTAAATTCATGTCTTCAAATCTCTAACGGCACAAAATGTACCCTGGAAATTCTATCAGCTTCCCTCCTAGACTCCCAGCATTCTCGGTGAAAAGTTCCTGAAGTGGCAAGCAAATGGTTTGTCCAAGGAGCTGAGTGATGAGGTAGGGGGAGAGTAGCGGGGGGAGTGACAGAGAGGTTACAGGGACCCAGATCATGTAGGCCCTTGTAAGACCTTGTAAGGACTTGGCTTTTATGTTGAGTGAGCTGGAGGACATTTGGACGGTTCTGAGCAAAGGAGTGGCAAAGTCCAACTTAGATTTTTACAGCATCACTCCAGCTACTGTTTTGAGACTAGACTGTAAGGAGCAAGGACAAAATCAGGGAGACGGAAGATGGTTGCAAAAACCTGAGCAAGAGATGATCTTGGCTTGGCCCCAGGTGGTTGCAAGGAAGGAGGTCAGAAGTGACCTGATTGGTGCTATCTTTGAAGGCAGAGCCAACAGGGTTTGCTGATGATTTGGACATGGGGTGTGACAGAAAGTAAAGAGTTTGGCCTGAGCAACTATGAGGCTGGGAATTGTCCTTTCCTGAAATGGCAGTGGGAGGAGCAGGTTCAGAGGGTAAGGGCTCAGGGAAGGAAGTAACCGAAGACCTTGTTCTGGACACATCAGTTTGGAGTTGTCTGTTAGATGTCCTATTAGTTTCCTAGGGCTGCTGTACAAATTACCACAATCTTGGTGACTCAAAAGAACAGAAATTGGTTCTCTCACAGTTCTGGAACTCAGAAGTCTGAATGCTAAGTGTCAACAGAACCATGTTCTCTCTGAAGGCTCTGGGAGGACCTGGTCTTTGCCTCTTCCAGCCTCTGTGGCTGGTGGCATTCTTTGACTTGTGGCCATATTGCCTGTCTCCCACAGAGGCAGGAGAGAACCAAGGGACTATGGTGTGGGAAGCCAAGTATCTTAGTCCATTTGGACAACTATGGCCAAGTATCATACATTGATTGTGTCATAAACAATAGAAATGCATATCTCGTAGTTCTGGAAGCCGGAAACTCCAAGATCAAGGTGCCAGAAGACTTGGTATCTGGTGAGAGCCCACTTCTTGGTTCATAGACAGACATCTTTCTGCTGTGTCCTCACATGGTAGAAGGGACAAGGAGCTCCCTGAGGTCTCTTTCAGAAGGGCAACAGTCTAAAGTTCATGAAGGCCCCATGCTCATGACCTAATCACATTCCAAAGGCCCCACCTCCAAATACCATCACATTGGGGATTAGGTTTCAACACATGAATTTGAGGGGGATACAAATATTCAGTCCACAGCACCAAGTGAAGATACTGTTGCAAAAAGGAAGAAATGATCAACCATGTCACGATACAGCAGGAAAGGTAGGATGAGGACCAAGTGTTGACTGTTGGCTTTAGCAAAATGGAGCTCAGAGGAAATTTTGGAAAGAGCCATTTAGGAGGAGAAATAGAGGTAAAACGTGGCTGGGGAAGATTCAAGAGACAACAGGAGGCTGGACCTTTTCTGAATCTGTTCATTAGCTCCAGTAGCTTTCTTGTGACTTTGGGATTTCCTATACATAGGAAAAAAATTGGAAACAGTGATGATGGTTGCCCAGCAGTGTGGATGTGATTAACACCCCTGGATCATACACTAACAATCTTTTAAAGGGCATATTCTGGGTGGCTTTGTCCAACTAATTTAAGTGGCCGACTCTTGATTTCAGCTCAGGTCATGATCTCACGGTTCATGAGATTGAGCCCTGAGTCAGGCTCCACCTGCTGTGTGGGATTTGCACACACACTCTCTCTGTCTTTCTCAAAAATACATACATACATACATACATACATACATACATACATACATACATGTTTAAAAGGGGCAATTTCTCTGTTATGTGTATTTTATCAAAATAAAGTATTAAAAAATGAGAAGAGATGCTGGTGGAAAACTGTTTTGAGAAGTTCTGTTGAATGTTTGTTGAAAGTAGTGAGGTGAGGTAGCAAAGAGGGAGATTTGAAGTCATTTTTGCCTAAGGGAATGTTGCAGCATGTTTCTATACTGATGGGGGCAACCTGGCAGAGAGACAGTTGGTCTGTGATAACAGGAGGGAAGGCAGCAGGAAGGTGAGGAAGAATGATGGGGGACTTGTGCAAATCCTCTTCTGAAGGCTTCTGTCTTCTCAGGGAGGTTGGAGGCCAGGGTATCAGTCAAGAGTGAAGATGGGGACAAGGTGTTGGAGGTTGAGCAAAGGTGTGAAACAGTGGCCAGGGTCCTCACCGGGGCCTTCACACCAGCACAACAGCCTGACCTGGGCACTGTTAGAAATGCAAATGACCAGGCCCACCCCTTCTTATCAGGGATTCAGAACCCCGGGGAATGGGGCCAGCCATCTGTGTTTAACAAGCCCTCCCGGTTTGTCTGAGGTCGATCTGATGCCCTGTCTGGCCTGAGAAGGCCAGGCCTACGGGGAAATGTGCTGTACCTGCTGGGCGTTAGCAGCCCTGAGCGCTGGCGTAGAGGTTCTGATGTGGAGTCTGGAGCTGAACTGCCCAGGGTTCCATTAGAATTCTCCCACTTAGCTGTGTGATCCTGGGCCAGTCCCTGGACCTCTCCATGCCTCAGTTTTCTCATCCTGAAAATGCAGATGATGATAATAATCCTCATGAGGATCAAATGACTTCTTCTGCGGAGAGCACTTATAATGGTACCTTCCCATAGGGAACAAAATGCATGTAGCTATTATTAATAATTCAAAATGAGGCCTTCAGAGGCACCTTGGTGACTCAATCAGTTAAACATCCGACTCTTGATTTGGGCTCAGGTCATGATCTCGTGGCCATAAGATCAAGCCCCAGGTTGGGCCCTGCACTGTGCATGGAGCCTGCTTAAGATTCTCTCTTCTTCTCCCTTTGCCTCTCCCCCTCAAAAAAATAAAAGTAAAAATAAAAAAGTAAAGTGAGGTCTCCAGCATGGTTCTGTGTTTTTTATTGCAGCACCTAGTTGCTTAGGAGTAGAGCAAATGACTGTTACATTCTCCAGAAGGCTGGAATTTTGCCATGTAGAAGTCGTAAAATGAGAAAAGGTAGCTGAGGAGTTAACTTTTAAGTTAAGCTTAAAATTTCACTGGTAAGCTGTGGAATCTGCTGTGGGCAGAAGCAAGTATGGGCCTGATAGCAGGTGCATGGGACAGTGAAAAGGTGGAGATCAATGGATGGAGGGTGTAGTGAGATGAAATGGTTGTTGGACTTGAGGGGCCAGAGGGGTGGGTTGGAAAGATTGGTGGATGGTTATAGCATGTAATGCCTGAAATGGATGGGTTAAAGCTATTAGTAATAACAAAGTCTGTGTCTGGGCTGAGTTAGTGTGGAAGGCAACATCATTGAAGAAGACCTCAGGACCTGAGAGTCCTGGGTCTTGGAAAATGACTTAGGATAATAAAAATCAGCAAGAATTATGATGAGGCAGTGGTAGGGATAGTGACAGTGAGACAAGGCCTCAAGTTCTCAAGGAATGAGGGGAAATGCCCTGGGGCCACAGGACATTGTGACCAGATGGTCTAGTCTGAGGATATGAATTTCTAAGCAGTGGGGGTTTATGGAGGAAGGAGAGAGAATGGTTTGGGTGTGGCAATGAGGCGCAGGAGGTCACCCACCACTTCCCCTTCAGGACCCTTGGTACAAGGGGAATGGAACAGAAAACAAACCCAACCTAAGGATAATGGGAGAACATTCTCAGAAAGGAGCCAAATTTTAGGTAAAGAGAAAACAGGAAGCAAATAGTCAAAAAGACTGGTGGTCTTAGTCTCTTTCTATGCCAAACATTCAGCTGGGCACAAAAGAGTAAAATGTCCTGTCCTCAGAGACAGAGTAAACAAGATTGAAAAGTCAAATATATACTCTATTAGTGCTAAATATTAGGAGAAAAAATAAAGCACTGGAGAGAGATTGAAGTGTCAGTAACTGGGAATTAAAACTATAATAGATGGCCAAGAAAGGCTCCCTGAGAGGGTGACATTGGGTATTGACTTGAAGGATATGGAAAGCTGACCAGATATCTGGTAGCAAAAAGAACAGCAAGTGCAAAGGCCCTGAGGTGGGAGGATATGCAGAATATCTGAGGAAAACAGGGAGTCCAGTGTGGTGGTAGCAGGTGGAGGGAGGGGGCATCATGGCAGGAGATGAGGTCAAAGGGGGAAACAGAGGGGTGGGCAGATCATGTAGAGCCCTGTAGGTATAGGTAGAACTTGGCCTCTACTCTGAGAGAGATGGGGAGCCACTGAAGGGTTTGGGACAAAGGAGAGATGTGAATTGCATTTCGATGAGAAGATTCTGGCTGCTGTATGGAGGACAAAGTGGTGGGGCAAGGACTGATATAAGGAGACTCGTTAAGAAACTTTTGCCAAAATCCAGCCAAGATTTGGTGGTGGCTTGAACCAGGGCAGTCATTGGGCCATGGCCTCAGGAGCCCCGACAGCCAGTACATCCTTCCTAAGAGAGAGCAGGCAGGGTGTGAGGACCTGCGTGCAGTAAGAGGGGCACAGGTATGTTGTGGAAGTTCCTCTGATTTCTTCCGGTTCTTACTGAGTAAGGAAGCAAACTGCACGTGAGGTGGGAGAGAACATATCACGCCTTTGCAGGCAGAAGAGGAGGGTGGGAGAGGAGACAGACTAGAGCATTGGCTCTTAAATCTGAGCACGCACATCAGGCTGGACGACTACTAATGCAGACTGCTGCCCTGCCCCCCTCCCTTCCCAGGTTTCTGATTCAGTAGGTGGGGGGTGGGGCCTGACAACTGCATTTCTGATGCTGTCCGTCCAGGAACCACCTTTGAGAACCACCAGCCGATAGTACAGTGGGCTAACCTGGCAGAATGGAGCGCTCACTTGTGCTTAATGATGGTGGCTTCACTGAAGGCCACGAGCACGGCTATTTTCTTGTCCAGTCACGCTCAGCTGCACTGGAGCTGGCACGGAACAGACAGGTGGGTTTAACCGGGGTTGAAGTTTAGCCAAGCGGATGCTACGAATCATAAGAAAGGCAATGGGGTTAAGGGTAGATCCAATGGAGTGGTTTGACAGATTGAGCTTGGGGCCAAAGGTGGACAATGTGGGAAGAGAGGACATGAGTCAGTGGAGAGGGGGCAGGATCCCGGCCTTCAAGGATCACTGGGGGCTGAGTCCTAGAGGGAGTGAACTAGAAGCTCAAATTATAGATGGAGCCAGACCCTAGCATGGGGTGGCCAAGGCAAGGTGATTGGAAGACAGAAGGCCATGGAATGAGAATGTTGGAAAGTACATGTGTCTGTTGGGAATTGAAAACAGCAAGACTTAAAACAGGACCTGGTCAGAGAGCATGACGGGTAGCCAGGAGCTAAAATCCTCAAGCAATGAGGTGGTGACCTGCTGGCCGGGAGGTGACTGAATGGGAGAGGTGACAAGAGCTGCGCTCCCATGACAGGAGGTTCAAAGCCAGAAGGTTTTACAGGAACGATGGTGGAGAAAGGTCTGGCAGTGACAAAGGGGAGCAAGGAGGAGCCCCCCACCTCCAGGCCCATGGAGCAGAGGCAGGAATGGCAGCACCACCACTTGAGAGAGACAGCGGCTGGGGAAGCTGAGCGCTTGGCAGAACCGGGGTCTGGGTCCTGGTTCTGGAGGCACAAATTGGAAACAGCTGGGGAAGGGCGCCTGGGATGTTCAGTCGGTGAAGCATCCAACTTTGGCTCAGGTCATGATCTCACGGTTCCTGGGTTCGAGCCCCGCACTGGGCTCCACACTGACAGTGCAAAGCCAGCTTCAGATCCTCTGTCCCTCCCTCTCTGCCCCACCACCGCTCTCTTTGTCTCAAAAATAAATAAACATTCAAACTAAAAAACTGGAGGGGCGCCTGGGTGGCTCAGTCGGTTAAGCGTCTGACTTCGACTCAGGTCATGATCTCACGGTTTGTGGGTTCAGCCCCATGTCCGGCTCTGCTGACAGCTCAGAGCCTGGAGCCTGTTTCGGATTCTGTGTCTCCCTCTCCCTTCCCCTCCCCTGCTTGTGCTCTGTCTCTCTCTTTCAAAAACAAATAAACATTAAAATTTTTTTATAAAATAATAAAAGTAATAATAATAAATAAGTAACTGGGGAACCAGGATACCATACTACTGCCTGCACCCCACTGTCAGAGATTTTAATTTAATTAGTCCAGTGGGGTGCCTGGACTCTGGTGTGTTTCCAAGCGCTAGAAGTGATTTGAATGTCCAGCCCAGGAATGACAGCCAAAAGGTGAAGGGGACACTAAGGAGTCTGATGATATGGGGGGCTTTGCCCATGGCTGGGTGGGGTCCCTGTGGGCCATGGGGAGAAAGTGAGGGGGCACTGCCAGGAGGATCTGAGTCTGGGGGAGGGAGGAAAGGCCTGGGCTGAAGAGAGCTCAAATCCCCAACATGGTCGTGAGGCAGATTGTGATGGCAGTGGTGAGGCTGTGAATGGTAGGGACAGGTACGGATGGGCTCTTGCCTGGAGCCCAGCGATGTCAGTGGCCCCTTCTTCACCAGCAGTGGAGGCCTGGGGGCTGGGGGGACCAACAGTTCTAACAGAACGTCTGCAACTCTGGGGGCCTGCTTCCCTTCAGGCTTCCTCCTCCCCACATCCGATCCCTCAGTAGGCACTAGTGAGGCAGAGTATGCCTGTGGAACCAGATGGTCTCAGTTCAAATCTCCTGCCCCGTGACCTTAGGCAAATCACTCAATCTTTCTGTGCCTCAGTTTTCCTATCTATAAAATGGGACTAAGAATAACACCCATCTTCCTAGGATTTTGTGAACATTTAGTTAATATATAGAGGGTTGCTAGAAGAACATGGGACAAACAGTAGGCCCTATTTGTGTTTGCCATTGTTCTTTGTAAAACATATCCCAAATCTTCTGTTTCTCTCTATTCCCATTATTACTACACTAGTCCGAGCCACCGTCATGGCTGGGCGTCCCGTTTTTACTCCCTCCCCACCAACCTACACTCACAAAACTGCAGATCAATCCATGTCACTCCTTTGCTTAAAACCTTCCCATGACCTCTCCATGGCATTTAGAATGATGTTCCTGGATTATGATGTCCCTCACCATCTGGCCTCCTCTCCACTCATTTCCTCACCCGCTAAATTCCTAGTTCACTCTCCTTCCTCTTCTTTATCATGCCAACCACACTCCTGCTTCAGGCCTCTGCACCAGCTGTTCCCTCCATTCCAGATTATTCTTTCCCCTAGACCATGCATGGCTGAATTCTTCTTGTCCCCAGGTCTTAGCTGAGGCTTTCCATGCCTCTGATTACTTACTTTGTTCATGTCTATTTTAATTCTCTGCATGGCTCTCACTACCTTCTTGTATTTTTTCTTTCTTCTTCTTTTTTAATGTCCATTCTACTTTGAGTTTCCCTTAAAGCAGAGTGAGACAAGGATTTGACTGTGGGTTGGTTATTTGGAAGACATTGCCAGAGTGGGGGTGAGGGTGCAGGTTGAGTGTATATGCTGCTGAAGCGAGCACAGGGATGTGGGAAGAGACAGGAAGATGCAAAGTCAGCTAAGAGTGTTAGCCTTACTACTGTGGGGGAGACACCTCTGGGAAGCTTGTAGAACACCTCACAGAGTTGTTCTGCTGAAACACGAGAGTGGGAGGTGGAAACCTTTATCCACTGGCTCCCATTCCCCATTGGCTGAGGGCTGCATTTGGGGCATTAATTCCCTGACTTCCAGGTTGGGTTTACCTAAGGGCCAAGCTAATTCTGGCTGCCTGGCTGCTTTGGAGAAGGGTCTGGCAGCCAGAGGCCAGTCAGCACTTCCCAACACAGCTATGGCTAAATGCAGAGGTATCTGCTGGGCTCTGGTATCTGCTGCCTGACCCATGTCCCTTTCTAGAGGGTAAGCCCTTAGTGAGGGGAGACTATCCTTTCTGTTCACTCTTGTATCCCAAGAGCCCAGCACAGTGCCAGACAGTCAGTATTTGTAAATACTAGTTGAAGGAATTTAATTCATCCTTTCTTCAATCCAGGGGTAGTTACTATTGTTATCTGAATGTTTTTAATTTTTTTTTTTTTTTAAGTAAGCTCTATGCCCAACATGGGGCTTGAACTCACAACCCTGATATCAACAGTCACATGCTCTACAGACTGAGCCAGCGAGGCGCCCATCCCTTTTTTTTTTTTTTAAGACAGGATTCTTATGTATGTATGTATTTTTTTTAATTTTTTTAATGTGTATTTATTTTTGAGAGAGAGAGAGAGAGAGAGAGACAGAGCACAGGTTGGGGAGGGGCAGAGAGAGAGAGGGAGACACAGAATCTGAAGTAGTCTCCAGGCTCTGAGCTGTCAGCACAGAGCCTGACACGGGGCTTGAACTCACCAACTGTAAGATCATGACCTGAGCTGAAACTGAATGCTTAACCAACTGAGCCATCCAGGTGCCCCTGTATGTGTATATTTAAAGTAAGTTCTAGGCCCCAGCCATGTACCCCATTATCCGCATTTTTAGGTGAGAAAAGTAAAGGGCAGTCTTGTATACTGGGGTCACTCAGTTTACCTGTGTTACAGTTGGAATCTCAACCCAGGCAAATCTGACTTTAGACCCTAAGGTTTGAACTGCAAGAACTTACTTCATCAGTAGTTACTTCATCTCCAGTTACTGAAGATTATTCTTAGTCTTGATCATCAAATTTCATATTGGCAGTATAATGTTATTAGGTATGTTTTACAGATTGCCTTGCTTATATGGCATAATGGCTTTCATGTTGTGTGAGGGTGTGATTTAGAGGATTAATAAGAATGAAAAATGCAAATGATTGAAAGGCCTTGGAGGGTAAGAGAAATACTTGCAACTGGCCAGGTTTGATCTACGAGTGGGTGGGGGGGTTTCCTGGCAGGAACTGGAGATGTGTGCTCCATTTAAAGGGAGCCTCTATGGTGGCCCACATTTGGTGCTTTACAGTAGGGCTCAGCAAACCTTTTGTGTAAAAGATCCAATAGTAAATAGGCTTTGTGAGCCATATAATCTCTGTGGCAGCTACCTACCTCTGCCATTGTGGCACAAAAATAGCCGCAGGGAATATATAAACAAATGGGTGTGGCTGTGTTCCAATAAAACTTTATTTACAAAAACAAGCGACAGGCCAGATTTGGTCCTTGGGCCATAGTTTCCTGAACCCTGCCTTGTAGGACTGTAATTCAAATCTTCTGATTTTTCAAGAGAAATGGAATTGGGAATTTACGTGACATTTCCCAATTCTAAAAATATCATATAGACTGACAGTTTGCACTCACTAATTTAGTGGCTTGCCATATTGCCTCAGAAGTTTGTGTACTTCTGTTCAGGAAATAAGACCTAATATCAACAATCATAGCACATGTGGCACGTGAAAAATACTGTGACTCAAAAGAGAGAAAATTTCCTTTGGGTCGGGAAATGGTTGCTAAGACTTGAAGGAGGAGGTGGTGCTTAACCAGGGTTTAAAAGTTAGGTAATATTTTTCCATGTAAAATTTATACTGTGGGAGCATTCCCAGCAAAGGCAATGGTATGAGCAAAAATATTTGGAGCACCACAAATATTTGTTTTGACAGAGAGCAGTAGGCAACAAGGCTGGAGAGCAGGGGAGAGATCAAGAACTGCCAAGGAGGTGGGGGTCCAGTCTATAGACCTTGAGTAGCGTTCACAACAGCCTTCTGGGAAGGTTGACGTCACCAGTGCCCATTTAAGATTGGAGACTGAACACAAAAACAGACACTCAGATCAAGGGAACAGAACAAGGAACCCAGAAATGGACCCACAAATGTATGGCCAACTAATCTTTGACAAAGCAGGAAAGAATATCCAATGGAATAAAGACAGTCTCTTCAGCAAGTGTTGCTGGGAAAATTGGACAGTGACATGCAGAAGAATGAACCAGGACCACTTTCTTACACTATACACAAAAATAAACTCAAAATGGATGAAAGACCTAAATGTAAGACAGGAAGCCATCAAAATCCTCGAGGAGAAAGCAGGCAAAAACCTCTTTGACCTTGGCTGCAGCAACTTCTTACTCAACACGTCTCCAGAGGCAAGGGAAACAAAAGCAAAAATGAACTATTGGGACCTCTCCAAAATAAAAAGCTTCTGCACAGCAAAGGAAACAATCAGCAAAACTAAAAGGCAACCAACAAAATAGGAGAAGATATTTGCAAACGACATATCAGATAAAGGGTTAGTATCCAAAATCTATAAAGAACTTATCAAAATCAACACCCATAAAACAAATAGTCCAGTGAAGAAATGGGCAAAAGACATGAATAAATGCTTCTCCAAAGAAGACATCCAGATGGCCAACTGAAACATGAAAAAAATGCTCAACATCACTCATCATCAGGGAAATACAAATCAAAACCACAATGAGATACCACCTCACACCTGTCAGAATGGCTAACATGAACAACTCAGGCAACAACAGATGGTGACGAGGATGCAGAGAGAGAGGATCTCTTTTGCACTGCTGGTGAGAATGAAAACTGGTGCAGCCACTCTGGAAAACAGTAAGGAGGTTCCTCAAAAAATTAAAAATAGAAATACCCTACTACCCAGCAATTGCACTACTAGGTATTTATCCAAGGGCTAAAGGCTTGCTGTTTCGAAGGGGCACATGCACCCCCATGTTTATAGCAGCACTATAAACAATAGCCAAAGTATGGAAAGAGCCCAAATGTCCATCGATGGATGAATGGATAAAGAAGTTGTGGTATATATACACAATGGAGTGTTACTCGGCAATTAAAAAGAATGAGATCTTGCCATTTGCAACTTCGTGGATGGAACTAGAGGGCATCATGCTGAGCGAAATTAGTCAGTCAGAGAAAGACAAATATCATATGAGTTCACTCATATGAGGGCTTTAAGATACAAAACAGATGAAATAAGGGAAGGGAAGCAAAAATAATATAAAAACAGGGAGGGGAACAAAACACAAGAGACTCTTAAATATGGAGAATAAACAGAGGCCTACTGGAGGGGTTGTGGAAGGGGGGATGGGCTAAATGGGTAAGGAGCATTAAGGAATCTACTCCTGAAATCATTGTTGCACTATAAGCTAACTAACTTGGATGTAAATTAAATTAATTAATTAAAAAAAAAGATTGGAGCCTGAAGGGATCAAAAATGGAAGACCAATTAAGACACTGCTGTAGGCTGAATGTTTGTATCTGCTTCCTCCCCCCCACCGCCCCATTGATATGTTAAAGTCCCAGTCCCCAACGTGATGCCTTTTGGATGTGGGGCCTTGGGGAAGTAACTGGGTCTATGAATGATGTCATAGAGATAGAGCCCCATGGTGGAACTGGTGCTCTTATAAGAGGATGAAAGAACCAGAGCTTTCTCTTTCCGCCACGTGAGGATATAAAAAGAAAACGGCTGTCTAAAAACCAGGAAGAGGACCCTCCTCAAGAACCCAACCATGCTGGTACCTTGGCCTCAGACTTCCAGCCTCAAGAACTGTGAAAAATAAATGTCTGTTGTCTGAGTCACCAAGCCTATGGTAATGGTGTTAGAGCAGCCCAAGCTAAGACAGAGAGTGTCATAATAAGCAGTAAAGGTTTCTTGCAATGAGCTCTGAGCTCACAACCAAATTTCTAGCTCTAAACCTAGAATCATAGAATGCCAGAGCTGGAAGGGAGCTCAGAGGTCTAACCACATCTACCCCCCATTGACAGGCAGGGAAGCTATGACCTGAGAGATGTCACCTGCTGATGGTCATGAATCAAGCTAGGGGAGAGGTTGGCCATCAAGCTGGGAACCCAGGTGCATTTGAGCAGGTATGCCAAAAGGTTTTGGAAGCGTATCTCTCAGGAAGGGAAAAGAGGTCTGACTGTATATGTCCTGTAAGTTATAAAAACCCAGTATAAAATTTAAAGACAGCAGGAAGAATATTTGCAACAAATTCAATAGACCAATTCTTGTTAGTTTTAATACACAGCCAGCTCTTCCTTTAGCAAAACTTGAGTATGCCAACAGAAAGAGGGATAAAGGACAGTTTGCAGAAAAAACACAAATGACAGAGGCACTTAGGTGGCTCCGTTGGTTGAATGTCTGACTTCAGCTCGGGTCATGATCTCACAGTTCATGGGTTCCAGCCCTGCATTGGGCTGTGAGCAGCTCAGATTCTGTGTCTCCCTCTCTCTGTCTGCCCCTCCCTGGCTCGTGCTCTGTCTCTCTGAAAAATAAAAATAAACATTAAAAAAATTTTTTTAAAAACTTAAAAAAATACAAATGACTGATAATCACATTTTTAAATTCCACTCTCATTGGAGAGCAGAGAGATGTGAACTAAAACAATGTATTCCATTTCGTAATCAATTTGGGGGAAAATCTAATATATTCTTCTTTCCTTGTTTTGTTTGATTAATGGTGACTCAGTTTTGGGGAAGGGCCAGGGAAACAGTCACTTTTTAACATTGTATTGGCAGGAATGTGTTTTGGTAGACTCTTCCTGGAGGTTAATTTATTATCTATTTCAGAAGCCATAAAACTGTTCATACTCTTTATCACAGCAATTTCACCTCTAGGAATATATCCTCAAGATACAATTGGAGAAGTATAAACAAAGTATGTTTTTAGAAAAAATTTTTAAGTAGGCTTCCCACCCAGCATGGAGCCGACTGTGGGGCTTGAACTCACAACCCTGAGATCAAGACCTGAGCTGAGATCAAGAGTCAGATGCTTCACTGACTGAGCCACCCAGGTGCCCCTGTTTTTAGGATTTTTACCTCAGTGTTGTTTATAATACACAGAGAAAAAACAGAAGCAGTGCAAAAGTTACCAATAGCTGTTAGTCATAATTTAAAATATCCAACAATAAAAAACTGGTTAAATAAATATTTATCTGTATGATAACATATCATGTAGCCAATACAAATATTTTTGAAAGATGTCTTTTTTAAATATTTATTTATTTTTGATAGGGAAAGAGAGAGGGAGAGTGTGAGTGAGGAGGGGCAGAGAGAGAGGGACAGAGGATCCCAAGTAAGCCCCTCACTAACAGCAGAGAGCCGGATGCAGGGCTCAAACTCACAAACTGTGAGATCATGACCTGAGCCAAATTCGGACTCTTAACCAACTGAGCCACCCAGGCACCCCTGAAAGATATTTTTAAGGTATCTCATGAGAAATGCTAACAAGGTAACCTGGGGCACAGGAGCAGGTCACAAAACTATGTATACATATGATTACAACTTAATGACGATATGGGAATTTTGCCTCACACCCATTCAGTGCCCTGTACTCACCAGACATCGTATCATTTGATATTCATGTAACTCTGTAAAGGAGGTGCTGTTATTATCCCCGTTTTGCCAATAAGGAATTGGGATTAACTGGCTGAGAGCAGCAACTGTAAAGAAGCAAGGCCAAGATCCAAGTCTGAGGCGGTGTCACTCAGAAGCCAGCCTGAAGCCAGCCTTAACCCAGCCGGCAGGAGGTGGAGCTAGGGTGGGGGGAGGGCAATACATCAGAAACATCCCTGGTGAGAAGATTCAGATCTTTGTGTGAGTAAATGAGCACTTTCGGTCTTCAGGGGTTCAGAACGAAAATCTTGGAGGTCTTCCTGATGTCCCTCTTTCACATCCCACATCTGGTCCCTTAGCAGGGCCTCCTAGTAGCCTTAACTTCGAAATATGTTCAGAATCTGGCCCCTTCTTACCTCCTCCAGCACTGCTACCTGGAGCCTCTGATCTGGTTTTCCTTGACCCCCATTGTCTATGTGCCCCCCACCACATGAAGAATGCCACTACGTTGATATCACATGGCTGCCTGGTTCTGGTAGGAGGGTGGCATTGTTCAGGATCTTTTTTTTTTTTTTAATTTTTTTTTTCTTAATGTTTTTATTTATTTTTGAGACAGAGGGAGACAGAGCATGAGCAGGGAAGGGGCAGAGAGAGAGGGAGACACAGAATCAGAAGCAGGCTCCAGGCTCTGAGCCATCAGCACAGAGCCCAATGCAGGGCTCGAACTCACAGACTGGGAGATCATGACCTGAGCCGAAGTCGGACGCTCAACAGACTGAGCCACCCAGGTGCCCCAGGATCTTAATTATATTTTAATCACGCTTAGGAGGAGAGTGATACTTGTGTGATCAAAAACATTTCTAAATAGAAGATTGCCCAGCCCCCTCTCCCACCCTCTAGCCTCAGGGCCCCCAGACGGCGGCTGCTACCCTAATTCTTGGCCCTTCAGCTCAGGTCTCTGCACACCTGGAAGCTTCAGGAGCACCTCACAGAAGGTGACCTGCTGGCATCCCGCTGCTGGCAGTCAGGACCTTCCCATCTTGAAGGCCCCACCTGCAGGCCCCAACAAGCTTGTCTGGCTGCTTTTTACTGTCCCGGTCTCAGTTTCCTTCCTGTTCATTGTCTGTCGGAGGAGGGGGGTCTGGCAGGCTCAGGGGCTTTGAAGTCAATGGCTGCTTTTATTTCCTCCTGGAGACTGACTTGTTCTTAGGGTCTTGCTCCATTGTTCCCCACAGACTCCTAGTCAGTCTGGGAGGCTCCTTACCACGCACCTATCCCAGAGTCCACAAACTAGGGCTGATGCTGGGTGTGGCCACGGGGCATTTTTTTTTTTTTAAGCCAGTGTTTTAAAATTAAGCAATATCTCAGTTTCTTCCTTCTTTTGAAAAATCTAACAATCTAGCAATAATAGGCCCAAATTCTGAAGCTGGGACCATCAGAGGGTGTTGAAAGGGCTTCTTGTTCTGGATGTGCCACAGGCTGTTGCTTCACAGCTGGCCTACCACTCTATCCTGCTCCCCTGTACCTCCCTGGCACCTGGGCCTTTGACCCTCAAAGAGAGAAATACTTCCCTATCCCTATCTCTTTCAAAGTGGGGGTGGGACTGGAGCTGGGGGTGGGGTGTAGACCAGGAGAGCTGTGAGGCTTTTCTTCACCTCAGCAAGCTTGTCTCGCTTAAACGTTGTCTTCTGGATCTCATTATGTCCCTGGGTCTGTGCGCCCCCCACGATTTCATTCCATCTCCTCCTTTGATAGAAGAAACTGAGGCCCACGGAAAGAAGGCTGCTCGCCAAGTCCCCACAGTGAGTTTACACAGTGCTTGCTTCAGGCTCTAAAGAGCAACACCCTAGGAATGTTCTAGCCTGTTGGTTGTTATTCTAGGAAGGTTCTAGCCTGTTGGTTGTTATTCTGAAGGGGAAACATTAGCGAGTAGTTTGTACTTCCCCGAATGTTTCTTCTTTTCAGTCACAACATCTTTTTTTTAAGTTTATATTATTTATTTTGAGAGAGAGACAGTGGGGGAGGGGCAGAGAGCGAGAGGGAGAGAGAATGAATCCCAAGCAGGCTCCAAGCTGTGAGCGCAAAGCACAACACGGGGCTGGATCTCGAACCGTGAGAACATGACCTGAGCCAAAACCAAGAGTCGAACTCTTAACCGACTGAGCCACCAGGCGCCCCACGTCACAGCAGTTTTAGGGAAAGAATAGTTCCTCCTTTTTACTAATAGGAACAGTAAGGCTCAAAGAGCATACATGTCCACGGTCACACAGCTCTCTCGGTCTCGTATGAAAAATGGGGACAGTAACTCCTTACCAAATGAAGCCTGAGTCAGGTGATTCCTTCAGGCCCTGTTCGTGCTGCTATCCATACGCCCCTCATTTATAAATTAAATCAGCAAACCTGTATTGAGCACCTCCTTGAAATCAGGCACTGTGCTTGCTGTCCTCAAGTAGCCCACACTGTGTGAGGGTAAATAGTAATGTTGGGGAGAAAGAGGGAAAACTTTCCCCCACGTGTTGCCCGTGGAGGGAGAGGGGTGAGTTCAGATTAAGAGTGATATGGCACAGAATATCTTGGGGAGGAAACATAAATGGGTGTCTTAGTCCATTTGGGGTGCTATAACAAAATACCACAGACTGAGCCACTGATAAGCAACAGGAATATATTTCTCACAAGTTCTGGAGGCTGGGAACCCAAACATAAAGATGGCATCAACGTGGTCACGTTCTGTTGGGGGCCCTCTTCCTGGGTCACGGCCAACTCCTTCTCGCTGTGTCTTCACACAGTGGAAGGGGCTAGGGATCTCCCTTGGGTCTCTCTCATAAAGCACAAATCCCACTCATGGGGGCTCCACCAACATGACCTAATCACCCCCAAAACCCCTCACCTCCTGATGCCATCACTGTTGGGTGTTAGGGTTTCAATGTACGAATTTGAGGGAGACACAAACATTCAGACCATAGCAGTAGGTTTCCTCTGAGTTCGACTTCAGAGGGGACAGAGGTGGGAACTGGGCCAGCTATACAATTTGCAGGGCCCCATGCAAAATGAAAATGAGGGGTCCCCTGTTCAAAAAGCAGAGAAATGTGCTGTTAAAAGCGGTAAAATATAAAGGCTTTTCTTTTCTTCGTCCATCTCTCAACTTGTCATGGGTTTTCTGAGCTGCTATTTAATTTTCTAAATAAATAAATATTTTAAATATTAACATGAGTTTTACTGTTCATCTTTATATTGTGCGATGTCACTTTTCTTTTTTTAAAACACATTTTTTTTTTTTTTTTGAGAGAAAGAGGGCACGAGTGAGCAAGGGGCAGAGAGATAGGGAGGGATAGAGAATTCCATGAGGGGCAGAGAGAAAGAGTGAGAGAGAGGGAGAGAGAAAGAACCCCAACCAGGCTCTGCAGTGTGGAGCCCAAAGTGGGGCTAGAGCTCACCAGATGTGGGGTTTGAACTCACAAATCATGAGATCACGACCTGAACCAAGTCGGATGCTTAACTGACTGAGCCACCCAGGCTCCCCTTAAACATTTTTTTTTAAGTTTATTTATTTTGAGAGAGAGAGAGCACAGGTGCAAGCAGGGGAAGGAGAGAGAGAGAGGGAGACAGAATCCCAAGCAGTGTCCGTGCTGTCAGCACAGACCCCCAACTCAGGACTTGATCTCACAGACCCTGAGATCACGACCCGAGTCAAGATCAAAAGTAGGACACTTAACTAACTGACTGAGCCACCCAAGTGCCCTGCAGTGTCACTTTTCAATGGAATAATAAGAGTATTAACTCATATGTAGGATCCCTGAAATTATACAATTCACGTTTCATGGTTCCTATGTGGATATGTATTTAGTTCATACACTAACAGTAGAAATGCCGCAGGTAGTTAACTGCTCTTACTTCACTTCTTTTTCTTTTTTTTTAAGGTTTTTTTTTTAATTATTTATTTTGAGAGAGACAGAGACAGTGCAAGCAGTGGAGGGGCAGAGAGAGAGGGAGAATCCCAAGCAGGCTCTGCACTGCCAGCACAGAGCCAGATGTGGGGCTCAAACCCACGAACTGTGAGAACCCACGAGCCTGAGCCGAAACCAAGAGTTGGGCGCTCAACCGACTGAGCCACTGAGGCAGCCCTTTATTTCACTTCTTTTTGTTTGTTTCTGTTCTTTGTTTTTTGTTGTTGTTGTTTTGTTTTCATGTTTTAATAAAAATTGTATATATTTCAGGTGCACAACATGATGTTTTAATATTTACATATACCGTGATACGAAGACAGTAGTCAAACTACTTAACATATTCATCTCCTCGCAGAGTTACCTTTTTTGTTTTTTTAGTGGTGACAGCACCTGAGATCTATACTCTTCCCAAAGTTTTAGTACACACTATAGTACTACTGACTATAATCACAGAGCAGTACTTTAGAGCTCTAGAATTTATCCATCCCACCTAACTGCAACTTTGTACCCTTTGACCAACATCTTCCCATTTTCCCCACCTCCCTGACCCTGTTCTACTCTCTGCTTCTCTGAATTGGATTTTTTTAGATTCCACACATAAATGATACCATGTCTTTATTTGTCCTTCTGTAACTGGCTTATTTTGCTTTGCATAATGCCCTCCAAGTTTATCCATGTTGTTGCATACAGCAGGATCTCCTTTTTTAAGCCTCAATAATATTCCAGCGTGTGTAT
Source organism: Panthera pardus (assembly GCF_024362965.1). NCBI lineage: Eukaryota > Metazoa > Chordata > Mammalia > Carnivora > Felidae > Panthera > Panthera pardus. Next base: position 51,302,748 of record NW_026526765.1, on the reverse strand, counting down.
GTATTCACACACTATGATTTCTTTCTTTTTAAACATTTTTTAAAGTTTATTTTTATTTATTTTGAGAGAGAGAGATAGAGAGCAAGTGGGGGAGGGGCAGAGATCCAGGGAAGACAGGATCTCATTCAGGCTCTGCCCTATCAGGACAGAGCCCGATGCAGGACTTGAACTCACTAACCATGAGATCATGACCTCAGCCAAAATCAATAGTCAGACACTTACCCAGCTGAGCCACCCAGGCGCCCCCATATTATTACAATTTCTTTATCCATTCATCCATCCGAAAACACTCAGGTTGTTTCCGTGTCTTGGCTGTTGTGAGTAATGCTGCAATGAACTTCTTGATACATGCACATCTTATCAATACTCTACCTTTGGCTGGTTGATGAGTAAGGAAGGGCAGAAAGGAAAAGGACAATGGGTTGCCCCATCCCTTCCTTTTCTTTGGTGTCAAGAAATGTGGTTGCCTAATATAAGGAAGCAACACCAGTAAGGATTTGAGAGGGATCCTTAGTCATTCATGTTTCTTAAAATGCCATTGCCTTCTGTTATAGGTTGAATCGTGACCCTCCAACACCCAATATGACAGAATGTGCCCTTATTTGGAAATAGGGTCATTCCAGATGTAGTTAAGATGAGACCATACTGGAGTCGGGTGGGCCCTCGATCCTGTATCACTGACCAGTGTCCTTTCAAGAAAACTGTGAAGGTGGAGGCTGAGAGTGCAGTTATGCAGCTACAGGGCAAGGGACACCACGGATCGATGGCCACCTCCAGAAGCTAGGAAGAGGCAAGGAAGAAGAAAGGATTCTACCCAGTGTCTCAGAGGGAGCTTGGCCATGCAGACACCTTGATTTCACACTTCTTGTCTCTAGAACTAGAGAGAATAAATTTGTTGTTTTAAGCCACCCAGTTTGTGCACTTTGTTACAGCAGCCCTAGGAAATGGATATACCTTCTTTCTGTGTTCAAACCAAGTTCTAGTTCAAGAGAAAAGCATGGCCCCTCGGGGTTGTCTCCAGGAACTCCCATGGCTCTTAGGTCCACTGGAATTCTGTGCGCCTGGGACATGGATAACATCAGATGCGAAGGGCGGCAAGGAACAGCAGACAGTCTTGCTGGCTCATGCGCATGTTCCGCTGTCTCCTCAGACTTCATTTACAAACACAGCTTCAAAGATAAAATTCTTAAGCATTTCAAGTGGTGATGGTAGAGCGTTAAACCAAGCACAAGGCCATTCTGATCACAGGCCTGTGCAACTGCATAGATCACACACCCATGAACGGACCTCCATTGAGAGGGAGATCTATTTTTTACTTTTTGATCTCCTACCTTTCTTTTTTAATTAAAAACAGTGATATGGGCCAGCTTTACAAATGTCCTAGGTTTTGAGTTCTGTTTGCGAAATGCTGCCTTTTTATTCTTCCTGCCTGCTTCTGAGACCTAATCTGTAGAGTTGTATCTCAAGAATTTCTAGTTAAGGATCATGAAGGATTTGGCCAACGTCCTTCTGACTATGTAGAGCACCCAGCTAGAAACAGTTTGAAGGCGTTGGCTTGGTTTCTGGTTAAAGACCAAAGTGGTAAACAAAGCTTATGTCTCAAGGTTTATGGCCCAGATGGCTTCCTTCTGTTCCCATAAACAGAGCCAGCCTTCATGATTTGGGTCCTAAATGAAGCAATGCAAACCATTAAAACCCAATGGAAACACCACTCAAAGTATATACCTCATGAAAAACAGAGTGCTTGAAAAATTTACATCACTGACTCCTCCGCCACTGCAGGGCAGGGTATTTATGGCAGCAAAGGTTGGAAACAACCTAAATGTCCAGCAGAAGAAGACCAGCTACATATCTCACGGTGGATCCATTCCCTGGGACATGGGATAACTGTGCAGCTCCACAGCCACGGCCATGAAACCAAAAGGAAATAACAAGGTGCAGAGGGATGTATACCATATGCTACCACCCATGTGAGAGGAAAAAGGTATAAATGTCTATGTTATTAAATGTACAGATCACTTCTGGAAGGAAACATAAGGCACCGGTTATACTTGGGGAGGAGAATGAGGCCTGGGACCAGGGGGAGAACACATACATTTCACCATAGTATATATTTGTAAAATGACACCTTGTATCATATGAAAACAAAAAGAGAGAGAGAAAGGGAGGTTAAACTGAGCATGTGATGATATTAGATTGATTTGTCCTCTGAGGAAGATTGGAAAGGTCAGAGAAGTTTTTTTGCCCTTATTTTATATATGGGCCAGTTATCAGTAGATAGGATGCTCTTGCCCTAATCTTTGGTTTCCAGCCTGTGAGCTTCAGAAATTCGGGGTAGGAGGGGGTTCAGTGGTTCATAGTAAGCACTTGATAAAAGTTTGGTTTTGAATGAATGAATGAAGGAGTGAACAAATGAATACTTCTTGGCATGGGTGGGGTGTAGGGGGTGGGAAAGGGAACTCAGTTGCACGGTTCCCCTCCTGGCCCCAGAAGAGGCTAAGGGCACTGACATCATTTCTACCTGCGGACAGCGATGCACCACCAAAACCATCAGTGCAATGTATTTTTATTCTTCAGAGATACTAGGAAAACAAGAGTCTTTGAAATGATACACAAAGGACTGCAGACTATGAATGGTTTTTACAATCTTTTGAAAATCACTCCTGGCGAAAAGCCAACTTTCTGCCTCCCTCTCTCTCTCACTTGTCAGAACTCCTGATAACTGAGGGGTGCCTGGGTGGTTCAGTCAGTTAAGTGTCTGATCTTGATTTTGGCTCAGGTCATGACCTCACGGTTTGAGTCCTTCGTCAGGCTCTGCACTGACAATGTGGAACTTGCTGGAGATCCTCTCTCTCCCTCTCTCTCTGCCCTCCTGCACATGCATGCATGTATGCTCTCTCTCTCTCTCTCTCTCAAATAAATAAATTAATTACAAAAAAAAGAACTGCTAACAACTGAGAGCTGAAGTTTAGGAAAAGAGAGACTCCAAATTAGTGAATAATAAAGGCCCTTCGTGTACCCTGCATAGAAATATTATAATACTGCTATGAAAAATAAAGAACAGGGACACCTGGGTGGCTCAGTCGGTTGAGTGTTCAATTCTTGCTTTTGGCTCAGGTCATGGTCTCACTTTTCTTGAGATCCAACCCCACATTGGGGTGTCTAACAGTGTGGAGTTTGCTTGGAATTCTCTCTCCCTCCCTCTCTCTGCTCCTCCCCCCCTCAAAATAAATAAACAAGTAAACTTAAAAAAATAAAGAACAGCAACAACAAAAAGCAAAACAATACTGAGAGTCATTTTTTTTGTAAACCTTATTTATTTTTGAGACAGAGAGAGTGACAGAGTGAGAGCAGAGGAGGAACAGAGAGAGATGGAGGCAGAGAATCTGAAGCAGGCTCCAGGCTCTGAGCTGTCAGCACAGAGCCTGACGCAGGGCTCAAACTCACGAACTGCAAGCAAGGTCATGATCTGAGCCGAAGTCGGATGCTTAACTGACTGAGTCACCCAGGCACCCCTGTGAGTTGTTATTCAATGGAAGGCCACTCTAGTAATTTTATCATGTGATTCTATTTTAATAACATTTACTTTTTTTCTGATTATAAGAGTAATGCATGTTTCTTGTAGAAAACTTAGAAATACAGATATCTTAGAATAAAAAGTAAAATAAAATTTTCCATAATCCTACCACTGATTTTGCATAGTTAATACTTTTATAAATATTCTTCAGTTTCTTTTGCATGTGTATTTAACCAGTCCTGTTCTAATCATGATTTATTATTTAACCAGTACCTGTTCTAATAGTTCACTACAGTAAAAAAAGCATTGTGATAAAACCACCTGTAAAGAAATCTTTACACTCATCTGCTTTTTTTTTTTTTAAATAAATTTCCAGAAGGGTGCCTGAGTGGCTCAGTCAGTTGAGCATCTGACTCTTGGTCATTATCTCACAGTTCATGAGTTCGAACCCCACTTTAGGCTCTGTGCTGACAGCTCGGAGCCTGCTAGGGGTTCTCTGTCTCCCTCTCTCTCTGCCCCTCCCCGCTCACGCTCTGTCTCTCTCTCAAAATAAATAAATAAACTTAAAAATAATTAAAGGGGAGCCTGGGTGGCTCAGCTGGTTAAGCATCGACTTTGGCTCAGGTCTTGATCTCACAGTTCGTGGGTTCAGGCCCCACGTTGGCCTCTGCTGACAGCTCAGAGCCTGGAACCTGCTTCAGATTCTGTGTCTCCCTCTCTCTCTGTCCCTCCCCCACTCGTGCTCTGTCTCTCAAAAATAAATAAATGTTAAAAAAATTTTTTTAATTAAAAAATAAAATAAAATGAAATTTCAGAAGTGGAATAATTAGATCAAATGATATATTAAAAAATTTTAGTAAGACCATCTTTTAGTAAGATAGGATTATATTCCCAACAACACCAAACATATATTTGTCCCAAACATATATTTGTCAACCTTGCATGTTATATTTTTACGTGTCATCTTTACACAGGGCCACAATAATCTTCTCTGCATTGTTCCTATTTTAGTATATGTGCTGCCAAAGCAAGCACTTGCATGTTATGTATAGATTTTTTTAATTTTTATTTATTTTGAGAAAGAGCATGAGTGGGGGAGGAACAGAGAGAGAGAGGGAGAGGGAGAGAATCCCAAGCAGGTTCTACACGGTCAGCACAGAGCTTGACTTGGGGCCCGATTCCACAAACCATGAGATCATGACCTGAACCCAAATCAAGAGTCAGATGCTTTACCTACTGAGCTACCCAGGCACCCCTCGCCTGCTGTAATTTTTTTTTTAATTTTTTCATGTTTATTTATTTTTGAGAGACAGAGACAGAGCACAAGTGGGGGAGGTGCCGAGGGAGGAAGACACAGAATCTGAAGCAGGCTCCAGGCTCTGAGCTGTCGGCACAGAGCCCGACGTGGGGCTCGAACCCACAAACTGTGAGATTATGACCTGAGCCAAAGTTGGATGCTCAACCAACTGAGCCACCCAGGTGCCCCTATTTTATTTTATTTTATTTTATTTTATTTTTAAATTTTTGCCTGCTGTGTTTTTAAAAATCCTCAACAAAGATGTATCACAAAGTTTCTAAAAAAATTTTTAATGTGTTTGTAGGGAGTATGAACATTAAAAATTTTTCTTTCACATTTATTTATTTATTTTGAGAGAGAGAGAGATAGAGCACAAGTGGGGGAGGGGCAGAGAGAGGAGACACAGAATCCGAAGCAGGCTCCAGGCTCTGAGCTGTCAGCACAGAGCCCAACACAGGTCTTGAACCTGTAAACTGCGAGATCTTGACCTGAGCCGAAGTGGGATGCTTAACCATCTGAGCCACCCAGGCGCCCCAGTATGAACATTTTAAAAATGATACTAATCCTTTTGAATTCCTTCTTTCATGGCATACATGAAATTCTGAATTTTGATATGTTTCATGTGGTAATCATTTATGAGAGGTTCAGATAGTAAGATCTACCTTTTGTCACATTTGTTAAAAACATTTTCTCCAATCTGTCATTTGCCTTTTTTGTGACATCTGATATATCTAACTAACTCTTGCATATTTACTCGAATATATATACTCATCCTTGGCTTTCTTCCTGTGCTTTATATCTGGGCTTTCTCTTCTGAAATAATGCACCTATATTTTCTCTTAATTGTCTTGTATTTTGTTGTTGTTTGTAGTTCTTTGGGCTTGATAAAGCTAATTTATAGATAGGGACCCCTAAAACAGAGGCCACCCTAGTAGTCTGTGCCACATCACAAATCTAAACCTAAGTCATTCTGCACTTTTCTGGAAACACCTGGCAAGGAAACCTAATATACACCAATCACACATCTCCAAGTTAGCTTTAGCTAGTTTACCTTACCTTAGGAAATAGGACCTGCTAGCCTTATAAGGAAATCTCTAACCTCTTAATGAGTCATGCCTTGCTTCTGCATTACCTCTTGTAACATTCTATAAAACTTGTTCTTGCCCAAAATCCCTCTGGAAGAGGTCTCCACTGCTGGTGAGACACTGCACTCTCCCAATCCATGGACTGTGTTCCCTTGAATAAAGGACATCAGACTTGTTACTAAATTGTTTTGGTTTGTCATTTGGCAGGTATGTATGTATATAATATATATGTATATATATATTATATAGTACATGTATATATATGTTTATTCATTTATTATAAATGTTTATTCATTTTTGAGAGAACATGCATGCATGAGTGGGGGAAGGGCAGAGAGGGTGGGGCAGACAGAGGATCTGAAGTGGTTAAGTCCAATGTGGGGGCTCAGACTCAGGAACAGTGAGATCATGACCTGAGCTGAAGTCAGACGCTCAACTGACTGAGCTACCCAGGCATCACTATTTTAGTTTTGTCATTTGACAGGTTCTTATATTAATTTGAATGATGATTGAAATAAATCTCTAGTTTTACTTTTACCCCCAAATTAACTAATTTCCTCAGCCTAATTTATTGAAGAATTTATCCTTTTCCACACAAAAGCGAAATGCCACATTTATCCTAAGATTGGGTTTTAAGTATGTTGTATACGTTTCTAGACTTCAGCTATTCCACTGATGGTTATCAATCCACTCTTGTATTGACACCACACTATTATAATTATACCTTAGCAATATGTTTTTTTAAATTTATGTTTTATTGTTTTTTTTTTTAAATTAATCTTTACACTCGACGTGGGGCTCGAACTCATGAACCCAAGATCAAGAGTTGCATGGTCTTCCGACTGAGCCAGCCAGGCACCCCAGGTTAGCAATATGTTTTAAGATTTGGTAATATAGGTCTATCTCCTCCATTTTTAAAATTTAAAATTCTTAGATTTTCTCATGGATATTCTTCCATTTGAATGTTACAGAAAGTGTTACATGTTATCTTTTCCAGCCTCATCTACCTACAATCATTAGAATTTTATTAAAGGACTAAATTTGGGTAAAGTTGGTATTTTCACCTTCTATTTCTTCAAGACTTTCTTATTATGTTTCAACTTTTATAATGTCTTCATTAAAAGCCTTTATTTCTCAGTAACTTTATTCCTAGGTATTTCACACTTTTACAAGAGTATATATACTGTATAATATACGTATTATACACTATATATATTTTACATTAAAATTGTTCTTTAAGCTCCAGTTGAAGCTTGTCAAAGCTGACTTTAAAATTTTTTTCCGGGTGGGTATGTGCTTTCAGGAAACCAGTCAGAAACTAAAGGCGCTTTAGTGGTGGCTATTTATTGAGTGTTCTTTTTATACCTGACATGGCAATTATCACTTCACACGAATTATCTTCTTTAATAATACAGTATCTTCAACAGGCTGGTGCAATTTTTATTCCCATTTTACACAAGAGGGTTCCCCGTCTTAGAACACGTGAGGAACTTGGCAAAAATTATCCAGTTTGTAGGTGGGTTTGAAACAAGTCTGCGAATCTCAAAAAGTATCACAAAAAAACCATCAGCCAAGAGGACAGCCCACTGTGGTGCCAATAGATCAGCTGATTAAAGGGAGTGCCTTTCCGAAAACAATCAGCTAAATTAAAAAGACAATGCTTTCCATCCACGGTACCGTTGGTTTTCCACCACTCCAAGACGCAGATCTACACTCTGCAGGAACACAATAAATACCAGTTGATTCACTGAGCCTCCTTTTGAATTCAGGACTCGTGGGTAACCAAGAGCGGCTTTTCTGGAGCATTCGTGGGAATTGTCCGTTTAGAAATCTACCTCCCCATCTCGAGACGAGTTTTAAAAAAAAAGAAGAAGAAGAAGAATTAAGAAAGAAAAAACAGGTGGAACCGACGTAAAATTGGCCACAGCAGCGCACGCGGGAGACAGAACTTTCTGGGGGCATCCTGCCCGCGCTCTTCACGCGTGGTGCGCGCAGGTGGCGCTGCGGTCCCTGAGCTCCCCGCGGAAGCCGGCGAGGAGCCCAGGAGGCCACCCAGAGCCTCCGCGAAGGTGAGAGGAAGCTTTCCACCCTAGCGGGGGAGGCGGGCGGGCAGGAAGCGGAGCCAGCGCCGGCGAAAGAAAGACTCCAATTCCCAGCCCCCCGCCCCACGGGGTGCGGGCCGCCGGCGCATGCGCGTGGCCCGGCCCCCAATTCCCCCAGCGAGGGAGGGAGGCCCCCGGCGGCCGGGAGGCTGCGAGCCGCGGCGGGACCCGAGCGCAAGCAGGGGCGCGGCGGCGACGAGGGCGAGCGGGGCTGCGGAGGCGAACGTCGAGAGCGTGGGGCGCCCCGCGCGCGCGCGCCCAGCCGCGTGCAGACAACCGAGGGCACCGCCGGCTTGGCCCTGAGAGGGGCCTGGCACCCGCAGCCCCCCACGCCCGAAGAGGGATGCGTGAGTTTCGCCCCGGCTCGAGGGCAGGATGTGGGAGCAGGACAAAGGCTGGGCGGCGGGGGAGGAGTTGGGGACGGCGAGCCGGTGGCCGCTGCCGGAGCTCCAGCCTTGGGTGAGCTAGCGGAGTCGGCAACTTTCTGCGCAACTTTTGCAAAAAGGAAGATAAAAATTCTGCAAGTTGTTGCAGAGTTCCAGGTGGCCCCGGCTCCCTAGAGCAGAGGGCAAGGGGGCACCGCACCCTTGGCTGGGACCGGAGGCGACCACCGGCTCCTCTCAGCGGGGTAGGAAGGGGCGCCCATTCGGGCCCTGGCCGGGGACGAGCGAGAATAGGGATGCCGCGGGTCCGAGCCGGGGAGGCGTGCTGCAGCTGCTCAAGTTGCCCGTGTCCACGCAGGGTGCGCCCTGAGAGCCCGGTAGCGTCGGATCTCTGTGCTGCATACCCGATGATGGATGAGCCGTGGTGGGAAGGGCGCGTCGCCTCAGACGTCCACTGCACCCTGCGCGAGAAGGTCAGTTCCTCCCTGCCGCGGTTGTGTGGCTGGGTATTTAAAGTGCCTTTGGGTCTCCATTCGATGTCCTCCGGTCGTCCCTTGTAGGTACTGGATCTCCTGATGGCCTTGCTTTCTTCCTGCCCTTAGCCTTCTCCCGGAAAATTGTGGGGGAGAAACTGGAGATTGGAGAGCTTTAACTGGTTTACTGGTTAGGAACTCAAGAGATCGCGACTGTAGTCCTTAAAGCTATATTTCCCATAATATTGCCACAAGAGATTATTTTAAGTGGTACCTTTAAAAGAAACAATTATTGTGTATTCATTTTAATGTGAAATTTAAAAAATGAAAATCCAGCAAGTTCTGCATAGGATAAATGATGCTGATTTCCCATTGATTGTAACGACCTAACAGTTCCTTTTAAGATAGTAAAAGTTGTGACTCAGTAGAAAGAAATGTTAGGTAAGCGAAAGTGTAAGGTATATAGAAGTTATGTCTCCCTCAAAAACAAAAACAAAACCCCACAAATCTCTAGGATGGAACTGAGTAAACTTTAAGAAAAACCAGTCTAAATGATAGGCAACAAAACTGGGAGCCTGTGAGGAGAAAACAAACACTCCCCTGCCAGTTTGCCTCTGGGGGCTGCTGAAATGGGATCCCTGCCCTCCCCTCACCTCAAAGGAAGTGCTGATGGCCACTGAGGCAAGGGCCTGTGTGTCTTGCCTTCTGCATTTGGGCTGAGACTGAGAAGGGTGGTTTGGGAAACAGGTGTGAAATAGAGGAGTATATTGGTTCTTTAGGGTTGCCTTGAGGAGAGGACTTAAAACAATAGGAATGTGTTCTCTCACAATTCTGGAGGCTACAAGTCCAAAATCAAAGTGTTGGCAGAGTCATTCTGATCCTTGGCCTTTCTTGGCTTGTAGATGCCTCGTTCCAAACTCTGAGCTGGTTGTCACACAGCGTTCTATGTTTGTTTTTTCTCCTTATAAGGACACCAGTCATTGGAATAAGGTCTCCTTTAATACAGTATTTTAATTTAACTGATTACATCTGAAAAGACCCTGTTTCCTAGGTGGACATGAATTTGGTGGGAAGGGGGTGGATACAATTCAACCCAATATAGGGAAGGAGAGGTCTTCCTAGTGGGGTACCTGGGTCCCTACACAGACAGGTAGTGCATTTGCATCCAGTGTCTGTGGAGTTCTCCTTACAAAGTCACCAGATATTCAGGGTTGTTGTTTTTTTTGCCCCCTCATTAGGGACTGGCTGTCTTCCAGCCAAATTAATATTTTTTTCTTTTGCCTGTACCTGTTAGTCTGTCTCTGTCTTGTGTTGGTTACCCAGGCTGTAGCTTTTTTGGTCTTCTCCCTGGAGCAGAATGGCCAAGGTGCCACACATTCTGAGCATCTGGAGAAGAAATCTAGGTCTTAAAGTGTTAGAAGGCAGAGATAGTGGGTTGGTAGGCCAGGCAGTATAGTCCTGGTCCTTTTCTGGAGGTAGTGGCTAAATGAACTAGTAAGAACTGCCATGGAAATTGGGTTTCCTTGTTGATCATAGGCTTGAGTGGTTATCAGTTCTCCTCATAGCTTGCGAGCAATGACTGGTATAATTTGTCCCTTTCTAGCAGGAAGGATTTCTGAAAGCAGTATAAACTCAACCAGCTCAGTCACCTGAGAATCCCCAGTCTTTTATATGAGTGTTCTGAACACCCCTCCAGCCACTCAGAGGATCAGGGGCAGGCGGTCCCCCATTAATTGTGCCTCACCCAAGCCATATCGCTCTTAGTTTCCTGTTGGGCTGCCTGCCTCAGAGGGAGAAGAGCTTTGTCGAGGCTTTACAGGATAGAAATGGAAAACTCAGGGATTGATGCCTAGGGTCCTCTGCGACCTTGAAGCTGGTCTTATCAGGGCAATCCCAGGTTACTTTGGTTTATAATGTAAATGCCCCCCCCCCATATTAACTATTTTCCTCCTTTATTTCCACTCTCTGTTCAAAGAAGCAGATGCTTTTTCTTTTTTAATGTTTATTTTTTGAGAGAGCGTGTATGTGAGCAGGGGAGGGGCAGAGAGAGAGGGGGACAGAGGATCCAAAGCGGGCTCTGTACTGACAGCGGATGACAGCCTGAAGCGGTGCTCAAACTTACAAACCTTAAGATCATGACCTGAGCCGAAACCAAGAGTTGGACGCTTAATCGACTGAGCCACCCAGACGCCCCAGATGCTTCTTGAGACAATTTGGTTTTATGGAGAGTTTGCAGAGAAAAGCGAGAGCTAAGGGGACCCCGGCAGCCATACCAGCCTCACCTTTCTTAAGGAATTTCTTTCTTAAGGAATGAGGGCTGGCCTTTCATTTTTCCCAGAGTAATTTTTTAGTCAACATCTATTCTAGTACTACATTTCTAACACTGTAGAACAATTTTGTGAGTGTCTGGCACACAGTACACACTGTTGTTTGTCAAATGTTTCCAGATAAACACAAAGTGTGTTTGTGTGTGTGCCGTTGAACTGTCATCATTGACCCGGGCGTGGTTATGCTCAGTTGACTGATGCAGGAAGCAAGTCTTGATCACCGAGCTAGTGGAAGCCCCACTTTGTCAGATGTGCCATTCCAGAATAGCATTACACTATAGTGTGTAAAATGTGACACTGTGGAAAGGAACTGTGGTGTCAGATGCACACTAGTTATGGCGGTGAAACCCCGAGCTGCTTGTATGACCTCTCTAAACTTCTTTGAACCTGGCTTCCACCGTCCATCTTCCCACCACCACCAGAACTTAGATCGTGTCAGTTCCCTGCTTAAAGACCTCCGCTGTCATCCCACTGCTCTCAGTAAAATTCCCAGTTCTTACCTGTACCTGTAATATCTGAAATAGTTGGGCCCCACCTGCTCTCATCTCTTGTCTCCTACATTGGCCTCCCCACATTGGCCTCCTTTCTCTTCCTTTAATAAGTCAAGCTCATTTTGTGTCTCAGGGCCTTTGCACTGGCTGTTCCCTCTATTTGAAGTCTGCCTTTCTCTAATACTATTCCTCTGTGTCTATCAAAGCATCCTATTTTGTTTCCTTTATAGTATTTACCAGCATCTGGAATTATTGCCTGTTTATTACCTTTTCCCCTACACTAGAATGTACGCTCTGCAAGAATAGTCCTGTGCCTGTCTTGTTCAGTGCCAGGTGTCCGTGTCTAGAATGGAGCCTCCCTGATGTGAGTGGAGTGGTGAAAAGAATGAATCTTCTTTAGTTTCCTTTTCTGTAGCCTGGGGGGTGAATTTGATAGGAATGTTAGGAGTGATGAGAGGACCTAAGAACTGTGGTAGGTACATGACAGGAATTGTGCCCTCACACTTACCGATTGCTGAGTGGAAGCTGAATGTGAAACTGATAGTCCCTTTCACATAGCGTGTATGCAGAGTAAGGCTTGGGGTTTGTGACCACCTTGTGAACGCTTCACAAGTGTGACAGGTAGTCCTGATTAAGACAAGGATCATTATCCCTTTGGGCCATTGGATGGTGATGGGGTTGAGGCTGAGAGAGGCCTCAGTTTGCCAAAAGTCACGTACCTGGGACCCAGAAGCTAGGTGCCCTCGGCAAAATCTAAGCAGCCATGGAACCCTCCTTCCATCCAGATCGCTCTAGAGAAGTGTCTCCCTCTCAGGCCACCTTTATCCCATGCTCAGACTTAAATTGCTCCCTTCATCATCTTTCCTGCCCCATTGCTTCTTCTAGAGCAAACCTGGAACCCCTTTCTCCAGCTACTTTCTGTTGGGGTGAAGGGCTGCCAGCCAGTACAGGGGAATCAGGTTTCTTACTTGTAACACCTGTGCCCTTGAACTTCTTCATTGAACATGAGGGAAGGAGAACATGATCACAGATGATCACTGTCGCCAGTGGGGACAGTGAGACTGTTGGTGATGTTTTCTGGTGACCAGGTATATGCCCTCATGAATATTCAGATTAAAGCTGAGAGCTTCCTTCCCCTCTCCCCCCCAAAAGGTGAATCTACCTTAAGTTTAAAATTAGCTTTAAAATAAGTTTAAAATTTAAGATCCCACCCTCTCAAAACCATGTCGACAAGCCCTACTTGTTTTGACCTGGTAGCTTTATCTTCCGGGGCTCCTGGGAGCCTGCATGCTAGAGGTTCCCTCCTTCATCCTGTTCACCTCCTCCTAGGATTGGGGTCATGTGGCACCTTGGGGGTCTCCTTGCCCTGCTCCAGATCTACAGAGCAATCAGCTGCTTCCTGAAGCTTGCTTCCTTCCACACTTAGAGAGCTTGAGCTGTGTGAGACCACATTTCGTGAACCGGTAGACTGATCAAGGACATTTTTACTGATTTGTGATTGAATTTATACAAAGATCTTCCTAAACACCACCAACAAAAGTGACATTTAGCGACGATAATGTTAGCGGCTACTGTTTATTGAGCACTTCCTGATGCCGGCAGTGTGCCAAGCATGTCCTCCATGTATTATCTCACTTCTCATATCTGCCCTAGTGCTGGGATTGACCCTGTTTTACAGATGGGAAACTACAAGACTCAGAGGGTATGAGTAACTCTGTTGAGAGCGAATAGATCATTGTATCAGAGCTTGACCGTAGATTCATTTGCAAAAACGTCCATTTTAACAAAGATTGGAAATACAAGGCAGGGGAGTCAAGGCTCTTCCATCCGTGGCATTGTAGGCTCTGGCTTTAGGCGGTGTTACAATGACTCTGTAAGTTGGATTTTCTTTAAGCCACCCTGAGAAGCCAGCAGCCATGGGCTCTGGCCTTGCTTTGGGCATTGGAAGGGCTGATTGCCAGGCCAGGGCCTTCCTTATTTGGCTCTGGCACCTCACTTGTGTATGGTGCTTCTCACCTTGAAGTGATTTGGCCTTTGCTGTTGCCTCTCCCTGGGGTGGACATGATGGTGTTCTGACCTGCCAGAGCAGAGTACGGACCCCTCCGGGCCGTCTTCTCTTGCCTGAACTCTGACAGCTGGACACGACAGAATCTCACCCCAGCTCGGTCTGCCACCCCTGGATTAAAGCCACATTGTTTTCTAATGGCTTCTAAAGCTTTCACATCCTTTTATTTTGCACTTCCAACATCAATATTTTTCCTTCTCGCTCTTCTCCCTAAATTCCTCAAATTTCTCCACTGCACGGTTGAACATTTGACTCTTTATAAAAAGTGTTGACCCAAGCCCATGCTCCACAATTTGACTAGGTCACCCCATAATTGGCTTTTCTATTCTCTTGCCCTCCTTTTGGGTTTCTGCACACTCAAGGGACATTTCTTCCCAAATCATGAGATAAAACCAGATCTATCAATAAGAAAATGTTCTAGACACTGGTGACAGAACGTGTCTGCCCAGCTCAGTTCCAGAAATGTGTCATTCAAGCCTCTCAGACCCCAAATGGCTGGTTTTGAGAAGCCCTTGCCTACTGACAAGGCTGCCTTATGGTTGTGGTCTTCAAGGGAGACCCTAAGCAGCTGGCCCTCAGGGCCCCTTTCTGGAGGGAAGGGTGAGGCTTTTAGTATAAGGAGGGGTTTGCTACAGTCCCACTTGTAAGGGTGATCTGGGCTACCCCTGGGGTTGTATGCAGAAGACAGAAGATGGAGTGAGAAATGAGGTTGGGGGGCTGGATGAGATGTCATTCATGGTGGCATCCAGCTTTAAGACACCCAGACTCCAGTATCCCTACTTGTGTTCTACAGGAAGCTTGGGGACAAAGGTGAATCAGAACTGGGTGTTTTCTCATGAGCCCCTCTGGTCTTAGACAACAGAAGTGCTCAGTGTGCCCACAGTGCTCACCTGAGACTTGGTCTCTGTGTACCTTATCTGTGGAAGATGCAAGTTATCTTGCAGGCTTCCTTTCATCTGCGCCTCAGGATAGTGTGATCCCTGCCCCACCTGCCTCCCAGGTGTCCCAGGAGAAAATACATGGGTATGGGCCTTTGGGGCCTTGATTTTGAGGTGGAGAAGGGGGTTGGCAGGCACCCTGGTTGGCTGGGGAAGCGTATGCTAAGTAAGGAGAGGACATTTAAGGCCTTGAGCTGGCCCTGTGCCCTTGCCCTTGACTTCTTCTTTGTCTTTCTAAACCACACTGCCCCTTGGGTAAAGGGAGTACAGCCAACGATTGTCTGGAGTATCTGAGCACCTGGCAGAAAGAGGTGACACTGGGTCTGCTGTTTTCTCTCTTTTTGTTTTTTTAAAAGTTATTAAACACACACACAGACTGGGGTGGGTTGTTTTTGATTTTTTGTTTTCGTTTTTGTTTTGCTTGTTTGCTTAGGAAACTGCAAAAATAAATACAAGCAAAGAAAGTTAGTCTCACCATTTGGAAGTCATTTCTGTTGATATTTTGGTTTAGGTTCTTCTGTTCCTTTGTGTGCATGTTATCATGATACAGTTTTATTTTGTTTTTGCTTTTTTTTTTTTTTAGTAAAAATGGAAAATACCTTGCCTCAAAACACTCTGTTCATTTCATGCATTTCTGTATCATTCTTCACCGAAATCCTGGCTATTGGACACCAGCAAAAAAAAAAAAAAAAAAAAATTAGAAACAGGCAATTGTGCTTATTTAGAATAGGTAATATGAGAACATGGTAAAAAAAAAATCCAACTATATGAAAGGGTAGGTAGTAAATAGGCTTTCTTCACCCTGTCTCATTCTGTGAGTTTTTCTCTCAAAGGTGCCACCAATTCCAGCTTCTTGTGCATCCTTCCAAAGTTGTTCCATGTGTAAACAAACACAAATATGGTGTATGTTTGTGTGTTCGAACACAAGTAGTGTACTTTATACTGTGCTGTACCATTTGATTTTTTAATGTGTATATTTTAATAATTTAAATATTTTCTGTGAAACCAATGAACAGAAGCTCTGTGACCAGAAGGGATTTTTTTTTTTTTTTTTTTGGCTTTTCTGTTCATGGTAATTATGAAGGTATATAGTAGATGCTCAATACGTTTTTATTGAATGAATGGACGGACTATTTCTTTTTGGTCATTTTCTATCTAAATATATATTATGGTTCTATAACTTAATTTTTTCCTTCACTGTATATACCAAATAGCTTTCTACATCATTAACTACTTTTCTACAGTATCATGCATCACGTTTTCCTGTGTGGATACACCAGGATTTGATTGGCTCATCTTCTTGTTGGATATTTAGGTGGAATGCTTATTCATTTCCTAAAACTGAGTTATAATCTAGAGTACAATGTACAGATCTTTTTTTAAAATTTTTTAATGTTTATTTATTTTTGAGAGACAGCGTGCAAGCTGGGAAGGGGCAGAGAGAGGAGACACAGAATCGGGAGCAGGCTCCAGGCTCTGAGCTGTCAGCACAGAGCCCCATGCGAGGCTCGAACTCACAGACCGTAAGACCATGACCTGACCCGAAGCTGGACACTCAACTGACTGAGCCACCCAGATAGCTATACCTATGGTACAATGTACAGATCTTAAGTGTGCAGTTTACAGTGTATAGTGAGTTTTGATAAATGTGTGCATTCATGTAACTAAGATACAGAACATTGCCAGAGCACCTAGCTGGCTCAGTTGGTGGAGCACGTGGCTCTTGACCTCTGGGTCATCAGTTCGAGCCCCCCCCCCCCCCATTGGATATAGAGAGAATGCTTAAATAAACAAATAAACGTAAAAAAAAAAAATTTTTTTTTTTTTACGTTTATTTACTTATTTTGAGAGGGAGAGAGAGCAAGCGAGCACATGCACAAGCAGGGGAGGGCCAGAGAGAGAGGAGAGAGAGAGAATCCTAAGCAGGCTCCATACCAGCAACACAGAGCCTGATGTGGGGCTTGAACCCACGAACCATGAGATCATGACCTGAGCCGAAATCAAGAGTCACTTAACCGACCAAGCCACCCAGTTGCCCCAATAAACTTAAAAACAGAATCTTAAGAAGAAAAGATGTACAACATTGCCATTGACCTGGAAAGCTCCTCTGTGCCCCTTCTCAGTCACTCACTCCATCCTGCTCCCAGCCCTAGGCAAGCCATCTACTGTTTGTCTCTCTGGATTGTATTTGTCTTTCCTAGAGTTTGATATACATAGAGTTATACATACGTACTCTTTTCTGTCTGCCTTTTTCTCCGTAGCGTAATATGTTTGAGATGCATCCATGTTATAGCTATTAGGAGTTTATTCCTTTTTCTTGCTAAGTAATATTCCATTTGTTTATTTATACAACACAGCTCTTTCATCCATTTCTCCCTTGTCCTTTGAGGCATTTCTCGTGTACCATTTGATTTTTAAAAAATTTTTTCATATTTATTTATTTTTGAGAGAGAGAAAGCGCGAGCGGGGGAGGGGCAGAGAGATAGAGGGAGACACAGCATCTGAAGCAGACTCCTGGCTCTGAGCTGTCGGCACAGAGCTGGACACGGGGCTTGAACTCACAAACTGTGACATCATGACCTGAGCAGAAGTCAGACGCTCAACTGACTGAGCTTCCCAGGAGCCCCTCTCATGTACCATTTGATTTTCAATAGCGCTGTGGGGGGTGCCTGGGTGGCTCAGTTGGTTAAGTATCCGACTTTGGCTCAGGTCATGATCTCATGGTTTGTGAGTTTGAGCCCCACGTCGGGCTCTGTGCTGACAGCTCAGAGCCTGGAGCCTGCTTTGGATTCTGTGTCTTCCTCTCTCTCTGCCACTCCCCTGCTCATGCTCTGTGTGTCTGTCTCTCTCTCTCAAAAATAAATGAATGTTTAAAAAAATTTTTTTAATAAATAAATAAATAAATAAATAAATAAATAAATAAATAGCACTGCGGTACTGATCCAAGTCTGTCTGTGAGTATGGTCATGGGAATAAATTCCTAAAATGAAATTGTTGGTCACAGGGTATAATTTTGAGAACTTTGCATATCACCGGTTAATTCCTGAAAGGTTGCACCTGTTTGCACTTCCACCAGTGGTGTGGGAGAGTGCCTGCTTCCCAGCAGCTTTGCTAAACCTAGGTATTACTGTTTTGAAAAAAATCAATGCCATTTGGTTAGGTCAAAATGGTGTCTCCTGGCTGTGTTTGAAAGGAATGGGAACCCAGAGTGGGAAAAGCACTGGAGGAGAATAAGGAGGGAACTCTGATACCTTCCCAGACCTGAGGGGCCCCATCTGCAGCAGGGAACCAGCCTGGGACCCATCTTGGGCTGGGTAAGGGCTGTTGAAGTGCCTTCCGCCCTGGCCAGAAAACTCCTAGTGCTCCCTCTTAGCCCCCTCAGTGTGTGCTGCCTCCTACCTCCAAGTGGCACTTACTTGAGAACTGACTCCTTCTGAGGCCAAATTTGAATTGTCCAGAGGCATTGGCTCCCTTAGAGGTCACTGGAGCAGGTAGTGCCAGAGCCTGGACATCCTTTATGATAGAGACATCCACACTGGTACCACGAGCTACTTATTCCAGAAATGATCATCCAGTGACTTGGGTGGGTGGGTGGGTTGAGGGAACAAGAATGGGAAGGGATGGTCATTAGAAGAGAAGCATCAGGAACTAGATTCAATTGCTGTATGGAAAAGTTGGAAAGAACCTAAATGCCCATCAGAAGGGAATTGGTTTCACTGTGGTTGGTCTAACACACTAAAATTTGTGGAGTCATTAGATGTGACATTGTGGAAGACAGGTTTGTGCTTGATGACAGTTGATTTTTCTGATCATTGCAAAAATCCCAGACAGCTCAGAGCATGTCTAATTCTTTGGAGTGTACCTCTGTTTTTTTCTTAACTTTTATGATAGAAATTTTTAAAGATACACAAAAGTAGGGAGAATAGTAAAATGAATCCCCATGTACTTTCCACTTAGCTTAGTACCTGTTTCATCTGTTCCCCAGACAACATGTGATTTTACATATAAATATCTGCTAACAGGCTTTTTTTTTTAAAGTAACAACTTTGGGGATGCCTTGGTGGCTCAGTCGGTTAAGTGTCCAACTTTGGCTGAGGTCATGATCTCACGGGTTGTGGGTTCAAGCCCTGCATCAGTCTCAGTGCTGACAGCTCAGAGCCTGGAACCTGCTTTGGATTCTGTGTCTCCTTCTCTCTTTGCCCCTCCCTGACTCGAGCCCTCTCTCTCGCGCGCTCTCTCTCTCTCTCTCTCTCTCTCTCTCTCTCAAAAATAAACATTGAAAATTAAATGTAACAACTATGCCACTATCACACCTAACAAAATTAACAATTCATTAATATCTATTATTGCCCAGTCCATATTAAGCTTCCCCACTTGTCTCAAAAATGGCTTTTATAGTTGGTTTATTCAAATCATCATCCTGATAAGGTCCATGTATTACATTTCTTAAAAATTACTCTTTAAGGGGTGCCTGGGTGGCTCAGTTGGTTGAGCATTCAGCTCCTGGTTTTGGTTCAGGTCATGATCTCGTGGTTCATGGGTTTGAGTCCTATATCAGGCTCTGTACTAACAGTGCAGAGTCTTCTTGGGATATTCTCTCTCTCTCTCTCTCTCTCTCTCTGCCCCTCCCTTGCTTGCTCTCTCTCTCTCTCAAAATAAATAAATAAACTTAAAATTTTTTTTTAAATTACTCTTTAAGTTTTTAATTGTCTGATAGCCTCCCTTCCCTGCACCCCCCTCCCTTAAAAGCATTTTTCCCCATGACCTTGATTTTTGGAGAAACCAGGTCATTTGTTCTGATAAATGTCCCCTACCTTGATTTGGCCTGTTCCTTACTAATGGTGTCATTTAACTTGAGTTCTCTGTTAACAATTTGGTTTATATACTTCCCTACTCTTGTGGGATTTTAGTGTGCTGTAACCTACTTTTTGTCTAGCTAGCTGTCAGCTCAAACATCGCTTCCTCAGAGAAGCCTTTCTTTACTCCCCTCCAGACAAGGTCGGGCCTGGGACCCTTGTTACATTCTCAGACCACCGTGCATTATTGCTTCAGCACTCAGCATGATTTGTAATTCTA
This sequence comes from Panthera pardus, assembly GCF_024362965.1. Taxonomy (NCBI): domain Eukaryota; kingdom Metazoa; phylum Chordata; class Mammalia; order Carnivora; family Felidae; genus Panthera; species Panthera pardus. Next base: position 51,282,994 of record NW_026526765.1, on the reverse strand, counting down.
CACTTATTAATGGGATTATCTGATTTAGAACCAGCCTCCCCCCTAGACAGCAGGCCCGCGAGGGCAGGCCAGGGCCGTGTCTCTTCAGTTCTGAGCAGAGTGACTGCTGCACATCACAGACACCTTATCTGGAGTCTGTGTCCTACAGCCCACACACTGCCTTCCTGGATTTCGCTGTTGAAACAGGCTTTTGGGGCAGGTAGCATGGCTCCCAGTAACTCCACCCTGCTGGTAGAGAAATGGCCTCTGAGAGCTTAAATGCTCAGCCAGGACTTCCCTATTAAGTGGGAGAGCTGGGGCTTTGAGACCGTGCGATCTGCTGTGCAGAGTGTGACTTAGGACGGGCAAAAGAATTGCAGCCAGCCTTGAAGTCAATGATGGGGTAACACGAACTTCCCCTCGAGGGACGTGAGAAGGCGGGGGTTAGTGGGACAAGGCTGTTGGTTCTGAGTTGATAGATCTCGTTAGTCTCTCCTTTTGTGTTCATTTTCTGTTTTGAAATAATATCAAACATACAGGAGAGTTGCCAACACGGTTCACAATTGTGAACATTTCACACATTTGCCTTATCATTCTCTTCTTCCATCTTAATACTTTTTTTTTTTTTTTTTCTGGAAGCAAGTTGCAGGCGTTATCCCTTAATACTTCAGGGCTTATTTTGTATGGTTACTTTTGAGATTGGCCATGAAGTGGTTTGTGGGAGAAGTGTTGTCAGACCACTAGGGATATCTTCCCAGTTGTCAGGAACCTCCCTGGAAGCCTGCTTTGGGAGGAAGGGATTTCAGCATTCTGGTGAGAAAGGAGGAAGCCCAGGGCCACAGGCAACCTTTCTAGACCATGAGTGGGGATGGCAGAATACTGGCTTATTTCCTTGGACCATCTCCATGGCCCTACTGGCAGACAGCCCCTTCAGTCAGCATTTACTGAGCCCCACGTATAACCTGTAGACCTATGGGAGGCTCTGCCAGGAGAGGCTGTGGACTCAACCACACCCTGGGGGCCTCAACATCAGTAACGACAGTCCACATTAATGTACATTAATGGACGCTTGCTTGATACACATTTCCTTCCATTATCAAAGTCCTCAGGCAGCCCCCCCAGAAGGTACTGTAATTATCCTCATTTTACAGGTGAGACTCAGGAGAATTTAGAGAGTTAAATGACTTACCTAAAGCCATGCAGCTACGAAGATGGCGGAGCCAGGATTTGAAGGCAGGCAACCTGGCTCCAAAGCTCACACTGTGAACCACTGTACAGATGGTGACATCCCGTTGCTTAGAGACACGTGAAAAGCTTCAAAGAGGAGGTGCTGTTTGGACTGTGTTCAAAGGATAAGCAGAAGCTCGCTAGGCAGAGAGAGGCGTGGAGGAAGTTCATCTCTCAGGGCACAGGGCAGTGAGTGATGGTCACACAGTGACTTGCAAAGGGCGGTCTAGTGAGTGGGGAGGGGCAGGAGAGGGGCCGGGAGCATTGGCTCTGGGGATGTGGGTCTCCCAGATGTGTACATGTATCCTGCGAGCACGCACAGTGGTATGAGGAGGGAGTGCTGGATCACTGGGAAATGGCCTTGGCCTTGGAGACCTGTGTCTCCAGTGTTGGTGGTGGTCCAGAGAAATCGCATCTGAACCAGGGCAGGAAGTGGAGAGATTTGAGAGTTTGAGGAAATAGAGTCAAAGGACCAGTTAACAAAGGGGAGAAGGGTTTCAAGTTTCTTACGTTTTTCCATTGCTGAGCATGATGGGCCTTTGTCACAGTGAACATCATTCTTAGAAAACTCCTAGCATATGCTAGTTTCTGTGTCCTCTTTAAAGACTCCCACTACCCACCAAGTTGATGTTTATTGGGTGCCTACAATAAGCCAGATAGTGTTAAATCCTTGATTCATATTATCTCATTGATTATTAATGTTGCTTAAGAAAGAAAAGACAAGGAGGGACCCCTGGGTGGCTCTTGATTTTGGCTCAGGTCGTGATCTCACGGTTCAAGTTTGAGTTCCACGTTGGGTTCAGTGCTGAGCATGGGGTCTGCTTAAGATTCTGTTTCTCTCTCCCTCTGTCCCTGTCCCCTGCTTTGGCTCTCTCTCTCTCTCTCTCTCAAAAAAAAAAAAAAAAAAAAAAGACGAGTTAATTGTCCTGACCACTGACCACGGCACTAGTAGTTCCTGAACATCAGTGCATGTTCATTCTTGCATTCAACACCTATTTTTAGCAGCTGACCACATGCTAAGCACTGCCAACTGCTGGGAATATAAGTGGTGAACAAAACAAAATTCTTTACCTTTATGGAGCATATAATGAAGCATCAGGCTCGGATGACGTGCACGTAAAGCACAGATGGATGCCCAGCTGTGTCTCCAGGAAGTCAGATACAGTAAGTCAGGAAATGGGGAATGCAGCAGACAGCTAGGGCTGCCTCAGACTAGGTGGCTTAAAACAGTACAACTTTACTCTCTCACACTTTTGGAGTGCTCCTTGGCTTATTGCTGCATTCATGCATTCTCTGTCTCCATCTTGACCTCGTCTTCCTCCTGTATCTGCTTTTGCCTAGTCTTTCCCCTGTATGTCTGGATGTCTCTCTTTTCTGTTCTTATAAGGATACCAGTCATTGGTTTAGGGCCCACCCTAATCCATTACAACTTTATTGTAAGTTGGTCTCATCTGTGAAGGCCCTGTTTCCAAAAGTCACATTCTGAGGTTCTGGGTAGGTAGGGGTTTTGGGGAGACATTATCCAACTCAGGACAGGGGGAAGCCTCCATTTTTCAGGGAATTCTCAGAAGATTCCAATGTCTGGGATCAAATGACCATAGTTGTAGAAACCCTGGACTGCATATCAGCAGGGGAATGGAGGTAGTGGTTGTGGTAGTGGTTACCTTACTGACCTGTTTCAGGCTGCATGGTAGGGTCGAGGTTCCCAGGAAAATCCCTCAGAAGGAATCTGGAAATTGGGAATGGGAAGAGTCGAGTGAAGAGATGTTGGAGCCACAGCTTAGGAATGGTGACCCAGGAGGGAAGGGGGAGAGATCCAGGGGTTGGACCTGTTACAGAGAACCACCATGGAAGGGGGTGCATCATGACCCCTGTCCCTACATAACAGAGCATGTGGGAGAATGAGGGGCACCCCCCATTGAGAAGGTAAGGTGTGAAGGATGTGGTCAAATCAGGAAGTTGCCGAAATGAAGAATATGGGGGACAGTTTATAAAAAGACCATGAGTGTTGTCTTTGGGGGTGTTGGGAGGTCTCTGGGGCAGGACCATAGAGAGGCAGACACACATGCCTTTGGCCGCAGTTGGATGCCAGTAGCTATAGCCAGACCTGTCACAGAGTATGCTCTGGACGCCAGTGGCTGTGGCTCCTGGGAACAAAGAGGCGTGTCCGGAGCTGGCCCTTTTCTGAGTTCAGGGGGCCAGTGAGAGATGTGGTGGCTGGAGATGACCTTTCTCTCTGCTGGAAGACAGGCCAGAGGTCAGCAGGAGGGGATGTCACTGGCATTGTTGGCTTTATGTGCTGCAAGCCACCCTCTTGAGGGTGTCGAAATAGTGTTCTCGCAGCGATGTTGGTTCTTTACCGAAAATACCTTCTTGGGCTTTATGAAGCAATTGGGGCAGAGAGGGGAAGGAGGGTGATCCTTGAACTGTGCAGGGCCTCTGGGGTCAGAGGTGTTTACTTCTGAGGCCTCTGAAGAGCCAACTTACCCACCTCCCCTTTCTTTTTCCCTTTCAATTTGTAAGTCTCCGCTTCCTGTTGGTCACCTTGGTTACACATGATGTTTCTTCATGTCTTGCTACTCTTTGTTCTCAGGCAGACACCATCCCTCGAGCTGTTTCCCAACCAGCTGGCCCAGTGCCTGGAGGCCCAGCCTCCCTAGGGAGGCAGCAGTTGGCAGCACTGAGGATGAGCATGGAGGGAAGCACAAAGGAGACCAGTGTGGTTTTCCTTCAGCGGCTGGTGTGGGAGAGCAACTTGCCCCTGCTCTGCACCTTGGGCCACTTACAAAGTGGTTGTCACACTCAAAGCAGCACCACACCCCAGGCCCAGCCAGTCCCTCTGATGTCCAAGTCCAGGATTTGCCACTAACCCACAGGGCGGCTTTGGCCATTGCACTTCTGTGCCTCATTTTTCTGGGCATCAGCCAGTCCTGGTGGTGCCACTGACTGTGCCCAGCTCAACAGGCTGAGTGCTGCGATGGAGAGCCCAGGTTGAGTTACAGCTGTCAGTAGGGCCATAGTACAGTGTGAGGGAGAAGTGGGGGCATGTGTGTGCAGAGAAGCTAGACTGGAGGCGTGTCTACCAACACGTGCACATGCTCACACTTGTCTCTTGGTGGTGGGATTGCTGGTGAATTTAATTTTCTTTGTATTCATATATGTGTTTTCTAAAATTCCTACAGTAATAAAATATTTTATAACCTGTTAAATATAACATTATTTTGGAAGGAAAACACAAACCTAAACTATCCCATAGAGTCTGCAAAGCAGTGTTATGAGCATGGAATCAGAAAGCCCAGATTCAGATCCATCACTTACAAACTGGGGGACCTTAAGCAAGTTATGTAGCTTCTCTGAGCTGTCCTTGTCCTGAATACTGGGATGCTGATAATCCCCACCATGTGGGCTTGTTGGAGGTGAGAGGACAATGCATGGAACATGGTATCTAGCAAAGGAAATACACAGAGTTTTAAAACCATATATATATATATATATATATATATATATATATATATATATGCATAACCATATATATATATATATATGCATGTATATAAAATGGAAGGTTGTATAAAGCTGTTCATCATAATGAGTGATTCCAGATACTCATGAAGACCAGACCAGAGAGGAGGTATAAGAACCTGGGGATGCTGAATTCTGTCTTTGCCTTGGTGTGACAGTGACAGTAGACAGGTGCCTCAGTCTACATAGCAGTAGGTGGTTTCCAGGGAGGAACCAAGTCTGTGTTTAGAGAGGACTGGGAATTGCCAAAATTGTGAATACATATGTAATATATTAAAATGTGTGTGTATATATATACATATATGTATGTATATATATATATATATATATATATAAATGTGTATATGTGTATTGTACACATATATACACATATGTAATATATATATATGAGACAGGGCAGTTGAGGGGATTTAATTTGGAGCCCGTCCGTAGACCCCACAAGGCAGGGCACCCGGCTCTTGGCTGCCACGGTGAGCTGGCATCTCTGTCGTCTTGTGCCTCTCCTAGGCTCTGAACACCATGGCTGTGTGGAAATTCTTACCAGGGCAATTCAACAGGTGAAAACTGTGGCTTTTCATCTCAGAGAGCTTTTCAGTAAACCTTTCGACTTAGCATCATCAATTTGTTGGGAGTTGAGCCAGGGATTTTCTCTGGAGTCTCACCTTGCAGATGCATTGGAATTTAATGTCCCCAGCACACCAGCGCCCAGCTGCCAGCACCCTAAATCACCATCTCCTGGAACAAGCTCTCTGGGATGTTGTTCCTCTGCCCCCAACCCCCCTAAAAAGGGATAGTGGTGATAGTCATCTGTGGATAAACAGATTTAACCTAGAGTTTCCTAAAACTATGTGAGTTTTTTTTCCTGAACAAATGTTTCAGGGATTCCAGTGAGCTAGTATCTGATTCCTTTTTAGGAAGGAACAAAGTAGTATGCAGTATATAGTATGGCCCACAGATCCCTGTTCTTCAGGGAGTATAAAAATTGGGCCTGGTGTGTCATGGAACACACACTGGGAAACATTGCCTTTGAAATGACTGAGAGTAGAGTATGTAATTTAGAATTCTTGAAGTTCCCAGTCCCTTATAAAACACCACCTTTTTCCTCTGTGTTCAACCCCTGCTGCTATTGGTAGACTGAGGCACCCCAAGGCAAGGACAGTTTTCTCTTTCCCCTAGAATTCAGCATCCCCAGGTTCTTACACCTCCTGGTCTTGGGGAGTATTTTGATTTGCACATTATGATAGTTTTATTCAACCTCTAAGATCCCGAGCAAACCATTTTTACTTCCCTTTTCATTTCAAGTATGTGCCATTCTCCAAGTTTGGACGTTTTGTTTATTATTGAGTGTTTCTTCTGTGTCAAGTATTGGAGTCACAGAGCTGAACAAGACAAACCCATCCCTTTTCTCATGATGTTTATCGTCGAGGAGTGAAGAAAGACACTCAAAGTGGATGGATGGATGGATGGATGGATGGATGGATGGATGGATAGGTGGGGAAAAGTTCTAGGTGCTTGGGGAATATCTGAAAGGCATATGACCAGGAAGCACTGTTTTCAGAAGTGACTTTTAAGCTGAGATCTGAAGGAAGAATAGGTGAATGATGAGAAGTAAAACCATAAGGCAGTTAGAAAACAACACAGTACAAGACACCAAGTCTACAAAATGTAGACCTCCCTTCCTCCCTTCATATGAGAAAACAAGGGTGACCAGCTGAACTTTTACGGTGCACATGACCTTCAAACTCCTCTGAGGTTAGCCTCAAAATGCCGGCATAGCCTGTGTGTGAAGAGCACAAGCTGAATTTTCTCCCCCATCTGTCCTTCAGCAGTGACAAGCCAGGGTCCCTGCCCAGCAGTCCTGGCTGTGGGCTTGGGGCCTGTTGAACTGCAATTCAGCCTGGCCTCACCTGTTTTCCAGGCACATCTGAGACCAGCCCAGGTGTAGAGTGTTTGCTACCTCTGACAAGGTCAGTGCCTCTGTGAGAAAGGGGAGAGCACTGGAGGAGCAGACACGTGCATGGAATCTTCAGAAGCCTGTCCACACAGCCCTGCCGCCACTCTGTGTATTCCAGTTTGGGCTTTGTAGGTGTTGTGAGTCACTTGTCTTCAGCCTTTCTCGGAAAGCTGTTCCTCTCAATAATCCTCTTTCTGCCTTGGAACCCCCAGACAGAGCTCTTGGTCAGCAAGGAGAGTGGTTCCTAAAGGACGCAAGCCTTTCTGGACATGTACCACCTTCCTTTCCTCTAGAATGGTGCCTCTGGTCACAGAACTGTCCCACATCATGGTGGAATTTCCCACTCAGGGGGCAGTGTCCCCCGCATTGGTTTCCCCAGGGAAGGATGCAGGGCTGGCTAAGGGAGACTGGGGCGGGGCAGGGATGGCCACAGGCAGGGAGAAGCTTTCCCGCAGCTGGTGTTGGCTGAGGTGGCACCTGTGTGCATCATGAACACTCCATTCATTTATTCAAACATTCGTTCATTCATTCAGCAGATATTTTTTAGCCCTTACTGTGTGCCAGGTACCAGGGGTACAGCCCAGACCTGGAGAGAAAAATGACTCCCTCCCTCACAGAGATCACATTCTGCGGGGTGGAAGGAGAAGTCCAGTTAATAAACCCTTTATTGGACAGTCACTGCTCAGTGTAGGAACACACAGGCTGCTATGGGAGGGCAGTCGGGGAAGGCCTGTCTGGTGAGTGACCAGAACAGAGACCACAAGGATGAGAAATGGCCCAAATGCCAGAATGGGGATCTGGTGGAATCATGACACAACCTTATGATGACAAAATGCTAGGCAGCCATTGAAAATATGGTTTCTGATGCTGTCTTGAAGGGGGAGTTGGGCATACTTGTAGATTATGACTCCGTTTTGTAGCAGTTTGCACAGAGGAAAACATCTGAAGAATCTGTGTAAAGGCGTGGCTCAGTCAGTTAAGTATCTGACTCTTGATTTCAGTTCAGGTCATGATCTCACAGTTTGTGAGTTCAAGCCCCGTATCAGGCTTTGAGCTAATAGGGCAGAGCCTGCTTGGGATTCTTTGTCTTCCTCTCTCTTTATCCCATCCCCCGCTTGTGTGCATGTGCACTCTCTCTCAAAAATAAATAAATAAACATTAAAAAAAGGAATCCATGTAAAACTTACTAGGACTTTTCATGAGAGATCATAAGTGATATTTGTTATTTTTTTCTACTTTAGAAAAGTTGTCAGTGAATATGTCATTTATAATTAGTAAAACGGAAAAAGAAAAAAAGGTCACTACTTCTGGGTTGGACCTGGGTGGGGCCTTGCATCTTGTGAGGACGAAGTGGGATATTTAGCACAGTGCTGACATGGGGCATGTTATTATTAAAGGGATGACTTTCTCAAAGACGTGACGTGACGTTACCAGGGAATCCTTGGGGATACATTTTGAGCTGGGCCTTAATACAGTGGGTATCTAGTCCCTCCCTCTGTTTCTTTTCAGACTGGAAACACAGTATTGAAGTAATAAAATGTCTATACATTGAATGTTTTTAAAATTTCAGTCTTTTTTTGAATATTACTTTTCAATTTATTTTTATTAAAGTGTAGTTGACATACGATGTTACTAGTTTCAGATGTACAGCATGGTAATTTGACAATTTTATACATTAAGCTGTGCTCACCATAAGTATTATTATCATCTGTCACCATACAATGCTATTACAGTATATTGACTGTATTCCCATGCTGTACTTTTCATCCCTGAAGCACTCTTTTTTTATGGGCATAACATTATATTAGTTTCAGGTGTACAACATAAGGATTCAATATTTGTACATTTTGGGAAATGATCACCACAATAAGTATAGTTAGCATTTGTCACTTCACGTAGTTACATTTTTTTCTCATGATGAGAACTTTTAAGATTTATCTCTTAGAACTTTCAAATGCAGAATACGATATTACTGTCTTCACCATGCTGTACATTATATCCCCAGGACTTATTTACTTTACAGTTATAAGTTTGTACCTTTTCACTCCATTCACCCATTTCGCCCACCTCCTCCTTGCCACTGGCAACCACCAATCTGTTCTCTGTGAGTTTGGTTTTTTTTTTTTTTTTTACTTTGAATGTTTCTTTTTTAAAAAATCCACAGTGTTGAAAGCATGAAAATAAAAATCACACAAGATCTCAGCCCTCCAAGATACTGCTGTTAACATTTTGTTGTATATCTAATAGTTTCTTCTTGTCCATTGTTCGTTTTTTTTTTTAATTTTTTTTTTTAACGTTTATTTATTTTTGAGACAGAGAGAGACAGAGCATGAACAGGGGAGGAGCAGAGAGAGAGGGAGACACAGAATCTGAAACAGGCTCCAGGCTCTGAGCAGTCAGCACAGAGCCCAACGCGGGGCTTGAACTCACGACCGCGAGATCATGACCTGAGCCGAAGTCGGACGCTTAACCGACCGAGCCACCCAGGCGCCCCCATTGTTACTGTTTTTTTAAAGCTTATTTATTTTGAGAGAGCGCAAGAGTGTGAGTGGGGGAGGGGCAGAGAAGGAGGAAGAGAGAGAATCTCAGGAGCAGGCTCTGCACTGTCAGTACAGAGCCCGACATGGGACTTGAACTCTTGAACTGTGAGATCATGACCTGAGCCAAAACCAAGAGTCTGACACTTAACCAACTGAGCCACCCACCTGCCCCTCCATTGTTATTACTTTTAAAAACCAAAATAGGGGCGCCTGGGTGGCTCAGGAAGTTAGGCGTCTGACTTCGGCTCAGGTCAAGATCTCGAGGCTCAGGTCAAGATCTCGCGGTCAGTGGGTTCCAGCCCTGCGTCAGGCTCTGTGCTGACAGCTCGGAGCCTGAAGCCTGGAGCCTGGAGCTTGGACCCTTCTTCGGGTTCTGTGTCTTAAGTCTCTAACTCTTGCCCCTCCCCTGCTCGTGCTCTGTCTCTCTCTCAAAAATAAACAAACATTAAAGATAATAATAATAATAAATAATAAAAACCAAAATAAACTTTGATAACAGAAGTGTTTTTTGGTAAGGTGGATTGCACTCCCTGCACCTGAACTCCGTCACGGCCGCTTGTCCCTGTGCCCCAGCCTGCTCATCTCTGGTTATGGCTGAGGAACTCATGCTCTCTTGTCTGGCTCAGGTGATAAAGGGCCAGCAGCTTGTGAGGGAGAGTTTCTGGAAGCCTCTGCCTGTCCTGCTACCCCTCCTTTTCTGTGCCCTCCTCCCAGCCTTTCTGCTGGCCACAGAGATGTTGCCCCTGCCCTGCCGAGAGGAAGGTCACTCTGCCTGGCCCCGTTCCTGCCCTTCCTGCCCCTTTCCGCCCACACTGGCTGCTGAGTGCCTGCCAAGTGCCTGCCTAATCCGGGAGGGCTTTACAGGCCGCCCCTCGCAGGCTGCTCTTTTGTTTCTGGAATCCAGGCCCCTCACCAAGAGGGGTGGCTTCATGCACCCGGGCTGCTGTGGCCTTTAAGCTGACTTAGGTCAAAAGTGCTTGGGGAGGAATGTGGATCCTTAGAGCAAAGCCCTTGTAATGAAGGCCTTTTCCCCCTTAATTGGGTTACAGAAGGAATCAGCTGGGCTCTCAAACTAAACAGGGTAGGCATGCTGGCGTCCCACATTGTTGTTCATTTGCCAAGGAATCACCCTTCTCAGCACCAGAAGCTGAGGCTGACTCCTCATTCCATTTGACTTCAGGGTTCTGTGGAGGACAAGGGGATGGGTAGGTTTCCTTCTCTGCAGAGGCCCCCAGGCCCAGCTATAAACCGTCAAGTAGAAAGCTTCCCTCCACCCACCAAAGCATTCCATCCAACAGTTCCTCTGAGAGTCCAGAGAGCCTTTGACAGAGGCAGATAAGCTCAGTTTATCTGAAGTTTGATTGCCCAGCTTGAGGGAAAGGCCACTAATGCTTACTGATTGCTGTCAAGTGCCAAATATTTTACAGTTAGGGCAGTGTGACCCCCATTTTTCAAATGTGCCCCATTTTTCAAAAGTCCCTGGGGAGGAATGTGGCTCCTTAGAGCAAAGCCCTTGTAATGAAGGCCTTTTCCCCCTTAATTGGGTTACAGAAGGAATCAGCTGGGCTGATGAGGGCCCAAATGAGGGCACTGGGGTTCTGAATTCACATGCCCAAGGTTAATAACTGGGGTGGACCTGAGATTCCACCCCAGAACTGCCTGACTTAACTATCTGTGCCCCACACAATATGTGGGGAGAGGAGTGTATTTGATGCACCGTGGTACGTTACACTATTCATTCTGTTTTTTAAAGACTATGTTCTTAAAACAGTGTGAGGTTCACAGCAATATTGAACAGAAGGTACGGAGATGTTCCATGTACCAGCTACCCCCGCATACATGCACAGCCTCCCCCATAGCCACATGCCCCACCAGAGGGGTACATTTGTTACAGTCTGTGAACCTCATGACACATAAGTGTCACTTAAAGTCTTTTGTTTTTAATGTTTCTTTTTGAGAGAGAGAGGGAGGGGCAGAGAGAATCTCAAGCAGGCTCCGCACTGCCAGTGAAGAGCCTGATGCCAGGCTTGAACCCACAAACTATGAGATCATGACCTGAGCTGAAATCAAGAGGTGCTTAACTGACTGAGCCACCCAGGTGCCCCTGTCACTTAAAGTCTTTGGTTTACATTAGAGTTCAGCCTTGGTGTTGTACATTCTGTGGGTTTGGACAAATGTATAATGATGTGTATCCATCATTATAATATACGGAGTAGTTTCATTGCCCTAGAAAATCCTCTGTGCTTGGCCTGTTCTCTCCCTCCTCCACCCATCCCCTGGCAACCACTGATCTTTTAACCCTCTCCATAGTTTTGCCTTTTCCAGAATGTCATACAGTTGGAATCATATAGTATTTAGCCTTTTCAGATTGGATTCTTCCTCTGAATAATGTGCATTTAAGTTTCTTTCTTGCCTTTAAAAAAAATTTTTTTTTTAAGTTTTGTTTATTTTGAGAGAGAGAGAGCATTAATAGGGGAGGGCAGAGAGGAGGAGAGAGCGAGAATCCCAGGCAGGCTCCACAGAGTCCAATGTGGGGCTCAAACTCCGGAACCGATGAGATCATGACCTGAGCTGGAGTCAGACGCTTAACTTAACCAGTCGAGCCACCCAGGCGCCCCTCCTCCTTGCCTTTTCATGACTATCCATTCCTTTTTACTCCTGCAGATAGTTTTTGAGCACCTCCCTCTGGGCACTGGGCAAATGGTATAGGCAAAGTGGACTTGACCTCCACCCTCCGGAGCTAGAGTTTAGCAGGAAGACACATGTAAATAAGTACATACTTGGCCGTGAAGAATAGCATGCTAAGAGAACAAGGGTGGCTTGATTTTGAATGATGAGGAGTCAGAGAAAACTTAGGAAGGGACATTTAAACCAATATCTGAGGAATGAGCAGAAATGGGGGTGAAGAGCATCGCAGATGGCTGTTCTACTTTCAGAATCCTGCCCACTTTTGACACTCGGCCACTTCTGGGAACCCCTATTTGCCAAATCCTTCTTGACCCGTACTGTTGCCTGTTCCAAAGGAACATAACTTTTTCTTTTTTTTTTTAATCTTTTTTTAACGTTTATTCATTTTCGAGAGACAGTGACAGAGCGTGAGTGGGGGAGGGGCAGAGAGAGAGAGGGAGACACAGAATCTGAGCAGGCTCCAGGCTCTGAGCTGTCAGCACAGAGCCCAATGCAGGGCTCGAACTCACGAGCCGCGAGATCATGACCTGAGCCAAAGTCGAAAGCTCAACCCTCCCAATGAGCCACCCAGGTGCCGTCTTCATAACTTTCTGTTTTATGCATGGATGACTTCCTTTGGGAATCTGCTCACGCCAGCGGACCCTTTCCTCAGGAAAGTATACAGAGGGAGCTCTCTTCTCCCAGTTGACACAGGAGAAAGTGCAGGAGTTAAGTTTGACCGAATTGAGCAGGCAGGGAAGTCAGGACTCTGCATATCTGACCTGTTGTGTTTTGGGACTCTGAACTGCCTTGATGGGGGCAGTGCAGTCTGGGCCAAAGGTCACTTGTCTCATTTCCGGCAGCTGCTGCCTACGGAACACCAAGGATCTGTGACTGTGGTTGCGTCTTGTCAAGAGCCTCAGAGCCGGCTGTTTAGAGGAAATACCCAAGTAGCCTGCAGGCTTGTGGGGGCTGCCAGAGGAGGAGGCTGCTTTTGCAACTGCAGCCCCGCATTGGCTGCTGCTACCAGGTGTCTGGACATAGCCCTGGAGGAGCCTGGCTGAGAGATCTTCATGGGTAGCCACCCTACCAGTGTTTATGCCCTGCTCTAAGCCCTTCAGGGGCTCTCTGTTGCCCGCGGAGCAGGCTAGATGTCTTAGCAGGGCACACAAGGTGGGACTGCCTGCCGTCCTCACCTGCTTGTCTGGGCACACCCTACCTGTCTGGCTGTTCAAGTGCCCCGATTCCCTGGATGGGACACCTGTGTAGCTTTGCCAATGCAGTTTTTCCTGCTGAGCTTCCTCCCTTCCTGTATCTTCAACAGTCACTTCCTAAACATCCTTCCAAATCCTGGCTGGATGGATCTCTCCTCCTTGAAGCCCCCACTGCTGCTCCCTACTGATGGGCTGAGGGCATTCTCCACTCACCACTGCAATTCATTCCTCTTTCCTCCCCAGCTCTCCCCCTCCCTGCCTTTATTCCTTCCACAGCTAGTATTAGGTACCTGATGATGTTCGGACACCCCAGGGTGCTGAGAAAACAGGGATGAGCCAGAGCAGACCCAGACCCTGCCCTCAAGGAGTTTGAAATCCTACAGTGGCCCATAAATTCATCAGACAATGAAGATGAATAATACACAAGTCAAATCTTTTCTTTAAAAAAGTTAAACTGACAATAAAAGATTGTCTCTGATTTAAATGAAAAAAACTGGGGTGCCCGCCTGGCTCAGTTGGTGGAGCTTGCAACTCTTCATCTCGAGGTCATGAATTCGAGCCCCATGTTGGGTGTAGAGATTACTTTAAAAAAAAAAAAAAAAGACAGGTTGAGAAAAAGGTACATTAAAAGTCTTGTGGTCTCAGATCCCTTGCAGGTTAAGTAAAGCCTGGGGTTTCAGGACTTTGTCAAACTCCAGTTTATGTGTAAACATGAGGAAGAGAGAGTATTCACCTTGGAGCACCTTCCATGAGCAGAGCCCTGGGGTTAGCAAGAGAGATGTCCTGGGCTCAGAGCTCTGTGGGGGAACAAGCCAGAAGAGGAGAGATCCCAGCATGAAATCTCAACGCAGGCTTCACTTTCACAGGGAAGGCCTTTCTGCCTTTGAGAAGATGGGGGCGTTCACTGCTCAGGGTTTTCCTTTGTAGTGTTTCGTCTTTGTTTTTGTTTTTTAAGGAGGCTCCACACTCAGTACCGAGCCCAATGAGGGGCTTGAACTCATGACCCTGAGATCAAGACCTGAGCTGACATCAGGAATCCGATGCTTAAGGGGCGCCTGGGTGGCTCAGTTGGTTAAGTGTCCAACTTCAGCTCAGGTCACGATCTCGCAGTCTGTGAGTTCGAGCCCCGCATCGGGCTCTGGGCTGATGGCTCAGAGCCTGGAGCCTGCTTCCGATTCTGTGTCTCCCTCTCTCTCTGCCCCTCCCCCGTTCCATGCTCTGTCTCTCTCTGTCTCAAAAATAAATAAACATTAAAAAAACAAAAAAACAAAGAATCAGATGCTTAACCAACTGAGCCACCCAGGCACCCCTCCTTTGTAGTGTTGATCACCGTTTGGAATTGTGTAATTGCCTTATTATTTGGTTCCCATCTCTTACTGGTCTAGAAACTCCATGAGAATGGTAAAAAGATGGCTTTATTGAGATATAATTCATATAAAATTCACCCTTTGAAAGTATACAATTCAGTTGCCTTTAGCATATTAAGCATTGTGCAACCATCAACACTATCTAATTTCAGAATGTTTTCATGATCCCAAAAAGAAACCATTAGCAGTCACCCCCCCCCCCCCCCCCCCCCCCCCCCCCGCCCATTAACGTCCACCCATCCCTAACTCCCAGCAACTACTAACGTACTTTATGTTTGTATGGATTTGCCTATACTGGACATACCATATAAATGGGATCATACAATATGTGGTCTTTTATGACTAGCTTTTTTTCACTTAGCATAATGTTTTCAAGGGTCGTTCATATTCTTTCCTTTTTATGGCCAAGTAATATTGCGTGGTGTATGGATACATTTTGTTTTTCCATTCATCAGTTGATGCACATTTGGGTTGTTTCCATTTGGAGACTGTTAGTGATGCAGGTTGGCTGCGTCCGAGGACGCAGAGGAAATCCCGCAGGACCAGCCAAGAGGGTCTTTGGCTTCTCACAGGATAGAAATTAAGCACAAGCCGAGAGGAAGTGAGAGCAGCATTTATTGAGGACGTAAAGCAGATACAGACAGAGTGGGCGACTCAGAAAGGAAAGAGGTGTGAGTCTCATGTTTGCTTGGGGTCTGGGGTTTTCATTGAGGATTATGGTCAATGCACGTGTCTTCTCAGGCATCCAGCAACAAAGAGAAGTGTTTAGGTGTCCTCCATCAGTCACTTATGCCCTGAAGCCAATGGTCTTGGTGAGTCAGTGGTCTTGGAAAATGGTTCACGAGGACCCACCTCATCACTTCTTAGATGTTATCTGCTGCGCTGAATGACTCCAAAGAAATCATTAACTCCATGCCCTTTATAAGGAGGACATACATTATCTGTACCATAAAGTGTGTGTAGAGTGGAGGTATAGGTCCTAGCAAGAATAGAGGCAACAAAAAAGTAGTCTTTCATGGGGTCCATTCAGTTTCCCTATCTTGTTATGAATAAAGCTGTTAGAAACACTCCTATACAAGTTTTTGTGTGTCCATGTTTTCATTTCTCTTGGGCATACAGCAAGGATTGGAATTGCTGGGTCACGTGCTTCCTCTGTGCTTCACGTTTTGAAGAACTGCCAGAGTGTTCTCCACAGTGGCTGCACCATTTTACCTTCCCACCACCAGTGGATGAGAGTTCCAGTTTGTCACATCCTCACCAACACGTGTTTATTTTCTGATTTTGTTTTTCTAGTAGCAATTGTAATGGGTGTGAGGTGGTATCTCACTGTGGTTTTTGATTTGCATTTCCCTAATGATTGAGTGTTGTGCATGTTTTCATGTGCTTATTGGCCATTTCCATGTCTTCTTTGCAGAAATATCTATTCAGTCCTTTGCCCATTTTGAACTGCGTTGTCTTTTTATTGTTGAGTTGTGGGAATTCTTTATTCTGGATACAGCCTCTTATTGATACATGATTTCCAAACATTTTCTCCCGTTCTGTGGGTTGTCTTTTCACTTTCTTGATGTTGTCTTTTGAAGCATGAAGGTTTTACATTTTGAAGTCCAACTTAGATGATCTTGCTTCTAGTTCTGTTGCTTCTAGTCACATCAAAGAAACCATTGCCTAAGTGATGAAGATTTGCTCCTTTTGTAAGAGTTTGATGGTTTTAATCTTCCATTTAGATGTATGTCTATCTTATTCTAGGTTATATCCCCAGTGCCTAGAATAATGTCTGATGTATAGAAGGCACTCAATACTTACCAAGTTAAATGAATGAATTAATATATTTTGAATGAATAAATGAATGAATGAATGAACAGATATCTCTTGTCCCAGAGCTGTTGCTATCTCAGTAGAGTCACACTGAGAAAGTGGCTGAGAAAGTGGCATGATACAGACAAAGGGCTCCAGTCTGTTTTAATCTCACCCACAGGGAACCTGCCTTTAGTAAGCTCTCACAGTTCCTTTTCTGCCAGTTCCCCCTTTCCCACTGTCCCTCAATTTTGCTTCTCTTTAGTTTCTCTACTTGACAAAATATAGCTATGGCATTTCCTAAATAAATCATATCTGGCCTACTTTGGTTAAATTGCAAATATAGTAGATATATAAGAAAATTTTTCCTGTCATTAAAAATCTTGGTTGGCTTGATATTTCTCTTGCTGGCTTATGTTGGAGAAATAAATTTGGATAACATGGCAGTGTACAAATTACAAAGTAAAAGTTGCCTCCTTGGGTGGAGGGAAATATGTTTAGAATTTACTTTTAGAAAAAAAATGTATGTGCATGCAGAGAGAGAAAATGTAAAATGAAAACTGAGGAGCCTGGGTGAAGGGTATTTCAGGAGTTCTTTGTACTATTATTTTAACAGCTTTTTGTGTATTAAATATTTTTTAAATGTTTTGGTTTTTTTTTTTTTAAAGAAAGAAAGAGAGAGTGCAGGGGAGGGGCAGAGAGAGAAGGAGAGAATCCCAAGCAGGCTCTGTACTACCATCACAGAGCCCGATGTGGGGCTCGAACTCACGAGCCGTGAGATCATGACCTGATCCGAGATGCTTAACCAACTGAGGTCAGGTGCTTAACCAACTGAGCCACTCAGATGCCCCATATATTAAATATTTTTTAAAATTCATCTCTCACAATCCCACCCAGAGAGGCAATTAGGCTGGGGTCCCTGAGAGGTCACTGTGTGCTGGGTGTTTACATTCATTTTCTATTTAATCCTCCCCTCAGCTGTTGAGGAAGAGGCAAAGGTGAAGGCAGGTGACCGTGCTAGCATGACTTGGTTGAGTAGTGCAACTGGAATTGGGATGCGGGTCTCTGACCTCCAGGCCTATATTCTTTTATGGCTTATATATCTCAAATACTAATCCTTTCCCCAGGGAATGACTGATGTCTTTGGTGCCGATTATCTCCTTCATGTGCCTCTGTCATCATATCCTTGACACTTCACAAGCCTGTGCTCACTGAGGGCAGATGGGAGATGGTCCAGGAGTTTCTGGAATAGAGGGGCTGCCATCCTGGGACTTGAAGGGTCTGGAGGGAGTCACTGCCCCTCACCAGCCAGCAGGCAGGCCCCCGTGTCTCGCTTTCCTGGGGCATCCGAGGCTCTCAGGAGGCAGCCCTGACCCCCCTTCTGTCCCTCCTGTCCTCCAGGAGCTGAAGCTGCCTGCCTTCCGAGCCCACTCCCCACTGTTGAAGAGCCGCCGGTTCTTTGTGGACATCCTGACCCTGCTGAGCAGCCACTGTCAGCTGTGCCCCGCGGCCCGGCACCTGGCTGTCTACCTGCTGGACCACTTCCTGGACCGCTACAACATCACCACCTCCAAGCAGCTGTATGCCGTGGCGGTGTCCTGCCTCCTGCTCGCAAGTATGTGGAAACTGCTGCTTCCCACCCACCCGCCCCCCTCCTTAGAGCCTGGGTGCTCCTGAGTCATTTTACATTTCTGAGGTCTTTGCACATCTTCTGTGTCCATCCTTTGCCAAATGCAAACTATAGTCATAATAATCAACACTTTCTTTAGCGTCTGTAGTGTTCCAGGCTAAGTGATAAGGATTTTAGCATGTTGATTTTAATGCATCCACACCATGACCCAAGGAGACAGAGAGACAGATACTTATAGTACCCCCATCTTACCGAGACATAGAGAGATTAAGAAGCTTGCCTTGGGTCATCTAGCTAGTATATAGCAGACACAGTTTGAGCCCAGAACTGCGTGGTGCCAGAACCTGTACTCTTAAGGCAGTGTCACCAGGGGCATAGGGCCTCTGAATGTGCTATTAGGGGAATGTATGTTAGGGGAAACCCTAACAACCACTGTTCTTAGAGGTATGTAGAAATGTGACTGCTTGATTGGGGCCAACCAAGACCCATTGTGTTGTCACCAGGCCTGGACACCAGGCCTCAATCTTCCATTGAGGCCCAACAAAAAACACAGCATAGCTGTCTGTCTGTCTGCCTCAGTAGGGACTACCGCCTGACTATGCTGCTCAGGTCATGTGCTTAAAACACAGTTCTCTCATGCCATCCTGCTGCTTAAAATCGCCCCCTGGTTTACCAACAGTCTGAGGATAGGGATTGTCTATCAAGGTCCTGTCTGTCTGACCTCATACATTTCCCCTCTTCAGGCACTGAATTCCAGCTAGGCCCCCTCCTGTCACAGAACTTTGCCCATGCTGTCTCCTCTGCCTAGAAAGCTTCCCCACCCCACCTGTCTGGACCCAATTAAATGTCACTCAGACCCCACATCCTTGAGAAAGCCTTCCCCCACACACTCAGCAAATACATATTTCCATGGCATCATGCACTCTTAATTAACACCCACCCCCGCTACTAAACAGTAAGTTTTGGGGAGGGAAACGAACCTAGTACATCATAAGACCGGACAAAAATATTTGTGGAATAAAGGAAATGAATGAAGCTAGAGGTTCCTTCCGAGCTGGGCTTTCACACCTCTCCAAGGTGCCCTTAATGGAAAGGAGTGACGTGCCCCAAAGTGGCTAGCTACAATCATGACATTTCCTTGACATCTAGTATTTTCTTCTTACAATTCAGTCAGAGTTTACATTCCCCTCTACAATATGTTATCATCCTGTTTTATTATATCGTCCCCTCTCCAATCCTTGAGTCCCACCGATGCCACAAGAGGATGGTACCCATTTTCTCCTATGGCTCTGTCCTCGGCATGCTGCCCTGAACCCCTGTGGCCACGATCACCTGGTTCCAGAAGCACAGCTATAGAGTCTTAAATATTCTGTATTGTTTTCCACCATGGCACTTTCCACCTGTTATTCTAATCCCTTTGGCTGTTTTGGGTGTACAGTCTTCCAATTTGATTTGCTCTACCTTGGGCCAGCTGGATTTCCTGTGTTCTACAGAGAAGTCAGTCTTGCTGGGTGGGAATCCAGTCTGCTTGCTACCTCAAAGTCCCAAAACAACATGTAGCTCTCTTCCGTCTTGGGAAGAGATGCAGGGCTTGCAAGATATCCCTGTCGGCCGAGGGCAGAACGGGCATCACATTTCAGGCGGCCTAGGAGAAGTCCGCGCCATGGCCTTTGGCCTGCTGCTGTCTGTGATCTATGGGCTGCATCGAGGCCCCATGGGGGCAGGGGACTTAGATTTCCATGAGGCCATGGAGGCTGTCCCCCAGCGTCTGTCTGGGGAGCTGGGACGTAAGGCGCACACTGGAGACGCCTTTGTGCTGCCGCCGTCATGGCAGAGGGAAGAGGGCCTTTCAGACAGAGAGGCAGACACCCCCACCCACATGTCTGAGGGCAGCAGCCAGCCTGGGGCAGCAGGAACGGATTTTTCAGGACACCTGCCATATGCTCAGAGGCCCAAGGAAAGAAAAGTTTCCATGACAGCCTGAAATCCTATTCATTGCTCCCTCCCCTCTCCCCAGGCTGACTATTAGCCACAAGGGGGGGGGGGGTGGTCACCTTGCCTCAGGAAGTTTTGAGTTCTGCTAATTCTGTACCAGACAATTCCTAGATAAGAAGAGTAACATTTCTTGCACCCACCTGTCAGTTTTTCAGTTTTTAGAGCTGTTTCCAGATAAGGGCCTTTGCACAGATGGAACCTTCTCACCTACCTACAGGCCCTCTGCCCCCATAAATCAAGGGTCAGTCAAGGGTCCATATCTTGGTCAGACCAGTGGAGGTCAAGGGTCAGACCCATGGAAGGAGGTGGAAAAGCAAGAGCTTATAGGTTGTTCCATGGTGGACTTGGTCTTCCTATGATTGAGTTAACTGTTCACGTAACCTACACGGCATAGAATCCTACCATAAATATAATCTAGATGTAAGTATCCTGTAAATAGAGTAGAGCCACTGTCTTCTTTAATCTTTCATCTTTTACAGCTTCCCAGCCCCTCTTTTTGTTGTTGTTATGGCTGTTTAATTAAAAGGATAATTTGGCAGCATGGAGGCCCCACAACTTCCAGGTGAATGGGCTTTGTCGGCTTGCCGTAACTGTCATCCTGGTGGCCGCAGCTTTATTACTTACTAGCCCCTTTCTCCACACCCAGCCGTGTGTCAAGCACTTAACACCCATGTCTCGTGGAATCCTCCCAACCAGCCTATGTGGTTGTGCTGTCATCTGCCCATTCCGTAAGCTCAGAGAGGCTGAGTAACTTGCCTATGATCACACAGCTCAGGAGTTTTGTTTGTTTTTTAAATGCGGTAAAATTCATATCACAACATGAAATTTACCATTTTAGCCATTGTGAACCATACAGTTTCATGGCGTTTAGTACATCCATTAACACTGCTGTGCAACTGTTGCCTCTCTCTAGTTCCAGAACATTTTCATCCCCCCTGAAAGGAACACTTGTATCCATTAAGTGGCCACTTCCCATTCCTTCCCACTCACAGCCGCTGGCAGCCATTAATCTGTGTTCTATCTGTACGGATTTGCCTGTTCTGGACATTTCATGTGAAAGGAATCCTACAGTACTTGACCTTTTGTCTGCTTTCTTTCACTTAATGTTTTCAGGGTTCATCCAAGTTGTAGCGCACATCAGTCCTTCATTCCTCATCATGGCTGAATAACACTGTTGTATGGGCATACCACAATTTGTTTATCCATTTATCTGTTGATGGACATTTGGGTTGTTTCCACCTTTTGGCTATTATTATTAGTGCTGCTATGAACATTCAGTACCAGTTTTGTTTGAACACCTATTTTCAGTTCTTTTAGGCATAAACCTAAGAGTGGAATTGCTGATTAGAATTGGCTCTTCAGTGTTGAACTTTTTAAGGAAACCCAGAGTTTTGCTTTTGCCTAGCTACTGCTGCTCCGAGATGACTGGGTGTTGAGTGCTTGGCCAGGGCATGAAGCAACCTGAGAAGGAGAGAGGGTGGGGAAGAAAACCAAAAAGGCAGGAGGCATGACCAGGGTGGCCTTTTTGGTAGGGCAGCATGGCCTTAAATGTGAGACATTGTTATTACAATCAAAAAGGTATGAGATACATTTTTATTATTAAAAAATCCAAAAGATACAGTAGTATAAAAATTCATTTCCGGGATGTCTGGGTGGCTTAATCAGTTGAGTGTCCAACTCTTGATTTCATCTCAGGTCATGATCCCAGAGGTGTGGGATTGAGCCCTGCATCGAGCTCCATGCCAAACATGGAGCCTGCTTAGGATTCTGTCTCTCCCTCTCTCTGCCCCTGTCCCCCTTGTGTGTGTGTGCTCACACTCTCTCTCGCTCTCTCTAAAAGAAAAAAGAAAAAAAAAATGTTTTCCCCAAACCCATAGGCCTTTTGCCACAGTTTGGTGTGTATACTTCCAGACCCAAACATATTTATGTGTTTTCATAATTGGGAAAATAAATCTATTTTTATTGACAAGGTGGTAAAAGGAATCCTAGATTACACCCATATAAACTGCCCAGTAAACAGAATTGCAAGATTCCCTCCCTTTCCCCCATTCCATCGTACTTTCTCTTCTGGATCGTGAGCCCCATCCTGCCCCTCACTGACTGCTTCTGGTATGTGAAGTGGGAAAAGTTAAGGGTGACAGGTTTGTTTCTTGGGGTAAAGTTCTGACTTTCAGGCTTTTGTAGGTGAGGCTGAGTCCTCTGCTAGCCTTCATTTCAGCCCTCCTCCTCCCCAGAAGAGGGAAGCATCAAATGTGGGGGCAGAGTATCCTTTAGTTCACAGTGAATCTGTCATGCTGTGATGCAGGTACCTACAGAAAGGCTCACCTTCCCACTGCAAATTTTGTTTTAATTTTTTTAAATGTTTCTATATTTTTGAGACACACACACACACACACACACACACACACACACACACACACAGTGTGAGCAGGGGAGGGGTAGAGAGAGGGAGACACAGAATCCAAAGCAGGTTCCAGACTCCAGGCTGTCAGCACAGAGCCTAACTCAGGGCTCAAAACTCATGAACTGTGAGAACATGACCTGAGCTGAAGTCAGATGCTCAACCAACTGAGCCACCCAGGTGACCCCAAAATTAGAAATAGTATACTCATTTGGACAGTGAGATTCACAGAATAAAGTAAAAAATCTGCTGCTTATCCCACTCACCAAAAATACCTTCTGGGAGTAGTTTTTTTATGTCTTTTTCCAAAATTGATCTACTGTAATTCCTCATAATTCAGAGATTCCATACTTGTGAATTGACTAAAATTTGTGGGTTTTTTTATTTATTTTGAGAGAGAGAGAGCAGGGGAGGGGCAGAGGGAGAGGGGGAGGGAGGGAGGGAGGGAGGGAGGGAGGGAGGGAAGGAGGGAGAGAGAGAGAGAGAGAGAGAGAGAGAGAGAGAGAGAGAGAGAGAGAATGAATCCCAAGCACTCTCAGCACAGAGTGTTGTGGGGCTCAGACTCACAAACCGTGAGATCATGACCTGAGCCGAAGTTGAGAGTCAGGTGCTTAACCGACTGAGCCACCCAGGTGCTCCTCACTAAAATTTATTTGTAATCTCAAAATCCATACTCACAGAACTTTGGCGGTCATTCGTGGACATGTGCAGAGGCACCCAGTGTGCACGTTCCCAGCTGAGGAACAAAGACAACGCTCTGCCTTCTTGATTCAGCTCTCGTGCTTAAAAACAAGGGTCCTTTTCTCAGTGTGTTTAGTGCCACATTTTCTCATTTTTCTGCTTGTTGGTGGTTTTACTGCTTAATACGGCCCCCAAGAAGCATAGTGCTGAAGTGCTGTCTCGCATTCTTGAGTGCAAGGCCATGATGTGCCGTTCACAAAAAACCTGTGTGCTAGATGAGGCTTGTTCAGGCGTGAGTTACAGTGCTGCAGGCTGTGGGTTTGGTGATAATGAATCAACAGTATATTGAACAGAAATACACAGAACCAGGTTCTGTGTTGATCGATTGATGAAAACATGACCAGTGGCTCACAGGAACCTAACTCTGTACTTCCCTAGGAGCCTGGTTCTGGGTTCACTAGTTCCGCCTTTCCCAGTGACTTTATGGAACACAGCTTCTGCAAATAACCAGAATCAATTGTGTATGTACACAATTGTTAATACCAAGAGTGCTTTCTTCGTAGCACGTCAAGAACATCTTTCCTGTCAGTCTGTCTGGGTTTACCTTACTCTTCCTTGACTGCAGAGTTCTCTATATCATAAACACTGACGTCTGTTTGATTACTCCACTGTCGGTGGCCATTTAGATTGCCATCTGGTTTTTTCACTACTGTCAACAGTATGACAACTATCCTTTTCCCTGTATCTTTGTACAAGGAAGTGTGAGAAAAATGCCCAGAGATGGAAATGCTTGGGACAAAGGTGTGTGTGTTGTGTGCATGTAAGATTTTGATAGGAAGCACTAAATTGCCTCGTGAATGACAAGATCCCTTTTCTTAAATTGAACTTAATTTGTGGGAGCCTTAGGAACCACACTTCTCTACCTCAAGAAACCATCAGTGGAGGAGCAGTGTCCCTCCCCCATGCCGACCCCCCACCAGTGTCTACTTATGGCTTTCCTTCTGTGCTCCTAGCAGGAAGTACCTTTGCATCCCTCCTGCTGCCTTGCCCTGTCCAGGATGCCCAGATGAGAAATGAGTTCCCCAGACCAATTGCTTTTAAGACTCCTCAAGCCAAAAAAAAAAAGACTCCTCAAGCCAGAAATGAATAGTCTCATCTCTTAGCGAAGGTACCAGTGAAAACCATTGCCTACCAAGGGCTTGTGCTCTCTGGGCCTCAGGAAATTCTAGGAGTGGCCCATCTCTGTCCCAGTAAAGCACCTTCACTCCCCCCTCAGTCACCCCTGCATCCTTCCCCTTTCCTCCCCCTGCTTTGATTAGCAACTGCTGCTTCTGAGAAGCAGTTTCTTTGAGAGCAGGGCAGGGGGGCGGTGGGATGGGGTCTCCCTGTTGCAGACTTGAAAGCAGTCTTAATCCCTCCTGGTGGAGGGGATGAAGGAAGGCAGTACCTTCCTGCTGGGGGAGAAGTTAAACACACCAGCTCTCCCCAAGCTGGGAATAGTCGAAATGCCCCTAGGGTACTAATCGTGGGCAGTGGATGCAAAGGGGGCCGTTTTTCCAGGTGGCCTTTTTCACGGGTGTACTTTAGACAAAGTAAAGCAGGAGATTCATTTACAGGATTAAACCCAAATCTGCAAGGAAATATGGCTGCCCCCATGCAGGAGGTAATTCACGGGGGAGTGGCTAGGAGGAATCCTACATTCCCTTCCTGCCATGGTTTCCCATTTCAGAAAATGAAGACTCGTCTTACATTTGATGTGTGCACTTAATATTGACAGTCGTTTATTATTTCCTCCAAAGGCTGTGCAACATCAATGGTGCCTCTTCTAATCAGTAGCATCTTGGTGGTGGCCCCACAGCATGGGCTGGACTGGAAAAAGTGGTCTGTCACCCGAGGGCCACACCAAATACATCCGGACTCGGGGCCCTGATGTTGCAGTGCTGTGAGTGAGGACATGGTGATTTTCCATTTCCTGTTCCCATCTCTGCAGACTGGCAGGCTTAGAGCTATTTTCAGGGGAAGGATTTTGTGTGACATGTTGGTCAGGAAACTGGCTGGGCCGGAAACTCAGAAATTGTACAGTTTGCCTTAGCAAGTTTAGTGCTCAGGCCTGTTTTTCCAGGGCCTGGGGTTCTGGGATCCAAGTAGGGTTTTTCTGTGGCTGGGGAGAGTAAGAGGGAAGTCTTAAGATGCATGGGTTAATTGAAGATGCAATGTTCAGGAGCCCATGACCCCACACAGGTAAGTCATTTAAACAAAACAAAACAAAACAAAACATTTATTGGACCTCTGCTGTATACCGGAAGCTATATACCCACGGAGGCAGTGGCAAACAGAAGGAATATCTATAGTCCCTGTCACTGAAGATAAGTCATTCCACACACCTTTACCTCCTATGCACTGAGCCTGGGAGATAGTTGGGGGCACAAAACAAATCTAATCCCCATCCTTATGTTGCTTATGATCTGGAGGCATCTCCTAAAGAAGCAGCCTTCAAGCCAGAGACCCAGCAGGTCTCTGGAGACATGCCAGGAACGAGCCAGTGACCCTTCTAAGAAAATCTAAATGTCCTTACTTTCAGGAGAATAGCCTGGCCCACATCTTAGCGGGAAGATGACCCAAGACATTGACGTCAAGCACCCTGTCTGCTCTTCACACTTATCTGCAGCCTGGCTGCTGAGAGCTAGGCATTTATCTTTCTTTTCTTTTTATTTACTTTAACCTTGAACCCTCTCTGTAGTGAATACTGTGTCTTACCAGTACCTTCTCCCTTGTTACAGTCAGGATTGTGTTATATGCATTCTTCTGTTAATGCTGAAGAAGAAGAACTTTAGAGTCCTAATTCGTTAGTCCTCTTGCCCCCTGGGAGAGCCACTGGAGACTTTTCTAGATTGTATCTCTTCCTTGTCTCACCTCAGAGACTCAGGCTGTCCGTGGTGGAGACATTTCACTCCTCGAGTCACAGCAGCCTGCCCTTCACTGAGCACCCACCACCTAGTCAGCATGAGTGGTGACACTACAGGCAGGGCAACTTTGGTTGGCTTTAAAACCACTTTCAGACCCAAAGAAACAGGCCAGCCGTTATACCCCTGGGTGGTGAGATTAGAGATTATTTTTATGTTAGGTGTGTTTGCCTGGATCTTTTCTTTTTTCTCTCCTCTCCTCTCCTCTCCTCTCCTCTCCTCTCCTCTCCTCTCCTCTCCTCTCCCCTCCCCTCCCCTCCCCTCCCCTTCTCTTAAGTTTATTTATTTATTTTAGGGGCACCTGGGTGGCTCAGTTGGTTAAGTGTCCGACTTTGGCTCAGGTCACGATCTCATGGTTCGTGGGTTCGTGCCCTGCGTCCAGCTCTGTGCCGACAGCTCAGAGCCTGGAGCCTGCTTCAGATTCTGTCTTTTTCTCTCTTTTTGCCCCCCAACCCCCGCTTGCGCTCTGTCTCTCTCTCAAAAATAAATAAACTTTTAATATTTATTTATTTTAAAAGAGAGGAGAGAGAGCATGAGTGGGGGAAGAGAGAGAGAGAGAAAGAGAGACAGAGAGACAGAGAGAGAGACAGAGACAGAGAGAGAATCCCAAGCAGGCCCCACTGTCAGTGCAGAGCCTGATGCAGGACTTGATCTCACAAACCGTGAGATCATGACCTAAGCCGAAACCAAGAGCTGGACACCCAACAGACTAAACCACCCAGGTGCCCCTGCCCGGATTTTTGAGATTGTCTTAAAGGAGTATCTGTTGCCTCTCCCTGCCTCCTGAGTCTTTGATTTAATTATAAGCATTTCAGTGTCTAGACAGGAAAAGTGTCTTCTTTGTCACTTGACATGTTGTGGTTCCTGGAACTCTTCTAGGAAAGTGTGATTTGTGGGCACTTGTAAAGCACAGTCATACTGAGATAGTCTTGGATTAGGACAGACCCATGTTCTGGAACCTTCTCTGGAAGTTACTCTGCCAGTTCTGACTTCTAGGGTCCCATCAATGGTGTCTTCTGAGAATTTTAAACTGTTTTTTTTTTTTCCAAGCGGGAGAGTGATATTTGTTCCTTGTAGAAAATTAGAAAATAGAGAAAAATACAAAGAATAAAACAAAAATTACTTGCAAAATCACATTTTTTTTTTTTCTGTAATCAAAACTTGGGGGTAGAGGGCAGACCCTGGCCCCAGTGATCAAGGAATGGTTAGTATGTTGTTTATATGCCAGACCACTGATTCTTTGTATGGATTTCCTCATTTGGCCCTCACAACAGTCTTATAAAATAGGCAGTATTATTTTCTCCACTTGACAGAGGAGGGCTGAGGCCCACTAAGGTGAGTTGCCCAAGGGTACGTGGATGGGGACCCAGGTAGCCGTCTCCCTGAGTCCTTGCTCTCAGCCACCACACAACAGCGGCCTTTGTCCTACAGCTGGATTTCTTCCTTCTGCCTCTGCAGCTGGGAGACCGGCTAGCAGGCAGCGAGGTTGCTAGGAAACTCCTGGCTCTCTTTCCTGAGCCTGCAGAGCCACATGTTAGCCAGCCTGGGTGAACACCTCAGTCCTCAGGGATATGTCTCGGGTCTGGAAGCAGCTCACCTTCTAACCTTGAGGGAAGTGGCCAGAGTTGCCTTTCCTCCTCCTCCTCCTCCTCTGTGCTGCAGCAGAGGTCCAGCCAGGACCCCTGATCGCCATGCCAGTGATACTCCAGCCCAGAAAGGCGTGCTGTCTGCTCTTCGTGCAGCCACAGCCCCGTCGGGCCTGGCCCACAGCAACCCCCGGTGAGCTGGGAGTGAGCATTCTGCAGAGCAGTGACCTCCATTCGTGGAGAGAACTCTGTTCCTCCACATGAAGCACGTGCTCAGTCCTGGCCCCAGCTGCCAGCCATGTACCTGACAAAGGGCCCCCACCCCACAGCCCCTGCTTTTAGACAGTGAAATTGTTTCGTTTCTTTTTTTTTTTTAATACTTTTTTTTTTTTTAATGTTTATTTATTTTTGAGAGAGGGAGACACAGAATCTAAAGCAGGCTCTGGGCTCTGAGCTGTCAGCACAGAGCCCGACACGAACCACGAGATGATGACCTGAGCTAAAGTCGGACACTCAACAGACTGAGCCACCCAGGTGCCCCTAGATAGTGAAATTGTTTGTAGAGAGGAGCACAAAGGAACCCAGGATCTGCTGCCACCGTGTGAAGTCATTGTACCAGTTGCTCTGTCCTGAGACAAGGAAGTTCTCACAGCCAGAAGGGAAGCCAGTGTGTGACCCAGCTGGCTAAATGCCACCCTGACCTGAGAGGCATTTTTACAGTTTCCTCTTGAAGACAGCAACCACCCGCAGCCTCACCTCTAGTCTCTGTTTCCAAAGTTGGACTGAGCAATTGACTCAGCCAGTCAGACGTGTGCTTTCATTCATTCATTTGTTTCCCTCAACATTTTATTGAGCCCTACTCTGTGCCAGAGACTGGAGATACAGCCATGGATGGAACAGCCTGCTTTTAGGGGAGAAAAGAGACAGGCCTGGGGAGGAGGGAGGCACCGTAAGGCATCTTGTGGACGGGGATCTGATCTGTGCTTCACTGTACTCAGCACAGAGGAAGTACGAGTTTGTGGAGTCTTCTTCAGCGACCGGGACTGTAGACGTTGCTTCCACTCACACCGTCTCCCTGGGGCTGTAAGCCATTGTAAGGACCTTTCTTTGTGTCCTAAGGAAGGGTGAAACTCACCCAGGGCAGATCCCAGGTCCACCTGCACGCCAGGTCTACCCAGCTGGCCCCTTTGCCCGGTTTGGCTAAGATCAGAGGCTTTTTCTCCAGGACATTTCCTAATCTCCAGATCCCTGCAGCAGGGTAAGGGCAGAGTGGGAAGGGCACTCCCAGAGGTCTGCACAGCTTCCCACTCCCCCAAAGAGCCCAAGCACTGCCTTTAGCTGCAGGGTTTTTGTACTCTGTCCCTGACTTTTTGTCTCCACCGTATCAGATTCTATCCAGAAACTAACCTGTCATGGTCCCTATGACTGCAGTTGCACGGTTGGCCCTGAGTCAACAGAAGTTCACAAGAGCAAGATCCACTGTTTGGGGGGAGCACTGGGCACCATTCCAACACGCTGAGCCTTCAAGCCACCTTTGCCCCATCGGCTTGCCCAGCCCTCACAGCCAGTGCATTGCCGGGCCTCTCTAGAACCACGGGTGGTTCATCAGAGTGCCCCCTGCCCTCTGTAAAAAAAAAAAAAAAAAAAAAAAAAGTAAAACAGCCTTTCAGAGGGTGCTGTCCTCAGAGTGGCTTCCTGGCTTCTCTGTCACATCACTCAAAATCTGTCTCCCATGGTTCCTCAGGAAGACATTTGCCTGCTGGACGTATGAGCAGTGTGCTCTAGGGAGACAAGGAAGAAGCCCCCCTTCTGGCCTCCAGTAAAATACAAAAAGCCAAAGAATTTTTTGAAGTTTATCTGTTTATTTATTTATTTTGAGAGAGAGAAGGAGAGGGGCAGGGGGAGAGAGAGAGAGAGAAAGAGAGAGAGAGAGAGAGAGAGAGAGAGAGAGAGAGAGAATGCCAAGCAGGCTCCACGCTGTCAGCACGGAGCCCAGTGCAGGGCTTGAACTCACGAACTGTGAGATCATGACCTAAGCCAAGATCAAGAGTCAGGCACTTAAATGCCTGAGACACCCAGTCTCCCCAAGCCAAAGAATTTTTTAATGAAAAAGCTCGTTTAGGTGGATGGGAAGAGGGTGGTCCTTTATTACAGAAAGTGTCCCGTTAGAGATACACTCTTCAACTTCAGTCCTCTCATTGGGAGGAAAAAGTAGGTCCTGTTGGTTGTACTGATCTGTAGCAGAAAGGCTCTGAGATTAAACTGCTAAACTAGCATAAGCATAAAGGAGGTTGAAGACAAGAGTGTGTGTGGAGAACGGGACTGTGAGGTGGGGAGCGGGCACAACTGGCCTCACACCCACATCTGTGGGAATCCCTGCACCCAGACAGATGTACTTGTTATGGAGACTCTGTGGGATTGTAGGGATCCTCATGACTCTGAGATGCTCTGGACTGTGGTGCCATTTATTCATCATTTAAAATAAAAAGCAGTTCTTTATTCACCTTGTGCCAGATGCTGTGCCACGTAAAGGGGTTCTGTGATGTTCTGCAAGACACACGTGACCCCTGACCTCATGGAACAGATTGCTGAATTTCCAATTCTGATTTGTCCCCTACCAGCTGGGTGATTGGAGCAGCTCACTCAATCCTTCTGAGCTTGATTCCAAGTGGGAAACGCTCCCAGCCTCCCGGCGTGTTACCAGAATGTGCTGAGTCCATGACACGGAGGCCTCCCCTCCCTGGGTGCTGCCTGTGTTTCTTGGTGCCTGCTGGACTGTGGTGGCACCTGGCAGCAGAATCCCTGTGCACCCAGAATGCATGTCCTGGTTCATGCATGTTCTGTCTCTTGCTGACTAGCTCGGTGACCTGGGAAAGTCCCACGCCTGTGGAGAGGACCCATCTGGGAAAGGCTGTGGACCCCGTGGTCCCCTTTGCTTCCCTCTATGTGAACCTTGGAACCTGCAGCACCAGGGTGGAGTTCAAGGTCGCAGTCCAGGGGAAGGAGGCTGGAGCCACTCTAGAGTCCAGCATAGCCTGGCCAGGGGCATTGAGTTGGGGTTGGGGAGCCTTTTCTTGAGCTTATTTCTACCCCTTTTTCGGGGCCTGTAAGAAAATGTCTTGCAGCACTAGCTACCAACTTTGGTTCATCCGTACTTACCTAACAGGACCTGAGAAGAAGATCCTGGGTCTGGGGTGCAAAGAATAAGTACCATGTTCCATAAATCATAGAACAGCAGCTGCTGTTGTTTATGGAGTGCTTTCTTTGTCCTAGGATCTGTGCCAGTCACGTTACTTGTGCTATCTCCTGAGTCTCCCTACTACTCTTTGAGGTATGGGTTTCTAAGTGATGGCCCGAAATCACACATGATATTGGAGAGGGCGTTCTCAACCTGTTTCCAGTCAGGACCTCCCCCAGAATCTGGGCTCCCCTGGGTCACAACATTCTCAGCCCTCATTAAATATTCTCAGCTCACGTTAAATATATGTCTCTCCTGATAGCCACTTCTCTCCCCCAAGGAAGGAGAATCTGAGGAAGAAAGAATTAGCATCAGAAAAGTCTCCATTCAGCCTGGTCCTGCCTGGGAACAAATGGGCCCATACTTCTTCCCCTGGGTACTGGGAGAAAGCTCTCCACCACAGCTTCCTGTTTCCTCTTTGGCTCCAGCCATCTCTATCTACTGCCTGGTCCTTCCCACAGTCACCTCCGAAGATACCAGGCCTACCCGGAGGGCCAGGCAAGGCTGGGAAGCCAGTGGAGTGGCCCTTTATCCCCTGACCTGCCTCCCTCACCTCCCTTTACCATCAGCACCTGACAGAGTAGGACAGAGGGCTCCTGAGGGTTGTGGGGCAGCCATGGGGCCTCAGTTCCTATTCACATTTTTTCTCTTTCTCAGATGAAAAGAGAGGGGAAAACTTTAAAATAGGGGAATGGCCCTTCTTGGGGAACAGTAGCTTTGCCTGTTTTTAAAAGCGTTGCATTTCTTTAGGGAAGAAGAGGATCCAGCTCTTGCTTTAAAACCTGGTTTTCTTTAGCCAGGAAACTGTGGCCTCATCCCTGAGCCTCAGTGTAGCTCCTGAATGGGCAGCAGGTAACCCCGGATGAGTGTGTAAAGAGGTGTCTTGCTGGGCATGAAGGGCTGTCTATGGGGGAGTTCACAGCAAGCAGTACGTGAAGCAGACTGTATAGTAGTGTGTGAGCAGCCCTGGGCCTGGACATCACAGATAGGGTGGCACTGACTTTTTATAGAATCCTACTCTGCACCGTTTTGTTTAGGAATTTTTCTGAAGGCAGTATAAATGTTGATGATTGTTGGAGATGGGTGATGTATTCTTAGGGGTTCGTTAGAACATCTCTTTTTTTTTTTGGTATTTTAATTTTTCCAAAATAAAACCTTTTTAAAGTTTATTTATTTATTTTTGAGAGGGAGGAAGAGTGTGAATTGGGGGAGGGACAGAGGATCCCAAGCAGGTTCTGTGTGGTCAGCACGGAGCCCAATGCAGGACTCAAACTCTCAAACCGTGAGATCATGACCTGAGCCGAAATCAAGAGTCAGACGTTTAACCAACTGAGCCACCCAGGTGGCCCTAAAATAAAACATTTTTTTAAGCAGTTAAAGGTACTGTTTCTCTCAGCCCTAATTCAGAAAAGTCAGGAATCCTGTTTGGTCTGGTGAAGGCTTGAATGCTAGGACCATAGGTATAAGAAGAAAAGCCAGTCTTTAGAGTAGTCTGTTCATAGAGACAGAAAATAGAATGGTGGTTACCAGAGGAGGGGGCACAGGGACAGTGAGTTACTGGGTTTCATGGGTGTACAGTTTCCGTGTTGCAAGATGAGAAGAGTTCTAGTGATTGGTTGCACAACAATGTGAATGTACTGAATGCCACTGAACTGTATGGTTAAAATGGTGCATTTTATGTTATGTGCATTTTACCACAACAAACAAAAATGCTATTAAAAAAAAGAAAAGGAAAGAAAAGCCAGTCTGTGAGAGTCCCTCCTGAGGCTTGCTGGACTGACAGTGTCTTGCCACTTTGGTTGAGTCAGGCCACTTGGCTGGACTTGTGGTGGTCAGTCCAGTAATTGTGTGACATGCCAGGAATGGCTGGGGCTCTCCCGGTTGTCTGTGCATCAGAGTAGCAAGAGGACTCGGTCAGCCGGGTGTGCAAAGGGTCTTGTAGGGCATTATTTGCAGGTTCACCACTGCCACCTACACTAAGGGTTCATGTGCCTGTGCCTGGCTGCAGACGCAGGCTGAGCACTTCAGTAGTTTTAGGATTTTTTTTTAATCTTATAAGTATGATGATAGGGCTCCCACTGGTCAAATTTGGAACAATGTAAACATCCAAAAAGAAAAATGTAGATAGAATGATAGAATTGTTAAAAATTCTTTTTCAACCCCAGTGTAATTACTTACTTATTCAGGAAAGAATTCTTCCTGGACGCCAAATCATTCAGTTAAAGTTTGGTGGGGGGATGCCTGGGTGGCTCGTGGGTTAAGCGTCCGACTCTCGGTTTGGGCTGAGGTCATGATCTCACAGTTTCGTGGGTTCGAGCCCCCATTGGGCTCTGTGCTGACAGTGTGGAGTCTGCGTGGGATTCTCTCTCTTCTCCCTCTCTCTCTGCCCCTCCCCTGCTTACGCTGTCTCTGTCTCTCTCTAAATAAATAAACTTAAAAAATAAAGGTTGTTGGGAAACAGGATATTCAGAGAGTCTGAAGGCGTCACCTCACAGATTACTTATTAATTTCACAGGAAAATGGTACCTTTAAAATGGAGAGATCTGGTGTCACCTCCTTAACCAAGCGATCAAACGTAGCATCGCTATTGCCGGGACAAACTGACGTTATATAACTCCTGATGTGATCCGGTAAGAAGGACAAAACATCACCTCTGTAGTTTCCTTGCCCAAACTGTTTTATCATGAGGAAACAGTCCAGAATATGGGACTTTTTTTTTAAGTAGTCTCTAGGCCCAATGTGGGGCTTGAACTCATGACCCTGAGATCAAGAATTGCATGCCCTACCAACTGAGCCAGCCAGGTGCTCCCAAAATATAGGACATTTTAGAAGAAAACTGGCCTGGGTTTATCTAGAGTCAGTGTCATGAAAAACAAAGAATAGGACTCAAAGATATAAGGGGACACCATGTGTGAGCTTTGTTGAACCTGGATCCAAAAAAAACAAAGGTTATAATAAAAGACATTTTGGGCACCTTAGGGGAAGTCAAATGTAGATTGAATATTAGAAAATGTTATTGCCGGGGCACCTGGCTGGCTCAGTCAGTGGAGCATGCAACCCTTGATTGCTCAGGGTCGTGAGTTCAAGCTCCATGCTGGCTGTGGAGCTTACTTAAAAAAAAAAAAAAAGAAAAAAAAAAGAGGGTGCCTGGGTGGCTCAGTCGGTTAAGCATCTGACTTCGGCTCAGGTCATGATCTCATGGTCCATGAGTTCGAGCCCCGCGTCGGGCTCTGTGCTGACAGCTCAGAGCCTGGAGCCTGCTTCAGAGTCTGTGTCTTCCTCTCTCTCTGACCCTCCCCCATTCATGTTCTGTCTTTCTCTGTCTCAAAACTAAATAAACATTAAAAAAATTTTTTTTTAAAAAAAAGGAAAGTGGGGCGCCTGGGTGGCTCAGTCAGTTGAGCATCCGACTTTGACTCAGGTCATGATCTCACACTCATGGGTTTGAGACCCGCGTCAGGCTCTGTGCTGACAGCTCAGAGCCTGGAGCCTTGCTTTGGATTCTGTGTCTCCCTCTCTCTCTGCCCCTCCCTCTCTCTCTCTCTCTGTCTCTCTCCCTCTCTCTCTCTCAAAATAAACATCATAATTTTTTTTTTAAAGAAAAGAATGTTACTGCATTAATCCTGATGTTCTTAGAATTGGTAATAGCATTATGATTATGTAGGAAAATGACTTCAGGGCTGTACACTGTCCAGGGCTGGCTTGTCACGTCTGCAACTTCATTAAAAATGGTCCAGCAAGGGGTGCCTGGGTGGCTCAGTCAGTTGAGCTTCCGACTTCAGTTCAGGTCATGATCTCACAGTCCGTGAGTTTGAGTCCCGCATCGGGCTCTGTGCTGACAGCTCAGAGCCTGAAGCCTGCTTCAGATTCTGTGTCTCCCTCTCTCTCTGCCCCTCCCCCGTTCATGCTCGGTCTCTCTCTGTTTCACAAATAAACAAACATTAAAAAAATGTTTTTTAAAAAGAAATAGTCCAGCAAACTCAGTATTTATACACACACACACACACACACACACACACACACACACACGGAATAAATGTGGCTGTAAGTCAGCAGTTGGTGAATCTGGCTGAAGGGTCCTCTGTGTTCATTATTTAATCTTTTCTGTGTATTTGAAAAATTTCCAAACAAAAAGTACATTAAAGGAGTTGAAGAGAATCTGTGGCTCTGGTGTGACTTGGAAAGATTCCGACTTCTGTCCCCCACACCTCCCAGGGGACCTGCCTGAAGACTTCCAGGCATCTGTCGTCAGTGCAGCTTGTCGATAAGGAGCAGGCAGCTGAGTGGCGGTGCTTGGTTGCAGCAATGGGGACAAAAGGCTGGCCTGCTCACAGTCATGGGAGGAGGGGAGGAAATGTCTGCCAGGCACGTGCAACACCAGGAAACTCATAAAATCTTTTCTGGCTGTGAAATGTATTGTGCTTGGGAATAGTTGCTAAGCTGGGGTCTGCTGGCCAGCAATTAAGAGCAGGGACTGTAAGGTCGCTCCTAGATGTGTGGAGCTAAGTTCTCTGAGCTTCTGGGGATCTGAACGCAACCTGCCTGGGAGGATCCAGTGCCCAACCCAGCACGAAGGCTGCCCATGTGTGTGTGTTGGGTACTACTGAAGCGCTTCCCATTCTGCGTGGCCATTTCATCTCCATGGGGGGCATATTCCTAAACAGGAAACAAACGGCCTGTGGAGCTTGGTGCTCTTAGGTCCAGCGCCAACTCTGAGGATTCAGACCCCACTCTGCCTGGCCCTGGCCCACAGTGTGGTGGGTCCCCAAGAAGCTTCTCCAGCCTGGGGAGCAGGTGAATTCAGATTTCTTCAGTAATCCATAGCTCCTTCCATTTGAGGCTAATCCTCTTGGGCCTGGTGGCTGGGAAAAAGGCAGAGCTCTGAAAGGTTTGAAAAGCCCTGAGGGCAGGGAGGAAACTAATCTCACTGAGCACATCTGCCAGTTAGAATAGATTGCTGGCTGCCAGAAATGGTGTGGAAGAGTGTTAATGCCACCCTGAGTATGATGCATGTTTTTGCCGGGCTGTGACCTTCACCTTGCCACCTTCTGCCCTGGGGAAGAAAAGAGCACTTGTATCTACTTGAATCTACTGAGTGCCTGCTAACAGTGTTGGCTTAGTTCGGCATAAGGTTCAGGTAAAACTGGACAATTGTGCAAGAAAATTTTTTCTTTTTAAGTTGTACAAAGAATAGATGATCATGGGAGAAAAAATTAGGGAATACAGATAATCTGAGAACAATTTAAATGGCCCTAAATTCAACTATCAACAGAGTACCTGGGCACCTAGGTGGGTCAATTGGTTAAGAGTCTGACTCTTGATTTCAGCCCAGGTCATGATCTCATTGTCATGAGATCTAGTCCCACCTCGGGCTCTGTGCTGAATGTGGAGCCTTCCCTCCCTCCCTCTCTTCCCCCCTCACAGGGCGCCTGGGTGGCTCAGTCAGTTAAGCATCCTACTCTTGGTTTTGGCTTGGGTCATGATCTCAGATTCGTGGGGTTCAAGCCCCACAATGGGCTCTGCACTGACAGCACCGAGCCTGCCTGCAACTCTGTCTCTCCCCCTCTCTCTCTGCCCCTCTCTCACTCTCTCAAAATAAATAAACTTAAAGAAAAAGATTCTCTCTCTCTCTCTCTCTCTCTCTCTCTCTCTCTCTCTTTTCCACTTCGCCCCCCCCTCCCTGCTCAAAAAACAAAACAAAACGAGAGAGAATACCATTCATTCTTTGAACGAATATTCATTGGGCAGCTACTCTGTGTCAGGCACCGTGCTGGGACCTGGGGGCACAGCTGCAAATGGGTCAGACACGGTTCCTGTCCTCATGGGCTTAGGCCCATTAATGACCTATTGGTCAGGTGCTAGCCATTTATCAATACTTGATATTAAGCAATCTGAGCATGAGAAGTGCCTTAATGACAGCCAGTGGCCTCTGAACTGAGTGCTGAAGGACACACAGGAAGGTGAGTGAAGGGATGAGCACTCCCAGGCGGAGGAGAGGTCCTGCATTTAGGGAGGGTGTGGGGGCTGGAGAGGCCTGGTCAGCCAGCCGCACCCCAGGATTTCCAGCCATACAGGAGGCTCTCCCGCCTTGGACAGCATTGATCTTGCCTGTCCTGCCTGAGTTGCCCAGGTGTGCAAGACCAGGGAAGGTGTGAGCTGTGGAGGCGGTGCTATGCCAGGCTTAGGCCCTGCTGGATAAGGGCTCTGGCAGCCGAGGCTCTGGGGTGGCTGTAAGCTGCATAGGAGCCGGTCAGCCATCAGTCTCCACTCTTTGCTGCTTTGTATATTTCTACTTGCTCAGTTCCTGCCCATCAAAGACCAGAGCCTCACGTCACACCAACTTTGCCCACTTAGTGGACTCTTTTAAAGCTTGCAGAGAAAATAGAGACACTGGCTTCCCAGAGTCCAATGTTTCGTTTCTTGGTGACACTTTTTTTGACATTTTTTTTGTTTGTTTGTTGAGAGAGAGAGACAGAGCATGAGTGGGGGAGGGGCGGAGAGAGGGAGAAACAGACTCTGAAGCCGTCTCCAGGCTCTGAGCTGTCAGTACAGAGCCTGACACGGGGCTCCAGCTCCCAAACTGTGAGATCGTGACCTGAGCCAAAGTCAGACACTTAACCGACTGAGCTACCCAGGTGCCCCTCTTGGTGACATTTTTTGAAGCCTTCCTGAGAAATGTGTTGTATCTGCTGTAAGGCAGCCTAAAGCGGCTACTTCCTCATCTCTCCTAAGAAGCATGAAAGTGTGGTGAGAACTGGGTCACAGGGTACTCACAGTTGTGCACAGGTGTGCGGACCCTTTGTTGCATGCTCTCTGAGCTCAGCTGGGCCACCCCACCGCCTCTTCCAACACTCACTCAGCAGTGTTCTGCCCCTGCTTAGGCTGGGCTCAGAGGCTACGGGCGACCACACCAAAGCCAGGCCTCAGGGATCACCATGTGATGTGGGGCTTGGCCAGAACAAGGACAGTGGTCGGGGAAGGCTTTCAAGGGTGAAGGGTGGGGAGAGGTTGGCAGAGTGAACAGGGAAAGGGGAAGGGTGATCCAGGCTGGGTAGATGAAGGCTCATGAGGAAGGGGGGCACGGGGCTTTCGGAGAGTGCAGTGACAGAGGCCTCAGCCAGGTGTGCGTGGTTTCTGCAGAGGTGGGTTT
The DNA here is from genome assembly GCF_024362965.1 of Panthera pardus. Lineage (NCBI taxonomy): Eukaryota > Metazoa > Chordata > Mammalia > Carnivora > Felidae > Panthera > Panthera pardus. Next base: position 51,245,086 of record NW_026526765.1, on the reverse strand, counting down.
AGGCTGGGGGGCCTGCAGCCGCCCCACCTGCAGAGCTTTCCCCAGTGGGAGCTGCCACTGGAGCTCTCCACCACTGGTGACCGCTGGGGATTGTTCTGTAAATACCTCAGTTCCCTTGACCCTTGAGGATAACTCAAGACTCGTGTTTAATTTTTGTTTGTATCTAACTCCATGTGGCTTTATTTCATGGCATTTATTTCCAGGATCTTCCGGTATTTACTCATTGTTCCTTCAGAGGAACCTTCTGAGCCGTGTGACGTGCCTGTTTGTGGGGTTTCACATCTTTTTGCCACTGCCCACGGATAGGAGTATATCCCAGTTATCTATTCCTGCCAAACAAATCATCCCTAAACTTGGTGATTTAAACAACAGTGATATGTGGGAAGCCTGAGTGGCCCAGTCGGATAAGCAACCAGCCTTCAGCTTAGGGCATGATCTCCTGGTTTGTGAGTTCGAGCCCCACGTCGGAGGGGCTCCAGCTCAGAGCCCGAAGCCTGCTTGGGATTCTCTCTCACCCTCTGTCTCTCTGCTCCTCCCTCCTCTTTCTCTCTTAAAAATAAATAAATAAACACTAAAAAACAAAACAAAAAAAACAGCAATGTGGGTTGCATGGGGTTTTTTCCTCTGCTGGTTTCACCTATGCTCATTCAAACAGCGCTGGAAGGGCTGGGCCAGAAGGTCCTGGATGGTCTCGTTCTCATGTCTGAGAGTTGGCGCTGGCTATCACCTGGGTTCCTCTGTTCTTGTGGCCTCTCCACCTCCAGCAGGCTAGGCTTGCTTCCTTACATGATGGTCTCAGCATGGCACTCCAAGGGAGGAAGAAGGTGGGAGTTGCATGACCTCTTTAAAGCCTCACCTCAGAAGTCCATAGTGTTACCCCCACCCCAGTTGCATTAAGATATAATTGACACATAATGTCATATTAGTTTTCAAGTGTATAAAAATGATTTGATATATGTACCTATTGTATGCATGTAAGTTTAGTTGACATCCATCATCTCACACAGTTACAAATGTTTTTCTAATGATAAGAACTTTTAAGATCTCTCTTAGCAGCTGTCAAATACACAGTACAGCATTGTTAACTAGTCACCATACTGTACCTTACATCCCCAGGGCCAATTTATAGCTGGAAGTTTGTACCTTTTGACCCCCTTCACAAGTTTCCACCATCCCTGCCTCTGGTAGTCACCAGTCAGTTCTTTGTACCTTTGAGTTTGGCTTTTTCAGATTCTGCATGTAAGTGAGACCATGCAGTATTTGTCTTTCTCTGCCTGATTTATTTCACTTAGCATAATGCCCTCAAGGTTTATCCATGTTGTCGCAAATGGCAGGATTTCCTTCTTTGCATGGCTGAATATTATTCTATTGTATATAAATACTGCGTTTTCTCTGTCCATCAGTGGATACTCAGGTTGTTTCTCAGTCTTGGCTATTGTAATTAATGCTGCAGTGAACACAGGGGTACGGATAACTTCAAGATCATGTTCCCTTTCTGGCTTTCCTCCCTTTCCTGTCTTCTCCCACTTACCAGTCTTTCCTAGGCTCACCTCCTAAGCAAACTGTTTCTGAGGGAATCCAAGCTGAAAAGCTATTGACAGGGTTTGAACCCAGTACTGAGGACAGTGGAGAGCCATTGAGGGGCTTTTCTACATGTGGGGGGACAGGATCAAATTTGCAAGGTCATTCTGACTGTGGCTGTCTGACCCCGTGACCAGTCCTGACATTGTGTTAGTGAGGACCAGGCAGGAGTGGAGAGAGGGCTCCTTCATCCTCCAGGCCCTCACTGCTGTTTCTAACTGCCGTGGAGTGCCTTCTTTGTTCCACGTGCTGGTCTGAACATGTGGTGTACATTTTCTCGTTGTATCTGACAAAACCCTTAGGTTCCATTTTATAGATGAGGGAACTGAGGCATAGAAAGGCCTCTGTGCACAATCACCTGTGCACAATCACACAGCTGGACGTGATGACTTGGGGATTTAAGCGCAGGGTTGGCAGATCCAAAATGTGTGCTTTTAGTCGCTTGGCAGTGGGGCCTTTTGGCTCTCTGTGCTCTGTGTCAGCACTGTCCAGGCACCGTGAGGTGGGCCTTTGCTTCCTGGGTGCAGGCAAGTGCTGTCTTCCAGTAACATCTGCTTCTCCTGCAGGTAAGTTCGAGGACAGGGAAGACCACGTGCCCAAGCTGGAGCAGATAAACAGTACGAGGGTCCTGAACGGCCAGAACTTCACCCTCACCAAGAAGGAGCTGCTCAGCACAGAGCTGCTGCTCCTGGAAGCCTTCAGCTGGAACCTCTGCCTGCCCACGCCCGCCCACTTTCTGGACTACTACCTCTCGGCCTCCGTCAGCCAGAAGGACCGGCACTGCCACAGCTGGCCCGCCACCTGCCCCCGCAAGACCAAAGAGTGCCTCAAGGAGTATGCCCACTACTTCCTAGAGGTTACCCTGCAAGGTGCGGCCCGACGTCGGGACCCGTTAGCCCCTTCCCCACCCACAGAGAGGCCGGGATCTGAGAGGCGTGTCCACCCAGGGAGTCCTTGCTGACCGGGGGCCCATCCACCCAGATCACTCCCACTTCTCAGGGGATACACAGAGAAGGAGCTAGGATTCTCCCAAAGTACTGTGAACACCATGTAAAGGAGAAATAAAGCAGCTGATATACATACAGGCAGCCGGCACCCTACAAACTTACTGATCACCTGGTAGTTTTTCTTACAGTAACCTGGAACATTCCAAGTGATCCAAATGGGACAGATTTGCAAGTAGGTCATTTTGGAAGAGCAGTCGTCGTACAGATAGGGTGAGGGAGGGGGTATGTTTTAGTAATAAAGTTCAGCAATAAAGTTACCCTGTTTGGGGACCTCATGTGAATCCCAGTCTTCCCATTGTCTTAATATCTAGGTACTAGGTAAAATACCAGGTCAGAAATACTGTTGATACAATACCGAATAACCCACCACAAACCAAAATGGTCCCAAGTAACAATGTAAACAGTTACAGGGGCACCTGGGTGGCTCACTTGGTTGGGCGCCTGACTTTGGCTCAGGGCATGGTCTTGCAGTCTGTGAGTTCAAGCCCCATGTCGGGTTCTGCACTGACAGCTCAGAGTCTGGAGCCTGTTTCAGGTTCTGTCTCCATCTCTGCCCCTCCCCTGCTCTCACCGTGTGTCTCTCTCTCTCAAAAATAAAATAAAAACATTAAAAAAAAAATTTAAAAAACCAATATAAACAATTACAATATCAGGCATTAATTGAGCATGTACCATTGACAGGCACCTTATTTTAGTGCTTTGTGTATATTATGTCATTGAATTTCACAATGACTCCACATGAAAATCACTTCTGTTATTCCTGTTTTACCAATCCGTTTCCTCAACTGATGCTCAAGAGGTGAAGTAACTTACCCAAGGTCATTGCTAAGATTTGAATCTGAGGCGTCTGACTCTGTAACTGTGCCTGTAACTGTAATGCCACCTGCCTTGACTCAGACTTTCACAGGCAAATGTGGAAGTCATCAAAAATCATAAACAATGTAAGACAGAATGATAATGCACAAATAACCAGTGTCATTCACACAAAGAGTGGAAATTTGAACAGTTTGCCTTTGCACATAAGTAGTGCCTGACTTTGCCAGGTTGCCAGATATCTTAGTAGGACATTAAGATTCATTTCACAGCATATACATATACCAAAAGATCATGTTGTACGCCTTAAATGTGCATAGTTTTTTTATTTGCCAATCATATGTCAGAAAAGCTGAGGGTGGGGGAAGATTCCTCCATAAACTAAGTCAGGTGCTGGTTTTAGTTATGTATATCAAATATTTGTGACCATTTATTCATTCAACAAATTTTTATTGGGTGCTCACTGTAAGCCAGGCTTTGTTACCATCAATAAGTAGCCTGTAGTCATGCCCCAAAACAGAAGCTTTTGAAATGCTGTGTCATTCGCCACTAACAGCCAAATAAGAGACACATGTTTTGTGGTTCTCTTTGTAGCCCATCAGCAAGCCCCTCGCAGCCCCCCAGAAGTTAGGGCGAAATTTTGAAAAATCATTACTCTAGGCTGACACCAGAAATCCCAGACCGAGAGCCAAGGTGTTTAAGATTCAGGAATGGAACTTCATACTCTTTCTAATTTTTCATCTTGTGTGTGTATGCAGCAATGAACAGCCTTGAACCTAATTACTTGTCTGCCAGTTCTCAGGAAGCACAAGGCAGGAAGGAGGGCCACTGGGACTCCAGAGTGAGGTTCTATGAAGCCGACTTCTGTGATTCTCTTTCAGATCATATTTTCTACAAATTCCAGCCTTCTGTGGTGGCCGCAGCCTGCGTTGGGGCCTCCAGGATTTGCCTTCAGCTTTCCCCCTACTGGACCAGAGACCTACAGAGGATCTCAAATTACTCTCTGGAACATCTCAGCACATGCATTGAAATCCTGCTGGTGTAAGTTCCATCCCTGATCTTTCTTTGTTTCCAAAATAATCGAGGCACTTGCTCTGGAGACCCACCTCAGGCGATCTCTCAAAGTCAGAGGGTTAGGGCAGTTCCCCGAGCTAGTGTCTCACAGGAAGTGGGCCATTGTGACTCCTGATAGAATGAGGTTTGCAGAGTTGGTCCTTCCTATTTTGGGTAGCTTTGAATTTGTGATTTTAAGGTCAAGGAGGTGGGGAGAAGAGAAGGTGATGGACACACCCTTCTGAGTGTCTGGGCTGTTTGCTCTGAATCCCCGTGTGCCAGTCAGTCTTATGGGTGATAACACTGAGAGACTTATAATCAGCTACTTTGATCAGATGTGGCCACAAAGCTGACCTCTTAGCCAGCTATATAAGAGGCCATGGCCTCCTCGCAAGGGTCCCTGGGAAGCTTGGTGAGGACATGTTCAGTGTATCAGAGAGGGTACAAAGAGACAGCACAGACCCAACACCATGAAACTGATATTGAAGGTGCAGGTGTTCACTGGTGACCACAAGGAGGAGATAGGACAGAGAACCCCAGCCTGGCTGCTGCCCATCCCTCTTCCCCCCAGCATATGACAGCATCTTCTGGATGCTGGCCCTACTGACCATGGGGCCAGGCCGCTGGAGAGCTGCCTCTCAGCCTCCTGATATGGGAAACTGTGCTAGTAGCTGCCTTTGTCTCATCCCTGTGTGAACTGTCTGCCCTGCTCTCTGGGCCTTGTTTTAAAATCTTTGCTTGTAGAAGGTGCCCAGAAACAGAGCATATGGTCTGGTCTGAGTGCAGATAGGTGCCCCCAGATTCTTGGCCACCAGCCCTGCCTCTTCACCATGGTTGTGGCTCTGGGATGATCCCCTTCTCAGATCTGCAGCCTCCCTTTGCTCCTGTCTTACCTGAGCCTCTAATAGATTTGTTATTTCAAAAAGCTTTATGGGAAGCTTTTTTTTTTTTTTTATGGAAATAAACCTGTTGGTTCCCTTTCCAGAAGGTGAAACTTAGACCCCAGGGGCAGCTTGCTTGGGATCTGTTTGCAGGTGCCTTGAAGGCAGAGGTGCTCATCTAAGTGCCAGGCCCTGTGCCAGATGCCGGGGATGCAGTGATGAGCAAGAGCAGAGGGCCCCCTCCCCCTGGAGCTCGTGCTCGACACCAAGGACTAGGTGGTAATACAGAAGTTATCATCTGGGGGGTTGATCGCCGAGATAGGGCAGTACAGAGGCTTTGGGGGACAGCTAGGCTAGAGTCTGGGGTCAGAAGGGGTTTTCTGTAGGAGGCAGATCCGGGTGTAGGTGTGAGGCCTGAGTTTAGTCAGAGGACAGGGGAGGCAGTGCTACAGGCAGTGGGTGTGGGCTGGGTACCACCCTGAGCTCACAGCACACAGATCTCGAATCCCACTTAGCAAGGGAGGGAGGGGCACACTCAGGTGTCTGCTGCTGTGGCCTCGGACCTCAAGTCTTACCCGGGTCCTTTCCTTTCAGAGCTTATGACAATGTCTTCAAGGATGCTGTTGCGGTCAAGAGCCAGGCCTTGGCAATGGTGCCTGGCACACCCCCTGCCACCACCCAGGTGCTGTTCCAGCCGCCCACCTACCCCACCCTGAGCCAGCCGACGACACCAGCCCTGGCGCCATTTCAGACCCCCGTGCAGGACCTATGCTTGGCCTATCGGGACTCGCTGCAGGCTCATCGCTCTGGGAGCCTGCTCTCAGGGGGCTCTAGCTCTTCCCTCCATGCCCTGTACCCCACCCTCCAGCCCCTGGACGTGTGTCCTGTGTCCCTCCCCACGCCCCTCAGCATGCAGATGGCCATTGCAGCTGAGCCCAGGCACTGCCTCACCGCCACCTATGGAAGCAGCTACTTCAGCGGAAGCCACGCGTTCCCCACGGGCTGTTTCGACAGATAGGGCACCTTTGGGCCACACAGGGAGCCCTTGGAGACCCACCTGGGCAGAGGACGAGGACACAGGTGAGGGGAGCTCAGCGGAGTGAGGCAGTGGGGAGGCCATCCCCACAGAGCCTCATTGTTACCCTTGAACAGAGAGGGTTCATGTTCTTTTTAAATAAAGCTGACCCCCAGCAAAACAGTCCATGACAACCTCCCCCGAGAGCATTCCTCTGGAAAGCGTCTTCCACATATGTAGCTGGGGTGCAGGGGGATGGCTCGGCCACCACCCTCTGGAGGAGGGAGCCCCTGAATTGAGAAAGACTTGGTGAGAGGCCAGGAGACTGGAAACTGAATGCAGACTGCCAGTCCATGAGCATGTTTGGTTTTTAGCATCAAAGACTTCTTTACTTCTCGCCAGTGGCAGCTACACTGAAAAAGAAGGGGACTGCATGATGTATCCTCAGGACCCCAGCAGGTGCCGCATTGGGTGCTCTTTCCCTGCCTCCATACAGAAGAGCTGTGTGTGTGTGTATGCCTAAGCGTCGACCTTCTGAGGCATGGCGGGCGGCTGTCTTGCCTTTGTTGTCGGACCTAAAACCTTATTAGGCCTTTTAGATATCTCACATGCTGCTGCTTCCTGAAGTGACCTAGCTTTCTGTTCAGTAAGATATCTTGTTTACATAGTGTATCAGGGATTTTACGATACTTGAAAATTCCTTAGGAGAGAAAAAATGTTGATCGCCACACTGCCTGTCCCATGCAAGGGCTGTAGGTTCGGACCCAGTTTGTAACAACAAGCAGGTGGTTGGGGAGAGCAACTCCCCAGGCTCTCAGTTCAAGAAGATTCCACATCTTGGATGCTGTGTTCACCTGTAGAACTTTGACAGCCACCCAGAGGAGAAGGTGGTTGAAAGGTAGACAGAGGTTTACAACCAACGACCCTAACCCCACTCCACCAGGTGCTTACGGTGTGTGAGTTTGGCTAATAGGGAAGGCTAATAATGTGGAATGTTTGCTTCGTGCCAGCTGGAGTCAGGGAGCAGGGCATGGACAGGGGTGTATATCATAAATACAGGCAAGCAATTGGTTGGATCGAAAGCCAGTGTTTGGGCACCTACAGCAAGAGGGCCCTCAGGAAGACTCTCATAACCATGTGCAATATGTTTTTATTCTGACTCATGGCTTGTGCTAGTTGTATTTTTTTGGTTTGTTCCGAGTCGGGGGGATACACTGTTCACCCATCAGAACTGGGAGGTGTAAAGAACAACGGAGACATTTTTTTTGTTTGTTTTAAGAAGAACCCATTTTGGTTTTCTTGGCTTATTTGCCCGTCGGTGCAGGAGACTGGCTCGGGGACTATCAGGAAGGCGGCCATGTGCTGCTGAATTGGATCCGAAGGTGATTTTCAGAGCAGATGAAGGCTTCGGTGTGGAAGCAGAATAAGAAGAGGTAACGCGAATAAGGCACCGGTGCTGCTGTGTCACATGAGTGTGGGAAGACTACGCGTTTGTTTGTTGCTTTTCTCTTTTTCCTTTGCCAACCTCCTTCTATTTATGTGAGACTGGTTTGGATTCCAAGTTGTTGTGTCTGTCTGGCCTGGGACTGGGGCTTGTGAAGGACCCCCCAGTAGAGCCTCACAACCAGCCCAGCACGCAGAAGAAGGCGTCTTGCAATAAACAGATCACCTGCTCCTGGTCTCCGTTCTTTTCCTGGCCTTCGACTCTCAGCCAGCCCTGTCGGTGTCTCCGCTCCCGCCGAGAGGCTGTGGGGGGGTGGGCTCTACAAGACTGGCTCCGGTGGAGCTGGGCCTCTCTGGGGACACCCGGAGTAGAGCTTAACACCCCTGCCCTACCGCTAGTAGTCAGGGTTCCCCAGAGAAACAGCCCATCATATCTGAGAGATTTATTTATTTGCTATGTTTTAATGTTTATTTATTTTTGAGAGAGAACGGGCACGTGCGTGCATGAGCCGGGAAATGGCAGAGAGAGAGCAAACGAGAAAGAGTCCCAAGCAGGCTCCATACTGTCAGCACAGAGCTCAACACGGGGTTCAAACCCTCAAACTGCGAGATCATGACCTGAGCCGAAATCAAGATTTGGATGTATATCCGACTGAGCTACCCAGGCACCCCAGAGAGATTTATTTTAAGGAATTGGCTCACACAGTGGGGGCTGACAAGTTAGGAATTTGTAGGGCAGGCCAGCAGGCTGGAAATTCGGGTAAGAGTGGATGTTTCAGTTGAGTCCAAAATCTGTAGGGCAAGCCAGAAACTCAGGATTTCTGTTACAGTCTCTGAAGCAGAATTCCTTCTCCAGGAAACCTGTTTTTTGCTCTTAACAGCCTTCACCTGGCTGGATGAGGCCCACCCACGTGGAGAGGAGTCTCCTTTACTTAAGGCCTGCTGATTGTTAAATGTTAATCACATCTACAAAATGCCTTCCCAGCAACATCTAGATTAGTGTCTGAACTGCCACACACCATAGCCTAGCCAAGCTACCACGTAAAATTCACCACAACCACTTACTAGCTGTCCGGAGGGAGTTGACTCAACTGTTCTGAGCCTTAGTCTTCTCACCTGTTAAAATGGGGGTGAGAACACTTGCCTCACAGGGTTCTCATGAGGATTAAGCAACATAAAGCATGTCAAAGCCAAACACAAGGTCTACTTTAAGATGTACCATTATTTTATGCACCAGTGAGAGAATTCAAGAAAAACTCACCAACTAAGCCATGACATAGTGTTTAAGATACTGCTGATTAAATAGTGTACTCTTATTTCAGGAACGTTAACACGTAAAAATATGTGTATCATAGAATGGATGGACTATATATCTGCAATTATGGAGAGTGTCAGACTCTTTTCTGACAGGAAGAGAGCCCTGCCCTCTACCCACCCAGGTTCCTGCAGGAGAGCCATCCTGGAGATCTGGTGTCCGTGTGAAGCTGAGTGGTTCTCACTAAGCACGGATGCCTTTAGTTAGGAAGGGGAGGTGTGGGGAGAGCTGCCCAGGGCATGAAGCTGACGTCCAGCCCCAGGAGGTGTTTGGGAACCGTGTGTGTGGGCAGGCAGGGCTGGGCGGGGGGCAGTACTCTCCATCTGCCATGATCAAGTCAGGCAAGGCAGGAAGCTAGTCTAGGTGTCGGGGACTCGACAATAAGGCAAATTCTGGGTTTACCAAGAATACCCACTTTACTGTGCCTCTGTCTTTAGGCTTCAGGTTCTCCACCTGTTACCATAGAGATGGTTGAGTTGATGGGTGGTTTTCGAGCACTAGAGGGAAACTGAGCCACAGAGGCCCTGGGCCCCTGCCTTTCTTCAACCAGAGGGATCCGCTTGTACCTCTCCCACACATGGGTGTTCTGTGTTAGATTTCCTAAGTTCCCATGCTGGGCAGTAGTTCGGAAAGCTTGAAAAACACAGAGATGATTGAGGTGCCTGGGTGGCTCAGTCGGTTGAGCATCTGACTCTTGATTTCGACTCAGATCATGATCTCACGGTTCGTGAGTTCAAGCCCCACACTGGGCTTTGCGCTGACAGTGAGGAGCCTGCCTAGGATTCTCTTTTCTCTCTCTCTCTCTCTCTCTCTCTCTCCCCCTCCCCCACTTGTACTATCTCGCTCTCAAAATAAAAACAAACAAAAAGAAAAGCATAGAGGTGGCTTTAAAGACCCTGCCAGGGCTGACATCTAGTTCAGTCCAGAGATTTTCAAACGTGAGCAAGCTGCAGAATGACCTGAAGTCTCCAAGAGGAGTGGGGCCTGAGAATCTGCGTTTTTAGCTGGCTTCCCAGGGATTCAGATGCAGGTTTTCTTTGAAGTTCCAATAAAGGACTGAATGTGCAGACCCTGGATTGTGGGCCCAAAAGAGAGTAAGGAAACCGCATCCCCGGCTGAATTTCTGCACCATCTGAGTTCCAGACCTAGACTTTGTTCCATATTTAGTTGTCTGTGTTTTATGCAGTATTTCTGTGTGAAAGATTTGGACATGCAGATCCATTTTCCTAGGAGAACCGGCTTCCCTTCAGGTTTAACATCACCAGTGCCTGGATTAGGGTTGGAGTCAAGGTTCCACTGCCCTCTGGGTTTAGAGTCCATCTCTCCAAAGCCATCTGTTCTGTCATGTGAATACTCTTCTCCCTTAATCCTTTAGATCAGTGATTCTCAGCAGAGCTCACTTTTGCCCCCTAGAGGACATTTGGCAATGCCTGGAGACATATTTGGTTGTCCCCACTGTGGTGGCTGGGGGCCAGTGGATAGAGGGCAGGGATGCTGCTCAACATCCCACAGCCCAGGAAAGCCTCCACATTAAGAACTGTCGAGTCCCAAACAACAACAGTACAAGGTTAAGAAACCTCAACTCCTGTGTCATCTCCCAAAGAGGTCTCTGTAACAACCCTAGTCACTCATTACTCTTCCTTTTCTCCATAGCTGTTCAAGCCATTTGAAATGATCTTTTTAGTTTGTGAACTTGGTTTGATGGCTGTGCCCTAAGCTACTTTCCCCCCAGTAGAATATAAAGAATATTATCACCTGGTAGTGGTGGTGGTAATCATAGCAGCTGACATTTATTGAGCATTTACTATGTATGTATAAAGTGCTATACTAAGGCGTTTGCTCATATTTTTGGTAACCATCTTAGTAACCCTACAAGGTAGGAACTGTTATTGGCTATATTTTACAGATCAGAGGATGGGGACACAGGTTATTTGCTGAGGACAGCAGTGGGGAAGGAAGGAGACACAATTCAAACCCAGGCAGTCTGAATCTGCCCTGCTGCCTTGTAGTACCTCAGTCAAGGGTTTTGGATGAGTGAAAGGTAGCATGACTGTCCCAGCGGGCCATCTCACTCACCTGGTGGGGAAGACATGACAGAATAATGGATATGGATTCATAAGAGTTGCCAGGCGTCCATGCTCCTGATGTACTGGGTGGCAGGCCTTCTCAGAGTGTGCTCACCACCAAACAGAGATATAGAAACAGCTTCTTGCACATCTACCATGAGTAATGTGATTTATGGCTCCATCTGTCTGTCCCCAGCAGGCTCTGATTTGGGAGGAGTTCCCTGAACCCCATCTGTGAAGGTGGGAGCAGGCTTGGGGCTTTCCCAGAGCATCCCCCGGGGAGGAACCTAACCTGTCTCTGGGCTGGCTCTGGCAATCCCTGGCCCTAAGTGCCTAGGAAAGAATCTAACAGCCCTCATTCACCTCATTTTTTGTTCCTCAGGGAAGACTTTTGTGACTTGAATTTCAGCAGAAAGGCCATAGCATTTTGCAGGAGTCTCAAGTCCAGATGCCTGCCAGGACCAGGCAGGTAACATAGTGAATCCAGCTGGGTGATTGAGAGGGTGTGATGTGGTCAGTACTGTGTTGAAACCAGTGTCTCCCTAGAGGATATGGCTCCTACTCCGTTCTGGTCAATTATTGCCTTTCAAGGGTGTAAGCTCCACATTGCGGAACCTTCAGGAACCTCTAGGAAACCTATTAACTTTTCATTTAATTTAAAAATTAAATTAAAAAAATTATTAACACAACAGAAGACCAATAAAACACATCGTAAGTTAGAGTAGTTCTTGGGCTGGAAGCATGCTACTTCTGGTATATAGACCAGAACATTAGGCCAGGAGGTCTGAGTTTGTCTGCTCTTAGCTAGATGACCTTGGAAAAAGCCACCTCTCCACTCTGACTTCTGTCTCCTCATTTATAAGGTGGGAAGGGTATCAGCTTGGACTACACTTCAGATTTATGATAACAAAACATGGAATATATGGTATCGTTATTCAACAGTGAGTTCTGTGAGAAAGAATGTGAATAAGTCGGCCTCTCCCTTCTTTGGGGATGCAGGTGAGTCTCTGAGCTTCACTTCTTCCAACCAAGCTCTAACTTCTAAGGAAGAACTGGGCCAGTTCTGACCAGTGTTTCAGGCTGCTGCCCTTGCCCGGGATACAAGGGACAGGATACACAGGAGGTCATGCCTTCTGCAAAAGGAGGATTGGGACTGGAGTAGTCAGTCTCCAAAGTTATGCCTGGCTGGGGAGCACTTCACAGTGACGGTTCTCCAGGTCTGGGGTGCAGCCTGCGCTATCCTCTCACCAGGACCCTCAGGAGATGCTCATGCACAGCCAGGTTTGCACGCTTCTCCCCGCTGTAAGTGCTCTGACCCTGTGTGTGCCCATTCTCCCAGTAGAACCACCAAGAGAGTCCCTTAATAGCTGTTTGGTGAACACTTACTATGTTCCAAGGCCTGTACTTGACACTTTACTCATGCTCTCTTACTCCCCCTATTCTTTTTTTGTCCTCACAGCATCACCCAGAGCTAATATTATTATCACCATTTTCCAGATGACGATACTGGGGCTGAGGAAGGCTCAAGGTCTCAATATGGGTGAGTGGTAGAAATGGGTTTCACATTTAGAAATGCTTGAGGAGCCCATGTGACCTCCAACGCCATGTCACCCCTAGATGACACATACACACGGCCACAAAAGCCCAATCACTCAGGATCTCACTGCCCACCCCTTGCCCCAACCGGCAACATACACTCACACTTTGGTGATCTCAGGGCAGCAGCTGGGTGGTGGAGCGCCACCTAGTGGTGGTCTTAAAAACTTCTCTCGAGGGGCGCCTAGGTGGCTGAATCGGTTAAGCGTCCGACTTCAGCTCAAGTCATGATCTCACGGTTTGTGAGTTCGAGCCCCGCATCAGGCTGTGTGTTGACAGTTCAGAGCCTGGAGCCTGCTTCGGATTCTGTGTCTCTCTCTCTCTGTGTTCCTTCCCCGCTCACTCACTGGCTCTCTCTCTCAGAAATAAATACAAATTTAAAGATGCTTTTGAAAGTTCCTGTTCCACCAGATGAGTTTGGTGGAGGGAGACAATTGCCCTGGCAGAGTGAAAGAAATGACTCCCAAGGGTCAGGATGAAAGTCATGCCTGGGGTAAAGGGCAGCAGAACTGAGGCCTGTGGAGGGGCCTCAAACAGCATCTCAAACTATAGCATCTCAACCAGTGCAGGAAAATGATAGAGGCTTCTCTTTCTGGAAGCCAATGAACATGGGTTTTTACACTTTATCCTTGCAACTCCCCTGTGAAGGAAGGGGAGGTCTTAGGGGCCTATTTTACACATGGACAAGATAAGACACATAAATCCAGCAGCTTGCCCACGTGCCTTGAGTTAGTGAAGGAGGCAGCTAGCCCTTTCATCACACTGGTTGAGAATGACAGTGGTGATGATGGAGGTGAAGGTGGTCACGGTGGCAGCAGCTAATATTTGCTTGTAGCAAATGCTTGTAGCATGTCAGCTGTATGAGCTAAGTACATTATTATCCCCATTTTCAGGTGAGGAAACAGATTCAGAGGAATGGATGAACTTAGCCCAAGGTGACACAGCTTCTAAGTGGTAGAGGAGAGATTCAAACCCTGGCAACGTGTCTCCAGCGCTAAAGCTCTTAACCAATGTCCCTTCTACTGGCTGAGGAAGCCTCCTTGCTGAGATGCCAGCAAAATGGATGCTTTGCTCCAGCACACCTCACTCCGTTTACCCTCCAAAGCTGGCCTGAGAAGCCATAGCCTCCATCAGCTGGCAACGCCCAACCCCACATTCTCCTCAGAGACTCACTCTCTGCTGTGTGACCTTGGGCAAATGGCTTCCCCTCTCTGAGTCTCTGTTTCCCTATCTGTGAAATACAGAGCTTAAACTAGTTGGGCTCTGAGGTCCTGCTATTCCAAGTCTGTGAATCTATAATGACACTGGCTTAAGAATTTCTCTCCTGCTAAGAATTTGAATTTGTCCTTGAATCAGTTACCAATCTAAAGACAAACTCACTCTCTCTCCTCTCCCTCCTCCTCCTCCTCCCTCTCCCTGCCTCCCTCTCCCCCTGCCCCCTCTCTTCTTTTCTCTTCTATCCTCTCTCATCTCCCTTCCTCCTCCTCTCGCTTTCTCTCAATCTCTCAATTTTCAGCCTAATTATGGCTAACTGTCTGTTATTTAGAGACTTATTATCCAAGCTCATTATGAGTAATTATTCAGTCTGGAGGGGAAACAGCAACACTGCTAGTTTAATTTAATGCTTACCTAGTTCACTTAATTAGCAATAAGTCTTGGCAAAACGATGGAATGCAAGGGGTCCTGGCTTGGTGGGGGGTGGGGGAGGCTGAATGCTGTTCTTGGGAAGATAAACAAGTTTCAGGGCAGAATGTGGGAGGAGGCAGGAGGGAGCTGCCAGTAAGCTGGGCCATGCCATCTGTCTAGACTGAGGATGGCCCATGACAGTGAAAGGTTGTACATTACACGAACTGGAAGGGCCACGTGTCAGGTGACACTTATGAAGCACCTGCTGTGTGCCGGACCCTGTGTAAGGCTTTGAGCAAACCTTATTTCTAATGCCCCATATCTGGGACTTGCACATTCTAGATAATTTAGATAATCGGCTCTCATAGTGAGTATGTTCTCTTTTTAGTAGCCTTGCAGTAATTCTGATTAGTCAAGGAAAACATTGCCCACTTGATGCTGTTGTGTCTGCTACATATCTCTCTTCACAGAGGGAGGCCATAGGTTCAGGGCTTTGGGCTGGCAACAGGATCTCACTGTTGTTCAGCTTTGGCTTTTTTGATAGTTTTCATCTGTTCACGACAAATGATGTTGGCTTTCCATATATAGAAGTGATGTAAAGTTTCTATTGTAGCAAAAATAAGTGAATTGTCATACAGAAAAATATGGGGTAAGAAGTCAAGGTGAGGAACACTGCCAAGGGGAGAGGAGAATGGAAAAGGGTCCGTTCTGTGCTCTGGGTTAGGGATTATCTAGCCAGGAGGCAAGCCGACCCCAGTCCTCCACTCCCATGCCCTAGACAGACGCAAAATCAGGCAGAGATGACCCAAATGCTGCCTCAGAATCCTGGGCTGGGCTCCAGGCACCCACCAGGAGGTCAGAATGACCCTTCTGACCACATTTCCCAGCCAGCCAAAGCCCCTCGCAGTTTTTCCAGGGCATCACTGTGCAAACCAGGACATCCCAGCCCCTTCTAGTCCCTCTTGCCCCTCCCATGGCCCCTTGGCCATCTCATACTCTCTGATTTCTCCTCAGCCCTCATTGGTCCTTCTGGTCCCCCTTTGTGCCACTAGGTAAACAGGCCCAGAAGGATGCCTCCACGGCCAATTAACAGCAGAGCCATGGCAATGCCAAAACACCTTCCTGGCTAAGCCCTGGTGTGTCCCTCCTTTGTCTGCCAGCCTTGGAGCCTAGGTCCACGGCCCTTTCCTGGAAGTGCCACACCTACTCCTACCCACCGTCTGACACACCTGCCCTGTGGCCCCTGTGAGAGTCTGTGTGTTACCTTTCCCAGGTGACATCTGTCTGTCTAAAGGAGCCCTGTCTCCCTACCCACAGAAAGGTGGGTGGCAAGGTAGGGTGATTCTTGAACACCACCTTTGGCTACTTCCAGGGGGGTCAGGAGTATTGCAGTCCACATTCAAGCCTCCCCCTGCCATGTTGCAGACTGCACAGGGTCTCAGGGCCAAGGTTTGGCCTATGCAGCCATCCTGAGTCCTCTCCCACCCCCAGCGAGCTAGAAACTGTCCCCAGACAGCAGAAAACAAAAAACAAAGACAAAGGTTTGGAGCAAACAATGTCTGTTCTTATCCCAGCGTTCACTGCTGGCTTCATAGCCCCCTGGGAGCCCCGCCTGCTTGCTCAGGCCAGCCTCTTGCTCACACGCTCGTAGGTTACACCTCCGATGGTGGAGATCTGAAAGAAGCAGTGGGAACAGAGGGAGTCAGTTTAGGGGTTGCTAAGTGACATGGGGCACAGCTGGAGGAGGACTGGCCTCAGTCCCAGCCCTGAGTAGAAGTGAGCAGTTGCACCACTCCTCTGAACTTCAGTTTCCCAATTTGTTACACAAGTCACTGTGCAGACTCAATGTGGCGAAAGTGCTAAACAGATGTCAGGGCTGATGTGGCTCTTTGTAGATTAACCTTCCACCTGTCTGTTCATTGAAGTTCACCCACTTCAGGCACTTGCCTTGCATTATCCCATTTAATCCTCCCAACAATGGTGTAGGGTTGTGCCCATTGTACAGATGGGAAAACTGAAGTCTAGATGAGTCAAGTAAGCCCTCTAAGATCAAGAGGCCACAGCCTCTGCACACACAGCATTTATGGGGCACCTGTGTTCGGTAATGGGAAGATAGGGTCCCTGCCCCCAAGAAAGTGTAAGATTTCTTGAGAGAGGCAGGTGAGAGGATGCTGTTCCGTGAAGGCCCACTGTGTGCTGTGTCCTGGGCTTGAGACCATCAGGGACGCAACATCGTGGGGCACATACATATCATCAATTGGTCCTGAGACCCAACAGAGGAGGCTGCCTTCTCACGGGAAGTGGGAAGGTGGCAAATGGAGTTTTGTCAAGGGCAGCAGTGTGAAGTGATGTGTGATTTGTATATGGAGCAGGATGGAGCAGAGGGGGAGCTGCAAGCAGGAAGGAGGCTGGGACTTGGTCTAGAGCCGTGGTGAGAACATGGCAAGCGTTGCTGATGGTGGCCTGGAGGGGGAGGACGGATGCCCACCCAAGGCACTCCCTGCTGGTGGAGGACAGAGAAGTCCAGGATGATTCCAGCCTCTGGAAATGGGAGATGTGCCCACCAAGACAGCTTCTCTGTGGTGCTTGGTCTGTGTGCATGTGCATTTGTATGTGTGCATGCCAGTGCCCTGGTGCATACATGCATATGCACGTGTGTGTGTGTGTGTGTGCGTGTGTGTGTGTGTGTGTGTACACATGTGACACCCTGATCTCTGAGCACTGCTCACACCACACAGGCTCCATGGTCAGGAGACCTTAGGAATCAGGAGACAGGTTTGTTCAGTTTGGGAAGATAGATCCTCTTGTTGGGCACAAACCTGCTTCTGGGTCTCTGCCCTCAGTTCTCCCCACACACCTCACAGTTTGGGGAGCTTTGCTTCTGGGAGTCAGAACCCACTGGCTGACATTTCATGTAAAAATGTGTCCAAAGCTTTTACCAGATTCTCTAAGAGATCAGTTTCCACCCAGGAAAAAATGGATAATCACTTTTGATCTTTTATATATTTTTTAAAACACTGGGCATCTTTTTCATTTTTAGATTAAAAAAAAAATTAGAGACCCACCAGCCTGGGAAGAGCTGGCAGAGACCTAGTCTAGAAGTCAGCCAGTGGAATCTGCCTCCAGCACAAACTAGCGTGTGGCTTTGGACAAGTTACATGTTGTCTCTGAACCTCTATGGCCAGTCTATAAAATGGGAATAATGAGAGGTCATTGAGTCTCTTGGGCCTCTAGACTGGGTTTGAGATGAAGAAAACAAGGGAGAGAGAGAGAAAGAAAGAGAAAGAGAGAGGAGAAGGGGGCAACAAGGAGGTGGCAAACCCTACCTCCCTCATCACTTCCCTTCTGGAGAGCCTTGGGGAGAGTAGACTGGACCCCAGGGAGCTCTGGCCCAAGACATAGGATCACAAGGTGGGGAATGATGTGTGGAAATGCCTGCCTTTTGCTTTTAATTTCACATCCATTTCTTTCACCTGGGGAGAATTCTAGAACCCCGGGAAGAAGTAAAGGGCCTCCAATCTGTGTTTACAGAGCACCAAGTGTGGGAAGGGGCCATCCACAGATGTGTGTGTTAGCCCTGCCTGCATTTTTTAAAAAGGATTAATTCAATGCCAATGTTTAATAGTCTGGAGATTTCACAAAGAAGTGCAAATTTCCAGCTTCTCTTGAAAAATCAGAAGATCTAGCAGAAGGGCCTGGAGGATGTGGAGCAGTATGGTGGCTGCCCTTGCAGGGCCCACCCAGACTCCCCCCTTCACCTAAATTCTGGGCTTCCACACTTGTGCCCCAGCAGTGGCAGAACCAGACTGCCAAGCGTCAATTCCCAGGACTGTCGTAGAAGCTAGGTGCCCTCCAGCTCACCGCTTAGCTCCTGGTGCTTCAGTCCCCTCACCTGGAAGATGGAGATAGAACCCCCGCCTAACAGGTTGCTCTGAAGATCAAACCAGATGACCTACACCGGGTGCTCAGCACAGAGCCTGGCACACGGGATGTGCTCACAGAGCCAGGACCCAGAGGCCCGGCTCTCAGGGTCCATGGCTGGAGGCAGAAGAGTGTTCTCATCATTATCCCAGGAACGAGCAGGACACTCACCTCCACCAGCTTGTCACCCACGATCTCCGAGGTCTGGTGATAGTTAGGGAAGTCTGCCACTATCTTCCCACCCTCCATCTGCACGGTGGCCTGGGAGGGAAGCATAACACTGAGCCTGAGTTGGCAGACACCCCCAAATGCAGGCCAGCCCCCCAGGGAGGAAGGGCTACCTACAGCCATCGCAGCCCCCTCTGGCATTGTTTGCCTTGTAGATAGATATACGATGACCTATGTCTGAAGATATGGGTAACAAGCACGAGTCGTTCAACCTTGCTGTGCCTCAGTTTTCTCCCCTCTAAAGTGGGGGTAGTAACTGTACCTACTTCAGAGTTATTACGAGGACTAAGCAATTTCATATGACGTGTGTAAAGTGCTTGGCACGGTGCCTGGCACATGGTGAGCACACCTTGTTAGCCACAGAGTTAGTTACGATCCTCACTGATAGGACAACGATGATGTCAGCCAAGGATGTGGGTGCAGCTTCGTTTGTAATTGTAAACAACCTAAATATCTAGTCTGGACTGTCCACTGGTAAGTAACCTAAATATCTTATCAACGAGGGAGTGTTAGATGAATGGTAGGCTTTCCATACTGTAAGATACTATGCAAGCATTAAAAAGAGTAAGGCAAATCAGTATGTGCTGACTCATTCAACCATGAGAAATGGTTGAATTTTTTTAAATACACAAGTGACAGAACATGAACGTTATGACTACTTCTTCTCCACTGGGGCAGCCTAAGGGGCAAAGTACGCACAGTCATGACTGGGGCTATAGAGAGAGGGGACCCAGAATGCACGGAAGACCTGAGGGACCAGGCTGGGTCAGATGAGGACAGTCACCTTTTACTTCTTTCTTATGTAAGATTGTGGTTTCAAACCCACATGAGTCTGATTCTAGGATTGTCAATCTCTAGGCTACGTTGGAAGGCAGCATGAAAAAATGGTTATGCTCTCTGAAGCCAGACTGCCTGGGTGTGAAGGTGCACCCATGCTGTGCAACCGGGGCAAGAGGGCAAGCTGTTTAACCCCGTGGCTCAGCCTAACTCCCTCATCTGTAAAATGGGATAGTAATTGTAGCAACTTTGTAGGCCTAACTGCATTAACATATGTGAAGTATTCAGCAGGTGTCTGGGATATATTAAGTGCTTGGCACATGATAACAATTTTAAACAATTTTGTTACAGTGTCTGTTATGGGGGTAGCATTAAAAACCAGGAGTGGTTAAGTTGCCAAGTAACACAAGTGCTTAGGGGCTGGAGGCTAGACTTGAGAACAGAGCCTCAGCTTGGGGTATAGCCCCAGGGGACACGCTTGAGACCAAGAAGTTAGCCAGAGGCTTGGGGAAGGAGGAAATGGCGGCCAGTGGCCTCTCACCTTGAACTTCTTGCCCCCCACAGTCTCCATGTCACATTCTTTGCCGATGGTGAACTTGTTGGTCATGGAGTGGCCGCTCGGGTAGTGCTGGGACCAGATGAAATTCTGCCCGTCCTGCTGCACCTCCGTGACAATCTTGAAGTTTCGGCCCTTTTCGATAACATCGCTGGGGAGCCCTGGCCCAGGGACAAGTAGAGCAGCTGTGTAAGAGCTGCTTACAGCTTGTGGCTTTGAGAGAGGGCTTTCCTCCCTGGTGGCAGGCTAGTGCAATGATTAAGAACACAGATCCTAGTTCTACCATGAACCATGAGCTTGGATGAGTCAGTCACTACCTCTCTGAGCCTCAGTGTTTCCATCAACAAAGTGGGGATAATAAGGCCCATTTCACAGGGCTGTTGCAAGGTTGAAATCAAAGTGATAGTGTCTTGTAAAACTTCTGGCATATAATTGACAATAAATAACAGCTGCTCTTCTGATAGTACCGTAGCATACACAGACTGCCAAGCTCACAAAGTCCTTGAACGAATGGGACCACCAACACCGTCTCCTAAGGCTCTTACTTCACAGATTAGACGATGAAGACCTGGACCAGGAAAGGGGCTTCTCAGCATCTCAGTGGAGGCTAGCAGCAGAACCAGGTCTAGCATTCAGACTGGCTCCCTTCTATTCCACGTGAGACTGTTGTAGGGGAAGCCAGGCACCAATCCTTCAGGGCCACTCGCAATAATTGACCCAGAAGGACTCTTGTCTCCCCTGTGCCCTGCTCTCAGGGCCTCTCTGGCCACTGGGAGGTAGGGCAGAGATCCCCGGGGCTGTCCCTTGACTCGTGACAATGGCACTGCCTCAGACTTAGTGCACCAAGACTTCTGCAGGATTGTCAGGACCGCTGTCCTGTGGGTTCCTCACACCCAGTGCCACAAATGGAGCGGTGACAGGAGTGGCATCTTTGATCTCTTCCTGTAGTTCCTAGCACAGGAAGAGAGGCCTGTGTTTGTTGAATGGCCAAGTGAATGCATGGCTTTTCAAGCCTGGTCTCTATACCGACCTTTTGGTTACTTCTCCCCAGGCAGGATGTGGTGGCCCCCCTCATCATCTCGTCATAGGGCCCTGGGTTCTAATGATCTCTGTCCCTAATTTACAGTGTGACCTTGAGGCACCCCATCAGTAGCATCAGGTTGGCCCTTGAATATATATAGCAGGTGTTCAGTATACATTTGAATGAATGAATAAACCAATCAGGTCTCCACCTCACTAACTACTGGCTATGTGACCTTCGACTAGTCACTCCACTCCTCTGGGCCTCAAAGAGTTTGGGTTCCTGGCCCCAAGCTGGCTGTGACAGACCAGCCCTGGGAAGGGGTACTCATGCACTCACTCACCAAGACGCTTCATGAACTCGTCATAATTCTTCTCACTCTCGATCTCGTACTTGCCACTGAAGGCCATTCTGCTGGAGAGCTGGAGGGCAGACGGCAGGGGGATGAGGGAGAAGGGTCGTGGTGCTGAGGGGCCTGGTGCCCCAGCTTATAAACTCTTCCACATGCTGGGGCTCGGCCCCTAAGTCACCCCACCTCTCCCTCCAGCCCCTGAAGAGGAAGCACTTGTCACTTTACAACGTGGGCAGGACCTAAGAGGAGCAGAGCCCTGAGGTTAGTCACCCTGGGGAAGAGCTGGCTGTAAGCCCACTGCCGCTCCCAGCAAGGACGAGGGCAATGCCGTGGCCTTTGAGGCCTCATCCACCGCTGCCATCCCACCCCCAAAACTTCCTCCTTGCTCTGCCCTCCAGCCACACTCTCGTCACCCCTTATTTACTCGTTCACCCTCTCATCCATCGACCAAAGTGCACCAAGCACCTCCTGCATGCGGGGCTGGCACTGAGGAAACACAGATCCATGAGACATATACCCTTCCCCAAAGAGCTCCGTGTCTAGTCCCGAGACGAAACACCGGCCTGCAGAGAACCCTCAGCAGGCAGCATGTTAGTCCTGAGACAGATGCAGATGTGTGGCCTAGGGCTCCAGGAAGGTGTGAGCTCTGCAGCTGGGGTCTGGTGCATGTTTGTGTAGATGGCAATGCTGGTCCAGAAGGAACAATAGAATTTGGATGTTTATTTTCTTTTTCTCTTTTTATTTTTTTTAATGTTTATTTTTGAGAGAGAGAGAGAGACAGACAGAGTACGAGCGGGGGAGGGGCAGAGAGAGAATGGGAGACACAGAATCCGAGGCCGGCTCCAGGGAGCGGTCAGCACAGAACCCAATGCGGGGCTCAAACTCACGAACTGTGAAATCAAGACCTGAGCTGAAGTCCAACTAATGCTTAACTGCTTAACTGACTGAGCCACCCAGGCACCCCATGGATTTGGATATTTAAAGAAACAGGAGGGCTGGAGAACACAGGCCGATGCTATTCTAGGATGAGCAGAAGCCTTCAGCTCTTCTCTGTTTCCTCTCTCATCCTTGCTTTCTTTCTTACTGACCCTAAGTATAGCACATAAATAATAGCCATGATCACCATGTAAATACAAGATTCCATTCTGTTTTTCTTTGCTCAGCATTTGTTTGTAAACACAGTCCCATGTTTCTATAAAGCTGCCTTTTTTTTTAAGTTTATTTATTTTGAGAGAGAGAGAGAATGAGCAGAGGAGGAGCAGAGAGAGAGGGAGAGAGAGGATCTGAAGCAGGCTCTGTGCTAACAGCAGAGAGCCTGACATGGGATGTAACCCACGAACAGTGAGATCATGACCTGAGCCAAAGTCAGACACTTAACCAACTGAGCCACACAGGCACCCCCCCTTCACATGATTTTTTTAAAAAAACATCTCCTTAAACAGAAGCCCCAGGATGGGATTCCAAAATTATGGGATCTGGAAAATTCTTATAACTCTTAACATGTTTTGCCAAGTTGGGACTGTATTGGTGTGACATCGAGCTTGTCTGGGTGCTGAATTTCTTGGGACGCAGAGTTTAGACCATCTTTGGCACTTTCCCCAAACATACCATCCCCCAACATCTCAAACTATGTCATCTTGATAATCTATTTCTTTTCTTTTTAATAAACTTTATGGTGTAAAGGGCTTTTAATTTTCTGATTATAAAAGTAGTTGATGTTCACAGTAGGAAAACTGGGAGGAACAAAGGACAAATAAACTAAAAACTACCTAAATCCCACCAAAGGGCCTTATTTTTCAATTGTAAAATTAATACATACTCATTGTTTAGAAAGACAAACACTCAGGGGCACCTGTGTGGCTCAGTTGGTTAAATGTCTGACTCTCGATTTCAGCTCAGGTCATGACCTCACTGTTGGTGAGATTGAGCCCTATGTCAGGCTACACGCTTAAGATTCTCTCTCTCTCCTTCTCTCTCTGCCCCTCCCCCACTTGTGGTCTCTCTCTCTCTCTCTCTCTCTCTCTCTCTCCCCCTCTCCCCCTCTCTCCCTCTCCTTTAAGAATAAATAAACATTTAAAAAAGACACTCAGAAACTTTGTAAAGTAAAAGTGAAAGTCCCACATCCCACTATATCTCATTTTCAAGAATCAGTTGCTGTTAAGTTCAGAATATATAGCCTTCTAGACATTTCCCACATGCATACAAATATATTTTCTTTTTAACAAAAATGAAATCCCATGATACTGTTTTATCTTGATTTTTTTCCATGGACATTAATGGATCTTATTTCTTCATGGAAACTGAAAAATATCCTATTCACTTTTTTAAGTGTTTTATGTTTATTTATTTTTTGAGAGACAGAAAGAGACCAAGCTGGGGAGGGGCAAGGAGAGAGGGAGAGAGAAATCCCAAGTAGGCTATGTGCTGTCAGCACAGATCCTGATGCAGGGCTCGAACTCAATGAACTGTGAGATCATGACCTGAGCCAAAACCAAGAGTCGGATGCTTAACCGACTGAGCCACCCAGGTGTGCCCCCATTCATTATTAAGTGACATTCCAAATGGATAAATCAACTAAGAGTACAGTATGTCACCTGGTCTAAGCATGGGAAAACATGGAGCAATTGCCATCTCCCATAAACCTTGGAGGAAAATAATTTCACCGCAGTAACTGGCATGTAAGTTAGGTAGAAGGTGACAGCTGACAGGCAAGCTAGGGAGGCTTAGGGGATGGCGTATAGTCTCCTAGATTCCTCTGAGGTCTCTAGTCTTGGAGGAAGTGTGTACTTTGCAGAGTTCCACCTTCGTGCCTTGGCCTGCCTGGACTGACTGCTCACCTTTCATCTGTCTTTCCAAATTCTAACTGTCCTTCCAACTCTGCTTCCTCTAGGGATCCTTCCCTGATTCCTCCAACCTATAGAATGTCTCTTGCAGGAATCCCCATAGTGTGTACCATCTGCTTGTAATGGCTCACGGGGAGACCTGGACTTTACAGTCATATGCATTAGTCTTCATATATTAGCTCAGAGACTTCAGACACACTGCTTTCATTCACTCAGCAGACATTAGCTGAGCACCTAGTATGTACTAGACTCTGGAACTGCCAAGTATCTGCCCTCAAGTCTCATGGGGGACTCAGGCTAGAAAACAGGGAGTTACAACCCAGTGTGATAAATGAGATAAAGGCCATAACATGGGGATATTGTAGAAAATAGAGATGTGGGGTGCCTGGGTGGCTCAGTCGGTTAAGCGTCTGACTTCGGCTCAGGTCATGATCTCACAGTCCCGAGTTCGAGCCCCACGTCGGGCTCTGTGCTGACTGCTCAGAGCCTGGAGCCTGTTTCGGATTCTGTGTCTCCCTCTCTCTGACCCTCCCCCATTCATGCTCTGTCTCTCTCTGTCTCAAAAATAAATAAACGTTAAAAAAAAATTAAAAAAAAAAAAAGAAAATAGAGATGTGAGCCTGACCACCTCCTAAGGATCAGGGAAAGCTGATCTGAGAAGAATTGACCAATAAGCCAAAACCTCAACTTACTCATTATTAAATGGGGATTTTTAAAAAGCCATCTTCCAGAGTTTTAATGAAATTAAATGAGTACATAAATAAGGTGCTTAGCACAGGATCTAGTATTTCATAAGTGCTCGTTGAATGATACTGTTATGCCCACTCATTGGCAATTTGTCCAGCCTTTTGAATTTGCTTGTTGTTTTGAATTAATATTTATTTATTGTAGCATTAATTTAATTCTTCACAAAGCACGTCTTTTGTGGCCCAATTAGATTGTAATCCCTTCACGTATAGAAGCTACATTTCATACTTCCTTGTGAATGTGTACGTGAGAGACACTGGAATACCACTGATTTCATTTTATTTGTTCAGATCAGTCTACAATAGGCTGTGAGGTTGTGTTCTGTACAGTGTGGTCCTCATCATACACTGCTAAGGGTGTGGGAGAAGAAGACTTGTGAAAAATAGAAATTCCTGGGCTCTCCGGTGCCTGGGTGGCTCAGTCAGTTAAAATGTACGACTCTTGACTTTGGCTCAGGTCATGATCTTAGGGTTCATGAGATCAGTACCACATTGGGCTCTGTACTGACAGTGCAGAACCTGCTTGGGATTCTCTCTCTCCCTCTCTCTCTGCCCCGCCCCTGCTTGTTTCTCTCTCATGCGTGCACGCTCTCTCGCTCTCTCTCTCAAAATAAATAAATAAACTTTTTTTTTTTAAAGAAATTCCTGGGCTCTGACCCCCAGAAGTTCTGACTTCGTAGGTCTGGGTGGGGCCCTGGAATCTGCATTTGACACACCCCCAGTGGTTGTGCTGCACAGTTACCCTGAGGAGCTCCAGGCCAGGGGATGTGGGCAGGATGGACCAGACAGCCTCTCCAGGGCCCTCCAGCTTCCTCTCCCATTGACTTCCTTCTGCATGGTCAAAACTGTTTTCTCCTAAATAGCATCAAGGGCAGGACCGGCGAGGTGGGGGGTGTGGGAAAGAACAACACTGGCACCCGGATGCCTGACTCAGCTGTGCTCCTCCTCTCCCCTTCACTGGAGTTTATGTGTGCGTCTGACCCTTCACCCCTTCTCCACCTGCGCCCTGCCTCTTTTCCTCTTCAGCTGGGGTTCACGTATTTGTTCAGACACTCACTGAGAACTTTCCAAGAGCGGTAAATGAACTCAAACTGCCTCCATATCTCAGTGAGTTTTTATGGGGCAATTGAACTAACAGAGAGAGACTCTACCCCAATGGAGATCAAGTAGGGCTCCAAGGCCAATCCCCTGGGCCACTCCAACTTCCCACCTGCACTCTGGCTCCTACCTCAAATCAGCCACCATTATTCTGAGAGTAGCTAGCCTAGGGAGTGGGAAATGCAGATGCTTTAGTCCATGGTTGGAGCAGTAGCCTTCCTCCTAACCCCCCCCACCTCAGAACCTTCCAGTGCCTTGCATGGAATAAGAGACTGATCAGGGTTACACATTCCTTAATCAAACCTCCTTCCTCTTCTTTCCTCAACCAAAAATCTGAAGTGCTTCTTGGGGTTCATCCTAGAGTGTCAAGGCTAAATGGGATCTCTGAGGGCAATTTATTCCATGATGATTCTCCCAGCTCTCCTCTCAGGACTCAGCATTCCCTTGGAGCTTCCAGTCAGTACTTTGTTTACCCACAGTTGGAAGCAGAAGAGATGGAGACTCTGAGGCCAGAAGGCCT
This sequence comes from Panthera pardus, assembly GCF_024362965.1. Lineage (NCBI taxonomy): Eukaryota > Metazoa > Chordata > Mammalia > Carnivora > Felidae > Panthera > Panthera pardus. The sequence continues at coordinate 51,218,628 of NW_026526765.1, read as the reverse complement.
GGGTCTGAATCCCAATCTGCCATTCACCGGCTGTGTGACCTTGGGCAAGTCATGTATCTTCCTGTATTTTTGTTTTCCCATGAGTTAATTAAATAAGTTAATCTCTGGAAAGCATTTTCTGCAGAGCCTGGCACAGACTACAGACATACTCTGTTTTGTTGCACTTTGCTTTATTGTGTTTTGCAGATACTGCACTTTTTACAAATTGAAGGTCAGGGCAACCCCAAGTCAAGCAAGTCTACCGGCCCCATTTTTCCAACAGCACTTGCTCACTTTGGGTCTCTGTGTCACATTTTGGTAATTCTAGCAATGTTTCAAACTTTTTCATTACCATTATATTTCTGATGGTGAGCTGTGATCAGTAATTATGACTGGAAGCCCAGACGATGGTTAGAATTTTTAGCAATAAAACGTTTTATCATTAGGATATGTACATTGTTTTTTTTTTTTTCAGACATAGTGCTATTGCACACTTAATAGACTAGAGCACGGTGTAAATATAACTTCTATATGTGCTAGGAAACCAAAAACTTAATTTGACTCACTTTGTTTTGATATTCGCTTTATTGCAGTGGTCTGGGACTGAACCCACACCATCTCTAAGAGTTGCCTGTAGGTAAGAGTGTTATGTAAATGTTGCTGTGGCAGGCTAGCTGTGTAGCTTCAGTGCTGCTGTGCCTGGCCACCAGCTTTGCAGTAACAATCAACTCCCTCTTTGCTAAGTGTCAGAAGCCCCAGGGTCCGGTCCTCATTCTTGTCTATTCTCTGAGCACTCACTTCCCTGATGAGCTTGCCCAGTCCAAGTCTTTAAGTGTCATCTATATGCTGATGACTCCAGCTGTTATCTCCGTCTCAGACCTCCTCTGTGGACTTATGTCCAACTGACTACCACCTCACGTCTTATGCCATCTCAGATTTAACATGGTTAAAACCCCTGTTCTTCAACCCTCAACAAAGCCTCCTCCTCCCCTGAACTTCTCCATCTCAGTTGATAAGAAACCCACCCGGAGCCAACATCTATCCCGAACCTGTGATGTCCTAAATGTTTTACATGAATTATCTGCTCAATTCTCTCAACCAATTGGTTAGGTAGTATCCTCATAATATCCTCACCATGTAGATGAGGAAACTGAGCCTCAGAAATGTCACACTCAGGTGGTAATTAGAGACCATAGCCTGGCTTCAGGTCCTGCCCTCATGTCGTCGTCTTCTTCTTCGTCTTCGTCTTCTTTTCTCCTGCCCTCATGTCCTCTAAATACAGCAATTGGTTTGGATGCAGCCTCCAGGACCAACTAATTCTTGTGTCAAGTGTTTGACACATGGCATCTGGAACTTCCAAGAGAGCTGTTATTATCCCTATTTACAGAAAAGAAAGTCTAAGCCCTGAAAGGTTAGATGACTTGTCCAAGGTCACACAGCTTGTTGCTGATGACACTTGGATTTGAACTCAGTTCTCTCTGACCTGAAGTGGTACTTAACACCACTATGGATCCTGCCAGATCCCTGATGAAAAGCCGAATATCGGTCTCTGGTTCTAATGTCAAAATTATGATCCACGCATTCATCAATTAATTCATTCGATATACATTTACTGAGCACCAGTCTACGTGTTAAGGAGCAGAGATGCACAGCAAGAGAAAACAGTCCCCACCCCAATAAATGAAGCTCGGCCTCATAGCTCATTCCCCTTTCCCCCATGCACCCCCCTAATTTTAGCCTCACTTCCTTTCCTATCCAGCCCATTGATGCATCACTTTCTCTGCCAGGACCCTCAGTGTTCATTGGTTGGCTTCCCAGGCCCCATCCTTGGACCAAAAAATCCCTGTATTTTCACCTCCCATCTCCAGGATTGCTGATTACAATCAGAAGAAAAGGTACAGTGCAGGGAAGGGAGAGTGACACCACTACAAGTTCATGATCCTCCCTCAGTCGGGTATTGAACACTCACTAGTCTTTCCCCTCATCACTGGGTGGTTATCAACTCTTATCAAGTCTCCTACATCATCCCCACCACCCAAGTCCACCTCAGTCCCAGCCATCACTTTAATGACCATATACTAATCCACATTATGGATATATCACAACTTAGTCAACCAGTCTTTATTGTTGGACGATTAGGTTAGGTAAGAAAAAGTACATACATGAATAAGAAACACCACAATGTGGAGAACACAAAAACAAAAGCATTATTCAAGACCATGAATTAACATGAAGAGTATTATTTGAGGCAAATGGGATGGGGCTAAAGTTCTGGTAGATGTTCATGGGTCATAAACCAGTACAGGACAGTGACCTCAGAGATGGTCCCTGGAGATGAGATGGGAAATCCTAGACAACCTTTGGTCTTCAGGACAGCCTCCTCACTGGAGACAGTATTCACCAAACAGGGCAAACCCTTGTTTTCTGTCTCTGCTCTGTGTCTCTGACTGTTCCACTCAATTTTGAGCTGATGGAATATCTGACTGTTGTAGACACAGTCCTTGATGTTGCAAATAAAGAAACCTACTTGAACTAGACTAGGCCAAAAGAAGGGACCTATTAGGTTAAACCATACCCAATTGCTAATATTTGATCTTCTTGACCTTTAAAAACAACAGTTTTTTGTGTGTGGTTCAACCTAATATAAGGATGTGGGGCCAACTTGGAGAACCCACAGGATAGAAATGGAGTTGGACAGCATGAGGAACTGGAAAGCATCAGAACCAGTCTCTCCATTATCATATGCAGCTTCTTTCCCTGTGTCTACTTGATTCTCCCCTCTTGTCCTTTCTCTGCCCTGTCAGTGCTCACAGAGAAAAGGGCTTTCAGAGCAACCAACAGAAGCTAACTCAGGAGAGACACTGTGATTGGTCTATCGTGAGTCAGGTATCTGCCCATGGTCTGATCATCTGTGGTCACAGAGGCAACGGTCTTTACTGCAAGCGATGGAAACAGATATGAGCAGAAATGAAATTTATTGAAGGGATATGGATTAGGTCACAGAATTTTCAGGCTTGGAAAGCAAGCGGGGACAGAAGAGGATAAACAGCTAGAAGAACAACAGCCTCAAATACATCACAGTATGGTTTTGTTGGGATCTTGCTCCCTGTACCACCAAAAGATGGACTGGACAGTTTGCACCCCTATCAACTGTGATACAGCTCACTGGCATTGCAGCCACCATTCCCTTGGGCAGTGGGTATGCCCCCCGCCAAGCCTTCCCCTACCCCCACCAGAATGGATTCTCTTGTCCCTGCTTCTTTGCATCACAAGCTGCAGAGGAAATGTACCTGTGGGAATGTCTGATTGGTTGAGCTCAAGTCAGGAACAGGTACCTCATTGCCACTGGTGATAAGACCATGGGGTATCTGGCCTTTGCAGCTTTGTACTGGGAAGTGGCCTTGACCCCATCTTCCACCAGAACCCATGCAGTGGGGAGTTCTCTAAACATAGAGGATGGTGCAGACACTCCATCCCACCAAAGGGACAACTTCTCAGGTGGAGAGTGACAGTTTTTGAAAAAGGGACTGTGGAATGGGCAGTTGCCTAGATAGTGTCCACAACAGTGACCTCTCCCCCAAGGTCCTGCCTAGCTCATGTGCTGTGCCCTCCATGAAGCTTTTCTCTCCTTCCAGTCCAGTTCACCTAGGTCTCACTCTCTTCCACTTAAAACCTGCAGAGGAGGGCACGGGATTAAATTATTACCCTTGCTTTTCCGTCTGAGATTGAAGCAGCTGGAGGGCAAGAAGTCTGCCTTATGCTTTTCTGTGACCTGTACAGCAGCTGACTCAGGGCAGACGTGTAGTAGGGACTTTACAAGTACTTGTTAATTGACTCAGGCATTGATCAGGACTCTTCCTGATGTAGGTAACAGACACTGATTCTTGGGGCACCTGGCTGGCTCAGTTGGTAGAGGACACAATTCTTGATCTCAGGGTTGTGAGTTCTAGCCCCATGTTGGGTGTAGAGATTGCTTAAAAATAAAATCTGTAAAAAAAAAAAAAATGCTGATTCTTAGTGGTAAACAAACAGAAAAGTAACTTCTTGGGAGAGTATGGGGTAGCTCATAGAAAGGATGGAAAAGCTAAACCACCAGCCCTCAAGATCACACTTAACACCACGGAGCAAGAAGGAAAGACCAGTGCCATCTTCAACCATCATCCATCCTTACAGCACACCACTCAAGACTCAAATTCCGAGCTTGGCCAACTATTGGCTGCGTCACCTGGGCAGGTCACTTAATTTCTGCACTTGGGTTTCCACAGTGGCAGAATGGGGCCAACAATTAAACCCACTTCATAGGGCCACGGGAGGATTGGATGACTCCATACATACAGGCACTCAGAAAGCAGACCAGCACCTGCTCTTACAGAGAAAGGGGAATGCATGTTCTTACAAGAACTACAAGTCCTCTCCATGATTCCTTAGGACTGGAGAAGAAGATTGTTCACTCCCACATCTACCAGTCTAATCCTGACTGGGGCTGTAGCCAGGAAGGAGGAGGAAAAAGCGTAGGAGGTAGATCCAACAACATCCAAACAACCTCACCTCCACACTTACTGCCAAAGCACCCCATGACCCTCCAAAAGTATTGCCTCGGGCCAAAGTCAGGTGCCAAAAGGTCTTCATCCAGTTCCCTATGCAATTATTCATCTCCCCCTCTCCTGCCTCTGGCTAACTGTGATTAATTCTTGTGGTGGTCACAGGAATCACTCCTAATGAATTTCTAATGAACTCATTTGGTGTTAATGCGGTGTGTAATTCCACAGGACACTCATTATAATTTAGCCTTATTAAGTCTCTAGTTATTGGGAACTACTATTCCTCTAAGCTCATAAGTAGGAGAAAAGTAATTATCCGGAGCAGGCAGTTAAATTCGGGGATGGATTGGACATTCAGAGAAGGGCGAGAAGTGACTACTCATTTTTTTTTTTTTTTTTTTTTTTTTTTCTCCTTGGGGTATACTTCTCTGCAGAGATGAACCAGCTGTGCAGGTCTTTGAGCTGAGGCAAGAGTGCCCTCCCTGATTTTATATCCCATAATTTTCAGAGCTGTGCAGGCTGCAGTCTGCTTAGTGGGATTTTTAAGGCCCACCCAAAGGTGGCCCTGCAGCCAAATTGTCCACTCGCCTATTGCTTAGGTCCGAATTTGCACCACAGGGATGGATTCCTTTGTCTTGGAGGCACTGTTGCACCTTGGAAGGTGACCTGTGCCACACCTCAGAGTTCACAATGTGGTTACTGATAAGCTATCTTATCTGATCATCATAGCATCCCAGTTACTATCATTAAACTTCTTTGACAGATAAGGAGATTGAAGTTCACAGAGGTGAAGAGACTTGCCCAAGGTCACTGGGCGCCAGAATGGAAATGGAACTCACATCTCCAGACCCCCAAGTGAGTTCTCCCTCCAGCTCACCTCTCATTTACTGCCTGGTATGCTTCTCATGTGCACATGGCTCGTATTTCACTCCTAGGTCAGCCATCCCTTGAGGATGAAGCTATTTCTATGACCCTCTTTACCTCTTTGACTGCCTTTGGTTCAGAGGGTGGGCTCCAAGGCTTTCTTGGTAAGGGCAGGGCAGGCCTCCTGAAGGCACTGAGAACATTCTCTCATGAACAAGTTGCTTCTCCCTGAAATTTTCTCTTTATTCCCAGTTTCTTACAACCACCTTTATACTTCTAGCTAAAACGTAAATTAAACTTTTCTTAAAGTCTGAAATCATTTTCTCAGGGTGATAAAAGTAAGCAATGCTTTTTGCATAAAATTCAGAAAAATGCAGAAAAGTCTAAAGAACATTAAGGGTCAGGGCGCCTGGGTGGCTCAGTTGGTTAAGTGTCCAACTTCAGCTTGGGTCACGATCTTGTGGTTCATGATTTCAAGCCCCATGTCAGGCTCAGTGCTGACAGCTTGGAGCCTGGAGCCTGCTTTGGATTCTGTGTCTCCCTCTCTCTGCCCCTTCCCCACTCAAGCTCTGTCTGTCTCTCTCTCTCTCTCAAAAATAAATAAACAAAAATTAAAAAAAAAAAAATTTTAATGGTGTGCCTGGGTAACTCAGTCGGTTAAGCATCAGACATCAGCTCAAGTCATGATCTCGCGGTTCATGGGTTCAAGCCCCACATGGGGCTCTCTGCTGACAGCTCAGAGCCTGGAGCCTGCTTTAGATTCTGTGTCTCCTTCTCTCTCTGCCCCTCCCCCATTTGCACTCTGTCACTCTCTCTCTCTTTCTCTCTCTCTCTCTCTCTCTCTCTCTCAAAAATAAATATTTTAAACATAAAAAAAGCTTATACAATGCTAAAAAAAAATTAAAAAGAACAAAGTTTGTTTTAAAACAAATAAAATACAATAATAAAGAACATAAGGGTCATCTGTAACCCTATCACTCAGATGTAACTATTGTTTGACAGTTGGTATATATATCCTTTGAGAACTTATGATAGGCACATATAAATATACATACAAACATTTTATTCACAGTGTGATTCTACTATATGTGCTACTTTGGAAATTGCTTTTTTTTTTTTTAAGATTTTATTTTTAAGTAATCTCTACACACCCACCATGGGGCCTGAAGTCACAGCCCTGAGATCAAGAGTCACATGCTACACTGACTGAGCCAGCCAGACTCCCCTGGAAATTGCTTTTTATTAAACTTAGCAACATGAAATTTCTGAAAGATGAATTTACATTGTCAAATAATAAAATCTAACCTAACAAGAATACTCTCGGTAACTACTCTGGGTTATGAGAAGATACAAAAGAAGGAGAATTTAGAGAATAAATCCCAAATAACCTCATCCACAAGCCAGAAAGCAAAGGTACTTATTGCTACCTATCTTCCACAACATCTCCATTATCAATGTGCCTTATCAAGCTCTAAGTGCAAAGTCACATGGCACCAAGCACCCTGGGAGTTTAAAGGTAAACCCAGGGGCCTGATACGGCCCTTGCCCAGCTCCCCAAGCTCATTTTCTGTTATGCCCTCACTCTCTGCTGCAAACTCATCATCACTGGACACACACCACCCACCAACACACAGACACACACTCACTATGTGCTCTTTTATACCTCCTTGCGTTTACACATACTATTCTCTCTACCTGGAATACACAGTGGTGTAATTAGTGAGAGCTCACTTTTGTGCAATAACCAATTCAATTGTTTGCCTAGGAGGTAAACAAAGAGAGCTCCTTGGAGGGCGAAGCAGGTTTTGTGCAAATGTGGAAGGAAGTGCTGGGCGGGTGGGGGGAAGGTTTTCTTCCCCTCTGAGGTGGAAACAAACTCATCCCGGCCTTCCCCGGTGCTGTATTTAGTTCAGCTCCCATGACCATGGGGCTGCTGTGCACAGTCAAGCCACCTGAAACTGACTTCCTGATTCCTGGGCCGTGTTCTGGTCTGCAAGTCCCTGTCTCCTAACTCTCTCCAGAACTTTCTGTCAGTCCTGGGTGAGGTGCTGTTGGCCTCTGCCAGTGGTTTCTCAGCTTGCTCCCAGCCAAGTAGACCCTTGGAGCTGTGGGTATGTTCACTATGGCTGTTCAGATGTGGGAAGGAATGGGTAAATTCATGTTGACATCGATGTGACCCATATGTGTGTCTGTGTGCCTATGTGTGCAAAAATGCATACTGCCCAGGTGCATTTACATCTGTGATACTGCAGTGGAAATCGCATGCATGTGTGAGAAAGTATATGTATGTACATATATACATATATCCCTATGTCTGTGTGTAGGAGGATGCATGCTTTCCCTGTGTATAGGTATGTATACATACGAAGCACAGAGCACATATGCTTAGCTGTGGTTCTCTGTGAATGGCTTGGACCTGTTTGTATACTGGCATGTGGGAGTGTTTATTTACCGAAGGGAAGGGAGATGTTGGTTGGATGCGGTAGACTACAAGTGGAAAACAAACAAAGCAAGTAAAAACCCTCAAACAATAAATAAAGTTATTATCTTACATAACAGGAGTTCCAGACGTGGGGAGGAAGGACTCTCAAGATGACTGATTGCATTGATCAAAATATCTTTAAGAACCTGTTCTTTCCACCTCTCCACTATGCTTGATTCTATATCCTTCTGGTCATAGAGTGACTGCAATATTTCCAAATCACACACTCAGACATGAAGAATCCGGTAACAGATAAATGCATCTTTGCTTTTGGGGTGACTTTCCTAAGAAGGAGGAAGTTGTCCCCAGAAGCCCCAATCCTACTCCCCCCACCATGCCTCATTGGCTAGAACTTGGTTACATGGTCAAAGCTAAACCAATCTCTGTTAAGAGAACTGAGACCACCAATTCCACTTAAACTAATTAGGCCCCCTCCTGGAACTAAGGATGGAATTAGCTTTTCAAAGCCCAAGGCTGCTCAGAGGAATGGCAGTCATTTGACAGAGTTTTGTCAGGAAGACAAATGTGTGGGCACCTGGCTGGATGAGTGGGTAGAGCATGGGACTCTTCATCTTGAGGTCATTACTTAAAAAAATAAAAACAGGGGCTCCTGGGTGGCTCAGTTGGGTTAAGCATCTGACTCTTGATTTCGGCTCAGGTCATGATCTCATGTTTCATGAGTTCGAGCCCCACATCAGGCTCTGTGCTGACAGTGAGGAACCTGCTTGAGATTCTCTCTCTCTCTTTCTCTCTCTGCCCCTCCCCCACTCTTTCTCTCTCTCAAAAAAATAAATAAATAAACATGAAAAAAAAACAGTGTTAAAAAGGAAGACAAATGGGAATGGATGTTGGGTAGACAGTCAATAGTGTCTAGTACAAAGGTGTGTGTATGTATGCGAGCATGTCTGTAAGTGTACATGAGTCTGTGTGTATATAAACATAAGTAAGTATACAATATGTATGGGTGTTTCAATTGCCTATTGTTGCATAACAAACCATTCCAAAACATAGTGGCTTAAAACAACAAAGCTTTATCAGTTCCCATGATTCTGTGGGTCAGGAATTTGGGCAAGGTGTGCCAGGGTGGTCATCTCCACATGGCATCTTCTGTGGTCACTCACAAAGCTATATTCCACGAGTAGCTGGGCTGAGCTGGAAGGTCTAAGGCTTCCCTTACACGTCTGACACAGTGTTCCTCTGCACGGTTCCTCTCTCTCCTTACATGACTAGTTTGGGCTTCCTCACAGCATAGTGGCCTCAGGAAGGGTGAATTTCTTAAATGGCAGCTGACTTCCAACAAGGTAGAAGCAAAAACTGCCAGTCATTTTGTTTTATTTTGTTTTGTTGTTTTTTTTTTTTTTTTTTTTTGCCAGTCCTCTTAAAACCTGGATTTAGAACTCTCAGAATGTTACTTCTACCACAAGTATTCAAGAGGAGGGAAATAGAATTTGCCTTTTGATAGGTGGGAAAGGATGCACAGGCAGAAGAGAAAAGAATCAATGGCAGCCATCTTTGGAAATGATCTACAACAGTAGGAATATGTATTGAACATGAAGATAGGCGTGTGTGAGTGTGTGCATTTTTGTTTGTATGTGTGTATTAAGTCATGTAGGTATATGTATGTAAGTGTACGTGTGCCAGTTAACACATGCATGCCTGTTTATGTGCATATATGTACATGCAGATGGGTATTTGTGGAGGGATGTGCATGTACACATAAGGAGAGATGCACATGTGTATAGGGGCGACTGTCCACCTGAGCTAGGGGCTTGCGCCACTAAGGAAAGCTGGTGGAGTTGACCTGTCCTAGCTGTGGCCTTCCTGGGTAGATATGCTGAGACTGCCAGTCTTGGCCAAGGTAACAATCTAATCATTACTAGGATTTTGTCCTTGACTAGTAGGCTGGGGGTCCCAAGCCAGGCATAAGACTCAGCCTTTATCATAACCTCACTAAAACCACACTGATAGCAGTGGAGAAGGACCCTCTACAATTTTTTTTTTTTTTAAATTATTCCCTGAGGTTCTGGGGTTTTCTACCTAGGGAACTACTGGCTCCATGATCCCCACCCCATCCCAGCCCTGCCCTTGGAGCTGTAAACCTCATGACAGGATTTCAGAGACAGTAGTAAGCCCAAGTTTCAAGGCTGCTCACAGGGTGGCGCTGAACCCTTGGCTTCTCTTTCACAGCACGTTTCCCAGTAAAGAAACTATGATGGGATGGCAGGACAGGAAGCAGGAGGACTTGGAGGCTTGGGACTCTCTCTCTCCCTCTCTGCCCCTCCCCAGCTCACATACTCTCTCTCTCTCTACCTCTCTCTTTCAAAAATAAATAAACTTAAAAAAAAAAAAAAAAGAGGCTGGCACTTCTGCAGCCTGAGTTCAGAGAGGTTAGGGAACACACCCACAGTGATCCAGCTCTCAAATCATAGAGTCAGGATTTGATCCTAGACTTAACACTGTGTTTCATGGCCTCGACTTCCACCTCAGAAAGTCACATGGCCTGTGACTGTGCAGTGAGGGGCTTGAAAAGGAACTGGTTGGGGTAGGGCATGTGGGGACGTGGGCCCCTCTCCACGGACCATGTTCGGTTCCACTTCTTGCAGGAAAGCCTGAATCCCCAGCAATCTTCCCTATTGTGGGGCTGGTTTTGTGTTTCAGGCTAGGCACCCTGGCGTCTGGCTGTAGGGCTTACCACAGAACAGGGTGCGCAGCGGGTTTGCTGACGGACAGGAGGCAGAGGAGCTTAGGTGAAGGGTGGGGGAAGCTGGGTAAAGACAGAGAGAGAGGCCCCAGCAGGCAGGACAGAGCCAAGGCTGGCTAACAGCCCCAGGCACTGCTCCCTTCTCCCCGCCCCAAGCCTCTGGCTGCCACAGATGCCGTGACCTGGAGCGCCCTCTGGTGGTGCACTCTGCAGCCTGGCCTGCTAAGGCCCATGGGGGTCTGGTCCAAGGAAGAGGGGCTGCCCCTTTTGTCCACACTCATGGGGGGCTGGCTGGCCTGCCACTATACCGGGGAGTGTCCTTCCTCGGAGGAAAGCCAGCTCGATAATAGTAACAACGAGGCAATCACAGAAAGAGTCACAAAGGGACTGCTGGAAGGAGGAAAAGGACTCTTGAAGCCATGACTGGCCCATCAGAGTTACAGGAAAGGTGTAACAAACCCCGCACGTGGCCTCCCCACTGTGACCTGGGACAGCATAGCATTTGCACCAACGACGTCTTGGCACCTTCACAGGGCTGCCGGGGTCAGCATCTGTTGCCCTATCACCAGCGGCTGGGCCAGCCTCAGCCTGTGAGCCTCCCTGAGGCAGAGGACAAAGCCTGCAATGAGACGGAGCCATAGGGTAGAAAGGGGTTCTTGAGGGGCACCTGGGTGGGGCTCAGTCAGTTAAGCATCTGACTTTGGCTCAGGTCATGATCTCACGGTTGGTGAGTTCGAGCCCCACGTTGCGCTCTGTGCTAACAAAACAGCTCAGAGCCTGGAGCCTGCTTCAGATTCTGTATCTCTCTGTCTCTCTTCCCATCCCCTGCTCATGCTCTGCCTCTCTCTGTCTCTCAAAAATTAATAAATGTTAAAAAAAAATTAATAAAATTTTTTTTTAAAAAAGGGCTCTTCAGATCATCTTATCACTTGTTCCTTGTCTATTCTAAATCTTCTTGATCCCCTACTATGTGCAGACACACAGGTCCCGAGGATATGGAAATTAACAATAGGCAAGGTCCCTGACTTCTGGGAATAGAGATCCCAGGCCAGGAGAATCAAACAACAAAGGAACAAGGTCAAAAGTGCTGGGAACACCACACAAGGGCGTGATGTGCCAGTGTCTAAGGAGGTCCTTTTCAGACTAGTGGGCAGGGAAGGCCTGGTAAGAATTTTTGGTGTAGAGACTTTAATGCTTAGGAGACAGGACTGTGAATAGCGAGCAGAGAAACTTCTGGCAAAAGTTCAGCTTGTACCAAAGCTGGGGTGGGGGGTGATCTCAGTATATTGCAGGAATAGAAGGAAAGACAGGGTGGGGTGAAAGAAAGAGCAAGAAGGGCTGAGGTCAGAGAGAGGGCAGGGACCACACAGGCTCCAAGGCTGTGCCAGAGACTTGATTTGATCCTGAGGGCTGAGGCTGTCATTGGAGGGCTTTGACCCTGAGGACGGTGTGATCCGATTTGCATTTTTAATAGGTCGTGCCTTTTGTCTTGTGGAGAATAAAGGATAGAGAGAATGAGGGTGAAAGCAAGGAGGCCAGCTAGGAAGTGACTCCAGGTCTCCAGATATAGAGATGGTTGCTGAAATGGGGCAGGGAAGAGTCATGTTCTGATGAATCTTAGGGCCACAGTGGATAGTAGATGGTGGGAAGGACCTGCTGGTGGATTGTCTGGGAGAGGCTGGGAGAGCCGAGACCAGGCTGGGTGCCTTCCCTCCCACTCCACATCTTCTAGCCTGGGTATGGGCCCTACTGAGTCATCTCCCTCAGCTCACTTCCAGGAGGGGTGAAGGACCTTAGACTCCACTGCCAGAGACCCCCAGGCCTGGATCTTGTGTGGGTGTGTTCAGACACTAGGGACCTGGGGACCCGAGGTGCTTTCAGCATTCTATAGCTCTCTCTCCCTCCTCTGCAGTCTCTCATTCTCCTCCCTGGGTCCCTCCCTTTGCCCCCACCCCCTTCCTCTCTCTCTGTCTCTCTCTCTCTCTCTCTCTCTCTCTCTCACACACACACACACACACACACACATACACACACACTCACACACGTACACGCAGTTTACTGCAGCCTTATCAGAAGGAAGCCTCCAGCAGAAACAAGGGGTCTCCAGGGACACAGCAAGAGGCGCTGACTGTGGAGTTTTCCAAGGAGGGGGAGGCAGGCTGTGCTGCCTTCCACATTCCTTCCTCTGGTCCCTGCTGCTTCCACAGTACCCTCCTGGCTCTTGCAGCAAGAGAAGCTGTGGTTCCCAGCTAGAGGCGATTTTGTCTTGGGGCATTTGGCAGTCCCTGGAAGCATTCTTGGTTGTCACAAGTGGGGAGGGAGCGAGACAGGCATCTAGCGGGTAGAGGCCGCTGAACCTCCTACAAGGCACGTGACAGCCCCCACCATAAAGAATAGTCTGGCCCCAGATGTCAACAGTGCTGAGGGTGAGAGAAACTGCCCTAGGCTCACTGCCATCAAAAATGGAAGAGACTGTCCTCTTCCCTGGTCCTGCTGTCATCACGCTGCCATGGATCAGGTGGTGGCCATGTGGCCGTGCTGTGGCTTCCTTTTCTCCCTTAGTTCTCTCAGCCACACAGTGAGGTAGGTAGTAGTATTTGCCCAAGGTCACTCAGTCAGTGAGAGGCCTGGTATTCAGATGCTAAAGCCTGAGGTTTCACTGCCCCCTCCCTCAAGAACACATTTCACAGGGAGAGTCACTGTGGTTAGCAATGGGACACTCTGTTTCAAGTGAAGTCTTACTGGGAAGTCTAAAGTGTATGACGTAAAGTAGGACTGCCTAGGTTGAGGTAGCCTGGGAGATTATCAAAGCCCCCACACCCTCACCCCTGCAGTTCCACCCTTCAAGGCCCATACCCTTGAACCTCTAAGGCCATCTCTCTACTCTGGGCCACCGGGGAGGGCTGCACGGGTTGTGCTCTGCAAAATGGGGGACACCGTTCCTGTGAGCTACCTTGTGAGGCTGGTAGGGTTAAGGCAAAGCTACGTTTAGGGCAGGGGTGGCAAATAGGTTTCATTTCGAGTGTGAACATGCATTGCTTGTTAGACAAGGTGCCATGAATAATTAATGAGGTCAGGAGCTTCGGGAAGGAGGTGTGAGGTAGCTGTGAATGCTGAGTATCTGCCTTCCCTGTTCTAAGATATAGGAAATAGGAAATTGAACCTTACTAGGAGATATCTTGCCCCTCTCCTTGCAACTCAGTGGTGAATCCAAAATGGAGCTGTCAACCCTATATTGAAAACACACATGTACACACACACACACACACACACACACACACAGACTGGAGGCCCCTATACATGGCAGTCCCCAAGAAGAGCCTCCAGCAGGCCCTGGATCGGGGAACCAGCTCTGCCTCTTTCCCAGAACCCTGTCAGGTTTGATTTTTGGGTGCTTCTGACATTTGTCTTAACCTAATATTGATGTAGAATCCTGTTTGGGCAGAGAGAGGCTGCCATTGAGATTTTTTTTTCCACTTACTCACAACCCTTTGGTGGGGAAGGTTTGGAGCTAGAACTGGCAGAATGAGCCAGATTAAGGATGCCCCTTCACCAGGTCCCACACTGGAGTAAGATCCTCCCTCCTGAGGGCCTCAGAGTCTTCCCACCCTTTGTCAGTGGCATCTCTGGGGATCTGGCCAGGAGGACCAGAAGAGACCTTGTAATGCAGGACAGCAGGCACTGTCTGTTCTCTCTGCAGGGGGTTTCCCAGCTGCCCTGGAGCCTGGGAATCTTCCAGCCTGGGATGAATCATCCTGGCCCTCTGCCTTCACCCCCTCCATTGCTCTGCCTGGACCCAGCTACAGAGTGAGGCCACTAAGGCCAAAACTGATGTTCTCCCTTCTCTGTGGCTAGAGAGGCCAGGAGATGCAAGCTGCAGCCTCTCTAGGACACCATACCACAAAGAGAAGAGTGGTACAGGGAGGTGCTAACAGAAGCTGACCTCCAGGAGGAGAGGGAGGGAGACCCGTCATGCATTGCGATGTGTACTACAGCGGCCCTATTTCAAGAAACAATTAACAAGAGAAAGCATCAAGGGGTGGGTGGCTGGCTCAGTCATAGGCATGCTGCTCTTGTTCTTGGGGTCATGAGTTCGAGCCCCATGTTGGGCATAGAGTTTACTTAAAATTTTGTTGTAAAAAAATGGTAAATCAGTGAGTGAGGTGCCTGGGTGGCTCAGTAGGTTAAGTGTCCGACTTTAGCTCAGGTCATGATCTTGTGGTTCATGAGTTCCAGCCCCGCGTTGGGCTCTGTAACAGCTCAGAGCCCTGGAGCCTGCTTCAGATACTGTGCCTCCCTTTCATTCTGTCCCTCCCCTGCTCTCTCTCTCTCAAAAATAAAATGAAAACATTAAAAAAACAATTTTTTTAACAGTAAATCAAAACAAGCAAACCATATTTATGGGGCACCTGGCTGGCTCAGTCAGTAGAGCATGACACTCTTGATCTCAGGGTCATGAGTTTGAGCCCCATGTGGGGGTAAAGTTTACTTTAAAAAAAAAGGAGAAGGAGAAGAAAAAGGAGGAGAAGAGAAAGCATCAGTTTGGGGCTGGATGCTAGAGCCCCTAGAGGGGAAGGTGGGCCAGGCTAACCGCAAAGAGTTAGCAGAATCAGCCATGGCTAGATGGAGGGGCTCTGGGTCTCATCCCCTTGTCTTGGCCTCGGAAAGATGAAATTGTGCCTTCCCAAGAAATTCCTTATGTGAGTATTTGTTTATTCAGGAAAGAGATACTTTTGAGCGCCCACTTTGTGCTTTGTACTACACCATGTGCTGGCCAAGGTCTCTCCTTCCCTGGAACAAATAGCCCTATAGAGTGTGTGTGAGGTATAGACAGGGAAACAGGCGGACAGTGCCAAGTGCAACTGGGGCCGACTGATGCGCTACCATCAAGGTGGGGTCTGATAAGCAAGGGAAGCCCTCCCAGCGGAAGTGATGTAGAAACTGGGGTCCAAAGAATGAATCAAAGCCAAAGAGGGCTGGGGGCACAGGGAGAAGGCTGTTCCAGGCAGAGGGAGTCTGGGGGAGAGATCCAGCTCTGGGACAGAGAGAGGATGTGGATTTCTTATAGGATTTGGGAGCTGTGTGGCCTTATCTCTAGCTACCTTTGAGCCCAGACAGCTTTCAAGCAGATCCTGGGCATATGTACAGTGTCTGGTCTTCCTGTGTGTGCACATATCTCTCTGCCCAGGGGGCCAGTGAATCACCAACTCCGGACTGGGTATGTTTTTGTGGTTGCCTCCTGACTGTGTGCCTGACTAACACAGGGCCAGGCACATGATCAGGATCAATTTCTCTTGAAAGGTTCTGTTGCAAGTTCATGATCTCCCACTGAGAGAATAGAGATCCAGGGACAATGAGTCATTAGCTCATCAGATATTTGTTGAGCACCTACTCCATGTCAGACATGGGCTAAGCATTGGGGACTGAGAAGAGAACAAGCAAACAAGTTTCCTGCTGGAATGGAGTTTACATTCCACTGGGGGAGGGACCAGGTGTGCAGAATATCAGATAGCACGACTGCCAGAAAGAGGACAACACAGGTCTTGTGATAAGAGGGTGGGTGGGTGGGGTGGCCAGAGAAGCTTGGCTGGGGAAGTATCACTGGGCCATCTCCCATTTGAAAACCTGCAAGAGCTCAGGGGACTGCTGAGGACTTGACACCCTGGAGAGTCAGGGGAACAAAAGGAAAGGCACTGAGGCTGGAGCAAAGGGAATGAGGGCATGAGGGGCGTCAGGGCAGAGACAGGCAGTGACTAGATGGTAGAGCACCCTGCGGCTGATGTAAGGATTTGGATTCTATTTCAAGTCAACTAGGAAGTCTTCCAGGGTTCTAAGCAGAGATGTGGTGAGGCTTGATCTGCCCTTTTAAAAGATCACAACAGCCCCCGGGGTGCCTGGGTGGCTCAGTCGGTTAAGTGTCTGACTTTGACTCAGGTTGTGATCTCATGGTTTGTGAGTTCAAGCCCTGCATCGGGCTCACTGCTGTCAGCACAGAGCCCACTTCGGATCCTTGCCCCCCTCTCTCTCTGCTCCTCCCCAACTTGCACTCTGTTTGTCTCAAAATAAATAAATAAACTTAAAAAAAAAAAAAAAAAAAGATGACAGCAGCCCCAGAGATTTGGGGTATATTTTCAAGGATAAATGAAAATAAGTTGCCAATATGTTGGACGTGGGTTGAGGGAAGGGAAGAGTCCTAGAAGACTCCTGGATTTGGGGCCTATGCAACCAGTTACTCTAGCTGTTGTCGTCAGAAAGAGCTCATTTTGGGGGTCAGATAGGCCCAAATTTCAGTCCTCATTTAACTTTTTCAAGCCTTGGTTTTCTCTTCTGAAAAATGACAATGAATGACAGTTGCCCACAGAGGGTGTTAATTCTTGTCCCTTGACCAAAGAGATTACAGATATCCAGAAAGATAAAGTGTCCTGTCTAAGGTCACATAGCCAGATGAAATACCTCTAAGTTTGCTCACAGGAAAGCCAGGAAGATGTATAGAGGCCCCAGAGGCCAACCTAATACCCAGTTCAAACCTCAGCTCTGAGCATGCGACTCTTGATCTCAGGGTCTTGAGTTTGAGCCTCGCATTGGGTGTAGAGATTATTAAAATAAACTTAAAAAAAAAAAATCTCAGCTCTGAGTCTCAGTTTCCTTATCTGTGAAATGGGAATATATTTCTATCTCCTAGGCCTGAGATGATTAAATGAGATATTGCAAGGTGAGCCCTAGCACAGTGTTATCATATAGTAAGCACTCAGGAAATGGGGGGAGTGTGGGACCTGTCCTCCGAGTCCCTATGTTCTGTTGGGGACACATGTCAGCTACCACATGAAGAATAACATCATTCATGCAGTAGCTTCATCTGTGGTCTGACTTCATCCCCACAGTCATGCTGCAATTTGTCAGTATTTGGCAGATGAGAAAACAGCTCCAGCAACGCCAAAGAACCAGCCCCAAAGCTCACAAGACAAAGCCTGAGCTGTAAACAGGGGGAGTTACAAATTGATGCCTGTGGCCAAGTTGCCTGTTTTAGCGCAGTCTGCAAGCTAGGAATGGTTTCTAAGGTGTTTTTTGTTTTTTTAATGTTTATTCAGTTTTGAGAGAGAGGGGGAGGGAGGGAGGGAGAGAGAGACAGAGAGAGAGAGAGACAGAGAGAGAGAGAGAGAGAGAGAGAGAGAGAGAGAGAGAGAGAGAGAGAAACTGAAGCAGACTCCAGGCTCTGAGCTGTCAGCACAGAGCCCAATGCGGGGCAACTCAGGAACAGTGAGATCATGACCTGAGCTAAAGTTGGAGTCTTAGCCTACTGAGCCACGCAGGCGCCCCGGCTTTTACGCTTTTAAAAAATATATAAAAAAGAATAAAATTTCTTGTAACAATTATAAGAAATTCAAATTTCAGCTGCCATTAACAAGGTCTAATGGGAACAGCCTGGCTCATTTGTTTAAAGGCTGCTTTCGCTACAAGGGCAGAATTGAGTACAACAGAGACAGTAGGGCCTAGAGACACTAAAATTTTCACTCTGCCTCTTTATAGAAAGTGGGGGACGGGGTTGCAGCGTGGGAGAAAATGTGCAGACCCCTACTGGAGGGTACCCCTTCCCTGCAACAGTTCTCTCCCCAAGGAGGTAGAATGGATAAATGGCATCCAAAACAACCCAGGGTCCACTTGAAGGCCTTGAGGGAAGGTATTTTCAAATCCGAAGAAGGCGCGTCATTACACAGACCGCTCTAACCTGGAGGGGCCTTGGAGAAATGGAGCCCAGCCGCCTCTTTTTAGATGACAAAAACTGAGGCCCAGAGACGGAAGGCAACCTGCCCGAGGCCACCTAGGACCCGGCGGGCAGCCAGGTCGGGGGTGGGGGTGGGGTGGAGCCTCTCCCCGGCGGGCAGATGCGGGCCAGCTCCCGGGTGTGAGGCGCCTGGGGCCCCTGGGGCCTCTTCCGTTCAGTTGGGCCCCGGGGGCTGCAGGTCCCAGGGCCGGGAAAGCGGGCGGCCTAGGAGGCCTCTCTCGGGCGGGAAAGGGGAGGGGCCTCGGCTCGCCCACCGCTGCTCCCGCCTCGGCGCTGCCCCGGGGCTTGCCCTCCCCGAGCCCCGCCGGCTGTAAGGAGGGAGCGCGCTCTGCCGGGGGCTACCTGGGTCAGGGGATCGGCCCGGCTGTCTTTTGTCTTTCTATTTTGCAAAGCACGAAGACACGCCCGCTCCCCTGGCTCCAAGAGCAGCAGGGACGCGCGCGGCGGGGGAGCGGCCGGGAGGCGGGGGGGCAGCCCCGGGTGGGGCCCTGGAATCCGAGCCCCGCCCCAGCCGGTTCCCCTGGGGGGAGCCGGGAGGGCCGGCCCCAGGGAGTTCAGCAGGCTCCTTTCAGTTGCAGCCTGCAGAAATGAGAAACCGACTAGCAAACATTTATTAAGGGCGGGGCTGAGGATAGGTGCGCGCAGAGTTCGTCGGTGAAACTGTTAGATCCTACACCTCCACAAGCCCGAGCTTCCCGTGGCGTCCATCGTCCCTCACCTGGCCCTGGCTGCCACAAGGCTCTGCACGACCGATTTGACCCAGATTTCCCCCCTTCCGCGACCACCCTTCCCTCGTGCCCTCCGGAGCTGCAGTCTTCAGCAAACTGATGGATACTCAGCTTCTCCGCACGTTGCTTTCACCTTCCTGCCCTGAAACCTGCCCACCCCACCCAGGACCCCAACCTTACAACCCCTTCGTGGGAAGCTGTTAACTTTCCCACACACTGCAGTAGATCGGGGCGTGGAGGTGGGGAGTAAGGGCACTCTCTTGCTTGCTCCTCGTGGAGCTTTGCAACCCATTTCTCCTCCCTTTGCCTTCTCTACTCATTAAGTCCTGTGGACTTACTACTACCAGTCTAGACGGCCCACAACCCCGCTTGTTACTGAAGGGAAAAAAACATTCTCCTCTATCCTTCAAGCTTTAACTGCTGAACTAAGAGTTAAATTTACATGGGATAGATTAGCAGGAGACAAAACACCACAGTTTTATAACGTGTGCTCAGAGGCCCAATAGTGAAATTGAGACCCAAAGAAATGACTAAGGCATACTTTTTAGACAAAGGGAATAAGACTGAGGAATCCACCAGACAAAATTTAACTTTGGGAGCTTTAGTAAGGAATGCTAAACAGAATTCGGACTGGGGTGGGAAATTAGTGAGAAGTAACAGGCTTGTTCATACAGCTTTCTGGGCTCTAAATTTCCCATCTCTGGATAAGGCTGTCTCTTTACCTCCTGGTATAGGGAGAGTGCCTTTCACGTGGTAGCTTTATTTCCTGCTTTAAGGCAGACAGAGAAGGGTCTGGGTGTCTCACTTGCACAGGCTGTCTCTTTGGTAACTTTTATTTAAAATCACCACTATGCCAGGGACACCTGGGTGGCTCTGACTCTTGATTTCGCCTCAGGTCATGATCTCACAGTTGGGATCTAGCCTCAAGTTAGGCTTTGCAGGGACAGCATGGACCGTGCTTAGGATTCTCTCTCTCCCTCTCTCTCTACCCTTCCCCTGCTCCTGCTCTCTCTCTCTCTCTCTCAAAATAAATATAAAACATGAAAAAAAATAAATCTTTATAATCACCAGTCTGCCAAAGTGGCCCATCTTGGGACAGCCTGCTCTTGGTCCCTACCTTACTTTCTCCTGCAAACTTCATTAAAGCAACTCTCACTGGTCAGACATCTCCCTTCCTCCTGTCACCCTCAACCCATCTCAGCCACTTCCTCCCATGGTGGTATCTTTAACCCCTATCACCAGCATTACCATTTTTTTTAAATGCTTATTTATTTTTGAAAGAGAGACAGAACCTGAGCAGGGGAGGGGCAGAGAGAGAGGGAGACACAGAATCTGAAGTGGGCTCCAGGCTCTGAGCTGTCAGCACAGAACCTGACACAGGGCTTGAACCTATAAACTGCGAGATCTTGACTTGAGCCAAAGTGGAATGCTTAATCGACTGAGCCACCCAGGCATCCCTAAGAGGTCCTCATTCTCTTTGACCAGCACCTCCTGTCCCTCTTTTTCCCTTCCCTTCCCTCTAGCATCTCGTAACTTCATCTGGACCTCCAACCTATTGTTTCTTTTAGTCACCTTCTCCCTTCCTTCCAGCACTATATCCTTCCCAGACTCGCCCTAGTATTAGTTTTGTATTACTTCCCCTTGAGTGGAATGCTTTCTTGAAAAGCTTTTGTTCTCCCACAGAAATGTCTTGGTTTTCCTTGTACTTCACTGGCTGACCCTTCTCATTTTCCGAAACAGGTTCCTCTACTAGGCATCAAAATGGCACACCCCACTCCCTCTCCTCACACGTGGTCCTTGAACTCCTTAAATCAAGGCACTTCTAGGTGATCCTGTCCTATGCTGTGACTTTAAGTAGCACTCACAGGCCATCACACCATCATTGATGTCTTCAGTTCTGACTTCTCTGGGGTCCAACCACTAACTTGACCCCTGCACATGGATGTCTAGTAGTCATCTCAAAGCTAACATTTAGGGGTGCCTGAGTAGCTCAGTGGGTTAAGTGTCTGATTATTGGTTTTGGCTCAGGTCATGATGTGACAGTTTGTGAGTTCGTGCCCTGCATCTGGCTCTGGCACTGCACTCACAACATGGACCCTGCTTGGAGCCTCTCTCCCTCTCTCTCTGCCCCTCCTCCTCAAAATAAATAAACTTAAAAGAAAAAAAAAAAGCTACCATTTATTCACTGAAGTGGCCCTCTGCTCTTTTCGTGCTGATAGGACTCTCTCCCCATGTCCCCAGTCCTATGTCTTCCCCACTGCCATCAATGGCATCCACAACACAATTACTCAAGCCCAAACATGGTGTCATCTTTGATTCCTCTCCTCCCTTCTATGGCCACAAGCAGCCTCTCAGGAGTCCTTGTCAACTCCAAATGAGTCCTTGTCTCCAATAGGTCTGAACACTTGACCCCTAGATTATCACAACAGCCTCATCGCTGATTTCTGTTTCTTCCTCCAGCCCCTTCAGTCTATTCACACAGCAGCCAGAGTGACCTGTCAGGTCAAGCCACGCCTATGCTCAAACCCTGCTGTGTCTCCTATTTGTCTCCAAGTGAAAGTCCCTTCAGTGGCCGGCAAGGCCTAATGACCTGGGGCTCAAGACCTCTTATCATGGTCTGTTTAGGGCTGCTGTAACAAAATACTACAAACTGGGCAGCTTATCCACAACAGAAATTTATTTCTCACAGTTCTTGAGGCTGGAAGTCCAAAGACCAGGGAGCCAGAACAGTCAGGTAGGGGTCACAGACCTCTCTCTGTATCCTCACATGGCAGCAGGGGGCCAGGAATCTCTCTGGGGTCCCCTTTCTCAGGGCACTAGTGCCATTCATGAAAGCTCTGCCCTATGACCTAAGCACGTCCCAAAGCCCCCACCTCCTAATATCAGCACTCAGTACTTGGGGATTAGGATTCAACATATGAATTTTGAGGGGTCAGAACATTCAGACCATAGCGCCTCTTGGACTCCTCTCCTGCTAGTCCACTCAGCCACATGTGCCTTCCTTCCCCTTCTTCCTTCTCCGTGCTCATTCCCCCACAGGGCCATTGACTGGTAGTCTCTTCTGCCTGGGAAGCTCAGTCCCTCACCTCCCACATTTGGTTCAATGTCACCTTATTAGAGCCAAAAGAAGGCACTTTTCCTCGTAATCATAAGGTCTTCTTAGGGGCCAGAGGTGACACTGTTGTTGACAAGGGCAGGAAATTGTGTCTGTATTGCCCTCTGATGAGTACTCTGCACCTTGCAGAGTGCCTGGCACACAGGAGGCACTTTGAAAGTATTTTCAGAGTAAGTGAAACCAAATCCCCTGCAGCCTTAGGGCCTTTGCTCAGTGGTTCCTTCCCCCCCCCCCCCCCCCCCCCCCCCCCCCCCCCCGGCTCTGTGCCACTGAAACGTCAAGGTCCTCTCCCGGTGCAAAAGCCTCAGCTTCTCTTACATTTCCCTGATGACACTTATCACCTAAAATGCTTGGTGTCCGGCTCCCTGACCTGATGTAAAGTTATAGTCTCCTTTCCCAGTGGTATCTGACCACAGGGAGATAGGTTCTCGATAAAGACTAACTTGATCACATGAACATTTGCATTACTATACTTCTCCCTGACCCTCCCAACCCAGCGCTGAATAGTGAAGAGGGAGGAAAAGTCCTTTGTGTTTTTAAATCAACTCTGTTCCTAAATAACTTCTAGCAGCCACAGCCCAAAGAACCATCCATTCATACATTTATTCGACCCAACCTTTATTAGGCATCCCCATGTGCCTGGGGCAATGTAAAGTGCTGTATACATTAGTTATATATACTTGATATCCATTTAATCTTACAGCTCTATGACATAGTGTTATTACCCATTTTACAGATGAGGACATTGAGGAACATGGCAGGAAGGTCTAGAGTCTGCTAAACCTTAAGACCAGGAAGGCCTGAAATTCAGCCCAGAAGTTCTAGCCAGACTCTAGACAGAGCTGACTGGATACCCTTCAGGCATCTCATACTCAACAGGTCCTTAGAACTTGACTTCTCCATACTTCTCTTCCATGGTTCATCACCCCTACTCCCACGCTTCCATCTGCCTGTCATCCCAGCAGGAAACTGGCCTCACAGATCTAATGCAGCACCAAAGCCCTCCTTATCTTTGGCAACTCCACCAAGCCAGCTTCTAGGCATCTGTTCCCACCCCATACCCTTCCTCTGGATCCTGAGCTTTCTAAATGCATCATATCCTGCAGCAGTTCCAAAGTGTCCCTCTGTCCCTCCGATGTCTTATCTTGAGCATAAAGTCCACACTCCAGTCACTTGTTGAATCTCCACTTCTACCTTGCTCCTTCTACTCTCCCTAAAGCTCTGGCCCAGCTGTGGCTCAGATTGGAGCTCTCTTATACCTCTGGGCCTCCGCTGGGCTGGGTTCCTCTCTTTGTCTGGACAAATGCTTAATTGGCCCATAAGACTCAGCTTGGTCTTCTCTATCCCCTAAGACTAGATGACGCCGTGACATCCAATGCTCATCCCTACCCTACTGGAATTGCTTGTCTGTCTGTCCTGTTCCCCAGGTAGAACATAAGCTGCAGAAGTGCTAGGATCCCATTGGTCTTGGAAACAAGGGCCTGGCAGACAGAGCAGGCACTCAGTAGCACATTCGTTGAATGAGTTTTCACAGTTGTCCTAGTGCGGGGCTGTCACACTCATGTAGTGGAGTGGCCCACTTTGGAGTGAGATAAATGGGTTCGCGTCCTGCTTCTGACAGTATTTGTAGGGGTGACTTTAGGTGGGGTGCTTGGCTTCACTGGGCCTGGCATCTTCCACCTGGAAGATGGGATGATAGAATCATCTCCAAGTGGTTAAATTAAAAAGCATGACTGGTGGGAAGAGCTTTGCAGACAATATTTATTAACTAGTGGTTCTGCCTACTTCTGCTGCTCAGCGGGATATGGTAGATTACAAAGATGAGGATTTGATGATCAGACTGCCTGGGTCCAAACATTGATTCCTCCATGATTTAGCTGTGTGACTTTGGGCAGGTTACTTAACCAACTTGAGCCTCAGTTTTGCCATATAAATTGGGGTAATAGTGCCCCTAGGATCTCCGCAGGGTTTCCAGGAGAATAAAATGTGATGATGTATATAAAGCAGTTAGCATGATGTCCCCATAATGGGTGGCTGTATTTTTAGCCATAGCTAAAAATGTAGCACATTTGGAGATCATGACCAGAGCCAAAGTCAGATGCTTAACCAACTGAGCCACTCAGGTGCCCCTAAAGCTTGTTTTTCATACTGAATGGAGGATTTAAGGGAATCGCAACATCTTGACTTTAAGAATAAACTGGCAATCAGTGAGACTGGGGGGAGGGGGAGAATAAACTTCCGATTTCCCCCTGACCAAAAAAAAAAAAAAAAAAAAAGCACATTTGAGTCCTGTAATGTAGTGTGATGGGCAGGAACCCTGGGTTCTCCATAAGTGACTTAGAGACAAATTCCTTCTCTCTGCTGTTCAGTTTTCACTGAACAAAGGGTCAGCTCAACGGGCTCCCTCGAGCTCTGAAGTACCTCAATTCTGAATCCTGCCTGCTCTTTGTCACCCCTAACACTATCTGGCACCCTCTCTAAGGAAAAACTTTTCCAAGGAAAGAGGACAGGCCCTTTTTCCGTCCCTTCAACTCTGCTCCTCAGCCTCATCAAAATTGGCTTACTCTGTGACTCAACCCTCTGGGGTCCCTGTGTTTCTGGCTTCCACTGGGTGCTAATGGGTTAATCTGAGGCACTAATGGAACCCACAGGAACTCAGTGTTAGCTCACTAATGGGTCGCCCCATCTGCCCTCCCTGTAACATAATGCCTTCACCCTGGTAAAAGGCACTCAGGGATTTCCTGTTGGCTCCAATCTGCTGGTTTCTGACATATTGAAAGGCAGAGGCTGAAGAGGGAAGGAGGCAGACTGATAGAAGAGGGGACAGGATGAGGGAGGCTCTGAATCAGCAATCAGGACACCTGGGCTCCCATCCCAGCACTGCCACTGACTCGCTATGTGAGCTTGCGTGAATCCATTCCCCTCTGTGAGCCTCAGTTTCCTCATTTGTGGCATGTACAAGTTAAGCTGTAAATGCCTTGCTGGAGCTAACATTCTGGAATTATCCAATCCTGTCACTTTCTCGGCTGAGGGGTGAATGTCCTTCTAGCGTCATTCAACCTCCACAACTATTGGGCACCTACCATGTGCCAGTTTATGCCAGGCACTGTGGACAGGGGGTGGCAGTGTGCAAATGAGGCGCTGTCCTACCCTACGAGTTCCCAGGCCCTGTGCTATTCTGCTACAGCTTGTCTATTCACAGCATGGAGGAGAGCAAAGAGACCTCCATGCTTACTGAGAACCTCCTGTCTGCCAGACTGAGGGCACAGAGCAAATACAGATGGCTGCAGTTCTTCCATTTCTTTACGTTTTCTGATGACACCGTGTTTTGTCACCTCCTAGCCTTTGCACAAGCCATTCCCTATGCTTGGAATAGTCTTACCTCCCCTGTTTTTTGCCCATTTAACTCAATTTCTTTTTCAAGCCTTGCCTGCCTGCCTTCCTCTTTTCTTTCCCCCCTCCCTCCCCTGCTTCCTTCCTTCCTTACTCCTTTCCTTCCTCCCTCCTTTCCTTCCTCTCTCCCTTCCCTCCTTCATTCCCTCCTTCCTTCCTTCTCTACTTACAGAGCACTTACCATATGCTAGGCTGTGCCCAGGGTTTGGGATCCAGGAGTGAACAAGACACACTCTGTCTCTGTCCCCTGGGAACTTATGGATTCTTTGGGGAGGAAACAGCCAATTAAACAATTTCATACACACACACACACACACACACACACACACACAACAATACAATAATTTAAGTTGCAATGAACATGAGAGGGACAGAAACAGGGCTGAGCTAGAAGGGTGTGGGGCAGCACTCTTGCAGGTGCATGTGCATAGCTCAGAGGCAGGAAAGCAAATGGCTTGTTACGAGAATGGAAAGGCCTGTATACTGGAGCATTGGAGGGAGGAAGGCAAGCAGGGAGGCTGGAAACAGGGCCTGGCTGGAGCAGATCAACCTAGGACTCCTCCCTCATGTTTGGATATGTGCTCACCCTTTATTTCCCCATCACAGCAGGCATCACAATGGATCATCACTGCCTGCTCATTTCCCTGATCCCCCAAATAGACCACAAGTTCTAAAGACAGAGACCACTTCCTGACTTCCTGTAAGTGTTGTGCCCTTTATTCGTTTTTTTTTTTTTTAATGTTTAGTTTATTTATTTTTAAGAGAGAGAGCAAGCACACACTTGAGCAGGAGAGGGACAGAGAGAGGGAGAGAAAGAGAGAGAGAGAGAAACCCAAGCAGGCTCTACTCTGTCAGTGTCAGCATGGAGCGCGATGCGGCCTCGAACCCACAAACTTTGACATCATGGCCTGAGCCAAAACCAAGAGTAAGACACTGAACTGCCCCCCCAGGAACCCCTCTTTTTTTTTCATAAAGATTTTATTTTTTTAAAGTAATCTCTACACCCAACATGGGGCTTGAACTTACAACCCTGAGATCAAGACTTGCACACTTTACCAACTAAGCCAGCCAGGCACCCCTACCCTTTATTCTTGACTCACTGAATAAAGCAAAATACTAATCATCCATAGACCTGCCAGACACTGTCTCTCCAGTCAGCTTCATGTCAGTTCATGGCACCACTGTTCATCCAGCAGCTTAAACAAAATGCCCAGGAATCATTGTGGACACTTTGATTTCCATTTCTCTCCTCTGGCTATCCAGGAAAAGACCTGTCCCCTCTATTTCTCACCCCATCCCGGATCTGCCATGACCTCTGCCCTGGTGCCAGCCTCCATGAGAGCTCTGCGGCCCTCTCTTCCATTTCCCCCATCAGCCCACTCCCCTGCTTTAAATATTGGCAAGTAATTTTTTTTTTTTAACTGTGCAGATTGAAAAGCAAAACAAAAACAAAAGCACAGTCACTTCCCACTGTGCTTAAAATAAAATCTTTATCCCAGCCTACAAGTCCTTGCTGGGCCCCAAGCTCCTGTCCTATGCTGTCCCCTTTCCTTTTTTTTTTTTTTTTTTTTTAATGTTTATTTATTTTTGAGAGAGAGAGAGAGTGGGGTAGGGGCAGAGAAAGAGGCGGAAGAAGATCCAAAGTGGACTCTGTGCTGACAGCCGAGAGTCCATACAGGGCTTGAACCCATGAACTGTGAGATCAAGACCTGAGCTGAAGTTTGATGCTTAACCGACAGACCCACCTAGGTGGCACTCCTCTTTGCTTTGCTAGCCACACTGCTCCGTCTCTCTCTCCTGAATTCCAAGGTTCGTTGCTGCCTCAGGATCCTTACATGTGCTGTTCCCTCCTTGTGCTCAGTTATTTTATTGTCAGTCTTCTTTCTCTCAAAGGTAAATAGCATGAGAGCACTCGTCTGCCTCAATCCTAGCTATAGCCCCACAAGCCTTCAGTTACTTGGTGTTGAATGAATGAAAAGATTTACCTCTTTTATATGCCAGGCTCTGTTCCAAGCACTTTGCATGTAGGACCTGACTGAATCTCACTGTAGCAGAACCTGAGAGAGGAATGGAAGCTTGGGGAGGTGACGTGACCTGCCCAAGGTCATACAGCCAGGAAGTCATGGAGCCTGGATTCAAACAACCTGCCGCCCGCCCCGCCCCCCCCCCCCCAAGACCACACTAGCAACTGCAATGCTACACTGATCCCCACAGCAAACCCTCATGTTTGAATGAACAAATGAATGATTGGGCAAATGATAAACACCTGGACAGAGTGGCATGACTGAATGACAGACAATACCAGCTTTCAGAAGTTCACCATCTTCAATTTCTTGGGTCTCTGTTTTGAAGTGGGGAAAGAAGGGAGCACTCTCAGTGACTGAGGATCCTTGTGTGTGACGCACGGTATCCAATGGCCCTTGTGGTTATCTGCTCTGCCCAGAGTGACTGCCGTGACAGCTTGGGCAATGGTAGCGTTGGTAGCTGTGGGCTCCCCGCCCCCCCTTACCGGGCAGCTCTGCTATCTTTTGAGAGCCGTGGCTCTGCCTGGCTGCCCACCCGCCTGCCAGCCAGAGCTTCTTAGCTCATCAATCATGCCGCCCTGCTCTGCCAGGCTGTATCTGAGGAAGACAAGTCAGCTGAAGACAGAATAGGCCTCAGGCTCTGGAGGGAATGGAAGACACTGCAGGTAGCTGGGGGCCGGGGGGGGGGGGGGGGGGGGGGGGGGGAGGTGCCCAGAGAGGCAGCCATGTCTGGCCCAATCCGGGCTCTGCTAAGGATTGTCGACTGGGGTAGTAGGCAGGGGCAGGGTTCCCATTAGAAAAGCAGTGGGTGAACAGAAGAGGTGGAGAAACAGTTGGTGAGGGGCCAGGGCGGTTTCCCATTGCAACTGAAATTGAGTCTCCCTGAGTGCCCAGGGAGCTGACTGACAGCTCTGGGAAGGCGGACGGTTCAGGAAGCGGATTCAGGGCGGCTTGGCTGCCCTCCTGCACGGCCAGCTCCCCTGGGCTCGCCGTGGCTCAGCTTCCCAGCACCCCCTGCTCCCCAGCACCCCCTGCTCCCTCTCCACCAAGGGGAGGGGAGGGGAGTGGCGGGAGAGGTTGAGGCATCTACACCTTGGCTCCACCCTCTCCTTTCTCAGATAGGAGCCGCTTGGGATTGGGATTTGCAGTCTCTCCCCAGAGAGGTTCTGCTGAAAATCAAGATGTCTGAGTTGAAAATTCCCTGGAGACCTCCTAGTCCAGAAAGACAAATCGGCAGGCTTTTGTTTTTGTTTTGCTTTTCAGTCTGCACAGTTAAAAAAAAAAAAAGAAAGAAAGAAAGAAAGAAAAAAAAAGAGTTGCCAACAATGAAATAGGAATAGATTGCACATAAAAATCTGATTTCTAGTTGCCTTTAAAAAATTAAAAGATCTGGCAACTTTGGGCTGACTTTCCCAGAGCCTAGTAGAGGCAGCTCCCAACAGACCCCACCACCATGTCTGCTCACCCTCACCCCTTTGTGTCACTGCACCTGCTTGGGGGCTTGGAGTGGGCTGGGCCTTTCGAACCCTCACCTATTCCACACCCCCTCCCTGAGGAAAGTGAGGCACACAGCACAGTGAACCAGGAAAGCAGGGTCCCAGGAGTGAACACCCCGGGGCTGGCAGGTCTCCTAGTTTCATATCCCAGGGCTGCCTCTTTTGTGCTGTGTTCTTGGACAACTAGCTCAAGAACTTCTCAGAGCTCCAGTTTTCTCATCTGGCAGTGGAGACAATGGTGGTACCTTGTGAGGAGTAAACATGTAGCACTGCCCTTTGTATGTTTACAAGGAAAATACTCTTAATTTTGAATAGTGGTATGTATGCTAATATATATGTTTCCGTTAATATCAACTCCCACCACACAGACCACTCCCACCCTTAGCAGCTTAAAACAGCATTGTATTCCTGTCTTTTGCAGTTCTGTGTGTGACTTGGTTCAGATGGGTGGTTTTTACCTGGGATTTCTGGTATGGTGGCATTGTGGTCACACGGGCTGGAGGTGCAGTCATTTGAATGCTCGACGGGAGCTGAACATCTCAGATGGCTTTCTCACACACCTGACATATGATATTAGCTATCAGCTGGAGCTCAGATGGGACTGTGGACCACAGTGTCTACATGGCATCTCTCCATGTGGCTTGGGCTTCTCCCAACATGAGTAGAGCTGGAGGCGGAGATTGTCTCAGAGGAAGCAAACAAAGAGAACCAGATGTAGCCACATGACCTTTTATGACCTAGGCTTAGAAGTCACATAGCATCACCTCTACAGTTCTTTATTGATCTAGGCAGGTGTAAACCCACTGAGATTGAGTGGGAGGGGACAGAGACCCCACCTGTCAAAGAATGTTGGGGCTATGTTTTAAAACCATCACAACACATATGTAAACTGAAAAATTAGTCTCCCTTCCACCCCATTCCCTCAGGGCTGAATTACCCTCCCTAATAGCAACCACTAATCCACTGCCTGTGTATCTTCCCAGAGAGAGCCCACATATACATGGACATGAGAGTTTTATACATATAGAGATATCCATACTATTTACTCAGGTTATCCAAGCACTTCTCCAACTCAGGAACCAAACGGACTCAGATAGCCTCTCAGATTAGCTATTTGCTCTCAAACGCTTGCTATTTGCTATCTGAAACGAAATGCAGGAGTCAAAGATTCCAATAATGCAGCATCCCCTGCTATCGGAACCCTCACTATCTGAATTCAGAAACCAAATGGGTTTGGGTAGCAATAGATGCTTGCATAAATATACATAAAAACACTCTCCCCCACGCAAAGCGTGAGTATACGGTGAGTATACGAGACATACTGTTCTGTTCCTTGCTTTTTTCACTTAACAATTTATCTTGGAGATCAGCCGGTTTCAGCAGGGTCTCATTCCCTGTAAGAGCACAGAGCATTCCATTGTTCCAATGCACCCTAATTTGTTTAATCAAATTGGCCACTTGCTTTTCCCCCCCAGTCTTCTGCTAATCACAACCCACACTACAGTAAGTAACCTTGTCCAGAAGTCTCTGTGCCCTTGGGTAAAGTTACCTGTGTGATAAATTCCTAGAGGCAGAATTCCAGGTCAAAGGGCAGGGTTCCTGTGACCATCTCTACTACATCCCAGCAGGACAGGCTCAGCCTCCACATCTTCTCTTGCACTCTGACCTGCATCTTTTGCCCTTGCTCATGCCATCACCCGTGGGATCCTGCCGGCTTCAAGGGCAGCAGGTGGTAGCTGCCTGCCAGCTGCCCACTGAGGTCCTGCAGGGGCCCGCAGTGAGGAGGGGAACGACAAGGCCCTGCAGGGACAGGGATGATGGCCTTTGTAAAAGGAGGACGTGGGGAGCTGGGAGGCACCTCACCCACTTATTTGCCTCCTGATTTCCAGCAGCAATTGCGTCTGTTTCTCTCAGACCCCAAAGTGGTTGCTGAGGTGATTTGGGTTGCTCCCCCTTTAAAGAGAATGAGAGCTTGCTTCCTGGGGCAGGTCCTGCACCCAGCTGTGCAGAGCTCTCTGTAGAAGCTTCCAGATGTGCAAAGGCCAAGAGGAGGAGGTATTATCAGGAGTCCCACTTGCTCTTCCTCTTGCTTTTCAGTGTCACAGGATGCTCACAGCTGCTGGGTTCCACTCCTGGGCTTGCCATGGCATTGAACCAGGAGTCAGGGACCTAAATTCTTGCCCCCACAGTGTGTATCTTCCATTCCCATTTATGGCACAATCATCCTTATGTGCCCTGCATTTTTGTTATTGTTGCTGTTCTCTACCTTTGAAGCCTCTTGATTCTTTTTTTTTAATTCTTTTTTTTAATGTTTATTTATTTTGGGGAGAGAGAGAGAGACAGAGCCCAAGCAGGCAGAGCAGAGAGAGAGGGAGACAGAATCTGAAGCAGGCTCTAGGCTCCCACCTATCAGCACAGAGCCTGACGCGGGGCTCACACCACGAACCCTGAGATTATGACCTGAGCCAAAGTCGGATGCTCAACTATTTGAGCCACCCACGCGCCCCATGTGCCCTGTATTTTGATGAGGAGGCTGTACAGCATGTATGCATGTCATTTACTGTTTGGTCTCAGATCCATTCTCTGCCCTTCCCCCGCTGGGCTCAGCATCTAGGACTGAACTACATTTCCCAGGATGCCCTACCCACTCGTTTTCTGTGAGGTTCGGCCAATGGGAGGTCCCGGCAGATTAGAGAGCTGGGGGCGGGGTGGGGGGGGGTGGGCGGATGTCAGGATGTATCCCCAGCACCAGCACTTCCGCAGTCTCTGGTAGTGACTCCAGATGGCCCTTCCTTCAGCGTCCTGGCTCCGGGCAGCATGGCTCTTGGGCTGAAGTGACATCTACTCAGCCCTGGGCAAATAGTGATCTCCCACAGGTGTTAGTCCCTAGGTTGCCCCACCTGTCCTTGGTTTCCATCCCTGCTAGCCTCATTAAATAGTTGCCCATATATATTTTTTTTACTTATTTATTTTGAGAGAGAGAAAGAGAAAGAGAGAGAGGAGAGCTCATGTGCACGTGCGGGGGAGGGGCAGAGAGAGAAGATCCCAAGCAGGCTCTGAGCCAGCCGTCAGTCAGCGGAGTCTGACTCAGGGCTCCATCTCATGGGAGATCATGACCTGAGCCAAGATCAAATGTCCGATGCTTAAGCGACTCAGTTACCCAGGCTCCCCTGCCTGTATTAACTCCTCTTGAGCTCTCTGCTGTGAGTTTTGATTTCCTGCCTTGGACCACTACTGTTGGGTGGGTGAGCATGTGGTCGGTGAGCAGGTCTGGATTCAAATCCCAGCTCTATGAAATACTAGTTGTGAAACTGACCTCTCCGTGCCTCAGTTCCTTCATCTGTAAAGTGAGAACAATAATGTACCTACCTCCTCAGTTTATTGTCAAGGTTAATTCAACTAATAGTTTATAAAGTGCTTAGAACACTGCTTGGATATAGTAACAACATTAATAATGTTTTGTTTTATTTTGTTTTTTGTCTCATCTAGCCCTCACAACTTCTCTGAAAGGGGCTATTATTGTCCTGATATTACGGAAACAGAAACCAGAAAGGTAAAATGACTGAGGCCACATAAATGTAGCCACGTGACTCAGACTAGGCCAGTCAGACTTCAGTTTATGCCCACTCTATCCTGAAGCCAATCCAGACCACCTTCGGGGGCCAGGCTGGGGACCTTGCGCGAGGCTTCTGCAGCTCCCAACCTGACTGCCCGATACTGTGTGGTTTGGCCTTTCTGTCACCATGTCCCTCATCCCCAGCCCATTGTTGCAAAGAGAAGGCCAACAGTCAGCAGCCTGTTCCCCAGGCCAGAAGGAAAGGGGTGAGTCTGTGTTTGGGGAGGGAAAGAGGTAGGTGGTGGCAAAGGAAGCACGGGGTCATTTTCACCCTCTTCGTGTGACCAATCACTGAGCTCTTCTTCCGTGGCCAATACTGAGCTCTGGCCTTTTCATGACAAATGACTTAAGATTTTTGTATCTGCATATAAAGGAAACCCAATTCAGTTGGCTTAAGGAAAATGCTAATGACTTGGCTCCTGGAACTGGGAAGTCCTGGAGTGGATTTGGCTGGAAACAGTGCATACTGATGTGTACTACATCATCATCACTGTCCTCATCATCATTAGCATCATCATCTTGGCTCTATTCCTTTATAAGAAGTAATCTCATCCACAGACAGACGGGCTTTCTCTAAATCCTTATTCTCTAGCCCAGGAACGTCAGGGAGAAGAGATCTTTCCCCAAGGCAGACTCTGGTTGGCCTGTGGGAGTCTTGAGTCCACACTAGGGACCAATCACTCCTGGCCAAGAAGGGGATATCATGATTGGCTGGCATGGTCATTGCCCCACCCCTATGGCCAAGATGAGACCAAAGCTCTGTGATGGAAAGTATCAGCAGAGCACCTAGAACAATCTGGATCCCAAGGAACGGGAAATATAAAAAAAGAGTAAATGAATGAATTCGTGATTGTGTCACCTGTTATACATTGCTTTCTTTAATCTGTACTATTATTAGCTTTATTTTTCAGAGGAACAGTTAGGCACAGAGAGGTTGAGTAAGAAGGTCACACTTAATGGCTCAGCCAGGATTAGGACCCAGGATCTCCTGCCTCCAAAAGACCTACTTTTACCCAGTAGTTCCTTTACCTTTTACCCAGGATAGTTCCTTTCCCACAGGCCCCCCAGGGCTCAAGGCCATAGGTGAGAAGGGAAGAATCTAGAAGGAGAGGGGGTGGAGAGAAGATGGCAGACTTTGCTCTGGGTCCTGCCTTCAGTGGTGTACAGTTATTATCAACAGAAAGGTCCAAGCCTTCTCTGTGGGCAAGGAGCTCAGAGATACTTGTACTCAAGGACACTGTTGCAGCCCCTTGACTGAGGACCCTGGCTGGGGATCTCTTAGCTTGTTTTCTTTTCCATGGGCGTGAGTCAGGCTTTTTGCTCTGGGCTCAGGTTTGGGGCTGAGCTACAATGCTTGCTATCTTGCGTCTGTACATGCAGGAAGCTGTCCTCAGCAAAGCCAGCATGTCAAACAGCAGCCTAGCATGTCCCTAATGGGAACCCCCTGTACCTGTCCCCACTCCAACTCTATGCCAGACAGTTCCCTCTGATAGACCACAGCCTCTTCTGTCTCCTTGAGTTTGTATCTCATGCTGTTCCTTTTGCCCACCTGGAAAGCACTTCCTTCCTTACCCTCTATCCAGCTGACTCCTCAACATATGGAATTCAGTTCAGGGGTCACCGCCTTCAGGAAGCTTCTTTGACATGCCTGCTGCTCTTTCCTGGTGTAGAGGCCTCTTCACTGTGCTTATTTTTGTCATAACACTAATCACATTCTGATTAAATTCTTTTTACTGGTCTGTTTTCTTCATCAAATCCTAAGATCTCTGATGAAAGAACTTCATTTCTGAACACAGCTGGTGCTCCATAAGTGAGTGGTGAATTAACAAATGAATCAATAATTGATTTTTTTAAATGTTTATTTATTTTTGAGAGACAGAGAGAGCACAAGCAGGGCAGGGGCAGAGAGAGAAAGACACAGAATCTGAAGCAGGCTCCAGGCTCTGAGCTGTCAGCACAGAGCCCAATGCAGGAGCTCGAACTCATGGGCCATGAGATCATGACCTGAGCCGAAGTCGGACACTTAACCACCTGAGCCACCCAGGCGCCCCACAAATGAATCAACAAAGGGCAACACTGGGACCTGTGCCATTTGCTTTGCAGGTCTGGGCACTGACCATGACTGCTTAGGGTATATGTTGGGAGTACAGGCAGGGCAGGGATGTAGCCAGGACATCTGAGTCTTCATGGGCGAATCACTCTGATTTCAGTCAACCGGCGCAGGTCTTCAGAGTCCCAGGTCACTTCTGGCTTCTCTCTGTCCTAAAAAATAGATGAGAAAATTTAGTTCTTAGGTAAATTATAGAGTAACTCATAGACTTGTGTGGAATGTTGCAGTCATGGAAGCTGTTGTCAGAGGGAGATTTTTTGCTTATAAAAAACTTTTCCTATACCCTCTTAGGCTCATTGTTGGGGTCTGCAAATTAAACTGAAAAAAAGATCTGACCACAGAAAAAATGACTCCAGGAGGTGGTTAGAATTTGGGTTCTCATAGGCGATAGGAGGGAGAAGGGTTTATAGGAAAACAAATGACCATGAGGGAAGATAAGTTGGCCCTTAGGAGAACAGATGAGATGATAGTTTTGTGATAATGTCTGTTTAGGTGTGGTGATTCTAGTCTTGAGTTAGTCTTTCCTTGTTGCTTCCCAGAGGCGATTTATAACAATGAGTTCTTTTGAGAAGCTATGCATTTAGGGAGATAAGACATATCAGGAATTCAAATGCCTTCTACCCCAAATAATTTTGGTGTTACAGTAGCATATCATTGAAAAATTCAGGGATTATGAGGTGCCTGGCTGGCTCAGTCAGTAGAGTATGTGCTCCTTGATCTCAGGGTTGTGAGTTCAAGGTCCATGTTGGGCGTAGAGCTTGCAGAAAGAGAAGAAAAGAAAAGAAAAAAGAAAAGAAAAGAAAAGAAAAGAAAAGAAAAGAAAAGAAAAGAAAAGAAAGTCCAGGGATGGGATACTGCATCAGTTGAAGCTGAATCCAGGGGCTCAACCCATTTTGTCTTGAAGCTGAATCCAGGGGCTCAACCCATTTTGTCATCTCAGGTCTTGATCTCTCTCTTATATACATCAGTTAATTAATTAATCCATTCCACTCTCCCCAGCTCTAATTCTCTCCCTCTCATTCCATGCTGTCTTCTGTGACGGCTTCATTCTCAAGAAAGCTCCTCCCATGTCATGACCAGATGGTCTCCAGCAGTTCCAGATGTGCACCAAACCAACTGTTGGCAGTTCCTTTTTTCCCAAGAGTTCAAGCAAAATTCCTTGGATCGAGTCTCATTGGCCCAGCAAGCAGAAGAAATTGGCTGATGAGCCACACCAGGCCTGGCACGCGTGCCTACCCTGGAGCCAGGGGGGTAGAAAGGCCAGGTCAGCCTCACCCAAACTGTATGGACTAAGAGTGGAGGAGGGGTGGTTTCTGGAAAGATGACGAGGATGCTACTAATAGGAGTGGAGTGGATTCCAGGCAAGGGAAAACCACAGATGTCCTCTATAGACAGCAAAGTCTACAGCAAGGAAAGCTGAATCATACAGTCATAGAATCACAGAGTTTCAGAAGGTTGGAGCTAAAAGACACCTTAAAAGTGGACTCATGCAGCCCTTTTTGTGACAGCTGCTTGCCTAGTGCCCCAGGGAGTCCCCTACTGTCCCAGGCTGATGCCTGAATCCTGGGCAGCCTGGGGTATTGAGGAAAGGGTCCCCCTGGGATTCTGCCTCCTTCCTCACTGTTTTTCTGCTGGAAGATTCTGGGTCACAGCTGCCCACCAGGGGCCTTGTTTATGCTCCTTCCCGGTGAGCTCTGGGCTCTGGCCATCTGCCAGGCTGGCAGTCAGCCACACCGACCATGGGCTATACACTCCCTCCTTGACACAGAGGCCCAGTAGGAAAGACACCCAGGGAGCTAGAAGCAAGCCAGGAAGCAGGGAGCGGTCCAGCCTGAGGCAGAGGCCTGGAGCCCTGCTCAGGCCTAGTGTGCTGAGTCTCCCCTCCCCCCACCAGCCCTGGGAGCCAGGACCCACCACTTCAACCACAACTGGAGCATCCTGTTCAGACCTGTTCAGACACTCCTGAGGCCCTGGGCCATTGTGTTTCTCCCAAGTGAGAACTGAAAGCAAGAGGAAAGCATGGTTAACCTAAACAAAGCTTTACAGAATGGAAAGGCTGGGCTTTCTCTCTCTCCCTCAACCCTCTGCTCAACAAGCAGAGGTCTGGAGGCTCAGTAGAGGCTGAGCCAAGTCTCAGAGAGATTCCTCTGTGACTCTTGCCATCCTTCCCTCCTTCATGTCCTCCTTCCCTCTTCGCTTCCCCCTTCACTTCTCACACAGAATGTTCCGGCAAAAAGGGTGCTTTAAAAACACCAACTCCAGAGATTGCAGATTGGCAGCTCATAGTTCAGAACATGTTGTATTTGGCCCTCCCACTGTTTAAGAAATATTTGAGCCAACATTTTAAAAATTGGGAGATTTCACATAAAAATTCACATGTCTAGCTTCTTTAGAAAACTAAGGTCTGTTAACCCTGGTCCTGTGTGTCCACATGGCACCAATTGTTGATGGTGAATGTCAGCAGCTCCTGTGTACAGGGAGTGGACTACAGTTCCCTCTTGTCCCCTCCACTGAGACCAAGTGCCAGTTTCCATTTTCCTTCATCCTTGGCATTTTCGTTTTTATTATTTTAGATAGTTTGCCTATCTGGCACCATCAGAAATAGGAAATGAAAGACTGAGAGAGTGGCGTGATTTAAGGAAATCAGAAGAGAAATGTTTCTATCATTAGCTTGGCCCAGTGAGCATTTGGGTTTGCAACCCCAATCTAAACAATACCCTAATTTTGCAGAAAGACTACTCTGGGCCTAGAAGGTCCAGTCCCTCTCTTGACCAAGGATGCAGCCAGTAGAAAGGTATCTGCACCTGTACTTCTTGGATGGGGAGGCGGCTGTAGGTGGCTTTATGTTTCCTCCACACATACCTGCCCTCTCAGGAGGGATGAGGACAGTTTCTGAGGAAGCATCACTCTTGTCTCTGTGTTTCTGTCTTAAAGGGGGAGACTTTGCAGAGGAAACTAGCAGCCACATGACAGGTCTGGGACATCCTGCTGTTAGAAGCCTTCCAGGAAGGAGGGGTGGGGTGGGATAGACCCAGGGCTGTCAGGAAGAGGCTGTCTGGGAGCTGAGAGCTGCCTTGTTCTCTGAGGCGCTAGGCTCTGTGCAGTGGTCTCTGGGAGACAGACATCATCTCACCAGAGGGAAGAAGTTTTTATTGAATCTTGCTGTTTGAAGAATGAGCTGCCTGGGGAGGTAGAAAGTTTCCACTCCTGGAGGTGGTCAAGCAAGACTGAAGGCCATTGATGGGGATGTTGTAGGGAGATAAGAGGTAGAGAGTTTGGGTTGAGCTGAGGTTACTTTTTGGAGGTTCTCTGATAAGTATTG
The DNA here is from genome assembly GCF_024362965.1 of Panthera pardus. Lineage (NCBI taxonomy): Eukaryota > Metazoa > Chordata > Mammalia > Carnivora > Felidae > Panthera > Panthera pardus. The sequence goes on along the minus strand of NW_026526765.1, from coordinate 51,180,474 downwards.
GAGGTTTGGGGAACCCCCTAAAATCACAAAGAGTTATGTGTCTCAGGAAAGTATTTATGGCTTTTTTTTTTTTTTTTTTTTTTTTTTCAGATTCCCAAAGGCTCACCTGAGCCTACAAATAGGCTATTGACCTATTGGTAGTCAGGTAGTTGGCCAAGAGGCAGGTAGTTGGCCAAGAGGAAAGACAGTGTGAAGTGAGGATCACAAGACTGCCAGTGTCCTGGGGCCAGCTCTCCACGCCATTCATTAGCCATCAGCTACATCATTCCAGTGGCCACTCACCTAACTTCTCTCTGTAAGACAAAAATAATAATGGGACCTACTTTGTCATCTTATTTTAAAGGATAAGTGAACTTACAACAATAGTTGACACAGGGATTAGCTATTATTATTGCTAATATTCTTTTCAACTCAGATTCTACTGGAAACAGATTCATGAATTTTGAATGTATGTAACTGGCAAGCCTTATTATAGTCTTGCATTTTTGCAGGTGAAGCTATGATCCTTAGGCAGGATCACTTTAATAGTGAAACTTCAATTCGTGGTGGGCAAGGAGGGAAAGCTGCATAGCTCTTCTTTGAACTTTCTTTTCCTTTTTTTTTTCTTTATTTTTTTAACTGGTTCCACGCCCAGTGTGGGGTTTGAACTCATGACCCTGAGATCAAGAGTCACATGCTGTACTGACTGAGCCAGCCTGCTTAGAACTTTCTTAACGTGACCTTCAACTAGTTAAACTTCTTATGGCCTTAGTTTCTACATCTACAAAATGGGAGTCATGACAGCTCCTATTTCCTAGCGTTGCTTTAAAGATTAAATAACATAATTCACTTAAAGCATTCAACCAGTGTCTTGCGCATGAGAAAGCACTTGACTAACTGGGTAGGATATTCTTTATGAGGAGCCTGTAATCACAAGGTACTGTACAAACTAAGTCTCAATTGTCATCCTGTAGGTTCTGGAGATTTTTTTTTTTTACATATACAGGCTTCCCTTTTAGAGCTAAGGCCCTTGGGGACAAGAAATGGCAGCCACCACAGATAGTGGAAAGAACATGATCCAAGAGTGGTGAGTTCCAGCCTAGGCTCCGACACTAATTGGCAGTCTCTATGCTTCATCTCAACATTTCATTTGTATGAAAATGTAGCTTAGAATTATTCAGCTGCTCCCCTCTGCTGATCACTGCTTAAGATGATTAAAGGAGACAATTTAGGGGATACAAACAAATGTATTTAACACTTCATGAAGCAGGTACTCTCTGTTCCCGAGGGTCCAGAGAACAGCAAAATGAGGCAGGAGGCAGGAAGCTTTTATAGGATAAAGAATAAGGAACAAGGAAGAGAAAAATAGAAAATGAATAAGGAACAAGGAAATGAGTGTAGAGCCCAGAGTTAGCTTGGCCTTTGGGGATTGGCTGCCTGGGTATACTGCCTTTCTGGTCTGCCAGACCATTTACAGGGACACAAAACTAACCTAAATTTCGGTTTGCTGACTTAGCCCCCCAGGCAGGAGTGGCTTCATGTTGGACCTAGAAATTTATTTCAACAGCACACCATGCTGACCTTTATGTGACTGATGTCATTTAATCATGGGATAACTTTGTAAAGTACCTTGTATTATTTTCATCCTATTTTACACGTGGAGAAATGGAGGTTCAGAAGTTGACTCCAGATCACACAGGAGGTAAGGGATGGAGCTAGTTTTGGGCCCAGGGCCTATGTAGTTCACTACTAAGCTGCCTTGGTTCAACACAGTGATTTCTAAGACCTCAACACAACAACGTCATATGTGGCCAAGAGTGAAAATCCTAGAAAAGCCAATCTAACCCTGGGCAGTTTTATTCTCCCCACTCTATCTTATCCTCCCCATGTCTATCTCCTTCTTACTTCTTCTTTTTTTTTTTTTTTTAATGTTTATTTATTTTTGAGAGAGAGAGAGAGAGAGGCAGGGGCAGAGAGCGAGGGAGACACAGAATCCCAAGCAGGCTCCAAGGCTCTGAGCTGTCAACGCAGAGCCTGACATGGGGCTCGAACTCGCAAACCATCAGGTCATGACCTAAGCCAGAGTCAGATGCTTAATCAACTGAGCCACCCAGACGTCCCTCTTCTCCCTACTTCTACCCTCAGTACTTGGGGGTTGCCTGGACACTAGTTTCCAGCAAAGGAGGTGCTGCTACAAAACACCCTCATTTTATTTACTCTTCCTTTTGAGGCCCTGGAGATACGAACTACTCCAGGTCCACATAGCTAAATACATCTCCCTGAGGCTGATGGTTTCTCAAAAGTTACTGAAATAATTTACCTAAAGTGCCCATTTGTCGTGTGGTGACTTGAATAAACAGGGCTTGGTCTAATCCCAGAGTGACTGTAGAGTGCCATTTATTTCACAATCGTTTATTAAATGCTGATAATGTGCCAGATACAGCCCTAGCTGCGGGGCTCTAGCAGAGGAAGGGAGAAGAATGAAACCAACAGGGACCCACATAAACAATTTCAGGGGAGGATAAACACCAGGGGGGCGAGAACAACAGGCGAGTGACTGAGAGTGTGAAGACGTGTGGCTGGCGTGGAGAGGGCTCTCTCAGACAATGTGGCTGCCAGCAGGTTTGAACTCTGCTATGGCCCTCATTCCTCAGAAGATCTCCAGGAGGAAGGTGATGATCCTTATTGTACTGAGGACGAATGAGACTTCAGAAGTTAAAAAACTTGCCTGAGTTGCAAAGCTTAGAAGTAGCTGGCTGGGATTCCAACAACGTTCCATGCACTCCAAGTCCGTTAACTTCACCGACGTTGTGTTGGCTTCACTATAAAATGAGTGGGGTCAGAACAAAAACAAAAACAAAAACAGAATAAAAAAAAATAAAATGAGTCAGTTAGACTAAGATGACTCCTTAAGGCCTTTCTCTAAAGTCATATATATAGGAAAATAAAATAAAATACAATCATATATGCAGGGGAGCCTGGGTGGCTCAGTCAGTTAAGCGATTGACTCTTGATTTCGGCTCAGGTTGCAATCTCATGGTAGGTGAGATCAAGCCCCACATCCGGCTCTTCACTGACAGTGCAGAGCCTGCTCAGGATTCTCTCTCTCTCTCCTCTCTCTGCCCCTCCCCCCTGCTCTCATGCATGCACGTGCTCTCTCTCAAATAAATAAACTTAAAAAAATAATAAAATCATATATGTAAAGAATGGACAAAGGAGATCTGGTGGCAGCCAATACCCCTAAGAGCAGGTGCTCTATTTTCCCTTGATGCAAGGAATAAAACACTATGACAAGAGAACTGGGGAGGCCAGGCTTACTTATGTTCTGCCTGTGCACTGGGGTTTCAGGATATCAGTGGTTTAGCAGCTGCTGGAACAGGTCATCAGTCAAGAGACCAAATGCAAATGCCTCCCACCCCGAAATTCCTGCCTTGTGAAGACAAAGGACTTCAGACAGTCTCAGGGAAGGGCTCACCCAGGGGGACCACCAGCAGCTCATGCTAAGGGTGTGGAGCCTTTTTCTAGAGATTTACAAGCTGGTGGTTTCAGGCTCACAGGAGCTGCAGTTTTGGCCTCCCCAAGCTTCCCCCTCCAACTCTATAGCAAAATCAATTCCAGTGTCACCTCAGCTGTGAAAGGGTCTCTGACCAGACCATAGGCGGGGTTGGTCTGCTTGCCTGCTCCTGCTTCCCTAGCTCGGCTTCCTCCCTTTATTAGAATACCGCTAGGAAAAAAGTGATAATAATGAATATTTATTAGACCCTGTCCTAAGAGGCTTTATAAAATGATCTCATTTAATTCTTTTTGCTGTGGTGGTGGTAGTAAAATATAACATAAAATTTACCATTTTATCTATTTTGTTTTTACTACTGAAACAATTTTATTTTATTTTATTTTTTTACTTTTTAAATTCACGTATAATTAGCATACAGTGTTATATTAGTTTCAGGTGCACAATATAATTCAACAATTTTATACATTACTCAGTGCTCATCAGGATAAGTGTACTTTTAATCCCCTTCACCTATTTCACCCATCCCTCCATGCACTCTAAAAACTACCAGTTTGTTCTCTATATTTAGGAGTCTGTTTTCTTTTCTTTTCTTTTTTCTTTTCTGGTTCGTATCCTTTTTTTGTTCATTTGTTTTGTTTCCTAATTCCACGTATGAGTGAAATCATATTTCTTTGTCTTATTTCACTTAGCATTACACCCTCTAGATCAATCCATGTTGTTACGAATTGCAAGATCCCATTTTTTGTGACTAATATTCCATTGGGTGTGTATATATATATTTATTTATATCTATAAATTGTATCTATATGAATTATTATTATATATATAAATTATATATCTATGGATGGATACTTGCATTGCTCCCATATCTTGACTATTGTAATAATGCTGCAATAAACATAGGGGTGCATATTTCTTTTCAAATTAGTGTTTTCATTTTCTTTGGGTAAATACCCAGCAGTGGAAATATTGGATCATATGGTAATTCTGTTTTTAATTTTTTGAGGAACCTCTATTTTTTCTACAGGAAAACCTGTTTTACACAGTGGCTGTGCCAATGTACATTCCCACTAACACAGCACAAAGGTTCCTTTTTCTCCACATCCTTGCCAACCCTTGTTATTTCTTGTGTTTTTGGTTGTAACCATCTGACAGGTGTGAGGTGATATCTCATTGTTGTTTTGATTTGCAATTCCCTGATGATGGGTGATGTTGAGCATCTTTTCGTGTATCTTTGGCCATCTATTTCTATGTCTTCTTTGGAAAAATATCTATTCATGTCCTCTACCCATTTTTAATTGGATTATTTGTTTTTGTTTGTTTGTTTGTTTGTTTTTGGTGTTGATATGTGTAAGTTATTTATTTGGATATTAACCCTTTATCAGATACATCATTTGCAAATATCTTCTTTCATTTAGTAGGTTGTCCTCCATTTTAACTATTTTTAAGTGTACAATTCAGTAGCATTAGGTACATCCACATTTTGTGCAACCAGCCCTTGGCAAATATCATTCTACTGTCTGTCTCTGAATTTGCCTATTCGAGGTATCTCGTGTAAGTAGAATCACAAATTATTTGTCCTTTTGTGTCTGACTTATTTCACTTAACATGATGTTTTCCAGGTTCATTCATGTTGCAGCATGTATGAAAATTTCATCCCTTTGTAAGGTTGAACAATATTCTATTGTATGTATATGCCACATTTTGTTTACCCAGTCACCCATTAATGGACATTTGGAATGCATCCACTTTTTTGCTACTGTGAATAATGCTACTATGAGCATGGCTCTGCAAGTATCTGTTCAGTTCCATGCTTTCAATTCTTTTGGGTATATTCCCGGATGGAATTACTGGAAGATACCAGTATCATCTGTATTTTTCAGATGGGCAAACCAAGACTCAAAAGAATAAATATGCACAAGGCCAGGAAGTGGATGAAAAGCTATGACATCCTTTCTTTCTTGGAGCTTACAGTCTAGTGGGGAGAAGAAAGACATTAAACAGCTAATTACACAAAATGTTTTTCAGTCACAGTTGTGGCAAGTGCTGGGTCTTCTCTTGTTCTACCACAGCTGGTCACCAACCCCCTCACCTCTCCACAGCTCTCCAGTACCCCTTCTCTGATGCTCTCTGTGGCTGCCACCATCAACAGCCTCCCCAGTGCTCTCCCAGCTTCCAAGCACCTCAAGCCCATTTCCTACCTGGCAGAAGGAAGGAAGGAAGGAAGGAAGGAAGGAAGGAAGGGAGGCCTTTCTAAAGTGCCAATCTAAGCCTGCCATTGAATCCATTAAGATTCTTCAGTGTCTTCCTGAGGTCCTCCAACCTGGCTTATCAATTCCTGAGTGTTCCTGTTCACCTTCCCCTCTCCTTCTTGACAGTAAGAACGAAGATCAGATCAAGATCAGATCTCCAATGTAGCCCCAACCCAGGATTTCTCCACCTTGACAGTACTGACATTTGGGGTAGGATCATTCTTTGTTGTAGGGGCCTGTCCTGTACATCGTAGGATGTTGAGCAGCATCCCTGGTCTCTCTCCACTAGACTCCAGTAGCACCTCCTTCCTCCAGTTATGACAATCAAAAATGTCTCCAGACATTGCCAGAGGTCCCCTGGGACACAAAGTTCACCCCACACCTATCCATTGTGGTTGTGGAAGCTTTTGCCCACCTAGCAAACTCATATAGATACCTCTTCAGGTGTCTCTCCTGAATGCTCCCATCAAGCTATATCTTGTATGCCCCCCCCTACCCCGCCCCAGACTATGAACATCCTGAGGGTAAGGACCGTGTCTAATCCATCTTGGTATCCCCAGCACCCAGATCATTACCTGGCTTTATCTATAATGAACCCAATAAAAATGTGTTGGATGAAAGAGTGAGTAAATGAAATATGAGCTGCCCATCTCTCCTGACAAACAATGATTTCCTTTTGAGGAAAACAATCCATCTCTGGGTCTCCAGTAGCCCCAGGAGAGCTTGCACTTGGGTAGATATTTTTGTTAACATCCACGTTTAGATATCCCTTATCATAACTTGCCATCACTAACTATTGACAGATGGGTTGCTAAGGGAAACAAAGGTGTTTGGGGGATGCTCTAACTTTTGAAGTTGAGAACAAAGGGACAGCATGGGTAGGGCATGGGTAGGGCCCAGGGCAGTGCCACCCAACAGAATTTTCCATGATAATGGAACTGTTGTAATAACCTATACTCTTCAAGTACAGTAGCCACCAGCCATTTGTGGCTATTGAGCACTTGAAATGTGGCAAGTGCAAATTAAGAACTAAATTCTTTGTTTTATTTAACTCTGATTAAATCTAAATCTGGACAGGTCTAGAGCATTAGTTTCAGAGTCAAGGTGCTTGGATTCCAGTCCTGCCTCTGACTTTAACTCATCTGTGTGGCCTTGGGCGACTGCCTTTCCTTCTCTGTAAAATGAAGAATTAAGATTAGGATAGAGATGACAAAGATGTTTCCTCTGGCATGCCAGCCCTTGTGGATTGCTGATGGCTGGCTGGAGCACAGTCTGGAGGAGAATTCTGAAGGCCTGTATTGCCCAGAAGGAAGAATACACTATCTGATGAGCTCATGTGATGCATCCTGAGGGGGTGCTCCAAGCCTATGGTTCCAGGACTGAACTGTTCTTTTGCTCAGCTCCTGGGAGTGCTGGAGTGTTGTTGGGGCCAACTCAGATGAGCCCCTTTCCAGGACTGGCCCTTGGCTGAACAAGTGCCGCCCCATTGGCTAATGTGGGGGTCCACAATAAGAGACAGCTCTGCATAGGTCATTCTGGCTCCTGAGCTCCATCCTAATTCAACTTCTCCCCTGCCCCATCCTGCTTTGCTCCCTCCCCACAGCTGCTGTTCCTGACATCATCTCAGTAAATCTCCTGCATGCAAATGTCTGTCTCAGAGTCTACTTCCCTGAGAACCCAGGTTGAAGACAGCATGGTGGTGGTGAGGGTGGAAGCTAGAGTTTGGTGGTTCTTGGGCCATGAATTTGCCATCTAGGGTCTAGGGAAGTTACAAACCAAGTTTTCTCACAGTGGCCTCTTGTACCTATACCAAATGACAAAAAACAGCCCAGCTACAGCCCTGCTTCTAAGAAACTATATTCCCACCTGAATCCAACATCTGATGCCTGTTGTCATTAAGCAGAGGCCAAGAATGAAAACCAAGAGGAAAGCCCACGGTTCACTCACTCTGATGGTTCTCTGATGGTTCTACCTCACCCAGAAGACTGGGAGGCTTCTCTGAGTTCCCCGACATGCCAGCAGGCCCCAGGGAGCTTTGGGAGGGCAGAGAACAATCTGACAATGGCAGAAAAGACAGGCCTGGGAGGAGGGCACGCTAGGTGACACAAGTCAGAAGCCACTTGTCATGCAGCTGTCTGGGATGGGGAGAGTAGCACTAGCAGGCTAGAAGTCAAGTGTCTCAGTGTGCACATACACTGAGTGTGTCTGTTTATGTTTATGTTAGTGTTATGTTTATGTTAAGGTACAGTACAAGCATTATCTAATTTAATTTGTACGACCCCTTATTTATTAGAGACTCTGATTCCATTTTATAGAGAAAAGTAAACTCAAGTTCAAAGAGAACTAATTCACCTAAGATTGCATCACTAGTAAGTGGCATGGCTGGGATTCAAACCCAGGACTTTCTGATTCTAATGCCCATGTCCCTCCCTTTCCTACCACTCCCATGCCTCACTTCTGATGTGATTACAAACCTAAGGGTTCAAACTCATCAGAATATCAGAGCTGGATAGGCCCTTAGAAGTGACCCAGTTCAGGCCATGGCTAGTAGGTGCCAAACTATGTGCCACCCCTGATCCATTGGTGGTAGCTATTGGTGGTGGTGAATATTGTGTTGAAAAGGATTCTGAGACTGATTCCCAAGAGGGCCATGATGGATGAGTGACGTCCACCATGACAGGGGTATGTATGGCAGAATGTAGATCTGGTCTTAGTTATCCCAGAACACTGGCCCAATCCCCTCACTTCACAAATGGAGAAACTAGGACCTCCCAAAGTGGTAGGACTTAAGTAAGATACAGGGTTAGTCAGTGGCAGAACTAGGGCCAGAATTTGGGCAACCAATTCTCCCCATTGTCTTCTGAGGTCAGTCTGCTTTTTGTGCCCCCGGCCTCAGATCCCGGCAAAGGAGCTGCTTGCTGTACCTAAGCTCAGAAAAACGCACTTCTGGTGGCATTCAACTTGGTGGTGAGCCTTCAGAGGTCAGGGATCTCAGGGTACCCAGTTCTACATGCACTATTGGACTAGGATTAGACTCCTGATAGGGAAAGCCACGAACTCACACAGAGCTGTTCAAAAGGGCCCACTGGGACTGAACAGACGTCACAGCCTGACCAATTCTCCCCCTAAGCTTTACCCCTCGGGGCTATTTCTCATTTGTCAACCAGCTTGTTGGAGAATGAGGGGAGTTCCCAGGCATTTGAACAAAACCAATGTGTTTAGTCCATGGCACAGACTTTGAGAAAATGTTTGGCTTTATATTCTGGTTTTCTCTGCAACTGCTGATTTTTACTTCATTGTTGTCCCAGGGGGAAGTAATTTCACTACCTCCCTTCCTCCCTCCCACCAGACAGAGAAAGGGAAAGATGCCATAAAGACATTTCACAACTCAGTGCCCACTGACTAGAGCAAGAAAACAGATCATTCAATCAGAAAAAGCATTGGTTGAAGCTGAGTTAACAATGGAAGAAATTCCTATCATAGTGCCTGTGGGAGCTCGGAGGAGTCTGTTGAATGCATGCATAAATAAATCAATCAAAGCCCACCTCCTCAAAGAAGCCTTGCTTGGCAATCCTATTTAAAATACCTCACCGGGGCACCTGGGTGGCTCAGTCAGCTAGGTATCTGACTCTCAGTTTCAGCTCAGGTCATGGTCTCCCAGTTCATGAGTTTGAGCCCTGCATCAGCTACTGATAGTGCAGAGCCTGCTTGAGATTCTCTGTCTCCCTCTCTCTCTCTCTCTGTCCCTCCCCCACTCACACGCACTCTCTCTCCCTCTCAAAGATAAATAAATAAGCATTTAAAAATAAAGAAATAAAATAGCTCACTTCCTCTTTATCCCAGTCACTTTCTATCTTAAAACTCCCATTAATTTCTTTATAGCATGTATCAATATCTCTAAAATTTATTTGTTTATATTCTGCTTTCTTCATTAGAATATAAGCCTTCTAAGGTCAGGGCCCTTGTCTACCTTATAAACCACTGTATCCTCAGTGGCCAGAACAGTGCCTGGCACATGGTAGGTATTTAATAAATATTTGTTGAAGGTCTGACTGAATAAGGAACTAAGTCCCTGAGAAGCCATGTGGTAACACATACCTTATTATTTTTTATAACAGCTCTATTGAGATATAATTCAAGTACCACTTATCCATTTAAAGTATACAGGTTAGCGCTTTTTAGTATATTCATAGAGCTATGTGACTATCACCAAAATCAATTTTAGAATATTTTCATCTTAGAAAGAAACCTCAACTCATTAGCAGTTACTAGCCTTTTCCCCCCAACCCCTCCCCTCCCCCCAGACCTAGGTAACCATTAATCTGCTTTGTCTCTATGCATTTGCCTATTCTGCACATTTCATATAAATGAAGCCTTTCTATATGTGGTCCTTTGTGACTAACTTCTTTCAGTCAGCATAATGTGTTCAAGGTCCATCCAGGTTATAGCATGTATCAGTACTTTATGTATGAATGTGTGAATGTGTATATGTTAAATTCCAGGATAGTTAACATACAGTGTTATATTAATTTCAGGTGTATAATACGGTGATTCAACAATTCCATACATCACTCACTGCTCATCAAGGAGCAGTGCCCTCCTTAATCCCCATCATCTATTTCATCCATCCCCCAACCCACCTCCCCACTGGTAACCATCAGTGTGTTCTCTATCTATGGTTAAGTGCTAGCATCTTGATTTGTCTCTTTTTATTTCCTTTGCTCGTTTTTTTGTTTGTTTCTTAAGTTCCACATATGAGTGAAATCACATGGTATTTATCTTTCTTTGATTGACTTGTTTTGCCTAGCATTATACCCTCTAGCTCTATCCATGTCGCTGCAAATGGAATACTTCATTTATTTTTATTGCCAAATAGTATTCCATTGTATAGATATACCACATTTTATTTATTCATTCTTCAGTTGATAGACATTTGAGTTGTTTCCACTTTTTGGAGATTAGGAATAGTGCCGCTATGATCTTTCACATACAAACGTTTGTGTAGACATATGTTTCCATTTCTCCTGGGTATTTACCTAGGCTTGGAATTGCTGTGTCATATGGTAACTCATGTTTTACACTTTTGAGGTATGGCCGGATTGTTTTCCGAAGCAGCTGTACTTTGTTACATTCCCATGAAGAGTGTATGAGGGTTCCAGTGTTTCCACATCCTGACCAAAACCTATTATTCTGTGTGTGTGTGTGTGTGTGTGTGTGTGTGTGTTTAAAGTAGGGGCTTGAACTCACAACCTTGAGATCAGAGTCATATGCCAGCCAGGTGCCCCATATTCTGTGTCTTTTAAGTATTAAAGCCACTCTAGTGGGTATCAGTGTTATCTTGTAGTTTCACTTTGCATTTACCTGATGGCTGATGGCATTGAGCATCTTTTCTGTGCTTATTGACCATGTGCATAACCCTTTCGGAGAAATGTTTACTCAATGTCTTTGCCCATTTTTAAATTGGGTTGTCTTTTTACTGTTGAGTTCTAAGAGTGTGTTATATATTCTAGATACAACTCCCTAATCAGACATGTGATTTGCAAAAATTCTCTTCTGTGGGTTGTTTTTCACTTTCAACATGAGCTTTAAAATCAGAAAGAGTGGGTTCAAAATTTGGGTCTCCTCTTAGGCAAGTTACTTAACTTCTCTCATCTTCAATGTCCTTATTAGTAAAATAGGCATAAAAGTACTTCCCTTGCAGGCGTACTGTGAAGATAAAAAGAGATGAATAGTGCAAAGTAATTGGCACATGCCTGGACACCATACATGGTAACTTCTAGCATCATTAATTATAAACTAGCATCAACAAATAAATCAGAAAAGCAACAATACACCAAACTCCCAAAGGCTTCTGGTGCAATGGTTCCCAAATTTGTTTTGGGGACACCTAGCGAATTGTGTAAATATCTCTTAGCAGAGTTAAAATACATTTGTTTTAGATAAATGTGAACCTACTCCTGCATGCTCTAAAGGAGTCAGAGGAGGGGAACAGCAGTGTGTTGCAAATAAGTAGTGGGAAAGAGAGAGGTGATAATTAGAAATCAAGCAAATCCACTTTCTGTCGGTGGCCACTGCCCAGTGAGCATCCTTAAAGGCTCCTTCCTGCTGCTGTTTAGTCAGAGGCTCCGGAGAGCAGAACAGCGCAGCTGCAGAAGCTCTTAACGGGAGGCGGGGTTTTGAAACAACTCAGGAGGGTGTGAGGAGCCATTTTGAGTTGTGGGGACCATGCAGGGACTCGGTGGTAGGGCGAGGCCCATTCAGGAAGCACTCGGGGAGCGTTGGGTTTGACACCTGCATTGTCACTGTGAAGAGGTGAATGCAGATATGAATGTGAGGCCACACGAGGTGGACGGAAGTGTTGTAGAACCAAAATGGACTGTCTTAAGAGAAGGTTCTCAAAGGCACGGTGCCCACTTAACTGAGAAAAAGATTTTCATTGGCAGCACTCAAAAAGACACTGAAGACCATCACCTAAGAGATGTTTTTTAAACAGAATGGGAAAATCAGGGCATCTGGGTGGCTTAGTTGGTTAAGTGTCAGACTCTTGATCTTGGCTCAGATCATGATTTCAGGTTCCTGGGATCAAGCCCTGCATTGAGCTCTTTGGAGACCGTGTGGCGTCTGCTTGGGATTCTCTCTTTCTCCCTCTCTCTCTGCCCCTCCTCTGCACTCTCTGTCTCTGTGTCTGTCTCTCCCAAAATAAATAAACTGTTTTTTGAGAGAGAGACAGAGAGAGGGCACAGGTGAGCGAGGGGCAGAGAGAGAGAGAGAGAGAGAGAGAGAGAGAGAAGTGGGGCTCATGGGGTTCATGTTTGACCAGAAGCAGGGTTCATGCTTACCCAAATAAATAAACTTAAAAGAAAAAAAAATAATGGGAAAATCAAAGTGATTGAAATCATGACTGACCAAGGCAGTGGCAAGAAGAGGGGCTTTGCTTTTGAACTTTTGAGGACCATAACTAACTGCAAGGTTGTCGTTCAGGAGTACCATACTGTGAAAAGGGCACAAACTTTCAGTCATAAGATGAATAAACTCAGGGGGTCTAATGTGCAGCATGGTGACTTTAGTTTACAAAACTGTGTTATATATTTGAAATTGAAATTAAATGTTCTTGGCACACACACACACACACACACACACACACACTTGGGGTGATGGATGTGGTAACCAACCTTAATGTGGTAAATATATATTTCACAGTATATATGTATATCAAATCATCACATAATACACCTTAAACTTACATAATGTTATTTGTCAATTATATCTCAAGAAAGCTGGAAGAAAAAGAGAAATACCATACTGTGAATGGCCACAACTATGAAGTAAGGTAACCCTATATAATCAAGAGATGGCTAGTGTTTCCTTCAGCCAAAGAGCTTGAAGTAAGTGTGGGAACTTTGATGGTGGTTGTAGTGGTGATTTTTGTGTTTCTGGTTTTGTTTTGTTTTACATTTTTAAATGTTTATTTATTTTTGAGAGAGAGAGAGCACAAACAGGAGAAGGGCAGAGAGAGAGGGTGACACAGAATCCAAAGCAGGCTCCAGGCTCTGAGCTGTCAGCACAGACCCTGATGCAGGGCTTGAACTCAACAACCGTGAGATCATAACCTGAGCTGAAGTCAGACGCTTAACCGGCTGAGCTACCTAGGCGCCCCAGTCTGTTTTTTCTTTTTTTAAGTTTATTTATTTATTTTGAGAGAGACAGAGACAGAGCAAGTCGGGGAGTGGCAGAGAGAGAGAGAGAGAGACAGAGACAGAGAATCCCAAGGAGGCTCCGAACTTGCAATGCGGGGCTCGAACCCACAAAACCGTGAGATCATGTCCTGAGCCAAAACCAAGAGTTGGATGCTTAGCCGACTGAGACTCCCAGGTGCCCTGACCCAGTGGTGGTTTTGATTGGCATTAGAGCTTTGGTCATGAAGGAAATTTCAGTGGCTGAGGTGGCTTTGGTAGCAGTCATGGCGGTGGTGGTGGATATGGTGGCAGTGTGGATAGCTACAACATATTTATTTGGTAATAATGGAAGGAATTTGGGAGGTGGCAGAAGCTGAAATAATTTTGACCATTACAATTAATCATCATATTTTGGTCCCATGAAAGAAGGAAACTTTGGAAGTAAAAGTTTGGTAGAGGCCAATAGTTTGCCAAACCACAAAACCAAGGTGACTATGGTAGCTCCAGCAGCAGCAATAGCTGTGACAGTGGCAGAAGGTTTTAATTTCAGCCAAGAAGTAAAGTTCAGCAGTGAAGCCAGAGAAGTGACAGGGAAGCTACAGGTTACAACAGATTTGTGAACGCAGCCAACCATCGTGGTGACAAGGCTGCTACAAAGAAAAAGACGTGTTTTAGACAATACTCATGTGCATGGGCAAAAAAAAAATCAAGCGCTATTTGTGACTAAGTATAAAACAGGTTATTTTAGTCTCTGCTCTGTGGAGCATTGCAATGAAGGGTTTTAATGTAGATTTTTTTTTTTTTTTGGCATCCATTGATCCATCCAATCTATTGATCGCTAAATGTAAATAGTCTGATCATGACTCTGAATAAATGTGTCTTATAAAAAGTCAAGCAAATCTAACAGAGATTCATAGGTTAAAAAATGAACTTCAATGTAAACCTCATAGCTTATACAAAAGTTAAATCAAAATGGGTCATAGACTTAACTGTAAAATGTAAAACCATAAAACTTTTAGAACAAAAATAGGTGAGAATTCGGTATGTAGGGTGAGACAAGGAGTTCTTAGACTTGACATAAAAAAAAGTGTGATTCATGGGGTGCCTGCTGGCTCAGTCAGTAGAGAATGTGACTCTTGATCTCAGGGTTGTGAGTTCTAGTCCCATGTTGGATGTAGAGATTATTTACAAATAAAACTTTAGGAAAAAGAAAAGCATGATTCATAATAAGAAAAACTGGCACATTAGATCTCATTAGAATATAAAACTTCTGCTATATAAAAGCCCATGTGAAGACAATGAAAAGACAAAATACCCAGTAGAAGAAAATATTTGCAACCACGTATCTGACAAAGGACTAATACCTAAAATATAGAAAGAACTCTCAAACTCAGTAGTGAAAAAATAAGCAATCCGCCAATGAGAATAGAAGTAAAAGCCGTAAAGAAAAATCTCATCAAAAGTATATACAAGGGGACAAGTACATTTCATATTTAACATCATTAACTATTAAGAAATGCAAATTGAAATTGCTATGAGATGTCACCACACACCTATCAGAATGGCTACAATAAAAACTAGTGATGACATCAGATGCTGGTGAGGATACAGGGCATCCCGGTGACTCTTGCATTAGTGGTGGGAATGTAAATGGTATACTGACTGTGGAAAACAGTTTAGCAGATTCATAAAAATATAATAAAAACATTCAACTACCATATAACCCAGCGATAGCACTCCCAAACATTTATCCCTAAGAAATAAAACCTTTTGTTTACGCAAAAAGCCAATATACAAGTTCTCATGGCAACATTATCCGTAATAGACAAAAACTGGAATCAACCTAGATGTCCTTCAATGGGGTGAACAGTCAAACAAACTGAAGTACATACCCATCATGGAATACTATGTAATAACATAAAGGAATAAACTATTGATCCATGCAACAGCCTGGGTGTATTCCAGGGAATTTAGGATAAAAAAAAATCAATTCCAAAAGATTGCATACTGCATGATTCTATTTATGTAACATTTTGAAATGATAAAATTTTAGAAATGGAGGACAAATGAATGGAGGGATGAAGAGGGGAGATGAAAAGGAGATGGGTGTGGTTACAATAGGGCAACACAAGGGAACCTTGTGGTGATGGAATGCTTTGCATCTTGACTGTGGTGTGGACACAGGAGTTTATACAAGTGATACACTGTATAGAGTTAATACACATACACAAAATAAGAGTACAAGTAAAACTGGGGAAATCTAAACAAAATGAGCAGATTGTGTCACCGTCAGTATCCTGATAGTGATATTATACTATAGTTGTTTTTTTTTTAATTGTGGTAAAACACATATAAAATTTACCAACTGGGGTGCCTGGGTGGTTCAGTCAGTTAAGCATCTCACTCTTGATTTCGGCACAGGTCATGATCTCATGGTTCCTGAGTTCGAGCCCCTCGTAGGGCTCTGCACTGACAGTATGGAGTCAGCTTGGGATTCTCTCTTCCTTTCTCCCTGAGCCTCCCCTGCTCTCTCTCTCTCTCTCTCAAAATAAATAGGGGCACCTGGGTGGCTCAGTTAGTTGAGCGTCCAACTCTTGATTTCAGCTCAAGTCACTTTCTTGTGGTTCGTGGGTTTGAGTCCTGCATCAGGCTCTACGCTGACAGCGTGGACCCTGCTTGGGATTCTCTCTCTCTCCCTGTCTCTCTCTGCCCTTCCCCTGCTCTCTCTTTCTCTCTTTCTCTCAAAATAAATAAATTTCAAAAACTTAAAAAAATAAATTTCTCAAAAATAAACTTAATAAATAGCTTTAAAAAATTTACTATCTTAACCATGTTTAAGCTTACATTTCAGTAGTGTTAAGTACATTCATTCACACTGTTACACAACCAATCCCCAGAGCGCTTTGCATCTTGCTGAACCAAAATTCTGTACCTATTAAAGAATAACACCCTATGCCTCCTCCCCCCCCAGCCCCTGGCAACCACCATTCTACTTTCTGTCTCTCTGAATTTGACTACTCTAGGAACCTCATATAAGTGGAATCGTATAGTATGTGTCTTTTTTGTGAGTCTATTATTTCACTTAGTATAATGCCCCCTTATTTTTAAGGCTGAATAATATTCCACTGTGTGTGGATGCCACATTTTGTTTATCCATCCATCCATCAGTGGACATTTGGATTGTTTCTACTTCTGGGCTATTGTGATTAATGTTGTTATGAACATGGGTGGTACAAATATCTCTTTAAGACCCTTTCAATAGACATCAACAGAAAGCATCAATAGATAAGTAATTGCACATGCATGATTATTCAACTACAATTGTGAAAAGTGCCATAAAGGAAAATTACAGGCATGTAACATGGCTGGCCACAGAAATAGCGTTGAAGCTGGTGTCTGAAGAATAAGTAGGAGTCAAAGCAAGAGGAGAAAAAAAATGACAGAAAAGGAAAAAACAAACAAGAGGGAAAATTCTTTTTGTGAGTTTTTCAATTTTGGGGGTATATACCTATACTATAGTTTTGTAACATGCTACCATTGAAGTGTACAAAGGATTTTTCTGTATTATTTCTTAACTGTATGTTAATCTACAGTTATCTCAATAGAAATTTGAATTAAAAAAAAAATCAAGCAAATTGTTCTCATCATGTCAGCCCCTATTCCACAACCTCATGATATCTTTGCTTGATTCCAAAACCACATTCCCTCCACTTCCAGCTTCACGAAACCTTCCCGCCCAGCTCCTAGCCCACCTGAGGACTGTTCTGCCACCTGGCTCCAATTCCAAGGGCTGTTAGCCTTCGTTTCATTTGTCTATATTTTATTTTTTCAGATAATTTCTGGAAGGTGTTTGATTTCTCCAAAGTGCTTGGCACAGGGACTTGTTATGATGACAACTCAGGAAAGCTTTGGGCTGGTTGCCAGAGCTTTTAGATCTTTGGCTGAGCCAGCCCTGCCTGCCCTTTAACCTCACCTCACAAACACTCTCACTCTGTGAGGCCACACCTGCCTTCTCCCAGTCCCTCCTGCCAAACACCTTCCCTCTGCAGGGCCTTTGCATATGTTGTTTCCACTAGCAGGAACACTTTTTCCCTCTTGTTTTAACTCCTACACATCCTTCTGAAACCAGCTTAAATGCCATTTCCTTGGCCAGTCATATTATATGCTTGTGATTTTCCTTTATGATGCTTCTCACAATTATAGTTCAATAATTATGCATATGCAATTACCTGTCTATTGATGTACTAGCCTGTAGGCTCCCTGAGGCCAGGGACTGTACTTATCATGGTATCCTCAGTGTCTAGTCCAGTGTCTGCCACACGGAAGAAGCTCCATACATATTTGGTGATTGACATTATTCATGAGAAGTTAAATGCTTGGACTAGGAGATCTGAAGGTATGTAATACACTGGGGGAAAGAAGACAATTATTGTGGGGCACCTGGCTGGCTCAGTTGGTGGAGCATGCGACTGTTGATCTCAGGGTCATGAGTTCAATCCCTGTGTTGGGTGTAGTAATTACTTTAAAAAAGATGAAGAAGAAGAAACCAATAGTTGTACCCGAGAACTTGAGAACTGGGATGGAAAGAAGGCATACCTTTCCCTCTATTCTTCTGAGTGGTCTGAATTATTCATTATGTACCTGTGTCCATTAGAAAAATGTTTTAAGGGGTGCCTGGGTGGCTCAGTTGGTTAAGCGTCCGACTTCGGCCCAGGTCATGATCTCACGGTTCGTGGGTTCGAGCCCCGCGTCAGGCTCTGTGCTGACAGCTCAGAGCCTGGAGCCTGCTTCGGATTCTGTGTCTCCCTCTCTCTCTGCCCCTCCCCTGTTCATGCTCTGTCTCTCTCTGTCTCAAAAATAAATAAAAAACATTAAAAAAAATTAAAAAAAAAAAAGAAAAATGTTTTAATCAGAAAAGAAAAAGAAGAGGAAATCAGGAGGCCCGCCTATAAGGAGAGGATATTGGAATCTAGGTCCTTGCCTGAGCTCTCTCTATACCCATTCTTCCGTTCTCACTGGTGCTCGGGAGGGACTCCAGAAATAAGTGGTCCATTGCCCTAGTAGGCCAGGTTCTGCTAGTTGTCTTCATTGCCAAGCAGGAAGTTTACTCAAACAAAGACACATGGGGAGTTACTTTGTTTTTTAAGTTTATTTATTTTGAGAGAGATCATGAGTGGGGAAGGGGCAGAGAGAGAGAGGGAAAGAAAATCCCAAGCAGGCTCCATGGAGCCTGATGTAGGTCTTGATCCCACAAACCTCAAGATCATGAACTGAGCTGAAATCTAGAGTCAGGCGCTTAACCTACTGAGCCACTCAGGCACCCCGGGGAGTTACTTTTGATTCTGATGTTTTCTTATGCTCACACATGCCATAATAGCCTGCTCCTCCCGAGACACTGTTCTTCCTAGTTTGTCATGGGTCCTCGTCAATATCAGGTCATCTGGAGTCCCAAACCTTCAGTCCTTTTAAAAACACTGACCTTTATCTAGAAAGAAAGCAAGGGAGGAAGGGAAGGAGAAAGAAGAAAAGGAAGGATGGAAGGAAAGACAGAATGAAGAAAGGAAGGAAGCAAGGAATGGAGAAAGGGAGGAAGGAAGGGAAAAAGGGAGGGAGGGAGGAGGAAGGGAAGAAGAAAGAGAGAAAGAAGACCTTTTTCTCCCTGTTCTGATTCTGAGATGCTGTCAAAGCAAAGGGCATGGTGGGCCTTGCCCTCATTGTCAGGACAAATTTGTTTCTATTGATTCTGTCCTTTTCAGCTTCCCCATGTGGCCACCTGCCCAAAGGCCCTGCACCAGCCTCCGCAGGGAATTCAGGGCCAGGCCTAACAAGTCTGTATCCTAGCTACCTTGGAAAACGGGAAAGGACCTTGATGAGAAAGGAGCTAGAAATAGCAGGGGAGTGTTCTGTGAGGGAGCAGGCAGACAGGAGCAGAGGACACAGCTGCCTCTGAATCTCAGCTGGAGAATGTTTGTTGGAAAAAGCTAGAGCCTTATTAGAATAGGCTTTAGGCTGAGATGACAGAAAGAGAGATTGATTCAGGAAAGGAAACAAATGTGTGGTGGACCCTCTGCTGGGTATGATGCATCATGGTAGGCTGTTTCATGTATACTAGGTCATCTCATCTTCATAAGATTCTTGAGGGCATCAATTATTAACCCATGCAGCAGATGGGAGAACTGGGGCCCAGAAAGGCAAGTAATGCAACTAGGATGCAATCTCAAGGCTGCTCCCAAAGCCTGTTCTCTCCCAGCATACCTTGCACCTCTGAGGGCTGGTACTCTGGCCACGTTGCTGGGATACTCAGATCAGCCCTGTGGGGTCAGGCATTAGCTCTGGTCTCCAGCAGATGAATTGTGGGTGTGGTGGCTCCAGAGGCCGTTAATGAACCATCAATCAGTCAACCACCAGAACATGAATTAATCAAGAGTTTCAGCTTGGGAGTTTTACTGCTTAGGTTTGAATCTGGGCTTTGCCACAGACTAACTTGGTGTATTTCAGCCATTTAGACATTTAAGTGACCACTTAGTCTTTCCATACCTTCGTTTGTTCATCTGTGAAGTGGGCATCAGGGTGTTGTGAGGATTCATATATACGAAGTGCTCACTACAGAGCTTGGTACATGGTAGGAGACCTGTAAAGGTCAGCTCTTATTTACTGAGTGCCTACTGCATGCTAGGCCTAGGGATAGTGTTTGAAGGTGAGCAAAACAAGGCCTGGTCCCTGCTTTCTTTTGTCTCATGCAAGGGGAAACAAGTAAATAATCACACAAATAAACAGAAAGAGCTGTGTGTGAGGTACATAGTTCATATGATCAGGCAGGAAGTTGCCATCCGAAAGATGAATGGATGGAAACAAAGAGGCAAGGAGGAGGGCACAGGGCTCCGGGGTAAGTGAAAGGCATGTACCTGGGGTGAGAAGATACTAGATTGCCTGACTTTTTGAAGCCCTTTTGTTAGAATCCTCTGAGCCTGTGTGCTTTTGTCTATTACTCTGTGGACAAAGTCTCATCCTGAAAGCTGATCATTGGACCAAAGCCTTCACAAAGACCATCAGTGGTTCTCCCAAGTAAAGATTCTTCTGGGGCAGACTGATTAGTACTGGATCCAAGGCCAGTGAGAAGTTAAAAGGTGAGTTTTGGGTTAAGACTGAACTAGGTCTAGGTCTTTAACTTTTGGTAGGTTTCAGGTCATCTGTGGAAACTTTTCAATACATCCCAGGGCCACAATCCAGGAAATCCCAAGTTGGTGACTTTAGGGGAGGTCTAGAAATCTCCATTTTCTCATGCTTAGCCAGGAATGAAAACCCTAGTACTGGCTGAATCCTGGCTCCATCACCGACCCTCTGGGTGGCTCTGGGCAATTTATTTAACCTCTCTGAGACCCAGTTTCTTCAATGAAAATAATACTATCTATCTATAAGGCTATTATGAAGACGAAATGATATTAATACATGAGTCCTTGGCATATAAACATTCCAAATATGGTAATTATTTTTATTAGCATTTTTGGCTAACAGTGGAATATTCTTTTGGTAAGATTGGCAGTGAGAATGATCTATTATGGGTGTCCTGACCCTTTGTTGGCTGGCAATGATTCTTATACTGGCTGCCAGGTGGATCAAACATAATCTCAAATTAAGTTCTTGTCCTTCCCTTCTCCATTTCTCTTCTTTGAATTTACTGATTTTAAGTGAACCTAACAGCACTTTGGCCTTAGGGGAATGTCAGGGTAGGAGTGAATTTATTCCTTCTACAAATCTTTAT
This sequence comes from Panthera pardus, assembly GCF_024362965.1. Classification (NCBI taxonomy): domain Eukaryota; kingdom Metazoa; phylum Chordata; class Mammalia; order Carnivora; family Felidae; genus Panthera; species Panthera pardus. The sequence goes on along the minus strand of NW_026526765.1, from coordinate 51,159,291 downwards.
TGAGGACTACGACTGTCAGAGACTGTTCTAAGTGCAGGGGTGGGGGCAATACATAAAAAAGAAAAATTAAGGTCCTTGTATAATTATCAAATTGCTTTTCAAAAGGGAAATATCAAATTGCAGAGGTTTGAGTGCTTGAAAGAATGCTCATCTCACCTCACCTTGACTCATTTTTGGTATTATCTTTTTTTAAATCTCTACAAGATTGCTGGGAAGGGCATGTTCTCTCATTTTTATCTTCACTGGAATTTTGGCTCTATCACTTACCAGCTATGATGTGAACTTGAGCAAACTAACCACATGTTTTGTTTTTTTTTTTAAGTTTATTTGTTTTGAAAGAGAGTGGGAGGGGAAGGGCAGAGAGAGAATCCCAAGCAGGCTCTGCATTATCAGTGCAAAGCCCCATGCGGGGCTCACAAACCGTGAGATCATGACCTGAGCTGCAGTTGGATGCTTAACCGACTGAGTCACCCAGGTGCCCCAAACTAGTCCACAGTTCTAAGCTATAGAATCTGAGACCAGGTTTGGGGTCTTAGGGCTCAGCCATTAGCAACTGTGTGACCTTGAGCAAGTCACTTCACTTCTTTTAGCCTCCGTTTTCCCCTTTGTATGATGATTAAGATGGACCTCGTAGGTTGCTATGAGGACTGAGTGATACCATGTCTGCAAAGCTCCTAGCAAGTAATAGTCAGTATAGTCACAAAGCCCAACATGACTGAAAGACGTGATTATTATGGCCTCCCCTTATCCTGTAGCTTCAAAATGCCAGCTTCCCTAATCCCCCACCCTGCAAATCTACAATTTAGGGATTTGAATTTCGACTTGGAGAAGGTTAATGCTGAGAAGGTTTCCCCTCAGCTTTAGAAGTCAGGCGTGATCTCCAGGAGGGCTGTGCTACTGAAAGCTGAAAGCTGGGAGATGGCCAAGTCAGAAATGAATTGTAACTCAGCCATGGGAAACTCGGTTCTAAATCCCCTATCAGATGGAAAATTGGTGGAGTAGAGCGATGACCCCCTCGCAGCATCTGAGCTCCCACTGTGTGGAAGGTGTAGATCAAGCTGTGGATGAGAAGGAGTCAAGCAGCCCGACTACAGCCTGGTCCTCACTGGACGTGGGGCACCAGGGCCTTCCCAGCGGGCTCAATTTGGTCTCCGGAGCTTGCTGACATTTTCCATTGAAAGAGAACACGAGAAGGGCTGGCTAGATAGAAATCCTCTTCCATATTCATGCAGGATGAAGGCAGATGTGTTGATTTCCTTTTAAATACCCGTGTCACTTCAACTGTAATTATCTTTTCCCAAATTCAAGTACAGACTGGGGCGGAGTTGAAAGGGAGAGGGTATGAATGTATAATAGAATTCTAAAAACAAAAACAAAAACACCTCATCAAATTTATAGCCAAATGCAAACTTCAGTCACTTCCTGGGACTATTATAGGCAGGCACAACTGATGGAGAACAGGCTTTAGAGTTTACCGTATGTGAGTTCAAATCCTACAGTCCCCACTTATTAGCCGGTGCCTCTCAGAGCCTTGGTCTCCTTATCTTTTTTTTTTTTTTTTAATGTTTATTTATTTATTTTGAGGGGGGAGGGCGGGGGGAGAGAGAGAATCCCAAGCAGGTTCAGTGCTGTTAGCATGGAGCCCGTCGTGGGTCTCGATCTCACCAACAATGGGGCTCCATCTCACTAACCACGACATCATAACCTGAGTCGAAATCAAGAGTCTTTGATTTTGTGGCGCCTGACTGAGCCACCCAGGTGCCCCATCACTCACTTTATCTTTTAAATGGGGATGATAATGGAACCGACCTCATGGGTTTTACAGAACTGAAAAGCTAAAGCATATATTAGCTCAGTGCCTTTAAAATAATAAGCTCTTAAGAAATGCCAGCTACTTTTATTACTGAGGGGGCAATGTACTGTTTGATGCAGTTGAAATGTTCAGTGTTGTTGGTATTACGAAGTCCCTCTCTTGTGGAATGATATTAGTACATAGTAATAGTGGGTTTGGTGACCTTACCTGGTAAAACGAAGGGTTGGCATCCCTAAATTTGCCCTTCAGGAGTGGAATGTAAATAACAATACCTTCCAGACAATATTGTTGTAAGAATTAAAGGAGAGAGACACGGGAGGTGCCCTACACAGATGGCCTGAGCTGGGATTCCGTGTTCTACCTGTAGCAGCTCTGTCTTACAGAAACATAATGTTGAGCCACATACAGAACTGAAAAATTTCTGATAGCCATATTAGAAACATCAAAAGGCATGGGTGAAATTAATTCTAAAAGTGTTTTAAAATTTTTCCCAGTAAGTCTTTAAGATCCGGGATGCATTTTATACTTACAGCACATCTCAATCTGGAGCAGGTGTATTTAATGTGTTCAATAACCACAAGAGGCTGGGGGCCCACCCTGTTGGGCAGCATAGTTCTGGAGAGTATTGGAAGCAAAGCTATAGAGAGACACTGAATCCAATTCCTCCCTTCCCTTCCGAAGTCTGAATCTTTTAGAAATGCAAAATCAAGCTATGAAAAACATCTTTCAAATTCATTTCCTCTCTTTGGGATGTCTTTTTTTCAAGTACTCATTTCCTTGGCTGACACAAAGGAAGGTATTGGGCTCTGGGTGAGCCTGGATGTGGGATGTAGATTTTTTTCTTTTTGTCTGTGACCAGCATTTCTAGTAGGAGAGTACTTTCTAATTTTGGAATAATAGAAACCACTTATTAAGTATCCAGTACAGTGCTAAGTGATTTCCATGTATTGCTTTATTTGATCCTCACAAAGACAGTGTGAAATAGGTGCTATTAAGCTGTTTTTACAGATGGAAAATAGAAGCTCAGAGAAGTTAAGTAACTTGCCTAAAGTCACACAGCAGGGAAATGACAGGGACACTGGATCTCATTGAATTTGAACTCAGGGTCTATATTGATGAGCTTTTATGCTATTCTTTATCATTAGCAAATTGCAGAGTTAGGATTCAAATTCACCTCTGACTCCCTAGTTGATTCATACTACCAATCTGAAGCCACAAGTTTCTCAATTTAAAAGGGAATAATAGTAGTCACTTTGCAGGGTAATCCAGAGTATCAAATGAGCTAATTTACTTGCAAATCTGTACTGGAAATGGAAGTGCTTTGTCTCACTATCAGAGCTCTAGTTTTGGCCTTTCACTAGAGAGGTTCACGATCTGGTTATCATAAATTTTTGGATCCTTTAGTGACGGTGTCAGGAAGTGTGACTCCAGTGCTTGGCACAAAAGGCCAAGAAGTTAGAAAATCTGGGATGATCCCGTGGGCCTTGCACGTCCCTGTGTGATGGAGTGCAGTGAGCACTGGGCCAGGAGTCAGGACACTTCTGTTCTAGTGGGGGCGTCTCTCGCAAGGCTAGGAAACTTTGGGCAGGTCCTTTCTCTGTAAACAATGAGAACAAGACCAGAGGGGATCTGAATTCCTTCCCAGCTCTGACCCTTCCCTCCACAGAGAAGAGGACCTCGCAGTGCGCGCGCCCGCCCCCCGCCGCTTTACGCGCGCGCGCGCGCACACACGCACACACACACACACACACACACACTCGCACGCAGAGTTTAAAGGCCCAGCGCATGAGCCACGTGACTACAAATGCACGCGGCGCTCTATTCCCCAGTGGGCGGAAAACGCAGGGGTGGCCTTATTATGAATGAATATCTAGCAAAACCCACAGAATTGGGGCTTCAGAGAGAAGTCACTATGGTGACCAAAGCAGAGAAAACGAGTGTGGGCTCCGAGAGCCCTCCAAGGTCTCCTGCCTTTCATTCCAGAACTCTGCCAGGCTCCCGGCACCGCGGGCTCTGCTGCGTTAGATGCCTCAAGGTCAAGGGAACAAAGAGAGAACGACAACTAAATTGGCTTGTCTATTCCCGTCTTCGTCAGCAACCACGGACCAGGGTGGGAGTGGGCTAAGCCTGCAAGGAATTCGGATTTGGATACAGGGGCCAAAAACTCCTACAGAAGGGGGTCACCTCTGAAGGTTCACTGCCTGGTGGAGTGGGGGAGGGGTCAGGAGCTATGCCACCTCCAATTCAGTGCACCCAACACCCAGGTCTCCGTTTCCCGAGGAGAACTCCTTATGAATCATTTAGAGTCCCTGAAAAACTCTTCTGGGACTTGCTTCTCGCCTTCACCCAGCATGCACACCAAAGTAAAATATGTTGTGTGTTGTGACCCAACGGAGAAGGGCAGGCTGCTGAAGCCTCTGGGATCTAGGATGCGGACTCTCTTATCCCTCCTCCCCATTAGCTCCTGGGCAACCCACTCAGGCCTGCTGCTCTGCACACCCTGTCCAGAGATTCCGTGTTTGGGAGGGAGGATGGCTCAGGTCATCCTGGGTGGCCCAGGTCCTGATTCCCCAGTTGGTGAGTTTCAGCCCACCTAAGGCTCTGTGCTGACAGCTGGGAGCCTGGAACCTGCTTCAGATTCTGTGCCAGTCTCTCTCTCTGCCCCTCCCCCGCTTGCACTCTGTCTCTCTCTCTCTCTCTAAAAAATAAATAAACAAATAAACATTAAAACAAACAAAAAAAGGAATCCTCCTATTAAAAGACTATCCTAGCCTTTTTTAAAAAATTCACTTAGTTATATATTTATTTGCTGAAGTAAGGATTTAAACATTTCTTAAATACATGTGCATTATAGAAAAACGAGAAAATTAGGACAACTGGGACATGCAGATGAGCAAAAAGAAAAGAAAACCCACATTGATTCTACCCCCTGGAAATAACTATTCACTTGCCTAGTCATTTGTTTATGAATTCTACAAATGTTTTTTGAAAGCCTGCCATGTGCCAGGCACTGTGCTACACATGGGAGAGATGCAGTGATGAACAAGACAGACATCACAAGGGTCTTTTTTTTTTTTTTCCTAGGTATAGCTAGACACACATTCCTTCCTAAACCATGTGGGCTGTTTTTAAAACAAACAACTACAAATAAAACAGAGTAGGAATTTGGCATAAGAATGTACCAAAGCAGTTTAGACCTGTATTTGCATATGTAGTCAGAGCACTGGCTGGGGGTAAACACTGGAATAGCCCTAAAATAAATGCTAACACTAGTGCCTGGTCCCTGGCTTCTGGCTCAGAATTTACTTCGGATGAACCAAATGACTTCCATGCTCCCACCCAGGCCTCCAGACCTCTGGGAGGGATAATAAGAACTGTTACCACCTATAGACATGATCCAATTATTTATTTATTTATTTATTTTTAACACTTATTTATTTTTGAGACAGAGAGAGACAGAGCATGAACGGGGGAGGGGCAGAGAGAGAGGGAGACACAGAATCGGAAGCAGGCTCCAGGCTCCGAGCCATCGGCCCAGAGCCTGACGCGGGGCTCGAACTCACGGAGCGTGAGATCGTGACCTGAGCTGAAGTCGGACGCTTAACCGACTGAGCCACCCAGGTGCCCCACATGATCCAATTTAATGTAATCTTCACAGCAGCTATTTGAGGTAGAGATGATGATGATCATTCCTGTATTACAAACGAGGAAACTGAAACAGAGGTAAATAATGAGGACAGAGGAGCAATTCTATCAAAATGATCTGTGGGTTGTGGTTTCTCAAGATTGGCCCTCGTATCACATGTACCTCTTTAGCTGACGTTTCCACCTGTTTTTCAGAAATCTTCACATAAGGTCAGGAGCTCCTTGTAATCAATGAGCAAATAGGTATTGATCTCTGATGCCTATTTTTATTTTTTATTATTTTTTTATTTTTTTAGTGATCTCTGCACCCAATGTGGGGCTCAAACTCACAACCCCAAGATCAAGAGTTGCATGCTCTTCTGACTGAGCCATCCAGGCACCCCATCCAATACCTAGATGTGCCTCAGTATCCTAATCTGTAATGGTGATAATTATGGAATGTACCTAATTAGGATATAATATGGTTTAAGTGATTTCATGCCTGATAAGAAGTAAGCACATGATAGAGATTAAATACCATTACTTGGATAAGCACTAGTCTAAGGAAGCTATAAAATGAAATCTTTTTAAGAGTCTCATAATCTAAGGGGCACCTGGGTGGCTCAGTCTGTTCAGTGTCTGACTTCAGCCCTGGTCATGATCTTGTGGCTTGTGGGTTTGAGCCCCGCGTTGGGCTCTCTGCTGATAGCTCAGAGCCTAGAGCCTGCTTCAGATTCTGTCTCTCTCTCTCTCTCTCTCTCTCCCCCTCCCCCGCTCATGCTCTGTCTCTCTCTGTCAAAAATAAACATTTAAAAAAAATTTAAATAAACATTGAAAAAAAGAGAGTCTCATAATCTAAGACCTGCTACCTTTAAAATGATAGAAGAACCCAACTGAGAGAAATAATCAAATACATAAATGTTCTTAGAATTTTTTTTGAGAGGGTGGATACAATCAAGGTAGAATCTAAGGTCAGGTTTAACTTGTGGGCTTGCAACTAGAAGGCTGGACAAAAAATGCACACTGATATGCCTTTTATCCAAAAATCCTGTCCTGGAGGATGGTGAAGGAAATAGAAGAAATAGCCAAGAGATCAAAGTTGCCAAGAGCACATCTTTGGAGACTCAGAGACCTGGTGCCCATCCTAATCCCATTTTCCAGCTTTAGAAGTTTTCTTTGACCTCTCCAAGGCTCCCTTTCCTCTGGGTTCTTGCAAGGATCAGCATTCATTTCTGCAAGACACCCAGCATGAATCCTGGCCAACTATCTCCATTTGCCCAGGACTGTCCCACTTTTTTTTTTTTTAATTTTTTTTTAACGTTTTATTTATTTTTGAGACAAGGAGAGACAGAGCATGAACAGGGGAGGGTCAGAGAGAGGGAGACACAGAATCTGAAACAGGCTCCAGGCTCTGAGCTGTCAGCACAGAGCCCGACGCGGGGCTCGAACTCACGGACCGCGAGATCATGACCTGAGCCGAAGTCGGCCGCTTAACCGACTGAGCCACCCAGGCGCCCCAGGACTGTCCCACTTTTAAGCTGAATGTCCTACATTCCAGAAAACCCTTCGGTCCAGGCAAACCAAGATGGTCAACATAGAACCACTCCCTCTAAAGCAGTGTCCTTGAAGTGCAATTTTAAGGAACTATGTTGACATGGCAGCTGTTGAAAATATACAAAGAAGGGAGGGGGAGCATTGAAAAAACACCCAAGACTGTAGACGAAGATGTCTCAGGACAGTACCCACCTTTGATGTACTTATCCTCCCCAGGCTTACCTGGCTGCTGTCTCCATCTGGCACATAGGAGGTACTCACAGATCAATGATGGCTCTCCTTATGGGGACTGTTCTCAATATTAGGATTGACCTTTGTAATATGATGGCCTCTTCCACTGCCTATCTGAGGTGTGCATCTGTTACTAAGGGGCTGGTGGTATGGGATGTACAGCATCTACATAGAACAAGAGGCTTTAACACAGTCTGTGGATGAGTATGTGGGGTGGGGGAAGATTTAGGGAAATATCTCAAATATTTTTCATTTTCATTTTTTTAAATCTTAAAAAATTTTTTTAATGTTTATTTATTTTTTGAGAGAGAGAGAGAGACAGAGACAGAGACAGAGACAGAGTGCTAGCTGGGGAGGGGCAGAGGGAGAGGGAGACACAGAATCTGAAGCAGGCTCCAGGCTTGGAGCTGTCAGCACAGAGCCCGACGCGGGGCTTGAACTCACAAACCGTGAGATCATGACCTGAACCGAAGTCAGACACTTAACCAACTGAGCCACCCGGGCACCTGTCATTTTTAAAAATCTTTAAAGGGCGCCTGGGTGGCTCAGTCGGTTAAGCGGCCGACTTTGGCTCAGGTCACGATCTCGTGGTCCGTGAGTTCGAGCCCCGCGTCAGGCTCTGTGCTGACAGCTCAGAGCCTGGAGCCTGTTTCAGATTCTGTGTCTCCCTCTCTCTGACCCTCCCCAGTTCATGCTCTGTCTCTCCCTGTCTCAAAAATAAATAAACATTAAAAAAAAAATTAAAAAAAAAATCTTTAAATTGTGTGGTAATCAGCTCCCAGTGATCCTTGCCTCTTGATACTCATGCTCTTGCATAATCTTCTCTCTTAGTGTTTGGGCTTGACCTACTGACTTGCTTCTTTTTTTTTTTTTAAACACTTATTCATTTTTGGAGACACAGAGTGAGATAGGGCGTGAGAGGGGGTGGGGCAGAGAGGTGGGGGGGGGGGGGGACACAGAATCCGAAGCAGGCTCCAGACCCTGAGCTGTCAGCACGGAGCCCGACACGGGGCTCAAACCCACGAACCACAAGATCATGATCTGAGCCAAAGTTGGATGCTTAACCCAACTTAACTGAGTCACCCAAGCACCCCTTGACCTACAGACTTGCTTCTGAATAGACCATAGCACAAGTGATGAGATGCCTATTCTGAGATTAGGCTATAAATGACTGTGACTTCTCTATTGCTTGCTCCATTTTTCTCTGATGAAGCAAACTGTAAATCATGAACTGTCCTATGGACAGGCCCATGTGACAAAGAGGTGAAGGCAGCCTCTAGCCAACAGCAATGAAGGAATTGACTCCTCCAAGAATCATGTTAGTGAGCTTGGAAGTAGGCCCTTCCCTAATCTAGCTTTCAGGTGAGATTGCAGCCCCTGTTGGCATCTTGGTTACGTTTTAAGAGAGACCCTAAACAAAGGATCCAACTAAGCTATGCCTGAATTTCTGCCCAGAGGCACTGTGATAAAATACATGTATGATGTTTAAGACACTAGCAGTAATAGATAACTAATATAAATCTATATACAGAAAAGCACACATAAGTGCATGGCTTGATGAACTTTTATAAACTGAACATTCCTGTGAAACAAGTAGGTAGATGAAGAAACAGAAACTTATCAGAATCCTAGAAAACCCTACTCATATTAGCTTGTAGTAGTCATTAGCTGAACTGTCCTGTTCCCCTTCCCTGGTCAAAAATAACCTCTATCCTGACTTCTGAGAGCATACATTTGCTTTGCTTGTTTTGGTACCTTATGTGAATGGACTCATACAATATGTAAAATATCTTTTTTTGAGCAGATTCTCAGAGAGATCCCTTGATACATTTAGAACCACTGAGATGCATGGAAAGAGAGCCAATGATTGACATGTTTGTCACTAGTTATCAATCACTGTCTTGATCTGAGAGTAGGTGATTTGATTTTAGAAGAGAAATATTGGTTACTGGACAGAAATCGTTCTAGAAAAGGAGGAGCAATTCATTCAGTGACCATGGTTTTGCAGCCATGTTCAGTGAGTTAGTTCCTTTTGTGGTGGGTCTCTGCTCCCCATGCTATTTTTTGTCTATAATTTGATTTCCTGAGAAACCAAGCCCGGAAAAAAATAACCACAATTAGCCATATTTAAAACTCTCCATGAACCAACACCCCAGTGTTTGGGGTTTTATTTAGTCTTTCACAAGGTTGGTTAGTGGGAGTCAGAGCCCCTAGAATATGATTAACACCAGATGTAATAAGACTGAATATCTAAGGGCACCTGGCTGGCTCAGTTGGAAGAGCATCCAACTCTTAATCTTGGGGTTGTAAATTTGAGTCCCACATTGTGTACAGAGATTACTAAAGAAAATAAATAATGCTTTTAAAAAAAGACTGAATTTCTAGATCTAGTTGCTAATAATAATGGCAGTGTGCTTACTATGATTTAGGTTCTATGTTAAACACTTTACATATATCACTTAAAAACAAGCACACCCTTATGTAGTTATTATTTAGATATTTTGTAAATGAGGAAACAGAGATTAATCAACTAGCCTAAGATCATGCCCAGATCATATAGCTAGTCAGAGGCCAACTGGGGAGTCACATACAGTTTCATTCACTTCCACTTTGAGTTTTTAGCTACTGAACTGTAGTACCCCACAGAGCTCAAGATCAAAGTCTTCTTGTGACAGTGAAGATCCACTTGAGTAGTCAGCTATGTTCCTTATCCCTGCCATTTATCTGTCCATCCATTCAGTGATCTGTTTAATCACCATTTATCTACCTGCTATGGTCTGAATGTTTGTGTCCCTCCAAAATTCATATGTTGAAATCCTAAACCCTCATGTTGATGGTATTAACAAATGGGGGTCTTTGGAAGGTGATTAGGTCATGAGGGTGGGACCCTCATGAATGAGAGAAGTAAAAGAGGCCCAAGAGAGCTCCCTTGTCCCTTCCTACCATGCGAGTATATCAGAAGTCTGCAACCTGGAAGAGGGCTATCACCCAAACCATGGTGGCACCCTGAGCTTGTACTTCCAGTCTCCAGAACTGTAGGAAATACATTTCTGTTGTTTGTAAGCTACCCAGTCTGTGGCATTTTGTTCTAGAAGACTGAATGGATTAAGACATCATCCAACTTTTCAACCATCCATCCAACCCTCATCCATTCATCTAACCATCCATCTAATCTCAGATACCATGTGGCTATCCATTCCATAAACACCAAGGGCTTCTTCTATGCTGATTCTATGCCAGGAAGAGGCTGAATGCAGGGTTGACTAGGATACAACAGCTTAGGTTCCCAATAGACTTGAAACTCCCTGAGGGTAGAATCTCTTGTTTTTATATCTTCAGTACATAAAATATGATTTGGCTCTGTATTCCTTTCCAATCTTATTTCACCAAGCTATGTTCTTGCTCATTCCTCTTCAACAATACTGGTCTCTTTCTGTTTCTGGAATGAATTAAGCCCCCTTTGGCCTAAGGACTTCAGCAATTGCTGAAGTCATACAACAGTCAATAACTGGCTCTGTCTTATCCTTTGCATTTTAGTTAAAATGTCTTATCACCAGAGGGACTTTTTCTGACCACCTTATCTAAAGAAGACACTCTCTGCCCCTCTGCTAGAAATGATTGCTTATCACTCATCCTGTTTTTTTTTATGGCATTTCTCACAATCTGTAATCATCTTGTTTACTCATTGCTTATTTTCTAACTCCCTAATTAGAAAAATAAGCCCCAGGAGGCCAGGCATTAAGTTTCTTATGTTCTTTCTACATGCCTTCGGCCTGGTAAGCCCAGTAACCGGCACATAGTAGGTCTTCAATATTTATTTGTTGAATAAATGGATGAAAGATCTTCCCAGTATTAACAAGCTTGAGGAGTACTACAAAACAAACCTGAAAGATAGAGGAGGAACAGAGAGGGCCTTGACAGACAAGCAGAAGGGGTTACGCTTGATGTGAACATAGAGACCCAGTAGAGGCTCTTGGGTTGCAGGATGAAAACGGTGATTTAGAGGGAGGACTTGGTATGCGGCAGTCTGCCATAAATGCTTAATTTAAGCGATTCACTGCAGCATCTTGCGATGAATTACTGTAAGAGTTAATCAGGTCCTAGGACCTGAGCTGCATTTTTTTTCTTCTGAGAGGTTATACAGTGTGGGAACTCAGCATGGATCTAGGAGTTTTATAGAATTATATGTAATACTTAATTGACTATAGTGAATTATAGACCAAGTGGTCATGGTGAAAACCCTGTAAGGTGGGATCCATGTCTGTTTACTGCAGGCATCTGGCCTGCAGGAGATAAATTATTTGTTCAATGAATGAGTGGAATAGTCGTGCACCTTGGCAGAGGTGTGTTAGATTGGACCTGCTGTTAGGCGTGTGACCTCTGAGATCTTTAACCTGGCTAAGGGTCAGTTTTCTCATCTGGAAAAGAGGGAGAGGATTTAATTCACAGGATTTTAAATGAGAGCTTATGGGAAAAATCTCTGACACAGACTGGACAGTCAGTAATTTCATTTCCTTCTGCTACTTTGGAGATGCTAAACCTGCCCTGACTAGGATTTCCTATTGGCTTTTCCCAAGAGCCCCGTGACTTGAAATAGAACATATGGTGATATTTAGTTTTTTCCATTTTTGGTCCTTTTCAATGTAAAATTGGAATTTTGTCTCTGAAATTTACTAGCTGAGTGACCTCTTTGTGCTTCAATTTATCTCTAAAATGGGTGTAATAGTACCTACTTCATAGAAGTAGCATAAGGCTTAAATGAGATGCTATATTAAGGGTTTGTACTAGGGCCTGGTACACAGGTGCTCAATAATTGTTAGCTATGATTATTTAGAATTTCATTTTTTTACTCCCCTTAATACTGTCAACTTTTCTTTCCTCCCTCTGTTGGCAATCGCAGTGCCTACAACCTCTTCTGGAGAATAGGCTGATTCTGTGGTGCAATCTGAAATAAATGGCTTCAGTAGATTCTTCTAGACATAACAAATGAAGAGACTTAAAACAGGAAGAGCGTTAAGGTGGGAGCATTAGGACACTGAAAAGAGTTTTTGAGCCTGTGGCAGAGAGACCAGGAAAGAAAAAGGTTTAAGCAAGGAACCAGGTGCGTCCACTTTCCAGTGAATTTGGAGACAGCAAACAATGTTCACATGTAAGCCCCTAAATGCCTCAGGACTGCTCTTTGGAACATTCATCAGCTGAACACAGTGTGCATGGTGTCCCTCCTCTTTTCATTAGCATTTTCCTACTTTGAAATAAGTAGGTGCATTGTTCCTAGAAAGTGGAGAGAAGTCAAGGAAAACACTCCTGTGTGTGGGCTGGAGTGTCTGTCACGGGGTTATGGAGAATGTCTTGACATCATTCTATCTCCAACACCTAGCACGGTTCCTACCCTAGTAGGAGCTCAAAACAGGTTTGAAGAATTATTTTCAAACTTTAGATGGCCTTCCAAAGAAGCTTGTCGTGCGTACACGCGGCCGCAAGCAGGTCCGCGCCTAGAAATAACATTTATTCTAAGGGCCTCCGCGCAGGGATTCTTGGGAAGCTGTTCCCCTCGCATACTCCCCTTACTCCTCCCCTCGGTCGCCTTTGAAAGAACTAGCACGCTACGTGATTCTCTCCTTTATCCCACCTCTGAAAGCCTGACTGATAATGGGCAAGAGCGTAGACCAACCATAAAACTTTAGTTCCTCTTCCAGCCAATAGAAAGAGGCGACAAGTATGTGGCTCAGCTTTTGTGACTTCCCTCGTCCCCTCACTCCTCCTCTAAGATTCAACATTTGACAACTCATCCCGCCAATGAGAAGTTCCTACTCTGCATGGAGGGGAGGGACTGACTGGGTGATAGACGCCTGCACCTGGCCAATGGAGTATCACAAGTGCGGGAGGGGTATAGGGCGCAACCAATGGCGCGGTGCCAATAACGAGCAGCAGAGAAAGGGCGGGACGAAACTGTTCAAGGGAGGGAGGGGAAGGCCCAGGGAACCAAGCAGCGCTGCTGCCGCCGCTGCAGCCCGAGCTGGAGGAGGGAGAAGCCAGGAAGAAAATGGCGGCCGTGGCTGCAGAGGCGGCAGCGACTGCAGCGTCCCCCGGGGAGGGGGGCGCCGGCGAGGCCGAGCCGGAGATGGAGCCCATCCCCGGCAGCGAGGCTGGCACTGACCCCCTCCCGGTCACGGCGACTGAAGCATCTGTGCCGGACGGCGAGGCCGACGGGCAGCAGTCTTCTCCCCAGGCCGACGAGCCGCCGCTCCCGCCGCCACCGCCGCCGCCGGGGGAGCTCTCCCGCAGCCCGGAGGCGGCGGGGCCAGAGCTGGAAGCTGAGGAGAAGCTGCCCGCTCGGGTGGCGGAGCCGGCGGCAGCAGCGCCTCAGGGAGGGCCCGAGCTTCCACCTTCCCCTGCACCGCAGCCCGAGCAGCCCCCCGCTCCCGAGGAGCGCCAGGAACCGCCGCTGCCCCAGCCCGCAGCCCCGGCGCTCGTGCCGCCGGCGGGCGGGGACTCCGCGGTGTCGCAGCTGATTCCCGGCTCGGAGGTGCGGGTCACGCTGGACCACATCATTGAGGACGCGCTCGTCGTGTCGTTCCGTCTAGGGGAGAAGCTCTTCTCCGGTGTCCTCATGGATCTGTCCAAAAGGTACTGCGCCCGCCCCAGCACGCCCCCAGGCCCGCTTGGTCCCTAGGGAGGGAGCGAGCCGGGACGACCCCTGCATCCCCGGCTCCCGCCGCCTGCACGCCCTCGGGTCCCGTGCGGCGCGGGGCGCGCGCTCCGAGTGGGGCATCAGCGCGAGCCCGGGAGAGGGCGGTCCCTGCCCCAGGTGGGCGCCTGCGAGGGCAGGTGTGTCACCAGGTGGGGACGCGGGTGCCTGACGGGCTCGCGGAGCTCATCCCTCACCCCCGAGCTCCGTCCCTGACGTGGCCCTGGTGTACCCCCTCTGGGGGCTGGTGGGTTAACGCGAAATGCGGGAGTTTTGCGGAGAACCTGGTGCGGGGGTGGGGGGACGTTGCTTGTGGGACACTTTTCTTCTTAACCTTTAACGAGGTTGAAGAAAGGGGTTGTGCGTTGGGGTCCCCAGAAGGTTAACTGTCACTCCTTATAGGGGGAAGAGTATTTGTTAGAAATGAACCTCCAGACTGTTTTTCTTACTGTTAGAACTAATTCTCACTAGATAACTGTGCAATAGGGAAGCACATTTGTCTAATTGAAGTGATGGTTTTAAGAAAAGCCTAAAGAAGAGAGATTTTTTTTTTTTTTACCCTGTAATATCAAGATGGTGTGGTATAAAACTGTTCAAATATTGACTTCTAATACTGTAGATATAGTATAAATTTATGTATTAAGGGCAAGAAGGTTGAGTTCACCCATAAGCCTTTGTCTTAGTCATTTTCATCTCTGATTTAAAATGTTTAAGGGCATTGCTTTAAACAGGTAAAGAAGGTATTCTAAGTCTAGAGTAAAGTTAATCTTTTTATTCTCTTCTTTTGCAGATATGAAGTGCAGAGACTCCCATTCACGGCTCTCCATTCTGTTTCCTGCAACAGCACACACTCTGATGGGTATCTCACCTGTTTGGAAATGGCTTATTTTAATATGTTTTATTTTAAATTTCTTGTCCTCCCATCAAGATACCAGAGTCCTTTTCCTATTTGGGAGAAAAAAAAAAAACCATTTAAAATACTGAAAGCGCTTGTAAAAAAAAAAAAAAAAAAAAAAAAAAAAGAAATGTTGAAGTAGGGTGTTTGGGCAGGGGGGAAGATGGGAGCCGGAGCCTTTACAATTAATTACTTCTGTACATTGTGTAATCTCAAATTTTTTTTTTTTTTTTGGTTTTTCTTTTTTTGAGAATTTTGGATTAGGACTTTTTGCACTTTTGTTTTCATAGTTAGAAAGCAGAATAAGACCAGTGTGCTTTCTACTGATGTGTTTAATAGTGAAGGAGAGAGACTCAGTAGTGTGTATGCTATTGAATCAAACAGAAATGAAGGCCAGTGATTGTGTGAGAATCTGGATTTCAAATCTGCAAAAGGAAGGTGCAAAAAGGTAAGTTGTTCCTGGCAATGGAATGGATAGTGCTTTTCTCTGTTGAGGTGCTCATGGTGTTGGTATTTTATTTTAAAAAATTTTCTTTGATAGGAAATTGCAATTTGTTGTTTGAGTTCTACTTTGCTAACCATGCTTCTTATAGACAGCAATTTCTTTGCTTGAAGGAGGTATTTTTATTGCAAACCTTTTGCATTTTAATGTTTTAAAGTGAAAGGATTCTGTCATTGAAGTTTTTTTTTAAAAGGTCGTTAAGGAAACCATATCAACCTTTCAACAAATACTTATTGAACACATCTGTGACTAAGGCACCTCTTAGTGTTTTGAATGTTATGAGATACAGTCCCTGCCTTCTGGAAGCTTATATATGGGAGGTAGCCGTTGTGGAATTGGTGAGGAAATAACAGAGTTTTTAAAATTTAGCACTTGAAGGAATTATTATTGGACAAATGATTGACTAGTTGGGTATCTCTTTTTCATAATATAATTTGGAAAAATGGATCTGTCCATATATTTTGTAATCTGTGCTTTACCTTGATTGCATACTTGCATGTGCAGTTTGGGGTTAACTGATGATCCAGGAGATAGTGTTCATAGATTATACCATGACTATAGTAATCAGCTGCTTTAAAAACAGTTTGTATCCTATTTGAATTGGCTGTTTAATTAAACCTTTGGCTAAAAATAACAAGAACTTCCTATTGAGTGCTTATTATGTACCAGGCATTGTACCACTTGCTTTAGTCTTTATAACTCTGGTGGTATTTTTCATTTATATAGGAGGAAATTGAAGTTCATTTAATTTGGCCAGTCAGTGCGCCTATGGCAAAGTAAGGATTCAAGTGTAGGTTGATCTGATTCTGAAGCCTATACATTTTCTATTTTCATATTAGACAGTTGGGCTGGCAAATTTTCTTTTAAACAGTAAGTAAAGAATTGCAGATTTCTGAAATTTAGTGCCTATCTTGATTTCAGTAGTTATATGGGATAATACAGAGGGTATGAGTGTTGGAGCCAAGCAGATTCTTCAGTCAGGTAATAGCCATGAGACCCTTCTGCTCTGCACCTTCCCCATTTCCTTAGCTGTAAATTGCAGAACACAAAGCAGTCTCTGAAGTCTTGGTTCTTGTTCAAGGAGACAGTCAGGAAAGAATTACATTTGGGAGACTCCTAAGTGCCTCAACGTATGTGCATGGTTTTCTTCAATCTTTAAAAGGGCCAGTTAATGCTTTTGATTATTTTATTCTGACATATGAATGGTACAGAAATGTCTTTTAACGTTGGAAGAGTTGTTCACTGTGTAGAAAAGTGTTCAGTCCTAGTGTACAGCTTTTCATATATATGGATTGATCCGGAGTCTGCTTTTGTAAGCATTTGATGTTCTTCACCCTCCTGTCATTGTATTGTTTTTTGCCTTATTTTTAGTTATTTGATTGAAGAACACATTTTTGAGGAGAATCTTTTTTGTGGAGAAAAGGAATAGGACACATGTGATTGAAAAAGAAAAAAGAAAGTGGTAGTACCACTTACTGAAAAGTAGATTGATCTGGGCAGAGTGTCAGAGTAATTGGGGTCTGACTCCTGGTGCCAGGCTTTCTAGTTAACACTGTAACTTTGGGCAAATCTTTATGCTTCTTTGGGCTCCAGTCTGTAGTCTGTGAGGCTAATTCATTTTGACTTTAGGCAGTTCACAAACCCAAACATTAAACAAACTTCATGCCTCAGTTTATGTATTTTTGTAAAATAAATAGGATGACCAGGAGGTCTGGTTTTCCTGTACCACCCCAGTTTGATTACTTCCTCCTCATATCTTCAAAGTAGCTTGCTTTGGCTACTATTTAAATGACATGGTCACCCTAAAAATGAAGATACTTGAATATCTGGTTAAAAACTGCTTTTATGTAGCTTAGGATTTATGAAACTGAATACCCTTTAAGGCATTCTTTAGTTTATTCTAGGTTCCTCCACTGTTGTTTTATACCCAGCTCTCTTAGGTAGTTTAAATTACATGCCTACTTCTGATTTCATTAGCAATATGTAATGACAATAATCTAATACTAGCAGATAAAAATAATCAACTAACCCACAAATTCAGTTTGGTTTTCTTACTCCCTTTTCTTCCTTAACCTTAAGCTTTTGAAATTTTGACATAAGTACATTTGTTTCATTTAGCATTATATAATAAGCATTCCTTCAGGTTGCTAAACTGTCTTAGTGATTATTTTAGACAGAATAATAAATCAGTGGTTGTACCATAATTTTGTTTTGTATTTTATTATGGGAAATGAACCTCCTTGTACGTATCATTCTTGCTTTGACGTTTATCAATTCTTAGTCACACTCCTTTCATCATATGCCCACCTCCACTGGATTATTTTGAAGCAAATTCTAAACCTATTTCTTTACCATAAGAATTTTGGTATAGATCTCTGAAAAGATAAGGACTTTAAAACCATAATTGTACTGTTGTTACCACAGCCCAAATAATGGCAGCAGTTCCTTTCTATTATCCTGTGGCCAGTCAGTGTAAAAATTTCATAGTGCATCTCAAAATTAACATCTCAGTATCTAAGTTTTGTTCAAATTAGGATCCAAATAAAGTTTATACTTAGTAATTGGTTGATGAGTTTCATAAGTTTTTCTTTGGTAGTTCTCTTCAATTTATTCCCTTGCAGTTTATTTGTTAAACTGTTGACTTTGGCAGAACTTTCCACATTCTGGATTTTTTTGCAGTTGCATCCCATTGGATGAATTTTCATGATTTTTAAAAGTAGTTCTTTTCCTTCAGGGGCAAACTGAAGGTGCAACAGCCAGAGTCCCCTGAGGACCTCTTTCGAAAGCCTCTCTTCCCTAGTTTGGGTCAGTAGAAATGATACAGGTATCACTTGCCTGCTTGCACACTGTAGACCTATCGCTTAAACACACTTCCAACTTTAATAACTCCAAATATAGAAAAATTTAACCAGTGAAGATTTTCTGCAGAGGGCAAAAGGCTGCAGCCCCAGTTTCTGAAAACGTAGTTTCAGCCTTCTCAATCCCTACCTGAAGGAACAGTGTATACCGGGACCTATGGTTTCTAACTACACAGAGGGATCATTTAAATTGTTTATTACTGCTCTCCACATCTTAAAAAGTAGTTCTAAAGCTACTTTGAAATCCTGAAAAATCTCTCTGAATTCCATTTTATTTGATCTGATATGAATTAAGGAGTCATGAAGTAAATGTTTATGCCTAAAAACCCTGTGCATTTTAATTTTGTGGTACATGCTTATTAAAAGTTGCAGCTAGTTACATTTTAGACTTGACCTTTTACAAATATTGACTTGTGTGTGTCTATGGGGTACTGTTGCATTAAAAAGAATTGAGGTGATTTCTTTAAAAAACTTCAGATTTCACTAAGTTCTTAAAACAGTTTGTAGAAAATTTATTTGTTTTTTTTTAAGGAAATATAAACCAAGACAATGATTTTCTTTCTTTACAGAGACCATGAAACGTATGGTGCAATAGCTCTACTTTTGGTGGGAAAAATATACAGCCATTCTGGTGAAGCAGTGAGTAGTGGTATTAGTAGCTTATATTAAGCATCCAGGTTGAGAATTTAGGTCCTGAAGTAGTATGCTTGAATGCTTGTGTTGAGTTGTACATATTTAAAACACTTAAATTTTTATTTTATTTATTTTTTTTTTTGGTGATTATACTGCTTATATCCCAAGGTGTTGATAAAAGGTTCCCATAGTAAGATAGCACAGAGGCAAGTGCCAACTACTTTCTGACCCAGACAGTTTTAGGACACCCACTACTAAATCAATATATATGTTGTATTGAGAGTGCGCTTTTCCATAGCATGTTGGACTGCAAGGATTTTCTTTTTAAGAGGTGATAATTGTTGGACATTAAAAACCTAGTTTGAGTGTAAAGAATCCTGTAACATCATGCTATTAAAAACAGATTTTAAAGCTAAATTTTATAAACTAGATAAACTAGATGTAGACACAAACTATGCCAGGCATGTTTTATTGGACTTGGGGTTTCTAATGAGGCTAATTTTCAGCCTTTTATATGTAAGACAGACCATACTTCACTATATACTGTTTTAAAGCAAAGTTGTTGATGAAAATCGGCTTAATCTTCCTAAGATCTGTTTTTCTGTGGGGAGCTATTAAAGAGTTTGTGTAGTATGTGCTCATCTTCTCTGTTATGGCTGAGTTGATGTCACATTGATTAAAAAAAAAGTTCTTCATAGTTATTTGTGCCTATGAAGTACATCCTTATTTCTTGATATTGGCCCTGTTCTTCCTAAATTCCAGATTAATTCAGGCACACATTACCAGCAGAACAGAGCTTGCTCTAGTTAGTGTCTGATCTTGCAAGAGAGTAAGTGGAGGTTAAGTTACACTGGGTGGATTTAAAAGAATGTTTTTGCTAAACATGTTGGGCAGTGGTTCTCCAAACAAATGTGCTTAAGCTCCAATTTGCAGTTTTAACCAAGATGATTCTGATGCAGGTGATTCTTGTACCATATTTGGAGATAACTAATATTTAAGGAGTGGTTTTGCCAAAATAGTAGGACCATAAATTTGTTAAACCTGTTTTAAAAGTTACTGGTTAATTTTGATTGGGATGTAATTACAAAGTAAGCAGTACATGTGGAGATGGGCCACTTGGGTGGCAAATCTAGATCCTTAGTATAGAACTGGCAAATAGGTATCCTAAATCTGGTTAACCACTAGAAATTTAGTAGTCTATAACTTTTATCTTTTTTCCTTGGACCAGTTTTATATAGTCACCTTAAAATAGAATAGTGGTTTTTAGCTTTTTAAAACTCATACCTCCGAAATATTTGATTTCACTGTCTGCATATTCCCATCTTCTAGGAAGGTTGCCAATCTTTACTTTCTGTAATTAACAGTAGCCACTATGTATTTCCCACTCTTAAACTAGGTCCTAGGCCAAGCACTTTGTATACATTGTTTTCACTTGACTCTCTGGAATATCCAATGAAGTAAATTCCGCTAATCCCCATTTCACAGATAAAGACACTAAGGCACAGAGAGATTAAGTAAATTGCCTGAAATTCTAAGTGGTAGATATTAGTAGGTAGTTTACAGATGCCCTTTTTGAACAATATGCAATTCTCTAAGATTGGAAAACAATCATGGTCTAAGTCTAATACACTTCACTGTTTTTATCATTACCATTTAGCTTAAGATTTTGATGGGGTGGGTAGAAATGATAGATTCCTTGTTCTTCTCTCAACCGGGCAATAGTTGCTTGCTTTTAAAATATGAATTGCTGGGGGGTGAGTGGTGCCAGGTGGCTCAGTCAGTTAAGCATCTGAGTTAACTGAGACTGAGTTAACTTAACTCAGTCAGTTAAGCATCTGACTCTTGATTTAGGCTCAGGTCATGATTTCAGTTCAGGTTTGTGAGTTCGAGCCCCGTGTCGGGGCTCGGTGCTGACAGCACAGGGCCTGCTTGGGATTGTCTCTCCCTCTTGCTCTGCCCTTCTCCTGCTTGTGCGTGTGTGCTCTCTCTCTCAAATAAGTAAACTTAAAAAAAAAAAAAAATGAATTGCTTGGAGCGCCTGGGTGGTTTGGTTGAGTGTTTGACTCTTGGTTTCGCCTAGGGGTGTGATCTTAGGGTTGTGGGTTCAAGGGCTTCACATCAGGCTGCGAGCTGAGGGTGGAGTGGAGCCTTCTTGAAATTACATCTCTCCTGCGCCTCTCCCTGGCTTGCTCTGTGTCTTAAAAAAAAAAGGGGGGGGCGGGATTGCTCTTCACTCCAATTTAGTGAATACTTTGGGCATTTTTGGAAATGGGGTTACTTCATATATGGTCCTGGGATGTTTTGCCAACTACTGAATAGCTTAATTGGAAAATAATTTGAAGACTAAAATATTGTAAGTTGTTGAACAGCCGGTTTTTGGTAAAATACGAATAGAAAAATAAATTGAATAAATTGTCTTAAAAAAGTCTGTTGAGAAATCATTTAGGCCTCTGTGTGGTGGACCCCATTAGACATAATACAAAAGAGATATTAAAAGTACTTAGAATTCATAATATAAAGTTTGCAAACTGATGAGTGTTCACATTAATGAAAAGGATCCTTTGATACCAGTGTTCATTTTCTTGGGAAAATGTCAACTGTGTTGCTCCACGTGATGTATAAAAGTGAAGTCAAGATTTGTCTGCTCTTGACTGGTGTTGAGCAGCCGACTTGACACATGCTTCCTGAGTTCCGAGCCCTTCACTGGGCTCCCTGCTGTCAGCACAGAGCCTGCTTCGAATCCTCTGTCCGTCTCTCTCCCCAGCTTGTGCACGCTCTCTCAAAAATAAACATTTAAAAAAAAAATCAAGAGTTTACTATTAAGGAGTTAAATAATTTGACTACCATACAGATTTTATTACTATTTTTACTTTGAAAAAGACTGAAGCATAGGGGCGCCCGGATGGCTCAGTCAGTTAAGCTTCTGACTTCAGCTCAGGTCATGATCTCGCAGTTTGTGGGTTCGAGCCCTGCATCAGGCCCTGTACTGACAGCTCAGAGCCTGGAGCCTGCTTCAGATTCTGTGTCTCCCTCTCTTTGCTGCTCCCCTGCTTGCACTATGTCTCTCTTTCTCTCTCTCAAAAATAAACATTAAAAAAAATTAAAAAAAAGAAAAAAAAGACTGAAGCATAAGTCTATCCAGAGTTCTCTCCATCTTTATTTCCAAACTTAGTTATCCAGGTAGGTTTTTAGAGGATTGGTTGAAGGTACATGATTGGGAGCTTAAAATCGAAATTATTAGTGTTTAACTCCCTGACCCCTCCAAAAGCTATCCATATTTTATAAGAGGGTTGAATAGACTTTTCAAAGATTGAGTATATTTTTTTAATTTAGATGTTACTTAAAAATTTTTATGCAGCCTCTCTCCCTACCAGTTAATTTTAAAAGATATTTCCTGGGATTCTAGTTCATAATTGGTGCATGTTTTGTTTTTCTGTTGCTAAAGTCATCCTCCCTCCCTCCTTGCCCATTTGGGTACCCATAGTCCCTGCAGATTGCTCTTTTAATACTTGTAGTTTTTAATTAAAAACATGATCCATATTCACTTATATTTAATAAAATGAATACATTTTAACTTTAATAGTTACCATATATTGTGCCTACTTATTATGTTCTAGGCCCTAAGGTGAGCGATTATGCATATTCTCAATCTAGATGACAGTTCTTTGAAGTTACTTAACTGCAGTTCCAGTATCGAAAAACCTCTTAAAACTGAACTTTTTTGTTACTTTTTTGGTGACTATTTCATCTATTTATCTATCAAACCTTTACATCTACTTATCCCATTTAGTGTGAATTTTCTTTCATTGCTGAAGTATTAATATGCTTGATAATAGGCTGCTTGTTATCTCAAAAACCAGAAAAATTCTGAACTGGGAAGCCTGTCTATCTCCACAGGGTTCTGAAAAGAGCATATGGAGCTGTCAGCTCCTCCACTCCCTTAGTGGGGAGTGGAGGTGGAAGAAAGAGGATAAGTAACTTGATGAAACGGAGGTGGTGGTCGTAGCAGCAGCAGTGAGGAACCTGACTTTGGTTAACTGCACGGATTCATGTACTGGCTCTACTACGTACCAGCCGTGTGATCGTGGGAAGATCACTTAACCCTGTCTAAAATGGGGACAGGTCTAACACTTCACTAAAAGCGTTGTGGTGATGAAATCAATTAGTGAAAATAAGTATATATTAGAATAGTTGTTAGCATATAGTAAGTGCTATATGTGTTAACTAAGTGGCAGATGTAAGCAATATGGGTTTGCTTGACTAGACACTCACCCTAAATCCTGTTATGTTGCAGTGTAATCTTTACCTTTAAAACACCTTAAAAGGACCGTAGAAGCTTCAGGTGATATCTGTGACGTATAACTTGGCCTTTTTAATAAAGAAGAGTGACATTTACATTTTACTAGGGAATGAGTAAGTAGGAGATGCTTGCAAAATATGGTGTCGTGTATTTTTTTTTTTTTTTTTTTACGCACTGCCGCTTGGGGCAAATGGCTTTTGAGGAAATTTTGGGCTTTGTCATGAAGAAAAAGTTACAGTCTCAGAGAAATTTAGTCCTTATAGTGTTTCTACTTACTCTATATGCTTTTAAAACATTGAATAGGGCTTAGCTTTGAGAATGACATATTTCAGTGAGGGAAAAGAATATAATTTTGTGCTTTTCTTTACACTTATTAAATGATAGAACCAGACTAGCATGGCTGAGCCTGTTTTTATTTTTTAAAATTTGTTTGAGAGAGGGAAAGCACAAGCAGGGGAAGAGCAGAGGTGGGGTGGGGGGGGGGGCGGAGAGCTGGACCTTGGTCCTGTGACTGTGAGATCATGACCCTAGCTGAAACCAACAGTCAGTTACTTAACTGACTGAGCCACCCAGGTAGTCTCTGAGCTAAAGTTTTATCAAAATGATGGAGACCCTTCTGATCCCATCACTGTACAATCAGAAGCCTTCATTGGTCTTGTCCTTTTTGGGGGGGGCGGGGGGGCAATTAAAAAAAATGTTTAGTTTTGAGAGTGTGAGTGGGGGAGTGGCAGAGAGCAAGAGAGAGGGGCAGAGTGAGAGAGAGAGAGAGAGAGAGAGAGAGAGAGAGAGGATCCAAAACAGGCTCTATGCTGACAGCAGAAAGCCCAACTCAGGGCTGGAACTCAGGAACCTCAAGATCATGACCTGAGCCAAAGTCAGATGCTTAGTGGACTGAGCCATCCAGGTGCCCCTTTCTTGGTTTTGTTTTAAGTGACTAGTTTTCTCCCTTCACCATCCTGTCACCGAACTTTCATAGCAGTTCCCTCCCTCATGCACAGTGTCTCTGGCATGCGTTCTCTTTCCGCCAGATGGATTATCTTTGTTATTGCCTGTGTAAGCTGAATTCTTACCTCTCTCCTATGGAATAGGGAATCAGGTTGCTCTGTGGTGACTCCTAGTGCATCTTGCCATCTGCTGATTTTTTTGTGACACCTGTTCACTGTTTCTTTCTTTCTTTCTTTCTTTCTTTCTTTCTTTCTTTCTTTCTTTCTTTCTCTTCCTTTCTTTCATTTTTGAGAGATAGAACAAGTGGGGGAGAGGCAGAGAGAGAAAGAGGGAGACATAGAATCTGATGCAGGCTCCAGGCTCTGAGTTGTCAGCACAGAGCCTGGCCTGGGGCTCAAACCCACCAGCCGTGAGATCATGACCTGAGCCGAAGATGGACACTTAACCGACTGAGCCACCCAGTCGTCCCAGTGTTTCACTTTTTTAAACCAGCTTAAATTGGTTACCAGCATTCACAAATGGGTAACCACTTTTTACCACTCCCTGTTTCACTCTTCAGTAAATCTGTCTAGGTCCTTCTCGGTGTAGGCCATTTCCTACAAAGCTCATTGCCTGGTCACTAATCCACTGTGATTTCTTCCCTCTCAAGTCTGTAGTTTCTTTTGGCAACAAGTATTACATTCTGGTCTTGCCTACTGAAGTTGGGTTCTAGGACTGAGGCTTGGTTTTATACTGTGAATAATTAGCATAGTTGTATCTGAATATAGATTTTTGTGCTTAGTGGTACTTGAAGTGCATTTGTTGGCATTTCTGCTTAAGTAGGACAAGTTTTTTTTTTTTTTAAGTAGGCTCCGAATCAGTGTGAGGCTTGAACTTATGACCCTGAGAACGAGAGTTGAGTGCTCTACTGACTGAGCCAGCCAGGTGCCTCCAATTTTTCTTTTTTATGTACCTTCTTTGCTTAAATGTTTTGGTGGAGTTGAGGTGAACTAAATTTAAGATTATACCTTTTAAAAACTAATTAAAAAATTTTTTTTAATGTTTATTTATTTTTGAGAGACAGAGCGCAAGTGGGGAAGGGGCAGAGAGAGGGAGACACAGAAGCCGAAGCAGGCTCCAGGCTCTGAGCTGTCTGCACACAGCCCGATGCGGGGCTCGAACTCACAAACTGCGAGATCATGACCTAAGCCGGAGTCGGGCGCTTAACCGACTGAGCCACCCAGGTGCCCCAATTAATTTTTAAAACCTTTTTATCTTAAAATAATTTCAAACACAGCAGAGAACTCTTATAAGCCCTTTATCTAGATTCACTATTTTTTTAGCATTTTGCCATGTTTGCTTTATTATTCTTTCAATGTATTTTTTTCTTGAACTATTTTGAGAGTAGGTTGCATACATCATTGTCCTTTACCTCTTAATACTTGTGCATTCATTTCTTAAATCAATATAGTTTTCAAATCCAGGAAACATTCACAGAGGACTTTAATTTGCAGCCCATATTTCATTTTGTCAATTTTCCCAATAATGTCCTTTAAAGCTTTTTTCCTCCTCCAGTAAATGACCATGTATTGTATTTAGTTGCCATATAATATAGGCTACATGTAATAGGGACTGTTCCTCAATATTGGTTTGTCTGATAGTTGCTTACGTGAGGTTCAAGCTATACAGGCAGGGCGGTGTTCTCAGGGCGCCACGTCTGCAGGCACATAATCCTTATTTGCCCTCATTGGTGCTGTTCACTTGGATTGTCCTCAGGTCAAGGTATTGTTCTGTTATTCCTCAGTGTAGTGACTCTTTCCCTTGCACTAATCATTCCATTACTACCATGAAAATATACTGCTCATCAAACTTTTCCCTTCTGTATTAGGTAGATATATAATTAAAAATTCTTTTTAAATTTTAAAAGGCGCATATTGTGTTCCATCCTAACCAGTTTTAAGTGTGTAGTTCCGTAACTAGTGTTAAGTAGGTTCACATCGTTGTGAAACAGATCTCCAGAACTTTTCAGTCTTCTAAAACTACAACTCTAGACCCATGAAATAACTCCCCATTTCCCCTTCCCCCAGCCCCTGACAACCACCATTCTACTTTGTTTCTCTGAATTTGACTGACTTAGATGTCTTATAGTGGAATCATATGGTATCTGTTTTGACTTACTGCACTTAGCATAATGTCAAGGTTTATCTTTATCTATGTTGTAACATGTGACAATTTACATTTTAAGGCTGAATAATATTCCATTGTATGTACATACCGCATTTATTTACCCATCTGTCTTTTGATGGGCACTTGGATTGTTTCCACTTCTTAGCTATTGTGAATAATGCTGCTATGAACACGGGTGTGCAATTATCTCTTTGAGACCCTGTTTTCAGTTATTTTGGATATATACCCAGAACTGTGTGTACAGGCGTGAAGTTTTAATTTTGGGGGGCTTAGAGGCACATTTTTATTTTGTAAAATTTTCTGTTGTGTACAGCTTATTAATTTCATTTGTCCTAAGATTAAATTTTGACATGATAACCAATCTCCAGAGATGTAATGTGAACCAAAATCGTGCTTTATGGTTTCCTCCTTTATGAGTTAGCCTGTTGCTAATTTAAGGAAGAAGTAATTTCTGAAAACATCTACTTGAGTTGAAATAAATCAGGATTATTATTTTTCAAGTGGTTAACTGCATATAATTTTTCCCTACTGTAGATTCTTTAAGAGAACATAATTCTGGGAAGGAAAAGTTTCTTTTTGTTTTCTGTTTATTGGAGGGAGGTCTGGTTCAGCCAGAACACTGGGGTCTGTCTCAGCTAACCTCCTGAATTATTTTCTGAGTGTTGAATTCCTCGGGACCCCTGTTTGCTTGCCTAAAATAGTAATACCTTAGTTTTTTGTTTCTTTATTTTTACTGTACAATATTTTTAAAAGAATTTCCTCCTACAGTTGGAGCTTGGCAACCAGAATTTGAAGGAAGAAAATGAGAATCAGTTGTGCACTGTTAAGCTGTTGTAAACAGGAAGGAAAAGAGTATAATCCTAGGTCAGAGATGAGGTGATTGAGGTTGCTGTGAAGTTAATGCAGATAAACAAAATACCGGCATTTAAAAAACACTTTCAGAATAAGAGGTAAGAGTTGTTGGTAAACATTTTTTGCTTTGTTTGAAGTGTTCCTGTGGAAAGGGAATTTGAATGATAATTTTTACTCTAAGGAGTGATGCCTAATTTACGTATAGGATTGATTGGTAATGCTAGAAATCTTAAGCAAGCAAATATCATAATTTTATTAGTGGGTGATTAAGAGCTTCATTAAGTCAAAGCTAGAATCCTCCATGGAATTCAGACCTCTAAAGTAGAACCCAAATATTAGAAAACATTCTTATCATTCCTCTAATAGTCACATTTTGAATTTTGCTGTATTAAATACTTTATATTACATTGGTTTCACCTTTACATTAGCTGAGGATACTTTTCCTTTCTTTCTTGCCTTGACACAAAATAACAAGCACCAGTATTCTCCCTCCTCAAGATTTTGGCATTCATTACTCCAAAATTATTAAGAAGATAACTAGTTTTAAAACTTAATTTTATAGATTCACAGGAATTTGCCAAGATAGTTCAGAGAGGTCTCTGGTGTACTTCACCTGGTTTTCCTCGGAAGCTATTTTTATTTTTTAAAAAAGTTTTTAAAAGATTAAAAACCAAATTTTTTTAAAGTTTATTTTGAGAGAGCCAGCTTAGGTGGGGAAGGGGCAGAGGGAGAGAGAGAATCCCAAGCAGACTCTGATAGTGCAGAGCCCGATGTGGGGCTCAAACTCACAAACCACGAGGTCATGACCTGAGCTAAAGTTAGGTGCTGAACTGACTGAGCCACCCAGGCACCTCTTTAAAAGATTATTTTTATTTTTATTAATTTCTTTAAAAGATTTTTAAAGTAATCTCTGTACCCAACATGAGGCTCAAACTCACAATCCTGAGATCCAAAGTCACATATTCCACCAACTGAGCCAGCCAGGTGCCCCAGTAGCTTTTTCTTTTTTTCTTAATTTTTTTTAAAGGTTTACTTATTTTTGAGAGCGAGAGAGAGCAAGCGAGCAGGGGAGGGGCAGAGAGAGAGGGAGACACAGAACCTGAAGCAGAATCCAGGCTGTCAGCTGTCAGCACAGAGCCCACTGCAGGGGCTTGAACTCACAGGCCATGAGATCATGAGCTGAGCCAAAGTTGGGATACTTTACTGACTGAACCAGCCAAGGTACCCAGGCGCTATTTTTAATTAAGCTATAATACCTGAATATTTTTCCTTTAGAGTTTTTGGGTAGTGGTTAAAGATTACTGAAAATAGGTAAGGGTTAGGATGAGTCCCTGATACATTAATACCTTCGTGCTGCACAAAGAAGGGGTGAGGAAAAGAGGAAAGATGCTTTGTGTCTTATTTATTACTCAAGTATTTGTGAAAAGTTCTTTTAGAAAAAGCTCAGGCAAGGGATGTTAGTCAGCCTTCACCTCTCCGTGATTGAAGTCTTTCTCTGCTGAGGTCACCCTTTGAACACTCAAAGGAGACCTAAATACCTTCACCTTAGAAAAAGCTAAAGCAAAAGTTCTTGTTAAAAATTTAAATTCTGCTTTCCACCCTAGGGGAGGGTCTTAGGATTGCCTTGTGGCAAGGGCTTAGGAATCTCCATTTTCAACCACCACAGAGTATTATGTTGCAGATTTTGAGAAATTAGATTTTGTGATTTTTTTTTTTTTTAAGGCATGACCTTTTTTTTTTTTTTTTTTTTTTAAATCCATGCCCAACCTGAGGCTTGAACTCATGACTCTGACTGAGATCAAGAGTCACATGCTCTACTGACTGAGCCAGCCAGGTGCCCCAAGAGGGTATAGTTTTGTAGCTACTTTATATTCTTATTAAGGTTACAGTATCGTAAATTAGTGGTTTTCAAACTTTTGAGCATAGTTACAAATATATTTTATGTGAGCATCTGTATGTACATACATAGATGAAACGGATTCATTGCAGTTTCATATATTTACACTCTGATTTTAAAAATTTAAATCATAGTTGTGATCCTAGAAATTGATATCTCAACCAGCATCTCCACCCTTAGTTACTAAGTGTTGCCCATGTTAGGGAGACATATTAGGGAGACAACTGAGATGGAGTGGTACATTGATACCCCTTTTCTTCTTAAAGTGATTTAATCTTTCTGGTCCTTTGAGAAAGTTTCCTTAACAAATATTTTTCTGCTTTTGCCAGTCTTGCACCACTCACAGTTACCAGCTTGGCTCCCCCCACCCCCACCCCCTCTTTCAGTGCCATATTACACAATGAAGTGCCTTCCTGTGTTAGTAAAAAAAACATTTAATGCTTGTATTTTATATGCTTAAGAGGGAAAGGCGAGGGAAAAACCCCAGGTATGAAGTTAATGTTTTTATTAAACTCTCTGAGGAAAAATATCAGATTCCACAGCTTATTTGATATAAAGTTCTAAAATAATTGGCTAGATCATCCCACTTTGAGATTATAAATTAAGGTTATAGAAATGTTCCTTAAGTCTAGTAAATTAGTTGAAAATAGGATCAAATTAATTAAATGAAGTAAATTTTAGTCAAGAAAAATGGCTGGCATTTTCCTGTTAATCCTTACCTGAATCCTTAGTGGTAGGAAATAGTGTTACCCATTTACACAAAAACTATTATCTGGTGAGGTTTAGTAACACCTATGGATATAGAGTTGGTAAGAACAGGTGTGAAAGTTTACCTCAGACATTAGGATGATTATGGTTTTAGTTATGCCTAATAAAGGAATGGCATGTTTTTTTTTTGTTCCACTGTGAAAACACCATGTGAGAGTGCAGGGGGGCAAAATGATAGCTTCTTAAGTGGTAGAAATTTTATTGCTAATACCAATTGTGGATCTCACCTTAGATAAGTTACATTGTTTTATATAGCTCTATGATAAAATCCAAGAATCACCTGTCTTGTTCTGTCATCTTGAAAAAGTGGTCATTGAGCATATAAGAGAACAGGCTAAATGCCCAGAGTGCCTTGCAAGTAAATAGGAAGCCAACATTAAGTACCAGATACTAGAATAGAAAGCCACTTGGCAGAGTCTGATAGAGGAGAGTGTCCTTTGTGGATTAGCCCAGATTCAAATTTGTCCCACCCTAGGTAAAAGCTTTCCTCTTCCTTTGTAGTTTGTAAGTATTTCTCTCAAACTGTTGGTTTGTGGTCACCAAATAGAAGACTTCAGGAAGAAAATGATTTGGGTGTTAGAACCAGATAGAACTTAGTGGTGTTGGCTCTTACTATATCCCTGTCCGCGTTTGGGTGTGTTTATAGTCCTAAGAATGTAATCTCAACATTTCTTCCCAACAGAGATATTATGAACCCTTTGGGGGACATAAGGACATTTTAGAGAGTAGAGAGTATGAGAACCAAGACTCATTCTCATGAAAAACAGACATGTAAAACATTTGCATCTTATGAGTTCAGGCTGCCTGAAGCCGGTCCGTGGGTTCCAAGCACCTCTGCCTTAAAGGATTGACATTAGAATTGTATTCACTGGTATTCAAACAGCATCAAATAGTGCTTAAAAGTAATGTGTTAACATGTATATGATGATGTTTTTTTGGTAGTGTGACTTTATTTTTATGTGCAGGAATCTGAGTGTGGCAAGTTTAGCTTTAAGAGTTCTTGATGTTTAGCCCAGGAGGATTAAACCACAGTGATTTCTAAGTCTACATGAGAAACAAGGTCATGTTGACCCCTGTTTTATTAGAAACGGAGAATTGTAAAGATTCGTGTTCTGTACCAGTGCTTTGCAAATTTGGTCGGGACCAGTTTTAAAATCCATGTAATGTGTCATAGCGCATAATATGAGGTTAAAAGTATTTAGTGAAACTGTGGCATAAGTGTCTATTTATATATGTATACATGCATGTATACATAAATGTTTTAGATTGCAGTGTGAAAATACTTTTTTAATGTGTGATGTGTGTTTTAAACAGTTAGAAAGCCACAGCTCTATACCTGTCTGCTTGTGTGCTAACTTGAGCATCTGAATGTCTCATATTTTTATGATTTTGCGGGGCAGGAGGTAGATGAAGGGCTGAAGAGTTAGGGTGCAAGATGAGTAAAGGAGCACAGCTGTCTTTGAGTCTTTAGTGATTAAACAAAGTTGAGATGGGGTTTTACTGATTCAGTGTTTTGGGGTAGTCAAGGCTGAATTTGTTTTGTGAAGCTTTTGAAAGCTCATATAACCAGAGAGAGAGATGTATGTTGCAGATTCATAGTCGCATTTACTAGACTTGTCCGTAGTCCAGCGAATGTAATATCCAATGTCATTTCATATTAAGCTATCTGATAGAGTGAATGCCTTTCTGATCCAAGACTGAAAGGTCTATTTTAAATAATCTCAGTTATTCTGGCACTGCTTAGAACAATCGTTTGAGTTTATACCTAGACATAGAATCTGTTTAGCCCTAAGATATGGGACCAATGAAAAATTGAAGGGCTTTGGGATTTTGGGGGTGAGGTGGTCAGTTGGTATTTGTTTTTATTCTTTAATATGAAATAGTTTTCAGGAAAGCCATACAAACAAACATTAGGTGTTGTTGCAGTTTAAGAAACTGAATCTTAGACCCTTACTTAATGACTTCTTTTTTTCTGTCATTTCTTTCCAAGGTTTGGGCCCCATGGGATCCCTGTGACAGTATTTCCCAAAAGGGAATATAAGGACAAACCTGAAGCCATGCAGCTCCAAAGTAATACATTCCAAGAAGGGGCGGAAGTCCAGCGTGAAGTGAGCGGTGCTGTTCCTGATGACTCTTCTCCAGTCTCGCCTCCCGAGCCGAGCCTGGCTGAAAGCCTGTGGACTTGCAAACCACCACCTCTCTTCCATGAAGGAGCACCTTATCCTCCCCCTTTGTTTATCAGGGACACATATAACCAGTCAATACCTCAGCCACCTCCTCGGAAAATCAAGCGACCCAAACGAAAAATGTACAGGGAAGAGCCTACTTCAATAATGAATGCTATTAAACTACGACCCAGGCAAGTCCTGTGTGACAAATGTAAAAACAGTGTTGTTGCTGAAAAAAAGGAAATTAGAAAAGGTAGCAGTGCAAGTGACTCTTCTAAATATGAAGACAAGAAACGGAAAAACGAAAGTGTAACTACTGTGAACAAAAAACTGAAAACTGACCATAAAGTGGATGGGAAAAACCAAAATGAAAGCCAGAGAAGAAATACTGTGGTTAAGGTTTCCAGTATTGCTCACAGCAGAGGCAGAGTAGTCAAAGTTTCTGCTCAGGCAAATACATCAAAAGCTCAGTTAAGTACTAAAAAAGTGCTCCAGAGTAAGAACATGGATCATGCAAAAGCTCGGGAAGTGTTGAAAATTGCCAAAGAAAAGGCACAGAAGAAGCAGAGCGAAACCTCTACATCCAAAAATGCACACTCAAAAGTCCATTTCACACGTCGATATCAGAGTCCTAGCTCAGGTTCCCTTCCACCCCGGGTTCGTTTAAAACCACAGAGGTACAGGAACGAAGAGAATGACTCTTCTTTGAAGACAGGACTTGAGAAAATGCGGAGTGGCAAGATGGCACCCAAGCCCCAGTCTCGCTGCACCTCCACCCGCTCAGCAGGTGAGGCCCCTTCAGAAAATCAGAGTCCCTCAAAAGGCCCCGAAGAGGCCAGCAGTGAGGTTCAGGACACCAATGACGTGCTTGTGCCTGGTGAGCGGGATGAACCACAGACACTGGGCAAAAAGGGCAGCAAAAGCAGTATCTCTGTTTACATGACCCTAAATCAAAAGAAACCTGACTCTTCCAGTGCTTCCGTGTGTAGCATTGATAGCACAGATGATTTGAAATCCTCCAACTCTGAGTGTAGTTCTTCTGAAAGCTTTGATTTTCCTCCAGGCAGTATGCATGCACCTTCCACCTCCTCCACTTCCTCCTCTTCAAAGGAAGAGAAAAAGCTCAGTAATTCCTTGAAAATGAAAGTCTTTTCCAAAAACGTCTCTAAATGCGTCACACCAGATGGCAGGACCATATGTGTAGGGGACATTGTTTGGGCCAAGATCTATGGCTTTCCTTGGTGGCCAGCCCGTATTCTTACTATAACTGTGAGCCGGAAAGATAGCGGCCTTTTAGTCCGACAGGAGGCCCGTATTTCATGGTTTGGGTCTCCAACAACCTCTTTTCTTGCTCTTTCGCAACTCTCCCCCTTTTTAGAAAACTTCCAGTCACGCTTTAATAAGAAGAGAAAGGGCCTGTATCGCAAGGCTATCACAGAGGCGGCTAAGGCTGCCAAGCAGCTGACCCCTGAAGTGCGGGCTCTGTTGACACAGTTTGAAACGTGAACATGGACAGTAAGGTAGGCAAGAACCATCGGAAGGCGCCACAGATTTTCTAGTCTAGTTAGGAGTAACTTCTACAAAATAGCTTGGCCAAATCGGAGAGAGAAATTGTACTCAGTTGGCTGCTTTTTTATACTTACCTTATAGCCATTTTTAGACTGAGAAGCTAAAATTGAACAAGCAATCAATTTGTCTTAAGGAAGTGAGATTTCAGCAGTATTTTTCAGTTTTGAAGTCAAACCATCCCAAGGCATAGGAGCCATAGCCTCAACTGAAAATGAATTTTTGCAGGGACTGTTAATTGCCATTTGTACCTTGTACTGTATGTGTGTATATTTATATATATACACACACATACATATATGTGTGTATATGCATACATACATATATACATACATACACACATACACATATATATGTATGTGTGTATATATATATATATAAGATAGAGCCTGTCACTATGTGACACAGGTTGCATATTTGGGATTGCAGTAAGGGCTGGTGAGCTGGGGGCGGGGGGTGGTAATAGTGTGGATATTTAATGACGTCTTGTTTTTAATTAATGAACACTTAGCCTTTCTATGTGCATAATGGCGCAAGAGTTTGATACTTAGGTGTTTGACAGACTGAGATGCTTGCTATTCAGTTGCAGACTGGGGAAAGAGCCCGGTATTTGGGGTTAAGACTTTCAAGGCTGACTAGGTTTTTGAATCATCACTCTCTTTTGTCCAATGGGGATTTAACAAAAACTTTCAAATTTCTGGTTTGGGAGTTTAGGTAGGTTTGTCTTTGGATGTGTAAATAGTTGATTGCTAAATTTGGTCAGATTTCTCCTGACTGGCTGTTCCTAAATTCTTAGGATACGTCCTGGTAAATTACACTTTGTGAATTAATTGTCATATGTGTAATTGTTGCATTTTGGATGTACCTAATTTGATAATTTTTAAAAGATATTTCCGTTTAAGGTATCTGTTTGCAGGTCAGAAAATGAGAAAATGTAATTGTGTAATGCTCTGAAATGTAAAAAAAAAAAAAAAAAAGCTGTAAATAAAATCGACTAAATCCAAATTATTTGTGTGTGTTTCTCAAAAAGCTTTGAAAAATTTCAAGATGGTAGAAAATTATTTGTTAGTGTGTAGAGGAGATGAAAAAAATCAAACTTTTATTTTCGTATTTGTCCTATCAGAGAAAATATCTGAGTATAGATGAAATTCAAGTAAGTGATCCTCATAATCTTAAAATGAAGTTTTATAGCATATAGGTCTGATGTGCTTCTAGATTTGAGACACTCTTCCCGCCAATTTCTCATAAACGTGTGGGTTTAATTTTCCTCATTTTTAGCCTTAATATTTCATCACATGGTTCTTGTAATTACAACCAGTCTCTCTTCCACCTGGTCTTCTGCCTCAGGTATCCTTGCTTTTGGGGCTAGTAATTTAGATCACTGTTTTTCTACATGGTCCATGTAGATTTAACTTTCCATTTTTAGCTTTTCATTTTTAGTGAAAAATAGATCTGATTGCCTGTGGAGGCAAGTTTATCCCAAGACTTTTCAAGTTGCTTTCATTTTTTTGTGTGTGTCTAACTTACCTTTAAATTTGATGCAATATCAATTTGACATGGAAAATTGAAAATTTTAAGTAGAGCAACTTTTTGTGTAATTCTAAGTAATCCAATTTGAAATCTCTTAGTTACCTATGGAATTAATGGAGATTAAAATCCATAATCTGTCAGCTTCCTTAAGGTTATGGACTTCTATGATTTATGCACTGATTTCTGCAAAAGCAAGTAGAATTTCTTCTGGGGAACTCAGTCAATGCTTTTTGATTATAATAAACACACAATTGAAAAAAACAATGTTGCACTTGAATAGAACATATTCTTTCCTGCAAACAGAAACAACTATACTATTTTTAAAATTCTTTGATTATAACAGGTTGAAAGACGTTCATAGCGTGATTGAGGGGTTTTAAGGAATTAAAATATTTTTTTGGGTATTTGTTTCAGATTAATGAACTTGTTCATTCAGATATTTTTGAAAGTTTGAAATCTAAGGTTCAGAAAGATTTAAACAGGGCAAAGCAAAAAGTCCCTTAAAATATGTAATTTCAAGGCTTCATGTAATGATCCAGGTGAGTTTTATCTTAACGCAGTGGGTTTGACTGTGGATATTGCTAATAAATAGTCAGAAGCTTTGGCATATGTGCTCTGGTTGCATAAACCGAATTTTATTTATTTCAGAAGCCATGGAGAAAAAGAGTAACAAAGTCCTGGTTGTTGAGTAAAATAACATCGAATTTTATGTAGTCCATACCACTGAGGGAAATGTTGAAATATAATCAAATATAATCAGTAATGTGCATGATCTCTAATTATCTTGCCAAATACTCCCTCTGTTTTAACTGTGGCACATTTCATTTGAAGTTTCCATAGGGGAAGAAACTTTAAAGAACTGCTTAATCTTAAAATCTGTATATTCTAAACACTAACCCAACAGCTGCATAGTAGTGTTTCATTCAAATGGAGATTGAAAAAAATTTTGAGTATAGTTGACACACAGTGTTACATTAGTTTCAGGTGTACAGCATAGTGATTCATTTTCTCTGTACGTTATACCAAATAGAAATTTCTTAAACAGCTTAATGTATCCAGTAGAGATGGAGATAGAGGTGAATTGGATCATTGTAGCCATTTTCCTTTTACATTTTTCTTTAAAGTGGTCAAGAAGGAGGCATGTACTCTTTGTATGGAGATAACCAAAAGTGGTTTTTTCCCCTGGCAGAGAGAAAACTAGGCTTAGGCCAAATCACATCTCCAGTGGTCTAAAAAAAAGTGGCTTAGAATAAAGGATTAACAAGGGGAGAAACCAAGTAAAAAGAGGTGTAACAGCAAAAGATGTCTTTATTTCTAGAATTGGTCAGAAATTTAAAGCATCAGAGTATTTTTCTCTAGTTTCCCAGAACAGCCAAGTGTTAATCTAAAAGGGGTATCTTTTCGACTCATTTATAGATGTGGAACCAGAGATCAGCAAAATAGGGAAAGTAGAATTCATTAGTCTGGAGCCCACTCATATGACAGGATGGACATGTATGTCCTATGTGCTTTTGAAGGGAAAAATCTATGAATAGTAACTTTAAGTTCATACTAAGTAGAATAGACAAGAATATAGGTATGAAGACAGACTGAAGGCAAAGAAAATGAAAGTGCTACCAAAATCAATTAAATGTGTATCTTCATTAGTGGGTTTGAATTTCTAACTTACAAAAATATTGACTTGCACCCCTATTTTGAACAGGTCATACTTAACGTTGGTTATGTTGAAGGAAAGATACACATTTGCATTCCTTTACCTACATATACAAGTTCTTTATATAGAATAACTGAATTGGGAATTAGAAAACAGGCCTACCTCAGATACTGGGTTCGGTTCAGACCACCCAATAAAGTGAGTCATTAATTTTTTGGTTTCTTAGTGCATATATACAAGTTATTTCTATTCTGTTACAGTCTGTTAAGTGTGCAATAGCATTGTGTCTAAATAATGTATATCTTAATTTAAAAAATAGCTTTATTGCCAAAAATTGCTAACCATCTGAGCTTTCAGTGGGTCTTTTTCCTGGTGTGGAGGGTCTGGGTTCAATGTGGATAGCTGCTGACCGATCAGGGTGGTGGTTGCTGAAGGTTGGGGTGGCTGTGGCAATTTTCTTAAAATAAGAAAATAGTGAAGTTTGCCACATCGATTGACTCTGCTTTTCATGAACGATTTATCTCTTTGTGGCATGTGATGTTGTTAGATGGCATTTTACCCACAGAAGAACTTTCGAAACTGGAGTCAGTCCTCTCAAAGTCCGTTTATCAGCTACGTTGATGTCATAGTCTAAATCTTTTGTTGTCGTGTCCACACTCTTCACAGCGTCTCCACCGGGAGTAGATTCCATCTCAAGAAACACTTTCTTTGCTCATCCATAAGAAGCACCTCCTCATCTGTTAAAGTTTTATCACGAGATTGCAGCAACTCAGTCCCATCTTCAGGCTCCACTTCTAATTCTAGTTCTCTTGCTATTTCTGCCACATCTGCAGTTACTTCCTCCACTGAAGTCTTGAACCTTCAATTTGTAAAAAAAGCAGTATCTGCGAAGCGTAGTAAAGTGAAGCGCAATAAAACGAGGTATGCCTGTACCTTAAGAAATCTATAATTTGGATCTAAAATTAGATTTTTCCTTTTAACTTGTGAATTTTTCTGTGGTTTCTGCTGTGTTGGTTCATTTTTGTTTAGTACTCCTAGCAGAGAAGGGACTGGCAAATGTCTAGAAAAGTTGATAATGTTTTGATTCAGGATATTGTTTGGATTTGGGCCCAGTGAAGGCCTCCATAGGGGATTTGCTAGAAGAGAATGAAGACCCTCAGTTGGGGCAAATTTAGCGTTTGCTTTGGGATGGTATTAGGATGGTGGCAGTGAAGATCATCTCTGATTGAGATGCCTGATACAGGGAATTCAGAAATAGAACCAGGAGGAGCTGGTGCCATGCCAACTGCCAGGAGAAAATAAAAACAGCTAAGCTGAATTACTTACTTTTACCTGGTTCTGACTGAGTTAATAGGCCCTTCATAGTCTGTGTTTACAGTTCGTGTATGCCCTCACTATACAGAGTGCATAGAATTTAAAGAAAGAAAGCTTTAGCAATTTATGTGCTCTGTTGTGCTATTCTGAATAAAGGAATGGAAGGTTTAAAGTCATAGTGATATAGATGGTCTCTGTAGGGTTAGTTTTCCAGGATGTCTTAGTGTCTCTCCCATGGATAGTTGGTACCAAGAAGAGAAGCAAGTCTTCTTGTTTAGTCTCTACTCAAGAGACTCCATATTTATAGACTCAAGGATTTTTTTTTTTTTTTTGAACATTTACTTATTTTTGAGAGACAGAGCATGAGCGGGAGAGGGGCAGAGAGAGAGGGAGACACAGAATCCAAAGTAGGCTCCAGGCTCTGAGCTGTCAGCACAGAGCCCGATGCAAGGCTCGAACCCATGGACTGAGATCATGACCTGAGCTGAAGTCAGATGCTTAACCAACTGAGCCACCCAGGAGCCCCAGTATAGACTCAAGGATTTTTTACCTTTCCTTGTGACTTTAGGTGGAAATTATTTTCTTCCTTCATATACACAGAACACTATAATTTGTTAGGGTTTTTGTTTTGTTTTGTATTTTAAAAATTAAGTACACCTCACATAAAATTTATTTTAACCGTTTTTTTAAAAAAGTGTATGGCTCTGTGTCATTAAGTACATTCACATTGTGTACCCATCACCATCTTTCCACTTGTAATTTGGATTTTGATCGAAATCTTTTACATCTGGACTGATAATTTCCAAATAGCTTCTAGAACAGTAAGTCACGGGAGTGTTTTTCTTGGTCAAGCACCATGACTGGAACATGCACCTTGGTGCCTGGCTTCCAGGATTCCTTCCTGATCAGCCTGGTTAGTGCTAGAGCTGTAACTGCCTTGTGGTAAAATTTTTAGATGAGTTAGTGTGACTGCATTTGCCTATTAAAATCACTTAAGGGTAAGTTTTAAGTTAAAACCATTCCCTCCCAGTGACAAAAACAGTTGTTTTGGACAATTTTATGAACATGGAAATCATTGAAATTATTTTACTAATGGAATTAATTAGCTTCCAAAACTTAAATTATTATTATTATTATTCTTTTTTAACATTTATTTATTTTTGAGACAGAGAGCATGAAGAGGGTCAGAGAAAGAGGGAGACACAGAATCTGAAACAGGCTCCAGGCTCTGAGCTGTCAGCACAGAGCCCGACGCGGGGCCCTGAACCCAGGGACCGTGAGATCATGACCTGAGCCGAAGTCGGACGCTCAACCGACTGAGCCACCCAGGCGCCCCCAAAACTTAAATTATTTACATACCATCACACTTTTTGCCATATTTTCAAATTTGTTTACTGTTACTCCCTTTGATACTTAAAAAAAAATTTTTTTTTGAATCTTTATTTGTGAGAGAGAGAGAGAGAGTGTGAGCAGGGGAGGAGCAGAGGGAGAGACACACAATCCAAAGGAGGCTCCAGGCTTGGAGCTGTCAGCACAGAGACCGATGCGGGGCTCCAACTTGCAAACTGTGAGATCATGACCTAAGCCGAAGTTGGACGCTCAACCGACAGAGCCACCCAGGCACCCCCACTTTTACACTTTTTATGTCAGTACAGTTAATGAAAAACACATACTCCTTGACATACATACTATTAAAATTCTAAAATTCTAAGATGATTTTGTGTACCACACTCTGGTAGGAAATGCTAAAGTAAATTAGTTTTTATATCCTGCCTTTAAGTCCAGTTTGGGATGGATTGAGTCAAATTTTAATGCATCTAGGGGCCCCTGGGTGGCGCAGTCGGTTAAGCGTCCGACTTCAGCCAGGTCACGATCTCGCGGTCTGTGAGTTCGAGCCCCGCGTCAGGCTCTGGGCTGATGGCTAGGAGCCTGGAGCCTGTTTCCCATTCTGTGTCTCCCTCTCTCTCTGCCCCTCCCCCGTTCATGCTCTGTCTCTCTCTGTCCCAAAAATAAATAAAAAACGTTGAAAAAAAAAAATTAAAAAAAAAAAAATTTTAATGCATCTAATTTCTGAAAAAAGCAATTGCTGAACTTGAATTTTTCTTAAAGATTTCTGTGTTATTGTGGCACAAGTTAAGATTGGATACAGGGAGGTATAAAGGAAAAGAAACCATAGAATCAAAAATTACAAGGATTTATCAAAATACTGAATTTCTGAGTCAGATTCTTATTTTCTAACTGAATAAGTTCGATGGCTTATAGTGTATGTTGTCCAGTTTATAGCCTTCTACTATTGGACACTTTGGTTTATAAAACAATTTCTTAAAACTTTGATGTTCAAAACAGACCAGTTAAAAAATACCTAGTCTTAAAACTTGGTTTAAATGTGAATTAAAATTTTTTTCTTTAAATTCCTGACATTTGTATAAGGCCTCATTAAAAATACGTTGAAAACACAGCCATAATTTATATGGCATTTTCCTTGTAATCATAAGAATGTGACAGCTGCTTTTTACTACTTTAGAAATCTAAGTCTTAACCAGAAATTATGATTTAAAACTCATAATATTTTCTATCCTAGTGCCTGTATCTAGAAGGAAAACTATGCCATAGCTAAAGCATTAGGCTGTTATTATAACACTTTTTCCCTTTTCATTTAAACTAAAAAAAATTGTGGGGCACCTGGGTGGCTCACTCTGTTAAGCATCTGACTTTGGCTCAGGTCATGATCTCATGGTTTGTGCTGTCAGCACAGAACCTGCTTCAGACCCTCTATCCCCCTTTCTCTCTGCCCCCCCACCCTGCTCATTCCTTCTTTCTTCCTCAAAAATAAATAAACTAAAAAAGTTGTAATTATAATGTATATCATTATACACATGTACTCATTATAACACAAAGATTCACTTAAAAGTTACTGAAAAAGTCTAGAAGGGATATAATTTTCCCCTAGTAAAAGTTTTTTGCTTGCCTGGAGAGAATGTTTTTATAAGAATGTGAAGGTTATCCTGTTGAGTGTAAAATATAGAAATGGATACTTGTGAGTATATAACTTGCCAGTGACCAGCCAGGCTTGTATTGAGCAAAGAATCATTCTTTTTTTAAGTTTTATTTGATTTTAAGTAACCTTCACACCCAACATGGGGTTCGAACTCACAACCCTGAGATCAAGAGTTGCATGCTCCTGACTGAGCCGGCCAGACCCCCAGAGCCAAGAAGCATTCTTTCTCACTTTTCAGGGACATGGCTGAAAGTACAGGGTCTTGAGCCAGATTTCTTCCTGGATTCAATGGCAGGCATGGATCTGTCCCTTAGAAGCTAGCTGTGTGATCTTAGGTTACCTTACTGTCATCCTCTGTGATATGGGGAGAATAAATAGTACCTCCTCAGAAGGTAATTGTGAGAATTTAAAGCCATAAAGTGCCTAGCACAAGACCTATAGAAATAACTTGCTGTCATTTCCACAACCACTGCTTTCTGTGTATGGCATAGAAATTTCATTTCTGGTAGCTTTTGAAATAAGCTTTGTGCGACATACATTAATTTATAAACTGTTATAACAACAGTGTTATTAC
Organism: Panthera pardus; assembly: GCF_024362965.1. NCBI lineage: Eukaryota > Metazoa > Chordata > Mammalia > Carnivora > Felidae > Panthera > Panthera pardus. The sequence goes on along the minus strand of NW_026526765.1, from coordinate 51,117,761 downwards.
CTGAGATTTCAACAATCATAGTATGATCATCCATAAATATCTAGAAGTAGGCTGAACTATTTCTAACAGGCATTTGTGGGGAGCAACAGGGATTTATAGTGAAGGGAAAACTGCATTAACCTTGCATTTCAACCCTCCCCTCATTCACTTACGTACTGCATAAATTCCAGTCTGTTCCTCTCCCACTTCTCTCCTTTATGCCAAGCACAGGGCCTGACAAAGGAGAAATGATGTCTACTTGTGAATGAATGAGGAAAAGTAATTCTGGTTCCGACAGGTATATACTAATGACCAATCACCATCTCAGAAGCCTGGCACATCCCAAATCATTTCAAAGACGTGTGGGAACTATCTGCACTGGTGGGGCTCAGTGGAGTGAGTAGAGGTCCTCCTAGGAGAGCTTTATAAAGGCATCAGAACCACAAAGCTTTGCATGTCAGCTTTTAAGTGAGTCAGTTAGCTGATTTGCACAAATGCCATATTCCCTTGGGACCCTGGTGTTTTAATATTTTTTGCCAAATGGTAAAAAGTGGCTGTTAATTTGAAAATTCCTTTTTATTGTTTATTGCTACTGGTATGACTGAGTAGATAGTTTCCACTTTTTAGGAGGGAAATACCACACATTCCAAGGCCTTGATCTGTGTGTGCTGTGGCCATATTTTCCAGAAGGTAGTTATCTTTACCCATGGCTCAATTTTGAGATGTTAATTACAAACCTATGATTGCCCCCCCCCCCCCCCCCCCCCCCGTTTAGTTTTTAGCAGGGAATCTGGCTGGGAGTGGCATCTTAGTGTGAGTCCTGGTATGCTGGGAAGAACTGTGTGCAGTTTGTCGAAAACCCTATTATAACTGGTTAGAAAAACAGCACCAAGGCTAGAAAAACAGAATGTCTACTGTAAAATGAGACACTGTGCTTTTCCTATTTGTTCATGTTGCATGATTCTACAGTGTGTTTTTTGTTGTTGTTGTTTTTCGGGGCGGGGGGGAGTGAGAGACAATGAATGAGTGGGTGAGGGGCAGAGAGAGAGAGAGAATCCTAAGTAGGCTGTGTGCTGTCAGTATAGAGCCCAATGCGGGGCTTGCTCTCTCGCACAAACCATGAGATTATGACCTGAGCCAAGATCAAGAGTCAGACACTTAACCGACTGAGCCACCCAGGTGCCCTGATACTACACTATATTCAAAGAAAACTTATATTGAGTGTTCAGCAAGATAACAGGTACAAGTATATAATCTTAATTCGTTAGTTTTTAATGCTGAACTTTGCTCTAAGAGCATGACCTCTACTTCCTTCTTTCATGACTTACCCCCATTCTGATCTGCCCATTTATAGTTCTGCCTCCCAGGAATAGTTGACATTGTTGCAAATAAGCTTTTTCTTAAAGGACAAAATAAGTAATTTCAAGTGAAATTGCTGCCTTTCATGTGGGTATCACTGCTAGGGCTCCGTGGCTCTTTCTAATGGATCATGTATGTGTGGTCTGTTTCTAAAGAGAAACCCAAGGCCCTAAAAGCACTGAGGGGAAACTCATCTTAAATATTAGCACAAAAGACTTCTTAGCCAGGTTCTGTGGACTGGGACTGGCATGTTGATATTTTATATGGTGTTTCAGGGGGTGGGAGGGGCAAATGCACAGCAAGAGATCATTTTTTGATAGAGCTTCTTGACTCTCTTAACTAGAATCCAAGAGATTTAGAATGATGGTTGAAAACCTAACAAGTTTTACTTCTGGAGGGAGAGGTTCAAAGTTAAATTCTTTTGTGCACTCAAGACTCCTTTTTTTCTTCTGTGATTGCTGTTGGATTACAATTAATAATATATAAAACATACTTAGTATATTTGTTTCCCATGAACAAAAGGGCACATAACCTTATTAAATCTCATTTAAGAAAATTGTTCTCCTTTGAGTTAAAATTCAGAAGTAATTATAGATCAGGTGTATGAGGTTTCTCCTTTTCAATGTCAGAAAAGCCTTTTTAAAAGTTTTGATTGTTACTGTTTCTGATGTACCTTAGCATTCTAAAAATCATCATAAGGACTGAAAATCATCTAAATAAGTGATCCTAGAGTTGACTTTATGGATGCGATGAATTTATACTTAAAATAGGGAAGCAGACAAATAAATATGTTAAAAATAAGGCTTAGAAGAGCAATCCTTCATTTGAGTTATTCTTTGTATTTGAAATCTCTGTTCTAAAAGCCCCAGTGAGAAAGCTTATCTTCTCAGACTTCTTTCGAGCAGGTATTAACTCACACAGGAATGCCAGGTCCTGAGTAGTATGCATAGGAGGTCACGGACATTAAAAGGACAAAAGGATTCAGGTAGTTTTTGGTCATTCTGCAAAATAGGGTCTCTGAACTCATTAATGAAGTTAACATGGACAAGGATGACAACTTCGGCCCTCGCCGATCAGGACTACTCCAGCCCTAGGTTAGGGGTAGGCTAGAAGAAATTTTTTAGCAGGAACATTACATGGGAGCTAGTATTGGAGGGCAGCATCTTAGTGTGTGCGCCCAAGGCGTCTTGCTGCTGAATTGACTTGTTCTGGAGAGTGCCCTCTCCTGGCCAATACTGGTGTGTACACACCTCAAATCTGTTTTCTTTTAGTATCCAAGCTTCACTTCCTGTGAAGTCCGCAAGTTATCCAGAATACATTCATGATGAAAATTCAACTGAATTTTGGTCTTATTTTTAAAATTTTTTTTTGTAAAATGGATTTAAAAGAACTCAAATGACTGCTCTATTTTTGTTAACTTGGTTTTTTCTACCATAGGTCTCAACAAATGGCAGCTATTACATCAGACAGTGACGAGTCCTGCTGCTCCCTTACAGTGTCTGACAGACCACTGTGGATTCAGACTGGGAGCATTGAAGTTAACAGTGAAACGGGCAGGTCTGTCTGTGCTAAGCCCTGCCACAAAGTGAAGAGGGCATCATGTCACCACTTGATCATTCTGAAGTAGGTTAGGCTAGACATAAAAGAGTTCATTAGTTCTTTTTCCTGAGTTTTCATTGACCTTTGTAGCTGGGTGTATCTCATATAGGTGACTGTTTTACTGAATGAAAGTAACTTTCAATTGGTATTACCAGCTGTGCTAAAAACAAGTAGAGCCAGCCTCCTGTGAGCTTCCGTGAAACAAGTTTCTCCTAGGGCAGTAAAAGTTGAGTATCAGGTTGTAGAATTCTGTCAACTAGCAACAGAGTCTTCGTGGAAAGCCAAATAGTGGATTTCTCTATCTTTTCACTATCTCAGTCTTTGTCACTTTTATATTCATTTAACTTCTTAGTCATTCTTAATGTGTGTATATGTAAGAATATATATATATATACATCTATGAACATATATATATTCTTAGCGAACTAACCTCAGAACCATTGTCATTTACATAAGGAAAGTCAAAATTCAGAGGGGGGCAAAAGATAATCCTGAAATGTGGCCATAATCTTTTTAAGTACATTTATTGAAACTTCTCTGGATAACGCCTTAACGGCTTATTTGGGACTCTTCTACAGCTGGGAAGGTTTAAGGATTTCTGATGTACTGCTTCTGAACTTACGATCTCTTTTTGCTTCCTTGAATTAAGGCTATTTAACCCTCTGGTGTGTGCAGCTGGTGGTGAGCTGTAATTGGGCTGTATCACTGCAGATAAGCTATAATTTGCAAGCTGAGTCACAATGGCACATTTTGGATCAGAGATGGAGGCTGGGATATTTTGGACTCTTACCTGGATTGCAGGGATGGTAGCTACCCTTATGGTGATTTCTTGAGGAAAAATCATGTTTTAATTTTCTGTACCTCTCATAGGAATCATAAGACATGCTTCAATCCTTGGCTTTCCTGTCAACCTGATTAGGCCTAAGGTTGAAGCCAAACATTGAGTCATAAATAGAAGGAAATGAAATTGTACATGGGATTGACTGTTTACTTTTTTCTTCTCTTTCAGTTTACTTCCAGAGTTCTGTGTGGGTCTAAATAGTATTACGATTGTTGGTTTTAACAGATGAACTTTTCTTAGTTCAATGTCAGTTCTAAAAGTGTTAATCATTCTGTTTCTTTAGAAGCAAAGACTACATTCACCTTCCATTCTGATGTGTGCAGTGTAGAAGCCATTTTTCATTGCTTGCGAAAAAGCATGATAGAATGCCCTGTAAGTTTATTTTATAGGCCTTGATCTAGTAAGTCAGTGAGGCAGCACTGGGAAGCTTAACATAAGAGCAAGAGTGCTAGCAAAGAGTGGGAAAGACACCTACTTTGAAATATCTGGAAGTTAAACATTGGGAAGGATGGGGGTGGTTTTTCTTTCCTTTCCTGCATTCTGTGTTTGTTTTGTCAGTTATTATTCCACTGAAAACACCATAGACCTTTGGCTTAAAAGTACATTTGACCAAAAAGTCGTCATTCTCTCCACAATCACCTCTTTTGGAATTGAGGCTCTTATTGGTACTAGTCTCCCAGGCTTGAGAGGCGTTAACCAGGGATTATAGAGGGTTTCAATGGGGTTCTTACCACTTGGTATTAAAGGGAAGTTGATAATGTTGGGCAGAAATTCTGGTCGTGCTTCCTGGCAATCATTTTTATAAGCTTTGCCCTTTATAAATGTTTTGCTCAGGCTTGCTTTTTTTTGGAGGTATGGTGAAGAGGGCCTCTGCTCATGATCTGGTGTGATAAGGGACGCTGTATCTAATGAGTGTACATAAGTGGCCTTTGAGTAGTGAAATGGCGCTCTTGATGCCTTCTGATGTGCTGTGTGTAGCTCTGGGAAGGCACCCTCCACCACCCTTTTTTGCTCTTTATACATATGTAGACAGTATGCTGTGCAGCTGACTTGCACGTAGCTTGATTTGTTATATAAATTTGCTCCCGTGTGTAGGCAGCCTGTGCTAGAGGAAGGCCTCTAGTGCTTCAGAGTGGTCCACAGCAGCTGAGGATTCACAGAGTTTAGTATTGTTTCTGGTGAGGTAAAGAACATAAAGCCGCACAAAGAACAAAGCTAAAATCCCCCCTTTATTAGGCAAATGTTCATCAGGTATTTTAAAAAATATACTCAAGTGCAGATTGTGTGAAGGTGACAAGTTTTGTGTTGGAATTTGGCCAGATGTACCTTGGAAATAAAATGAACGCTTCTGCTGGTTTAAAGTGGAAGTAAACTGTTTTCTCAAATCTTGGTTAAGTTTAGCTGATTTAAAAGAAAAAAGTATGATCCTATAATCTATGCAGGGCTGAATTTAAACAACAAGGACATAATTTTTCTCCTATTTACTTGTGCTTAACTACCTTTTCTTCCTTTTCTTTACTGTATTTCAGCACAAAGACATTAGCAGGCTGCTGGTTTCATGGACCTGTACCACAGTGACACAGAACACCAGAGCATCAGGACTGAATGAAATTGGAGATTCAGATTTTTAAAGCTGCACTAAGAAGTAAATGTTAAGGCAGTGGTTAAAACCCAACAGTCTATAAAGGGGCACTTGCAAATTGTGCTATATTAAACCGAAGACAAGGCATTAGGGGAATGTTTTATAAAAAAATAAACCATTGCAGTAAGTTATGCATGAGAGGAGGAGAAAAGTGATACGAAACACGCAAGGAAATCACTTGAATTTTATGTATGAAGAATCACTGACCGTAACTTTTTTTGAATGTGAAGTTCTTACCAGTACAGTTTGGACAGGCCTAAGAAGGCAAGGGATGATGACAGAGAAGCTGGATTATTTTTTGAACTAAAACTTTGTGCTTTCTTCAAGGTTTTGTTAATCAGTTCAGCTATGAGCAAAGGCATTTCTAGAATGGATCTCCTGTGAAACAGCAATAGTCACATATGCCGAGGTGAGGCCAAGGTTTCCTTCAGGTGCTGGTGGAAACAACAGAAAAGATGATCTAACATCCTGCTAAAAGGATGGCAAAGTGCCCCACTCCACCCAGCAAAGAGATTTTGGACCTTTCTCTTTCTTTAATAAAGCAGGGCTGTATTATCTTGAATATACGTTTGCTTGTTAGAACATATTAAGATGTATTTATTTGCCACCAGTATTTAACATTTGTGCACATTTTCATAACAGCATTCTTACCTTTTAAATTCTGACTCAAAGTGGATAGGCTAGTGTTGATCTTAGAGTGAAAATGTATACTCTAAGAGCTAGTTCTTAATCCTACTGAGGTGGAAAGGCTTTTGCCCTGAATTGTGATGTGGACCTCTCTCATGGAGAGCCCTTCCTTCTAAGTGCAAGATACTCATTCTCCCAGGTGTCAGGTGGGACTTGACCCTGGGAACACGTAGTAGGAACAGACCCATAAAGAGCTTTCACGCATGGAAAATGAATTCTTATTAATGGAGACCATACTGTTGTTTTGGTCTTTGGAAAATACATATTATGAAAAACTTTAATTTTTCTTTTTAATGAATGGAGAAAACATGAGAAAACCAGATGGACCTATTACTACATTTTTAAGGCATTTTATATTTGATGGTGCCGTACTTTTAATAATAATACTGAAGTTTTTTAGTGGCAATGCTGATTTATTTTTTACAAGATAATCCATATTGATTACTTAATACAAAAAAAAGGGAAAAATGCCAAAAAATAAAATACAAAATTCATTTGAAGGAACATAACTGAACATTTGGCTCCAGTGTTCAGACTTTCCATAATCTTACTGTATAGGTTTGGAATTACTTAACCCCACACTCAGGATTAAGAAAAGGGTCTGGGTAAGAGTTGGGAAACATTTAATATACTTGACTAGGACTTGTTTTACAACTCAAGAAGAAAAGGTGAACAGTCTTCTAGTGAGCTTAAACAAATTTTGATTACACTGCAAATAATTAAGTTTGGAGTGCATTCTAAAGTCTTTTTGGAAAGTTCTTCCATGAAGTCATTACACACGTTTGATCAAATCTGAAAAAGCTCAGGAACTAGCAGCAGGGAGTTCTAAAGATTACATGTACTTCTGTGGCGCCCTCTTAGACTTGGGTCCATCTTGTTCTTTCAGATGTTGAACACCAGCAGTACCTTTCAGGCTCACTTTAAGAACCAGAGAACTCTAAGCCATGGTGGGTTGCACAATAAGGATTTGTAATTAAGCTTTAGAATTCTTTGCGCAGTGATGGAAATGACCAAGAAATAATACAAAGGCAAAACCTGATCTCTCCCAATTCTTTTTAAGTATCTATTTTTTCTCATGACAAAACTCTCAAAGGCATTTTGTTATAAACCACATTTTCATTTTTTAATAAATGAAATTTGGTGGTGTTTAAAACCTAGACATACCATGTTGCTATTTCACTTTTCATTGCTTTAGTTGCTTAATATTTAAGCTTTGCTTCATGCTACCTTTGTATTTCAAATCTTCACAAGCCTATTTCATTTTGTAGACTTGAATGACAAAAATTGTTTCTCATCTAAAGTATGCTAAGACTTCAATGTTAAAGAATGTTGTGTAACATTTATCCAATAAAGTCTTGATTTTTTAAAATTTAGTTATCTAAAAACTTTTGTTTACTTTTTAAGAGTTAGATTTTTTTTTTTTTAACTATTAGGACTCAACCACTGTTGTTCTTTAGGGAGCTGTTTTAAGTAACACTGCCTCCTTAGGCGAACAGCCTGTAAGTTTTTATTTAATCACCGGGAGATTTTATGGGACCCTCTATGACCAAAGGATAGAAGAAGGGTGAATAGTTTAATTAGGACCCTGTACATAGACATTACTGGTTTTCTTCAAATTCTAGTTAACATATACTGTAATATTGTTTTCAGGAGTATACGGTTTTCTTTTCTGATGGAAACAAATTTACTACCATTCAGAGTTGGATGTGATTAAGTATCTACTGGTAGGTTTAATTTTAAGAAGTCCTGCCCTTATGGATAAATGGTTGCTTCTTTAAAAGCCCAGCATGTCTGGGGCACCTGGATGTCGCAGTCGGTTAAGCGTCTGACTCTTGATCTCGGTTCAGGTCATGATCTCACGCTTTGTGGGTTTGGGCCCCGCATCGGGCTCTGCACTGATGGTGCAGAGCCTGCTTGAGATTCCGTCTCTCCTTCTCTCTGACCCTCCCCCACTTGTGATCTCTCTTTCTCTCTCAAAATAAACTTAAAAAAATAAAAGGCCTAGCATGTCCAATGTGTTTGAGCAGAAACACTCGTTTTCAGGAAAAAATTAGCCTTTTAAAGCCTACCAGAGAGCTGAGATTTTTCAGACCCAAAAACTTAAGTTACTGTGTCTCACCCCCTCATTTGAGATAAGCAATTCTTTAGAAGGCTGCCTGTTATTCCAGAGTATATACAGAATCTTTAGGCTCAAATATTCTCCCATTTCAGTTTATGTAAGTGTAAAGACGAGGCCACTGGATTATGGCTCTGTTTATATTTTGTATCCCCCCCTGAAGTTTCCTACTAATGGAAATGGAACTAGAGAGAACCAAGGTAAAGAAGCCATGCACACATCATCTGGAAGGCCGCCACATGACATCCACCCCGCCCCAATACAGTCCAGATCGTGTTATATACATGTGTCAGTATGTTTACAGACGCCCCTCTTAACAAAGGAGAGGGGATGAGTGATGAAACCCATGGATACAACTCAGGACCTTTCTGGTCTTCATATAAGGAAATGTAAGTTTGGATTCATGCCCGGGAATCCTGTATGGAATGTACCAGTACCTCCATGGACATGCTGGGTATGTCACTGCAGATATGCCCTACAGATAAAATTAAGCTGTTTTCCTGCTTTTATACCTAAGAACTCATTTTTCTTCTTTCAAGTAATGATTCTTCCCTCAGTGCTTTGAATAGAGCTGTGTTTTCTTTAAGCATACCTTTCTCTAGTGGTGAACATCCTGCCAAATCTTTGCTTATTCACAGTGAAATTTCATGGCCTAAACAAGTAGGTATCATATCAAGAAGGTAATGAACCTGGAAGGAAAGAGTATACGTCAGGAATACTGTGTCAGAGGAAGAAAGAGCTGGCCAAACCCAAGCTGCTAGGTCACCGTACTTAAGCATACTTCTGGGATTAGTCCTTTCCCGATTCCTTTGTGAAGCACATTTGTAGAAGCAACCTTCTGACGCAAGGGAGGCAAAGTGAGATGGTGACATTAAGAGGATGTTTCTATACAGATAACCTGCTTTACAGGTACGGATTCTAATCTAAGGTCTACCAGTCACCTTCCTGACAGAAGACTCACACGGTAACCTCACTGGCCAAAACCATGGAAGATGGAATTTTTTTTCCCTTGAGTGAACTAGTCTATAATTTTGTGCTTCCGAATTCTAAGCTCAGTGCATGATTCCTGAGTGGACAGCTCAGATCTGTGATCTAAAGCAGGTGAACCATATCATCAGTCTGAAGTACCTTGAGGTAAAGGAGTGTCTGCTGTGTCACTGTTCCAGAAAAGCACAGCCAGGGGCTTCAGTAAGACACAAAGCAACCTTGTGGAAGACAGGGATGGGGCTGGGGGTCCTTCACATGTTTAAATGAAGCTGCTCTAACACCTGTGGAAAACAAGGCAGTTACTCTTGACCTCTGATGTCAGCGCTGCCAAGGCAGGACCTCATCAGTGTCATGCTGCCTCAGGAAATCACCCGACCTTCTCTCCCAGTTAACTTCGTGAAGAAAAGTTGTAAATAGCGTATTCTATTTTGGGCTAGTCAAACTATTCCACAAAACAATGTTGTGTACGTCAGACCAAGTACCAGAGACCGTCCACCAAAGCCTACATTCTTTGAAATGTAAACACTGTTCTCCCTACTTCATTCCCTTGCTTCCCATTCCTGGCCTCCCTGAGGACTTCGGTCTTTAGTCTGCCTGAAGACTTTACCATCTGTGGATTTCTAACTTGTTACATTTGGGGAATTGGAGGGCACTTGGGTGCTCAGGTGGCCTTAGGTGGCTGCCAGGTGGGTGTTCAGGTAGGGTGCCTGATGTAGACATCCACCTGACACAGCATCCCACAGGGGGACAACAAGCTTCCAGTATCTTCATATCTAGCTCCTCACCTTTGGCACTGATTTCCCGGAGAGGCTTCTGAGTTGGTTCCCTTCACATCCGCCATGATGCCTGATGGCTTAGAAGCCCCAGTGCCAGGCAGGAGTTCCCATCTGGTTGGGCTGTATTTTTTCAGCAAGCCAGAGCTCTAGGAGCTGGGACCAAATCATGGCTGAGAGTGGTTAGCTATGCGCTTCCTGGGCAATGGGACAGCAGGCCGTGCCGTGCTTTAGCTAAGAGGGAAGTGTGGGCTTCCAAAGTTGCCTCCTGAGTGAAAGTAGAAAGAAGGTAAGGAGTCATATTTCTAGTTCTGGCTGATAGACCTTAACTCCTATGTGATGGAGTTTATTCCTGGTTTGCGGACCTCACAGAGTTGGAAAATTCTTATTATAGAATATTCTAAACATCTGTAAAGTAGACTAGCATAACTAACCCCATGTATCCAACCCTAGCTTCAACAATTAGCAGCTTGTAGCCAGGAGGACTGAAACGTTTAATGCTCTGAAGTATGAGGGCCATGCTGACTAGTTTTCATATACTCATGTTACTAGTTTCTTGACTGCCCCTTGAAGGGTTTGAAGCAATTGTTCTGATACTCTAGGGTTATTTTAGCCCCACCTCTCGGGTTGACTGGTAGCAAGCAGTCCATTGCTCACTTTCAGAAGCACTAATGGGCTTGTTCTAGTGGGGACTCAGGGCAGCTCTTGGCAGACAGCAGGAAGCAAATGGAAACGATCACCTCCTTTTTCTGTCCGGCTTTTAACTGTACAGTTTCCTGAAGGTACAGACTTCCTAGCCCCTTCTGGTACAATGTGCACATGCTTCCTCTTTTAAAGGAAATGCAGGTGATAGAAAGACTAACTAAGCTCATAACTATTGAAGTAGGGGGGAGGGGCGGGGGGGGGGGGTGGGTTGCAGGGTGAAAAGGAGCATACACACCTCGCTAAAAGTGTTCCAAGATTTTTACCAGGGTTTGGGGGTATCAAGCACGCAGTACACCCCCAAAGACATATTAGAGGAAGAGTTCAATGCCTTCAGAAATGAGGGGGCGATGAAGGGAAAGGCTGGCTTACGACAGGAAGTGATCACAGCAACACAGACACAGAACAGGCAACAGCCGAGCTGGCAGTGACCCCCAGGGCTGCCCCTGGAAGACTGAGCTCCAGCAACTCTATGCTGCCTTGTAGGCCAACAGCAAGCTTAAGGGAAAGTTCAGATAACAGAGGAAAAGGGACAGAGGCTTAAAGCACTGATTCTTCCTGTCCTAGGAGGTTTCTCAGATTGGCACCCTGGTCTTAAGAGGGTTACTGGACCTTGCCCTTTAAAGACCTTAAGGATATTAAAGCAGCCATTCACCTGCACAGCTGTTCCCATCCTCCTTGATCTTCCCCTTTGACATTTCAATTTTTGCTAAACAGGTTGTAAAAGACAGGATTCACAGGTCTGGTTAGCTCTTAGGATCAGACAGACAACTCGGCAAATACGTCTCCCAATCAGGTTTACATTTAATACCTGCTGCCAGTTCTCTAGCCCATGACATTTTACTCAGTAAAATCCCTCCCTCTGTCTTTCTAAATCAGTCTGGATTCCAGCTTCAGAGCTGTGTAAAAGGAATTCAATTACATTTCCAGTAGGCTCGGAGGCCAGCTCAGCGACCCACAGCACCAGAAATAATCACCAGGCCCAACAACATTTCCAAGAGCAGTTCCCTACTTTTAACGACACAAAATGTTGCGAGAAATAGGGACTTTCGTCATTTAAGACTGAACAAGCATTCATGCCTTTGACTATACCTGAGTTAACTCTGAAGGTCCAATGTGTGAGGTCTTGCCATTTTACTGAAGTTCAAATGTAGGCCCAGTGCCACGATGTTCAGGTCATTAGCTAGTAGGCTCAGCCACTCCCCAGCCTCCACATCTCGGCATGGTGTAATATTCTCTATTCCTACAAGCACAATAACTTGTAATAAGATATGGAGTTCTGGGGGGTGAGACAAGGGGCAAAAGGGTGGGGGGAAGGGAACCCAGGGGCAGTGCTTCTGATGGAAGGGAATCATATACAGAAAGTCAGAGTTCTTAGGAAAAGAGGTTGGATCTTAAGAACAGAATATAACCATAGCTCAGATGCATGACATGAGGAAAAGGAACTAATCTACAGTGCACTCCACAGAAAAAGCACTAGATGAGTAGGACTTTGTTGTAGGAATAGTCCCAGTTTCCTGGGTGAGCCTCCTGTGAACAGAAAAGTCGCTCATGTCAAAGTTAGAGGGGTGGTTAAGACATAGTATGGAAATACAGAGAACACAAGATTCAGTGGAAATGTGATCTGGGAGAGGGTGGGGAGGCTGAAACTACAGAACAAGGTGGGGATTTCTGAAAGTCTCAAGACAAAGATGCAAAAATGAAAATTTACAGATGAGAAGACATATGCTTACAAGCCAGACTGAATGCTCAACATCTCAGGACATTTTACATGGCTGCACAAGATGGGCTCCCCACTGGCTTAAAGTGACTTTCTTTACAAAGTGTCTTTTTAAGCTTCACAGTGTATAAGTACTGGATTCACTGTTGAGAAATCCTAGCTGAGCCCTCTAAATTAGCCAGAACTGCACACCTATCCAAATAAAAACACTACTGTAGAAAGTTCTGGGACCATTAACTGTAGGGTGTTAAGGCCATTCTGGGCAATACACAGGGAAGTCCCAGATCAATCCACTGGTCTCGACTAGGTGAAACCAAGGTATTATCTTTCATTGCCTCCCACCATATTCTTTGGAAGGTGAAAAATAGCACATAAACCTGGCTGACATTAAAAACACTTGCTGGATCTTAAGATTTTGAGGAAATGACTAGTTTCTACTTACCTTGAGATAACATATAACGGTTAGTAAAGGAGACATTTTAAAAATCAGGTACTAATCAAAGGGTACAGATACTGGAGACTTCTGGATTGTGATGGTTATTCACATTGAAAACACTTCTTATAGAATGCTCTTTAATACCAATTAACTGGGTTTCTGGTAGAGCGGTAGGTGTTGGTGCTATTAAAAAAATAAACATGGCCCTTACCTTCCAGGAGCTCATGGAGGCAGGGAATAGATACTATTTAAATAAAATGTATCTTAATAGTCTTCAAGGAAACTGTTGAAGGAGATCCAAAATTATTTTGATCCATCATGATATTGTCGGAATAAGAACATATACAGAATCAAATGCTTCAATTCTATCCCATTCATTCTAATGTCAACTATTTTCAAAAGGTTGAATCTATTTTTTCTTCCAGATTTGTAAACAGAGAAATAATTGTGGTTGATTAAAAAAAAAAAAAAAACCCTCCAAATTTCACACTTAGGGGTGTGTGGGTGGCTCAGTCGGTTGAGTGTCTGACTTCGGCTCGGGTCATGATCTCACAGTTCATGGGTTTGAGTCCCGCATCGGGCTCTGCACTGACAGCTCAGCCTGGAGCCTGCTTCGGATTCTGTGTCTCCTTCTCTCTCTGTCCCTCCCCTGCTTGCACTCTCTCAAAAATAAACGTTAAAAAAATTAAAAAAAAAATTTCACACCTAGTTAGATTCTCTTTCTTTTCTTTCAAGATTCATTGTGAGATTTCAGCAGGGTGGAGGTGGTGGAGAAGGGAGAGGAAGCAGAGAGGAAGGCCTAAGAAGCAAAACCTGGGCACCTGAGTAGCTCAGTCAGTTGAGTGTCCGGCTCTTGATTTCAGCTCAGGTCATGATCTCATGGTTTGTGAGTTCAAGCCCTGCGTCTGGTTCGGAGTGCGGAGTCTCCGCACTGGTCCCAAGTGCGGAGCCTGCTTGGGATTCTCTCTCTCCCTCTTTCCCTGCCCCTCCATTGCTCATGCTCGTGCTCTCTGAAAATAGACTAAACAAAAACAAAAACAAAACAAAACAAAAACCTCTGGAGCCTGTGGCAATGACAATGTCTTAAGGAAGGCTGTATCTAGGCAAACATGTCTATTTCCTCACTCCCTGGAGGTTCAGACAGGTGCTCAGGAATCTCAGCTCCGACCTTGGCTGAGTCTCAGCTGTTGAGCCCAAAGTCAGAATCTGGCAAAGTAGCTCTCAAAATGTGGTCTGAGGGGAGCCTGGCTGGCTCAGTTGGTAGAGCATGCGACTCTTGATCTTGGGGTTGTGATTCAAACCCCATGTTGGGTGTAGAGCTCTATTAAAGAAGAAAAAAAGTGCCCTGAGGCCTGCCAGGAATTCCTGAGACCCTTTCAGGTCTCCAAGAAGTCAAAGCTATTTTCGCTAATACTAAGAGGTAGGTCAACTGCTTTTCTCACTGTCACACTGTCATGGGTGTGCACGGTGTAGGATTCGCCAGGCTACATGACGGGATACTGTGACAACCTGAGTGCAGAAGCAGATCTGAATCCTGCTAGCCTCTACTAAGCCACACGTGAAAGAGATTTACAGAAATGTAAAATGATGTCATGTTTTTGTTTTGGAAGACAGTTTTCTAAAAATATTGTTTTAAAAAAAATATATATATATATAAACAAGAAATATATTTGCTATTTTTAAAGGAATTAACTAAGTATTTAAGGGACTTCTCAGTTTTAATTTCTCATCTGGTAAACATCAATGGATAAAATCCACATAACCCCAAACACTCTTCAAACGCTCTGGAGTGTGAGGGTCCTGAGGTGAGCGACCTGGGAATCGCTGCTCTGGCAAAACGGCTGCACAGGACGCCATCACCACCGAGAGCCGGACACAGGCCTTTTGGCCAAAGCTCCTGCACAATCGCTGTGATTCCTCACACACACTTTTTTGAGAACTTCAGATGCCAGATTTATCATAAAGACAGCAAAGCAAAAGTAACCACGCGCTCTCCCCCTCTCCTTTCCCCCTTAATTCCATTTCAAAATCTGGAAGAGAGGCTTAGCATAGCACAGAGTTAACACTGCACATCATTCTGCGACCGACCAACGCACTGCACTCTAAGGGGCTCTGAGGAACAGATCAGAGCTGTGGCACATCTGGACATGGAGCAGGACTGCTGCAATGTCACTTACAGAATTATATGGGCACTTCAGTTCTGAGATGAAACCTGCAAGTCACTGCCTTTGACACTCAAACCAGAACTGAAAGCTTTCACCAACAATCAGTGATGACTAAGAAAGCCCAAACCTACCTTTGAAACCTCTGGGTTCGTGTAGTCTAAAAGAATATGGTTTTGTCTGGGATTCACATACCGCTCTTCTTGAATGGAGCTACTTTAAGTTGAAACTGTTAAGACTGATGCTTGGGCAAAAACACTGATCTCATCATGATCTGCACAAACATGAAGAGGCCCAAGACACTGTGTGAGGTGGTTTCTGCATTCTAGTACCTGGCGGAATGGTCAGTTCTTCAAGATCATCTTCGAGGTGACAACTAAGACTGTGGGCAGATCTGTGGATGCTGGTAACATTCAGCAACACTGAGCCTGAAGCCAGAGGAGCCTTCTGCTTTAGCTGTCATTATGGGGACAAAATTCACAAGCCAGCTCAGACCGTCAAAGAAAGCGTTTATTACCACAGAGGAAACCAGGAGATGCTGGAGCCCATGCCCGGCGGCCTGAGCAATGTGAGTAATCAGGGAGAGGGGGCAGCAGGTGGGAGCCTCATGAATCATGTCTGGGTAGTCTCTGAACCTGGCTCGGGCCAGGAGACACTTTGGCTGGGCTTGTGTGTATAGCTCGGGGAGGTCAGCTTTGACAAGCAGGCTTCTGCCCGGACAAAGCAAAGGTCAGCCAGAATCAAGGGTAACAGATGCATAGACACCACCTTAAAACGGAAATCAAATTAGGCTTATTACATCAGAAGTGCATTTGACCTGGATCATAAAACAAGAGGGAGAAGGGAGCACTGGGCCCTAGCAGATAGCCTGTCTTTGAGATAAGATGCTTTTGAAAGTTAAATATTGGCAGGGCCTTCCCCCTTGCTAACAGCGAGCAGCATACAATCTCCAAGCCAGCTTTAAAAGCTACTGTAAACTTTGTTATCTGTTATTATTTGGATTTTGAACAAAATTGATGGAGTAGGAACCAGTAGAGGAATCCTGTTTGATCTGGAAATTTTCAGTGGAGAGTCCAAAAGGTCGAAGAACCAAGTTTCCAAGATCTTTTAGTTTACCTGCAATGTAAAAGTGGAAATTCAAATAAATATGGGGAATAAACAGATGCAGGAAGACCTTGACTGATCCTGCCTTCCTATCTGATTACAAAATATAAAGAACATCTCTCTTCAGTTAAAGAAACTCCCGCTTTTAAAATTATGAAAACTTTAGCCCCCTCAGCAGTGTGGTCACACTTTAGGGCCACCCATCCCCAAGCCTTTTTTTTTTTTTTTTTTTTTTAAGTTTATTTGGAGAGAGCAAGTGGGGGGGGGGGGGGGAGAGAGAGAGAGAGAGAGGGAGACACAGATTCCAGAGCAGGATCCAGGCTCTGAGCTGTCAGTGCAGAGCCCGATGTGGGGTTCGAACTCATGAACTGTGAGATCGTGACCTGAGCCGAAGTTGGACACCTAACCGACTGAGCCACCCAGGCACCACCCCCAAGCCTGTACTTTGTAGATGATCTTCCTGTCCAAACAGGCCAGGACCAACAAAGGACACAGGCCCTGGGATGAGTGATGGCCAAAGCGACTGCTGCTCCCAGGGGGGCTGAAAGCATACTGCCGAGCCCCAGGGCCTGGTGCTAAGGGTGGTGGCCCCTCCAAGTCTGTTCTCTGTGGAAAAAGCAGCAGCCACCTGCTGCATCCAATTCCACTCAGCAGACTTCTACTGAGCCAGGGTTCACACTGAAGAGCTTCCTGCTTTACTAGGGAAAGCCTTAGCTTCTACACCAAACTCGCTGCTTCTCAGGAAACAGGGGTTCTTATTCCTTTGATGGCACCACCCACCTCAATAGTCCAGTCTCTTCTCCCTAAGATTCGGGCTTTACTCATTAATCACAGGTGCATTCACGTTTCAAAAACCAAAATTGAGACACGTGGTATAAACAAGGAGTTTTATGTGGATTCTACATATAAGAGTGCCACAGAGTTTGTATGTCAACAGCTGGAGATTTATAGGGACTTATGGGGCAATGGGATGGAATATTTGAAGGTAGGAGCATTTTGGAAAATCTTTGGCTGGAACAGGTGAATACACAGTTTCAACTCTTTCTGAACAATTGTTCTTGCAGGTACACTTCCAATGGAGAGGAGCGTGGGGGTAAAGGGGAAGAAGCCCCTAACTGTCAGAGCTATGGGTTCCTTCCCACCGTCCCACTTGTTAGCAGCTTTCTCTCTCTGAGGCCTCCCACCTTGAAGCAAAGCCCAAGCAGAGAACTTACAGATGCATGGCCTTCACATGTCAAGGCCTTTTCTAGTAACTCGTTGAAAGAACTTTTGGTCTCAGTCTAAGACTTATCCCCCGGAAGCTCTCAGACCCAGGCTGACCAGTCTCCAGACAGGCTTCCCAAACTTAAACCTGGATCACACATGCTGAGTATGCCTGTTTGAGGAGAGGCACTGGCAGCCCATCCCCACACCCAGGTGCCGTCCAGAGCACAGCCTCAAGTGGATGGATGCCCAGGTAGGGGCCACAACAAACAAAGGAGGGGGCATCCTCAGGTAAGCATGAGTCATCCAGGACCTCGGCGGTCTGTCCTGGGGTTGAGGAAGGAGGGCAGGGGGGAAACACACATTTAAAGAAGCCAACTAAAAGGTCACTGCTGGCACAACCCTTGGCTCTTCTGACATGGAGTGAATGAAAGGAGAATGAATCTCAAGGGATGGTCACACCACGCTTCCCAAAAGCAGCAGCGCCATCTGGCAGCCTCCTCTGTTAGAGGGCCACTCTGGACTGGCGACTGAGCCCCAGGTGCCCCCTGGATGGAGGTCTTGCTGCAAGCCCATCTCACTGCACAGCAACCCGTGAGAGCGCCAACTGTACGGGCTCTGCCATGTGATGCAATGGGAGCTACAGACTTCGGAGATGCTCTCGGTCTAGTGGGGAGGCAGACACAGGAGCGAGGTGCGCCCCGAGCCCCGGGGGAGGAGCTCTCCGCCTGTGCGGGGGTGAGAGGCACCTCAGGAGAGACTACACTGCAGCGCGCTGAAGAACTGAGAGGGGCAGGACGCTGGCATGCCACTGTGTTCCGTGGATGGCAAGGGGACAGGACTTTAAACTGCAGATGGAGAGGGACAATTAGGGCCTTCTGCAGGTTCTCACTTTGCTTGCCCTGCTGAAGAAGATGCCCACCACAGTGAGCCTTGTACTTTTAGCTTAACTGATTCTCTGGACGGCACTCATGAAAACGTGCTTCCCCAGATGCCCTCTGCCGACACCTGCATGTCCCAGTCAATGACCGACTGAGCTCGGTAGGGGCAGACCAGGTGCTCTGACAGGTGAGTGGGGCTCCCCAATGGCTTTGCTGGAACTTTCTGAGCACTACATGCTGGGTGAGACTTCCTACTCCGCTTCCCTCTATCCTCCACAGCCATCTGACAGCTCCCACCCCTCTGCCCCACTTCCCCTTCCAGGTGTTTCCCCGATGGGTTTCTTGTACATCTAATCCGATCCTGCTTCTGTTTCTCTGAGGACTCAGCCTGCACACAGGCTATCATTCTCCTTCCTTCCGTTCTCGGCCTTTCTAACATTCCGCAATAGTTTTACTATGTGATCTCCAGATCAGAATGTGGGAAGTTCTGCCTGCTACGTGAGACAATGCACACAAAGTGCTTGAGACACCTGATAAAGACACGATGAAAAAGTCTCCATGTTAGAGACGACCTGAGGTTCCCAGACTTGAATCTGACCAACAGTCCTAAGTTCACAAGTGTGGCATCTCGCTGTGTGGTAGGGAGGCAGAGACAGGAGACAGTCACTTCACCAGAATAAGCTGAGATACGATGGGGAAGACAAGACACACACACACACACATAAGCCAGTTCACAGGGAAGCTGAGATATGAGTGCCAGGAGAGTCAGTAAGAAGATTCCTTCCTGGGGGTGGGGAGGGGGGAGCCCTGCCAGAGCTTCTCGTGTAAGAGTGTCCATGCGAATCATCATCAGAGGACAGACAGGACTGTAGTCATTTGAGACAGAGGGAGCGGGCAGGGCTGGCAAAAATGGTTTGGATAAATGTATAGAGAGGGGTGGGCAAGGGCAAGCAATGTGTCCAGTGGGCTCAGGCAGGTTCTTATGAGCCAGGCCAGAGTCTATGGTTCTTGTGCCACGGGGAAGGCCACTGAAGATTTGAGAACTGAGCTTTAAGGGTTAATAATGCTGTGGCAAAGGAAGAATGAAAAGGAGAGCCTGGAGGTGGTCCTGACAGAAAGTTAGTGCAACATTCTGGGAAAGCAGCCATTTATTTATTCACTGAACAAATATCTGAATGCCTATAATGCTAGGTAAAGAAGTTCTGAGGGGTGCAAGGCTGGCTCAGTTGGTGGAGCGTACAACTCTTGATCGCGGGGTTGCGAGTTTGAGACCCACACTGGGTATACAGATTACTTAAAAATAAAATCTTAAAAAGGAAGAAGAAAAAAAGCTCTGAAATCAGACTGAGGCCAGTGAGAATATAAGGGAACAGAGCAAAACATTATGGTAGAACCAATGATTTTTTGGTTGAAAGATGATTGAAAAATGCATCTTTTGCTGTTTATGGTTACAGTAGAGAAGCACCTTCGGTAGAGATCATGCTCATAAATATACTCACACTCACCCTCAGGAGTTTCCCTGCTGCTGTTTAGAGTCCGGTTGGATGCTCAGAGACTAATGCAGCTTCCTGGCCTCTCGGACAGGATCTGCCACATTAGCCTATCTGCCACCCTTTCCACTGGCTGCCAAATTGTACGCCTTCCCTATCTAGGCAGTAATCAGTCAGATTTTCTTATTTCCACTTGGAGCAGATCTGGCACCATCACTCAGCTGGGACGTGTCAACATGTCCGTGTTAGGATCTCATCTATTAGACTAACTGCAGGCAAAGAGAAGAGTCCCAAATTGCTTGTGCTCAGACAGGAATGTTTATGACTAGAGATTAACGCTTGTCACTGGATCCAGATCTGATAAGTGTTAGTTTCTATGCCTCCAAGCAACACTGTGTCACAATAACCCAATGGACTCTTACACATAACTTCTCCTTGGAGATACTGTGTGGCAGTCCATTCACCCTGAGGAGGGCCAGGAATGCCATTTGTTTTCACTTCCTTAAAGACAGCTGGGGTTTGGGCCCAGCAGGACACAACTGAATCCCCACTCACTGCATTTCCTCTTATGAGGCAGGAAAACTAAGCCATGCAGCTGCCTCTTGCTTTCCTTTGAGCAAAAGGCAAATCAAGCACAGAATATGGAAGATAAAATAATTCACAGCCAAATTAAATACCTACATTAGCTTTTGGGTGAAAGCGGAGGCTGAAATAAGCCTTCCCAAGAACTGTCAAAGAAGCAGGAGTGACTTTTTTTTTTTTTCTTTAAAGTTTACTTATTTAAAGAGACAGAGAGAATGCAAGTGGGGGAGGGGCAGAACAAGAAGGGGACAGAGGACCTGAAGTGGGCTCTGTGCTAACAGCAGAGAGCTGGATGGGGGGCTCGTACTCACAAACCGTGAGATCATGACCTGAGCCGAAGTCAGACACTTAACCGACTGGGCCAGCCAGGCGCCCCAGGAGTGACTCTCTTGAGAGGAGCTGGAGAAGCAGCAACCAGGGAATGAGGCAGAAAGCAGGGCAGTGAAAATCTACAAACTGATACTCTCTGAGGGAATAATGACAGCAAGGGATTGGTTTAGAGACACTCATGTGGCCAGAGCACACTGCATGTGGAGTCTCTAACGAGCATCAGGCAGAGTGGCATGAAAAGAAATATGAAAAAACGACCCTGGATTTCCATACTCACATGTATGACTTCAGCAGTTTGTTTTTTTTTTTAATGTTTATTCATTTTTGAAAGACAGAGAGAGACAGAGCACAAGCAGGGGTGGGGTGGAAAGGGGGACACAGAATCCAAAGCAGGCTCCAGGCTCTGAGCTGTCAGCACCAGAGCCTGACGTGGTGCTCAAACTCACAAACCGTGAAATCATGACCTGAGCCGAAGTTGGACGCTCAACCAACTGAGCCACCCAGGCGCCCCTATGACTTCAGCAGTTTTAAGAGACAGTGACAACGTCAAGGCTTTCTTATGACGTTGGGTGAGGGAGCTGGTTCTAGGACCCTCTACTATGCAGAGCAGAGAAGCACCTAATGCACGGAAAGAGCCAAAAGAACGTGTCAAATCTTTGCAAAGACAACGGACAGGTTACTTCTAAGTGACCTTACGTAGCTCTTGATCACGGCATCATACAAGATGGTGTTCTTAATTCAGTTCACAAATGTGCACTCGTTAGGTTGCTAGTGGCCAGGAGTGAACACCTGAGAAGCTTCAGGAATCAGGAGAGCAGAAATATGTTCCAAGAGGGTGTAAGGAGGTGATGGTATGAGTGGAAGAGCTGGGCTGGATGGGAACAAGGCCCAGGCGGTGTGCCACAGTGGCTGGGCAGGAAGCAGCCGCAGGTGCCTATGAGAGGGAAGCATTACTGGGGTTGTTCTAATGATTTATGTACTTTTTTTTCTAATAATTTTCTCAATAACAGGCTAGAAAGGGAGAAGCAAGGATGTTCACCCTTTCATTAGTCCAATTAGGATTTTTTCCTTCACGGAGGCAGCTTTATGGCTCTTTTTTCTAACAAAAAGGCAGTCAACTTACTGACAAAAGAAAAAGAAAAGAAAAAGTCAGAGATAACTGAGCAACCTTAAATAAAAAAGCTCATTTTGTTAAATAATGACCTCACTTTGTAAATGCCAATGACAAGTGGTATTGAGCAGGCTTTTAAAATCTTTAACTGCCAGTTTTTAGCAGAAGCCAGCATTCCAGAGAAACCAGCACTAAAAATTGTGTGGTCCACTGCAGAAGGCTTGCTCAGAATGTCTAGGGGTGAGATTATTCTGCCGTGAGTGGCTCCTGAGGACCCCCCAGCAGAGGAAGCACAGCCATGGCACCTGTAAGGGGGAGGGAAGAAGTCCGGAATGCTCTTGTGGGGCTGTGATTCCACTTGAAGAGTGCTCTCTCCCTTTTAGGCTCTCCTACAGTGGGGAACACCTAGAGGCAGTATCTTATTCATGATCCTTCTACTGAGTAAGGAGGTAAAGGAGTCTAGTTATTCATACTTTTCATGTTTAACAACAAACTGACATATGATTTACCAAGCAACTTAAACTGCTGAAATCCGATGAGGGGAGAAGTCATTACAGAAGCAACTGAGAATGAATTCAACTTGAATATTTCAAACGAAGGGGACAATATAAGTAAAACCCAAAGCTACAGAGACAGAAATTTTGGCTCATGAGAATCTAGAGGGACTCAGCCAGCCAGGCAAGGAGAAATGGAAGTTTTGATTCCATCGGGAGTTGACAATGGCTATAAGATTCCATCTACATCCATCCCTTCACGGTTTCAAACTGGCTCAAAGAAACAGACCCGAAGAACAACAAGGGTCTTTTCCAAGTGCACTGTGGCCACCCCAAATCTCCTCCAGCCTGAATCTGGCTCAGCTAAGTACAGATACTAGCTTTTTTCTAAAACAAAGAGTCACTGTTATTAGAATAGGTGAAAAATTCTCTTTTCCCTTTTCTTTGAAGAAAGAGTACCTCTAAAATAATTTTTTTTTTGCTCAAACAAGGTGTCAATTAGGGAAAACTGTCAAGTAGGTGTAAATTAGGGAAAGAAAGAGCCTTTTTTGGAAAAACTGGGAATGCTCCAGAAGTGTCCCCAACTCTAAAACAGTTCTTAGCAGGAGCGAGAGGTTTTGGATTGTCTAGGTTTAATGGCTTGTTCTCAATCAGTTCTGCTATCAGACTGATCCTTTGGAAACTATGTTCTCATTCTCTGGATACTGACACCTATGCAGTGGCCATAAATGGCCAAGTCCAATTTATTTTAAGATTTTTCGTTTAGGCCCACCTGATGGCAATATATTAAATTCAATTCACATAGTAGATTTAGAAAATATTCATAAGGTAAAACACAAAGCAGATCTTGAGCAGGGAAATACAAGACAGGTTATAAGCAGAATGTGCTGGAGAGCTCTCTGTCTAGGAAACTTGACTCCCTTGAGTCAAATAGGCTGTTCATGGGAAGGCTTCTCTGACCCCAACTATAAAATGCTTCGGCAAATAAGAGAAATAAACCATGAATCCATTTGACGTATGCTTCACTCACACTCCTTTGTTCTCCTCACCATTTATTCCTCATTCCTGACTTCTCATGTCTTCTCAAACACTGAAGGGACTCTCATGCCATTTTCAAAACAAAAATTCCCTTAGTTCTGACACAGTATCGGCTGGTAGTGACTATACTCTAATGAAATGAAAAACATAAGTCACTTACTCCATGAAGAAATTCAACTCTTTTCATGAAATTCATGATCTGAAATAGTTGTTAGTGGGATGCCAGGTTGAATCACATTTTACATTCTTGAAGGCAGGAAAAACTAAATAGAAGTTTAGTTTTTGAAAAGCTGACACCCTCTCTAAACCACTCTAAACCGCCTGGAGTCCAAAACAGCTCAAACTCACTAGGGCCATGGTTTGGCTCACACAACAAATGAAGGGCCCCAGAGCTATTTCTCACTGTTGTATTCTCCTCCAGCAAGTACCAAATCCTGCTGTCCCGCATCCTGCCTCCCAGCTACCAGGGCCGTGGGAAAGTAAGGGGCGCAAACTTACCTAACATCTCTGCCTTTAGCTTTTCATTACGTTCTTCAATCTGCTTAGGTAATCTCTGAGGGGAAAAGAGGAGAAACAAGAAGAGCTGGTGAAAAATCTTCTGGCTTTGTTTTGAAATTGAGCAACACACACTTAATGTGAAAGTCAGAGCAGGTGATGTACATATATATGATCCTGTTAAATACAGAAAAAAAACCCACAAATATTTGTGGGTGAGCTACACAAAGGAGTTTTGTCTGGTTCACTGCTATACTCCCAGTTCTTGGCCCAGTGGCCTGGGAAGAATCTCAATAAAAATTTGGTGAATATACACATAAAAAAATTTCTGAAAGAACACATACCAGATGTTTACAGTGGTAATATTTAGGTGGTAGGATTATAGTTTATATATTAAAAAAATTTTTTTTGGTTCATTTATATTTTTTAACTTGAAGTCCTTTATTAATATAATCTAATTTGCTAAGAAGGGGTCAGATCAATATTGGATGTTCCTAAATGATCAACTCGCTCAGGTTTTTTCAATCTTGGCAACATGATATCCTGGACTACGTAATTCTTTGTTGTGGGGGTTGTCTTGTGCGTCTTGTGCAGGATGTTTAGAGCATCCCTGGCCACTAGATGCCAAGAGTACCATCCTGGTCATGACAACCAAAGTATCTTCAGACATTGCCACATGTCCCTGGCAACCCATCCCAAATCATGCCAGCTGAAAATCACTGATCTAGATCAGAGTCTCAGATGGCTGCTTTTAGCTCTATGATCGGCCCTAAGTACTCTGCGATAACCCAGTCATAATAATTCAAAATAAAATAAATTCTTTATGCATATGACAGCTAATATAAAAGGCTTCCTTTTACAGATGGTTTAAACCTAATTTGCCAAGGATAAAGGCTACCAAGAATTTAGCCAAGATTTTAAGAACTCTATTCCTTTTCTCCATGTCAAATTAAGTCAATACTACCACCAGAGATGTTAAAAGTCACATAAAGCACTAAAAGTGGCGTCAAATTTACTTATGTATTTTAATGATCCGAATCAGTCTTTTTCTCATTGCTCCATTTTTAGATAAATAAAAAATTTGTTATTACTGAAGGAATTCATCTCGAGGGTGCAAAAACACAAAGCAAAACAAAACCCAAACCACCTAGGACATTAATGCAGGGAGATCGGTCAACATCTCTCAGGTCTGCTTGGTGGAATAATGATCTCGTGAAATGAGTGGGAAGTCCTACATGGCGGGGCCCTGCTCAAATGCTCTCAGCATCCAGACAGGAAATGTAACCTAGGAAATCAATCAGTGTAAGGCAATAGAGAGCAGCATAGTCAGCAAGGAACTGAAGAGTTCCAGCCGAATGCCAAGACACAGGAATTCAAGAAAGATCCAGTATGTCCACACCTCCCAATTTTTAAGAGGGGTCTGACTTAGATTTTCATCTAAACCTTCCCATTTTAAAATGCTGCCTTCGATGAAAAAAACGTCCCTGCCGTCTCATCTCCTGGAGGCCTGCAACCTGTGCTGTGTGCTGGTGCACACGACAGACCTCTCTGTCCTCATGGCCAGCTGGGAAGTTTGGCAGCGAAGAAGACTGTTTAATGAAGTCAGTGTTTCTCAAACGTATCTGAACATCTGTTATCTGGGAGGGCGATAATACAGACACATCCAACTCTGCAGCACGTGTGTTAGAGGGTGTACTGCTCTGCACATTAGAGACCAAGAGCGGTGTTAAAGGTAAAGGCACAGATCCAAGGTTATTTTTAAGGGGAGAACTCCAGTAATATGGAGCTAATTGACAACTGACCTAAAAATACTGTGATGTTTATTAGAAGCAAAAGGATCTACGGTGCCATGGACAAGAATAAGAGTAATTTTAAGAAAGATAAGGAGGCTAATTTGGAATATATTTAATTGGAAACATGCTGGCCATATAATAACTAGAAACTCAGTGACTGAAAAAGATGGACAGAAAACCAGAGTTTATGATCCATAACACTAAGATTCATTTTGGACTAAACTGTACAACTACAGTGGACAAGATCTGCCTAGTCCAACAATGAAACTGAGTTCTTATTAACCCTACAGATGAACAGAATGGGGATTAAATGGCACATGGTCACAAAGTTAGATCTCCCATATATTTTGTTCCAGGTGCTAGTCCATTATTCATGATCACTTTGACTCCTTAGATCGTATTTGTGATTGGTGAATAAAATGACAAAAGTGTGAAAAAAAATATATAATATAAATATATAAAAAACAGAAGGTAGTTGGGTCCCAAAGGATTATTTAAGATTCAATGAGTAGCAATACACAGAACAGAAAAAAAAAAAAAAAACCCACTTAAAAAAATTAGGTTTACCAGGATACCTGGGTGGCTCAGTCACTTAAGCGTCTGACTCCTGACTTTGGCTCAGGTCATGATCTCATGGTTCGTGAGTTTGAACCCCGCACTGGGCTCTGTGCTGACAGCACAGAGCCTGCCTGGGATTCCCTCTCTCTCCCTCCCTCTCTGTCCCTCCCCCACTTGCTATCTCTCTCTCAAAATAAATAAAATAAATAAAAAAAATTAGTTTACCATGCAAGCTTCTCTTGCTTGATGTATTGATGGATCTTTTTCTAATATGGATTTATAGTCCTCCAGGGCTTCATCTAGCTTATCAGTCTTCTCATACAACTCCGCTCTCCTCAATATTGCCCTGATATAGCTGGGGTTTAACTGAATAGCTGTAAAAAGAGAAGAAATCATTGTTACCATGAGGAAAAAGGGCCTGCACATCCTTAGCTATATCATGTTTCTTTATTAACCATCCTCCGAAGGTCTAAAAGGAAGAATCATTTGTCAAAGGCAACACCTGGCACAGGCAAACTTTTTCTTATAAAGGGCAAGACAGTAAATATCTCAGGCTCTACGGGACAGACCATCTTTTTTGCAACTACTCAACTCTGTGACTGTAACACAAAAGAAACGACAATGTATATTTATTATAAATAAATAAATGGCTGTGTTCCCATAAACCTTTGTTTATGGACATTGAAATTTGCATTTCATAATTTTCATATATCACAAAATATTTCCCTTCTGATTTCTAACCACTTAAGAATGTAAAAGCCATTCTTAGCTCATGGGCCGTACACACGCAGGTGGCAGGCTGGATTTGGGTTGATGATTATAGTTTACTAAACCCTGGTCTATACCCAAAGTCCTGTTTTCACATACCTGTCCTTCATCTAGTTCAGAACGGGCCAGAACACAGAGCCCATGTGCACAGTGCCAAAGTGAGCAAGAATCTGAAGGTACAAATGAAAGAGTTGAGGGAACAGTTTGGTGGCAGATTCTGCTATGATCCTTTTTTCTAGGCCTCAATTGACTGAGGTTACGCCTTAACTACTGAGGCTACATGTTTAGCTAAACTCCCATTGTTCCTTCAAACTTGTGTTCCAACACCTTTAGGTCACTGGTGCATAACACCCTTTCCTTTTTTTTTTTTTTTTTTTTTTAATTTTTTTAAATGTTTATTTTTGAGAGAGACAGAGATAGAATGTGAGTGGGTTAGGGGCAGAGAGAGAGGGAGACACAGAATCCGAAGCAGGCTCCAGGCTCCGAGCTGTCAGCACAGAGTTCAACATGGGGCTCCAACTCACAAGCTGTGAGATCATGACCTGAGCTGAAGTCGGACGCTCAACCGACTGTGCCACCCAGGTGCCCCATTACACCCTTTCCTTTATCCAACAACAATTGCCCTTTGAAAAATCCTCTGCCCATGTTTTGGATCAACTATATACTGTCTTTCTCCTATTCTTTTGTTTCTTTTTCTGTTAGAAAGCAATGTCATGGCTCTAGAACTTTTTTCTCTTCAAGTAATATACTCAACTTTTACTCATTCATGCTTTTAGTAACTATTTCTTTAGTACCAAATATATGCACTTCATGTAGTATTATCTCTAGAGTATAGTGGTAAACAAGCAGACAAGATCCTTCACATGAAGCTTTAAGCTATTCTAGTAGATAAGTGAAGGGAGGAAAATAAGGTAACTTCAGAGAGTGCTCAAAGACTATGAAAAGGGAATATCTGAGGGAAGCCAGCCATTTGAAAGGTGGAGTGGTTACAGAAAAAGGAGATCTGAACATCAGCAAACTGTTCCTAATTTAAATCCTTCTAACCCACACATCTCACACAAATTAAGGTTAAATACCTTCCTCCAAACAAAACAGCATATTCAGAATTAGTTCTAGCCCAACACAGTAATAGGTCGAAAGTACTTTGCTAGATTCAAAGTAGTAACACTTTCCTTCAGTATATTAAGAAGGAAATACTAAGTATACAGAAATACTAAGTATAAAGAAAAGAAAGCCAGTAAAGAAGGTGATTAATTAATGTGAAGAAAAAAAAGAGAGGAATTCATGCTGAGCATGAGTGGGACTAGATAACATACAAGCTTCCTTCTAACTCTTCAATTCTCTAAAAGAAAATACTATCCAAATATGGAAAACTGAAAAAATTTCCCAAATTAGTAATTACCTAGAAACTCATGAGAGTAGTAGGATGCAAGGAAAAGCGATCATGTGTATTCTCCAAACCAACTGTCTGGACTATTAGGAAATTTTTGAAACAAAAACAAAAACCAACCAACCAACCAACCAACCAACAACCCAATAGTGATCCTATGGCTGGGAGTGTGTCTATATGTTGGTGAGATGAAAAGACCATAATGGAACCCAGGTAGCAGACAGTAAAGTCTCGGTTCACTGTGTAGAATCTGAAAATGTAATTAAAATGATGGCAAATAGGTTTGGAGGAATTATTACAAGTGAAGAGAGTACCAGTTCCCCAATAGAAGCTGCCCCCCACTGTGCTGCCTCTCTCTCCACAAATACACAGATCCAGATGCCCTAGCAGCAGTTAAAATCTTCAATTTCAATCTCAGAAAGTAATTCAGACACTACAGAAGTGAATCCTGTTCCCATGGGTTTCTGTTGCCAAGGTAGCTCTTTGAATTTTTCTTCACATATTTACTAACACAGGATAAACTGACAGAACTATCTATTCAAAAGCATGTATACTAAGGTGACTGCTATATAGTACCTCCAAGAAGGCTGAACTATAAAGCTTCTTCTTTTAAAGGTCCCAGAATAAGGGTACACACACGTACAAGTACAGTTGATCTTTGAACAACGTGGGGGTCAGGGGTGCTGACCTGTTTACCAGAAGCCTTACCAGTAACAAACAGATGATTAACACATACTATGTATATATGTTATATACTGTATTCTCACAGCAATGGAAAGCTAAACAGAAGAAAGTATTAAGATATCATAAGAGAAAATACATTTAGAGCACTTTACTGTATTTATTGAAAAAACTCCACGTATAAGTAGACCCATGCAGTTCAAACCTGTGTTGTTCAAGGGTCAACTACACATATCTGACTGACTCTATTTGTTCAGCTGAGGTAATTAATGCTCTCATATGTTAACATACAACAAGACTAAAAAGTTGTACCTTTGTTGCAGTCACCGATGGCCATCTCTTTCTTGTCCTAAAAGTAAACAAAACATTAATGTGTCACTCTAGTTCTATCTTAATAGTTCAAAGAGTCAATAACATACACTGATCATTAATAACTGCTTGTGGAGATGCACAATACTCTTCAAAGACATCATGTGAAAACATGCATGATATTTCCAAGCTAAAATTCAAACTAATGGTGACAGCTCTGATGTAAAAGATTTGTCTAGCAACAAATTATTCATAGTTTCTTCCTAACACCTTTAAAGATTGTTGCAATTGACCTATTATATTTGCAAGGCACTTCACATTAGAATGCTGATATTGAGAAAAGGTTGTGATCAATGAGCAGGGCAAATGATTGACATATGAATAACTATTAATAACCCTCCTCTTTGGCTAGCTGTTGTATTCTCACACCCAAAGTGGTATCTTCCAGAAAGTATGCATTATGGACACACACTGTGGCTTATCGTTAGTCTCGGTTGTAAATCTTAATTTATCCACTGATGAAATAAAAATACAAAACAATTCATGAAATAAGATATCTAACTAATTAAACTTGCTGAATCTAGAAGAATGGCATAGTGGAAAGAACACTGGATGTCAAAAGAACTAGACTGGAAATCCAGCTCTGACACTAACCTATTTAACTCTTCAAGCAATGTCTATTTTCCCCAAATCAGAAGTTTTCTACAATATTTCAGAAATTTTAATTCAAATAAATGTTCAATACTTCCTATAATGGCTATTGGAGAAAACACTAAATATTTTACACAATATTTCAGAGCAATTTCTATTGAACTGGGTTTCAGAATTCAATCAAAAACAATTCCAGGAGTGGGGAGTGACTGCCTAATCGGTACAGGATTTCCTTTTGGGGTCACAAAAAAGTTCTGGAACCAGACAGTGGTGATGGTTACATAATATTGTGTATATATTTAATCATACTGAATTGTACAGTTTAAAATGGTTAAAATGGTCAGTTTTATGTTATTTTGCATTTTACCCACAAGGAACAAAAAAGGTTTCAGAGTCATCTGGGAGTCCCTAACTATATTATCTCTCTTCCAATGTTCATCATAACAATTTACATATTAAAAGCTCTATGAAGTCCCGTAGTAAAGATATCTGTATACTTTTGTGTAAGTCAGTATTTCCCTAACTCACCATATTTGCATAAATCTAAAACACACAATTTCATATTAAATTTTTTTTTTTTAATCTTAAATGTTTTTTTATTTTTGAGAGAGACAGAGACAGGCTGTGAGTGGGTTAGGGGCAGAGAGAGAGGGAGACACAGAATCCGAAGCAGGCTCCAGGCTCCGAGCCATCAGCACAGAGCCCGACGTGGGGCTCGAACTCACAGACTGTGAGATCATGACCTGAACTGAAGTCGGAAGCTCAATCGACTGAGCCACCCAGGCACTCCTTAAAAAAAAATTTTTTTTAATGTTTTTATTTTTTTTTGAGACAGAGGGAGACAGAACATGAGCAGGGGAGGGACAGAGAGAGAGGGAGACACAGAATCTGAAGCAGGCTCCAGGCTCTGAGCTGTCAGCACAGAGCCTGACGCGGGGCTCGAACTCACAGACTGTGAGATCATGACCTGAGCTAAAGTCGGACGCTTAACCAACTGAGCCACCCAGGCGCCCCCACAATTTCATATTTTAAAGTTTCTAAAATAGGAGTAAATCTTTACAACTTATGTGTATATTGGTGGTATTCTTTGTGCCCCTAAAAAACCGCTAAGTGGCAATGCACCTTATCAATAACCAGCCCCTGCAGATCAAGGAATTATGGCATTTTACTCTGGAATCCTTTGTTTGAGGCTTATAGTCTACTAACACCTCAGGGCACCCAGGTATTGTCTGCTGCTAAGAGTGGCAGTCCAAGGTGTTGTGTATTAGGGGCGCCTGGGTAGCTTAGTCAGTTAAGCATCTGACTTCAGATCATGATCTCACGGTTTGTGGGTTCAGGTCCCACATGGGGCTCTGTGCTGACAGCTCAGAGCCTGGAGCCTATTTCAGATTCTGTGTCTCCATCTCTTTGCCCCTCCTCCAATCACAATTTGTCTCTGTCTCTCTCAAAAATAAAATAAACATTAAAAAAAAATTTTGTTTTAAGTGCCATGCAATTAAATACTCAGAACCTATTTGCCATCGTTTCATAGCTTACATAAGTCACACACACACACACACACACACACACACACACACACACACACACACCACATTGTATATAAGGACAGTTTTAAAAATGTAGGGCTTTGTCTGCTCTTGTGTAGCCAGGCCTAGAGCTGAAACTCTGCCCTAACTCCAGCTGGCCTTTACTCACCAGATGTGAAATGTAAAGCCTGGTCAGTGTTGTTCAGTCAGGGATGCTGAGCCTACCTTTCAGAAATCCTAAAAGCAGTTAACCCACCACTTCTTGAAAAACTCAGAATATGCTCCTTATATCACTTCCAGTGCATTAATCCTGGAAGTTTTCATGTTTCTAATTTTAGAATCGTAAAATATTAAGAGTACAACTTAAAAGAATAAACAACTGTGCTAACAAAGCTATCCTTTGTATAGGAAACAGTCACAGAACAACTCTCTTTTGAGTTCTTCTCAGATGTGACAGACAAAAGACTAGCAAGACCATACCTTTTCCTAATTCCAAGAACCTGGTCAATGATACTAGTTCAACCTAGGCAGTATTAGTAACTTGGCAACTGTGGAAACAAAGAATTCCAAATCTCAGGAGCCAAATGGGTATGATGCCTTTTCTCTGAAATTCAAGATAACCCTGATGTTATTTCACAATGACAATTTCCAGTCTGAGAATGTGGCAAGATGTCTCCAGGAAGCAAAAGCAAAAGATTTTTCCAGCTAAGAGTAAAAACTGTTAGGTGTGAATTCAGGTCAATGGTAGAAATATATGAATGAATACTGTTCTAAGTAAACTAAATTATTTTATTTCTTCAAACAAAAAATGTCTGCATACTCTAGAATTCTTTCTTTGCCCATGCCACATGAATCACTCTAAAATCACCTTGGAAATTGAATCCACTAATCAAACATACAGGTTTAAACATACCAAAAACCCCCCACCTTTTTTCATGTCTAATTACTGAAGTAATCCCCACCCTACCCCCTTAAAAAAAAAAAAAAAAAAAAAAAAAACAAACACCCTTACTCATCCGAAGTGACTTTGGTAGAGGCACTGGAGAATTTCTGGCAACAAGATAAAGTGACATAGATACCTGATCTAAACAAACAAAAAACTACTTACGCCAATCCTGACCATGTTTTGTGGTTGCTTAAAGGTATGCTAAATAACCCGCTCTTTGAGCTTTGGATATAAATAGCCAGAATTTTAAATAATCGGTATGGCTTTTTTCAAAACTCTCACATCATTTCAATCCACTAAAATAGACTATGTTGACTAAACAGTAATAGCAGATAAATCAACAAGAAATCTAACTTTTAATACCAATATAACACAAAACAAATAGAACTGTACTCTTCTCTACACTCTTGTGGTTCGAAGTTCTCAAACCGTTGGAGATATAAAATGCATTTGAACTTTCCCGGACACTTACTTCACACTTTAGGGGCCTCTCATCTTAACTGTTGGATTTCTGCCTGTGTCCATACTTTTGACAGAAAATCAGAATCCTAGGAATAAGCATTTTGAAGTGCAGAGTTTTAATCAGTGTTTCCCTGTCCCTTTGAGTCTTTATCTAGAATTCCAGAGGCCTAAAATAAACAGCTGCAGCTATTCCAGGATATATATTACTTGGTTTTTTGCTTGAGTAACCTGCCCTAGTTTGGTGGAGAATTTGTCAGTGTTCCTCCCATGAAAGCATTCGATCAACCTCTCCAACAAGGAATGTTAAGAGTAATCTGACTCAAGTGTTTTCCTTTAAACAAACAAACAAAAACATTTATTTTGAGATAGAGGGAGGGAGGGAGGGAGGGAGAGGGAGAGGGAGAGGGAGAGGGAGAGGGAGAGAGAGAGGGAGAGAGAGAGAGAGAGAGAGAGAGAGAGAGAATGAACACATGCGAGCAGGGGAGGGGCAGAGAGAAAGGGGGAGAGAGAATCCCAAGCAGGCTCCATGCTAAGCGTGGAGCTGGACACGTGGCTCGATTCCATGACCATGAGATCATGACCTGAACCGAAATCAAGAGTCAGATGCTCAACTGACTGAGCCTCCCAGGCACTCCCAGATACTTTTCTATCTTCCCTGTGCCCTTTACATCAGGGAAATACATGGGCAGGACAAGGGAGGCAACTTTAAGCCCCTGTGTTAGTTGTTCGTTTTTTTTTCTTTTTTTAAAGATTTTATTTTTTAGTAATCTCTACATCCAAGGTGGGGTTCGAACTCACAACCCTGAGATCAAGAGTTGTAGCCCCCATGCTAGTTTCGGAACAAAAGCTACCCTATGAAACACTGCAAGTTCATGTACTTCTTAAAAAGAAATGGTCAGGGGGCAGCTGGGTGGCTCAGTTGGTTAAGTGTCCAACTCTTTATCTCGATTCAGGTCATGATCTCATTGTTCCTGAGTTCGAGCCCCATGCTGGGTCGGGCTCCACACTGATAGTGCAGTGCCTGCTTGGCATTCTCTTTCCTTCTCTCTGCCCCATCCTTGTGCGCATATGCTCTCTCTCTCAAAATAAATAAATAGAAACTTTTAAAAAGAAAAAAGAAAAAAAAGGGTTAAAAACACATACCTGTTTCATCCTTGCAGCAGCTCTATTTGAAAACAGAATAGACCTGTCTTTCTGGAAGCAGGATGGGCACATCTGAAGGGCTTGACTATAAGAACTCTCAGCTTCTATATAATCTGAAGATAAGGTAAAAGAGGTCATTAAGATTTTGTCCCTGCTATTATTGTATGCCATAGTATCTCAGAATGCATAGCTTTCCATTCACAGAACAAAAGTCTCAAACAGAATGTTTTGTATGTTTAACTTTCATTTGGCTTACCCATTTAGTAAGGAATGTTGAAAGGGGATTAGAGAACTGGACAGATGAAAGAGACTAAAGTTGGGATTAATGGCTTAAGATAAAAAAAATTCTCTGTATGTATCTTCATTAAAGACATTGTGCTTTTATGGAGTCACCAGCCAAAACTGCTTCTCTGAAATGCTTGGAGACACATTTTATGGAGCTAAAAGCAACAATGTAAAAATCAGTGGTTGACTAAAGACCTAAAGAGAAAATGGTGATAAATTTATTTATTCGCTGCTATGCACAGAATTACATGGTCAGGGCACTAAAAGAAAATTGTCTGTTCACTCCTTTCTCAGGTTGGAAATATTTAACACTAAAATACAAAGAGATATGCTTTCAAAATTAGAAACATTAGTTCTCTTAGAAAAAAAAAAGTGATGATGACTAAACAGAAAGAAAACAAAATTTAACTTTAAAAATAACTAGAGAGGAAAATGTTACTACTCCTAGTTTTCTAAAGCATACACATTTTACATGTGATAGAATACTACTGTAAGATCACATAGTTCCCCCAAAATATCCGAATGAACCCAAGTTATTCCTAAGCAAATGTAAAAAATGCAGAAGGACATGGAGAACATCTCTCTACTTAAGGCAGCCAAAGAAAAGGGCACATGAAAGACCAGCCAAAGTATAAGCAAAATACTTCCCTAGGCCACACTGGAACCACGGGGCCAGTTTTTACAGCATCATTACAATTGAGGAACAGGGATCCTGTTTTTACATTAATGAAGGCAGCAGCCTTTTAACCTTGCAGGATAGTTTTCCAATGCATCATTTGAAGAGTCTGCCCTCCTAACTTTTAGATCTATAGTGGATTACAGAAAAGAAAAAGTATGCCTGTGCCAAGAGACATGTGGTAATTGATCACTATCAGGTGAGAATGATCTGGACCTGGTGAAAAACAAAATTTCAAGGTGCTGGGAAGCAACACTGTATTGTTAGTAGTTTAGGTCTGCTAGGTGTTCCCAAATGTTCTCCGGTGTTTCTTCACACTCTGAAACAGAATGAGGACGCAAATGATTAGACATCGGTGCCTTACCTCCTTTCTTTTTTTTTTTTAATGTTTATTATTTATTTTGAAAAGGAGAAAGAGGGAGAGGGTTGAGAAAATCCGAAGGAAGCTCTGTGCTGTCAGTGCAGAGCCCAACGCAGGGCTCAATCCCATGAACTGTGAGATCATGACCTGAACCAAAACCAAGAGTCAGATGCTTAACCGACTGAGCCACCCAGTCACCCGACCTTACCTCCTTTCTTAAACTGCGCGTTCCCCTCCTCCTTTAGTCTAGTGCTCTCTTCTCTTCTCTTCTGCAAGAGATCAATTACATCATTTCTCACAATGTTATAAGTGAGCAAAAAGGTTAGTTTTCATTAGGCTTTCAACAGGAAGTAACTGATTTTGTTTTTTCAGCTTGACTTTTGAAAACTGGGTCAGTTTTATCTAAATCTCAAACAGATACAGAAAAACACCTGACCATCTGGCAAATCATCAATTGCATTCTTGATATTTAAAACACAAAACCTGGGTTTCCGGTTTTTAAATATTTTGCATGTAATAGTAATTTAGGTATCATTTAATTTCTCTTTACTCAAAATAAAACTAAACAACATACCCACTGGCATGCACACCTCTGCAAATTCAAATTCTGAATCTGCTACTTATTAAATGTATTTTGGACAAGTTCCCGATCCTTCTAAGCCTTAGTTTCTTCCTCTAAAGAATGAGGCTTTATAGTTTTATGGATTAAAGTGATAAGGTGCATAAAGCACCCAATACACTGCCTGGCAAATAAGGGCACAATAAATACGAGCTATTACTTTTCTGCAAAATAAGTAATTCAATATATACTGAACTACAAGTGTGGTTTACGTGATAAAGATGACCTACAGAATGCTGGTGTGTTACAGGGAACAAAGCCCATCTGCAGGGTCAGGGCAATATTCTGTTAACAGGATAACACAAAGAAGTCTGAAGAAACCGAGATAAATAAATCTTTAGTTTCTGAGCTGCTTCTAACAACTCAGAAATTCACACAGATGGCCAAGCACCCATCATACTCAAAGGCAGAGTGAATGTTATTCTGCAAAGATGGCACATGCTATCCCCATGTGCTTTGCTTCCAGCCCTAAACATCTTAGCAATACGGTCGGCACAAGCAGAACTGGCAGAAGTGACTGCCTGCCACCTTCTGAAAGAGCTTGAGAGAGAGAGAGAGAGAGCGAGCGAGCAAGTGCACA
The DNA here is from genome assembly GCF_024362965.1 of Panthera pardus. Lineage (NCBI taxonomy): Eukaryota > Metazoa > Chordata > Mammalia > Carnivora > Felidae > Panthera > Panthera pardus. The sequence continues at coordinate 51,081,282 of NW_026526765.1, read as the reverse complement.
CATGCAACTGAGGGAGAGGGGCAGAGGGAGAGAGAGAAAGAATCTTAAGCAGGCTCTCTGCTCAGCACAAAGCCTGACACAGAGCTTGAACCCATGACTCTGGGATCATGACGAGAGCTCCTGACTAAATAAAAACTTCAAAGGGAGGAAATACAGTCAGCAGCTTATTTCATGCACAGGAAAAGCATGGAGCCTAAACAACTAGGACTCTTCAGATTAGGAACCAAAGAGGGGCACCTGGCTGGCTCAGTCAGTTAAGCGTCTAGCTCTGTATTTCATCGCAGGTCATGATCTCACGGTTCATGAGATGGAGCCCTGTGTTGGGCTGTGTGCTGCAGCGTGAAGCCTGCTTGGGATACCCATTCTCTCTCATTCCCCCCTGGTCCTCACAATAAATACATACATACATACATACATACATACATACATACATACATACATACATAAATGCTTTAAAAAATGTATATATAAAAAAAGATTAGGAACCAAAGTAAAAATATGTCTATAGATTTGTAAATACACTGTTGAGACCAGGGTGCTTCCCAAATACATTATTATACTCTAGATGATGAAGCTGAGTAAAGAAACTAAAAGATGAGTATAAAATCAATCTCATTTTTATGGTATCTACTATGCGTCAGATACACGACAGACACAGTAATTCATTCTAAAATATAACATATCTGGAACAGGGCTATTCTAAGGGAATACAAGAAAATAATATGGGTGATGGTGATGGGAATCAAAATATAAGAATATGGTCACACTTCGTTACCTAGTATTACCTAGGAGAGAGGTCATAATGTTCTCTATGGTATCACAATTTATGGATGCAAGCAAAAAAGACTGTATCTTAGGTAAAAAAAATTTGAATGTTTCTATTTATTTTTGAGAGAGAGAGAGAGACAGAGCATGAGCAGGGGGCAGGGGCAGAGAGAGGGGGTGACACAGAATCTGAAGCGGGCTCCAGGTTCTGAGCTGTCAGCACAGAGCCTGATGCAGGGCTCGAACTCACAGAATGTGAGATCATGACCTGAGCTGAAGTCGGATGCTCAACCAACTAAGCCACCCAGGCGCCCCAGGTAAAAAAAATTTTAAAGAGGGAAGATTCACTGGAAAGATACTGGTACTCACAGAATCACTGGGAGGCCTAAAAACACAGGCTTAGAAAATGGGCAGGATTCAAGGCAGCTCTGTTAAGTCAAGAAGCAAGAAAGCATTAACTGTCTATTTATTTATTTATTTATTTTCCGGGGGGGGGGGGGCGCGGGCAGGCGGGGGAGCACAGAGCGAGAGTGAGAATCCCAAGCAGGCTCCACATCATCAGCACAGAGCCCGATGTGGGCCTGAACCCACGAACCACAAGACCATGACCCGAGCCGAAAGCAAGAGACAGACGCTTAACTGTCTGAGCCACCCAGGCTCAGTTAGGCTTCCCTAACTGTCTTTTAGTGTAAGGGCTGTAATAGGGGCAAATAAATCCTAACTATTTCCTTTTCTTTGCCCCAATCGAAATTCAAAGTATTGCTTAGGAGCATCCAATAAGCCAAGCATAGCTCACATGCCTTGGCTGTCAGAGAATAGAATGAGGAACACGGGGTAAGGCCACTGAACAAGACTACAATGCAGAAGAATTCTTCCAGCTAGGAAGGGGAGTTGGATGCTGGAAGCAAAGAAAACTCCGTAACAAATTCGGCTAAAAGTTTTTTCAAGAAGACATACAGATGGCCAACAGACACATAAAAGATGCTCAACATTACTAATCATCAGGGAAATGTAAATCAAAACGAGACATCATCTTACACCTGCTAGAATGGCTAAAACCAAAAAGATAAGAAATAACTTGTGAAGAAAAGGAACCCTTGTACACTGTTGGTGGCAATGTAAATTGGCACAACCAGTGTGGAGGTTTTCAAAAAACAGCCATGATATGGAAGCAACCTAAATGAATAGATGAGGAAGATATGTTATATAGACACAGTGGAATATTATGCAGCCATAAAAAGGATGAAATAGTGCCATTTGAGACAATATGGATGGACCTAGCAGGTATTATGCTAAGTGGTATAAATCAGACAGAGGAAGACAAATACCATATGATTTCAGTCATAAGTGGAACCTAAACAAACAAAAACAAATGAATCAACAAACAAAAAGCAGAATCAGACCTATAAATACAGAGAACTGGCAGCTACCAGTGAGGAGGGGTGTAGGGGGTTGGGCAAAACAGGTCAAGGGCAGAGGGAAATACAGGCTTCCAATTATGGAATGAATAAGTCACAGGATTAAAAGGCACAGCATAAGGAACATAGTCAATGATATTATAATAGCAATATGTGGAGACAGATGGTAGCTACAATTGTGGTGAACATAGATAGCATAATGTATAAACTTGGTGGATCACTATGTTGTACACCTGAAACTAACATAACATAGTGTGTCAACTATACTCAAAAAAAGTTATTTCAACCCTGAAGAGCCAAAGCAACCCTGACAAAGAAGAACAAAGCTGGAGGCATCATGGTCCGATTTCAAGCTATATTACAAAGCTATACTAATTAAAATAGTATGGTATTAGCATAAAAACTGACGCATAGATCAATGGAACACAGAGGCAAGAAATAAATGCATGCATATGCAGTCAATTAATTTATGACAAAAGAGCCAAGAATATACAATGGGGAAAGGACAGTCTCTTCAATAGATGGTTTTGGGAAAACTGGACAGCCACATTGTGAAAGAATGAAACTGGACCACTATCTCACATTCTACACAAAAATTAACTCACAATGGATTAAGACTTTAACACCTGAAACCATAAAAAATTTCTAGAAGAGCATACAGGCAGTAAGTTCCTTGACATAGATCTTGCTGATGATTTTCTGAACCTGACACCAAAAGCGAAGGCAAAAAAAGCAAAAATAAACAAGTGGGGCCATATCAAACTGAAAAATCTTCTGCTCAGCAAAGGAAACCATGAACAAAATGAAAAGGCAACCTACTGAATGGGAGAAAATGTTGGCAAATCATATATCTAATAAAGGGTTAATATCCAAACTATATAAACAACTCATACAACTTAATAGCAAAACCAATCAGATTAAAAAATGGGCAGAAGACGTGAACAGACTTTTTTCCAAAGACATACAGATGGCCAATAAGTACATGAAAAGATGTTCAACATCATTAATCATCAGGGAAATGCAAATAAAAACCACAATGAAATACCACTCACACTTGCTAGAATGGTTATTACTTAAAAAAAAAACAAAAACAAAAACAAGAAACAAATGTTGAGGATGTGGAGAAAAGAACCCTTATGCACTGTTGGTGGGAATGTAAACTGGCACAATCACTATGGAAAATTGTATGGAGTTTCCTTAAAAAATTAAAAATGGAATTACCATATGACCCAGCAATTCCACTTCGGGGTATTTAGCCAAAGAAAATGAAAGCACTAACTTGAAGAGATATATGCACCCTTATGCTCACTGCAGCATTATTTACAATAGCCAAGATACGGAAACAACCTAAGTGTCAGTCAACGGATGAAGGGATAAATTGTGGATTGGGCCTCATTCCAGTCTCCTTCTAGCTGCCACCTTGCACCCCCACGTGTGACCACCTTATCTCAGCTGCTCTGCCCAAGACTCCCTGAGCGCTAACCCTAGTCCCCTGCTCGGTTCCATTTCTGCCCCCAAAAGATGAAAGAAACTATCACGAACCAGGGTAAACTTGCCAAACTGCAAGCAGAGTGTGCAGCTCACTGAAAGAAGGGGGACCACGGAATGGCGACAGATGATAAAAAACTTCAGTTCTCCTTAAAGAAGTTGGGGGTAAACAGTATCTCTGGTACTGAAGAAGTGAATACGTTCACAAACCAAGGTATAGTGATCCACTTTGACAACCCTAAAGTCCAGCCATTCTTGGCAGTGAACACTTTTCAACATCACAGGGCATGCTGAGACAAAGGAGCTGACAGAAATGCTCCCCAGGATCTTAAACCAGCGCGGTGCAGATGGTCTGACTAGTTTAAGAAGAGACGGGCTAAAGCTTTGCCCGCACGATCTGCGGATGGCGAAGAACCACTAGCTACCAGAGAGGAGGAGGAGGATGAAGTTCCAGATCCTGTGGAAAGTTTTTGATGAAGCTTCCAAGAATGAAGCAAACTGAACTGAGTCAGCTTCTGGAGAAGATAAAACTTGAAGAAGTTACTGGGAGCTGCTATTTTATGACTGCTTTTCAAAATTCTGTTCATGGATCTCTAATATGTTTAAGCCCAAGCCTCTGGGACAATGCAGCTCTTTTTAGTTTTTGCTCATATGCAATTCATTCTTTGCAGTGAATTAAGCTGAAGAAGCCTGGGGATAAAGTTTGAAACAAGGTTAATAAAGTTCTTTGCCTAGTAAAAACAAAACAAACAAAAAAACAAGAAGAAAAAGAAATTGTGATGTATATATACACACAACTGAATATTATTCAGCCATAAAAAGATGGAATCTTGCCATCTGCAATAACATAAATTGATCTTGAGGGCATTACCCTAAATGAAGGAAAAGATAAATATGATTTTTCTTATATGTGGAACCTAAACAATAAAACACAAAAAAATCCCAAGCTCATAGAAACAGAGAATAGATTGGCAATTGCCAGAGGTGGGGTTAGGGGGTGGGAGACATGAGTGAAGGGGGTATGAAAAAAAGATTAGAAAACAACTTTAATTAAGGTATAATTACAGCCCTATAAATAATAGCAAATTCATGGTCAGTTTTAAATTCATACACACAAAATGCATAATTGGCCAATTAGGTTCTAACGGTGAAAAGTTTGACATTAGAATACATATTAATGTAAGGTAGCATATTAATAAGTTAAAAGAGAAAATTACATAATCGTACGAATATGGTATGGTATACATCATCATAGGTCCTAAAGGTCTTTAATATATTTTAAAAGGCTATTGCAAAAACAAAAATTCTTTAGAGAAGAACAACTCATCAAGTTACTAGAGTTTAATATCCATTCTGAACTTTCAGTCTCCTCTGTTTTAACTCTAATTTCAAGCTACTTTCTAAGCTATAATCTGTTCTCCATTGCAAACTCATCAGGAATGTTTTATGAACACAGATGAATCACTCAGACTGCCAGATCAGACTCATGTGGGGTGTTGTGTGTGTGCGTGTGTGTGCACTCGCACGCGCACGTATGTTAAGAGTTTAATCACTCTTTGGTAAATTTAGAACACTGACATACCAGTAGGCAAAACTTAGATCCAAGGTATACCAGAAGGAATTAATGATGATGGCAAGCCTGAGCAGGCAGTCTGGGAAAAGCTCACAGTGTCTTTTTTCAAACTATATTTTTTTACTTGAGTGTAGCTAACACACAGTGTTAGTTTCAGGTGCACAACATAGTGATTCCACAAGTTTAAACATTATGCTATGCTCAGTGTCTCTGTAACCAGGACTAAAGGTTGAACTGGCAGAGGGAAGAGATCCAGATCATATTTCTGAAGCCAATTATTCAAAGGAAGGCATTTTATTTTTTCAGCTGACAAATCACAACTCAGTGACCCATTAAGTAGTAAACACTGGAAAAGAGCTGCTGTTTCCACAGATTGTGTAAATTGAGGATTAATGCAATTATCACTATCATGCTGAATATCTCCTTGGAAACAGCTAAAAATAGTACATTTAGGAGAAAGCTACACTACTCCCAGCTGTGCCAAGGGACTATCTTGATCCCAGTACAAAGACTAGGGTTTATGCTGCTGCCAGAACATTCTCTTTCTCCAAAAGACGGCACGCATACTGTAATATTACTGGAATCCAAGCACAGATTGTATCATGAGTCTTATTTAGCATGCTAAATGCCAAGAACATACACACATAAATGAGCTGGTGGTGTTGACATTCAGCAGCATTATCAGGTTCAAATTATCAGGTTCTGGTATAACGTATAATGTGGTTAGGAGCCCTGTCATATGTGTCTACAATGCACTTTTTTTTTTTTTTTTTTTTTTGAGAGAGAGAGCGACAGACAGACAGCGAGACAGACAGACAGAATCCAAAGCAGGTTCCCGGCTCCGAACTATCAGTGCAGAGCCCAAAGCGGAGGGGCTCGAACTCACAAAATGTGAGATCACCACCTAACTTGGACGATTAACTAACTGAACCACCCAGGGGTCCCTTAAAGTAAACTTTATATCCAATGTGGGGCTTACATTCACGACCCCAGAGGTCAAGAGTCGCATACTCTACTGATTGAGCCAGCCAGGTAGGTGCCCTTCCACAAGGTCTTTTAACACATTCCAGAGGCTTCACAGAGAAATATCTGCTCTAGAATTTTATTTCCATAACAATGGAAACCAAAGAAATTTTACAGAGCTCTTTACTCAGTACTCCTCCCCATCATGGAAAACTCAGGAAGAAACAGTGACATTATTCTGCATTGTAAATCATCACAGGAGCTGTCAAGGAAAACCCCAAAGAGATAATGCTCGTGATGAATGGAGTTTATTTCAGCAGTTATTACCCCAACTGCAAACTTTTCAGCCTGGTGTTCAAAATTTAATATAACTTGTATCAGGATATAGCACATTACTTCTTAAAATCTGCAGTCACGTACATTAGCTCATTTGCTTTTTGCAGGGCAATTCTCAAGATGTTAGCATGAAAGTATTAAATGACCCATTTTACAGGTAAGAAAATCAAGATCAGATATCTCTTGGTTTTCTATTTTTTTTAAACTACATCAAACTTGTATTCCAATCTACTCCACCTTACCTCTCATTACCACCCAACACAAGTCCTTCCTTTAGACAGTCTGATCTCTTCACTGTCTCTCAACACCTACCACGCTTATCTTTTATCCTTCATTCCATTCCTTTGTATATGCATCCCCACCTTGGAATGCACTTGTTTCTCTTCCGTATTTTCTTCCCAACTGTTTTCCCAAAAACAAAATTTTCTGGGTTTTCAAAGTCACACAAGCACAGCCACCTTTCGCTTCCTTCCCTGCGTGACCTTTCTGTGAATGCACTGTACCTTGTCACCTCTAATTTGGTATATATTACATAACTATATAATTATATAATACATATGTGTACAAACACTGCAGAATGTTTGGAATGTTACTTCATGCTTCAATGGGTAATAAAACATTGTGCAGCCTTCAGACCAAGGCAAGAGGGGCCCTGTCCAGGGCCCCTGTCCAGGCCCTTGGCTGATTGCACCTTTCCTCCCAAGGGGCTCCAGGATTTAGACCAGGCTCCTAAATCTCCCAGCTCACTTCCAGGGGTTCCTATGGGTGGACTTTGCTGCCAGTGCATACTGTGTTCCAGATAGGATACTTTGTACAACGCGTGCTCCAGCCTTGGAATCAGCCATTTTTCCAAGGAGTCCTGGATCCTTTTGATGGGGAATGGTATTTAGAAACCAAGATCTGGATGCTAGTACGTTCCCTGTTACTAGCAAGTCATTGTTTTTAGGTCCTCTCAGTAAGAAATCCAGGAGATACAACTTTAAAAAATAAAAAAACAAAAACGCCACAAGTCAAAGAATACATAAACATGAAATCTTGTATGCAGTCAGACAAGTGAACACCACCTGATTCTTCCTCACTTTCTCCCACACTGAAAACTCTGGTTCCCAGTAACAGCAATATATTTACTCATTTGCTCTATCCTAAAATTAACAGAAAAGTTCTGAAGTTACTATATGAATATCAGTACCTATGATGAACCTACTATGTAAAGTTCAAGATTTCATTGTAGTTCTTTAAAACAATTTTTTAAATTAATTTTTTATTTTAGAGAGAGAAAGAAAGAGCATGTGCACAAGCAGGGAAGGGGCACAGAGGGAGAGAGAGAATCCCAAACAGGCTCCGAGCTCAGCGCAGAGCCTGACACAGGGCTCGATCTCACAACCATGAGAGAAATCAAGACTTGCATGCTGAACCTACTGAGCCACCCAGGCACCCCTCATTGCAGTTCTTTGTAACTTTAAAATATATCCTACTAAGGGTGAACAGCCAGAGTACTGTGCTTAACGTTACTGGAATCATCTTTTCTATGTGATCAATTTGATCACATTAATTTCATTCTATTTGTAATCCATTTTAAGGCTTAATTTTTTCCTCATCCTTTCTGGTTTAATTTTAATGTATAAATATTTGAACAGATCAAAACTCAATACTGGATGGGACTTCTGATGTGGCAAACGTAAAAAATAACTATAAACTGGACAAAATGATTAACAGCAGCCGTTTCAGTGTCCTAAAAATCGACTAAAAGCTTACAGCAAAGTGAGTAACACTAGTGAAAAACTATTGAACTTCAGAAAATAGCCGTGAAATCTGTGGCTTCCTTGCAAGGACCTGCTCCCCTTCTTCCTCCCATCATTTGACACCGTAGTTCTAATAGAGCAAGGAAGGCCATGAAGAACCAGCAGTACCACTGCTTGAGGAGGCTGAGCTGATTCAAACTGGAGGTGAAATAATCCATGCCCAGTGGTACTGTCAGAAATAAGCAGCAATCTGAGTGGTAAGCAAACAGGGAAGGTCAGGGGTCCTACTAATTTGTGGTTGCGGCCCTGGCTGGGCAAATAAGGGACCCATGGACCAAGCAGAAATGTAACAGGGAGACAGAAGAGGCAGTCACAGAGGTACCTGATAAGCTCTCCTTGTACCCCTAATGGACTGGAGATGGTGCGCATGCCTGGTAGCAATGAAGAGGACCAAAGCTATTCATGCACGCTTGTCCTATCAGGAACCTGTGCACCTATGCTGAGGAGACACAAGAGGGTCCAGCTGGGCTGACCTGAAAATTCCCTAAAATTGTAATACACTTCTAAATCCACACACAGATCAGTAGGTGGAAGCCTTGTTGGTTTGAGCTGTTTGAACATAATCTCTGACCAGTTATCAACTGACCACTAAGCTGTACAGAAACAAGAGCAACCCCAAGAAAGCCATATTTAAAACTACCAGCAAGAAAAGGACAAAAACAAAACCCAGCTGAGCAGAGCTGTCAGTGGCCACACAGACACCAGGAGAAATTGACTGTACAGCTTGAGACTAGGTAAAAAGCAACAGTTGCAAAAAAGCAACAGGAAAAATAATGCAAGCAGGGAAGGTGGTGGTAGAGGACAGAATCCAGAGCTGTTACATCCCTACTTAAAACATCCAGTTTTAACAAAAAATTGTAAAGTATACAAAGAGACAGAAAAATTTGACCCACAACCAGGAAAAAAAACCAAAACAAAAAGAGCAGTAAACAGAAATATCTGAATATCACCGATTTTAGATCTAGCAAAGACTTGAAAGCAGCTATAAACATGTTCAAAGAACTAAAGAAAATTGTGTTTAAAGACTTAAATGAAAGCATGACAATGATTAAAAAAAGAGAACCACTGGCACAAAAACAGACACATAGACCAATGGAATAGAATAGAAACCCCAGAACTAGACCCACAAAAGTATGGCCAACTAATCTTTGACAAAGCAGGGAAGAACATCCAATGGAAAAAAGACAGTCTCTTTAACAAATGGGAGAACTGGACGGCAACATGCAGAAGATTGAAACTAGACCACTTTCTCACACCATTCACAAAAATAAACTCAAAATGGATAAAGGACCTGAATGTGAGACAGGAAACCATCAAAACCCTAGAGGAGAAAGCAGGAAAAGACCTCTCTGACCTCAGCCGTAGCAATTTCTTACTTGACACATCCCCAAAGGCAAGAGAATTAAAAGCAAAAATGAACTACTGGGACCTTATGAAGATAAAAAGCTTCTGCACAGCAAAGGAAACAACCAACAAAACTAAAAGGCAACCAACGGAATGGGAAAAGATATTTGCAAATGACATATAGGACAAAGGGCTAGTATCCAAAATCTATAAAGAGCTCACCAAACTCCACACCCGAAAAACAAATAACCCAGTGAAGAAATGGGCAGAAAACATGAATAGACACTTCTCTAAGAAGACATCTGGATGGCCAACAGGCACATGAAAAGATGCTCAACGTTGCTCCTCATCAGGGAAATACAAATCAAAACCACACTCAGACATCACCTCACGCCAGTGAGAGTGGCCAAAATGAACAAATCAGGAGACTATAGATGCTGGCGAGGATGTGGAGAAATGGGAACCCTCTTGCACTGTTGGTGGGAATGCAAATTGGTGCAGCCGCTCTGGAAAACAGTGTGGAGGTTCCTCAAAAAATTAAAAATAGATCTACCCTATGACCCAGAAATAGCACTGCTAGGAATTTACCCAAGGGATACAGGAGTACTGATGCATAGGGGCACTTGTACCCCAATGTTTATAGCAGCACTCTCAACAATAGCCAAACTATGGAAAGAGCCTAAATGTCCATCAACTGATGAATGGATAAAGAAATTGTGGTTTATATACACAATGGAGTACTACGTGGCAATGAGAAAGAATGAAGTATGGCCCTTTATAGCAACGTGGATGGAACTGGAGAGTGTTATGCTAAGTGAAATAAGCCATACAGAGAAAGACAGATACCATATGTTTTCACTCTTAGGTGGATCCTGAGAAACTTAACAGAAACCCATGGGGGAGGGGAAGGAAAAAAAAAAAAAAGAGGTTAGAGTGGGAGAGAGCCAAAGCATAAGAGACTCTTAAAAACTGAGAACAAACTGAGGGTTGATGGGGGGTGGCTGGGAGGGAGGGGAGGGTGGGGGATGGGTATTGAGGAGGGCACCTTTTGGGATGAGCACTGGGTGTTGTATGGAAATCAATTTGACAATAAATTTCATATACTGAAAATAAAATAAAATAATAAAATAAAATAAAATAAAATATAAAAAAAATAAAAAAAGAGAACCATGACAAAAGGACAAAAATTATTTAAAAGGAAAAAGTTGAAAAGTCCAATAACTGAAATGAAAAATTCATAGAAAGGAGATTTGAACTGGCATGAAAATTAAATAAAATTCAAGGTAGAGCAATAGACACCCAATCTGAAGAACTGAGAGCAGAAAAAAGATGGTGAAAAATGAAGAGCCCTCACAATACATGTGTTGAGAGTCCCAGAAAGGGGACAGAAGAAATAGTTGAAGAAATAATGGCTGAAGTCTTCAAAATGTTGATGAAAAATGTTAATCTAAAGATCCAAGCAGCTCAATGAACCCCAAGTACATAGATCCATATCTAGAACCACCAGAGTCAAAATGTTGAAAGACAAAGAGAAAATCTGAACGAACAGAAGGAAAACAACTTATCAGGTTCAGAACAACAACACTATTATTATTATCTGATTTCTCGCCAAAGAAATCAGTGTGATGACATACTCAAAATGTTGAAAGAAAAAAACTGTCAACCAAGAATTAGATATGCAGCAAGACCGTACCTCAAAATGAAGGCAAAATAAAAACATTCACAGATAAAGACAGAAATAGTGCTACCAAACCTCCCTTACAAGACATACTAAAGGAAATCCTTTGGACTGGAAGGAAATGATACCAGACGGTAACTCAAATAGACATGGAGAAATGAAAAGCTTTAGAAATGGTTCTATAGGGAGACCTGGGTGGTTGGCTCAGTCAGTTAAGCTTCCAACTTTGGCTCAGGTCATGATCTCACAGTCTGTGAGTTTGAGCCCCACATTGGGCTCTGTGCTGACAGTTCACAGCCTGGAGCCTGCTTCGGATTCTGTTCTGTGTCTCCCTCTCTCTCTGACCCTCCCCTGCTCGTGCTCTCTCTCAAAAATAAACAAACGTTAAAAAAATTTAGAAATGGTTCTAGAAATACATTATTTTCTCAATTTCTTTAAAAGACAAAAAAGACTAATTACAATACTTTGTGGATGAGTTTACAGCATATAATTGATATAATGTATATGACAATGGTGGCACCAAGGAAGAAGAAACAGTTATCCTGAAGCAAAATTTCTATATTTTACTGGAATTACAAAGTATTAAACTAAACTAGACTCTAATAAGATGCATAATATAAATCTATACAGCAACCACTAAATAAATTTAGCTAAGAAACAGTTTAAATATTAGAAATATTACAATGGTACACTAAAAAATTATCTAACATAAAAGGCACTAATTTTAATTTTTAAAAATTAAATTTAAATTTTAAAATATTTTTAATCCCCTTGCTATCAAGAATTAAGACACTTGTAAAGAGGATGACAGTGCTTTAGAACATGTCATCCAGTCCCAGAGAACTCACTTCGAGTTGTTTTGAGAACTATGTTAAAAATAAACCTTTACTGGGCACCTAGGTGGCTGTTGGTTGAGCATCTGACTCTTGATTCTGGATCAGGCCACGGTGTCATGGTTCATGAGTCTGGGCCCAATGACAGGTTCTACACTGACAGCAGAAGTCAGCTTGGGAGTTCTCTCTCTCCTCTCTCTGCCCCTCCCCCTGCTCATAGGCATGTGCTCTCTTTCAAAATAAACAAACATTAAAAATAAATAAATAAATAAATAAATAAACAAACAAACAATAAACCTCTACCTCACTGAATCAGGGATTCGCACCACAGATCTTCAGTTGTTTTTCTATAGGTAACCCAAGGCCATTTTCCACTGAATTAGCAAAATGAGTTCTTTGCTGACAGACCAATTCAGTTTGCAAATGTTTAACATCTATTCTTTGCCTTCACAAACATAGGTATGCTAGGATCTTATTTTATTCTATTTTCCAGGGAACAATGTTCTTGGATTATAGGGTAAAAGAATTTCACAGAATAGAGAGAACTATATTTTCTTAAAGACAAAACAACTTTGAAGTATTATATTGCAAAACACGATCCCAACAAACATTTCTATACTTTTAAACTAATCAATTATCTAGTTATTTCTTATTTTTTGAGGTAGGGAGGAGCAGAGGGAGAAGGAGAGAGAGAATCTTAAGCAGGCTCCACGCCCATCACGGAGCCCGACACAGGGCTCAATCTCATGATCGTGAGATCATGACCTGAGCCAAAAATCAAGTCAGACAGTTCACAGACTGAGCCACCCAGGTACTGCTCTCCAGTTATTTTTATTTTTATTTTTATTTTTTATTTTTATTTTTTCAACGTTTTTTATTTATTTTTGGGACAGAGAGAGACAGAGCATGAACGGGGGAGGGGCAGAGAGAGAGGGAGACACAGAATCGGAAACAGGCTCCAGGCTCCGAGCCATCAGCCCAGAGCCTGACGCGGGGCTCGAACTCACGGACCGCGAGATCGTGACCTGGCTGAAGTCGGACGCTTAACCGACTGCGCCACCCAGGCGCCCCCAGTTATTTTTAAATTTCATCACCACTGAGGGGCGCCCGGGTGGCTCAGTCCATGAAGCATCTGACTTCAGCTCAGGTCATGATCTCATGGTTCGTGGGTTCGAGCCCCGTGTCGGGCTCTGTGCTGACAGCTAAGAGCCTGGAGCCTGCTTTGGATTCTGTGTCTCCCTCTCTCTCTACCACTCCCCTGCTCTCTCTCTCTCAAAAATAAATAAACATTAAAAAAATTAAAAAAAAGAATTTCATTGCTACTGAGATCTTTCAACGGTGATCTAACCCATGTCTAAATGTGGTTACTTTGATTAATGATACCACTATAAACTAAGTTAGGTTTTAACTGATAATTTAACAGGTGGAAGGTGAGCATTTGGAAAAAAAAAATACAAACTCAGTCTGAGTTGATATTAAAATTTAATCAAATCACTGAAGCAAGAGTAGACTTTTAAAAATGGTGCTGGGACAACTTGGTAGTCATTTGGAAAAAGATAAAACTAGAATATATGTTGCATCTTACACAAGAGCAAACTCCAAGTAGACTGGAGATCTAAATATAAAAAGTGAAACCATATAAGTATTGGAAGAAGATATAGGTGAATTCCTCTTTAATCTCAGTGTGAGGAATAGCTTTCCAACTGTACCTCAAATCCTAGAGAATTGAAGTTGATACAACTTTAATTTTGGTGTAAACTGGCAAATGTCAGAAGGTGCTCCTTAATTCCCTTATTAATCATGAAACAACCACCTTTTCAGTGCTAGCTAGGAATATTCCCTATTCTTAAGATCAGTGAATAAAAAGAAACAATTTGGAGCTTATAAATGTATACTCCTTCTATCATTAAATGATAAAAAACTTGCATTAAATACATTTAAAAAAATCATTTAACAATCCTGCAATGATCATAGATTTAATACATAAAAAGGAGAAAATCAAGAGATTCACACCAGCAGGTTAATTTCCATATTGTAAATCTATCAGCAGGTCTCTGCTTCCCCCTGCAGTTTTGTAAAGTAATTGCTATAAAATAAACTTTTAAGTCAAGCACTGTGTTCAAAGATCACTTAATGGTCAAAGAGAAGGTTAAAAAAGCCACACACTTACTAAAGGGTTGGAAAATGGAGGCACAAGTACCATTGCTGCTTCAGTCTTATCTAGGTGGGGTGGAACAACTACACACTGAAAGGACTGAAGACACCCATCCTACAAATGATCCTGAAGGGAATTCCTTTATCATTAAAAAGACAAGCTTCAGTTTTGTTTTCTTTGAAATCAGACATCATTTGCTTTACACATACAGACATATTTGTTTTTTCCACAAGTTACTTTTAGAAGTCTTCTAGGGAGTCTGGAGGGAGGTTCTCTGGATTTGAGCTGTAGTGAGAATCTGACCTCTCACTAAGTCTTATCTTTCTCAGGATAGATGACTGACCTATAAGGAACTAATCTTGGAAATATTTCCTTGTTTCTCAGTTCAGAAAGTTCTATTTCCCAAAATTCAATTTAATAGAAATAAATTTCCTTATTTTAGTACTGTTTAAATTCAGCCCAACAAACCTTTTATAGAACCTGAGCAAAGAGGAAGATAAAAGAAAAACATCCCATGAGTCAACTCTTCTGATGTGAGATGCAGTCAGTATACTGGTTATACTTGCATTTTGGAAGCTTGGTCGTATTTGTCAATCTGGCTTTCTGTCTCCCAAAGAGTGACCACAGTTCTACCTATAACAAAATGACCTGGAGATGTTTGTTAAAGCAGATTCCTGGCTGCTACCTCACAAGTCTGTGCTATCAGACACTTCTCAGGGCTTTGCATGATTAATAAATTTCCTGTGACTCTTAGGCACTATACAGTTTGAGAACCATTGATCTACATAAAGTGATCTTCCTTAATAAACACAAGGAACACTGAATGCCACTTTAACTGTTTCATCAGCAAAGAATCTAAAATTATCCCACTAACTTCCAAATGTTTTGGGAGTAAAAATTTTGGAAAAGTTATTTCCCCTGACTTAAACTCAGGATCAGAAATCTAAGGTCTTTCCAATTCTTAAATTCTAGGATTTTATTTAATCATTTGTTAACAGTGTTCGTTAAATCCAATACTAGTAAACTTTAAGAAATTAATAAATATGGCAACCTTAATTCAAAAGGATGCCCATTAAAAAGGAAAAAACAAATCAGAAAGAGTTTTGTCATAAGGTTAACAGAATATACAGGGCACTATAGAAAAGTTACTGAAAACTTTCTGGAAGCAACCAGAAGAATGTTCCCTGCAAACAGGCCCACTGCTACAGCAGCATTGATAACAATTATGAAAATAACACAATGAGAAGGCAGAAACATGGAAATCAAAAGGATTAAGTACTGTGAGATTAAGGAAAAATGAGAGGGAAATAACTGATGAAGAACTTCTGTTCCAAACAATACTTCAATAATGGTCCCTGGCTAGAGATAAAGTCTTGAAGGAAAGAATAATCCTTTATGTCTTCAGAGCCTAAGGAAAATGTTTTAAAATCCCAGAAATCTTGGGGTGCCTGGGTGGCTCAGTCGGTTAAGCACCCGACTCTTGGTTTCAGCTCAGGTCATGATCTCATGGTTCGTGAGTTCAAGCCCCATGTAAGGCAGCATGGAGCCTGCTTCGTATTCTCTCTCTGCCCCACCCCCATCCCCCAAGAGCTCTCTCGCTCACTCTCTTTCTCTTCCTCTCAAAATACACCTTAAAATCCCAGAAATCTTGTGCTCTGAGTCCACATTTACCAAACACAGACTTCTGTACTTAAATGGATCTATGGGTGTACCTATTTACAAATGAATACCATGGGCAAACAACTGGTAGGAGGGAGCCAACCCATTAAAGTAACTACATCTGCACTTTGGCTTACAAATAAACTTTTCATTTATAGCAAGAATTATATCACTAGAGCCCTGATGAACTCTAAGTCCCTCCATCTTCTCCATATTTGTAAATGGAATCACCATCCACCCAGTAGCTGAAGCTAAGAAATCATGCTGTATACTACTTTGCCCCATTGCATGGAACATTTCCCTCTCTGATTGTCACACATTTGACTTTCCCTCCAAGTCTTTGCTGATCTACAACCTCTCCAGAGAAGGCTTTTCCTGACCAGCCAATCTAAAGTAGTCCTCCCCATCCTTCCAACCCCACCCCTACATCACTTCATCTTAAAAATTTTTTATACTTCCCAACTAGCATATAGCAGCTAGGAGAGAAGAGAAACCCTCTCATCCTGTTTACCACTGTATCCTTAAGGGCTTCAAACAATTCGTGGTATGTGGAAGAAATCCAAGTATTTCTGGAATAAATAAATGAATGAGATAAACTCTCTGTAACTCGTAAGATCAATTACTGACCTTCACAGGAGAGATAATCATAGTATTTATTCAACAGCTATTGAGTGAAGGAAGATGATGTGCAAGGCCTTAAGACAGTGGTCTTCAAACTTCAGTGAGCGCATAAGAATTATCTAGGGAATTTACATACGACTAAACTCCACTGTGACAAGTACCCCAGAAAAGGTGATTTTCTCACAGGATCAGCCCTATGCAGTATGTTCTATAGGTTCTGATACTATAAAGCATCTTTGTATCATAATTTCATAACAACAATTCTCATCTGCTACCAGATTTGTCCTTTACATCAGCCACACCTTTGAGAAGCACTTATTTGCTTCACAGTTCCAGTACATCTCAAATGTTTGCTAAAATCCCATTCCTCTGGATAGTCATGTCAACATTTAGGTTTTCACAAATACTTAAGATATACTGCTGAAACACACACACACACACACACACACACACACACACACACACACACACACACACACAGTGCTTTCCTTAAAAGATTTTGCCTGTTTTTAAAAATCTTAGCTGCCTTCTTCCTCCATTACTCTTGTTTTTGCCTCCTCTCCCTCCCCTTCTCCATTACTGATTTAGGAGTTCTGCTGAGAACTGGAACTCCAATTGAGCCTGGATTATCTGCTCAGCCACAGGGCAAGTCAAGTCTGCTTGAATAACAGGCTTTAGCTATTGATACTTGATTCTACCTGAAGAGAAACATACACAGATCCTATAATAGCATTTCTTTCCAAATCCTCAAAGGTCAGCTTTCTGTGCTCTGGTAAAAAATCCATGCTGGTGGTAAAGAATCAATTTTTATTTATATTCTCAAAATGGAATTACTTGTGTTGTTGATTATAAATGTGATGTGCACTTACTGTATAAAAAAAAAGTAGAGAATAAAACAGGTGAAGGCGATTAAGAGGTTCAAACTTCCAGTTATAAAATATGTCACAGGGATGAAAAGCACAGCATAGGGAATACAGTCAATAATACCGTAATAACTTTGTATGCTGACAGACTTACTGGTAAGCACTACCATGGCAAGAACTGAGTAATGTATGGAACTGTTAAATCACTATGCTGTCCACCTAAACCTAATAGAACTCTGTATGTCAACTATACTTCAAAAAAGTATATTAAACATAAATAAAAATTTCCCAATAATCACACCCCGTATCTTTCCAAACTTTCATGTCTGAACACATTTTTACACAGGTTTTTAACTCAAAAGGAATCATCATGGACTATTCTATAACCTGCTGTAAAGGGAACACACCTCTTGCGTGTCTCCTCTCCTACCAACACACTGAACACTTCTGTGACCAGACGTGTGGGAGTTTCCCCTGCACCAACAACTCCAACTCTACAGCAGACACCAGATGCTGCCCTGCGTTTTCACTCACTTTGGACACACTCCACCTGGAGATGCATCAGATCCTACAAATTAAGGACTTGCTCCCAACCCCACCCCTACTTCAGATGCCAACTGCCAGTCAAGGTTGTCACCTCTGCTTTTGACCCTTGGGCTATAAACTGGAAGTTCCCATGACTTCCTCCTCAGTTGCAATTAATTTGCTAAAGAGACTCCCAGAACTCAAGAAACCAGTTCACTTACTAGATTACTGTTTTATTCTAAAGACTGTAACTCTGGGGCCCCTGGGTGGCTCAGTCAGTTAAGCGTCCGACTTCGGCTCAGGTCATGATCTCACGGCTCATGAGTTCAAGCCCCGAGTCAGTCTCTGTGCTGACAGCTCACAGCCTGGAGCCTGCTTTGAATTCTGTGTCTCCCTCTTTCTCTGCCCCTCCCCTGCTCATGCTCTCTCTCCCCTTCAAAAATAAATAAACATTAAAACAAATTAAAAAAAAAAAAAAGACTGTAACTCTGGGCACAGGCAGACAGAAGAGACGGTATGCAGGAAGGGGCACTGAGCTTCCATGCTGAGTATGTCACCCTCCTTGCACCTCTACATGTTCACCCAATTCAGAAGCTCTCTGAACCCTTTTGTTTAAATTTTTTTTTTCATTGAGTACTTTTGTTTTATTCAAATGCCAAAACATAAGTTTCAAGTACAAATCGTAGTTATACTCAGTTTGTTTATTTATTTTTTAATGTTTATTTATTTTTGACAGAGTGAGAAACAGAGCATGAGCGGGGGAGGGGTAGAGAGAGAGGGAGACAGAATCTGAAGCAGGCTCCAAGCTCTGAGCTGTCAGCACAGACCCCGACGTGGGGCTCAAACTCACAGACCGCGAGATCATGACCTGAGCCGAAGTTGGATGCTCAACCGACTGAGCCATCCAGGCACCCCATCAGTTTGTTTGATTTAAAAACATCGATTATGCTATGTTAGCAACTTCCAAAACCAAATGGAAGTTGTTGTGACTATAACATCTTCTAGTGCATTTCTGGAGGATTACCCTTAATACATTTAGTAGCTAATCCAATTTTCACTCCACAAAAAGGAAAATTATGATGCTATAAGGAAAAGATAGTGAACAGTTATAATATGAAAGACTTCCTGAGAAAAACTTTAACCAGTGCTAGACAGACTAAGAAGGATACCTGTTTCTGTTCCATATTATAGCAAACAGGTTTAAACATTCTGCAAAAGTGCATTTCTGGTCCTACCCAGCCATAAACAGATATCTCATATCTCTTACTACATCATAGAAAGCCCAACTTTTCATCAACAGGATTTAGAATTTGCTAATTGCTTGAGGTTCTTTTCCTAAGAAAAAGGGGGTAAGAGGAAAACTCAAGTGTCTATGAACCAAATAATGAAAATAAATATTTAAATGTACTCTGATTTAAATACTTTCAAATGAGGTTGAACTGAGTGAACAGCATAGAAATTTGTATCATCAAGCTTAAAAGATACCCAAATATTTTAATATTTATAAAATCAAATGAAGTAACTTCCATTGTTAAGTCCCTCCAAATTTCCCCCACTGTTTAGTGTTGTTATATAATGAAGGTTAGTAACTTATATTTTAGTGTGAACACATTCATTTCTGCTGACAGCAAAACATAGATTTTCTTTAATGTTCTATGAAGACAAGAATTAGATACCTAGGATCAAAGAACAAAACAAAACAGGAGCTCTTGGGTGGCTCAGTCAGTTAGGCGTCTGACTTCAGCTCAGGTCATGATCTTATGGTTTGGGGATTTGAGCCCTGTGCCAGGCTCTGTGCTGACAGCTCTGAGCCTGGAGTCTGCTTCGGATTCCGTGTGTCCCTCCCTCTCTGCCCTCCCCTGCTTGTGCTCTGTCTTTCTCAAAAGTATAAACATTAAAAAAAAAAAAAAAAAAGAAGAAGAACAAAACTAGCTGAGTACTTTGGTAAGTGCACAATATTAGGGTATTTTATTTAGTTTAGCACATGGCTGTTACTATGACTGATAACGCATGCTACTTTTAGAATTAGATGGTCTTTTCCTGAAGATTTAAGGCAGACTTCAATTCTATCTGCACACTCATAGTACTAAAATGGATTTTTTAATTTTTAAAAAATATTTATTTTTGAGAGACAGAGAGGATGACAGAGGGCAGAGAGAGAGGGAGACACAGAACTCGAAGTGGGCTCCAGGCTTCACAACAGAGCCCAACGCAGGGCTCGAACTCACAACCTGTGAGATCATGACCTGAGCGCTTAACTGACTGAGCCACCCAGGCGCCCCTGGGGTTTTAATGTAGGTTTCAGTACATAAGCACCACTGGTCAAATCATTGGTCACTAGTGATTAACTCAACCTCCAGCCTCTGTCCCCTCCCCAGAGGTGGGGCTGAAAGCTCCAAACTCTGACAACCAGACCTCATTCTTGAGGTGATTTTTGGAAAGCTCCTATGTGTGTGGTTGAAAGGGGCTGGTTATAAATAACAAAACACACCCTTATTTCTTATTAGGAAATTCCAAGGGTTTAGGAACTCTGCTAGGAACTGGGACAAACCCAAGTACATAATTGTTATTATAAGCCATATTTCACACCTGCTTAATTCAATTAACAGGTATTTTTTCCACATCAATATTAAGATTTATCTTTCTTTTTAATGACTGCATTACATGCTATTGCATAAAAATGGCAAAACTGTTTAAAGTAATATACCCTCTGTTGAACATCATTTCTAATGTTCAAAATTATGAATGATGTTGTGACACATCTTTATGTAGACATCTGTACACATCTCTAATAACTTCCTTAAAATAAATGACTAAAAATTGTAAAATTCAGTTCCTCATCTCTACTAGCCACATTTCAAATGCTCCACAGCTGATGACTATTAACATGTGGTTGATCATGGCCAGTAGCTACCATACTAAACAGAGTATACATAGAACATTCCCATCACTGCAAAAGGTTCTATTGATAGCCTTGGTCTAAAGAAATATTCATATTAAAAATGTGATACCTATATCCCACAGAAATGACATAGCACTTTAAACTCCCAAAATTAGCACAAGCACTCTTTGTGTCCTCTCATTGCGGACATCAGATAAATCGAGACGTAATGTTTTAATCTGCACTTAAACACTATTAGTGAGGCTAAAAATCTGTTCACATTTTTTGGCAATTTGTGTTTATTTTGTTGTTGTTGAATTATCTCAACTCTATTTTAAAAGAATCAAGTTTAAAGGTATCCTGTTCCTAGTGACCTATAAAAGCAAACCATGTGTGCAGTGAAGAGAGATTTCTTCATCTGTTTTGCTGGTTTCCTAATAATTTCATAAAGATATTTATCAAAACACCAGAAAAATACCCAAGAGAGTAGTACCACAATTAGGTAAAGGTAGTCTGCACTCTTGGAGGTTGTTTCCTTAGTGGAATTAATGGTTTACATTTCTATAAAATAACAATGGCTATCACCACAGCATGTTGTTTCTAAGAGATATTGTTACAAATTTTCAAATTAAGCTACAAAAACATACAAGTTGATACACAAATATAAAATACAAAATGTTTATATCTGAAAAGTGATTATATTTACACAAAAGTCTAGAATAGGAAAAAACCAACCTATGGAATAGGAATCAGAGCAGTGGGTCCCTGGGTTGGTGGGGGTGCAGGGACAAAATGAGTGGTGATGCACACAATGGGAGTTTCTGGAACGATGGTTATGTTCTGGATCCTAATAAGGGTGTGAGTTACACAGGTGCATACAGCTGTCAAGACTCACTGAACTGTACACAGAATGTAAACAGTTTCACTATATGTAAGTTATATCTTAACTTTTAAAAGGAAGAAAAAAGTTTAAAAGTCATTGTGCCATTTAGAATATTCAACTTAGAGGCAATAAAAGTAATTGTTTTAAATATTTATAGAACTTAAAATGTGATTCCTGGCCAGGAGACACAAAGTTTTACTAAATTGGGAATGGGAGGCAGAGTATGTAACATCTCGAGTCAAATCACACAACTGTCAAACCAATGGCACAGTAGAAAATTCACCATCAGGGTAAAACACATTAAGGTATCAGAAAGGCATTGCTAACGTTTTAACACAGACATTTAATCAATGCTTCTAAAAAGCCTGCACCTGTGATATGAATCAAACACTTTCTGGAAAATCATTTCCCTAATTATTGAACAGTATGTGATTTAATTTTCTGAGCCATTTCTGCTGAGGTAGTTTATGAAATTGGTTCATTTTGCCCTTTGTCCTTCTCTTCTAAGCCATTGTTATTTTATCGTATCACACTAGCACAAAAGCTAACACATGCACGTTAAAACTAATAGACTTGGGGTGTGTGGGTGGCTCAGGCGGTTAAGCGTCCGACTCTTGATTTTGGCTCAGGTCACAATCTCACGGTTGTGGGATGGAACCCCATATCAGGCTCTGACAGCATGGAGACTGCTTAAGATTCTCTCTGCCCTGTTCCCCACTTGCATGGGTGTGCATGTGCTCTCTCTCAAAAAAATAAAAAATAAAATAACACCAATAGGCTTAATAATGAAAAATGCCCAAGGAGAGACAAGATGCTCCATGTCACATTACTTCCCAGTTCCCGTTACAGTGCACATTCAGAATCCCTGCCCATTACCAATGTATCATAACCTGTTCAGTGAGTGAGCTGTTCAGAAGCCTAAGATACAAATCTCATTCAAGTTCCTTGCAGACAAGGAACTCAGATATTATGGTAACTATTCAGATGACCTCGATTAGGAGATGAGAAGGAAGGATATGTGGACGATACCAAGACTTCTGTCTCCAAAAGTGAAGGCTTGCCCAGTTAAGGATGTGGCCCAGGGGCAAAGAAGCAGGAAAATGTACATTGTTTTAGTGTATTTGCTTTGTAGAAAGACAGCTGTTTTTGTTATTAAATGCTACATTATACTTTGGAATCAGACCTGGGTTTGAGAATCAGTTCTGCCATTTATTACACGTGTGATCTTGGGCAAGTTACTAAGTTCTGTTCTCTTATGGGAAATGCTAACAGTTTATGTTTCATAGATGTGTTGTAAAGATCACATGAAAACACAACTTTCTAAGTTTAGTGGCTGGCAAATTATAGGTGCTTAACAAATGATAACTACTATCATATACAAGTCTATTTCTCAAGAATGTTATGTAAACAATACAGGGCCCAGTCACTGCCCTCTGCAACCAAACCACCACCAGAATATTCAGGCAGTCATATTTTTTTTTTTTTTTTTTTTTTTTTTTTTGCTATCAAGGGATTAATACAAATAAGCAGCATACCATAATTCTAAAGTCTAACCAAAAAACGTTCCTTACAGGAATTTCAGCAGCCAACCACCAATAAGGCCATTTTTTAAAAAAAAAAAAAAGCTAAAAGGTATATACAGATGTTATAAAATTATATGAGGCAAACAGAAGAACTCAAAGTTGACCAAAAAAAAAAAAAAAAAAAAAGGAAAAAAAAAAAAGGAAATCTGTTAAGCAGACACACTCCGTGCTACTGATTTATCTCAGCTCTGTCACTACTAAAGCAATAAGGACACAGATGGGCAAGTAACTCTTTCAGCACAGATGACCCAATCTGTGATACAGTATCAAACACATTTATTCATTTTAAAAAGCAGTTTATCGTGGCAGATAGTGCACAATAAATATTTACCTGTTTCTCTTCATCTGGCATGTTTTTTTCCAGTTCTATTAGGTATTCTTCATCTAGTTCAGAGGAATTCACATTATCATCAGGTTTGTTCTCAACCCTGTCCACTCCTGGCTCCTCCTTTTCAAATGAGGTGCTAGGGTCATGAAAACACTCCTCTTCTCCCTGGTCCTCCTGGGGATGGGCTTCAACATCCTTGAGCAACTTGCTCTGGAAATGGTGATCTTTGGTATTAGAAACTGGAGGGCTAGCACACTCTGCTTCCTGGGGATCTGTAACTTTCAAACCATTGAAAAGATCCTCTGGAACCCTACAGTTTTCTGACTTCTCCCCCATGCTGGATCAGTGAGGAAGGTGAAGCTGAAGTTCTGGGAAAAGAGAAAATATGTTAGGTAATGGTGCTTATACAGGTATCCACCACTTTCCAAAAGTCTGCCTTATGCCACTTCGCTTTTAACATTAGCATGGTACATTAGCATGGCAATAGCTCTTTTCGTAAAAGTGAAAATCCCCTTCAGATTTCTTTTAGTGAAAACATGTAAATATTAATGCAGGTCTTTGTAAAAGCAAACTGGTATAACTCGACCTTTTGGAAAGCAGGGGGTGGTGGGTGTGTGGATAATCTTTATTTTATGCCATTTTGGCTCAGGAAAGGTTTGATAAACGCTCAACTTTTGAGACAGCAGTGGAAACCTGTATTAAAAAAAGATCCTACCTATTACACCTAAACAAATTTGTACCTCAAAACCCCAAAACACACCTTAACTTCCTTTCATTGAAATTATTATAAAGAAAAATTTGGTTATAAGCCCATAAATAATGCCAAACATCATTTTAACTGACACCCCTTTCAGAACTTCATATAAGCAACAAAAGAGAACGATTTTAATGTGACTCTTCCTTTTTCCACTGCTCAAATTTTGTCAGGGTTGTAAAAAAATAGGCATAAGCTAAAACAAAAGTAAGAAAAATGAAACGCCCCTAACCTTTATTCAGAACGAATAGCCAGGTCGTAAAAAAATAAATAAATAAATAAATAAATAAATAAATAAAAATATAAAAATAAAAATACGGGCCTTTCCAGCACCATGATACGAAGCTCAAGAATAAGTATCTGACGGTGCTTAAAATGCAGTCAGTGCCAAAACATCGATTGTCAAATTCACCCAAGTGCGCGCTGTAGAGCCCACGCAGGTTATACTGTAAAGGAAATCGTGGCGCAGCTGGTCCTCATCAGGACTCAGGCACGAAAAGAGTGGCTCTCAACCTTGGCTAAACACAATAATACTTGGGACGCTTTAGCAAGTACTGCTACCCAGATCTTATCCTCCACAGATTCTGATTTTGGCGTCTGGCGTAGGCCCAGGATACTCGTATTTTTTAAAAAAGGCATTCCAGGTGATTCTAATGTACAGCCAATTGAGAACCACTGCTGTAGAAGCTGAGTCAGACCGTCAGCAGCTCCACCCCTCACCCCTCTGGTCACAGCAAAATCACGCCAAAGCCCCTTGTGTCGCGACAAGAGCCCGAATTCGTCCCAGCTCGTCCCAAGAAAACTTCAAAAAAACAAGACCTTAATACCAAGACTTAGCCTCCACACAATGTTTTGTTTCCCCTGCTTCCAGGTCTAGTGGAAGAATGCAGGAGTTTGAGTCCCCGGGGTTAAGAAGAGGCCACCCTACGCTTCCCAACAGTTTGTTCTCTGAGTCCCCCAACGCCTTAAGCGGACAGCCCCAGGTGGCACTCACAGCTCCCCAGCTCCTCTCGTCCTCACCTTCCCAGCCTCTAAAATCTTCTATTTCCGTTCACCCAAGTGCACTTCCGTCGGAGCCAACCAATGGCATCACTGTTGGCAAAGCATCCTGGGAAATGTAGTGGCACCCTCAGGGAGAAAGCACGTCGCTATCGCGGTGTGTGACGCCATTGTACGGACTGAAATGCAGGCGGAAGTTACCATCTTGGGTTACGGCGAGAGTTCGCATTACTCAGCACCTGCGGCAAAAAGGTTGTCTCCAAACTGTTCCATTTACTCCGTCACTCTGACCTCTTATGCTAACAATGTATAAAGGAATCCTGAAGCATAAACCCTGTCCAAAATAAAATTTTCTCTCCAATGATTCTCAGACTGTGCCTTTCAAGGGGTCCATTGCTAGATCAAAACGGTTTTCATAATAACACTAAATTTGCCTTTCCCACACTTCTTTCATGAATATACAGTGTTTTCCAGAGGCTGTGTCATGTGATCGCTCAACGGCTTGAATGCAGAAGGAGTTCTGAGAATCCAGTAGTCTTCTGTTAAGCAAGAGACTTGCATAAACAAAACAATGCCACTCTTCACTATAGCATTTTTTGTTTTGGAAAATATAATGATTTATAACAAGATAATTTATGTTGGCATATAATAGGTGTATTGTTATCTTAAATTAACAAATACTAAATATTTTTCAGTTCTAATTTCTAGTATAGTAAATATTGGTAAGTATAAGCCACATAAAAGCTTTTTGTGGTCCTCATTAATATTGAGTGTTAAAGGGGTCCTGGAATCAAAGGGAACTGTTGTCCAATGCATTCTTTCAAGAAATGTTTACTAAATGTTTATTAGACCCCCACACATTATGCTGGGAATACAGAATTGAAATATCCTTCAAGGTAGCCAGACAGGTAATCAGTAATAACAGCAGAGATTACTTAGTTTTCTTTAACTCACAGAACCTATTGCAGAGATAGCTGGGAGGGACTTTATCAGGAAGGATATCTAACCTGTTTTTTGAATTTGTGTCTAAATGAAGTTATGCATACCCTCGTATTTTTGTGTACATCAAAAGCTTTAATATACAAAAACCATTAAAAATAGAATTTTTAGAATTCTATTCTAGAATAGAATAGACAATTTTAGAATTGTCCAGATTTTGGAAACCTTTTAATATTAAAATTTTTTTTTAATATGGCAGGAACTAAAAAACTGTTTGGTAGTTAGGCCTTTTATGACCTTTAAGAAGTCTTCTTAGGTGCAAAGAGATACAAACTTCCAGTTATAAAGTAAATAAGTCACAGAGATGAAGGGTACAGCATAGGGAATATACTTAATAATATTGCAATAATTTTATCTGGTAACAGTGACTACAGTTATGTAAGCATTGAGTAATGTACAGAATTGTAGAATCATTATGCCGTACACCTGAAACTAATATGACATTGTATGTCAACTATACTTCAATAATAATAAAAAAATAAGTCCTGTTAATTAAATTCTGGTGTAATTGAAAAGCTATGAATTTTGGAGCAAAATAAATAAGTAAAATACATAAAATAAACTTGAGTCACAATATCAGCTCTTTTACTTTACTAGCTGTCCAACTTTGAATTATAATTCTCGTAACTAACATTTATTATGTGTTTATTAAGTGTCACATGCTGTGAAAAATGCTTTAGGTGGATTATTTGATTATTTGAATTCTAATTTGGCTCTGCCATTTGACTAGCTGTATGACTTTGCTGCAAATTACTTAATGCCTCTAAACTTTCTATTTTTTAATGTTTATTTATTTTTGAGAGAAAGTGCAGCGCGAGCGGGGTAGAGGCAGAGCGGAAAGACAGAGGATCCTAAGCGGGGCTCAAACTCAAGAATGGAGAGATCATGACCTGAGCCGAAGATGGATACTTAACTGACTGAGCCACCCAGGAGCCCCAAATGCTTCTTCTAAACTTTAGTATATAAATTTTCCCTCAACTATAAAAATTGGGTTGGGTACCAATGATACCTCACCATTAAGTTTTGGAAGAAAGAAATGGTGAAATCTCGGAGAACAGGGCTTGACACACACATAGTGTTTAATGAGTGTTAGAGACAATAATATTATGTGACAGGTCTTGTGACTGTAGCTGGTTACAGGAAACCTAATAAGACACTGTCCCTGCCCTTCCCATTCCCAAGACTGCATAGGCTAGTCGGGGAAGGGGAGACTGGAAATAAGATAAAAGCACTACTGAGCCTGAAGGAAGATGCAATCCACTCTTTTTTTAATTTTTTTTTAAATGTTTATTTTTTTGAGAGAGCCAGCAACAGAGC
Source organism: Panthera pardus (assembly GCF_024362965.1). Taxonomy (NCBI): domain Eukaryota; kingdom Metazoa; phylum Chordata; class Mammalia; order Carnivora; family Felidae; genus Panthera; species Panthera pardus. The sequence continues at coordinate 51,053,515 of NW_026526765.1, read as the reverse complement.
ATGTGCAGGGGAGGGGCAGAGAGAGAAGGAGACACAGAATTCGAAGCAGGCTCCAGGCTCTGAGCTGTCATCACGGAGCCGGATATGGGGCTTGAACCCATGAACCGTGAGATCATGACCTCAGCTGAAGTTGGATACTTACCTGACTGAGCCACCCAGGTGCCCCTCAGTCTTTTTTTTTTTTTTTTTTTTTAACCAAGGGCCAACACCCAATTGACCCACTTTAGCAATTCTTCACTAATAAGATATTTGAGTTATGCTGTTGAAAGAGTACTAGTTAATTAAAAGGAAAAAAAAACAGGAAAGGCTGAAGGACATCATAAAAATATCAGGACTATTTTTGGAAACGACAAGTAGCTGGATGTTGCTATAGAGTACAAAGCAAGAAACAAATTTTTACAAATGGAAGCCTACTAATCAGATCCTGGAACTGTGGAAATTTTGTCTTTGTGCTTACAGCCACTATTATAAAGGGAAAAGAAATGTTTTTCATTGAGAAGTCCGTTCTGTTATTATTTTCCTGAGGCAGAGACCATGTCTGTCTTGTTGTCAGTTGTAAGGGATCAGTGAACATCCTGTTATCACATGGGTGAATGGTTCTCTTCCAAGAATTTATGGATAACTAACTTGGATGTAAATCAAAAAATAAATTAATTAAAAAAAAGAATTTATGGCTAAAATAATGCGTAATCTGGTGCTCTGATGAGTTGTATAAAGAGGTTTTGAGACTTCTGGAATTATCTTGTAGGATTATTGTAAGAATTAAATGGTCATGTCTTATCTAAAACACAAGTGAAGTGCTCAATATAGAAAAAAATACTTTAATTGTAACAGCCCTTAACGTAGTAAGTGCTCAATAAACATTTGCCGTTATTGTAATCATTATTATTAATGATGTTCTCACAGTATTATCAATATTATGATCAATTACTAATAGTACTTGATTTTTACTAGGGTTACTCATGATCATCAATATTAATAGTGATAATATTTATGAAGCTTTCATTAACACTCCCCAGACAGAGGATTGAGCCCCTAAATTTGTTGAAAGAATGGAAGCTGAACATGAATGAGTGAATGAATGAATGAATAATGAATGAATGCTAGGCATCATAGTAGACCCTGTGGCATGTACATAATGAATCAGGAGAATAGCAAAGGAGCCATTTTCTCTTTCCTTTTCTTTCTGGGGGAGCAGCTGGGTGATTTCTCGGTGGCATGGAATGATACAAGAGAAGGAGTCTTATGCTCAAGGTGATCTTTTGGGTCACTGGCATGACAATAGGATTGCTGTTGAGTATGGTGGAAGAGTGTGGGCTCTGGAGTCAGACTTCCTTGGTCTGAATCTCTCTGCCCAGCCTCTCAGCATCTATGTGATCTGATGTTAGAAAAGTCACTGAACCTTGATACCTACCTCATAAGGTTTCATGAAGCTTAAATAAAATAACAAACCTAAAGCACTTCCTACAGACTTTCATACAAACTTTAACATAAGTTGCTTTGTGGAGAATCTTCAGGAAGAGATGGGAATCACTTCTGCCTTCCCTGATGACTTGTTATGTATGCACTGTGCTAAACTTCTGGGAGGCTCTGTGCATCTACTCTCCCTGGAGCTAGATTTTTATGCTATATTGACTCAGTTTTTTTCTGTGCCCAGAGCGAATATATTCATACTATGGGGCTTACTGAGCCCAGCTTTGAAGATAAAGCTTCCTGCTCTGGGATCTTCTAAGTCCTGAGCTCTATTCTCCACATTTCCCCAGAGTTGGGGTGCATGAACTTGCCAAAGCAAGGTCCAACATCCAGGAATACCCAGGGATGCCACAAGAATTCCTTGAGGATGAGATATATCACATAAAATACAAAATTAAGATGTAGATCTCATAGTCCTATAGTGTTTCCAAAAGGTGCTATTGCTTTTTATTTTTTCCTAGTTCCAATCTTCAAATTGAGATTTCTGATAGGAGACATAACCAAAAGCTAACATTCTGTGCATTTAAATTCCTGGATTTCTGTTTTCCCTTAGATCAGCATGTCTAATAGTGATAAAATGTGACTGCCACATATGTAACTTTAAATTTTCTAGTAGCAGCATTAAAAACAGTAAAAGAGGTGAAATTAATTTAAGCAATATTTTCTTTAACAAAATGTGTCCAAAATATTCTCGTTTGAGCATGTAACTAATATAAAAATTAAGAGAATACTATACATTCTTTTTTTCACACTAAGTCTTTGGGATTATATATATATTTCACTGTTAGGGCACATCTCAATTTAGACATTAAGTTTTCATTGAAAATACCTGAATCTGTACTCAGATTTCATAAAAATTATGGTTAAATAGATACATACATCTAAATTTTTTCAAAAATACTTCCCTATGACTGAATTAGATATTAATTTTTAAAATTCCTCTTATTAAAATAAAATGAGATATTTAAGTCCATGATTGCACTAGCCACATTTCAAATGCTCAATAGCCACATGAGGTTAGTGTCTACTGTATGAGGCTTAAACTTTCTAGAACACCAGCCAACTAACTTTCGTAAAGAACTTATATGTGTCATGGGTTGTGCTCATTATTTTACATTTGTAATTGTAGGTAATCCTTGCAATGATCCTGGCCTCCCTTTGCTGTTGTTTCTTATAATTCCTTCATTCCTTTACCATGCAGTAGCCAGACTCATCTTTAAAAACATGAATCCTGTTCAAGACTTTTTAAAAAATGTTTATTTTTGAGAGAGAGAGAGAGAGAGAGAGAGAGAGAAACACAAGCAGGGGAGGGTCAGAGAGAAAGAGACGCACACAGAATCCAAAGCAGGCTCCAGGCTCTGAGCTGTCAGTGCAGAGCCCAATGCTGGGTTTGAACTCACGAACTGTGAGATCATGACCTGAGCTGAAGTCGGACACTTAACCAACTGAGCCACTCAGGTGCCCTGAATCCTGTACAAGTCTTAACCATTTTCATTGACTTCCCACTCTGATTAGAATAAAACCCAAAATTCCTTATCATGACTCATAAGGCCCATGAGATCTGGTCTCTACTCATCTCACTGACCTCCTCTTGTACCACTTTCCCTTTTGGATACAATACTACTTTCTGTTCTAAAACACAACAGTATCTGCCCCACCTCCAGACCTTTGTACTCAATGTTCCCTCTGCCTGAAGACATTAAGAGAGCTTCCTATGCTTTGCACAATTCTCATTCTTCAGGTCTTGCCTTAATATCACTTATGTATTTCACTCTAATACTTCACCCTGTACATTTCCTTTAGATCATTTAATAACATTGTAATGATCTTGAGTACTTACTTGAATATTATGACTCCCTTTATGGCTGTAACAGCCACAAGAGATTTGTCTGTCTTTTTTTGCTGTGAAATTCCTAGAGCCTAGCACAGAGCCTGGCACTCAATAGACAATCAAATATTGTATAAATGGATTACATTGGTAAGTATTATTATTACAAATAAGACTGAGGCTCAAAGAGGTTAAAATTTTTCCCCAAGGTCACCCAGCTAGTAGAATAGAACAAGGACGTAAGGCTAGGTCTAACCACAAAGTGTATGTTTTTCTAAAGAACAAAAGGAGTGGGCAGATATAGTAACCTTAAATGCAAAAATGAGTGGTTTTGAAGGTGATTTATATGTATAAAAATATATGTGGATATACACTTGGCAGGAAAACTCAGAAGTTTTTTTTAGTGGCAAGCAAATGGCTCAGAGCCTGGTTAAAGATGAGGCCTTTAATGCTTGTGATGGATGGATGAAGGTCCCATATAAAATGGAGACTGAATATCTTGGGTGAGTCATCCAGAAAACCGCCAAGGCAAGCATCCCACATCCACTTGCCTGACTGTCCAACCTCCTTATGCCTACAGCCTTGGTCATTTGGATGAAGAAAGGGTATTTGTGCCCCAACTACAAATGGAATGACTGACCTAGCACATATTTCCCCTGGGACTCATCAGCTGGACCAAATAATTTATTCTGAGTTAGCAACCACACTTTCAACCTCACTTTGCTATATTAAATGTCAATGTCCATCTTAAAGCATAAAGCATTGTGTTCATGCTGTACAAACCTTTGCAAGTTCAGAGGGCCAATTTTGGTCCAGCAGGTGGCAAGGACAGGTGTCAGAAGGAAGAAGAAGGGGACATTTGTGGAGTGCCAGCTGGGTGTCAAGCACTGTGCTGAACATTTTCATCTGTCACTGAATCCTCCCAGGCTCCCTTTGAAGGAGAAAGAAACCTTTGCACTCCGGAAAGGGGACTGTTCCTTTATCATCCTCTGCTCAGGTCAAAGTAGAAACAGTGGATATTTGGACAGCTAAATAGTGTACAAATTCCTCAGCAAGAAGCTCTATCCCAGGATTCAGATCTCCACTTGTGAGGCCCCTACTCTGGGGCTCACATTTTAAAGAGGATGCCTCTAACTTCCTCTTCTCCCTCCAGTTATTCTCTCACAGCACTCCATTTCACAGTGGAGTGAAATTCACGTTAAAAAAATTATTTTCAAGGGGCGCCTGGGTGGCTCAGTCGGTTAAGCGTCCGACTTCGGCTCAGGTCATGATCTCATGGTCTGTGAGTTCGAGCCCTGCGTCGGGCTCTGCTGACAGGTCAGAGCCTGGAGTCTGCTTTGGATTCTGTGTCTCCCTCTCTCTCTGACCCTCCCTCGTTCATGCTCTCTCTCTGTCTCAAAAATAAATAAACATTAAAAAAATATTTTCAAGTATTTTAATTACCTCTTATTCCCCCCCCCCCCCCCCTTTTCCTAAAGAGGAAGTATAGCAGAGTATTAGAGCAGGAGTTGGCAAACTTTTTCTGTAAATGGCCAGGGAGTAAATATTTTAGACCCTCTGGGTCATACGGTCTCTGCTGCAACTGCTGGACTACTGTTGTCACATGAAAGCAGTCATAGACACCATGTAAAAGAATGAGAATTTTTATGTTCCAATAAAACTTTATTAACAGGTATCAGGCTGGATGTGGCTGGAAGGCTGTAGTTTGCTGACCTGTGTTTTAGAGCACAGATTGTAGCATCATACTGGGCAAGACTGAATAGCAGCTCAGCCCCTGCTAGTCCTGTAAACTTGGACAAACCCCTTAACTTCAATAAAGTTCCGATTCCCAACTATAACATGGGGATAATAACAGTATTTTCCTTCTAGGGCGATTGGGAAGTATAAATAAATTAGCATATGTAAAGTACTTAGAACAGGGTGGGTCTTTAAAAATGTTTAATGTCATCAACGTTAGCGTTTAAGTTTCACAAGGGCAGGGGCCACATCAGTTGTGTGCTGAATGCTTGGCACAGTGCCTTGAAAAAGTAAGCAGTCAGGAAACACTTGTCAAGAGATGAATGAGTGAATGAATGAATGATCTCTTGTTAGTCTCATGATTTAAAAAAAACCAGGGTTTATTCTCTGCTGGTTTTTTAAAAAATATAAAGTTTTTCTTTTTCTTTTTTAGCACCATAAAAATCTTCCCCAAGTCTAACTTTTAGCTGGGTTCTCTATATAGCTCAAACCCCAGTATCAGACTAAAATTCTCTGAAAGCCAGAAGAAAAGGCAGCTTCCATTGTGCAAACCAAATATTCTCCCCAATAAAAACATCTCAGAGCACATACTTGCATAAATCCTTGGGGAAATTTATCAAAACACTAGCTTGTTTAGGAAGCGTCTTTCTTGGCCAAGTTGACTACCTCACAGTACCTTTTGTTTTTGAGTTCAAGACTGTGAAAGCACTCAGTAATGTCCCAAACATAATTTGAGGTCCGTTCTAGAATATAACTTAACAAGATATTTGTAGATCTTTGCTTTTAAAACATTAATTATGGCCACCTTGGAAGACTTCTTGGATGAATAAGTATGTAATAAGTATTCACAGATATTTTAAAGTCACAGATTACGAAAGAAACCAACTTCCCAAACATTCCTATCACTTGTCCAACTATCCCTATGTTTTGAGATTCCAAAGGAAATGACTGGTGATCCATGACTTTCTTTAAACCATGGTATGTTGGCTCAAATTTTTCAAAAAGTCTAAGTATAATTACAGCTATACGACTTAGTGGTGAAATCTCATTTTATCTCCTTGTGGTCTTAAGTAGCTTCAACCAGGTGCACTTAAGGTGCACTTCCCTCATTATTATTGCATTTTATACTAGTTTGGTCCCAATCCGGCAATAGAAAATATATGCCATAGCAGGACACTCCCCCAGAGATGACAGAAAAATATCAGTATCTTTGGAAAATAGGTCTAAAGTTGGATAATTTGACAACACTCAGCATTTAGTTAGCATTTCAGCAGGTAACCCTGTGTAACTGAACATGCATGAGCTTTGCAGTTGAGTGTGCTTTACGTAGATTACTTTGGTTCTCCTAGAGCTCTAAGCTAGGCAATGCATATATTATTACCATTCCACAGAAGAGAAAACTGAGGGGACTTGTTCAGGGTGACCGTGATAGCTCGTGGCAGAGTTTCATTTATAGCCAGAAGGGCACAGAGGTTGCATACTTCAGGGGTTCTTCATTTTATTTGTTCTATGAACTTCTTTGGGGATCTGCTGATCCTATGGACCCCCCTTTCAGAAAAATGTTTTTAAGTGCATTAAGCAAAATACGCAGGATTATGAACAAAATAAATCATATTGAAATACAGTTACTGCATTATTAAAACATATATTTTTGTAATATAGATCACATTTATTATATGTATGTATATAATTAACACATTAAATATGGTAGGTATAATAGCTACCATAATTTTGTAGTGATGAACATAGACAATATTTTAACATATCTAAAACAACTATAACATGCTATAAAAGTCCTGTGATTTTTTTTTTTTTTTTTTTTTGGTGAAAAAGTCACAGATTCTGCCAATATTACTGTGGTCTGTTGCCTACAATTACAATAGAAGCAGCAGCTAAATTTCAACTAGAGGTCAGTGAAAATAAGAATGTAATATTTTTCCCCATTCAAATTCATGCCCCTCCCCACTGATTTTGTTTTAAATGTTTATTTATTTATTTTGAGAGAGAGAGAGAGAGAGAGAGAGAGAGAGAGAGAGAACGAGCCTGAGTGAGGAAGGGGCAGAAAGAGAGGGAGAGAGAGAATCCCAAGCAGGCTCTGTGCTGTCGGTGCAGAGTCTGATGTGGGGCGCCATCTCACAAAACCATGAGGTCATGATCTGAGCTGAAATCAAGAGTCAGACGCTCAACTGACTGAGCCATCCAGGTGCCCCACCTCCCCCCACACCCCGCCACCCTGAATGTTATCCATGGCCTTGTGGGGTCTGTAGACCCCAAGTAAGAACTCCTAACTCTAGTCTAATCCCTCATAAACAGATGAGAAGGGAAACTGAGGGCCAGAGAGGGAAAGAGATTTATCTGGGATGAGTTAGGCATTTAATAGCAGGGATTAAACTAGAATCCAGGCAGTTGGGGGGGGGGCTACTGGCTGGCTCAGTCACATGCAACTCTTGATTTCAGGGTTGTGAGTTTAAGCCCCATGTTGGATATGGAGCCTACTTAAAAAAAATAAACTAGGACCTAGGGGTTGAAAAGGCCTTCCTTAAAGAGCTGTTATGAGGAATAAACAGAATAATACACATAAATACTTTCCACAATATCAGATGCATAATAGCCATCTTGCAGAAAGGAGTGCCCATGTGACACAGTAGAAGTACACAGATGGAACTTTCTGGAAATCTCCTTAAAAAGGGGACAGAATCAGCTGAATGTGCCTTTGCCCTGCTCCCTTTCCTCTTTGGGAGTGGAAGAGGGACATTATGGCCACATTAGAAGGATGGTACAGGCAAACTCTAGGAGGGACATGGGCCTTTCCTGGCAGTATGGGGTGGCCACACCATCCTTGGACTGCCTACCTCCAAACTTCCTACATGAGAGAAAAACAAAATCTTCTGATTGTCCAAGCCACCATTACTTGTGTTGTCTTATGTGCAGCCAAACTCACTCCCTCACTGACACAGTCCTCTCTCTGGCTGGATGACTGAGCCTCTCTGAGCCCCTCCTCTATAACAGCCCCATTCAAGGTTTTTTGGCAAGGGATAGAGGATATAGAGGATTTAAACGCCGTGCCTGGCCCAATTTCAAGTGCACACAAAAAGGCAGCTGTTACTACCTTTACTGTTTCAGTGTCTCACAATGCAGTGTGCTTAGTACCAGATTGGCTCCTAGCTTCAAAACCACACACAGCCTCACAGTACCCCCCTCCCCCACCCGCTCACCGCGGCTCTGGTACACATGCCTCCAATTCAGCGTTGATTAAATGCTTATCATGTCTCACAGAAAGGAACAGTTTATGAAAATGCTGACAGGGACAAAACACCTAATAATTAGTGGCTAACAACCACAGGCAATTGGTGGTTTATATAAATTCAGGGACTAAAGCCACTGCTCTGCATTCCTCAGATTTCTTGCATAAGTGCTCGAGAGGGACTTCTGCTAGCAGTGCTGACTTTATAGGAAGAATGTGGCATGAGAAGTGACTGGAGAGGTGGTGGAGGCTGTGAAGGACCTTTCAACACCAAACGCCCCCCCACCCCCCACACTCCATGCCCTGCTCCAGTGGCCACTCTGCTGGACCTTCTGCTATCAGAGCTGGAAGCCTGTGGGTGGTGACAGCCTGCAGAAGCCCACAGGCTTTAGAAGGGGCCAAAGGGTGAAGATACAGTGCGGGGTCCCAAAGATGCACTTGGCCTACAGACGCGTCACAGGACAATGCTATTTTTCCACGGGGTCCTTTTCCTTCCCTTTTCACTGATGGGTCCCTGGGGACCACATGGGATGCTAGCGCCTGCTGAAGTAGACTTCCTTCTCCATGGGGCCTAGAAGTGAGGCACATGGCTGTCAACACTCAGGGCTGGGTGGGACCTCTGGAGAGGTACTGGGAGGGCTAAAACTTGACATCCCTTCCAATTAATATCCCTTTATCACCAACATCTTTTAACATAATACCATTTTAAAAATTCAGTAGAAGAACAGGCCCAACTTGGATTCCCAGTGTCATTCCCCCAAAGTCACATTAACATCAGTGTGCTGTGTATCCTTCCAAAAGATTTCAATACACTGTTATGGACTGAATTACATGCTCCCCCAATTCCTATGTTGAAGCTCTAACTCCCAATGGGACTGTATTTGGCAATAGGGCCTAAAGGAGGTAATAAAGCTTAAATGAGACTGCAGGGGTGGGGCCTCGCTCCAGAAGGACTGATGGCCTTAATAAGAGGAGGAAGAGACACCAGGGATGCACACTGTCAGAGAAGAGGCCACGTGAGGACATGCAAGAAGGCAGCCATCTGCAAGGCAAAGAGAGAGGCTTTGCAGAAACCAACCACGCTGACATGTTGATCTTGAACTTTGAGCCTTCAGAACTGAGAAAATAAATTTCTGTTGTTTAAGCCACCCAGTTTGTGATATTTTGTTATGGCAGCATGAGCTAGCTAATACACTGACTTAATTATATAAATAAACCAGGAGGACAATTTATCAAAGTGTTACATTGTGCTTCCCCTCTATAGTTTCCCCTTCCTCCTTTTACCAGTTAGGCAATCAGCTTTTGCAATTCCTTGGCCTGGGGGTAGCTAATGTGTACCTTCTCTTAAGAAGTCTTGTTTCCATTCCCATGAGTACTACATGAAAATATTTGTTTGCCCACATTCACCCTGAAAGCGAATTGTCAAACTTTGCCCTTCAGATTTTATTTAGTGAGGATGAGGAAGAACTGATGTTCCACAAATAAAAATTCAGGGAAACATGAATCACCGAGTAGTGCCTCCGTCCACTAGTAAAGCAGAATTAACGTTCCAAGAAAAAATTCAAGAGAGCATCTCTTGTTGTTCTATGGACGTATTCTCTCTTTAAGTCTCGTTTGTGGTTTCTCTGAACCAGATAACTTTTGGGAAAGCAGGTTAAAGGGTGCAAAATTAATGTAATTACATAAATCACCCACTCCCCAGCAACAGGCCCACAGTACGCATTATTTAGTTTCAGAATTTCAGCTACTGCGAAGCACCCATTGACTTTGTGAGCCTAACGTCAATTGTTTTCAGCATGTTCTTGTTCTAGCCCACCCACATGGTTCAGATGAATTAATCACCCCTTACCAGCAGGTACTTGGGAAGAAAAGAACTGCATTATTTTCTGGTGTGGACAAGAAGGAACAGCAAAAAATGGCATCAACTATTTATGTTTCATTCTTCTGACTTTAGAGCAGAAGAGATCCATGGATTGGTGCCTATTTTTAAAAAATTTTTTTCTTAACATTTATTTATATTTGAGAGATCGAGACAGCTTGAGCATGAGCGGGAGAGGGGCAGAGGGAGAGGGAGACACAGAATCTGAAGCAGGCTCCCGGTTCTGATCTGTCAGCACAGAGTCTGATGCAGGGCTCGAACCCATGGACCGCAAGATCATGACCTGAGGTGAAATCAGGAGTCGGATGCTTAACAGACTGAGCCACCTAGGTGCCCCAAGTGGTGCCTATTTTTTAGATGGAGTTTTCTCATCCAAAGTTAGCGGCTCCTGCTGGATCAGTGTTCAGAACTTGGATTCCCCTCTACATGTCTGGGAGAACCGAGGACGGGGCTGGCTATGACAACCACGATTACACACAGCAGCGTACCAGGGTATGACAAGGACCCTCCATGCCTGCATTCCCAGTCTTGTCCCTCAGCCTGGAACCAGCTTCTAACTGCCCATCTCTTCCACATTTGTAAGCAGGGCTATTCTATCCTAGGAGCTGAGTTCAATTAATGAGGACTTTCTTTTGGCCAGGCTCTGCTAGGGGGTTGCACAAAGTTGTATTTTGATTTGAGACACGTTTTGAGCCAAAGTATAATCAGTATTTGAACACCTACTTTTTAAGTTTATTTTTAAAGGGGGTAGGGTAGCCTGGGTGGCTCAGTCTGTTAAGCATCCGACTTCTGATTTTGGCTCAGGTCCTGATCTCATGGTTCGTGGGATTGAGCCCCATGTCAAGCTCTGCACTGACAGTGCAGATCCTGCTTGGGATTCTCTCTCCCTCTCCCTCGTTCTCTGCTCCTCCCCTGCTAGCATGCATGCACTGTCTTTCTCTCTCTCTCAAAATAAATAAATAAACGTTAAAAGAAAAATGAAGGGAGTAGAAGCATTTGTAGGAGAATGTTTCCAAACACAGTCAGAATAGAACTATAAGAAATATGCTTTTCACTATGATTACCAATGTTTTGTTGACTCCGACCGAACATGTACAGAGTTAGGTCTGTGTTAGGAAAGAGTGGATTATTATTTTTTTTAATCTCCCCACGGAAAAACTGTCTTCTGGAGCAGGAATGAGACCAATTAGCTTTTCCACTAATTTATCCCAGCGATGCATTAGCATTTCTTACAGATCATCCCCTTCCCCCAGGAAGCTACATAGCTGGTTGGCTACTGAATCCAGCTGTCTACTCTAAAATCCCAGGCTTTCAAGGCATCAGTCTGAAGGACACTGGGAACCCTTCATAATGCTTTGTCTTATCTAGGACGATTTTTCTAAAGGTTAAAGCACAGACAGTTGTTTTTGTTACACCTTAAAATGAACAGCCCTTTGGATCTTAGATTTAGAGATGGTGTTCATTTTGGGGCTTCTTAGTAATCACTGCCCTGAGGGCTCTTGGAATAGGATGCATGACGAGAAAAATTTTGAGTGCTTGGAGAAATATCTTGACCTCACTTCTCCCTGGAGACTGACCCTGCCAGTGGCATCCTCTTGGGAAGATAACTAGGCTAGCAGTGAGAGCACAACTCATGAAGACCTATTTCTAGAAGATCCTTTCACTTCTGGAAGATAAGGTGGGATTCTGGAGGCAGTGAGATTGACCAGGCATTATTTTTGCCAACTGCCATCCCTCCTCCTGCTGAGGATTTCTGCTATGGAATCACAGCAGAGTCCCCAACTACCTTCAGGGTCAGCTCAAAAAGCCTTGGACCAGAAGCCAACTCCTGTCTGCTCAGCTTTAATTTCCAAACCACAGGCCTCCCTGGCTCACTCCACTGGCTCCATTCCAGTGACAGGGTGGGGGTGAATGGGGGCTGGTACAATCTGAGTCTAAACCAGAACCTTGTTCACAGCCTATAATTTCTAAAGGTTTGATGGGCTATAGTTCCCGAGAATTAACAGAAGTAATTGAACAGTGTACTTACCATCTCCCAAAGTACAATCATTAGCATATCCCCATCATGATTTTTGCCATTTCTGAGGTTCAGTATTATGGCCCATTCAGTGTTTCCCCTTAAATCATCATGAAGTAGGCCCAGTGCAAAGCACATCACCTGAGCAATTATGGCATCTTAAAAAGTTAGGACCAGAAGAACATAACAGGCATCGGCTTCCTTCTTGCACAGCTGAGGAGAGATGAGGATAGATGGTTTATCGCTCTGTTTCTCTCTCCTACAGACAATGCCGCAGCAACACCCTTGTACATTGTTGTGCTCTTAGAGCACTATGTCCGTGGTGGGAGGCCTACATGTACTCTGCTGAAGGGTGTTTGCTTCAAAAGTTTTAGCCACTAGGGGCACTTGGGTGGCTCAGTCGGTTAGGTGTCCAACTTTGGTTCAGGTCACGATCTCACAGATCGTGGTTTCGATCCCCGCATCGGGCCCTGCGCTGACATCTCAGAGGCTGGAGCCTGCTTCAGATTCTGTGTCTCCCTCTCTCTCTGCCCTTCCCCCTCTCCCCCCCTCCCCTGCTAGTGCTCTGCCTTTTTCTCTCTCTTAAAAGTAAATAAACATTTAAAAAATTTTTTAAAAATGTTTTAGACATTGTCGAATTGCCCTCCAAAATGTTTGGAGGTGCCTTCACACCACCCCCTAGCACTGTATGAGGTTGCCTCTGTCTCTACACTCTCAATAGATAGTCAATGAAAAAAAATTTCCTGCTGTAATTTTAGAGTCGTTCAGAACCCAGGCCACTCTGCACATGTATGTTTCTTTCTTTCTTTCTTTCTTTCTTTCTTTCTTTCTTTCTTTCTTTCTTTCCTTTGAGAGAGAGAGAGAGAGAGAGAGGCAGAGAAAGGAGACAGAATCCCAAGCAGGCTCCACACAGTCAGTGTGGTGCCCGATGTGGGGCTCGAACTCACGCAACATGAGATCACGACCTGAGCCAAAATCAAGAGTCGGACGCTTAACCAACTGAGCCACCCAGGCACCCAACACATGGTTTTTCTAATGACACAGTAGCCAAACAGCGAGGTTGTTTTGTGGGTGTCTCTCCCTCCAGGAAAACCTTCCCTTCCCCTACCATTTGCCTTCTCACATCCTTCGAGGTGGGCTGCAGTTCCCTCTCCTCAGATGCTCCCGCCTCAGCCTCTGCCTGGAGGCCGCTGTGTAGTCGAGGTTCATCTAACTGCACTTTCCACCATTGGTTCAACATCACCTGTCCTTAGTTTATAACTTTTTGGATTTGTCCACCAAAACGTCCCTAACCGCAGGTCAGAGTGAATGCATATCTGGGAAACACAGTTTCAGATGGCTAAAGAAGAGGAAAATTTCTTTGAAGTCCCTTGTTTTATCTTAAAATCTAGATTTATATTAGACATGTTTCAAACCTGATCTTGTCCAGGAAATCGCTGCTCCAGGAGCTGCCCGGCGTTTACCCTACAGCGATGTGGAGTCCCTGGCACGTCTCCCTATAACCCAGGTAGGAAAATGCGGCCTGGGCTTTATCTTCCCGCCTAGTCTCAAAGCTCTCCAGGAAAGGGGTTCGGATGTGGCTTAGCTCTCTAGCACAAGGGAGAAGTACAGTAAATCGGTGTTAACTTGCACTTTCTGCCTCTTTGACTTGTCTCCTCCTGGAGAGGGGAAGGACCAGTCATATAGAGACCCTCGGCGTTGCAAAGGACTGTGAGTATGAAGTCTCTAACCGCTTTGAGGGTGTGATACCTGCTAAGATGCACATGAGTTTCCTATTCCTGCTGTAACAAGTCACTACAAAGTCACTGGCATAAAACAACACAAATGTGTTCTCTTACATTTCTGGAGGTTGGAAGTCTGAAATAAGTTTCACTGGGTTAACGTCAAGGTGTCGCAGTTCTTTCTGGAGGCTCTAGAAGAAACAGTTTCTGTGTCCTTTCCAGCTTCCAAAGGCAGCCTATGTCTCCCCACTCTTGGTCCCCTTCTCTTCATCTTCAAAGTCAGCTGTGTGGCATCTTCAAATGTCTTTCTCTCTGTCCTAACTCAGATTTCTAGAATGTCTGGCTGCAGCCGAAACACCAATGGGGGCTCACAGGAAGTGGGCAGAGCAGTGCAAACTGAATTGCAGCGTTGTTCTTTTACACTCCGTCGCTTAGGCGCGGTGGACGGCAGGTGGCGCCGGGGTCCTCCTCAACGCCGAACTTGCCCGGTTCCAAGCACCTGCTCAGGGGAAGGGAGAGTGGAGCGGTCGCGGTCACTGCAGTGTCTAAAGAACTGTTTCCCAGTCTCTGCACGTAGGGAGGAAGGATGCCCGGCTCTGGGCCGCAAGGAGAAGCCCAGGGAGGCTTTGTCTTCTTTGCTGAGTGCAGCTGGAGACTCCAGGGTGCCCGGAGGAGAGACCCTCGCACCTCTCTCGGGGGTAGGGCGTGGGGTGGGGAGGGCAGTGGTCAGATCTCCAGGCAGTCACAGAACTCGCAGAAACCCAATGCCAAATATTTGTGAGCCTGCAAAAGGAGGAAATTGAAACCTCTCGGCATGATTGAAACTAAAGCGTGAGAACAACTGCTGTTTGATTTCTGGAAATGGGTTTCCGGAGCTTCTTAACAACACTGCCCTTTTGCCCCCAGGCCTGGCTCCTTCCTCGCTTGGAGGCAGGGGTGAGGAGGTCAACCATTTTAAACTTCTGGGTCAGATGGAAGTCTTACCGTCTCTGAAGCCATCCTGAGTTTAAGGCAGATGGCAGGCAAGTCAGTACTGGAAGCTGCCCTATCAGGGCCTGGGGAGAGAGGAATTTGCTCCTTCAACTCCGTGTTTAGCAAGTGGTTCCCAGAAGACTGGAGACCCTGTAGGGGATCTTGAGGGAGCAAAAGCTAGTCTTTTACTGTGGGGGTGCATGCAGTGCTTCTCAAAATGACTACCCAGGACGTTTGCTGAAAATGCAGATTACTGGGCTTTACCGTCACCTACTAAATCAGTGGGAGGAGGCCAGGGGTGAGTCTGTCTGTATTCTCATTAAGCCCCTGAATGGTTCTTCTACTCTGAGTTTGAGAACCATGCCCCAGCTCTTGATACCCAAAGCAGGCAGTTTAGCTATAAAAGCCAGCCTCTGAGCACCCTTCCCCTTGCAAAGTGACTAGCTCTAGTCCCACCTTGGAGGGTGCAAATTAGGCCACATGAGTGTGAAGAGTCAATGTTCTTGTCTAGTCTCCACCTATCAAACCTCAGGCCCTCTTTTTAAAATTAAATTTTTTTTAACATTTATATATTTTTGAGAGAGAGAGAGAGAGAGAGAGAGAGAGGGAGGGAGAGAGAGACAGAGTACAAGCAGGGGAGGGGCAGAGAGAGGGAGTCATAGAATCCAAAGCAGGCTCCAGGCTTTGAGCTGTCAGCAGAGTCCGATGCGGTGCTTGAACTCCCGGACCGCAAGATCATGACCTGAGCCAAAGTCAGATGCCCAACCAACTGAGCCACCGAAGTGCCCCCAAAATTTTTCTTTTTTTTTTCTTTTTGTAAAAAAAATTTTTTTTTTTCTAACGTTTATTTATTTTTGAGACAGAGAGAGACAGAGCATGAATGGGGGAGGGTCAGAGAGAGGGAGACACAGAATCTGAAACAGGCTCCAGGCTCTGAGCTGTCAGCACAGAGCCCAACGCGGGGCTCGAACTCACGGACCGCGAGATCATGACCTGAGCTGTAGTCGGCCGCTTAACCGACTGAGCCACCCAGGCGCCCCCAAAATTTTTTAATTAAAAAAATTTTTTTAAATGTCTTATTTATTTTTGAGAGAGAGAGAGAGAGAGAGAGAGAATGAGTGGGCAAGGGGCAGGGAGAGAGAGAAACACAGAATCCGAAGCAGGTTCCAGGTTCTGAGCTGTCAGCACAGAGACCAATGTGGGGCTCAAGTCCATGAACGGCGAGATCATGACCTGAGCTGAAGTCGGAGGCTTAACCAACTGAGCCACCCAGGTGCCCCAAACCTTGGGCCCTCTTAAAATGTCTTCTCAAATATTTCTGGGGGCTCTCGTGAATTCCTCATCTCCCACCACCTCCTTAATAACTAACTGCTTCCTGCAAGCTGCCTGAAAGAGGAACCACAAGTGTAACCACTGGAGCTCAGTTTCCTGGTGTTTCCCACGCAGCTCTCTCCCTTGGGGCTATGTCCTCTCAAAGCTGCAAATCTTCAAGGGCCTGCTGGAAGTGTCTTCCCTTTGGGTCTCACAGTGCCCCAGCCATGCTTTGTTCCAAGCAGAATGCCCCTGTTTCTGGCTCAGGTGTTGTTGCCACGGCCCAGGGGCAGCATTGTTCAGGTTCCCAGGTGCCCCACAGTCCCTTGAGGAAAGAGCTTCTTCAGAGATGAAAAGTGGTGTGCAGGTAGACTGCCTTCTAAAAACGAAAACCAAAGCCCCGATCGGTAGTGTTTGCCGATTTCTGTAGAATATTCCCATGGCAGCAGACTTGAAGCTACCAGTGTGATGTCACTGAATGCAAAATTGGAAAGACATGCTGGTAATCAGCCTTGTAGCTGGTAAAGAGGGAACGTGGGGCACAGAGTGGAGACATGGATGTAAGCACAAAAGGGAAATAACGAAGTAGGTTGGTAGCTGGGAGGCGGGGGTTGGGGGTCAACAGAGAGAGAAAGGTAAAGACTGGGGATGCTGGAACAAAAGGGATTATTGTCCCTCTGCCCCTAAATGCCCACCTACATAATTGGCCTTCTTGCAGACTCCTTTGATTCTGTGCATGCCAAGTTATGCAATCAGACACTTGGGAGGGCCCCTGGACCACCCCCGGTGTGGTGGGCCCAATCACACCATGGATCCCAGATTCGGTTTGACTGCAACTCCTGCCACATTCCCATCACCGAGGCTGAGGGGCTGGGTGGTTCCGTCTAGTTCATCACCATACCTCGAGCATGTCTGGCTTGGAGGAGGCCCTCAGCAGTATATGGTGAACGGTGTTGAAAAATACCTGTCCCTGGGGACCTTAGGAACGATGCTGAAGGTCCAGCACACCCGTGCTGGAATACCTGGAGCTTGAACCTTGCCATGAGGAAGATCCTGAAAGCAGGCATTTGGGCCCCCTGGCATCTCCCTGCAGGTAGTTCCCGGTGCTGGTGGGGAGAGGGAAGACCTTCCAAGGTGTTTCCTTGGAGAGGTCACAGCCGGGGGCTGGCCCACTCCTGGGGCTCTCTTGGGGAAGCCCTGCAGACTCTGTTGTGTCCGGGGAGCCACTAGCTTCTAGCTTTGGAGCCCCTTCCTGAGAAATCTGCCAAGCTCATCCTGGGATCAGGTGAGGAGGGAAGGAAAGAGGCTGCTTCCACTCTGAAAGCTGCAACAGATACTTCCTTATCAAGCCCTGCTCTGCAGAAGCTGGAGAGCCATGGCCACGGGCTGGGTTAGTTGTGTGGGCCGGACCCCTGCACACCTGGCCGAGTCAGCATGCTTGGTCCTTCATACGTGTGCACATGCACATGCAGAACATCTTCGCAGCTGGGTTCACTCTTTGGATGGTGATGGCTTGGACATCTGGGTAGTGAGTGACGGATGATAATTTGTGATGTTCATCCACATCTCTGCCCCACCCATCCCTCTCCTTACATTCAAGCAGGCAGCAGGTTCTGTGCTTCCCTCCCTCACATGAGGTGTGGGGGGTGAGGGGAAGCAGAAACAGCATGCAAGGTTTTCTGGCTTTGTTTTCTGAAAGCCCCAGACCAGAGAGAGGGCAGAATTGGGGGCAAGAGAAAGGAACTTGGAGAAGCAGAAGGGTGAGAAGCACTTCTTCCCACATACAAAGGGGGTTTCTGCAGGCTGGGCATGCGCAGAGTAAGATTAGTAGGCTGCTTGATTCAAATCCTGCCTCTGCCTCCTGGGGGCCACATCCTTTTGGACAACTTAAACTTCTCTAAGCCTAAAAATGAGACAATTATAATGCCCACTTCATTGATGTGTTCTTTTTTTTTATATATATAATGTTTATTTATTATTGAGAGACAGAGCATGAGCAGGGGAGGGGCAGAGAGAGAGGGAGACACAGAATCCAAAGCAGGCTCCAGGTTCTGAGCTGTTAGCACAGAGACTGACTGACACAGGGCTCGAACTCACAGACCACAAGATCATAACCCAAGCCGAAGTCTGACACCCAACTGACTGAGCCACCCAGGCACCCCCATTGATGTGTTCTTGTAGCATTACGGCTTTAGTCCTAAGGTTCTGGGTTGCTTGTTGTGAGCTGACTTGTATCCCTCCCACTCCAAACTCATGTTGAAGTCCTAACTTCCAGTACTTCAGAATGTGACTATATTTGGACATACGGTCTTTAAAGAGGTTAAATAATGTAAATGAGATTGTTAGGGTGGGCTCTAACCCAATATGGCTGGTGTCCTCATAAGAAGAGGACATTTGGACATAGACCTACATGGAGGAAGGACCATGGGAGGACACAGGGAGAGGACGTCCATCTACAAGCCAAGGAGAGAGGCCTCAGAGAAAATCAACCCTGCTGACACCTTGATCTTACATTTCTAGCCTCCGGGACTATGGGAAAGAAATTTCTGTACTTTGTTATGGCAGCCCTAGAAAACTAATACAATAGTAAATAAACTTTGGAGATCCTTGAGGTTGGGGAGCACATATCTACCTCCCCTAATTTAGTTGGGGAAAAAATAAAATCAGGTAGATGTATGCAGAAGAATATTATTTAGCCTTAAAAAAGAGAGAAATCCTGCCATTTGAAACAATATGGATGAACCTGGAGGACATCGTGCCAAGTGAAATAAGCCAGACACAGAAAGACAAATACCGTATGATCTCACTTGTATGTGGAATCTCAAAAGTTGGAGTCATAAAAATGGAGAGTAGAAGGGTGGTTGCCGGTTGGGGGCGGGTAGGGGGAAAAGGGTGAAGTTGGCCAAAGGGTACAAAGTTCCAGATATGCAGGATGAGTAAGTTCTGGAGATCTAACATAGAGCATGGTAACTATAGTTACTAATACTGCATCATATACTTGAAATTTGCTGAGAGTAGGTCTGAAGTGTTTTTGACACATCTACATAAAAGGTAAACTACATGAGGTGATGGGTATGTTAATTAGCTTGAGGGGGGTAATCCCATTTCACAATGCATACATGTATCAAAACATCAAGTTGTCCACCTTAAATACATACAATTTTTATTTGTTAATTGTATCTCAATGAATCTGGGGAAAAAGAATCAAACCACAAAGCACATCCCTTCCTGACCTAATTTCCTAGTCTTCCCTATCATCCTCTGTCTCCTTGGCAAGTCAAGATCAGGAGGTGCCAGATCTGAAATCTGGCTCAGCATTTCATTAGCTGTGTCAAGAGAACACGAACATGTTTTGGGCACTGGTTAGATGCTAGGGGTAATGGTTATGAGCAGGGGTTCCAGGGTCAGATGGCCTGAGTGGAAATCTGAGATCTTCTTTCCTTTCTAGTCATCTGTTGTTGTGTAAGAAACTTGTGGTGGAAAACAGAAGCAGTGGTTTATTATTATCTGTCACGATTCTGGGGGTTGATGGGGCTCAGTCGAGTGGCTCTCACTCAAGAATCACTTACAGTCTGGTGGTTGAGGCTGGCTGTTGGCTGGGCCCTCAGTTGGCAGAAACATCTACATGTGGCCTCAGCTTCCTTACAGAACAGCAGATGGGTTCCTCTGCTCCTGCTTCTTGCTCATCTCTACTTAGCCACATTTTCAGACCCAGCTCAGATGCCGCTTCCTCCATGAAGCGTTTCTGATTCTGCGCATGTGCATGTGAACCCTTTCTCCCTCAAATTCCTGAACCCTTTATTTCCATGGCTCCAGTGGCATATTAGTAATCACAGTTGCCATTTATTGACCAATCACCCTCTACCAGGCACTGTACTAAACATACCACATGGCCTATTGAAACTGATTTTCACAACACCCCTCGAAGACAGGTAGGATTCTCCGATTCTACAGATCGTGAAAACTGCCCCTCAGAGACAGTAGGTGATTTTCCCAAGTAGACAAAACTGATAAATGGGGGAATAAAAGTCCTCACCTGGTTCTGTCTGGCTCTGTGGTCCTTACACTTAACTCTTGTGTCATAGGGACCTCTTTCTACGCGATATATACATCATTTTGAGTCCACTTTCCTCTTCTAGCCAGAAGTTTTCATGAGGGCAGAGCTGGGTTTTCTTCCTCTTTGTGTAGGTGCTCAATGATATTTTGTGGAGTAAATGGAAGAACAAATAACTGAGAGCATAATGCACAGGAGGCAGGAGCATGTGGAGGCGACAGGCGTACGTGGTTGCTGGCTCAGGTGACACTTGATGGAGACATAATATGCTTCTGACTGTAGTGGTTGACATGACACAGGAGGACAGTCACCAGATTTTAGTGCTTTCCTCTTCTCCCAAGCAGTCCTCTTATAAAGATGCCACTTCTCTGAATGAGGCCATTAGCAAGAACCAAAGCTGTTTGTCTTACTAGTCCCGATAAAGTTGTCTCCCAAAGCAGCTTGTCCCTGAGGACTGTGCATTGGGGGAAAACAAAAGCTGGAGGCACAGACTGGCAGGGCTTGGCCAGCTCGTCTCTGGTTCAGTGTTCCTGAACAGCAGTCTGAGGACAGAGGCCTAGAAAGAAGTGGGGACGGGGGGGCCCGGCCTTCAGGTTCTCATCTCCACTGAGGGGCGTGTGAGAACACTAACAATGGAAGCACATTGGGTGTTGGGCGGTGGGGGCCCATGACACTCTTCAGCTGCCACTTCCTGCAGGGGACCTTCCTGCAGGAAGGGATCAGAAGTGCCCCTTCCTCCATCATCAGGTAGGGGTCCCTGCCATGAGCCCCCCTAGTTCCCTGTTCTACTCCTATTATAGACATCCATACTCATGCTAGGGATATATATACTCATTCATTCAAAAATATTTGAGCACCTACTGTGTGTCAGGCACCACTTTAGAGGCTGAGACTGCAATGGTGAACAAGTTGACAAAAACCTCCACCCCCGTGAAGTATGCATTTCTAGTGTGTGTGTGAGGAGACAAACATATAAACCGATGAAATATATAACATGCTAAGTAGTGGCAAGTGCTATAGAGAAAAATACAGTGGGAGGGGCTACACGGTGTGCTGGGAGGCATTGGCAGTGGGAAGGTTGGTTTCTAATAGGACGGTCAGAGAAATCAGATGGCCAATGAGAAGTGACACTTGAGCACAGATGTGAGGGAGGTGAGGGAGGACGGGACTTTAGTCAGAGGACCAGAAGTGCAGAAGCCCTGAGTGAGGAGGTGGGCTCCCCCAACTTGAGGAATGGCAGAGGCAGCCTGGCTTCAGGGGAGGGAAGAATGGGGAAAGGTGCAGGGGGAGAAGGAGACAAAAGGGGAGCAGTTGCACCCCTGTGCCCTGTCTCATGTCCCAACACCCATACTTCAGCAAATTAACTTGCAAACTGAGACTCTGACTCTAGCCAAGCCAGCTAGGAGTAAGCCGCCCATTGCCACCTATGGGAAGGTTTTCTAGGGAAAGCCGAAGAAAACAGTGTCAAATTCTTGGCTTTTAATATTCAGAAGGCAGGGCCAGGTAGAAGATGGGAAAACTGCAGAAGGATGCAAGTTCTTCCACATTGATGCAGACCTCCCTCCATATACTCCCCGCACCCTCAGCCAGACTAAATAAAGTCTCCCTGGGCTGGTGAGGTAGAATGGAGAGGGTCCTGAAGGGACCTGCTGAGAGGAGGTAGGGTGGCTAGAGGCCGCCATGTCTGCTTCCGGGGCCAGGAAGAAGTTGACCCTGAATCTGAGGTGAGGAGTGGTTGCTGTTCTATTTCTTGTCACCAAGAGGCTGACAGCAGCCAGGATAAGGTCAGTTCTTCATCAGGAGGAGTGATGCTCAATGCTTTGCCCAAGTGCCATCCAAACCCCTTCCAGGAACCTAACCATCACCGCTAAGCTCCAGATGGAAAGTGGAACCTGACACTCAGGGTCTCACCAAGTGAGGAAGGTGCTGGATCCCTGACTCCTGTTACACACTCAAATGGGACTGCCTGGTGGGTGGCCTGCCCACCTGTCAGCTGGGTTGACTCCCTGAGAGAGAAGACATTCATCTCTGTGTGTACCTGTCTCCGGATTCGACCACTTCTATAAATTGGGGAAGTTGAATCTGTTGAGAAGTTTATAATCTGGGTTCCATGTGTACATTGGGAGATTTGGGGCATGAATGGTAGGTGAAACTTGGACTGGTACACTCTTCTCTGGTTTTCATCAGATTCTTTTTTTTTTTTAAGTTTATTTGCTTTTTTATTTTGAGAAACAGAGAGGGAGCATGCAAGCAGGGGAAGGGCAGAAAGAGAGAGCACACACACAAGAGAATCTCAAGCAGGCTCCCCACTGTTGGTGTAGAGCCCGACGCGAAGTTTGAACTCATGAACCGTGAGATCATGACCTGAGCCGAAATCAAGAGCCCGATGCTTAACTGACTGAGCCACCCAGGTGCCCCAAGTTTTCATCAGATTCTTTTTTTTTTAAAGTTTATTTATTTATTTTGAGAAAGAGAGAGAGAGAGAGAGACAAAGAGAGGGAGAGAGAGATAATCCCAAGCAGACTCCGCACTGTCACTGCAGAGCCCAATGCGGGCCAGAACACATGAATTGTGAGATCATGACCTGAGCCAAAACCGAAAGTCGAACGCTTAACCGACTGAGCCACCCAGGCACTCCTTCATCAGATTCTTAAAGGAGCTGCTGATGCAGGAAAAGGGGAAGCTGCTGGAATGGGGATATATAAGGTCACACACAGACACTAAAAATAGTGCCTACTCTGAGCCAAGCTCTTTCATGTTTTGTTTTATCCCCAACTTGTGGGGTACGTGCTAACCATATTCTCAATTTACATACAAGACGGTTGGCCTCAGGGAGGCCAAGGTACCTGGTTCAGGTAGTAGAGCTGAACTTTGAACACAGCTCTGTGTGCCCCCAGCCACCCACTGTTCCCGCCCCACCTCCCATCACAGGATGCACAATCCCTAAGACATCCGGCCTTCTCTCGTGCACCCATTCTAGCTCTGTCACCCTGGAATGTTCTATAACTTTTATTGAATTTCATTTTTCCTTTCAAACTTGGGCTGTTCTCCTCTTTGAGTAACATGTTTCTTCCTGCTGTAGCATACAAAATTCTTTTGCTCCATTATAAACTTGTGTCTTTCTTCTTCAAGGTGGACCCTGAGTCCTAAAACACTGGACTCTGATGAATAACACTGAATTTGTTTTCTTTGTTCATGAATTCAGGTTTTCTAAATGTCATACATCGAGGTATTGAATAGTTAATACCTTTGCTAAGAGTAGCTATAGTTCATTGGATGTTTCCAAGTGACTGACATAGTGTTGATTTATACTCATGATCTCATTCGATCTGCCTAATGTCCCTGTGAGGTAAGTACTATTATTATCCTTATTTTAGAGTTAAGGAAACTGAGGTTTACACCTGTGATGTGAGCTGCCCAAGGTCACATAGCTACTAAATGGCAGAGGTGGGCTTTGAACGTAGATCTGGAGGATTAACTCTTACCCCATCTTGCCAAGCCACTTGCCTCTTTACTTCGGTTGGCAGATGCATTCCCATGCATGTCTCAGTGGTGACAATGACCTAGTAATGTTTGGGTGGCTGGAGAGGATTAAGCAGGACTGCTTTGCTGCCAGTTGGGAAGTCCAAGTAAAGAGGACCTGTTTTCTTCCATAAGGGCTCTTGAACTCCGGGCCTTCTCTGGGCCTGACCACAGTGAGGTGACCTGAAGAGGTAGCATAATGCAGACTCTGGCTGGGGTCAGATCTGGAGCCCAGCACCCTATGAGGATGTAAGCCACTGCTTGTTCAGCCTTTCTTCTGGAAGAAGGTCCCTGTGTCACCTGGGTGGCCTCCAAACACTGGTGATGTGTGAGGTCATCAGAACCAAGCAGCTCAGGAAATGCCTTTGGTGCTTGTGGCTTTAGGTATCTGTGGTCCAAATGATAATTTGCACCTGCCCAGTGAGTCATAGTTTGGGGTTTACACCACAGTTATCTCATTGAATCCTTTGTGCTTCCTGGTAGGCTGTGATGAGCACAGCCATTTGGTAGACGGGAAAACAGACCAAAAGAGGCAGGGTGAATTGCTCAAGGTCACACAGAGCCAAGACCCGAACCCACGTCCTACTGACTTCGAGTCCCACTCGCTTGCACTAGACCAGTGACTCCCAAGCCTCATTCTGTGGAGCCTTGGAGTGCTTGGCGCAGGCCAGAGGGAGGGGCTCAGGAGGAGGGCACTCAAGGGGCTGAGGCTCTGCTGTCCCTTTCCTTCTTCACTCTGGGCCTCAGTTATGTCAGGATTCTGTGTAAAGCCTGTTTGGAAGATCTGTGTTGCTAACAAGATGTTTTCAGAGGACTGCACCAAACTGTTTCTTCTTCCCTGGAAATTGGGTCCAGGCTCTTCTTTTTCTAGGACTCTTTTATCAGTATTGAGACAAGAAAAAATCTGCTCTCTGTTAGAGGACGTACTCAACCCCAACATGGCAACACAAGGGAGTATAAAAGGTATGGACACAGAGGCAGCAGATTGGGGTCCTGGTCCTAGTTTAGTGTCACATAGTCAAGTTATTTACCTCAGTATCCCTATCTGTAAAGATGAGGGATTAGCCTACAGAATTCTAAACTCCAATTTTGCTCAAATAACCTGTGGATCTAGGGCATCATGCTTGGTTCATGGGATCTTAAACAGGGATGAGTCACTTGCAACTGTGTAAAAATATTATATATGTATATTTATAGATACTTTTTTTTTTAATGGAAGGAGAATGTACAGCTTTCTCCTTGAGACTGTACAGAGTCTCAAAGGGGTCTCTGACACAGAATACCTAGCCTCTCAGGACTCTTTCTTTCTTTCGTGTCAGAATTAGTGGGAGATATTTCTCCTTTTGCGGGGGTTTAAGTTGTAACAATGGTGTGAGAAAGCTATTTTCAGAAACAGGGAGAGATAAACAGAGCTAAAAGTTGAAAGCTAAATAAAAGCATCAGAACCTGTGAACAAGTTGACAGTCTTGTTTAAACTCCTGGATGCAGCCATGCCTGATACCGCTACACTTTTCAGTTACATGAACTATTGCTTGCTCCTTTTTCACTAAGCCTTTTCTGTTTCAATCGCCTATAGAAGACATGATTGATGTGCTAACATTGTTGGAGAAGGCTCCTGCCATTTGAAAAAATATGAAGTTCAGCATAGAGAAAGCAAAGTGGGAAAAGAAAGGACTGAGGCAGGTGTGTTCCTGTCATGCTTTTTTTGAATTTCAGGGAAGAAAAATGCTCTCTGTTTTGTTCCCCATCCTTTATTTATTGTTGTTGTTGTTAGCAAACTGGAGGCTTTCAGAGGCAGGAAAGATGTTAAAAATCAATCCCATCACTACAGAGATGGGAAACCAAGATCCAGAAAGGGAATGTGACTTTCTCCAGGTCATACAGTAAATCAGTAGAATGGCTAGAACGGAGGTTACCGGCTCCCAGGCTCCCACCTCTCTGTGTGACTTTCCTCAGGGCTTCTTTCTCAGGCAGGCTCCCCAGCAGAGCTTGTGAGGGTTCTTGTGCTCATGTGTGTTGCTTAGTCACATAGATCCATATCTTATCCAGAAAATTCTTCAGTCTGGGTTTCTTTTTTTTTTTTTTTAATTTTTTTTAACGTTTATTTATTTTTGAGACAGAGAGAGACAGAGCATGAACGAGGGAGGGTCAGAGAGAGGGAGACACAGCATCTGAAACAGGCTCCAGGCTCTGAGCTGTCAGCACAGAGCCCGACGCCGGGCTCGAACTGACGGACCGCGAGATCATGACCTGAGCTGAAGTCGGCCACTTAACCGACTGAGCCACCCAGGCGCCCCCAGTCTGGGTTTCTTTACCGGTTCCATGGACACAGGTAAACAATGGAGTGTTTGGCCTAAGAGGGATGTGGGGAGGAGGTGAAAGGAACCAGCCCTTTTCTCTGCCTGGGGTTCCATTCCGTCTCAAGTGACAGGCCCACCAACTGTCCTGGCCACAGAGTCCCAGCTAGGATTGGGGTCCCTGGGACCAGGCTAGAGCTTGCCCAGTGTTGCCCACAGCAGGAGGATTAGATACCGCTAAGGGTCAAAAACAGGCAAGCAGGATTTATGGGACAAATCCACGGGCTCACTTTCAGCCACAGGGTCAGATCTGTTTAGCCCTGGAGGGCAGTAATGGCAAAGGCTGCAGCGGGGCCGAGGGGCTCCAGAACAACTACTGTCCACAGGACCGGTGGGACTGACGGGGACAAACCTGAAGGGGAAGGAAGAGGAGACTCCAGATCCTGCCTACCGCCCGCATCACAAACTACTCAAAGGCGCACAGGAGAAATGACCTTTAATGTCCGATTTGTTTGCAACCCCGCCCAAGTGCCATCATTCTGTGAAGTACAAGGAGGGGCTTGAGAGGTACGAAGTCACGGAGACAAACGACGCCCCCGCTGCCTCCCGGGCGCACACTCGCTCTGCCCCCGCAGACGGGCGGCCCCACGCACGCACACATGCAGACCACACGGACACCGCACAGACACACGCACGTGTACCCACGGTTAAATACATGTACAGAGGGACTCGTTTGGATATATACAGAGAGAGAGACGGAAATCCCGGCCGGCGTCGGGTCCCCCAGGCTCTCAGCATGCTCGGCCCAGCTCTCCGCGCTGTACCTGGCACCCATGCCCCTGCCAGAAAAGCAGCTGCCCCTCTCCCCGCCCCCCTCCCCCCGGTTCCCCCGGGGCCCGCGCCTCCGGGCGCCGACGCCCCTCCCCCCCTCCGCCCGCCCTCCCCCCACGATGGTTTCCTCCCCACCAACCCCCCCGGGGGCTCTAGAACTGCCCGGGCGCCAGGGGCATGTTGGTTTTGAAGCCTGGCTGCCCGTTAGCCACGTCGGTCGCCGCCTCGCAGCCGCCGTTGCTGGCGCCGCCGTCGGTCCCGGGGCTCTCGGGCTCCGATAGGAGCTTGAAGGTGAAGAGCGGGCCCGAATCGTGGCGGCCGCGGCGGCCGGGGGGCTCGGGCGCCGGCAGGCTCAGGAGCGCGCCGGGCGCCTTCCACTCGGGGAAGGCGCACAGCTCGACGGGCGGCGGCGCGCCGCGGCCCAGGTAGCCCGGGCTCGGCGAGGCCGAGGGCAGGGTCCGCTGGCTGCCGCTCAGGCAGCTGCCGCTGTCGTCCAGCGAGTCCTTGCGCGACTGCGAGCGCTCCAGCGAGCCGCCGCGCGTCCACGGCCGGTAGGTGTAGGCGCAGCCGCCCAGGCGACGGCGGCGGCGGCGGCGGCGGCGGCCGCGGCACTGGCACCCGAGGATGCGCACGAAGGCGCGCTTGAACTCCTTGCTGGAGCACGGGTAGATGATGGGGTTGAGGCAGCTGTTGAAGTAGCCCAGCCAGAACACCACCTTGAACACGGCGTCGGGGGGCTTCAGGGTGGAGAACAGGGAGCCTGCAGGGGAAGGGGTGGGGTGGGCACGGGCAGAAAGACAGACAGCAGTTTGTGAGTAGTCAGGTCCTCTCCTCCGAGGGCTCCGCCTAAACGCGGCGCCCGGGAAGCGCTCCCGCCGCCAGGGCTTTGCCCAGGCCACCTTTCGCTGCCTGGAGCGCTCGCCTCTCCCTTCTCCAAGTGAGCGAATCCGACATTCTTTTTGGGGGGCTGGTTGAGCTAACCAGCACCGAAACTCCCTAAAATCTTTCCTGGTTTAGCTGACCAGCACCCAACCTCCCATTTCTCTAGATATCCCAGGGCAGCGCTTACCACTTTGTATTCCAGTGATAATAATCACCACACGCAACTGCACAGCTCTTGGGGCATTGTGCTAGGCGCTTTAACTATATTGTTTTGCCCTACAAGAGGCATTGAAGCTGACACCGATTGATCTCCATGGCAAATACGAGAGGTGTTAAAGACCTAAATGTGAAAGGTAAAACTTCAAAAGACAAAGTAAAGGAACGATCTTTTTGATCTAGGGCTGAAAGGAAAATGACTTAACACTTCAGAAAGATAAACTGCAAGGCAAGGGTGGGAGAAGGTATTTATAATGTCTAAGACAGTCAAGCGATCGGTATTTAGAATATATAAGGAACTCCTGCAAATCAACAGGAAAAACAGCATTCCCAGTAGAAATGTGGGCTAAGGAAGTGAACAGGCAATTTACAAAGCGGGGAAACCTGAGGGCTAACGTATGCCAGGGTACTCAAAATATTAGGGAGTAGGATGCATAGTAATGAAAACCACAAAGAGATATAAGGTATCTGTTAGGGTGGCAAAAATCAGGGAACTAGAGAGTGCCAAGTGTGGGCAGGGGTGTGGGGACATGGGGAGCCTTCTGCCTGGCTGGTGGGGAGCACAGGCTGTGAAGCTGTACTGGAGAAGATTCTGGCACCACTTGGTCTCATCAAGTATATACACATACCTCTTAACCTGGCGGTTCTTCTGCAGGGTATAGATCTCAAAGACTTTTCACACAGGTCCACAAGGGGACACCTATAAGAATGCTGAGAGCAGTGTTGCTTATGGTGATAGACAGCTGGAGAGAACATAGGTGTTCCTTACTGAGAATTATGGAAAGGTAGCCTGGAGTAGAAGCCCAGCACAGAGATTATTGCAGCAGGTAGATAAGGCCCTAAAAATGGCATGTCCATATAGCAATGTGCAAAGGCTTAAAAACATCGCTCTTTAGGAAAAAAGTAGGAAACAGAATTGAGATTTACAGCATAATACTATTTAAGTAACACACCAAACCACCACACACATTTTGCAAAAACACTTTCAAAAAATGTCAAACACAAAATGGTTGCCTAAGGGGGTAGGCAGAGGGAAATGGGAATAAAAGGAAATAAATCAATGAAATAAGAGAGAGGCCTTACAATGAGGTGCTATGATGGAGAAACATGATTAACTCATCCCTCGAATTTGAGGTCCAAAAACATTTTATGGCATATTAAATTAAAAACAATTTCCATTTTAAATGCAAGGCAGCTAAGACTTGGAGAGGGTAAATGACTTGCCCCAGGTTACACAGCATGTTTGTAGTATAGTTGGGATTCAAACTAAGTCTGTTTGAGTACAAAATATGTTTTTTAAAGGTGATTAATAATACCCTTGGTGGAAAAATGAGAAAATACAAAAAGAAAAAAGAAAAAAAGAAAAAAATTTTAAAAGCACACATAACCCTGCAATGCAGAGAAATTACATTTGGTGCACATACCTTCAGATTTTTTTCTCTGTTGTATATGTATCTTTAAATGTTTTGATATATGCAATTTACTTTACAGGACATTTTGTTATTTCAAACTATGTTCCCTAACCCTGCCACTAAGTTGGTGGTACAGTGACTTTCATATTCCTGTCTTATCTCCTCTGTTTAAACTGTGAGCTTCCCAAGGGTCTGGTCTTCTGGATCAACTTTGATTCCATTTGGCGAATGAAGAGCACACACTCCTAGAATATCTGAATGGGGGTGGGGGGTGTCTTAGCAATCACAAATCCAAGCTCCTCTTTTGCAGATGGAAACACTGAGTCCCAGAGAGTGGCCGAAAGTGCCAAGGGGCAGTGGCATAGAAGCCACAGGATAGAAATCCTTTGATTTGGGGCTACACTTGAGCTTCCCCCTTGTAGCACTTCTCCTTTTTGATTCTTTGAGGTTTGCCTATTGTTATAGGGAGCCTCCTAGTTTTCTGCTTAGCAAGCCAAGGATGGTGGTGGGCAAGGGTGGGGAGACGGCTGGGCTCCTGGTGCAGGGCTAAGCCAGGCAAAGGTTTACATTTAGAAAGAGGGTTATCTGTATCCGGGTGTAAGTGCTCTATTTTTTAAAGTTTATTCGTTTATTTTGAGAGAGACAGAGATAGCACGAAGGGCAGAGAGGGAGAGAGAATCCCAAGGAGGCTCCCCACTGTCAGTGCAGAGCCCGATGCGGGGCTTGAACTCCCGAAACCATGAGATTATGACCTGAGCAGAAATCAAGAGTCAGATGCTTAACTGGCTGAGCTACCCAGGTTCCCCTAAAAAGTTTACTTATTTATTTTTAGAGAGAGAGAGAGAGAGACAAAGAGAGAGTGGGGGCGGGGGAGAGGGAGAGAGAGAGAGAGAGAGGCAATCCCAGTCTCTGCACTGTCAGCACAGAGGCTGACTTGGCCCTCAATCCATGAGATCGTTATCTGAGCCCTGAAATCAAGAGTCCGGATGCTCAACCGACTAATCTACCCAGCTGTCCTTGATGTAAGTGCTAATTATATGTACAAGGTACACTGATTCTTCTTCTTTTTTTAAAAGTTTATTTATTGATGTAATCTCCATACCCTACGTGGGCTCAAACTCATGACCCTGAGATCAAGAGCCGCGTGCTCTACTGACTGAGCCAGCCAGGCACCCCACTACACTGATTCTTTTCCCAACTCAGGGGGAAATGTGGGAGTGGGCCACATTCTGCATTCGCTTCAGATGAGGCAGAAGAGGGCGCCACCTCGTGATCTGATATGTGACAAGGCCAGCACCATTAGATTTTCACCCCACCATCCCACATACTCCTTTGGACTAAGACACTGTATGGAAGACCCCAGCTGAAATCCAAATACATGGCGTGTGAACAGCTAGTATACATCATGGAATGAGTTGTCTCTGTCCACGGGGAAGACTGTCACTGAGTCTGAAGGGGATAGGCACTGGTCTTGACAATGTGGGAAACTGGAGAATAGATTTTGGAGAGAGGGAAACCTAGAAAAGCTTGGAAGCCTTGCGCGTTACCCTAGAGGATAAATGCTGATGAGCGTGTGTACGTGTAGGCATGTGGTCTTTTTTTTTTTTAAATATGAAATTTATTGTCAAATTGGTTTCCATACAACACCCAATGCTCATCCCAAAAGGTGCCCTCCTCAATACCCATCACCCACCCTCCCCTCCCTCCCACCCACCATCAACCCTCAGTTTGTTCTCAGTTTTTAAGAGTCTCTTACGTTTTGGCTCCCTCCCTCTCTAACCTTTTTTTTTTTTCTTCCCCTCCCTGCCATGGTCTTCTGTTAAGTTTCTCAGGATCCACATAGGAGTGAAAACATACGGTATCTGTTTTTTCTCTGTATGACTTATTTCACTTAGCATAACACTCTCCAGTTCCATCCACATTGCTACAAAAGGCCATATTTCATTCTTTCTCATTGCCACATAGTATTCCATTGTGTATATAAACCACAATTTCTTTATCCATTCATCAGTTGATGGACATTTAGGCTCTTTCCATAATTTGGCTATTGTTGAAAGTGCTGCTATAAACATTGGGGTACAAGTGCCCCTATGCATCAGTACTCCTGTATCTCTTGGGTAAATTCCTAGCAGTGCTATTGCTGGGTCATGGGGTAGATCTATTTTTAATTTTTTGAGGAACCTCCACACTGTTTTCCAGAGCAGCTGCACCAGTTTGCATTCCCACCAACAGTGCAAGAGGGTTCCTGTTTCTCCACATCCTTGCCAGCATCTATAGTCTCCTGATTTGTTCATTTTAGCCACTCTGACTGGCGTGAGGTTGTATCTGAGTGTGGTTTTGATTTGTATTTCCCTGATGAGGAGTGATGTTGAGCATCTTTTCATGTAGGCACGCGGTCTTAATGAGGACTCTTAGGACCTGGGATAGAGGCTGCAGACGCATAGACAGTCGTGGCAAAGGTAAGGAGGATGAAGAGCTGGAGAGCACGCATGCTGAAAACATACTCATAGCTTTGCTTACGAGCCCCATTGAAGATGATAGTAAAATAGGCAATAAATGGCTTAATGGGGACACATCCTTAGGGACTGGCTCTTTTAAAGGATATGCGGAACAGTAAGGCTAATGGCTAATATTCCTCAGACCCACTGTTTCCATTGTGTGTGTGCTCTGTATAGGCCTTGCGCTAAACTCTTTATACCATTAGCCCATTTAATTATCACAATAATCCCTTGATGAAGGTACTATTGTCGGTCCTATTTTATACATCAGGACATCAACATATGATAGTGTCTGCTATTTACATGTGTATACACCTGTTCATTTGTTTGTTCATTCACTCATTCCACAAACACTGAGCTCCTGCTGATGTTGGCATGAGGCCAAGGTGAGGGGGATACAGAGATGAATTGGGGTGTGGTCTCTGCCCCATGGCAGCCCACAGGCATGTGGGGAGAGAGATGTGTTAACAGGTCATTGCAACACAACACACATAGCATTATGATAGAGGCATAAATGTCACTCTGTCCCCCTACACCCAAGTGGCATTTCTGTCTGGTGCTTCTTCACCTCCATCATATTGGAAGCCTTGTATCAAGGACAATGATGGGCTGGATCTCTGCCTTTATTTTCTTACAAAGTACTCTTCAAGGACTATGGCTCTGAGAAGTGTTCAGCCAAAAGTAAGGGGATGCTGCTGACTTTTTTCACTGCATTTATTTACAGCCACATTGTGAGTTTGGACTCCCTGAACCACTTGTTCCTCTGAGAAGAAGATCATTCTTTGCCTTCCATTCTTTGTCTGCCTTTCATCATCCTTCTGCTGATTTAGGCAGTGTGATTCTGTGGCCTGAGCACAGGGCTTGGGATCACACAGACCTGGTTTTGAATCACTTTTTTTGTGTGTACTGGCTGTTTGACATTAGAAAAGTTAATTGGCCCTCTTAGACTCAATATTCTCATCCATAAATTGGGGACAGTATCTGTTCCATATTCTGAATACATGAAAATATCCCTGTAAAATACTAGACATAGGGTCTGGCACCTTGAAAATAATACATAGTGGCCATTTTCCACAAATACTTTATATCCTGGCACAGGCATGAGCCTCCTCCAAGAACTCTTCCCTGATGAACCTCACCCAACTCAGATTGACTTCTTTATTCTGTACCCCACAGAAGGTATACAATCACATCTCATTCTGTTATGGTTTGCCTGTTAATGTTGTTAAGCCATTCCAGGGCTGACTGAGTCCTCGCCCACACCCAGACTTTAAATTCCTTCTGCCAAGGGGCACCTGAGTGGCTCAATAGGTTAAGCATCTGACTCTTGATTTCAGCTCAGGTCATGATCTCAGGGTTTGTAAGATCGAGCTCCGCACTGGGCTCCAGGCTGATAGCACCAAGCCTGCTTGAATTCTCTCTCTCCTTCTATCTCTGCCCCTCCCTCCCCCACCCTCTCAAAATAAATAAATAATCTTAAAAAAAATTCCTTCTGGGCAAGAACCACCTCTTCATTTCTTTTCTTTTCCTCTCCAGATTTGCGTATTTTTATTACAAAGAAAAGAAAAAAAGAGGGAGCACAGAGGTTTTTTAAGGCAGTGAAACTATTCTGTATGACATTATGATGGTGGATACATGTCATTATACATTTGTCCAAATCCATAGAATGTATAACACCAAGAGTGAACCCTAATGTCAACTATGGACTTTCGGTGAAAATGTTGTGCCAATGTAAGCTCATCCATTGTAACGCATGTACCCTTCTGATAGGGGATGTTGATAATTGCAGAGCCTGTGGATGTGGGGGGCAGGAGGTGTATGGGAAATCTCAATACCTTGTTGTCAATTTGGGTGTGAACCTAAAACTGCTCTAAAAATAGTCTATTAGAAAAACCTCACTTACGTAAAATGAAAAAGTGATCTATGCTGATTTTTTAAAAATTACATTACCAAAAAAAAAAAAAAAACCTACATATTATAAAGTGAAAATTCTTCTCCATTCAGGTAGAGGGGACCAGAGCTCACAGTTTTATTTTTTATTTTTATCCTTTTCAATTGTTTTTTTTTTTTTTTAAATGGGAGTTATACACATATCTTTCCCCCAATTTCTTTCCTCACTTAGAAAATATTTAAGACATTTCCCCATGTCGGGACATTATATCCTACCATCTGGATATATAGTAGTTTAACTTTCTCCAGGCTTAACTCTTTTCTAATGATAGTCAAGTAGTGATTTCCAAGTTTTGTCTGTTACAGACTGTAGTAATGAAAAGCCTCATGCATTTTGCTTTTTCCATGTTTGAGTGTTTCTGTGGGATAAACTCCTACACGAGGAATCACTGACTCAGTGCCACATTTAAGTGCTGAAAGCTAGCCAGATTGCCTTCTGAACTAATTGTACCAATTTACCTTCCTGTTGGCTGTATATGATTGTGATAGTTTCTTTACATCTCTGCAACTCTGGGTTTGGTCAGGTTTTAATCTTTGCTTGTCTGAAAGCTGAATAATGACTTTGCCCTCTTGTTTCCTTTGCATTCTGTTTTATTTTGGCCCCATGAAGACTGTAGATCGCATGCCCACCCTGAGCAAACCTTCAGTGGCTTCTGACAGATTCCCTTTCCTTATTAGAATTGGACTCCTTAGAATAGAATCCAGCCTGTCTCCCCAGCAGCCATGTGACCTTGGGCAAGTTTCACACTGTCCCTAAGCCTCAGTTTTCTCATCAATAAAATGGGGCTAATAATAGTGCCATGCCTCTGGGTTATTTTGAGAACTAAGAAGATAAAACATGTCAAGTCCTTTTTAGCACTCAGGGTACCAGGAACCTGCCACCCAGTCAACTTTGCATTAATGCTAATTAACCAAATAATTCTTATTCCTGTCAATCACTGATTGGACTGGAAATCTAATTACAGAAAGTCTATGTGTGAGACCAGTGTTTGGTAACTAGATATTTCATTCTGAGTAGGCTGCTTTCCTTTTCTGAACCTCAGTTTCCCTCCTTTAGGGGAGTGGTTTCATTTGGGTTCTCTCCAGCCTTAAAATTCGGAGTCTTGTTGAAGCTGGGGTTGGAAGCCCTGCTCAGCCTTGCTGGGATGTGCCCTCTTCTCTGGACTTACCACTGAGGGGCAGTGTGGGTCAAGGACTGGACGGCGGGTCTCTCTGATTCTAAGCATATTTCTGCTGCTCCCTCCTCCCCTCCCCCCAGCTGCACAGAAGCTACAGGGCTGAGGGGTCTTGTTTGCTACCCAGGCGGGCCCTGTTACAGCCAAGAAGTTGTAATAGGGAAGGCACTGAGCCTCGTTGGCTTAAAAAAGGATCAGGACCGGGATATCCAAACAGACCTTGGGGGCCAACAAAGCCATGAGGAGAGGGAAAGGGAATATCAACAGGAGATGTGGGTTCCTGGAAGCCTGCTCTTTCTGCTTCAGGTCAGGGTGGTGCCAGTCTCTACGACGTGGCCACCAGCTTGTGGGACGTGCCTCCGAGCCTGGCTCCCCTTCTCTTGCTCATGAAATGGTGTGGTGCGCCTTGCCCTGCATTTTACCATCATGATCACGGCCTGACAGGGCCAGGAAACCTTCCTTCGAGGAGGCTCAGAGAGGGTGAGTGACTTGTTCAAGGTCACTCAGCTGGTGACGAGCAGAACGACTGCCAGGACCTGCTCAAGTGTCATTCATTTGATTCAACAAACATTTGTGGAGGCTGTGGAGGTCAGGCGTTAAGGACCGGTGCAGACATAAGTAGATCTGGGTTCAGGTGCTGACTCTGGATTCCCAGCTGAGCTCCTTGAGCTCGGCGAGGCCCAGTTTCCTGGAAAACGGGGATGGTGATAGTTCTTTTCTGTGCGGAGGAGATGAACTTAGGCTTGGCAAGTGCCTGGCGTGTTGAGAGTACCCAGTAAGTACAGCTGTTCCGACCGCTTCAAACACAACTGCCATTGCCAATGCTGATGCTGTGGTTACTGCCAGTACCAGCATGCAAAGATGGGGAGGGTGACGGAGAGGACAGGATCTACTGTGCTGATGTGGGACCGCCCACCCTACTGCTCTTTCCAATGCAGGCCCAAGGGTGGGCGCCACGTGGTTCTCGAACATGCGGAAATTGTACACATTGTTCTGGGGGAGGACCCATAGCTGTCGTCATGGGCTTGAAGGCGTCAGCAGCCGTGAAAAGGTTAAGGCTCACCATCCCAAGTCTAGGGCTCCCAAGCATCAGTTACTCAATTGCCTGGACCACCGGCTGCTTAATGCTTTTCTCTAGATCAACTCACTTTTGGTGTCTCAACTTAAACTTTCTTAGGAAGCTTTTTATCATTATTTTCAAATCTGTTATAAAGAAAATGTCATGGTAGGGGAACAGAAGGTGAAAAGAAAATGATATTAGTATCTCTGGATCGCTCCAGACAGTGGTGGGCCTGAGGCATGCTCTCTTTTTCAAAAAGGGAGATTGGCGGGGGTTGTGGGGTATTAACTACTTGCTAAACTGAGAGGAATTCCCCTTTGAGGAATCTAAAGGCTTGAAGGAACAACTTTCTCATGGGAGAACCCAGCGCCGGGCACATGGTAGGTGCTAACTAAAATTTGCTCCATGATGGACTGAATGAGTATGTGATTCAGAGTTTCCTGGGCCATCTCTAGCTGTCCTGCCAAGCTGTCTTGCACACCAACTCAAATCCATAGTTAATTTGAGCAGCAGTCTAAGAGCCGCCCTGGGAAACCCTGCGGCTCTACTCTAAAGCCTCTTGGTGGCCTCCCACTGAGGCCTTTTAAGCAGATCCAATGGGACAACACTTCTGAACACTTCCACCCAGGTGGGGAGGGTAGGAGCTGGAACCCGAGGGGGAGGGGCAGAGCGGTAAGCAGACAGTTCAGTGAGCCCAGCCACGCTACAAGGGCCACGTAGAGGGGTTGTGGAGTGTAAGGATCAAAAGCTAAGGCTGAGCGGGATCAGCTCAGGGAGAAGCATTTCTTGGCTGGATGTGGTCCCAGTGGTCCTTAAAGTGCTATTCAACAAAACTGAACAGTGAACACAAGGTCTCAACCCTCTGGGAACCTCCAGTCTTCAAAACCACGGGGTGCGTTTGTAGAAGAGTATCTACCGTTTGACAAGCTCTTAACTCTGCGCCAATCACTGGGTAAATGTTTTGACCTTCCCTTGCCTTCAACCGGCTCTGTTCCGAAGGCAGCTCGGCATGACTGTGCCGGGCGCAGCGCTAGGGGGCGCCATTCCACAGGGTAGTCTGCAGCACTCCCAGGTGACGGTGGCCAACCTGCATGCTCCCCGCCTGGAGGCCGTGATTACTACGCTCAGGAGAACGGAAGGTAAATTGCTGGATGTCTCAGAGCTAGTGGGTGATAGAATTAGAATTTGAACCCAGGCTGCCTCTCACAGAAGCTGTCAGTCACCACCAGTACAGCAAATGGGGAAACAAAAGATGCATGTGGATGTGGATAAAGGACTGAAGGCTATACAGGGAAGGAGACCTCAACAGTGTTTACCCTTTGTTGGTAGACTCACGGGTGAATTTTCCCTCTGTGTGTTTTTTGGTGTTTTCCAAAAATTTTCTCCATAAACATGAATTACTTTTGCAATTGGGAAAAAGCCAGTGAATATTATTTTAAAAATAAGAAGTAAACCAAAAGACACTGTGTTTATTGGGTCCTTATTACGTGTCAGCCAACTTTGCTTGCTCTATTTCATTTAATTCCTGTAATAGCCTATGAGCAAAGTGGGATTATCCCTACTTTGCAGATGAAGAACTGGAGGTACAGGTGGAGGAGGCACTTGCCCAAGGCCCCCCCACTGGTAATAGGAAGAAAGAAGTATGAAATGACATCTTTTGTTGTTGAGCCCAGCAGCCTCCTCTGTTAGTTCCTGGTATACCTGTGGATGCCCTGCCCTTATTCCCTTACTGCAGAGCAGAAAAGGGGGCCCTTTTAATTTTGTATGTATTCCTACATCCGTAGGCATCATTAAACAGTGGTTGGAGGAATGACCAACCGGCAGCCTCGGAGACTGCCCCAGGGCATGGGGACATAATGTAGCATGTATCGGGTCCACCAGGGGCCAGGTGGTTTGTAACATCCCCCAGGGCACTGACATTCTGAGACTCGAGGATTAGAGGTTTGATTTGACTTATTTCACAGTGAGCATCAGACAAGCGGATGACCTCAGGGGAGCCAGTGGGTGGTAAAACCATTTTGATCAGCTTGTAAATAGAGTGGAACTCCTTTTCAACATGGCTCTTTTTAGGAGCTTTTAGCTACACCTATGGCCAAGCTGCGTCTCCCCAGCTGAAACAGTTTGGCTCAATAAAAACTTGAAACATTTGAAATAGTTGCTAATTCTTTCAGCACCAATTTTATAAAGGAGGTTTCCTTGGATGTGGAAATTCCCTTTGAGGTTTTTCCATTTTCACTGGACACTTAACCCTGGAATGAGTTCATGAAATTGTCCAACAAATACGATATCTTCGGGGCCACTAGACATGTTAAGTTTTAAAGCAAATGATGAGAACAATGATAGTCACCAGAGCCCCCATTTACAGTAACCTAAGAACCAGTTATTAGGTACTATGTTTACAAACACTTGGTGCAATCCTCCAGCAGCCCTGCTATTACTGTATCTCATTTATTTTACAGATGAAGCAACTGAGGTTTAAGAGATTAACAAAATCATGTGTCTGGTAAGGATTAAAATCCAACTTTGAAGTCTGGGTTCTTACTCAAATTGTTTAATAATAATAATAATAATAATAAAGAAGCTTCTATTCAGTTCCTTAAGCACCAGGCAATTTCTCCCTCAACTGGGAACAATCTCTCTTTGCCGATTTGTCAAAGCACTTTCTCTGAACCTAAAATATGGCATTTATCACTTCCTACCTTGAATTACTCGTCTCCTCTGATTAGACTGTGAGCTTCTAGAAAAGAGAGTTCATGTCTGATTTTTTCTTTTCCCCCAAGGCCTAGAACTGTGCCTGACCATGACAGGCACTCAGCCAACATGTGTTATAGGAAAACTGAAATGTGTTAGCCCTGGCTACTCAAAATGAGGTTTATGGATAAACACCATCCGTATCACCTGGGTTCATGTTAGAAATGCAGAACCTCGGTGAGCCAGTGAGTCAGAATCCGCTTTTAACAAGATCCCGAGGTGGAAAGCGTTGTCTTAGCTCCTGTTACAATTTTATTTTTAAAATTGTTTTCCTAGGTACCTTGGGATTTATGGATGAGCAGAGGCTGGGCTGAGAGCCACCTCACCATGGCGTTGACAGTCTTGCCCCAAACCTTCCAGCGACTCCTATGGTTTACAGGATAAAGTTCAAACTGCTTAGGCTGGAATTTAAGACCTTCTCAAGTGGGCTGCAATGGACTGAATCTTCACAACATGACTTCACTTTTCTGGCTTCTTTCCCCTTATTCACACTGTCCACTGGTCTGAGATGCCTTTCACTGTCCCCCTCTCCTCTCTATCCTTTCCAAGCCTCCCTCAGAATCCTCTGACACACAACCACAGCCTCCCACTGCATGGCTTCCTTAGAAGTGTGAAAGCAAGCGGAGGGAATGAGCAGTCCATGAAGACCTGCTAAGATCCAGGAGACCTGTACACCTTCCCTCATTTCACCCTCACAATAGGTGGGAGGGAGAGGTGGGTTCTCTAATTTTCAATTCTCAATTACAGATGTGGAAATCAAGTCTCTGAGGGTACAGAACACACCCAGTGTCACCACAGCCATTAAATGGTAGAGCTGGGATTCAAACCCAAATCTGCCTGGTCCCAAAGCTGGGCTGTTTCCACAAGACAGTATTGCCTCTGGACTCTTAGAACACTTACACTTCTGGGGTGGGGGAAGTCTAGAATTGTTTACTTGTTATTGTAATGGTGTCTTTATGTATATTTTATTTAGCCATTAAGACTCCAGGATCTAGCAACCAAGAGTTTTGTGTCACTCTACCCAAGTGGTTTGTCACCTGCCGATGCTGGTTATGCAGGTAACTTAGCACCATATAATTTGAGGGGCTCACAGGCCCACTGAATCCCATCCATGAGCACCCAGGAGGTGCACAATCACTAGATTAAGAGTGTTTGCTTTTCACTCCACAGATTTCTATCATAACAGTTGTTGGACTTAGCTGAGAGTCTGTCTCCCTTATTTACAAGATTCTTGAGGCGAGGGTCAATCCTTCTCATCTTGGTTTCTCTAGCACCTAATGCTGAGCTTGCTTATAGTGAATGTGTAAAGACATTTGTTGGGCACATAATCTCCTCTTCATATGCTTAGGCCAGTTTCAGATTCATAGCAAGTGCTGAGTAAGTGATTATAGGGTGATTCCCTTGCTTATACCTTGCTTCCTTCCTTTTCTTTATTTAAATGGTAACCACATGCCAATACCCAGTTGAGTTCCCATCTCCTTCCTGGAATCTTCCCTGACTGCTCCAGGCCTCCTGTTTACTTCCCATTAGAACAGAGTCTGCAACACATAGCTTAGTACAGAATGCCATTCTTAAGGGATGTGACTCTTGTCTCCTTAGGCAGAGCCAAAGCTCCTTGAAGATGGGGTCTGTGTCCTATACTTCTAGTACAGGGCTTACCCACTGATTACTTGATTGGCACATTACATCTTCCAGAAGGGAAGCTACCTCCTGGTTTAGGCCCGGAGTTGAGAGCAGATGGGGTGGTGTGGTTTCCACAGCACTTAAGAAGCCACCTTTGATGCCAGACTGAATGTGATCCATGCTTTGACCTCGCAGGAAAGAGCAGTTTCCCTGAAGAGCACTTTTAGAAACTGAGTGTTAGGGGATCTATATGAAGGAAGCCATAAAGCTTTATAAAGGGGAGTAAAAACGAGACATGTATAAATGGGGAGACATAGCTTGCTTTAGTACAGGAAATCTCTTTTGATGATAACTTCAGTTCTCCCCAAATTAATCTGTAAATTGAAGACAACTTCATTAAAATGCCAACAGGATGGTTTTTTGTTTGCTTGTTTGTTTTGGGGGGGTATTAAATGATCCAAATATATAGAAGCATATGGAATGTGTAAGAATAACCATGCAAAAATAGCCAAGTCACTTGAAATAAATAAAGAATGATGGTATTGGGATGATGGGTAAACCCACTCCTACAGATATTAAAACCTATCATAAAACCACAGTAATTTAATAAATCCTAGGGCAGGAAGTGCAAGAAAAGGCAGATAGATCAATGCAATGATACAGTTTGGAAAAGGAGCCAAGTGTCCATGAGAATTTTATATGCCATTTCAATGTTTATGGGAAAGAAGAGATGCTTGTATAGGCAGTATTGGGATACAAGGCTAGCTAGTTAGAGACAAATAAAGCTAGATCCTTACATCAAAATAAACCCGGCTAGATCCAAGATTTTAAGTATAAAAATTATTAAAATATTAGAAGATGCAAGTAAATATTTTTATTATTTTGAAATAAGAAAGAACTTTTTAAGGATGACACAAACCCAGGATCTGCAAAGAAAAGCATTGATGAGTCTGCCTAGACATTTCTATAAGGTTGCAAACTTTGAGAACAAAGCTAAGGGAAGAACTGAGAGAAACATTTGTAATTCAAATGGCAGTAAAAGGAATAATATTTCTAACCCTCTCTTTCAAATCAATCATGAAAAAAACAACTCAATAGAAAACAAAGCAAATCGTTACAGATAAGCAAATAACAAGAATAAGTACAGCAGACAGCCAGTGAATTAATGAAAACATAGTAAAACTCCTTCACAAAATAAATAATGTAAATTAAACAGCAGCAAAATATTTCAGGTCTATTAGTTTGGAATAAATTTAAGATATTGCTTATGCTCAATTTGGCAAAGGTGTGGGAAAGCAGACATTTTCGTACATTCTGGGTGAGAGTGTAGACTTGGGGTGGAAAATTGGCATTATCTAATAAAACTAAAATGAGCATAGCTTTTGAACTAAGTACTCCAATGTCCAGGAATTTATCCTACAGAAGAACTCTTAAAAGGGAGGAAAAATAAAAGTATAAAGAACTGTGGTAAAGTTCCCCCATATTGGAAATTATCTAAATTTCTAACAATAGGGGTTGGGGAATAAGCCATGTATCATCACACAATGAAAAATCATACATTGTTAAAATGATAAGCTAAGTCTACACGGAATGATATCCATGACAGAATTAACTAGAAAAAAAAATCAAACTTCAGGAGACAGTGTCTACTATGGTCTGATTTTTTAAATAAAATTAAAAAAAATATGTTTATTTTTGAGAGAGAAAGAGAGAGACAGCGCGAACGAGCGCAAGCCAGGGAAGGGCAGAGAGAGAGGGAGATGCAGAATCTGAAGCAGGCTCCAGGCTCTGAGCTGTCAGCACAGAGCTGGATGCGGGGCTTGAACTCACGAAGTGTGAGATCATAACCTGAGCCCAAGTTGGACGCTAAACCTACTGAGCCACCCAGGCACCCCGGTCTGATTTTTTTTTTTTAAGTTTACTTTATTTTATTTTGGAGAGAGCTTGAGTGAGTGGGGGAGGGGCAGAGAGAAAGGGAGAGAGAGAGAATCCCAAGCAGGCTCTGCACTATCAGCACAGAGTCTGATGTGGGGCTCAAACTCATGAACCATGAGATCATGAGCTGAGCCAAAGTCAGACACTTAATTAACTGAGCCAGCCAGGTACCTCTATGATCTGATCTGATTTTTAATAAAGAAATGGTGTGTGTGTGTGTGTGTGTGTGTGTGTGTGTGTGTGTGTGTTGTGAGTGTGTATTAGCATGCTCACAGAAAAAACAATCTGGGTGAATACATACCAAATTGTTCTTAGTGGTTATATTTCTGAAGGATGGGTTTATGGGAAGACTTTCACTGTGTATTTAAAATTATTTTTGCAATGAACAAACATTGCTTTTGTAATGAAAGAGAGAAAGCAAGAGAAATTGAGAGGGAAAGAGGAGAGAGAGGGAGGGAGAGAGAGAGAGAGAGAGAGAGAAAGGTTTAGCCTATAGGAGAAAAAGAGCCAACATAGGGCAAGTAGCTGGCAGACCTTTAGGCCAGACCATCACCTTTCTGGGCTCCCATTTAAGTATGAAATGAGGGGGTTGCATTAGCTAACCCCCTCCTTCTCAGATTCTGAGCTTTGTGTTCACTTGGTTTTAGAGGTAGAATGAAAATTGGGGGAGAAGGTACAAA
Source organism: Panthera pardus (assembly GCF_024362965.1). Taxonomy (NCBI): domain Eukaryota; kingdom Metazoa; phylum Chordata; class Mammalia; order Carnivora; family Felidae; genus Panthera; species Panthera pardus. Next base: position 51,010,447 of record NW_026526765.1, on the reverse strand, counting down.
TATATACCTACAGCCAGAGTGTCTTTGAGCCCAGAACAAACAGGCCATGCACACTTGATCCTTCTTTCTGAGGCACATGTGAACCTGCAGCTTGGCGGAGAGGCTTGGTGTGTTGGGATGAAAGGCTCCATGAGAGATCAGGGACAATTACTGGCCTTGGGGAATCAGATGGGGAAGTGGGCCACTCAGGCCATTAGGCCTTGTGCGATGGCTTTCATCCCTTCCCTTGGCAGCTGTCTGCTGACTTCCCTGCCTTCCTCTCTCTGACTCATCTCTCTGTTCTGTCCTTTGGCTGGTGGTGATCAAAACTTTTCCCTCTTTCCAAACTGGTTTTGCAGGGTCAGGTTGGACTGGGACCCATGGATAGCGCTGTGTCTCCTTTCCACTTGTCTGGTCTGGGACATTCTCCTCCCTGCAGGGTCCTGCGGCCTTCAGAGCTTCTCAATCACAGAGTGGGTGATGATGCTACTCCACTGTCTGTAGGGCTGTCCTGTCTTCTTGTCAGAATGCTCTCCTGCCGTTGTGTATTGTGGGAGCCAGGCACATCATTGGTCTCATTAATACAGTATAATAAAATGATTAGTCTTTGCTGCTGAAGGCCTGCCACTCGAGATTTTAGCAAAATGGGACTTTATCTTGCTTCCTGATCTAGGTTCACGGGTACACCACACAATGACCCTGAAATTCCAGCCCTTTCTCAGGGCTCAAAGGCTCCTTACTGCTAGGAAACTTTACAGGTAGAAGTACCTGGAGGACAGAGAGCTGGCTGGGTTTACTGAGGCCACATAAGAATGTCTTCTGCAAATTGCTATGAAGACAGGACTGGGTGGGTTTAATATCTACTGCCTGTGCTGTTTATATTTGTGTAGCCCAGATGTCGGCTGGGAGTCTTACTGCCCTTTGAAAGCTAGGGGGGATTATTTTGAGTGTCCCTTTTCCTTAACCTTGGAAAGTCCAAAATCCTCCCCTAAAGTCTCTGGGTTCCTAGAGTGGAACAGGGGACTAACTTCATTCATTCCTCTCCTACTTCTTGGGCTCCATTTCCTTTGACAGCCCGTTCTGCATATACCACCTTAAGGCAATGATCCCACAAGACAAAAATCACCCATACCAACACACCAAGCATTTGAAGCCCTGCTTAATGCTGGGCTCCCCGCTCCCCTCCTTGGCCCCTCCTGTCTCAGCCCCTCTCCTCCCAGGTTACTCCAAGAGTTCCAAATTCTTTGCTTTTTCTTTTCTTTCTTTCTTGTTTAAGGCGAGCATTTAGCATTTCTCTTCTCTCTTCCTGTTGCTCTGGCCTCAGCGGGGAGGGTTCAGCTGGGGACAGTGACTGGGGAGATGGGTTTCACTTTCCACCTTCGGCTCTAATTAAGACATTTTCCCAAAGACAGTTCCTTTCCTCACAGAAATTCTAGATTTTCAGAAATACGATGTCTTCCATCTCTTCCCATGTAAATAAATGCTCCGTTCGGTTTGATGTAGGTTTTTAGATTATTGCCCCTGCTTTGCTCCACTTTGTAGCAAGTCTTTACTGAACACTTCCCAAGTGCCTGGAACCAGTTGAGAATTTAATCCAGGAGATTAGCACTGACTGGGGAAGCAAGGCAATTCCAACGATTATTTTATTCAGTCCCCACAAGCCTATGAGGTGAATACAATTACTATGCCCATTTTGTGGATAAAAAAACTATGGCTTAGAGTGACTGAGGAAATTGCTCAAGATTACAGAGCGGTGGAGACAAGATTCAGTTCCAGGCCTGACACCAGAGCAACTGATCTTTCTGCTACCTCAGCGCGGATTCCCACAAACTGGAGACTTGTTATTTCCCTGGAACATTCGGTGTGAAGGTGCCTGGAAGAAAACCAGGAGGTGCTGGTTACACGCAGGGACAGAGAGATGTGGGTGGGTGATAGTTTGGGAAGGAGGTGTTATTTGACTTCGCTGCTTTCAGAGAACTTTCCTGCAAAATGATTCCTTCCTCACGTGTTTTGAGGAGACAGGAGCTGGGAGGACAGGGGAGTATATATATATATACTTTGTGGGAAGGGTGCAATGAGGTTTAAAGGCAACAGAGCAAGTGTGTTTTAGAGAGCTTGTAACTTAAGGTTATTCAGTCTTTGAGAGGAGGCCTGACTTCCTACACGGCGTCCTGATCACAAGGAAGATAGAAAATGCATGCTGACTCTCACGATGGTTAGAAACGGACTCAGTCTTTACAATGGTTCCAAAGAAAACACAGAAGGTGGTGGTGATCTGAATTTAACCACAACAATGACAATGGCAGGTGCCACCTACTGAGAGCTTGTAGGTCGCAAGCTCTGTATCTATCCCCTGATGTGCATTATTTCATTCAATACCCAAAACGATTCAGTGTGGGACATACAGTGATTGTCCCCATTTTACAGGTGTTGAAACTGAGGCTTGGAAGAGAAGTAACTTGCTCAGAGTCACAGAGCTATTAGACAGTAGAGTTTTATTACAACCCACGAGTTCTTGCTTTCCCCTCGTCTGCTGTTTGGACTTTGTGAGGCAAACCACCAAAAATCCAAGGACTGAAAGAAAAAGTGGAGCAGATTCCACAGGGGAGCATGGGGTATGGGTGCGTGTGTGTGGGGGTGGGGCAGAAGACCCATGTTTGGGTGTGAATATACTAGTTTTCAGATGACTCATCTTCTCTGCCAAATCCGGGAGGAACTGTGATTATTTAGAATTGAAAAGTCATCCTTCTGTCATTTCCTGGCTTTGTAAAAAGTAAGTCCCAGGGACCTGAGAAGGTGGGGGGAAAAGGGCTGTTTAAACCATAGACTCTTCTATCATCTGCAGAAGGAGCAATGCCAGGAGCGCCTGGGTGGCTCAGTCGGTTGAGCATCTGACATCGGCTCAGGTCATGATCTCGAGGTCTGTTGAGTTCGAGCCCCACGTCGGGCTCTGTGCTGACAGCTCAGAGCCTGGAGCCTGCTTCAGATTCTGTGTCTCCCTCTCTCTCTGCCCCTCCCCTGCTCATGCTCTGTCTCTCTCTCTGTCGAAAATAAATAAACATTAAAAATTTTTTTTTTTTTAAAAGAAGGGTCAACGCTAGGAGCCAAAGGGAGAGAATAGGGCAACATTTTCATAGGAGGAGAAAAATAAATAAATAGAGACCAAAAGATGGAATGAAGCCAAGGCCATAAAGGGCAGAACAGCCCCCTTTTCTGTCACGTATTTCTGACAAAGATGTGGTGGTCTTGTGCAAAATGAGACCCCAAAGCCGGCTGTGGCTGGGTGGCAATCCTGAGGCAGTTCAGGTGTCAGCTCTAGGAGCTGCCTGCATTCTGTGTGGTCTGGCAGTCCCACCTGTCCATCCAGGTGGAGCTAAATTTTCCACCGGGTCACCCAAAAGGGCAATTCACTTAAGGGTGCTTATTCCTCTGTCCAGTTCCTTCCCTGCAGGCTGGGACCGGATGTTCCCTTTCCAAGTCTGAATATGTCACTGAACTTCAATTGATCATTGTGAAAAACGGTCCCATTACTTCCAGAAACATGTGCTCAGGCCAAGGAGGGCTCCTAGAAAAATCTGCCTGGCAAAGTGGCATTCACAGCAGATGGATGGGTGAGGCCTGGGCGTTCATGTCCCCTCCCCTCTTGTCCTAATCCACTGCCTGTGACAGGAGCGGGTGGGTAGGGTTGGTGGAGGTTTGACTGATCTGGGACGAAGCTTTCCAAACCACAGAGGGGCAGGATGTGAGGAGAGAGCATGAAAAACACCAGCGTGTGAAGAAGCGCATTTGGCAGGATGATCCCTCCTTTATTGTTTGGAGGCTGCCGAAGTGTGTGGTGAAAGCAGCCCGGTGCTGGCCGGTCCACCTGCTCTGAGGTCTTGCTGCTTTGGCGGAGAACAGCATGACCTCAGGAGAGAGTCTTGACCTCCCTACCTGCCCCCGCCCCGACATGTCAAATGCACCATCGTAGTGCCCGGGCATTTTATTTCCGCCTCTTCTGATCTGGTTCTGTATTCTGCGGGATTGCTAAAAAGAACAATCTGGCCAAGCCAGCATTTGACTGGGTCTATTCGTGCTGTGGTTAGTTTTAGTTTCAATGCTGCTGATGCATCAAGCCTCTAGCAAGCAGAGCACTGCTTAACTGTGTCTGCGCATCCCTGTAAAATCAGTGGTTATTTGATGAGCACATGGGCATTTTCTGTGTAGCTGCTTCATAGATTCTGTCAGATACTCAAAGGGTTCCATGTGCCCAAAACAGGGTAAGAACCATTGATTTAAAGAAAATCGATCAGGAATTAGGTGGCATGCATGCTTCGAAGAGGGAAGTCTGGGCTTCATTTCTCTAATGAACAGTAAAGGTTAATGGTGCCCTGCATTGGTGGATGGGATGCAAGTGGATGGGAATTCAGACCCTGATGGTGGGAGTGTTAACTGGGATATGCTTGCCGGAGGGCAGTTGGGTCCTAGGACTCAGAGACCTTGTAATTTTATGTATTTGGTTACCCTGAAATTACAATTCTAGAAGGTAAGGGGGCTGACTCTGGGGTCATTATCTATGTCACTGTCGGCAAGTTACTTAACCTCTCTAGACCTCAGTTTCCTCATCTGTAAAATGGAGGTAATGTTATGTATCCATCTAGATCATAATACACGCAAAACCCTTAGTACGATGCCTGAGACACAATAAATGTCAGTGATTATTATTTGGATACAGGATTTTATTGTCACATTATTTATCATAACTGAAAATTAGAGACAACCCCAAATATCCAACGTGACTAGTTTCATGACCCATACAACTTGACTGTTAAAGATAGTGAATATCATTGTAAAAATGTTCATGATATGTGAAAAGACAAAGGAGGTTACAAAATAGTATGTGACATGCCATCCTGTAGAAAAGTGGCTGAATAAATATGCATTAAATATTTCTTTTTTTAATATTAAATATAATTTATTGTCAAATTGGTTTCCATACAACACCCAGTGCTCATTGCATTAAATATTTCAATGATTATGTTTGAAGGGTGGCTTTTAAAAAAAATGTTTAATGTTTTTATTTATTTTTGAGAGAGAGAGAGAGAGAGGGAGAGAGAGAGAGAGAGAGAGGGTGGGGGGAGCAGAGAGAGAGAGAGAAGGGGAGAGAGAATCTGAAGCAGGCTCCATGCCACCAGCACTGAGCCTGATGTGGGGCTTGAACCCACGAACCGTGAGATCATGACCTGAGCCGAAATTAAAAGTCAGATGCTTAGCCCACTGAGCCACCCAGGAGCCCCTGAAGGGTGGCTTTTATTGACTTTTTGTTTTTTTATGTTTTCTAACTTTTCTCCAACAAGCATTATAGCTTCTTGTGATAAGGACAAAACTAACCTCAATAAAAGTTACCTTTAAAAAAAATTTTTTTTTACATCTATTTATTTATTTTTGAGAGACAGAGAGAGACAGAGCATAAGCGGGGGATGGGCAGAGAGAGAAGGAGACACAGAATCCGAAGCAGGCTCCAGGCTCTGAGCTGTTAGCACAGAGCCTGACACGGGTCTCAAACTCACAGACCATGAGATCATGACCTGAGCCGAAGTCGGACGCTCAATGGACTGAGCCACCCAGGCTCCCCCATAAAAGTTACCTTTAAAAAAAGGATGACTAATCTGAGTTGAGGAACTCTGTGACCTTAAGGAACCATATGTGTGAAGTTTCCTTTCTTCTTGTCTGAAATGAAAGTTGTACCTTCTTTCCTTCTTGAGGTAGGGGCAACTCAAACGACAGGGCGGGGGTGAGCATGCTTTGTGAAGGAGGACCCTTGGTGCAAGCAGGAAAGCAGGGGTTCCTAACCCTAGCATCTTTCTCCAAGCAACCTGCCTTGTCGTGCAGCAGCCCATAGGCCCAGCTCTCTGGGCTTTGAAAACCTGCCTCTGGCTCTGGGCTCAAGTCCTGTTATGATTAACTCTGGGGAACTTGGTATGGATTGAAGATGAAAGGTACAGTGACTTTCAGCTACGAAAATTAGTCTGCAGTCAGGGTCCCAAGTTTAATCTCTGTGAAACTGATGGGCAAGTGTGGCCATGCTTACTAATTAGGCAGCAGCAATGTAAATTGATCAGATCAATTCCCTTCATGACGCAAAGCCTAAGAACTCAGGGACAGCTTGAGCTTGGGAGAGCTTCCAGAAAGCCAAAGAACATGAATCGCTCTCCCAGAGATGTTAACATGGTTAATCTAGATTGCTTTGTTAATTGTTGGCTCCCTTATTCAATAATGGATGATATGGTGACGCTGTGTGGCTCCCATGTCCTTTGCGTGGGCAGACTCTGGGCTGGGCGATTTACATTATGCTCATTCATTTCTTTCCTGGATTTACAGCAAGCATTAAACTTGATCAGGCTTAAAGAGCCCTTGCTTTCTGGAAAGAAGCAAAGTAATAGCCAGGGTTCCCATTTCATTTACGAATAGCTTCACTGTTAATTTGAAAGTCAATGTATTAAAAAGGAATGGAAAAAGGAAATCATTAGAAGAAATGAGGCTTATTGCAGCAACCGAGTGTTGAGACCAGCATTTTCAATTTATTTCGTACAGATCAAAGGAAGAAAAGCAAGAGAGAAGCTGCCGGGGTTGAGTAAAATGAGTGTGGAATACAGGAACAGAAGTAACTGGTTCCAAGCCCAGCTCTTGTCACTTACAAGCCCTGAGAACTTGGGCCAATTGTTTTACTTTTCTAAGCCTTGATTTTCTTATTCATACAATGGAGACAATGATCCCGTCCTCAAAGGGGTGCGAAAGTTAAATAAGATAACACATTGAAATACCTCGCTCAGTGCCAGAGACAAAATGAGTAAAATCAGTAAATATTAGTTCTCTGTCGGTGTCTCATCTCCTGAACACAGCCCTGAAATCATGTCTTCATTCTATATCCTAGGTCTACTGTCTGTGCTCCTGGATGTCCAGACTGTTCTTTTTGACAAGGCAACTTGCAGTCCTTTAAAAAAATTTTTTTTTAATTAATGTTTTTTATTTATTTTTGAGACAGAGAGAGACAGAGTGTGGGGGCGGGGGAAGGCCGAGAGAGAGGGAGACACAGAATCCGAAGCAGGTTCCAGGCTCCGAGCTGACAGCACAGAGCCCGATGCGGGGCTCGGGCCCATGAACCATGAGATCATGACCTGAGCGGAAGTCGATGCTTAACCGACTGAGCCGCCCAGGCGCCCCAAGGCAACTTGCAGTCTTTCCAGAACTTGAACTATGTGATTCTTAAGAGGGGGATTGACAGAATGTGGGATTGGGAATTTATGTCAAATTTGAAAAAAGCATATTCAATATTACACTATAATTTTTTGTGTGTGAAACCCTGTTGTTTTCATAACACACAACACAAAATACAAAGTGCAAATCTTGGCTGATGGTATATGAATTTCCAGCTGTAGAGGGCATGTGACTTTCAGTTTAGAAAAAGGGGTCGTTGGTTAAGCAAGGCTGAGAAAATTGATGTATAAAATGTCATTCTGGCAAAACACACTTGGATTGGCAGCGACTGACTGGAAGGGGGCTTGCGGGGAGCTTCCGGGTGTGAATTATCTTTTCTTTCTTGTCTTGGGTGCTGCTTACAGGCATGCGGTCACTTTGTGAAAGCAGATAGGGTGTTGCCCTTTTGACTGGTCTTTACCGTGTGCACGTCACATCACACTTGGCTACAAAAATTAAAAGAAAAGTAAGTGGCACGCCCTTGGCACACGAGGCCTAAAGATGTCTCAAGTCAACGTATTGCGGACGATGGAGAATTGTCTAGAAATTCTGGATGACACTTGTTTCTAGATAGTCTAGGTTTTTACATGTAAGAACAGAGCACAGTCCCAAGCAGCTTTCACCTCTCTCTCCTTCACCGCTGCGACAGCCTCCCCAGTGGGCTCCCCACAGCCATTCTTGAGCCTCTACAATGCATTTTCTGTTTATCCACAGAAATCTTTAAAAAACATAAACCTGATTATATTATTTCCCTTTCCAAAACCCTTCCGTGACTTTCTTTTGCACATAGTGAGAACTCTGAGATCTTTATCATGACCTACAGGGCCTTATGAAATGTCCGTGCTATCTTTCTTTCAGGTGTCACCTGTCACCTCTCTCCTCTTCTCTCTCTTCATCCCAGCATTCTGGCTTCCATTGTTTCTGCTCAGCCATGCTAAGCACATTTTTACATCAGGTCCTCTGCATCTCTTGTCCCTTCGGCCTGAAACGCACCCCCCCCCCCCCCCCGGGTCCCTGCAGGGCTGGCTCCTTGTCGTCACTCAGCTTTCCATCCACGGCCTTCAGCAGCCCTCCCTCTCAATGTTCTCAGGCTTTCTTGTGATCGTCACTGCCCTGTCCCTCTCTAGCACACCCCCTCATTTTATTCCCTCTATGGTACTTACAATGACTCGATATCATATGGTTCATTTATATATGTTCTATTTGCCCACGTACACCCCTGAAGTGTGTACTTTGGAGCTTCATGAAGGTGGGGACCTTCTTGTCTGCTTCACTTTTACAGCTACATTGCTTAACGTCTGACTGGGCTCAGGTCATCATCTCGTGGTTAGTGAGTTTGAGTCCCACATCGGGCTCTGTGCTGAGAGTTTGGAGCCTGGGGCCTGCTTTGGATTCTGTGTCTCCCTCTCTCTGTTGCTCCCTTGCTCATGCTCTGTCTCCCTCTCTCTCAAAAAATAAATAAACATTAAAAAAAATTTATATCTACAATGCTTTCAAGTGCCTGACACAGAGTAGGTACTTGATAGAATCTGGCTGTGTGATCTTTATAAGCCTCTCAATCTCTGAACTTCAATCTCCACATCTGTAAAATTAGGTTACTAATAAGCCTCTCTTCCCATTCCTGGGGTTGTTGTAAACGTTATAGGAGACAATGTATGGGAGACATGTAGCACAGTGCTTGGCATGTCATACAAATGGTGGCTGTGCTCCCTGGGTGCTAATTGCAAAGCTTTGTGAATCTTATACTCACTAGAGGCCTCCGATTTATTTATCATGAGCAAACAATCATCTTTTATTGGGGCACTGGCAAAATTGTAATATGGTATGTTGATAGACCAGCTTTCCCAACATTATTCTGATGTTTCTTTGGCCATGAGTGATTCTCTGTGTGTTGTACAATTATGGACTGATTAATAGAGCCCTTGTGCTACTTTGATCATCCTTCAAGAGACAGGGCAGATGGAATTTGTGTCTAAAAGAATGAGCAGCCTGCAGGACCCTGCCTATGGCCAGATATGTAAGAAATGAAAACACAGGGGCATGACACTCAGGCCAGGACATGGTGGCTAGAGAGAAAGCAGATTGCCAGTGCCCTCCCCTGGAAAAAATGGGGCATCTCAAGGAAACTGGTGTCTTTAGAAGTGTATTGTCACAACAGACAAACAAACCACCACCACCAAAACCCTGTTTGAAATGTTGAGAGGGAACAGGCCCTGTGTGCTTTAAGAAGTTCACCAAGGTAAATTAAAAGTGTATGTTGATGTAAATACATGGGCAAATCTTGGGTGAAGAACCTCACTGATAAAAGCTACCAGTGTGCAAGGAAGAGAGAACCCAGAAAAATAAAATTGGGGTGCAAGCGTCAGAGAGAAAGAATGAATGAAAATGAGAGCCAGTTGTGGTAGGAGGTCAGCCACCCAGGTAATAATACACTGATTAGAAGAAAAACCACCATAGAATTTTAGCTGCAAAATGAGAAAGTATTCTATTGGGTTCTTTTTCATTTTATTTTATTTTTTCTTATGATCTAGGGAAGAAGAGATTGAAAAAAATGGGGAAAATGAAATGAAAAGGAAATTTCTTCTTTTCCCTAACCCCTGGAAAAAAAAAATCCCCCTACGTAGGTCACATGCGGCATCCTCAGTCATTTCTGCAGAGACCCAGGCTACAGGAAGCATGAAAGGATTTCCAGGCATTACTTAGATAGATCTGGTTAGTGAGAGATGATAACAGGTGACAGAGATGAAGTCATCCAACTAACAACTTTTAATCAGGTTGGAGCTAGGGTGTTAGGGACTTTAGATCTGGAGCTCTTGCAGCAGGGAAACCAGAGGAAATAGCCCCGTGTGAGTTTTTTCAGGGCTGGGCAAAGTTTAAAAGTCGTTTGTTTTCCCCTGGGAGAATATGAGACCTCGATTAACAAAGAGTTTGATTATACTTAGGTAGTTTCTTATTTCTATGAAACTTGTTCTTTATTATATTTCTCTTTATCCCCCACAGAGATGATCTAATTTATACTTTAGTTTCAATAGAGCTTTAAAATTGTTAGTTACACACATAGTAAATGAATGCTTTTTCTTTGTAAAAATTAAAAACATACCTTTTGACCACCACCCCTAATTCCAAGCTCTTCCCTCAGAGGAAGCTATTGTTCTCTTTTTGGTGCATAACCTTCCAGGTTTTTTGTCTATATATTTTCATACATATATACTCACAGAAAATAGAATACTTGGAATTTTTTTTATTTTTTGGTAACATTCCATACTATATGCAACACTCTGAAACTCACTTCCCCTTTTCTGAGCAATTCATTTGGAAGATAGTTCTTAATTAGTATACACATTTAATTCATCCTTTCTAACTGCTGCATCTAAGTCCACTGTACAGATATGTACAGGCTAATTTCCTCACTTGTCTATACATGGACATTTAGGTTGTTTTCCAATTAGTAGAGTATTTTTTTTTATGACATAACATCTGGGATTTTTAAAAAATCTTTATTTATTTTTGAGAGAGAGAGAGAGACAGCGCCTGCACAAGTGGGAGAGGGGCAGTGAGAGAGAAGGAGACAGATGATCCAAAGCAGGCTCTGCACTGATAGCGGAAAGCCTGATGCGGGGCTTGAACTCACGAACCACGAGATCATGACCTGAGCTGAAGTTGGACGCTTAACTGACTGAGCCACAGAGGCGCCCCTATTTTTTTTAAATAACAATTTTATTGAGACATATCACGTACCATAAAGTTCACCATTTTAACGTGTACAATTAGTGGTTTTTAGTGTACAACCATCACCACTATCTGATTCCAGAACATTCTAATCACTCTCAAAAGAAACCCAGTACCCACTAGCAATCACTACCATGCCTCCTCTCCTCAGCTTCCAGCAACCACTAATTTACTTTTCTCTCTCTGTGGATTTGTCTGTTCCTGACATTTCATATAATGGAATCATACAATACATGACCTTTTTGTTTGGCTTCTTTCCTTCACATATCCTTTTCAAGGTTCATCCATGTGGTAGCATGAGTCAGTACTTCTTTCCTTTTTTTTTTTTTTTGTGATGAATAATATTCCATTGTATGTATGTATGTATGTATGTATGTATGAAATTTGTTTATCCATTTTTCAGTTGACAGACATTTGGTTTCTTTCCACTTTTGGGCTATTACGAACAATGTTTCCGTAAACATTTGTGTACAGATTTCTGGATGAGCACATGTTTTCTTTTTTAGTTTTTTTAATGTTTATTTGTGAGCGACAGTGCGCGGGGGCGCTCACACACAGGTGCGCAAGCAGGGGAGGGGCAGAGAGAGAGGGGGACAGAGGATCTTAAGTGGACTTTGTGCTGAGAGCAGAGGCCAATGCAGGGCTCGAACTCACGGACCGTGAGATCATGACCTAAGTCCAAGCTGGATGCTTAATGGACTGAGCCACCCAGGTGCCCTGAGCATATGTTTTCTATTCTCTTCGGTATATATACCAGGAGTGGGATTGCCAGGTCATAAAGCAGCTCTATGCTTCACTTGGTAAGGACCTGCCAAACTGTTTCCCAAAGTTGCTGCATCATTTTACCTTGCCACAAATATATACATTTAAACAGGAAAGAATATGTACATGGGACAAATGGATGTGGTGATTAACTTGAGACTTCATCAGCCATGTGTGCAGCAAGCTGAGAAACATACTAACTCAGTGCTGTCTGGTAGAAGTTTCTGTAGTGATGAAAATGTTCCAAATCTGCTCTGTCCAATGTAGCAGCCAGCAGACACATGTGGCTACGGATGTGCTCAAGGAACCGAATTTGTAGTTTTATTTAATTTTAACAAATTTAAATTTGATTTGCCACAGGTGGCCAGTGGCTCCTGTGTTGGTCATCAGAGTACTTATCCATTTCTGTCTGGAAAAACTCATAGTTCCCAAAATAGTTGCGTTAAAGATATGTGGAAAGTGATGTGCCTTCTGGTCAGCAAACTAGTTCCTGTCACAGAATTACGAAGGATAAAATCGGAGACTATGATCCCTTAAATTAGAACTGCACCACATTGAAATTCAGGTAACTCCCAACTTTTTCAGGGACATGTTTGGGAAATTGGCACTCCATGTACCTCCTTTATGCTTTTGGCTCACTCAGTTTAAACAACTGGCTTTATTGCTTTGTTTCTTACTACAAGAGGAATATATATCACCGTAGAGAAGCATGAGAAGAAAATAAAAATGACCACAAGCAACTGCCATTACTAACTTGGTGTGTGTGTGTGTGTGTGTGTGTGTGTGTGTCTATATACAGAGGTTGTTTTTATTTCAACTTTGGGGACAAAAGCAGAAGTGATACTGGAACCAACATTCCTCCTCACAGTTCCTGAGTTCACTTACTGAGTGAGTTCTGACTGTGTGCCAGGCACGTGCTTGGTGAGTCAAAGTCTCCTGGGACATCAAACACCTATTCCAGGTTCCGAGGTGGGGAGTGAGGGCAGAGAGAGCCCAGGAAAGGAGTAGCCTCTGCCTGGAAGCAGTGGAAGTCTGCAAAAGGGAAGTGACATTTGAGCCGGACAGTTGAATTGGAAGAATTTATGACATAGAGAAGAGGGTGAGGGGTGTTTTAGGCCAAGGGAACAGCATGTGCGAAGGTATAAAGTAAGCTAGGCGTGTTCAGGGAAAGGGGACTGCTCCTGTGTGGTTGGAGGGGTAGTAGCATGAGTCACGTGTGGTTTATCTGCTTTACTGTCATTTAATTCTCCTATTCACCTCACGAGGTAAGTAAAATGGCATTCCCATTTTATAGGCAGAAAGTGGAGAGACCAGGTAATTTGCTAGTGAGGCACAGAGCTGGAATTCTGGTTTGTTGAGCACAAAGCTCGGTCTTGAGAAATGAGGTAGGTTGGAGCCCAATTGTGGACAGACTTTTCTGTCGAAGTTACTTTGTGGGTAGCTCAGCAGCATCCTGGCATGACTGAGTGTGCATTTTAGGGAGAGCATTGGGGCTGCAACGCAAAGACAGTTTGGGAGAGAGCTCCACCCACACTATAAGCATGTCAGCAGTTGACCTGGGATTGAACCCCTCTCAACACACACACACACACCCCGCTTTAGTGACAGCAGCCTCTGAGAATCCAGCACTTTTGTTTCCCTCTTCTTTCCCCAATGAAAATCTGTACCAGCAGCCCAAGTTCTGTGTCTATTCCAGACCATGGTGGAAGAGGACTGGGGTGGGGGGCACACAGGACATTGTTCCTTGCTGGGGAACCTTGAACAAATCACTTCCCAGTTTCCTCTTCTGTAAAATGAAATTGTTGGAATTTCTGTGTTTAAATGCCCTTTCCATCTTTAAAATTGTCTGGCTCCTAAAAGCAGTGGGACCTATTAAGGGATTTCACTGTGGCCACATACCATGATTTTTGGAGAACTGATAGAGACTGGCTGCCTCTTTTTTAGAGCCTCTTGCCATTTCCTGAATGAGGCCAGAGATCTGGCTTTCTAGGCATCACTAAAGATATAACAGAATCTTCTTTTGTTTGCAGGCTAGGCCAATGGAAGCAAATAACCTAATTAGGACCTCACAAGCAGCTTGCCCAGTTAAAGCTAATTTAATTAGGGTCTTATTAGTTGTTATAACTACTTTTTAATGAAGCTTTATTACATTCAACTACCCAGATCCCAAGCAATTGTATTAAATGTTGGCAAATGACCGATTAGTCTTTGATTTCATTTCTTTTTTACATGGTTCCCACCTATCCTGATATTCAGATGCCTGTGGTTGATTTTTTTTTCTCCAAAGCCAGGTGTAAACTTGAAGGCATATTTCCCTTCTGATATCAAATTTCCCATTTCTCTGGGATTCCCTGCTCACTGCAGTTGTATGGGAGTGATATGAAGGATGGGAAAAGGCTCCCCGCTGGGCTTCCATATTCCCTAATATTTCCACCATTAATCACTTCCAAACTGCACAATTTCGAAGACTAAGGGCCCCTGGTTGAGATGCCAATGGTGTTGTGGAGACAAACACAGAAAACCATTATTATTATGAATTAACATCTTAGTGAAGATTAGCTCATAATATTAGCTAATTGGCCAATAAATGGGACTCAAGAAAATCAATCCTGGGAGTGAGCAGTTTTGATAGTTGTTGGTCCGTAGAGCAGGATGGGGAGAAAACCAAGAATTAATTAGTTTCTACCATGCACCAGGCACTAGGCTAGATATTTCAACATTTGTTATCCCCTTTAATCCTTTTAACAACCTTGATATTAATGCATTATTATCACTGATTTACAGATGAGAAAGGGGAGCACAGAGAGGTTCAGTCAGTGTCAAAGTTACACAGCTAGTAAGAGGGAGAGTGGGGATTTGAAGTCTTAGGACGTCAGGCAAAGGCTAGGAGACATTTGCAGTGTGGGGAGTCTTGGCCACTAGGGCGCAGTATCAGGACATTGGGGATTAAATTAAGTTGGGTAGGGGGAGGGTAGAGAGGGTGGGAAGGTGGTGTACGTGTCACCTGTGGGCAGGTAAACCGCAGGACAGGTGACTGAGGGGCACTAAAAAAAAACTTGGCAGGGCTCAACGTTTGGCCCTGGTGGGGCTGATGTGTTTGTGTTCTGTCTCTCTTCGACATCAGTGGTCAGTGTGCTGGCATCATTAAGAGCATGGGACTGGCATCAGGCAGACACACAGAGTCCGGTTCCAGCCCTTTTCTGTAGGTATGAACCTGGGCAAGTTGTTTACACTCTCTTGGCCATGATTTTCTCATCTGGAAAAAGGGATACTGGTATCTTCCTCATATTCTTGTTGCGAAAGTTACAGGCTGTGTGTCAAGCATCCAGCCCAAGGAAAGTGCCAGTAAGTAGCAGCTCCTCCACTCCTTGAACTGATGAGCTGTGTGAATACAGTGGGAGGGCCACAGGCAAAAGGAAATGGATCCACAGGGAAGGGGAGCATCCAGTCTTACGAGGTTTGTGGTTCTTAAACCTGAGTATGAACCAGAATCATCTACAGGGCTCGGGAGACCCCCATCTCACCTACTGGGCTGCAACCCTAGTCTCTGATTTAGTAGGTCTGGGGTGGGGTCCAAGAAATGTCATCTCTAACAAGTTCCTGGACAATGCTGGTGCTGCTGGCTGGGGGCCACATTTGGAAACCCACTGGATAAGGTCACTTATAACTGGTGCTCTCTGACCAACACAGACAGTTGCCCCGATCCCTGGGATGGCTACAGGCATAATACTCTGAGTCCTCCAGAGTCTGAGGTGAAGCAGAGAAGCAGAGCTCTTGCCCATTTTTCACTCTGCTTCTGTGGTTTTTTGAGCCACTGGGAACCAGTCCTTGTAAATAGGGGCCAAAAATGTTTGCTTAATTATGATGCCTTATTTATTGTTTGCCATGCCAATCTCTGGGCCTGCTTAGGTTGAAGGGATATTTGTGGTTGTGGCTGAATGTGCTGATACAATTTGTTCTTCACAGAGAGCAAGGAGGGGTTAGGCTCTAAGTAACAACTTCTAATCTATTAGCCTGAAACTTTACATTTTTTAAGGACCTTATCACTGGCTTAATAGGATAGACGTTCTCAGACATACAGGAACAATAGCGCTTGTCTTCTATCATTCTTTTCACCAAGAAGGGGCAACCCACTATATCAGTGAGACAAGGTATGTGAAAGTGTCCAGCATAATGTCTTTTTTTTTCCTGGCCTAATGTCTTATAAATAAAAAATTACAATTTGTTGTGTTTGTTAACAAATGTTTTTCGAGCCCTTATAAAATAGTGACAGCATGCTTTACATTAGGGTTTCTCCACTTTGGCAGTATTGACATCCTGGGCCAGAGAGTTCTCTGTCCTGCGCATTATAGGGTGTTTAGCTGTATCCCTGGACTCTCCCACTAGATGCCAGTAGCACACTCCAGTTGTGACAGTCGAAAATGTCTTCTGACATTGCCAAATGTCCCATGGAGGGGGGGTGGGGAGGTGGTGAGGGGAATCATCCTTGGTAAAGAACAATTGCTTTAAGTTTTTTTTTTAATGTTTATTTTTATTTTTGAGACAGAGGGAGACAGAGTGCGAGTGGGGGAGGGGCAGAAAGAGGGAGACACAGAATCCAAAGCAGGCTCTAGGCTCCGAGCTGTCAGCACAGAGCCCGATGCAGGGCTTAAATCCATGAACCGTGGGATCGTGACCTGAGCCGAAGTTGGACACTTAATCGACTGAGCCACCCAGGTGCCCCAAGAACAGTTGCTTTAAATGAATAATCTTATTTCATCCTCACAAGGACCCAGCGAAGGACCTGTTATTTGTCCCATTTTAGAGTGGAAAGGAGGAGCAGAGAGGTCGAGCAATTTGCCAAAGACCACACAGCTAGTAAAGGAGCAGGAACAGAATTTGAAATCAGGGGTGACATAATCCAGAGCCCCAGTCTGAAAACTTTTCTTGCTTCTGAGAGTATACATTTAAAAAAGTGTAGGGGAGAGAGTCTATTTAATCCTATACATGTATCCTGGAAGATCTCTGAGAAGGAGAGAGGTGAACATGAAGAGGAGTGGGGCTTTTAATTTTTAATGTTTATTTATTTTTGAGAAAGAGAGAGACAGAGAGTGAGCAGGGAGGGGCAGAGAGAGAGGGAAAACACAGAATCTGAAGCAGGTTCCAGGCTCTGAGTTGTCAGCACAGAGCCTGACTCAGGGCTCGAACTCAAGAACCGCGAGATCATGAACTGAACCGAATTTGGATGCTTAACCAACTGAGCCACCCAGGCGCCGCAAGAAGTGGGGCTTTTAGATGTATTTGTAACATTTTATTTCTTAAAAGAAGAAAAAAAAGATATGTAGCAAATTCAGCAACATGTTAACTTTTGTTAAATCTGGGTGGAGGAGTACAAAAGATTATTTTTTGTACTTTTTGGAATGATGGAGATATCTCATAATTAAATATCAAAACAATTTTAAAAACAGTGAAACGTGAGTAGAAATGTAAATGTCGTCTAATATTTTCTGACCACGTGACCATCACACTTGGCACTCTATTTACTTAGTTTTTTATTTCTTTCCTCTTAACAGAGGGATCACCCAACCTTTTAACGTGAAGGAACCAATCCTGTTTTTGTTTTCTCATAAGGCATATTAGCTCCTTCGTAGAATTAGTCATAATCATGATAAGAACAAACAGGAACTTATTAAATATCTCCTCCAAAGTGGAGAGTGTATTAGAGGCTTCACATACATTAGTAGCTGATGTTTATGAAATATTTACCAGTGTTTGGCACTTAGCTGAGTCCTTTCATCCTTTCTTATTTATTTCTCACTTACAATCCTATGAGCAGATGATTTCAGTCACATTTTACAGATGAATTCATTGAGGCTTGGAGAAATGAGCTGTGGAGCCAGGACTCCAGACCTGTATTTGTCTGATTTCAATGTCTCTGTTCTTTCTAGCACGCAAGCTGCCACTCAAACGGAGTCACGAAGGGCTACAAGGCTGTCCCAGAGAAGGGAAGGTGCCAGGCCTCTGCACTTTCTGAGAATCACTGGTTGGTCCCAGACACCTGGCTTCGCCTTTCCTTGATCTCCGGCCCTGTGGCAGTAGGTCAAAGTTCGCCCCATCCCTGCCCTGTCCTAGATGCTGGTTCCAACACCTCTAGATTTAGTACAGTCTGAAAATAACCCTGCCTCTCCTTCCAGATCAGCAGTTCAAGGTCAGCACTAAATTTCACCCCTGGCTGACCAGGGCCCATTGACTGCCTTGCAAAAAGCCTCCCTTCCCGGCAGAATCTGCTCCACAGGCCATCTCCTTACTTCTTGAGCAGCGCTCAATTCAATTTCCAATTTGTGAGGCTGGCATCTTCCAGAGCCAATTTGAATTTTGCAACTAAAATGTGGTGCATTTGCCATGCTCTGGTCTAAATGTAGACTGTCCACTGCATTCTCTGGACTTGCACACGCCCCCATGGTGGAGTGGGGCAAGTTTGGGTGCCCAGAGGAATCCTTCCTTAATAACTCATCCTCCAATTACCTCAAACTCTAGTGTTTTCCTGGAGCCAGGGGGTGGGGGTGGGGGGCAATGTTTTCTTTAATATTGTTATGGATTTAAATCAGGAGCCCCAGAGCCTCGAACCACTGGTGTGGATAGTGGTGGGCCTGGCAGCCTTGTGAAAGATCAAATCCGTTTACACACTGTGGGTGACTGCTTTTTGTTCTCAGATTCTGGGTAAAATACACACATTCCAAGGCCACTGCCTGTTCTGGCTCCACTGATGGATGGGGTGTTGCATTACAAGAGGGCAGCTTGCTAGCCCTGAACTTGGGAAGCTGACACCAAATTCATTGGAAGGATTTGAAGCTTTTAAGCCATTTTATCACCTCTGAGCGGAAGCTGATTTGTCATGCAGATGCCTGAAACTTCTCCACTGGCAATGAGAACTTATCAGTATAAAAAGCAGTTTCTTCAGCTGTGCTGAAACACACTTAGTGGGAGTGCAAATTGCCACACCCTTCCTAGAGGGTAATACATGACTGAGGCCTTTCATCTGAATTTACCTTTTGATCTAGCCATTCAACGTGGGCTTTATTATAAGGAAATCCTTAAGGCAGGTGCAAAAAGATCTTAAAGGAAAAATGTGGATAGCATATTTGTTATGGCTGAAAACTCAAAACAAATGTACATCAAGAGAGGATGGGTTATTCTACACACACAAAAAGTTGCTTAGCCTCATTCCCCCAGTGTCCCCTATCCAGGAGGCAAAGATCAGAAAGTTTGATAACACACTATTGGCAAATATGTGGGCACTCTCAAATATCAGTTATGGAAATGCAAATTGGTACAAGCTCTAAGGAGGATGGCCTGGCAATATTTACAAAAATTTGAAAATTTACTCCAAATAGTCCACTTCCAGGAGTTTATCTTACAGATGATATAGAAAATGATGAAGTGTGTACAAGAATATTTACTATAGCGTTGTGATATCAAAAATTTTGAAACAACCTACATGTCCTTCGGTAGAGGACTACTTATTAGAAGAAAAAAAAAAGTACAATGGAATACTATGCAGCTATTAAAAAGAATGAGGTTATTGTATTTATATTGAAGTGGGAAGATCTCTAAGGTACATTATTTAGTGAAAAAAATCAAAGTGCCAAATAATGTTTTTAGTATGTGATTTCCATTAAAAAGAACATACAAATATATTTTGCTATGCAGGAAATTGACAATAGCTGCCTCCAGGGATGGTCAGTGGATGGTTGTGGGCCAGAGAGGTGAGAGGGACATACTTTTCACTCCACACCTTCTGAATGTGATACCTTGTGTGTGTCTCACCTACTTACATAAATGAGTTGTCATAAGTGGATTGATTAAGTACATGATGGTACCACCCATTATGAAATGAAATGCAGCTTTAAAAAATGTGACAAATAAATTAAAAAAATGAGAAGATTCAGATTTATTGAAATGGAAAGAAGTCAGCACTTGATGCTTAGTGATTAAAATACTAGGTGATCAAATCTGTGTGTACACACACACACACACACACACACTCATATGGAAAATTCTGGAAAGTCTTATAGGAAAAATATTAAAACATGATATAGAGAGAAGGATTATGGGCGACTTTTCCTTTCTTTTTTATATCTTGCTGTTGTGTCTAAATTATTTTTTGCTATGAAGAGTGATAAATTCTCACTTTGAAAAAAATACAAAACCAAAAATCAACAAGCAACTTGACAACATGTTTTTGAAGTGTGGAACTAGGCACGTCTGTATCCAACAGAGAAAGGGGACAAGTAATTTTTAAGTGTTCTAGAGCTGTGATCACATAATAGGATATATATATACACACACACACACACACGCATATATGTATATATGTTTATCAAGAAAAAATATGTAAGTATATGTAAACTAAAATTAGATTAAAAATGACAAATAACATTTTTCTCCTTTTGGCCATTGATACTTTTTCTCTTAAAATCATAAAAAATTAAATAGCCCCATGGTAACTCTTGAAACTCAAGTTATATTCTATCACACTTTCTTAATCACAAATAGAATATTTCCTCATTGTAACATGTGAAATAATACAGAGGTATATAAAAGAATTAATAATCCACTCTTCCTCCCTTCATTGTACCCCTGGAGGTGACTAGATTAATGGCTTTTAAAAATGGGATTACAGGGGCACCTGGGTGGCTCAGTCGGTTAAGCGGCCGACTTCGGCTCAGGTCATGATCTCGCGGTCCGTGAGTTCGAGCCCCGCGTCGGGCTCTGTGCTGACAGCTCAGAGCCTGGAGCCTGTTTCAGATTCTGTGTCTCCCTCTCTCTGACCCTCCCCTGTTCATGCTCTGTCTCTGTCTCAAAAAAATAAATAAACGTTAAAAAAAAAATTTAAAAAAAATGGGATTACAAGTTAATTCTATGAGTTAGTTTTTTAATTTAAATGTCATGAATAACTCTCCTAAATAATAGATTCGTAGACATAGATCTAACCTATTTGTTTTAATAACACTGTACATTTTATTATATTTAAAATTCCTTATTTATGTAAAATTGAACATAATCAGGCTAAACCTAAAATACCAAACATTCCTTGCCCCAATGATTCCATTTCTATGAATTTATCCCAAATATGTGGGCACAGACATATATGCAAAAATATTCATTGCAACAGTGTTGGCTGTAGTAAAAGGCCAAAAATAACCTAAATGTCAATCACTGGGGAAACTGGTAAGTAAAATAGGATGCACCCTTAAATGGGTTACTATGCAGCCATGAAAGGAAAGCAGTAACTCTATACACTGACATGCCCAGGACACCCTGTTAAGTACAGATCATAACCTTCCTTATCTGAGAATTTTTAGAAAATGATATCATTTGTAAAAGTAAACGGGGTAGAAACACATATCCCATACACACATACACTCAAATTTATGCACACACACACGGACACAAATGTATGCTTATAAATAAATAGAATATTTCTGGAAGCACACACAACCTGGGGTAATAGTGTTTCCTTCTGGGAAAACGACTGAGGGTCCAGGATAAAGTCAGACCTGGGTCTGGCAAGGGCAGAAGAGTTTTGTTCATTGCTTTTTTTTTTTCTTCTTTCTAATTTAAATGTTTATGTGTTATTTTTTAGTAAAGAAATTAGCTAATAAAAAGTTGCTGCAAGTAGTTATGCAAAATAGCTATAAAGCATGATGGCATAGTCCATGTGCATTTAAATTGATACAGAAAAATGTCTAAAGAGCCTAACATCCTGAAGTACATCTTTATAATATTGTGTAGCAGAATTCTTATTCTGAGGTTAAGGGGGTGTCTGTGAACTTGGATGGGAAGAGTCACTTTTTAAATTTTTTTAAACTAACCTTTGGCTGAAAGTTAGCACTTCCTTCAGTAGGAATGTGGGCAGCAAACCATAGGAGAATTATCAGGATTTGTCACCAATAGAAATCAGATTTGTGATATCATATTACATTTTTTGCAGATACCGTGAACCACTTGTCACTACTTCAGAATTATAGTAGTTATTTATTTGACTTGCTGCTGGAGCTCATTTATTTAATATGTTAATAAAGAAGAACATTTTTTACTCCATCATAAATTTGTTTGTTTTCAGCACTATAATAACTATTTCAACATAATTGGTTTTCTTTGCATTCCTGTCTCTTATTTATGTGTCTATGGTGAGAAGGGGCTTCGCCAGATTGCCAAAAGGGGCCCAGAGAGCAAGAAAGTCCAAGAACCATTGTGTTAAGGTAACTTCTGAAGGGCTTCGGACAAGGAGTCACAAATGGAGACTGCAAGGGTGTACTTGGGAGCAGGGAAAGGGGCCCTACCACTTTCTCTTGATGCCAGGGGGCAATTTATGGCCTGAATATATAAATTGGAGATGTAATTTTGTTGTTGTTGTGCTTCCAGTTGGTGGAACTTCCTTCCCCCCACCAGCTGCCTCCCTGGAACTCTGCCCGGCTGTGCTGGTAGTGTGAGCCCTGGGGCCCATGCCTGTGAATGACAGTAAGCCCGGCTTGCCCTTGGTCCCATTTTAACCTCCTTCTGGGGCATAGCCAGGGTGCTGAGCTCAGCCTGTAAGCAAAGCACGTCAGCCTGGCAAGAAACTCTATCTTAAAGAAGAATTTCAAAAATCATGCGAAGCCAGCCCCAAATGCATCCCAGCTTCAGGGGAGCAAGGTGCTGTGAGCAGATACCCCTGGAAAAAGTTAAATGGGGCTCTGTGAGGAATGGTCGCCTTGGGTGTACTAGAACATTCTGTTTCTGAACATTTTGGCCCAAACTGTTCATTGGTGAAACCTTTATAGCACAATTTGTGTGCTCACACCAGAAGGGCGCTTGAGTGTTCAAGTGGGGCTCAGATGGGCTGTTGGTGGGTGTGGTCAGACGTCCTGCTGACACAGGCCTGCCAGTGAGGACTGTACCTTGGGCTGACCCACGCTCTGTCACACCAGGAGTGGGGGTGATGGATAGAGTGAAGATGCCCCTCCCTCTTAGAAATTCCAGTCTTAGGAGTCCTTCAGACACAGCTCACTTTCCCCCCTGCCCCTCAAATCTTATAATTTCAGCCTACCCCTTCTCCCGTCTCTGCATTCCGGAAATGTGTGTCCTTCAGATCCCATCATTTGTCTTGCGTGAGATGGATCCTTTCCTTCATTTGCTAAGTATTTAGGGTCAGCCAGCCATGGTTCCAGACCCCACCTCCGTCACTAGTGTATGTCAGCCAGATGAAGATTCAAAAATTGCAAATCAACCTTTACAGTAACTCCTGTTTCCCCACAAAAAACACACATGAGAATTTGCGTCTTTCCTCCTTAAATTGTGGCTCACTGCACTGTCATTATGCATCTTTCTCCAGATGGCTGAGGCTGTGGGTGCCGAGTCTCTCTTGTCCCCACCTCAGGGTCCTCAGTGACCAGGAGGCAAGCGCACTCTTCCTCTGGAACTTCACAGAGGGAAGTACTTTCATCATTCAAATCGAGACACATTTGAGAATAAGAGGGGGTTATGATAATAATAACAACCATCATCATGGTTTGGTAACAGACATAATGGGGATGGGGACGTCTGGTCGTTCCATTATAGAGCAATGCCGCATTACATGTCAAGCAGACCCAGTGAGTCTATAGAGCATTGGCAGACTTGTGACATCTCCACTTTTTTGGGAAGTAATTTGCTATTCCAGAAATCAAAGTAGTCTTCATGGCGTGCATCAGAATGTTGTAGGCCTCACATTTATTTGTAGGGCCCTGTGTGCATGTGTGTATGTGTATGTGTGCACACACATGTATATGTGTTTTTTTTTAATGTTTATTTTTTATTTATATTTGAGAGAGACAAAGCACAAGCAGGGGAGGGGCAGAGAGACAGAGACAGAATCCGAAGCAGGTTCCAAGTTCCGAGCTGCGAGCTGTCAGCACAGAGTCCGACACGGGGCTCGAACTCACCAGCAGTGAGATCATGACCTGAGTTGAAGTTGGATGCTTAACCGATGGAACCACCCAGGCGCCCCTGTATGTGTTTTAATTTAGAATTACAGATGGAGGTGACAGCAGCATTCATTTCACGTCACCTCAGGCCTCTCTAAGGTCTTACTCTGGCCCTGCTATATAAAGTCACCAGAATTGTCTCCTCCTCCCCTGCTTCTGCGGGGACTGATGCTGACCATATCTCTCCAAGAAGTGAGAGGAACATGACAAGGGCTAGTAAGGTGGAATTGGGGGCCGATTGGCAATAGACAGGTCTCCCCCCGAGGTGGGTGGAGTAATAACCTTTTAATAAAGGATGAAGATACTGTCCAATTTTCAAGCTCCTGTCTGTGTCCACTCTAGCCTTCACATATCCAATCTTTCCCCATTGACCCCAGCACCAGGCCCATATTGGTATTTTGGTTTTACAAGAGCAGTCACTACAATCTCCTTTCAATGTGCCTGTAATAGTTGCTAGGAATGAGATAAGTCACTTAACCCCTTTAGGCCCATTTCCTTATTTATAAAATGGGCAAAACCCTAATACCTGTCTGATGGGAAAATGGTGGATAAAGTCTAGAAAGCACTGTGTGAATCGTGGCTGCAATCACTATTTTATTTTATTTTTATGTTTTTTTTTAATTTTAATGTTTATTTTGATTTTTGAGACAGAAAGAGACAGAGCATGAGTAGGGGTAGGACAGAGAGAGAGAGAGGGAGACACAGAATCTGAAGCAGGATCCAGGCTCCAAGCTGTCAGCACAGAGCCCGACATGGGGCTCGAACCCACAGACCATGAGATCATGACCTGAGTCAAAGCCGGACGCCCAACCGACTGAGCCACCCAGGCGCCCCTGCAATCGCTATTTTACAGAGTCTACTAGGTACTTGTCTTTAGGATGAGATGCGTCAAACCTGGACCCTGTCCTCCAGGGGTTCGTAGCCTGATAGCACTGCCAAAGATGTGCACATCAGTGCTGATCCCCATGGACAGATGTGGCAGGCATCATAAACGAGGGAGGGAGGGAGGGAGGGAGGGAGAGATCACTGCCAGGAAAGGCATGGGGACCAAGAAAAATTCTGTGAGAGAGGTGTCCACAGAACTAGGGTTTGGGTGGGCAGGATTTGGATATTCAGAGGGTATGGGAAGAGCATTTCTAGTAGAGGGAAACAGTCTGAGCAAATGCACAGGAGGAGGAAGATGCAAGGTGTTTTTGGGAAATTACAACTAATTCTTTTTATAAAATTTTTTTTTAATGTTTTATTTACTTTTGAGAGAGAGAGAGAGAGAGAGCGCAGGGGAGGGGCAGAGAGAGGGAGTCAGAGCATCCAAAGCAGGCTCCAGGCTCTGAGCTGTCAGCACAGAGCCCGATGCGGGGCTTGAACTCACAGACCACGAGATCATGACCTGAGCCGAAGTCGGACGCTTAGCTGACTGAGCCTGGGAAATGGCAACTAATTCTATCTGAGTTATAGGACTCTCCTAATTCTCCTGCTAAACTCATAGTGCTGCTATCTACTCATTCACTTAGCTTTGTGAGCACCCGTGTTAGGCAGAGAGGAAAGATGTGGTCACTGCTTACTCTTGTGTACAGTTTGTAGAGGAGAGAGAAGTTGATCAGTCACCAGGTTGCTAGGGAGAGCCATGCCTGCGGTGCTTGGGGTGGATGAACAGCACTTGCTTAGCCTCAGGGGTCCTCTCTTTATGGGACTCTTCAAGGCCCTGGGAGAGACCCCAGGAATTTTCCTTATATTGTACGATTTTGTGAAGTTTTCAAAAGTAAGATCTGTTAACTGCAATTGATTAGGACTGCTGTCTGTTTCTGCTTTCACTTCCCTCTATCATATTTCCCCTTGCCCGGGGAGGCCATGGAGTATAGGGGCCATGAGCATTTTGGGGAGCTACTAAGCAACCCATTCATTTGGGTTGAATGTATATAGTGAATAAATATATGTGGCTTGCAGACTTTTTTTTCTGGATAGTTTGGTCATCACTAGCCACTTACTGCAAGGTGGAAAAACAGCTCCTAGAAATACTCTCTTGTTCACGATGCTGACTCACCTGGATATGTGACATCAAGAGGTAGGGCCAGAGTCTGAGCCATGATATGAGAAGTCCTACAGTGTGGGACCTCATGTATGTGGGTGGCAGAGGCAAATCACGTTCTGAAATATATCCAAGCCAGAAACTAAACTATGAAAGAAAATCTTCCAAATTTTGTTTTCCCCAATTTGATAAAAATCTTAAAAAAGTATGTGAAATTACTGGGCTGTCTGGTGGCTCAGTCAGTTGAGCATCCGACTCTTGATTTTGGCTCAAGTCATGATCTCAGGGTTGTGGGATTGGGTCCTGTGTCAGGCTCTGCACTGAGTCTGGAGCTTGCTTAATATTTCTCTCTTTCTGGGGCAACTGGGTGGCTCAGTCGGTTAAGCGTCTGACTTTGGCTCAGGTCATGAACTCACATTTCATGAGTTTGACCCCTGTGTCGGGCTCTGTGCTGACAGATCAGAACCTGGAGCCTGCTTTGGATTCTGTGTCTCCCTCTCTCTGCCCCTCCCCTGCTCGTGCTCTGTCTCTCTCTCTCAAAAATAAATTAAGATTGAAAAAAAAGATTCTTTCTCTGTCCCTCTTCCCAGCTCGTGCTCTCTCTCTCTCAAAAAAAAAAAAAAAAAAAGAAAAAGTATGTGAAATTACCAGTCATAAGCTGTGAGACTGCACAATGTCTGAAGTACCCATAATAAAAGAGAAATTTTGACATCTTGCTAGGGGAAAGACCCAATTATTTTTAGATTTCTTTACTTTTCTCTCTAGGACACGATGCCTCTCAGTTGCTGAATGATAGGCAGCTACTTGCTTCCTTTCCTCCTTCTCTGAATAGACTTTGGTTTCCCCAACTCCTTTGTGAGGTTCCATAAATCAAAGCTCAGAGCTCCACACTTAGGGTACCCCCCGTGATAACTCCTTAGCATTATCTGATTGCCTCCTTGTGAATCCAGGTTCCACCCCTCATCAGCTGCGTGGCCTGAGGCAAATCACTCAACTTCTCTGGACTTCAGTTTCCTTATCTGTAAAATGGGGACAAAGCAGTGCTCACTTTGTAAGCCTTTGGAGAGGAGTCCATTAGAGAACGTACAGAAGTACCCCTAGCCCAGTGTAGCTCAGGGAGCGTGGCACATGGCAAGATCCAATAAATGGGATGTATTAGTAGTATTATTATCAGACATGGTCTGGAGCACAGTGACTGTGGAAACATCCTGGAGATATCAGAGAAAGCAATTTCCCAGTGGGTCCAGCTGCCATCAGTTATTTTTATGAGCCACACACACACTCAGGTAAAGGCATTTCCTGCATTACAGACCTGAATAGGCCCAGCTGTGATGGCAATGCAGCTACATGTGCACCTGCTGGCATTTCTGTGGCCTGTTTTGCCCCAGCAGGATTCGGTGCCTCCACAAATGGCCCCCCATCCTGTAGTTACCTGATAAGCATGACCCTTCACACATAATTCTTCCCCCCTGCCTGCCCTTCTGCCAGTCCTTTGAATGCCACTGCAAAGGTGAGGCTAACTCATTATCTATCCCCTCCTTCCCTTCTGCCTCCTTCCCTCCTTTACTGCTTGTTTTCTCCCACAAATACGTCTTGTGTCTAACCACCGTGGTATCTTCCGTGATTCCAAGACTTTAGGACCCTCACAGTAAAATTTCAAAAAAAATTTTGGTGGGGACAGATGTAGGGCTACCAACTTGTTATTTTGCCAAGTAGGTCATTAAACATACACACACACACACACATCATCATCATCATCATCATCATCATCATCACTATTTACTACCATCATTCCATCAAAGAAATGCTATTTCAGTGTCCCAAAATAGAAAGGACATAGTCTTTAGAATAAAAGGACAGTCATTTATTTTGAATACATTTGGAAAAACACAGAATTTTTCTAATTTTTTTCTCATCTTGTCATGAGCCAGTAAAAATTTTATACCCTTCGGCACCAGACCCCAGACAAATGTTCAGGAAGCACTGTAGTAACAACAGGGATAATATAATAAATGCTTATTGAGTGCCAAATGTGGAGTCTGATAGACTCTACCATTTACTAGCTGTGTGACCTTGGGCAAATTACCAAACCCCTCTGAACTCTCGTTCCCTAACCTATAAACACAGGGATGATGATGCTTGCTCTGCAGAGGGGTTTGTGAGAATTATGAACAACACAGAGCATTCAGTGTTGGGCAGTGTACCCAATACATTGAAGAGCTGCTTCTACGGTGCTCCTTCTCTTCCTCTTCTCCAGGGAGGCTCTAGTTTAAAGAATTCACTTTCCTTCTCATCAGCCTTCTGCCTTTCTCCATGTGGACTAGCCCAAGGGACTGGGCAGGATTGGAGATGCTTCTGACTGCACTGGGGGAAGCATAACCAAATTTTCCTGGCTCTTCACAGGGTGTTCATTCCAGGGGTTCCCAGGCATGGGTTGGGGGGAACTGGTGCTATGTTGGCTGCATAGAAATCACCTGGGAACTTGTTAAAAATTGAAATTCTCTGCCCCATCATGAGAAATTCTGATACGATAGGTCTGTGGTGGAGCTCAAGAATCTAGGCTTTTGGAAAGAGCCCCCTGTCAGATATTTCTGATGAATAGTTGGTTAGCTGTTGGTCACAGCTCCCTGCTTTTGGGTTGAGACATTTTGTCTACTCAACACATAAGAGTGTCTGGCAGATCACTCCCAGCATGCTGTCCTATGAACCTTGATGAATGGCGTCTGAGGAAGATCCTAGGAGGAATCCCCTTGACGGTGTTTTGCTGGCATCTCAACAAATGATAACCTCCATCACCCAGAAACATCAGAGTTATTCTAGACATACTTCTTGTTCTCACTAACCTCCTGAATCATATAACAACCCATCCCCAAGTCCTTGAATCTGTCCATTTCTCTCCACCTTCACTGCCCCCAGCCTGGTCTAAATTACCATCAGCTCTCACTGGGATTGTGGCCTCCTACCTGCCCCACCTTTCATTTGTGCTCCATACGGAGGCCTGAGTCATCTTTTCAAGACATAACTCAGATGGTATCTCTTGTCTGCTTCAAACCCTTCAGTAGTGGCCTTAAGATAAAATCTAAAGTCCTTGATGTGGCCTGAAATCCCTGCGTGGCCTGCCCTCTGCCCACACCTCCAGCCCTGACTTGTACCTGGTCCCCCTACTCTCTAAGCTTGCTACTTCCCCACCACTTCCTGCCTTAGGACTCTTGGACATGCTCTTCCTTCTGCCCGGACCCTCTTCTTCTATCTGCTGCCTGTACTGAGTTAGCTCCTCCACACTTTTCAGGTTCCGCCTAAATGTCACTCAGGGACCCCTGTGATATGCTGACTCCTATTATTTACTTCTAATAGCATCTCATCCCTTTACTTTAAGTCACTTGTTGCAATTTGTGTCGTGTTATTTGTGTGCATGTGTTTTTCAAATGGTCTGCGTTCCCCTGTAGAACTAAATTCTACGAGAACATGGAACATAGCCGTTTTGCTCACCACTGTACCTTCAGCACAATGCACAGTAGACATCCAATAAATATATACTTATTCAGCAAACGAATGAATGACTAAAGACATAGAGCTAGATTCTCAGTTAAAGGGTAAGGTCCCACATTTTCCTCTGGCTGGAGCGATGGAAGGTCCAGCATTGGGAGACCAACATCCTACACGGTGCAGTAGGTACAGAGCAAATCTAGCCCTGAGCTAGAGTGTGGATGCCCTTCCCTAACATTTTCTGGGTGTCTTTTTTGCACAGGTGAGTGGGGAGTGGAAGAAAGGCAGGTTTTGTAACAGAAGTATAATACCCAGCTTTTGACATGGCAGCTCTGGAGTTTTGGAGCACATTTGCTATGAGAGCAGATTTGGACTGGGAAGCAAGAAGGCCAGATATCTCCTAGGTGCAGTGGAACAGGTTATGTGCCTGTCCTGACAGACTGGGATTCACCCCTTGGCTCTATTGTTTACTTGCTATATGACCTGGGGCAAGAAGGCTAACCTCTCTGAGCTCAGCTCCAGCTCTGAGCTCCTCCCACCTATTCATCTGTAGAGAGGGAGCAATTACTCTCCCCTGTCAGGGTAGCTGTGAGGATTAATGAGATAATGTCTGTAGAGGGCCTAGCAGAATGTCTGGCATATAGTACATGCTTCATAAAAATAAGATCTCACGAGGTGGTAAACATCCTGCAGGCAGGGGCCATGTAGCACAGAGTAGATGCATTAGGAAGTCTTTATTGATGATTTCATAAATGGTCGAATATATTTTCCTTTTCCAGAAAGGATTCCCTGCGTGTAAAAATTTCTCCCTCACTTAAACCAATTGCTTTCTTTGTGAGCAACTCAAATCCCTGTGTTTTGAAACCTCAGAGCTGGAGGGTTAGTGTGTATATTTGTGGCGGTGGCCCTGTCCTGAGTCATCTCTGAGACCCTCACCCTCCCCAGTGCTCTTGTGGGAGGCAGGAATTCATCAGCCCCAATTTGAATGAGAGGAGTACAGAAACAAATCAGTGCAGAGAGAGATTCCTATTTGGTCCCAGTACTATGAGAACACAACTGTTTCTTTGAAATTGACCTTCATTTATTTGGAGGGGAAAGCAGTTAGTTCAATAATGGCTTCCTGGTGCCTTTCAGCATTTTAAAAGACGGAAGAAAGATTTGGAGCGAGGCAAGGTTCCAGTGTTTTCTAAACAACGCACTAAGCCCAGCTACCAGTTGGCTGCCCAGTACTTCCTGCTCCCCTCCCCCCAACCCCCCATGTATCCCCACAAGGCAATGCACATCCCTCAGTAGCCCAGCCACTTCTCAAGACCCTGGCCAGGTCTTCCCTAGGTAGGTGGGAGCTAGCCTTCATTATAATGCCTGGGAGCCGAAGATTCCTTGGACATCTTGCACATGGCCTACTGCGTAGAAATGCTACTATATTATATTCCAATTATTTCCTGTCCCTCCAAGGCCCGATTCCAGGGCCTGAATAAAGAGGTCCTTGTCTGGTGGCGTCCATCTCTGCTCCCTAGTAAGGAAAAGCTGGTCCCTGGCCCAAGTTGGCCTGAGGCCGCAGGGGAAGGGTGGGGAAGAGGTAGGGAGGGTGTTACAGGTGGGGAGAACTCCTCAGGAGACGAGAGACCCACCCCTGCGGGCAGCCCAGTCCTGCTTCCAAAAATAAAAATAAGTGAGGAAGGAAAACAAATGGGGCCCCTGACCAGGACCCTGCAGAGGGCATGACTATTTTCCCTCCTTCCCAGGAGGGATCCCAACCCTTCTCTCCCACAGAGAAGACAAACACAGCTATGGAAATCTCATGCCATCCAGGCACCTGGAAGTCTGTTGCTAATTGCAAGTTACTCCTACCTGCACTTCTCTGTTTGCCAATGATTGTCTTCCCCTAGATCTGCTTTCTCTCCTTGTGAGTGAAAAGCATTTCATGGAAAATTTCGAATTTGGAACCTTCTTCAGATTCCAAAAGAGTTATTGTTCTACATCATGCTTATTTTGTTTGGGTGTTATTTGAACTCAGGGGAAGTAGAAACCCACATCTTTATGTTGCTGGGATGCTCTTCTTAAATTATTAAAAACATGCTGATAAAGCACCTTTTCTGTTTGAAGCTCTTGAGTACTTTTCAGAGTCCATCCCAACCAAGGCCTGGAGTCCATATTTCTTACCTGCCAAGGGTTGGGCAGCCAGGGGAGACGAGGTGGGTGAAGTAGCTTAGGGACCGCACACCAGGAGATCTCCGGGAGATAGTGGCAGGGATGTGCAGAAAGGTTTCATGGCAAGGAGAGGAGAAACAAGCTCTGAGGGCAAGCCATGGAATCCAGGGTTAAGGCCTCAGAAGGTCATAAACAGAAAGGGAGGAAAGGTGGGGATAGTGTGAATGACATGAAACCGAGGATGAGTTTGAAGAGTGGGACCCACAGAGAAGTCACACCATCCTGCACCACCATGTGTCTGGGGAAGGGCTAAGCTTTGTCGCGTTTAAACCTTGGTGTCTAGGATGTTGGAGCCTGAAGGGAACTGAGCGATCCCCTGGCCAGCGATTCTCAAAGCCTGGTCTGTGGACCGCCTCTTCAGAATCACCTGGTGGGCTGGTTAAACATGAGGATTCCCGAGACCTATCTGATGTACTGAATCAAATTCTCTGTGGGTTATATCTAAGAAGCTGAATGCTTATCAAGTTCCACAGATGATTGTGATCTTTATTAAAGTTTGAGAGCCCTTGATTTAGTCCAACCCTCTTGTTCCCTGAAAGTGAGATCTGAAGCCCAGAGATGTAAAACAGGCCTAGGATAACAGAGCTGATTGATGGCAGAGCTCACATTAGAAATCTATTGCTCTTGAACCCCAGGGCAGTGCTCTTTCCATTTCAGCATGTGGGCAGCCTCTTCACCTATTTGGACCTGTTTCTCTTGCCCCCTAAAGTCAAAGCTTGCACCTTTGATCCATTCCCTGCATCCTGCTGGGGCCTTCTCCTTCCTGAGGATGCTCTGGTCCTAGTCTCTATAGGTTGGGGGGGCAGAGGCAGAAAGAAGAAAGGAGAAGGACTCAGTTCTCTTCTGAGCCTTTAGTCACAGGTGTGGGATGGTCAAATGAGTAGAGAAAGAGAAAACACAGCTGTAGCTGAGGGACGACTGGGATCTGGTTTGTAGTACTAAGCTGACTTTCACTGAGATTTTGCTGTGCACCAGACACTGTGTTAAGCCCTTTCCATACATTAGTGCAAACCCCATGGAGCAAATAGTAATTAGCCCTATTTTGCAGATGGAGAAACTGAGGCTCACAGGTGAGTGTTCATTTGCCCAAGGTCACATAGCTAATACATGACCAAATCACTTCCGTGTACAACCATGATCCAAAGCAGTGTGAACTATTACTCACTTTAACCCAACAAGCCTGCAAAAGGACCCCAAGACCTTGGGGAAAAAAAAAAAAAAAAGCTTCTCTGCAGTGAGATGTGACCACTCCTGGGAGGGGGGTGGGGTGGAGTACAGCTTCAAACGCTTTCCACGTAATGCACTAAAATTATTTCTGAAAGGCATTAACTTGCAAGCCTGCCTTGGAAATGACAACATGGAGAGTAGGTTAAACAGGTTTTTTTCTTCATCTTTGGAAAATGGAAACTCCTAATCTCAATTTGCTTTCTTTCCATTTGCCCCTTTCTCTTAAAAGCAGTGTGCCTTCAGAATTTTAGTTGTTTGAGGGATTATGTTCAGTTCTAACTGAGCCCTGGGTGTGATTGCAGGCATATATATGGTTGTGGCACGTAGCAGCCGTTACCTCTTCTGATATCATGGCATATGACTTTGCAATGATCACCTCCCTCCATTCATTTTCCGGAGTATCTCCCAGGGACAGGAGAGGAACCCAAAGCAGGTCAGTGCCTTAGAGAAGGGACAAGTGTTCCCCAAGCCATGTGGACAGCGTGTCACAGTACCTTCCTGTAGATTTACCTCCTAACCAGATCTTGTCTTCTTGGGAAAAAATCAGGAAGCTTTTTGAACAACTTAGTCAGACCATTAAACAAAAGAAGATGGACATATTTTTATAGGAGAGGAAGAACTCAGTTTCATCCTAGCAGGATTTGGTGTCTGGTAGCTGAAGGTGAGGGACCACTGTAATTTAAATCTGGGTATTCCATGAATCACCAGAGTTAGAACATTTCTGGGTAAAAACTGAAAACATGTGACCCTCCGGGTGTCTTTCTTCTCTTTCAAATCTCAAGCTTTAGTAACTCAAAGGCTGGATGGGGCCGTGCAGCTGTTAAAAGGCCCTTATTAACTCATAATGAAGGGAGTGCATTGAGGTGATAGCAAGCGGTAAAGGGAGGAGGGGAGAACGCAACCTCTGCAAAGCTCATGGGGAGCGTGGGTCTCTGCAAGAGCCCTGGAAATGCTGAATGAAAACTGCCTTTCTGCGTACGAGCCGCCTGCCTGTTTCCCAAATGCCGCGTCTGCGGTAACTACAAACTATTTTGTATGCTGCATTAGTGACGCTGCCTTAGCCCGCACATCATTACTACTGAGATAACGCTGGTGTGATGTTCAAGTCCAGTGTCCTTTTTAATTATTAAACCGATGCTGTTGAATGAGTCATTCCACATACCAGGTTTTCCTCCTGTGGTTCTATTTCAAGAGACTAGCGCCTTACTTCGTGTGTTCCACTAACACCTGAGTTGGTTCTTAGCCAGCTACCCAATCTGCAAAGCCTTTGCAGAACAAACAGTATTCCCCAGGCTCCAAACACACACAGGCTGCATAAAAAACAAACCCCACGAAAAACTTTACAGTAAGCTCGTCAGTAAACCCCAGATCTGAAAACGCCCTGTTCCCCGTCCGCCAGTCCCCAACTTACCAAGCGGCAGAGCGATGAAGAAGGGTAGCCAGCACAAGATGAACATACCGACCACAATGCCCAAGGTCTTGGCTGCTTTCTTTTCCCTGGAGAACTTAAAAAGTTTGACAGCTATGGAACTCCTGGGGTTGTGGCCCTTGGCCTTGGTACTGCTGAGGGTGTCCTCATGAAAGTTCTTGGAGTGGATCCTCAGGGTCAGCTCCTTGGAGTTGGACATCTCCTTCATGACTCCGGCCTCCAGGTTCTTGGTGGTCCTCTTGGCAACGATGTACACGCGACAGTACATGACCAGAATGACCGCCAGAGGGATGTAGAAGGAGCCCAGGGAGGAGAAGAGGGCGTAGAAAGGTTCTTCAGTGACCCCACATTCTTTGTCATCATTGGGCGCGGGCTCCTTCCACCCAAGGAGAGGCCCGATGGAGATGACTGTGGACAAGACCCAGACGCTGAGGAGCGCCAAGATGGCCTTCCTCCGGGTGACCAGCGTGGGGTACTGCAGAGAGTAGCGCACCCCAATGTAGCGATCGATAGAGATGGCGCACAGGCTCAGAATGGAGGCCGTGCAGCACAGGACGTCCACGGCGGCCCAGATGTCACAGAAGACCCGTCCCAGCACCCAGTAGCCGAGCACTTCCAGGGCAGCCGAGAAGGGCAGCACGGTGAAACTCAGCAGCAGGTCGGCAATGGCCAGGTTGACGATGAAGTAGTTGGTGGGCGTCCGCAGGTGACGGTTGCAGGCCACCGACAGGATGACCACGATGTTGCCCACGATGGCAAAGAGGATGAAGGCGCCCAGCACCAGGCCCACGGAGATGGCCCTGGTGATGTCCAGCTGGGGCAGTGTGGAGTTGCTCGAGGTCTGGTTGGGGCCAGTGAAGTTGGCATTTTTCAACTCTCCCCAGTGGGCAGGTGCTGATGTGTTGTGGCCGGTGTCCAGATCGGGATTCATTTTAGAGTCGGCCCTCCATAGCCTGGGGTGAGCGGGGCTGGAAGGGCTGCGGCCGAGCTCCTCAGCTGCCCTGCAACTTTGCTTCGCCCGCGGTCTTCTTCCCAGAGGCGCCCTCCCGGCGAGGACTCATCTCCCCCCCGGGCAGCCCAGCCCCGGCGGCGCGTCTCCTGCCTGCACCGAGCCGCCCGCTCGCCCGGCTGTCAGAGGGAGGCGGAGGAGAGAGGGGCCGAGGCGGCAGCTCCAAGTTTAATGGTCCACGTCAGGCGCGCCGGGCCGGCCAGGCGGGGAGCGGCGCGGGAGGGGCGGCGGGCAGGGGGGCGCCCGGCTCGGCTCGGCCCGGCCGGCGGCGGGTGTGCGGGCAGCGGCGCCCAGCGCAGCCAGCGCCGAGGAGGGTCTGCTCGCAACCAGCCGCCTCTGGGCTGACTGCACGGCGGTGACATCAGGCGGGGGAGCCCGGCGCCCTGACTCCGCGCGGCACTAGGGGGCAATGCGGGTCCGGCGAAGGCGCCCGCAGCCCCGACGCCGCCACCCTGGGCAGCCCTGGGCCGGCCGCGCTCCCCGCCACCCTCCCCCACCGACCTACGCGAGCCAAGGGATGGGAGGGGGAGGAAGGGTGACCTGAGCTTGGGGAGCCCCGTCCCCAACCTTAGGTGGCCCGCTGGGATTCTTGCCCCTCCTGTTCACCCTTGGGTCTCAAAAGCGGCGTGGGGTGCTTACCGCTCCTGGGGGAGGGGGGCGTCTGGAATCAGCACCCAGACTTAGGGGGATAGGCAACTTGTGTGGAGCCTGAAAGAAGAATTGCCAGGTTAGGCAGCAGGTGAGAGGGACTTGAGTGGGATCTGAGACCAACCCCCAGCCTTTACCTCCCTGGTAAGCCCAGAGGCTTCTCTTGGTTCATTCGTTTGTTCACTCACTCACTCACTTGTTCATTCAACAAATTGTTAACCGGGTACCCACTGCCTGCACTGGGGACATAGCAATTGAAGCAAGTGGACAAAGACCCCTGCCCTCCAGGAGCTTCATTCTACTGGGAGGAGACAGACAATAAACAAATAAGTAAGCAAATTGCGAGGTGTGTCCTATGTTGACAAGTGTAACAGAAGATAAGGCAAGGAGGGGAAATGGAATGGTGTGTGTGTGTGTGTGTGTGTGTGTGTGTGTGTGTGTGTGTGTTGTGGGGGCGGGTATTTGGAATTATAAATGGGTTCCCTGGATGTCACTGAAGTGATGTTGGAGTCAAGACCTGAAAGAAATGAGGAACAAGCCAATGGGCTATTTGGGGGTGAGGGTGAGGGTGATGGTGGTGGTGGCAGCATTAAGAGACCTCCAGACATCTGAGGAAGGGACTTGGGAAATCCAGATTTTTATTGATTTTTTTCCTTTTCTGTCTGATATCCATGTTGGACAGTTATAGGGATACACTTCCAAAGGTGGGCATATGGTGCTTAGGAGAGAAGAAATGTGCTGAGGGAGAGCCTTACGTTAGTTAACATTTTTTCGACACTTGTTATGTCCCAGACAGTATGCTAAGTACATTTTGCATTTTCTGATAATCATAAGAAAGAAGGGCTGTTCTCATCATCATTTCCATTTTGTGGAAGGGACAAGGTACAGTGAAGTTCAGCTCTGCCCAAGTCCACATAGCCATCATGGAGAGGAGCTAGGAATTGAACTCAACTCTACAGGTCTGTTGCGAGTTGAGCGCTTAGCAGCTGTGTCACCCTTTTCCCCTGAAAGCACTGTAGGGGGTGGATTTATTTCCCTAGATTTATTGAGAAATAATTGATATAACATTGTATGAGTTTAAGGTATCCAATGTGTTGAATTGATGTACTTAGATATTGCAAAATGATTATCATCATAGCATTAGCAAAGATCTTCATCATGTCCCATAAATACCATTTCTTTCTTGCAATGAGGACATTTACTTTCATAGCAACTTTCAAATATATAATATAGCATTATTAACTATAATTACCATGGTGTACCTTAGATCCCCAGAACTTACTCATCTTATAACTGGAAGTTCATACCCTTTGATCAACATCTTCCCATTCTGCTATCCCCAACCCCTGACAATCACCACTCAACTCTGTTTCTATCAGTTTGGCTTTTAGATTCCACATATAAGTGATATCATAGTATTTGTCTCTCTCTGTCTATCTTACTTCACTTAGCATAATGCCTCAAGTTTCATCCATGTTGTAGCAATGGCAGGATTTCCTTCTTTCTCTTGACTGAATAATATTCCATTGTGCATGTGTACTCTATATTTTTTATTCATCCCCCAGTTGATGGACACTTAGATGGTTTCCATCCTTGGCTAATGTGAATAATGCTGCATGAACATGGAGGTGCAGGTAGCTCTTTGAGGTCCTATTTTCCTCCTCCTCCTCCTCTTCTTCTTCTCCTTCTCCTTCTCCTCCTCCTCCTCCTCCTTCTCCTCCTCCTCCTCCTTCTTCTTCTTCTTCTTCTTCTTCTTCTTCTTCTTCTTCTTCTTCTTCTTCTTCCATGTTTATTTATTTTTGAGTGAAAGGGAGAGTGTGAGCTGAGGAGGGGCAGAGAGGGAGACAGAGGATCTGAAGCAGGCTCTGGGCTGTTGGCACAGACACCAACGTGGGGCTCAAACTCACAGACTGTGAGATCATGACCTGAAGTCGGATGCTTAACTGCCTGAGCCACCCAGGTGCCCCAAGATCCTATTTTCATTTGCTGTGGATATATATCCAGTAGTGAAATTGCTGGATCATGTGGTAGTTCTATTTTTAATTTGGGGGGAACCTCCATATTGTTTTTCAAAGTGACTCTACCAATTTACATTTGAGGAAGGGAGTGGATTGATTGTTGTAGAGAGAGCTATCTCCCAAGTAGAAAATTTTGAGACCTGAGTGACTAGTACTATAAGGGAACTCACATTTATTGAGCTCCTACTGAGAGCCAAGCATTTACTTGTTTTTGTTTATTCTTCACAACAATCCTTTGAGACTGGTGTAACCATTGTCCATTGAGAGATAAGAAAACCGTGGTTCCAAGAGATTTGGTGCATTCCTGAGGTCATGTGGCTAGTAGACATGTGGCAGAGCAAAGTAGTGACAGCTATAGATTGAAAGGTAAAGTTTGATGCCATCGTTTACTCTCGTCCAGAAGCTTGAACCTAGGGCTTCCCACTGTCTACCTTTGATAATCACTAAAACCTGATATTCAGGGGTGGGGAGCCAGAAGAATGCTCAGGGTGATTTACATTTAAGTCCTCAACCTAGAGGTAGCATCTTAACCTCTTTTTTTATTTTATAAACATGTAATAAAAATATATAAATACATGTATGTATGTATTTGGGGAGCAGGGGGTTAACCCACACCTATCCAAGGTTTTAATCTAAGGCTTTAATCGTCTCCACCCACCAAAATGCAGAGATTCTCACATGCACAAAATACACGGTTTCAAGAGGTTCCCTGAAATTAAGAAATGTGTGGTAGGGGCAACGCTGAAAACAGATTTTTTTCCCCCTATTTCAATTAAATTTGCTGAAGTGGGTATCTGAAGATTCTAAAAATCTGAGAAACACAGGTTTAAGGTGATTTAGCTCTTCAAGAGCTATCAGAACTTGCCCTTGCCCATCTTCCCATTGTGGTGGTCTAGGAGGCAGAGGGAATCGGTAAACTCCCGTAGATAGTCATGTGCCGAGCTGGTTATCAAACTCCAGTTCCCCAGCCCACAGAACAGTGTTCCTTCCTCTGCCCCAAAGGGAAGCCACACGTGATATCCACTCATGACTTGGTTCAGGTATCAGAATGTGGAAGAGATTATTGAGCCAGATCAAAAGGTTCAAAATCTATGCATATTTCAGACATGATGTCATTTACCGGTGTCTTTCATGAAGTCAAAACAAACATCCCACCCAAAGGCAAACAGGTAGGTAGGTATTAGTCTTAAAAGCAGCCATGTACCAGGACCCCACTAAGTAACCTTTGCTAATGGTCCTTTCCTTGCTGCTCCTCCCCTCCCTTCACAGGAGATACCTCTTAACCCCTCTGGCTGATATCTGACCCATGGAATTGACCATTTGTTTAGGTGTCATGAGGATACAGGCTATATTTCATTTTCTCGGTACTCTCTGGGGCAAAGCCAAGCATAGAGCTCTGACTCACTCGAGGCTTGGGGAAGAAGAACCTTTTCATTATCCATCTGATTACATTACAAACCTCTGATGTCGCAAGCTCCCATTTTTGTGAGCCCTCTAGGAGAAGCTGCCATTGAGTTTGACCTGTGGGGAGACCAAGGCTATGCAAGGTTCTGAGATCAGCTTAGAGGCTCTATGGGAGGAGACCTCTCACCTGTGACTGGGCAGTTTTACATGGTACTCCCTCTCTAATTCTCTACAGTTTTCTTTTCTTTTCTTCTTTTTTTTTTAAATTTTAAATGTTTGTTTATTTTTTGAGAGAGAGACAAAGTGCAAGCAGGGGAGGAGCACAGAGAGAGGGAGACAGAATCTGAAGCAAGCTCCAGGCTCCGAGCTGTCAGCACAGAGCCAGATGTGGGGCTCGAACCCACGAGATGTGAGATCATGTCCTGAGCCAAAGTCGAATGCTTAACCAACTGAGCCACCCAGGCACCCCTCTCTGTGTAGTTTTCAACTCAACCATCCATGTAT
The DNA here is from genome assembly GCF_024362965.1 of Panthera pardus. NCBI lineage: Eukaryota > Metazoa > Chordata > Mammalia > Carnivora > Felidae > Panthera > Panthera pardus. The sequence continues at coordinate 50,970,792 of NW_026526765.1, read as the reverse complement.
GGGAACATCTGCTCTGTGTAGGGCACCATGCTAGGTGCTGTGCGCAAATCAAAGATGAATTAAATCAAGCAAGCAATAACCTAGCACTAAGCTAGGTGCTGTGAGAGAGGATGATTTGGTAAAGCACCCCTCAGAGAGTACCTGCTGTGTGCCAGGCACTGTGCGAGGCACTCCACGTGCATTTACTCAAATCTTCACAACAATGCAAGGCAAGAATTGTCCCCATTTTTCAAGCCAGGAAACTGAAGTTCAGAGAGGTTCATTCACTGAGTAAGCAGCATTGGTATTCAAAGCATTGTTGTCTGGCTCCAAAGCTTGCATCCTTCTCTCTGCACCAGACTGATTAAAAAAAAAGAAAAGGAAAAGAAAAAGTGGCAGAAGGCTCAGTGTTAGCCCTGAAGGACATTACAACAGAAAACAGAATGTGATCAGGGTCCTGAGCAAAGCAGAGGTCGGGGAAGGGATGGCAAGGCAGAGCTCTCCAGGGCAGAGGGCTCTGCGGAGGGACTCCTTAGTTCAGGCTTCCTGGTCTCCAAGGCCAGCACTTGGTCTGCTGAGGATTTGAGAGCCAACTTGGATTCTAACCCTGCTTCCCTCATGTAACAGCTATTAATATGACCTTGGGCAAGATAATAAAGTGAACTCTAGCATCAGATAGACCCGGGGTATGTCCCAGTTCCCATAATTTATTAGCTGTGTGTCCTCGGGCAAGTCACTTAATCACTCTGAGCCCTAGTTTCCTCATCTGTGAAATGAAGGTCATGATAGTCCCTAATTCAGACAGGGCTGAGGTGAGGATTAAATGTGATAATGGGTGTAAAGTGCCTAGCACCTAGTAAGAGTAATATCAGCCAAGATTATTAAGGGCTTTCTAGGTTCTAGCCATGGTGCCCCAAATGCCTTCTATACATCATCTGATTTAATCCTGATAATAATATTATGAGGTGGACGCTATTACTATTGACATTTAATAGACGAGGAAATTGAGTCTCAGAATAGCCGCCCCAGGCCGCAGGGCTAGCAGGTTAATACAACGCACCCGTTTTTAGCACTGGCTAAAAATGAAAAAGAATTGGAGGAGTGAGGTAGACTTGGGTCTCCAGGACTTGGAGGAGAAGTTTTGCCCCTGCTGTGGCCCAGATGGGAGAAATGAGAAGCACCATTTGTTCTGGGCAGGGGACACTGGCTGTAGCAGAAGCACTTCCTCTGCCTCCAAAGGCAACGGGTCAGAGGCTCCCAGGAGGGAGAGATTTCAGCTCCTGCCCTGGCCCTCCCGGGCACACCTGTCCTCTCTGGTAATTACAGTTTGTCAGTCTTTGGTGTGGGTTCCCCTAGCCCAGAAATTCTCGTGGCACAGCATTTCCTGGGAAGGTAGAGAGAGCTCAGTAGCAGCCCTTTGCAGCAGGCTGGCGAAGGTTAGTTGCCAAGTCATATCCAGGGGCTGTATTCACACCACGTGCTCCAGGAGAGCCCAGGAACCCTGAGTTGGGGGCTGGGGCGTGAGGGCACAGGGGGTGCCAGAAGGTGGAACGTGACCACCTGCTGACTCTGGAACCAGGGAACCCTTCTTTCTTATGCCCCAGCAACTCCTCTGGTGGGACAAGGTAAACAGGTGCTGCAGACTTGAAGGTGAGGGAGCATGTGTGCTGTTTTCCCAAACGACTCTGCCTGTCCCTTCATGGCTTTGGGCTTTGCCCATCCTTTTGCCCAGGAATCTGTGGTGGTCCCAGAATTTCTCCAGAAAGAGGCTTTAGGTTGCAATCTGATTTGAAGGTGGGTGGCGGCTGTGTTTGTGCTGTGCTGTCCACAAGACTGATGCCATTGTCCACAACAAAGACTGAGGGCAGGGAGTTGATGGAGGTTTTACTGGTGCTAACGCTCTCCCAAGCTGCCTCTGTATTGCCACTGCCAGGATTTACTTTCTAACCACATTTGTTAAAACCATCAAAGGTTAACGCAAAATATCACAAAACAAAATTTATGGCAATAGGCTCCTTACCGCTGACTTTTCAAGTCACTGGCCCCTCTGGGCTCTTCTACAACAGAAGTTAGGATCACCAACTTCTGAAATGTCAGATTCAAAAGGACCCTAAAGATCATCTAGTTCGGGGGTCAGCAAACTACAGCTGGTGGAACAAATCCAGCCTGTGCCTGTTTTTGTAAATAAAGTTTTATTGGAACACAGCCACATTCATTCCCTTACGTTTTGTCTGTGGGTACTTTCATGTTACAATGACAGAATTGAGTAGCTGCAACAGGTAAAATATTTGCTCTCTAACCCTTTATAGAAAATGTTTGCTGACCCTTGATCTACTTCGACACTGTTATTTTACACGTGGGAGCATGAAGTCCCAGAAAGAGGAAGGGATTTACTAAGACATAGCCAGGTTTAGTAGCCCAGAGATTTTACTCCATTCCCATGACTGTTTTGTTTTGTTTTGTTTTGTTTTGTTTTGTTTTGTTTGTGACTGTTTCTGCAGCCTGACACAGGCTCTGAGCTTGAATCTCAGCTTTAGTTGAAAAGAGTGTGATCTTGGGCAAGCATGTAACCTCTTGCAGCCTCCATTTTTTTCATCTGAGACCTGGGGATATTGCTTCCTATTTCTTGAGATAATGCACATATTAGATGGTTTGAGACTTAAAGGAACTATGGTCTGTAAAGTTTGGGATGGGACCTGCTCATAAAAAACACAATCAAAAACATCTGCTATTATTATTGATGTCCTCTGTGATTTTATATGTATTAATCTTATCCCCGTCACCTCCCCTGCCAAATTTCATAAAGAAAAGGGCTACCCCTTACCACTGGTTCTTTAACGTCTCGGGCCCCAGACCTTGTTGAGGATCTCCTGAGAGCTGTGGACATGTTGCTTTACTCCACACTTTTCCTGAATCCCTTATAGGAGTGTTCTCAGCGCCGAGTTCCTGACAGGGCCCTTTTCCAATTGATCTCCACACTGTTACTTCTTACTTTTGTTTGCTGAGCCTCTCTCCCACTCAATCTCACTGTAACTTCTTTCACTCTTGGGCAACAGAACTAACCCAGGGTTTTACTTTTCATCAAGGAGCAAAACTTGAACTGAGTAAAATGAGTAGACGCTGACCTTATCCTGTCTTCCCAGAGCTCATGGTCTAAGATGAATAATGGGAATGTGTATCTAACGACGCACAGAGAATTGTGTTTGACATTGAACATGAATGTGAGTTAAATAAGGAAACAAATAAATACATGGCATAGGTCTCCATTCTTCTCCTCTTTTGTGCTGTTTGAACCAAAGCATCCAACCTTTTTTGGGGGATTTTCACTTGCGGTGACCACCAAGTTCAGAAAGGTCTAAAGGAAGTGGTGAGAACATTTTTCCTTGGGGGCATCTAAAAATTGTATCTGGTATTAGAGCTCAGCTTTGGAAAGGACAGACCCGGCCCCTGGGGAGCAAGGCAAGAATGTGATGTCAGAGGGGATTTCTGCCTTCCACTTCCATTTTCTGACAGAGGTGGCAGTGTGGGGCCCAGGGGTGAGGTGGGCATATTTAGGATAGAGGTGTGGCATCACTATGGGTTCCATGGGCATGGCAAAGGAGACAGGAGTGTGAGAAAGAGGCAGTTTTCTTTGCCTATCTCTGCCATGTACTGAAGAATGCCGGGACAGGAAATGCCCAGCGTTTCTTAGCTATTTACTGGACGCCAAACTGACAAATTTGGAAGGTTGCCTCAGGAGTCCTGAAAAGATGAAGGGAGAAAGAGGAGGGACCTTCTTTTTGTTTTTGTTTTTTCCTTTTGTGGGACTGCTCTAGTAAGTGCTTGTGAGTAGGGTATGGGGAAGATTTTGTAGAAACTTCTAGATGGGAACCACATGGTATGGATTGCAAGTTTCTGGAGGGGCTTCCAAATATCTTCTAGCCCTTTGGAGTGCTATCCATTTTTTTTTTTTTTAATGTTTATTTATTTTTGAGACAGAGAGAGTCAGAGCATGAACGGGGGAGGGGCAGAGAGAGAGGGAGACACAGAATCGAAGCAGGCTCCAGGCTCTGAGCCATCAGCCCAGAGCCCGACGCGGGGCTTGAACTCACGGACCGCGAGATTGTGACCCGGGCCGAAGTCGGACGCTCAACCGACTGAGCCACCCAGGCGCCCCTGGAGTGCTATCCATTTTAAGGTAAACATTGCGTTATTCTTATGGCCCTATTTTAATTAACCATGAGTACAGTTCTGTACCAAGCATGTGCCAAGCTAATTCACAGGCATCATCTCATTTAATTCTCCAAACAACACTTTTGGGGAAGACATTGTTGGCTCCAATTTACAGATGAGAAAACTGAGGATAAGAGACACAATAAACTTGCTTCAGATTGCTCAGAGATGGGATTAGATCAGAGGCAGTTTGACTCAGAGTTGATATTTTTCACCTCCCAGATAACCCAAATTTAGCTGCAGGCTGACCTCACTGCTAAGCAAAACTACAGGAGTTTCTGGGCAAACCTCCATGGGCCAGGGACATAGATCTAGAGAGGCAGAAGATTTTTGGGCCATGTGTTACCACACAATACAAGCATGGGCCCTCTTCTGGGGTTGGATTTAAGGACTACATCTCTCCTAACTCCTTGGGAATCTCAAGTGAGCTCGAGCTTGAGTCTTAATTCTTCCAAGTGAAAGGGTGGGAAACCTGATTTAATCATTGTCTTTAAGGACTGAGAAGGTTATGTTATTGATCCCATGATGGCAACCAACTGTTGGTGAGAGAGAGAGAGAGAGAGAGAGAGAGAGAGAGAATATATAGATGTTAAAGAGCATGATAGATGCCAGTTAAACCTCAGGAAGTAGCTTATTTTATTTTATATTTTTTATAATAATTGGTTTTTTGTGGGGGCGCCTGAGTGGCTCAGTGACATCTGACTTTGGCTCAGGTCATGATCTTGCGGTTTGTGAGTTGGAGCCCCACGTCGGGCTCTGTGCTGACAGCTCAGAGCCTGGAGCCTGCTTCAGATTCTGTGTCTCCCTCTCTCTCTGCCCCTTCCCAGCTTGTGCTCTGTATCTGTCTCAAAAATAAACAAACATTAAATTTTTTTAAAAATAATAATCTTTTTTTTTTTTTTTTTAATTTGAGAGAGAGAGAGAGAGAGAGTAGGAGAGAGGGGCAGGGTGGGGGGGGGGCAGTGAGAGAGAGAATCTTAAGCATGCTCCACGGAGCTCAGTACAGAGCCCGATGTGGGACTTGATCCTACGATCCTGGGAACAAGACATGAGCCAAAATCACGAGTCAGACACTCGACCAACTGAGCCACCCAGATGCCTCTCAGGGAGTAGCTTATTAAACATCAGATCAAATTCTAGTTTTTGCCACTTCTTAGCTTTGTGACCTTGGGCAAATTTACTTCATTTATTTAAGCTTCCATCTGTTTATCTGTAAAATGGGGATTTTAATAGTCTTTATCCTATCAAATTATTATAAGGATTAAATGAGACTTTGGCATCTAGAAAACTCCCAATCAATATTAGTTATTATTGATATTTTGCGTCATCTTAAAAAAAAAAAAAAACCAAAACACCAGATCTCTCAGTACCCGAAGTATTTAGGTACAGATTTTCCTAGCTGATCTCTCAGTGATACTTTCAAACCATCATTTGTCAATTGCTATAACTAATTCCTTTTTGTTTCTTTTCTGATACACGTCGCATTGAACAAACAGTGGCTGGAAAAGTCACAATAATGTAAATAACAGTAGCTATCACTTGTTGAGAAATTACTGTGTGGTAGGCTTGTGTTACAGGCTTTACATGCCCCATCTCACCTTAACACAAGAAGCCTATCAGGTAGGTGGAAATATTGTATCTGGCCTTTGAGATGCAGCTTCTGGAAGTAACTGTACCACACCCAGAACAGGGCTTGCTGGAAATATTTCTTCATGCAGAGAACTCCTGGAGATGTTGGAGACTAAGCCAGAGAGGGTACTGGTGGGATCGGGGAGTGGGGAGTGGCAGGCCATTGGCCCCATGAGCTTGCTGTGCAGAAGGAAAGGGAATCAGCTTGCCAGCAGGCAGGACAGCAGGCTCTTGGCCTATAATTCTTGGCCACTGATACAATTAGTGTCAACAGGAATTTTCCTTGTGTATCAGACCGAAGAGGTTCATAGGCTATAAACCAACACATCAGAGGCTGACCATTTGTGCCCTAGAAAGGCAGGGAAGGAAGGGGGACCCATATGAACCTCCACCTGCCCTCGATACTGCAGAAAGGACCAGATCCATGAGAAAGGGAAGAAGAGAAGGTGGGAAGAGGGCCGGAAACAAACTCCAGTGAATACATATTTTCAATTAAATCTCGGCGTTTGAGTGGAGCAGTGGAAAGGAGAAAAAAAAAAAAAAAGGTATCGTTCTAGAGCTGTTTTCTCTCAAATGAAGCTGGAGAACTTAAAACAGCTGGACCAGCTCCAGGTATAAAAGTTCATACTTTTATTGACAACTGAAAACTTTAGAAATGTTCTTTTGCTTAGTCTGGGGGACTGCCCAATTTACCCCTTCCTGCTGCTGCTCTGTTGGAAGCCTAGAAATTTTGAAAGGAAGAAATATGGAGCCACAGAGCAGGCAAAGGTTTGCCTAGACAGCCAGTGATGCTCAAGCTTTACTGGGCTTGAGTCATCTAGAGTGAGCCTTCAAATGCAGATTCCTGGGTCCCAGCCCCAGATATTTTGATCCAGTAGGTGTGAAGTGAGGTCCTGGATGAATAAAGAGCATTTCTTACCATTAAGGGTCTTTATGGGGAGGTGGGTCTCAAACTAGCATTTAATGACAGTGTGGTAATTAACACTTCAGTACCTAGTTGCTTGCTGCCCAAATGTTGTAACCTCGAGTGCTAGGAGTTTAAATTAGACTGTGTAATGCACTTTGTATTGGGTCTGACGCATAGTAAGACCACTCAGTAATGTTAGTTCTTCTTCCTTCTAAGGGAGGAAGAGATTTTCCGTGGCTCAGTAGGCTAGCTGGTCTCCACTGAGTACGGGTACCCTCTTTTGGGCTCTGGGGAGCAGATTGAACTTGTGAAGAAAGTTTTTCTTAAAAAAACATTTTTTTTAATGTTTATTTTTGAGAGAGAGAGAGAGAGAGAGAGAGAGAGAGGAGACATGTGTGGGGGAGGGGCAAAGAGAAAGGTAGTGGACACAGAATCTGAAGCAGGATCCAGGCTCTGAGCTATCAGCACAGAGCCGGACACAGGACTCAAATCCACGAACTGTGAGATCATGACCTCAGCTGAAGTCGGACGCTTAACTGACTGAGCCACCTAGGTGCCCCTGAAGAAAATTTTCTCAACTCCATAAGCATGCCCATTTGCATTCAGAATGGACATCTATTTAGAAACAATTATCCTCTTTGTATTCAAGCTGATCCCAGCTAGAACACAGCTGATCTGCCTGCTGGATGTACACAGAAGAAGGGAGACATTCAGAAACAGAGCTGGAAGGGCCTGGAAAGGTTGTATGGCACTGCCCTCATTTCACAGATGAGGAAACCAAGGCCAGACAAATGATGTGACTGTGGTCGCTCAGAGCTAGAACCAGGACTGAGACCTCTAAAGTCTAGCCCAATACTCTTTAAAAATAAATCTACTTAATATAACTATATATTATTTGTATTATTTAATCCCTAAACAGAAGGAAATAGTTTTTAAAAAAATTATCGAAGTGAATTGTTCTTATGGTAAAACTATGGGAAGGTACAGAAGACAAAAGGGAAATCACCCTTTATTCCACTGTCCAGAGAGAACCTCACTGCAGGTGTACTGGCAAATGTTTTCTAGACTTCACACTCACACACACACATGCATGTGCCGGTGTGCACACACATGCCCCCCGCCCCACACATCCGTGCATGCATGCACAGCTGAGTGCATCTTGTGTGGGCCCCTGGCCTCTGTTCAACTTCTCCCCTGTACCCAGAGCTGTCCTGAGCTCCCCACCTCCCAGACCCAGACTTACACTCCCCTACGGCTCTCGAGGTGGAGACCCTGACCCTATCAGAGTCAATGAGAGCTCGAGGACCCTCTCGGCACAGGATTTGAAGATGAGAGGATTGAGGTTTGGTGCAGGGTGTGGAGGTGGTCCAGACTTCCTGTGACCACAGGGAGGGCACCTGTCTGGGTGTGGAGAGGAATGGGACTGAGTGATGTCATCTGTCCTCACACATTCCCACAGGAGTCACCAGAATAATTCCCGTACATTAGAGTAGCTAGCTGTCTGTCACCGGTGGATCCAATTCTTACTGGGACTTTTGAACAAGTCGCTTGATCTCTCTGAACCCAGGTTCCACATCTGTAAAATGGGATAATACTTGGGAGACCACAGTGAGGATAATATACCACCACTAGTACAACTGATACCAATAATAATGATTAAACTTAGAGCTGCCTCTATTAACTGTTTGCTGTGGTCGGGACTTACGCCAAACAGTTTAATATATTGTTTCATTTAATCTTCACACACACAGGGAGAGGAAGAGGGATGTGCCATGATTGTGTAATGGTGAAGGACTGAGATGCGAGACCAGATTCCAGCTGTCCTAACTGCTGTCACAGTCATTTTGCTAACTGATCCCTTCTGCTTCTTCAAACGTTTGGTAGGGGGGTCTTGGTGCTTTTCTGGGCCTCTTGGCTGGGGGCCACCTCTGCCCTCTGCAGGGGACAGGACACTGATTCCAGACTGGAGACTGGGAAGGCCGCTGGGCTGTCGCTGAGAGGGCTGGGACACTGGCCAGAGCCCTCTCTGTCTGTAGCATCCCCCTTCCTGGCTGTGCCCCAGTGTTCCCTAGGTAACCACAGGGGACGCAGCACAGATTTATGGCCTGCCGTTCCTAAGCAAGTACCTGACATGTTCTGTCCGAAAGCGATGGTGTCTGGCTCCTCGGTGAGTCATCGGGAGGGGAACAGACACATGTGGGTGGCACGGAAGGAGGGAAAACCCCCACTGCTCACCTCCCACAGCCAGAGAGACTGAGAGGAATTGCTCCATCATGCAGACTGTTGAGAAGGCAGATGTTCAAGGCTCCCATTTTATAGACAGGGACACCGAGGCCCTATTCTACCTGCTCTTTATTTATTTCATGAACGTTGGTTGAGCTTGGTGCCAGGCTATGTTAGATCGTGTGGGGAATGCAAACATGGAGAAAGCACAGACTCTGCCATCAACAATGCTATTGGCCAAGCAAGGAGAATAAACTCTGGACCAGGGAGCTGTCACCAGGATAGGATGTTAAAGTGTGTGTGGGGGGGAGGGGTCTCAAGAGTTAGCATGCCAACCATTTGTATTTAAGTAGGTTCAACTTCACTTCAATCTTTTAGCATCTACTAGGTGCTAAGGAAAGCTGAGAAAAACATGAAATCCCTCAAGAAGCTTCTAGAAAGGTTTTGGAATTTTTTTTCAAGGTAACATCTGGATGATTTTAAGACAGTTGAATGTTACAGAGCTGAAATGACATTTTACAGCAGGCTTATTAGTTCATGCTGGTATTTAGCAAGCCTTTATTTATTTTTAAAGTATTGTTCCTATTGGGACTCTATTTGGCCTACTTGGCTGGTGCTGGAGGAAGGGGGGATGCTGAGACATCTCACTTTTCCCTCTGACAAAGGTGAGCACGCAGCTCTAAGGTACAAGGGAGAAGAATAAGATTTCACTGGGTTATTGTAGAGTGAACCATCTTTGATCTCCACTCCTTGGGAGCCTGTTGGAATAACACATGTATTTTACATAGTAAATATTTCTACATTCAGGTACCTAGTTAAAAATCATGCCAGTACGTCCAAATGTAGGTTTTGTGCTTCAGAGTGGTAACCTTGGCAGGCGATAAGCTTGTTTCAATAATTCAATTAAAACTATCTTTTCCTCCTCTTTCAATATTGTTCTCCAACCAATGCACATTCTTGCTTCCATCACGGCGGAGTGAAACAATCATTATCTGAGAGCAGATGTGATTTTTAGATTCAGTAGTCCTAAGAAGGTACCTAGCTCTGGTCTGTCCCAGATGCCCCCATGACTTCCCCTGTGCTGTTTCATATGGCAGGGGGCTGACATCCCATCTTCCAGGCTGCAGCTCCCAGGCTCCCTTGTCATCTGGCTTCCAGCTGGGTTTGGTCAGTGGGGGGCATGGCTTCAGGGAGAGAGACAGAAGTTAGGACATCTTTCCCTCTGTCTTTCTTGGGGGCTATTAATGGTAAAGGTTCATCACTTCTTTGGCTCCTGCTTCACCAGACAGATCCAATAGCATAAATACATAAATATATAAATACACATGTATATATATTATACACACATATCAATGACTTGCTCTCTGCCAGCATGAACATGCTATAAAATATAATAGAAAAGAGATTTCACTCACAATAGCAACTGAATATGTAATACCCAGGAATAACTTTAACAAGAAATGTATAGGACCTCTATGGAGAAAATGACAAAAATTCCGTGAGCAGCGTGGAAGGAGACTTGAATAAATGGAAAGCTGTATTATGCTTCTGGAAGTATTGTAATGATGTCAATGTCCCACGGTTAAATCTATTAATTTAAGGCAATTACATAAAAAAGATATCAATGAGATTTGGAGGGAATTTAACAAATTATTCCAAAGTGCTTTTGGAAGAGTAAATGCTTAAGAATAGCCAAGAAAATTGGGAAAAAGAGGTTATGTGGAGGGAATTTCCCTACCAGATTAAAGTGCTTGACAATGTGACTGGCAGAGGGTTAGACTGGCAGATCATCGGACTAGAACGGATCATCTAAAACCAAATCCAACTCTGCATAAGAATGAATATGTAGTAAAAGTGACATTTCCATTTTTCACAAGTGTCGATTTTGGATATTTGGAAAAAAAATAAAGTCGGAACCTTACTTCTACCTCCCATAAAATATACACTCCAGATAATTAGGGATTTAAGTGTAAATATCTAAATCATAAAAATATTAGAAGAGGGGTGCCTGGGTGGCTCAGTCGGTTGGGCGTCCCACTTCTGCTCAGGTCATGATCTTGCGGTTTGTGAGTTCAAGCCCTGCATCGGGCTCTGTGCTGACAGCTCAGAACCTGGAGCCTGCTTTGGATTCTGTGTCTCCCTCTCTCTCTGCTCCTCCCCCACTCGTGTTCTGTCTCTCTCTCTCAAAAATAAATAAACATTAAAAAAATCAAAAAAATATTAGAAGAAAGTATAGGTGCATATTTTTAGCTTTTAGGGTTAGGGAAATTATTTTTAACAATCAACATCAAAAATCATAAAAGAAATGAGTACAAATAGAAATAAAGATGTGGAACTTACAACAAATCTTCCTACATTATCAAGTTAAAACACAAAGGATATATTAAAAACATTTTCAACTTATATGAATAATAGATAATATTCTAGAAATTCAAAAAATCTTTATAGATCAATCAAGAAAAGATGAATAACATCCAAATAAAAATGTGAAGGGAACATGAATGGATAAATCTTAAGTAAAATATAGGGATAATCAATGATCATATACAAATCTGTGTAGTAATAAGTATAAATTACATAACAACAATATCTAGTTTTTACCTATTGGGCAGCTAGGAATAAAACTAAGTATGAAAATTCTGAAAAGGGGGAGGGAAAATCGATCATCTCATACAGTGTTGGTAGGCATGTAAATTGGCACATTTCTAAAGGGTGTTTGACAATAGATGTCAAAACACTTGAAAATGTGTATTCTTTAACATAGCAATTCCACTTCTTGGAATCTACCTTAAGAAAATAAACAAACAAGGGGCACGTGGGTGGCTCAGTTGATTAAGCGTCCAACTTTGGCTCTGGTCATGACCTTGAAATTCGTGAGTTCGAGCCCCGAGTCGTGCTGACAGCTCAGAGCCTGGAGCCTGCTTCTAATTCTGTGTGTGTGTCTCTCTCTGCTCCTCCCTAGCTCTTGCTCTCTCTCTCTCTCTCTCTCAAAAATAAACAATAAAAAAAATTAAAAAAAAGAAAATAAGCAAATTCACAAAGATCTGTTGATCACAGTTTTTATATAAACACAAATTCACATATATACACATGTTCATACCTACTTAGAAGCATTCTAAATGCCTGCTAACTGGGAATTGAATGAAGCATTAGAGTACATCTACATGGTTACAGCCATGCAACCACTGAAAGGACAATGATGTAAAATCATGATATAGTATATATTTAATGGTAGACTTTCCAGGGGTACCACCTGGGTGGCTCTGGCAGTTAAGCAACTGATTCTTTTTTTTAAAGTTTATTATTATTATTATTTTTAATGTTTATTTATTTTTGAGAGAGAGAGAGAAAGAGAGAGCGAGCTAGCGAGGGAAGGGCAGAGAGAGAGGGAGATACAGAATCCGAAGTGGGCTCCAGGATCCCAGTTGTCAGCACAGAGTCCGACTTGGGGCTCAAACCCATGGACTGCAAAATCACGACCTGAGCCAAAGTCGGACGCTTAACCCACTGAGCCACCCAGGTGCCCCTAAAATTTATTTATTTGTTTTGAGAGAGTGAGCAGTGGGATAGAGAGGAGAGAGAAAATCCCAAGCTGACTCCACACTGCCAGGATGGGGCCAGGTACAGGGTTTGAACTCACAAACCGGGAGGTCATGACCTGAGCCGTAATCTAGAGTCTGACAGTTAACTGACAGACACCCAGGCGCCCTGCAACTGACCTTTGATCTTGGCTCAGGTCATGACCTCTTGGTTAATTTGTGAGATTGAGTCCTGTGTTTCTCTTTCCTTCTCTTTGCTCATCCCCGACCTGTGTCGTGCTCTCTCTCTCTCTGAAATAAAACAAATAAGCATTAAAAAATTATAATCTTTCCAAAAACATTGAAAGTGAAAAAAACCAAGATGCCAAGCTATACAAATAGTTAAAGTCTGCTTTTATAATATACAAATGTTTAGTGATTTCAAAAGAGATAACAAATATACATACAAATATATTAGTTGGGATTATATCAAGCAAGTGGAGAAATTATAGGTGATTGAATAATTTTCCATAGTTTTTGAAGGTTTTTTTTTCCTTTTTAAAATAGACATATAATCAGCTGTCCTCCTCTCCTAAAAAATAAATAATTTTGAAAGGGGAAAGTCAATTGGATCCAAATCTGGAATCAAGATGGGAGGCTTTTTTATTTAGAGCTCCACTAAAGTTGTATTTATCCATTTTCCCACAAAATTTTGGCCCATTTTGTTTCTTTAGTTTCTTTTGTTTCTTTCTAAACTGCTTTCACAATAATAATCCCAATCTTTTCCACCTATTAAAATCCCACCCAGCCTTTGAGGGTTTGCTAAGTCCCTGTAGGACCTCCCCCACCCCTCCCCCCATCCCAGTCCTTGTAGCCAGATTTGCTTGTTCTTTCCTCCTCCGTGCTCCTGCCACACCTTGGATACAGCCCTAGCACAGTCCATACCCTTAGCTGGGTGTGGTAGTTTCTTGGGAATTTCTTGTCTTATTCCCCTCCCTTTGCAGGGGACTCAGAGTGGATTTTACGGGCTGGGATGATGGTGGAGAAGCCCTACCTGAGAGCCTGGAAGGCATCAAGTTGGAGGGGGACTCAATGCTTACAAGCACGAAAGTCCAAATGCAGGAATTAGGGAGGGGACCAAATCTGGCTGGCTGGCTGGACTTAAACCGGAACCAGACACCAGACCTATCAGGCCCACATGTTTGTAGGGACCCTTTGTTCTAGCTGATAGAAAACCAGCTGCAACTAGCTTACGCAAAAACAGAAATTTATTATAAGTGAATTGAGTATAATAAGCAATTCAAAACCTGGCAGGTACCTGGGCTTCAGTAGCAAATGGAACCAGGGGTTTAAGATCCTTTGGATAAATTCTCATATACCATATCTCATCTTTGTTTCTTTTTACAGGATGAAACCTCTTTTCACATCACATCATGAGAAACACAACCACACAAAAAATCCTAATTTTTACATCTTAGAATATAGACAGCCACAAAAAGCCTGGCTCCTTCCATCTTGTCTCCAAACTCCCAAAGAAGGGTTCAGACAAGTCTGCGTGGGTCACCAGAGGCTCACCTCTGGGCCAGCTGGCTGTTGCTAAGCAATGGGTTCTGTGATTGGCTCAGATTGGGTAGGTGACTAGCCCAGGGCCATCAACCTTTGCCAGGGGAAGGGGAGGGGTATCACATTCTTCTGGGGTGACTTCCATGGTGACCATACGGATGAGGGAAGTGCCAGTTCTTAGAAAAGAGGTGCCTCACAGGTATTCACCAGAGCACATAAGGATCCAAAATGGGATGGATGGAGAGAAAAACCAGAAGGGTTTGCCTAGAAAACCACTTACCACTTGAAAACTATTCTTATGAGCCAGCAGGAATGCAATGTTTGGATGGATTGGGCATCTGCCTTATTTTCTCCTGCTGACTTGTAAATGTTTTTGCTATTGTTTCTCATCTCCCAGGGCTTGTCATAACCCCTTACGCCTAATAGGTGGTCAATGAAGGTTTGTTATAATTTTGATCTAAAGTGTTCTCATTAGGGGGTTTTGCAAACTGGATCTGGACGACTTCAGAAAAGAGTACTAGAAGCGTTTTTGACATTAAGAAATAAATCCACAGCCTCCCTCCCCGGTTAACTGCTTTGATGGGAGCACTCACTTGGAAGGGAAATTCTTGGAAAGCATGGTAATAACTTGTTTCATTCCTCCAGTCCCATTGTGTGTGTGTGGTGTGTGTGGGAGAAGCACTTAGATGGAATTTGGAAGGCATATTGAGCATCTCCCAGCATCATGCAGACTTCCCATTTCTGTTGGGCTCGTTAGTGATACCAAAACCAGTTTTGGCCAGAGTTAGAGGGTGCAAAACTCACGCTATAGATTCATGAATTCAGACATTTTTAGTTAGGATTCTTTTAGTGACAAGTCCATGCCAGACTACTTAGACACAAAGAATTCATTGGTTCATGTCAGAGAATGTCTGGCTTCAGGTGAAACTTGATACAGGGCTCAAACAGTACAACCAGAATACAATTTCTCCATTTTAAAAAAATTGCTTCTTTCTTAAGGGGTCTATTTTTAAACAGGGTTTCCCTTCATGTTCTCGCAACACTTCTTGGGGCTACATCCTTCCAGGTTTCCATCCAGTAGAAAAGATAAAGCCCACGTCTGTGCCAGTTTAAAAAATTCTCTGGACTTGAGTCTCACTGACCCTGTTTGCATTATAGGCCCAACTCTGAACCAGTCACTGTGGGTGGGGGTTAAGGAATGGATGAGATGCACTGCTTGGTTTAGTTTAGTAATGTGCTCACAACTGGAATAAAGCTTAAAAGTTGAGAGTAGGGAGGTCAGCTCCCCCAAACAAAATTGGGCTATGATGTCACAAGAGGGGAAAATGTTGGGTGGCAAAATCAGCAAAATTCACAACATACATATTTGGCAGGGATTTCAGGGACTCTGTGGTCTAAACAGCTCATTTCATTAGCTATAAAACTGAAATCCAGAAAAGGAGAAGAGCTGCCCCAGGACACACAACAAGTTAAGAGCAGAGCCACGGGCTCTTTAATTCCCATTTGGAGCTCTTTGCACTAAAGAACGTGCCCTTTAAGGATCCATCTTTACAGGCCAGGTCATCATCTCCTACCTCAGCTTCTGTCTCCATGAGAGATAATAGGGGCAGAGCTGCCAGGTACAGTTGTGCAGGTTATGGACTGCACAATTCCAGGGGTTCCAGTTACATAAAAATCTATATAAACGGTGCTGTCTAGAGCTGTGCATACACAGGGGTCTTACACAGGAGAATAGATCTGGAATTTGTTCTTTACCAGGGATGGCAAATACTTGTCACATGTGGTGACACTTCTCTCTCCAGATCCCATGACAGGCATTGTCTGTCAATCATGTCACTCTTTCCCACTAAGTTCAGACTTAATCTCAGAATCTTTTTCAACCCCAGCCTCTAGGTTATTATCAGTTTTCAATTGTAGCTGGCACTTGGGCTAATACTTATTTTCCTTTCTGAACTAAAATGAGTAGCTCAAATTTGTCTTCATAATGATCCCCCTCCCAAGACTCTACCTTAGTTTCTATTCATTGATACTAGCATCAGATAGTGAGGAAACTCCTCCCCCCCAAAACAAGCAGTCAATATTGCCATGATAATTCCAAAGAATATTTTAAGGATTAAATGAGATAATGTAAGTAAAACTCTTAGATAGTGATGGCTGTCTTGCAAACAGTCAATAAGTAGTAATTTAAAACAATAACAAAATATTGGGGCATCTGGGTGGCTCAGTCAGTTAAGCAGCTGACTCTTGGTTTTGGCTCTCATGGTTGGGTTCATGGCTTTGAGCCCCATATAGGGCTCTATGCTGGGATTCTCTCTCTTCTTCTCTCTCTGCCCCTTCCCCACTCATGCTTGCTTTCTCTCAAAATAAATAAATATAAATAAATAAATAAATAAATAAATATTTAAAAATCACCGTTGGAATCTCTAAACATATGTCTGAGGTGCTAACAGCCCCTAATGTTTATATTCTTGATCTAACCCCTAGGTTATGAAAATAAGTCAGAGATATAAACCACTAAATATTTTTAAGAATTAGATGTTTCTCAGAGTTTCAGTTGTTACACACACACACACACACACACACACACTCGGGGACACACATACACCCCTTCTGGGAATCAAGTTCCATGATCCAGTGGCTTTTATTTATTTATTTATTTATTTATTTTTTAAGTTTATTTGTTTTGAGAGAGACAGAGGCAGCATGAATCGGGGAGGGTGGAGAGAGGGAGACAGAGAATCCCAAGCAGGGGCTCTGTCCCAGGAAGCGTGAAATTTTGACCTGAGCTGAAACCAAGAGTCGGATGCTTAACCTACTGAGCCACTCAGGCGCCCCTTCAGTGGCTTTTAAAATCCAGGGAATAGGCGCATCTGGGTGGCTCAGTCAGTTCAGCTTCCGACTTTGGCTCAGGTCATGATCTCACTGCTCTGCTCGTGGGTTTGAGCCCCGCATTGGGCTCTGTGCTGACAGTGCAGAGCCTGGAGGTTGCTTCAGATTCTGTCTCCAAGTCTCTCTGCCCCTCCCCTGCTTGTGCCTGTGCTCTCTCCCTCTATCATATAAATAAACATTAAAAAAACTTTTTTTTTTAAATCCAGGGGATAATTCTCTCTGTCCTTAGGCCTTATGGTTACCTCCTGTGTCACTATGTCTTTTCTCTCTCCCTTCCCAAACCTCTCTCTCTGTCTCTGTCTCTCTCTTTCTCTGTCCCCTGTCTGTTTTCTGAGGAAAGCAGTGAACTTGTAGGGTGGTGGCTGTGGCAGAGGCCAGAAGGGGCCGTAGTTCAGTGGTTCTCCCTGGCAATCCAGAAGCAGCCAAACGCATTTGGCAGGGTCACAGGTACCAGGACAACTGGTTTTGTTGAGTGTGGTCATAGGCAGAGCCAACAGAGATACCACAGACCAGTCTTGTCCAGGACTTCTCTGCCTGTGCTTTGCCAGCCTTGCCAGGCTGAGCAAGGAGACGGGGAGGGAGCAGGAAGGGGCGGGGAGCGTTATTAGCTTAATGGCATTGGAGTCAGGAGCTGTTCCAGCCCCTAGTTCTCAGGCATGCCAGACTCTGGCAGGAACATTTCTTTTCAGGCGCCAGTGCCCCTTGTCCTTATTCTGATATTGGGCCTTTTATGAGTGGACAAGGAAGAGGTGGCCAAACTCCTAAGATGCCTGCTTAGATCAGAGTGACAGAGAATGTCCCTGCGGGAGGGGACTTTGAAGATCATGTGATCTAGACTCTTCATTTTAAAGATGAAGGTCCTGGGAGTCTGGAAGCAAAATCTTGACTCAAATGTCCACCAACAGAGTCAGTCCTGGGTTCTCTTGAAGACCCTAATGGGACAAGTCTGTGAAGGGTTGTGTGTTGGTACTTGACCTTGAAGAGAGGTGGATAGGGATTTCAGGTCCTTGGAAGGCCATTGGAGGAAACATGTTTTGGGCAGAAATTTTTTAAAAAAATCTGCTTCAGTAACAACCCACTTGCTCCATGCATGTGGCTGGTTCAAAATAAAGCCAAATATGCCAGTAAGAGAGGCAGAGGAGTCCGGGGGAATAGCTCTGAGAGTCCCAAAAGCTGCCTTTCCGTTCCAGCTCTCCTACCTCCTTGCTGTGTGACTTTGGGTCAGTGGCTTGATTGGCTGAGCCTTGATTTCCTTTTCAGCTGCATGGAGACAATACAGCCATTGCCCATTGGCCTTAAAGTGTTGCTGAGGAGTAAAAAAATGAAAGGAAAGAAATGCAGGCAATTTCTAAATTGCCTCATACTATGTAAATAATTATTTGGGACCTGGACAGAATTCTTCCGTGGAGCTCTTTTATGATCGCAGAAGGGAATTCTTGGATTCTGATGTGCCGGACTCTGAGTTAGGTGTTTTGTCCATGATCTCACTGAATACACCCAACAGTCCTGTATCCTTCTGTAGTGGTGACTTGGAGAAATAAGAAGCTTTTCTTGCCCTGTGCCAGGCAGTGCTCTTTGCCCTTGAGAATTTTGTCGAGGGGGTGGTTACATTTAAGATCCCAGCGGAGCGAGGCTGATGAGTCTGTTACCCTGAGATGATCACATCGTAAAACAAGAATGGATTTGACAGAGGACTTAGTGTGCTCTTCAATATGCACTTGGTTTCATATCATATTACGTTTTCAAACCCTGCAAAATAAGGGACTCGTGGTGCCCCTGCCTTGTCTCCACGCCCTTCCACACCCACATTTACTGAATAATAAATCGTCAGATGTGTCCTTTCTTCCCCAAGCACACACCTTCCATCTGAGTCAGAAGGAACACTTGAGAATTCCAGGAACACATTTAATCACTTAAAATTGGTCGGAGCCATCAGTCTCTGGGGAACTGATGCACGATCTGGGAATTACGGCGAGCATTCTTGTGGAAACATGTCGCTGAAAAGATGACTCCTTTCCGGCTCAGGTTTGGTTTCAGATCCAAGGCTTTTAATGTTTTACATTTGTCTCCACTGATCTTGAGTAACTGAATTGGGAAGTGTTCTCTCTTCTTCCTTTGTCTAGTGGTGCTTGTTTGCTTATTTATTTACTTCGGCAGGAGAATGCCCATTTAAAATGCATTCAATTCTAGAAAACAGAATTATAAAATCTTAGTAGTGCTTAATCTTCAAGTAACAGGAGTGTCTTTTACTGATTCCACAAATCTTTACTGAGATCCTTCTATGTGCCAAGCACTGTGTTGGGTGCCGAGACACCAGATTCATGGGTGGACTTCCAGCCATCCTTGTGTCCAATTGTCCATTCACTCATTCAATGAGTAGTTACTGAGCACCTGTGGGTATCAGACACTGCACTATGTGAAAGGAACACAGAGTTGCACAAGACAGAAGTGATCCCTGCTTTTATCGATCTTATAGTCTTCTGGGAGCATTAAAAAATGGGCTGTGTCTTTTAGGAGCTCATAGCTTGGTGGGTGAGGAAGACACATGTGTAGCACTCACAAACTGTGAACTGTGTCAGGATTTTAGTGCAGACGTGCAGGAGAGCGCTCTGGAATGCCTGAGGGAGGGTGGGGATGACATTAGGGAAGGTTGGGACTGTAACTACCAAGGGCAAGCTCTGGAGGCCCGAGACTTGAGTTCGAATTCCAGCTTTGCCTCTGGTAGCTATGGGAACTTGGCGTCCCCTTGTCTTGGTGTCCTCTTCTGTGAAACAGAGGTAATAGTGGCATCTACCCCAGGGTTGTGAAGCTTCAGCAAGACACTATTGGTAAAGCACTTAGCACGTGCCTGGTGGCACGTCTTCGACCCTCAGAGTCCATTCTGGACACATCCCTAGGAAGGCGAAGGTCCCATTGGTTCTGAGATGTGATGAGTCAGTGAAATGGGTCTCATCGGTCTTAGCTGCCATTCTGGCCTAGAAGGGCAGTGCCAGGGGGGAGAAAGAGAATTGGACTTAGGCTGGGCCCATGTGTTGGCCTAGGTCAGCATTTCTCAAATCATAATCCACATAGACAATGCTTACATGGTGCTGCGGCAAATACCGAGCACTGTTAAGAGCTTTGTGTTTTACATGTACTACAAAGATACTATTTTTTCCTTTTCTGGTGGTTTGATAATGCTTCTTTTAAAAATAAATTTATATAGTTTAAAAATCTGGTATAATTAAAAGAAGAGCTTAAGAACAAGCAGAGTGGTATGAGTGTATGTGGTAAAACCATGTATCATACTTGTTTGTGGAGGTTTTGGAAATGCTGGCCTAGAATGAGGCTCTTTCTTTTTCTTTTCTTTTAATAGGCTCCACACCCAACGTGGGGGCTCGAACTCACAACCCTGAGATCAAGAGTCAAATGCTCTACTGGTTGAGCCAGCCAGGCATCTCTAGAATAATGTTCTTAATGGTACCAGTTCTCCCATTCCTTGTCTGCAAAATGGAAGTGACAACATTACCTCTCAGGAAGCGAGAGGGTGACGGGAGATGATGTGTGTGGTGGCACCTGCAGGGGACTTTAGATGAGTGTGCATCTTACCTGAGCTGCTGTGTCCCTACCTCACTCTGGACTGCATTTCCCTCTTGGATTGTCTTCATTGCCCATATCACTATTTAAAATCATCTTGTTTACTATCCTCCTGCATAATTCTGAAATTCCAAATGCCCTGAAAATGGACCGTTAAAAAAAATACATTGGCACTCATCAGTTTATTTTTGACATAAACTTGCATCTTTTGTAGCAAAATTTGACCTGAGTTGATGTAAAACGATCTTTCTCCTTAATTTGTCTTTAATTGAGGGACTAATTCATCCAAGTTCACACAGTTAGTAAGTGGTGGAGCTGGGATTGAAACCCAAGCCTGACCGGTGTCTTTTCTACTGAGCCTGAGCCTGTTAGAACTTCTCCATTTCCCTCCTCTGAGTTGTCTCTGCAGATCACCAAGATGGACTAAACTCTTAGCTCTACCTGCTGAGCCCTGTGGCCTGAGCGGAACCTGCGAACACCTGGCACAAGCCCCTTGGGTCACGGAAGACCCAAGCATGGGGTCTATGTTACCAGCATGGGGTTCTACGGCTTTGTGGTCAATGTGTCAGGCTTGGGAATCCCACAGAGCTGGCTTTACTCCTGGCTCTAGTAGCATACACCTCAAAGAAGATAAGCTCCAGGAGACCGTGGTACATACTCAAAAACATGTGTTGGATTAATCAATTTGGTTAATTGATCAAGTTAAATAATATCTCTAAAGGTCATAGTTCAGTGACTGGAACAAACTAAGCATCTTCAAAGGATAGCTACTATTTTTGGCTCCCTTTGGAACCCAATTTGGGTTTTAGTATCGCTAACTCAAATTTGTTTTCTTTTAAAGACTTTTTAAAAATGTATTTTTATATATATTTTTAGTTTAGAGAGAATGAGTAGGAGAGAGAGAGAGAGAGAGAGAGATGGGGGAGGGAGAGAGGGAAAGAATCTTAAGCAGGATCCATGCCCAGCATGGAGCCCATCGTGGAGCTACACAGGACTTGATCCCATGACCCTGGGGTCATGACCTGAGTCAAAATCAAGAGTCTGGCGCTTAACTGACTGAGCCACCCAGGTGCTCCTACTCACTTTTTTCATCAGAAAAGTTGTCTTGGAGTTTATGATTAAATGAATCTATGAAAGCAAAAGCACAATGTGAACTCTAATGCAGTGTAGAGCTCTAAGGAGTTCTAGAAATTAAGAGCTTCAGGTTCACGTGTGTAACACATTAAAATGACATTTGCCTTTCTTTTTCTTCAGGAGAAGGATTCAGAAGACCCTCTGGGACTCACTGAATGCAGTCTCCCTCTTAGAAGGTGGGTAGGCATAGGGCATTCTGTACTCACTGAGGGTGGGTATACTTAGAAGGACAGGTGCAGAGTGGGTTGTTGCATGATCCGAGGGGAATGATTTGAAAGAGACCTTCTTAACTTGGGGATTACTGAAGGTGACTGGGGCAGAAACTATTTTCCCAAGATGGCCACATCAGTATATCTCCCAATCCACAAGCTTGTCTTACAATGTGACATGGATACTCCTGCATGAAGAGATGGGGTCTCTGTTCCCTCTTCACGAAACAGGATGGATCTTTGTAACTTCCTGGCCCAACAGGATGTGGTGGAAGTGATACCATGTGACTTCCAAGTTTAGGCTGTAGAAGGCAATAGACTGTAGAAGACCTGGCTCTTGGAAGCCAGCCACCATGTTGAAGAAAGCCTGAGCCATGGAGCAGCCATGAGTGGGACTATTTAAGCCAATGGCCCCAGTTAGACCCCAGCCTACATCCAGCTTCTATCACCCAACATTTGAGTGAATGAGCCCTCAGGTGAGTGCGGCCTCCAGTCTTTGAGTTTTCTAGCTGAGGCTGCCAAACACTGTGAAGCAGAAATAAACCATTCCTACTGTGTCTTGACTTGATTCCTGATCCCGTAAACCATGAGAGGCAATAAATAATTATTGTTGTTTTAAGTCATGAAGTTTTGAGGTGATTTATTATGCAGTAGTAGATGACTAATTAAATAGACGATGATTTAGAATAGGAGGGGCAGGGCAAGTATACTACCCTTCAGAAATCCTTGGCTCATATTGCAAGGAGGTTGGAGGTTCCAAAACTGCAAAGGGGGAGAGGTCAATCATTTCTGACTGTAGTTGGCCTGGGAGAGGGCAGGAGATGCACTAGAGATAAACACTTCCTGGATGGAATGTTTTTGTGGGAGAGACAGGAAGATGACCTGACTCTGCCATTGAGTTTTGTCCCAGACAAGGAACTCTTCCACAAGATCATCATGGCTGAAGATAGTATGTTCTTACACCTCTGGATGCTGGAGGCTGGAAGCATAGCCCAGCTCCTCAGGACTTCTGGAGGGTTTTATGCCAGAGCCTACTTACCTACCATTGCCTATTTCTCTTGGATATTGTAGGAGATAAAATTCTCTAAAACCCTTGGACAATGATAAGTGTTGAACTCAAGATATAAATTCTCTGGTCCGAAAACAATGAAGGAGTTTATGCTAGCCAGGATTCTTGGTTGCAAGCAATAGACAATTATTCTAGGTGGCTGAAGCAGAAAATGAAATTATTGAAGAAATTTGGTTAGTTCTCAGAATGCCTAGCAAGGGTAGGAAATAAAGGCCAGATCACATGACAGAATGAGTTCAGTAAAGGCACAGTTCCATAGCCACTAGAAGTTGGATGTTACTGTACCCCAGATGCAACCACTGGCTACTATTATAGACCTTGGAAACTCGATATAGCCACTTCTTCATCAGGATGAAACCTCCCTGTCTCTACTTTGGGTTACTGGCACTCAAGTCCAAGAGCAGATGTACCTGATTGGAGGATCCTGTGTCATGTGCCACCTTTTAGCTGCAGGGGAAGCTGGGAAATCAAGGATCTAGAGTTTCATCTTTGTACAATGGAGAATTCCCCCCATGGAGAAAGAGGCTTCAGGTACTGGGCAGACAAACAATTATAAATGCCCACCACTGGGTTCTAAGCCTTGTCGTTATTGAGGATACAGCAGTGTGTCAGTTTGTGTTTGTGGGGGAGAAGGAGAACACACTTTGAATTTGAGAACTATGGGGAAGTTGCTGGCAAGATCCTTACATTTAGAAAATGTGATGTACTGGTTATCTGATTGCTTATTATCAGCACCATTCTTGCACTTTAGTGTTCTACTGTGCATCACAGGGCCTGGACCCCTGCAAACCATGGATCCCAGTCTCCCTTGGTAGGTTTGGCCAATGCAAAGCACTGGTAGGAAGCTGGAAGTTGGAAGGAGGTGGGAAGGCACGTTCTCTATCTCTCGCCATTTCCTGTGGGATCTTCTGGGGTGACTGCACCTCTAACGGTTCAGCCACAATAGTTCAGCACTGGTCTGGGAGAGTCCTCCTTGTTGGTTCAGTACAGCCCCAGTAGACCCTCCTTGGTGCTTTATCACCCTTTCTGGCACCTCCAGTGGTATAGTCCTAAGTGCATTCTTGGACTTGGATGATAACACATTATCATGTCTGTCCCTCTGAGAAGTAGCTGCTTTCTGTGACTCTTAGTCTCTGGCTAACCTCCCTTTCCTTTTTTTGTTCTTTTAGCACTTCCAACACTTTGTAACTAGTTCCTTGGATTAAATCCCTTGTGTTTGAAATACTAATGTGCTTCCTGTTTCCTGACTGGACTCTGACTGATACATATGGTAATTTGGTAAGAACAATATGCCTGACATTTATAATATTCTCAATATCAAAGAGCTTCAATGTTTGGAATGCTGCCATTTCTTGCCTTTTCCATCTGGTAAACTCATATGCACTGTTCAAAACTTTGTTCAGACTTTAGCTCTCCAGGAAGCCTTCCATGATATTATCCCCACCCTCTGCCCCCTAAGCTTCAAGGGGCCAAATACAGCACCATGCACTCTTAGGCAAGTGTGTGACAGTAGGTTTGTTGATGTTTACAGTGACAATCATGAAGATTGGAAGTGCATGTTTGCAGGACAATGCTTCAATAGCTTTCCTTAGGCAAGAGTGCTGATCTTTAAGTCTGGAATTCTGGTCTGGATTCCATTAGCAGCTAGCTGTGCAACCTTGGGGGAAGTCAGTTGACTTCTCTGGGCTGCAGTTTCCTCTCCTAAAATATGATTGGATTCAATCAGGAGGGTGATTTCTAAACTTTGTGTGTGTGTAAGTTTTAAGTAAAATTATGTGGAAGCCAAATATGGAAAACAGAAATAAATGCTCTGATTGAAGTTAGGGGTGGGCATTTCCAGTGCTCCTGTATCCTCAAACCTTTGGTAGTGTCTCGCTACACCTCTAGGGTTCCATGGAGCAAAATTATAATTCTGCATTAGATCACCTTTTCTATATATTTTAGCTTTACACATCCAAGCACAACAAGTAGGTGAACTGAAGCCAATTAAATATGATGCTCCTGCATTGCTTATATGATAGTCTGCACATGGCTTTACTTCTACCAATAGATGTAGGGAACCTGAGTACAAATCTTTCCTAAAATCATTTCAGATAAGACATATATATTTTGGCCAAGGGAAAACCATACAAGACTCAATGGCAAATGGAAATAGAATCCTGAGGAGATATTTTAATAAGGATGGTCCAAATCTTTTCACCATGAACCTGATAAGACAATTGCCATAGCTTTGAATACTGAGGCTCAGTTACCTTGTAACCAACACTCCCTCTTGAAACTAACCATATCTATGTTGGTTCACCTTTTCCAATGCTGTACGTAGCCTGACTAATTGGCTCTACTGAGATGAGGTGGGTTTCAACCATTAACACAGCTTGACACGTTAAGAAATCATCTTTGTAGCCAGCCACACTAGAGACAGTTGGTTGTTTAGGTAAAGCTCAAGTGCACTGATTTGTGCTTTCCTTATGGAAGGAAGAAATGTAGGGGCATGGGGCAGAATAGAAGCAGAAAGTGTCTCTGAATAAGTCTGGGGTCTATCTGGAGTTGTCCTTAAGAAGGAAACTTTGACCATGAGAATTAACACATGTTCTCTATTCAATTTTTCATCATTACCATCATTATCTTTATAGCCAAAATCATTATCTTCAAAGCATTGAACATTTACTGTGTGTCAGGAATAATGTGCAGCACTTCTAATTCTTACAACCATCTTACCCTTGTTATTAATAGATGAGAAAACTGAGGTTTCGGAAAGTTTTATTACCTACTTTTTTTGCATTTGTCAGCTAACAAGTAACTAAACTTGGAGTCAAACCCACATCTGCTTAATTACAAGATCATCCTCATAAATGACATCCTACTACCTTCTCACTTCCTGAACACAACGCAAGGGTGGGCTCCTCACTCCTGTTTGTCTTATTAGCATGATGACATTGCCATCATTAGTCTGTCCCCTTACTCAAAGACACAACAAGGCCTGTGTGGCCCCTATGGTAAAGCTCCTGGTGACTTCCCTTAGCTTGAAGCAGCTTCAAGTGTTTGCCATCCTCCCATGCCTGCAACTGCTGGGTACTGTTGAGCTATCACCTGGCTTGGGGGACCCACTGAATCAAGACTGAAACCAATTAACATAGGAAACCTGCCAACTCATCCTCCACACCCCCAGCAGACAGCCTAATTTCCTTGCTGATGAGAACTTCTCACTGCAATGATCTTGCCCCAGCCATGGGGGATTTTCCAGGAGAATCACATGTCTCTCTTCAATGGCTGCAAAAAGTCAATTAGTGAGCTAAAAAGGCAGAAATGAAGAAAAATGTGGAAAGGAGATGAGCATAAAGAGCCAGAGAATGTGGCCAATGATTAGAGAGAAGGGTCAGTCATTTAAACCAGACTGCAGGTCCCATGAGAAGGGATGTCTTGGTTAAATGGTGGTAGGAGAGACCACACTAGCTTCTGATCTCTGAAATCATCACCGTCCATATGAGCATTGAAGAAGCACTGAATGTCACTTTCAATCCCTGAATGATACTGACATTTGGTACTTTGGAACAAGTTTTTCCCTTTTCTGAATTGTATAGCATGGAGATTAAAAGTGTAGGCCTTGGGGTTGAACAGCTTAAATTCTGAATCTAGTCTCCATCACTTACCAACTGATTTGAACACATTATTTAATCTCTGCAAGACTTCATTTTCTCAACTATAGAATGAGAGGATGATAATATTTATCTCACCGAGTTGCCACAAGGATTAAGGGAAATAATTCTTGCAGGGTACTAAGCACAGTGACTGGCACATGGTAAGCATTCTCTAACTTGAGATGTTTTGGGCTGTAATTGAACTTCCAGCTCAGAGTGGCTTTAAAAGGAAGTGTGACAGCTCATGTAACCAGAAGTTCGGGGAGAGAATGTCTTCAAAGTTGGTTAAATTAGTTCTTCAGTG
The DNA here is from genome assembly GCF_024362965.1 of Panthera pardus. Taxonomy (NCBI): domain Eukaryota; kingdom Metazoa; phylum Chordata; class Mammalia; order Carnivora; family Felidae; genus Panthera; species Panthera pardus. Next base: position 50,943,942 of record NW_026526765.1, on the reverse strand, counting down.
ACGTCCTCAAGAACGTGGTTCCTTTCATATTTCTGTTTTATGATCCTAAATTTTGGCTCCACGATCAAGCTGGCAATAGAACGGGCACTATCTAGATGTGTCAGTGAACTGTGACTCTATTTGAAGCAAAATTTTTTTCCCAATCCCATCAGCGAACTTCTGTTTATGTTTCATTGGCCAGAATTGGGTCACATGCCTGTCCTGACTAATTACTGTAAGAAACAATTAACCGATGGCATCACCTGGGAGTTAAGGAGCGTAGTCAGGAGTATAGAAGCTGCAAGGAGGGAAGTTGGAGGGCTGAACAAAATTGAGGTTGTTTTAGGAAAGAAGAAGGGAAATATAGATGCTGGTTAGGCATCTGACTGAAATTTCTACAATCAATACAGTTCACTGTTATTTTTATTATTACTGTCTTTCTCATCAGTTTCTGCTTTGGATTACTGGCTAGCTATCCCAGTCTCTTTTGTGTTCTGAAAGTCATGACTCTGATCTTACTCAGCATTGTCAGTGTGTGCTGTGCTAAGTTTTGGTCTCTGCCTCTTGTGATGACAGGGCAACTGAAATGTAGTATTTCTGCTTCCAACTTTCATTCTCCAGCCAGAAACACCTCAAGCCAAACACTCCAGGTATACAGAGCTACTAAGAATGAGCCAAAGGAAATTGATTTCGAGATCCCAGCATCTGTCACTCATAACAGAAAGTTGTGTAACTGAGCTGACGATTCAGTTGCTTATGTGCCAAAGCATCTGTCTTTTTCTACTTTAGGAACATGCCTGGGAATCCTTCCTCTCCTTAACATGGCAAGCCCACCTCAAATACTATTCTGGATTGAAGAGTGGCAGATTTGAATATTTCTAGTGGTCACAAATTGTATGGCTAACACATTTTTCTTTCTTTTTTAAAGAAGGACTCATGTGGACGGCTTGGTGAAAAATTATTCCCATTTTGGAGAAACAACCCAAAACATAATGACTTATCATTTGGCGGTTGGGAAAATATTCCTCAGTTATATGGCATAACCACTTTTTTTAGCTCCTTCACCCCAAAGCACAGTTTAGTTCCACATGCATAATTGAATTTCTTTCTTTTTAATTTAATTTATTCTTGACTTTTGGTCACAAAGAAGGCCACTTGTTGTGAATGGATGGCATAGACCATTTCTGTGTTATGAGTGGTCAGTTCAATCAACCATCATCAACCCCTCATCTGCTAGTCAATTGGCCTAAGTCAACCAGAAAATGATGTGCTTAGTTCTGAGGGTAGCCATGGATCTATTGCCTCATAGTTTAGATTACATTTTTCCTCCAAGGGTCAGATCAGACCTTGGTCTCTGATGTCATAAACTCCCAGGAAAATGGCAGAAATTCAGTACCATGGGAGCACTCTCAATGATCAGCCAGAATGTCTCCAGGATCTGGCAGAGTGAATTATGGTTCATTGAGTAGGATGTTCATCACCCTCTTCTTAGAAATAAATTCCCTTTGCTTCATCAGGGAATCATGGACCCTTAGAGCTAGAAATGACTTTGGAGGTTATGTGTTTAAGTGTTTTTGCCGCAAAGTCCATGGGGTGGGTCTAATTTGTGTCTGTGGCAGGGACTCTGATGCAGAGACTCTGTTTGTGTAAAGTCCCCATTGGCCTTCTTGGAGAGCCAGTGAAGCAGTATGTTGGAGCTGACTATTGTCTGTAGGCTAAAATTCTTGAAATGAGATGGAGAACAAGGATTCTAAGTTTGAGTCCAGTTTTTGAATGGCCTGTCAAAGAAAGGGGATAATTTTGGATGCTATACATTTGACATCTTTCCCTCTATCTTGTTCCCAGGAAACCTCCCCCAAGTTCCTAGAAGAGAAGAAATGGTAAGAAATTATACATGTGAGTCAAATAAAAGAATCATAACCCTACGCTACAGGATGCTGAGAACATAAGGAGACTTGGCTTCAGAGTCTGATAAGAGTTTGCTCTTATGATTTTGGGGTGGTGGAAGCATGATGAGAATCAGATCTTGGAAAGGGGAGAAAGACCACAGCCATTTGTGAGCTAGAGAGTCTGTGACTCCTGGATCAATGCTATCTAAGACTTGGCTCAAGGAGAGCAATAAGTATAATGGCCCAGAAAGCCTGGAACCAGCAGCTGCACAAGAGAACTTCAGTGGTCACTAAGGAGGTGGTCATGTGAACTGACCTTATCTTTGTGTCTCCCTTTTCCAGGACTTCACATGTTGGATAGATTGATTGACCTTCATTCATTCCAGCCATGGTGCCTTGACTTTGTTGCTTGGAGAACTCTTCAATGGTCTCATTCAGTCTCTCTTACAAGCTAGTTAGAGTTGGGTTCTGTTGATTGCAATTAAATTACCCTAACTGTTACAGGGTCCCTTTATGAATTAGCTAATTGCAAAATAGACAGACACCAGAGGAGTGAGTTTGGCCATTTAGGGGGCTTGAGCCCTGAAGCTATGAGTCCATCACTGTTCTGCTGCTTGAGAACTACCAAGCACAGCTGTATGTTTGGGCTGTTGGGCAATGGAAATGTGTCAGGAATGAATGGTTGGCACTTAGCTGCAGGTGGAAGACACAGATGGTTAGCTGTCATGATACGTATCCTTGTCAAAAATTATCGCTCTCCTTCTTGTCTCAATATGAGCCATGCCAACAGAAAGAAGGCTCTGGGAGTCACCACAGCTAGGAACTAGCCCAACTCAGGTTCTACCTGGCCATGTGACAATGAGCCAGTCATTCCACCTCTCTGTAGTCATTTTCTTCACCTATGAAAGAGTGAAATAACATACAGAAACCCAACATATCATACTAAGAACAGAATAGCTCTGGTTGCCAGAAGTGGGCCAGGTGGTGGTAGTGGTGGTGGAAATCTGACCACTCAATGTTTCCTGTTACCTCTTTTTTGTTGTTTGTTTTTGAAGTACTTCTGGGGAACTATAGAGGTCTGAGGAACATAGTTTGATGACCAGATTGCAAAGTGATCTCTAAGGAACTTTCCAATCTACCGTTCAGGCAATTTTAATTTTTTTCTAACAAAAAAAGTCACATTCCCCTTTCTTCCAGTCTTCTGCTAACCATAGCCCTCATCATTACACACACACACACACACACACACACACACACATATCTTCTCTGTGTATACAGGGAAAAAAATGGGTTGTTTATCTGTTCAGCACTTGCTGATTAGATCTGTATTTTCTAAGATGGCCCAGATCACTGACAATGTGCTACGGAGCCACTAACAACTCTAGTAGAACATTTTCCTGCAGGAAGGAATCTTGAGCTCTCTCCAGGTCACCTATGGCCACCTGGAAGGCTTTTCAGGGCTCCATGGCCCCAAAACAGACATACAGAAGTGCAAGAAGTTATGAAATCTCCTAGTCCCTAGAGCCCATGTTTGGACTTCTTAAGGATAAAATGCTTCTTTGACAGAATCCTTAGAGAAGCTCATCTTCTGAGAACGTTTCAGATCAATTTATAGTACTGGTACTTAAAGGGGTACAAGAGAGGTCAGCGTTTCTATTCACCCATGTTCCTTATGCAAAGAACCTTCCCTCCTTTCTAACAGATTCTTGGAAAATTTGCTAAAGAGGTGCTGAAGGATCCATGTTTGCACTAGGTGATCCCTCTCTGATGCCTGTCAACCATCTCTGATTGGTTTAGAAGTGGCCCCTTGACCCAGGTGTGACCAGTAAGTTCCTCTCTACTGGAACCCAGAGTCCTTGTCATTTAGATGTTGATCGATATGGAGCCGTATGGGAATATGGCTCTGGGACAGTGACGATGTTGGGCCATGAGCAATAGAAGAAACCAGTATGCCATGAGAAGAACATAGCAGACACACAAAGAGAAGGTCGACAGCAGAAAACACAAGGGAGGAGAGGGAGAGAGAGAGAAAGAAAGAGAAAAAGAGAGTGAGAGTGAGAGAGCTTTCTGATATTGTTCTCAGTCCACAAGGCCCTCTAACCTTCCTACACTTAGCTTTTCTTTAGAGTCCCTTGGATCCTTCCATCAAACCTGAATTTTCACTTGAACTAGCCAGAATAGGCTCTGTTCTTGGCAATCAGGCAATGCTCAATTAAGACAAAAGACTTAATGAAACAAGTCATGGCACCACCTATGCTGAAAGAGCTTGTTCATCTCTTTATTCACTCAACTGATGTTTACTTAACCTAAATGTGTCAGCACTGTGGATACCAGCATGGACACAGTGATGAACAAATATTTAGGGATTGAAAATTATTTCAAGTGTGGAATGGCTGAAGGGTCCAGCTCAGTGAGGAAACAGCATGATGACTGTCATCCTTTACTTGAAGAGAAGTGATAGGAAGAGGAATTAGACTTGCTTTGTTAGCCCCAGAGGGCATAAGAGAGTTCCAGTGGAGAGAGGGGAATGAGGAGGGGTAGGTTGGAACTGAACATTGGGGAGAATTTTGCAGCAGTTTGGCACTGTTTAAAGATGCAACAGATTGTCTTAAGAGTTGAGTTTCTCCTACAAAGGGGCCAAATGACCAGTTTTGGGGGATTTTGTAGGTAGATGCAAACATTAGATGATGGTTTAGATTGTATAACTTCTAAGATTCTGCCCCAAAGCTCTAGATTGTAATTTTACCTTGGACCTTTAGGTTTGCATGATTTCAAGCAAATTATTTAACTTCTCTAGGGCTGTTTTCTCATCTGTGAAAATTAGGATAAGAAACTCTCTTTGTTGTTGTGAAGAATAAATTATATGGCACTTAGTAAATGTCTGGCACAGAGAAAGGACTCAGTAAATGAGTATTCTCTTGATTCTTCTGTTACAGGTGAGGCTTTTTTTCCCCCCATGAAATGCTGTTTTCTCACTTGCTGCTTCCTCTTCAGGGATTTTATTTGCTTTAAGCAGCTATATAGTCCATGAAGACGATATGCAAATTATTTCTTATGTCTTATTTCTTGCTTAGCATAGGGCTGTGAACAAAGAAGGGCCTTTATAAATACTAGTAGAGGTGATTTAATATGGAGTCTTAGCTAACAGTCCCGAAGCTGAAACCTATACGAGAATGCATTTCTTGTCTACCCTTTAAAATTAAATAGTGAATCACAGGTAGACACTTGTCCACAAAGAATTTCATGCAGAGGCACACATGCACACAGACTGCACCTAAGCAAATGCACAAAGCATGCACACAAGCATGACCGTGCACATCTACACACACACACACACACACACACACACACAAACCCAGAGGCACAGACTTTCACTTCCCCCTCCCTGTAATCAAGAAGATAGAAGAGGAATCCATCCGCCTGTGGGATGAGTCACAGAGGCAGTTGGGATGAAGGGCAGAATTCAGCATCCCTGGGGAATCTTTATTTATAGCCCCAACTGCTGGAGAAGGGGCTGAAGTCATTCCTAAGGAGCTTCAGCGATGGAGAATGATAAGATAACCAAAAGATGTCATTCCCACCATTGAACTGTCTTAGAGGCAGGCGCCTGTTGTTGCCGAGCAGAGAAGCGCTGTGTCACTCCAGGGCTGCTGTTTGCTGGGAGGAGTTGAACAGATTGTATTCTAGCTGGTCCATCCACTGCCGCTGGGCCCCCTTCCCCAGTGCACAGGCAATCTCTATGCTAATCCCAGCAAATCCTCCCAGTTCCAAACAAACAGAAACCTCTCTGGGCCTGGAGAGGCCGTTGGTCACGGAGGATGCAGTTTAGATTCATAATGATACAGTGTAATCTGCTGGCCCAGTGGTTCTGCCTCTGTCAACAATGTGGTGTCTGTAATGAGCAGAGCAAGAGGTATGGGGAAAATGCAATGCTAGACTCAACCTACCTTCTGGAGAGAGGGGGTGGAGAGAGGCAGCTGGCTGTTTGCTGGGTAAGAGGGACAGTGGCAAAGTCTGGTTGGGGATAGGGGTGGAGCAGTGAGTTTTTTTAATGCAGACTCTGTGTCTCATCTACTGTTGCATCCCTAGCACTGGGTACACTGCCTGACATACAGGCAGTACCTAGATCTTAGTTGACAACTGGATGCAGGCATGGCCTCTTTAATTTCCCAGTATTTGAGGGCCCCAGTTACAGTTCTTGGGTAAGATGCATGCTAGAAAGGAAACAACATTTTCTAGGGAGCCCAGAAGCCCAGGGCTCCAATGTTGCCTCTTCTTCTAAAAGACCTTGGGCAAGTCACCTAATCTCTCCAAGCCTCAGTCTGCTCATCTGTAAAATGGGGGCTCACGGATACCTACTGTTTTGGGGGCTGTGCTAAGTATTAGAGATAGTGCAAGCATGTTACTTCACTGTGATATATGCTACCGGGGAGGAATGGATTTCACGTTATTATCAGCCAATAACACTTCAGTTGACTGCCCCCGGCCAAGACTGCCTGGGATGGTTTGTTTTATTGGCCCCTTACTTCAAAGCCCTCTTGCTTGAGTGTGAGTTCTCCTCAGCTCCCCAGGCTCTCATTTGGCTCACATGTGTGCCTGGACCCTTGTTCCTACCTGGGGCAGGAGATCCCCTGGACCAGAGACCAGTTGCCCAGTGCAGACCCTGTGTTCTTTCTCTTGGCCTTTGACCCTCCCCTGGCCCCTGGCCCTGAACATGGTTTGGGTATAAGCTGCTATTCTTCTTTGGACTCTACTGCTGGTCTTGACCTTTCTAACATGTCAGCGTTGCCTGAGACTTGCCTGACACTTGGTCCCATTGGTTTCTACCTCTGATTCTTAGGGCCTGAAGGGATCAAGCTGAAGAAACCAGAACCTGCCTGTCTAAGGTAGAGAGCGCCAAACCCAGCAGTTGAGTTTTGAACTATTCCCAGGGGAGGTCAGAGGGTAAGGGAGAGCAGGAAGTGAGTATGGGGAGAGAAGAAACAGTCAGGAAGTGGAGGACAATCATCTTAATGGTATAATGTCCATCCTTATTCTTGAGATAAAGAGTAGTTACTGCAGCCACCATTAAAACGTCATTTCCTAGACTGACTGAATAATGTAGACATTATTAAAAGCCCAGGCATTTGAACCAGACCCTGTGGCTTATTGGCTTGGGGGAGTTGCACCTTCCTTTTGAGCTTTGGGTTCCTCACTTATCAAATGAGGTCAGAAACGGTACCTGCCTCAAAGGCCTAGTGAGAGCATTAAGTGAGACGATGGGTATAAAGTGCTTAGGATGGTGCCTGTTGCACAATAGGTAGTCAATAAAATGGTGATTATGATAATTGATATTTGTTCTCATGACCCCTGTCCTAGTGGCTGCTCAGGGTTGGCCATCAGGAAAATCCCATAAGAAAAAAAAAATTTGAACATGTTTAGAAGAAGACTAGAGAGCTTGATGTCAAAATAGAGTATGAAAATAATTATTTTCTTTCTTGGTTTTTGAAATTTGCTAATTGATGTGTTATTGGACATAGGTTGGATGCCTCACAGCCAGAGGGTGTGAAGGACTCCCTCAGACCCAGCTCCTGCATGACATTTTGATCTGGTACAATGGAGAGGAAGGGACTTCAACAGGGTCTTCCTATTGTCCCAGGGCCTTCTGGGCCATCAGCATTGCCCAGCCTTTCAAGCTTAGCAGAGTGGGTTATAAGTGGGGAGGGCACATAGGACCAGGAGATAAAGCTTTATTTGCTACCGTTTCTCAAGGTCTGTGGCTCTGAGGTTGCCTGGGACTGAGTGATCCAAGGAGGTGATGAGGGACCATAAGCCTTGATTTATGACCTGAGGTTTCCATCCCAGAAGCCACATCATCAGTCCCTCTGGGAAAGAGTTTTAACTGGATGAACTGCCCTTCTAGCTGCAGGATTGATTCCCAGACTGGCTCCCAAGGGGTTCTCCTTTTTATGTACCCCTTAGGGGGAAGAAAACCTGGAGAGCAAATTCTGGGACTGAGTCAGTATGGGAAGCTGCCCTCCACGGACCAGGCAAAGATGGTGGAAAATAGGGGTGGTGGGGTTCATAAGGTAATGAACTTACTGTCAGCTGGGCATACACAGAGTCCAGAAGAAGGGACCAATAGTCCTTTGCATTGCATTCCAGTCTTCTCTTACAATGTCTAAAGACACTACACACCAGAGTGGCCAATGGTGCTTAGACACATTTCAGTTCTTCCCTAGCATCCCAGTTGATATGGGACCTGTATAGAAGAATTTTGGGGTGCCCTAGATGGCCACACCTTTCATAGGTAGTAGGTATTACAAATATCTACTATTCTCCCAATCTTCCTTTTTAGCATATCTGTGTGGGCAACATTGTGCTAAGGTGGACCCCTCCATTAGGTCCAGGCACGAGCCATGTTTGGTCCCACTCAAACGTGACCATTCTATTCCCATTTTCCAATTATTGGTGTAGGTGTGGTCATGTGGTTTACCTCCAATCAATGGGACCTGAGGCAAATTCTCTTGGAATCATCTAAAAAGATTTGGCTCTTTGATAAGAGAGAGATATATGAGGACAAACAGTGGTCTCTCTTTTCTTTCTTTTGTATGGTATTGGGTAAGACGTGGTGCTTGAAGCTGTGGCAGCTATCTTGCCATCATGAGGAAAAAGTCAAGAGCCAAGAGCACAGAGACTTGAAATTGTTGAGCTACAGATCTAACCCTGCATCTAACTGCCAACTTGTAGACTTTCTGTTAAAGTATTACAAGTCCTTACTGTTTAAGCAAATTTAGTCGGATATTGTTACCCGTATCAGAAAGCATTTGAACTAAGACATCAGGGAAACTTATCTTCATTTGACTTTCTCTTTCCTTTCTCTCCTCTGACTTAACCCAAGGGACTCAAACTTGAATGCCTGCAGGGACCAAGGCAGGAATATAGAAAGGTGAACGTGGCCTGGTATGAGAGAAGCAAATTGGTGAGTGAGTGCTTCTTATAAAGGGGCGGTTTTACAAGAATGCTAGCATCGTGTAGCAAGATGTTCTTATTGTTCAAGAGAAATTAGAAAACTGCATTTTTATGTGAAATCTCTTCGTTTTATATGTGCACTTAAATTTTAAAGTTTATTTATTTATTTTGAGAACTGTGGAGTGAGAAAGAGAGTGCATGAGCAGAGGAGGGGAAGAGAGAAAAAGAATCCCAAGCAGGCTCCACGATGTCAGGACAGAACTCAATGTGGGAGTCAATCTCACAAACAGTGAGGTCATGACCTGAGCTGAAATCAAGAGTTGGACACTTAGCTGACTGAGCCATCCAGGGACCCCCTGTGCATTTAAATTTTAAAGGAAGATACTGAATGGACCAAACCAATGCATCTGAGTACTAGGTATAGTCCATAAGTCATATATTTGTGCCATGGTGTGAACCCCAGAGTACCATCTCTTTCTGGCCTTGAGCTCAAGTGTGGATTGTCAATGACTTCTTTCAGATGTTGTGCTGAGTGGGGCTGTGGCTATGCGCTTGGGTGATACAGGGGTGGGAAATAAAGGATGGGGGAAGGGAGGGCAAAGGTGACAACTGTGGCCTGCTGTTAAGGTGGAACATCTATAAGACAACAAACCTTTACCCTGTGTGTTAAACCTTTTCTTCACATAGGTCCTGGGTGTGATTTTTACAGAAAGGGTTGCTGTCACTTTTCAACCAAGTCCCGTTGCCAAAGGCCCCCTTTTCTTATTTGAGCATCACTGTTATTCAAGTTCTAAAAATGGGGGTGAGGAGAATCTGTTCCACTAAACAGACAGGAGGCTAGGAAGTTGGATGCAGCCTTCTAGAAGACTGCCATCCTAGAAGACTCGGTGAGTGCTGTGGAGAAACACATTCTGTCTGGGAGCAAGCCTTCTCAGTGCTACTTAGTCCAATAAATGCACTGTCCTTTTCAGCAAAATAAGAATATCCCGTGGAAAACCCAGGGACCCTGTCTGCAGAAAGAGGCTTGCATTGAAGGACGATTCCCCTTCCATGCTCAGAGCATTTCAGTGGGTGGGTAAGTCAAACACTCCCTCCCTAGGGAAGGCCTGGATGGATACGGACATTTTAGATATTTGCTAAACTGACTTTCCATGGACCTGGTGACTCTGCTCCACAAGAGCAACGTGAGTCCCGGCCCCTGTGTGACCCAAGTAGGTTGTTTAATTTAAGTCCACAGGCTGTAAAATTGGAAATCTTCATGTTTGCCTTTAGGTCATCAAATTAAAAAGTTTTAGAGAGCCTTTGTTGAAAGGCATCAGAGAAGAGCTAACATGAACTTCATGCACCGTACTGCGTACAGCCCAGTGATGCCCTCTTGATGACAAGGGAGGATGAGTCACCACCAGCTTCGGGGACTGAGAAGAAATGTCAATGAAGCCATGAATAATAGGTGCTGTGCTGACACTTAAGAAGGTTAAGGGCAAGAATTAGTTGGCAAGGAAGAAAACAGTATGTGGGGGAGGTCAGCCCCAATCCTACAGAGCCCCTGTAGCTCATTTCTGTTTGATTTGAAAACCAACAAAACAGGGAATTTCTTTCATTTTAAAGGGAAAAAATGTGGATGTATTGGAGACAGGCATCTTTTTTTCAAGAGCAGAGAGGTGGACTTGATTGGTTCTGGGAGCTCCTTCAAGCTCCAGGCCTTTACCATAACTGAAGGTGGCTGGCAGTCAGAAATCAGAGAAGAGCACTTCTCCAACCATTCTGGGTTCTTCAGAAGGAAATTCTGCAGAAAGGCAGAGCCCAACCTTGGCTACTTCTAGGTAGACCCCAATATCCCAGAAGTGCTAAGGAATGCCATCAAGTAACTGGCTCAGAAGACATTTCCTGCCCTCTGCATAAGGAATAGGAAGTGAGGTTAAAGAGTTGATGGTTGTGTTTCCTCAGACCTTTGGATCAAATACTTCCCTGGTGTTTCATCCTGGAGGAACCAGCAAAGGATGATCACCAAGAAGATGACAAAATACCTCACCATCTGATAGTATCTCCACTTGCTTGTCAGTTTAACTGGAAACATCTTAGTGAGGGCATATAATGTCTAAGAGGAGGAAAAGAGGTGACATCACCACCCACTGTTTCCACTATGATGGATGTTGCTGCATCATCAACTAGTATGTGTAGATTGAGGGGTTGTGGGCCACAATGAGCATGTTAATAACAGCAAAGCCTGTCACAGATTGGGTTCTCTAGAAGCAGGTGTGGAGACAGGGTTTGGTGTTACGGATCAACACCTGTAGGAAGGAGAGGCCTGAGAAGTGGGAAAGGCTGACCCGTCATACTTGTTCCCATTGTCCTGCAAGTGGGCCAAAAGGATTGAGCCTTTATCAGTCACTGGATATGGGCTGCCAGGGAAGGGTATTGTCTTGAGCAGAGTGGCTCTCTGCAGCTGAGCTGATAGCACTTGCAGCAGGGGGCGTGGTGAGTTCTTCCTTGAATGGAGATCTATATCCTTCACAAAATCCAAATCTCAAACCCAGAGAAGGTCCTCTTGCTGATGTGATAGCCGAGAAACAGGCCCTCAGAAACCCAAGCTATCTTCTGACCAAGGCAGTTGGACAAAGCAACTGAAATGTCCATGATGGTAGTGAGAATGAGCATAGCAAGCTCTCGTGCTTTGGATTTGGATAGATTGGATTAAAAATCCACACTAATACTTTCTAGCTGTGTGACTGTGGGAAATTAATAACCTTTGCTGAACTCCATGTCCTACTCTGTAAAGTGGGGATGATAATTATAAGGCTGGTCCTGGACCTGCTTGTCCTCAGATCCATGTCTTCTCCTTCCTCTTCTGTTCTGTGTCAAAGGAGCAGATATCTGCTAGTTGCTGTTCCCAGGTTCCTGTGTTGGCTGGCTTCTAGTTGGGTTTAGCCAATGGTGGGAGATCTCAGGACAAGGAGAAGGGCATTTCTTCCTTCTCTATCAGCTTCAGATGTATCTAGCAGCAGGTGTATCTCCACAGAGAGCTAGTATTAACATGATCACATTTTAAAGGCTATGTGTATAGGTTTTAACAATGTAGATGAGCCAGTGCCTTAATAAAGATTATTTTAGTTGATTAACCATCACTCATGTAGAGGATGGAATATAGGATTGGAATTTTTATTAGGACATGGAAAAGAAGATGATGGAAGTATGCCAAGGCTTGTACTGCAGGGATCTGATGAATAAAGTAAGAGGAGGAGGACTTTGGGGTGTCAGATAGTGGTAGTGAGGCAGAGGAGGGGACCTACACTGTAAGGTATTTAGATAGTTGTGGAAATAAAGATTGTCAACATCATAGTTCTGCAAAAAACTAGACCCTCAAAGATGTTTGAAATTAACATACAAAGTTTGTCAAAATAGAGCTTCAACCCACTTTTATTACTCTTTCTTAAACCCTATAGTGGGATGAATGCTGGCAACCAAAAGATATGTCAAAGTTTTAACCCCAGGTACCTAGGCAAGTGACTTACTTGGAAATGAGTTCTTTGAGGATGTTAGTTAAGGATCTCAAGATGAGATCACCTTGGATTTCAAGTGAGCCCTAAATCCAATGACTGGTGTCCTTTTAAGAAAAGGGAGAGGGAGGTTTGAGACATAAAGATACTGGGAAGATGGCCACTCAAAGGCAGAGGTGGAGATTGGAGCTGTCTCACCACAAGTCAAGGATGTGGGAACCACCAGAAGCTGGAAAAGACAAAAACATAATTCCCCCACAATCTCCAGGGGGAATGAGGTCCATTGACACCTTGATTTGGACTTCCGGCTTCCAGAACTGTGAGAAAGTACATTTCTATTGTTTTAAGTCACTCAGTTTATGGTGGTTTGTAACAGCATCCCTAGGAAACTAATAAAGACCCAACTTTTGGCTGTATCGTTTCACTGAGCTATTTCTTGAGAGCTCAGCTCTTTGCTGACTTCAGGTCATGTTACATTGGATATGCATCCTATTTCTATTTCATGAATGCGAATTTAACTATTTGGCAAAAATAACAAGAGACAGGCAAATTGTCAGATTGACAGGGGGAGAAAAAGAGTGAGCTAATAGTCAAGGTACTGCTAGCTCTGCCCCCTTTCCACATGGTAAGTGGTGGATGTAGGTAAATGGAGGATGCAGGAGGCATGGCGGTGACTGCTCCTACTCTTCTCGCCCATGGACCTCACACTTTTAAGTGTGAGTCCAACATTTAAGCATTCCTTTTTTTAAAATACAATATGGTACCTCAAAGCAAACTCACAAATTCACTTGATGATCAGTTGAAGCAACAGAAACTGATTTCAGGACTAGAGAAAACACTGACTATATTGGATTTTTTGAGAGACAGTATGCCATTCTCCAACATGGTCCCTGATGACCATCATTTAGCCATGATTTTTTTTTTTTTTTTTTGCTTATGCATGATTTTCAAACCCAAATGCTAAGATTTGATTCCTTCAAATTCACTTTGCTTAGACTTCCTTAACATGCTTCAACATGGCATCCTTCCCAAAATTTTTCCCTTCATCCTTTCATCTGTGTTGAATTTCTAGCTTCTTCAACTTCCATAATATTTCCCTCCACCTTGGTAACATGTCTTTGCTTATAGGGACTTGTGCATATACAAGCCCCCCTTACACAAGTTCCTTGAGGCTGGGGACTACATATCATTGAATCCCCCAAAGATAAATAGATGGATGGGTGGATGGATGGATGTAAAGATGGATGGATGGATGGATGGATGGATGGATGGATGGATACACTGATGAGTTTATAGATTTCAGAGAAAAATCAAATGGAAACTAGCTAAAGCAAAGAAATCCTGTCTACACTTACACTGCTTAATCTGAGGCTGATGCAAAAATTGAGACTCGAATTGACAGGTGACTCCTGTCTACCCTTGCAGATAGCTGGCTTCATTTCTCTGTTGACTAAAATGAAGTCAGGCATCAGGGCCCCCCTTTAAACCACTAGTGCTGGGATACATATGTATTGCAACTTAGCTTAAATATCGATTCCTCAAAGAACTCTTTCCTGCAGCTTCCAATCTAAATAAGTCTCTCCTCTGTCATATGTTGTCATGGCATCCTCTTTTTTCCCTTTAGAGCAAATATCATAGTTTGAAGCTATATTTATATTTTTCTGGTGACTTTTAGTTTAATATCTTTTATACTCTCCCACCTCCTGGCTGCCTTTAAACTCCAGAAAGGTAGGATTCGTGTGTTTCTTAACCTGGTGACCTAATGTCTAGCTCAGTGCCTGACATACCACTGCTACTAATGTCTAATATTAATTAAATGTGTGTCATGTGTCAAACACTGTTCAAAAGTACATTACATAAATCATTTACTTTCATCTTCAGAACAACTCTGTGAGCAGGAACTTTTATTATTCCCATATTATAGGTGAGGAAACAGAATGAGAAACTGGCAGAGTTGAAATTTCAACCCAGCCATGCTGGTCCCAAAGTCAAGACCAGTCACTAAACATTTGTCAGATAAATAAATGAATCATGGTAAATATTACTGTGTATGGAGGGGCCTTGGTACTCAGAACTGTGAGGACATGTATACATTTTCTGGGCTCACCTCCTAGCCCATGCAATAATGTCTGCAATAGCTATTCTGAGAGTTGGTTCTTCAGATCCTTCTGCAACATTTCTGGCAATGGAGGCTCACTAACTTTTCTAACTGGACAACTCTAACCATTGGGATGCTCTTCCTTACATGACACTGAAATCCATTTCCATGGTATTTCTACTTGTGGGTATATGTTCTACCCTCAGCAGTTTAATAGAATTTTAGTCCTTTCCACATACCTCTGAGAAGAGTTTCCAATTAGATGACAGCTTCCATTCTAGTAATAGTTCCAGCTTCTTGCTAAGCCAGAGCGTGTTGGTAACCCTATTAAACCGTGGTATCCATATCTGGATACAAGATTTCTCAGGCATGGTTAGTGCAGGGTGGGGTAGGTAAGGTGGGGTTACTCATCTCCATATCCATAGGGACGGATGTGCTGCTTGTTGAACTGAAACTGAGTAATTTCACAGTGGTAATAAAAATCTCTTTATTTTATAGTTGAAAAGTCTCAAAATAGTTCTGCATGTTTGACATCAGCTGATTTTCTCTACAATATGATATTTTACTTGCATTACTTTTTTGATCAAATGTTGTAGGACATTAGAGCTATAAGCAGTGTGAGAGGTACTCTGAGGCCCAGAAAAATTGAGTGGCTTGCTCATGGTCAAATTAGTAATAAAATGCATATTTCTTTTAAACTTTGTATTTTCTGGAGACTATGTCCTTATCATGATCTCCATATATCTGCTGTGTTTCCCTACATATGGTTCTTTTCAATATGTTAATTGTGGCCAAAATTGTATTGGCATGAACTTCTTGTTGTTGGAAGTATGCAAACTGATAATTAGATGACTTTTGGAGAAGGATATTGTACCATAACAGTTGAGATATCTGATGAGTACTGGTTTACATAATCTTTCAGTCTTATAGTTCTATGCCACCCATAGACTTCCCAGGGGTCAGGTAGAGGTTTAGCCATAAAGCTTTGAAGAGTTCTATCAACCAAATCATTTCTGAAGACAGCTACAAAGCTTCTCACCTAAACTGGTAGAAGCCAACATCGTTATCCTTCAAGACTAAAATATTACAAGAAATATACAGCTCTTTAACACTGATTATCAACTCCTTGTAGAAACTCCCCAACACCTTTTGTCCAAATCCTGCTAATTCTGCACTCTCAGCTTGACTTCTATCCACTCTGAATAGTCGTTCTCAATCCTTTCAGCTAGAATGAGACTTTCCCTCCCACATACCACCCTAGCACTTGGTATCTTTTCTATAAAACTCATTTAAGTCAACCTTATATTATGTATGTTTTCTTGCTTCATTTAGCAATCAGTATTGATTTATGTTTTTGCCTTCCATTTATTATTATTGCTAGTCATGTGTCAAACTAAGCACTTTACACATTTTGTCTTATGTGTATGTATATGTGCATGTGTATATGTGTACATGTGTACATGTATATGTACATGTATGTGTGTATTGTTTATTTACCCTTTGCAATTAGGCATTATAACATCACCATTTCATAGATGAGGAAATGGAGCCTTAGAAGTTGTCAACTTCCTAAGAATACATGGTAAGTTTGTGCCAGAGCTCAGCTTATGAATTCTTTGAGGGCAGAGGCCATGATTCTTTATTCTCTCCAGTCTGTAGCAAAGTGCTTTGTACACAGTAGGTGTTTAATAATTTTTTTCTTTTGCTTATTGCCACAGATCCAGAAAATATTATGTCACACTCAGAGTACAAGAATCATGTGGTGCCAGAGAACCAAAGGCAGGTGGGTATGCTCAGTCCTCAGACTGAGCCAGGAGAGCACTGAGGAGCTAGACTATGATAGGAACTCTGCCACCTTTCATCATGTGGCCCCAGGAAATATCAAAAACAGTGGGCAATGGTCTACATCTTTGATTTCAGTTTTGGGTAAAATGAGAGGTAGAACATTTTTGTTGTCTTAGAGAATTCTTTCTGAAGAGATTCTCACCTTGGTGGTGGGGGGGAACACTTTATAGGCCCACTTACAGTAGAAGCTGATACTCTGGGTAGACAGTATACCTAAGCAAAGAGGAAGAACTTGTTGCTCTGGAAAGGAAGAGGGAAATAGGAGAAAGGGAGAGAGAGGCAGTGATAGAACCAGTGAGATGGTGAACCAGCTGTGCTGGGTTGTGCACGGTATCACTATCTCCAGAACTGTCTGATCTTCAGTGGATTCTTGGAAAGCATAGCAAATGGTTGACAAAAATAGATTTCTCTTTGAAAATGGGGAGAAGACTGTGCCTATAGACATTCTGGTAGGATGGTAACAGTGAATCAGATGGTAAGATTCTTAATACCAGGAAAAAGCAAAGATCTTGAGGAAGGCTTAAACCTTTCTCACACTGCGGAACGGGGGGTTCAAGGCAATGTTACCGAGATCTCAAGAGTTTTGTAGGGGAGGGGGAGCAACTGTCTGTCATTTGGTAACATAGCCACGCTAGCATAGACTAGTTTGAATTAATTGAAAAGAGAACAAATAAACATTTTTTGAGGACTAACCCAATGCCAGACACTGTGCTAGGTTGGACATAATCTCAGGGCTGACTGGGCGACATTGTGACCTTGACCAATGGGAATGCTTCCCTCACTTGTTCTGCTGAGAATTTTTTCCCAGTTTTGCTTGTTCCTAAGGTAATTAACTCAGATTATTCTTCTAAGAGGCAGGACCTCAGTTTGAGAGCTTTCTTTCCTTCACTTTGTCCCAACAAAATGTGTCCGTTTACAAGAAGCTATAGGATTTCTTTGAGAGTAATCTGAATTTAGCCTTAGGAGACCTAGGAGGAAATTTCTGCTCTGGAACTTTCCAGTTCTTTGACTTAGGGCAAAGGATTTCACTTTTTAGGGTCATATTCATTTCGGTTTGTCTCCCTCTGATGATTTTTACATGTCTGTCACCGCATATACCATGACTGGCCTGAGGGCAAGGGATGTTATCTTGTCTGTATCTTTAGCACCTTAGCATATGCTTGGCAGTCAATAAAGTTTGTTGTAGGACTGAATTAATGAATGAACGCATACATGTCCTTGCTACTTCTGAGAACCTTGAATGAGTTAATGAGTATGAAAGAAGTCTAAAAAAAAACCACCCAAATTTGCTTGCTTATTAGAAACCTCATCACATCTAGCTGCCATATTAGAAATTATAAAGCTAAGGTTTAAGGCATTAGTATTTGGGAATTAGCTGGTAGGGACTACTTTTTTTTTTTTTTTTTTTTTTTTAACGTGGGTTTTGGGAAAGAGTTATATTTTACCAAGGGAACTTAATTAACCCATAAGAATTATGGAAAACATTGACTGGCATATTGAAAAAGAGATTTTTGGACAAAGGGCTCACTTGACTTCTTTAAGCAGGGAGTAAAATCTGCCAGCTTCAGTCAGCCCTGCAAAGGCCACAACTACAACGTCTTTTCTAAGACTCCTGGAAAAATGCCGTACAGTTGTGACAAGCTATATCTTTACGTTAGTTTCTGTTTAAAATGAAGAACAATAAGAGGCCAGAAATAAGTGACCAAGCCAAAGACCGATTATGGGATTAGTGAGCAGCAGGGGCTACGAACCGTATGAGTTACGTTTTTTGGGGGGTTTCATGCAAAAACTTCTCTCATTTTAAGTTGCATCTGCTTTGCATGAGTGATTTTTTTTCCCAGAGCCCCATGAATGATTTATGACTTTCTGACGCCTCATCCCACAAGATTACATAAGGAACAGAGAAAAACAAGTGATTGAGCCAAACTTAAAAAACAAAACAAAACAAAACAAAACAAAACATTTTCAGAAAGTAGATTTTTATCTTGGCTTCAGATAGATAACAGTTTCCTACTCACCAAAAGTGCTTCTTTATGCCAAAGCGCACCCCATTTATGTGAGGATCTGCCTGATTTCGTTTCACCATTGCCCGCACATGACCATCAACATCGTTTGGCCCCAGTGATGTCTTGGAATGTCCAATCACCCTGATTCTTCCCTTCTCTCCCAAACTGAACTTTTTAGTTGGATTGTACAAATGGTCTCATTAGTTTGGTTAATAACTGGACAAACACACTGATGGGAGTAATATCTACCAGACCTGTCATTTAAAAAATCATAGGATAGTAGCATTTCGGAGTTTTCAGGGGATGGGGACCATCTGTTTCTACCTGTTGTTTGACAGATAAAGAAACTTCTGACAGAGAGCTGAAGTGACAGGTCCAAAGCCACACAGCGAGAGTGCCTCAAGCAGAGAGAGGGACAGAATTCTACCTCAGGGTAGAGTAGTTCGTGTGAATTTACCGAGAAACTCTCATCCCCTTATTGAAGTGGACGTGTTAACATTGGATGTTATTCTTCACTGCAGGGAATTTGGAGGTTATCTGATGGAATGGCTGTTGCTGAGCCAGAGCCAGTCTAGGGAAGGTGGCCAGTGCTCGCACAGCAAGGGCTGGTGTTCCGGGTTTGAGAACCGGATAGCAGGTGGGATGCGGACAAGGTGCTTCACTGCAGTAGTCAAAGTAGCCACATCACGGGAGGAGGGCTTGTTTGAACCCAGAGGTCTGGATGAGTGGGTCCCTATGCAGTTCCTGGTTTAAGTCATAAGTGTAAGAGGACAGTCTGAAGATGAGACCAGTGGTGGGGGCTGGGGAGTGACTGAGGGCAATGTAGTTGGGGTGAGCTGCCGGGGGAGGGCTGTGGTCGGGTATGAGAGCCACAGGGGGTGGGAGTGGGTAGGTGGGGTAGGACTGGGCCATGCCGTTTCAAGTTTAAAGGCAAAGATTGAAATCCCACTACCCTTACCTAAGAGAAAAACAAGTTACAGAAGACAGTGTGTAGAGTCTGACTCCATACCTGTGTAAATCTGTCTCGATCGGTGGCATGGAGAGTACCGTGCAGTTTCCTGGTTGAGAGCATGGACTTAGGAGGCGGAAATCCTAAATTTGTTTTTTGGCTCCACCTTTTACCAGCTGTGTGATTCTGGGCAAGTCATTTAACCCCTCTTTGCCTTAGATTTCCCAACAACAGGATAAAGTCTACTTTATCAATTTGCTATAAAGGTCTGAGATACTGTATACACAAAGCACTTAGCACAGTGTCTGGTACATAGTAAAGGTATAAAAAATGGTCACTTTATGTTTTTAGTCTTGAATTTTGGAATAAGGTAAACTTGGATTTGAACCCAACTCTTTGCTTATTAGCTGTGTGCCCTTGGGCAGGTCACAACCTCTCTGAGCCTCAGTTTCCAATCTGTAACATGGGGATAATAATTGCCAAGTTGAAGGGATGTCATAAGTATTAAATGAGGTAATTTAAAAGGCTCAGAGGAAGGTAGTTCTGGGAGACTGGAAACACCAGGATGAGGTGGAAATATTGGATGATGGAGTCAGACATGAAAGGAAAGATGCTCATAAAAACATTAGTGATGATTTTTTTTTTTTTTTTAATTTTCTTCATGGTTAACGTCTGTGTTGTTTGGAAAAAAAAAGTGTGTTTACAGTGAGTCTACTTTATTGAAAAGAAAAGAATGGCTAGTGAATAGCAAAATTTAAATAAACAAAGATAAAGCCTACTGCTTGCTTTGCAATGCTCTAGTGCTAATGATAAGTAGCTAAAGCCAAAGAAAGGCAAGCTCAGGCTGCAATGGAGACAGACTGATGTCTGGAGACTTCTCTTAGGTGGAATCACTGTGGCTGTTTTGGATCAAAATAACCTAAATCACCTTATCAGGCTAAGTGTTTTCAGGGTGTAGACATGATCATAGACGGTAGCAGAGATCTCCTAATTTTTAGTCAATTGGTGTACTGAATTGCAGAGTTTTAGCACTGGAGATAATTTCAGGCTTGCCATGAGGCAAGCTTTTGATGGACCTCTCCCAGCCTGGGGCCACCAGCCGGGGTGGGGTGGGGATCTGAGAACCCTTCCTGGAGGTGCGGCTGCAGTGGTGTCCATAATGGCTGCCAAATGGTGCTGACTCTCCATCACTCCCTCTAATGTGGAACTCTGAACCGTATCGTACTTCCATCCAGCAACCTCAACTTCTCTCAGGAATGTGGTTTGCCCAACATGCTTGTTTGCACCATTTAGAAGGTCTAAAAATGGGTGTTTAAATCAAGTCCTAAGCTTTCCTTCAGAGGGGAGATTCATTCACATATTCATACAATCCTTTATACAACAAAGATTTGATGAGAGTTTATGGGCCAGGCCCAGAGCTATATATCAGTCAATCAATCAATCAATCAATCCATCGAAGAGAAAAGAAAAGGAAAAGCAGGGCTAAAGGGAAAATGTAGATTGCCTTCCAAAATAGTATAGAAAAAAGAGCCCTGGTCTAGGAGTTAGAAAAAACTGGTATTTTAGTTGCAGATATTCTATTAAGTAACCCTGAGATGTTAGGCATGTCACTTCTCCTTCTTTGGGCCTCAGATTTTCCTGTGTGAAAGTGAGGAGTTTAGGCAAGTTTCCCTGGTTGGAACGACCCATTGAATTTTCCTCGTTGGAGAATAGACTGAGATGGGGTTCATACTGAAGCATTCCTGCCAACAGAAGGAAGGCCTGAGTCCTTGAGAGACTAAGGAAGAGAGATTTCCCACTTACACTCATAAATCTGGTAGGTGGCTTTGGCTGTCCACCTGGTTTTCAGGCTGATATCAAGACTGGAAGGCAAGTGGCTGAGCTGGGAGTTTTTAGTGTTGGCAACGAGAGACCTAGACTCAGAGCGGTGGGCGCCATGCATGGATCCAAACTTTGCCACAGGAGATCCAAAACCTCTTGGAAGCCAATGCTGAACTCTTTCCTTCCACATCTCAATTTCTTTCTCTCTGTCCAACCTATGAGTTCATTCCAGTTTAGTGGCCTCAAATTTGGCTTTTTAGCACAAACTTGTCCTGTTAAGTTCTTCAGGATTTTTGCTCCTGGTTACCCCCTCAAGATGTGTTTACTTGGCACGCCTTCTCAGGGAGGAGGGGACCAAATTTTGCATGGGAGAACAGGGTCTGCCTGTCCGAGGTGACAGTTTTTCTGGTAGCAGTGGAAAGCAGATTCGACAATGGCAATAATGCAAAGTGCTGACATCCCCCTTGGTTGCTAACATTTGGTCTGGAGTGAGGGGATGTGAATGACAACTGACTTAATCACTGTGTTCTTGGAGACAGTCCAGGTATCATGACTTTGCAGCAGATCATTCCCCTTTCCCTATCCCCAGTCTTGTGGGAAGAGTATCCCAGCCCTCAGCAAGGCTTTCCCAGGTGTTTCCAGAGGAGGGTCCTGCTGACACCCAGCCAATGCTCAGGGTGGCCCCCACCCCTTTGACCAGCTCTTCTGGCTGCCTTTGGCTTCTGGCACTAACTCATGGTGTCACCAGAGTACATGGCACCTCAGTAGTCCCATCTATAAAATGAGGAGGATAAGTTAAACTGGGGCTTTCCACCTTGTGCTAGGAGGCACCCTCGATGTTCCTCACAACTGTGTATATATAGTGGGGGAGTGATGGGGATTTGGTCCTTAAATCAAGCAACTCCTCTTTAATCTTTTACATCCTGAACTTTGCTCATAAGGTTTCTTTTGAAGAAAATGTTTTCTTTGAAAAAAAAAGTTTCATAAAACCAATAGAATAAATGCATTCATTTGTGCAATATTGTTTTTGAGCACCAGTTGTGTGTCAGGCACTCCTACAGGCACTGGGGGGGGGGGTCCAATTGTACCAGCTGTCACCAATGCCCCATTCCTACCTGCCCAGGCTCATCCTTCCCTTGCTCCCTAGCTTCTCTTCTTATTGCACGTACCTGTGACTCTGCCTCAGGGCTTTCTTGGGCTGCAGGTGCACACTCAGCCGGTGAGCAGGGCAGTGTGGGGATTGATACTGCAGGAGAAGACTTCAATTCACAGATGGGAGTTGGTAGAAAATACCCCTTGGGTGGGGGCAACTCTGAGGCATGCTCTCCATCTTTTCCCAGAGGTCCCCGTTGGGAATATGATTCAGTTGCTCATTAACACATCTTCTTTTGGCTGCCTTCCCTTTCATCTTACTCTCCCAGTCCCCTGTGGGTGCTTCCTGGGAACACTTCCCAAATGGACCACTGCCCTTGAGTCCTTGACTCAGGGTCTGCCCTGGGAAAGGGAAGATACTCCAACCTGTGTTTGTGAAGCTTTCAATTAATTACGTGTGTGTTTGTGTGTGTGTGTGTGTTTGTTAGCTGATAATGATGGTCCCTGTGGCTCTAGTTTAGTCAAGGAAGCAGAGCCAAGGATCTGAAGCAGCCTTTGATCAGGGTAAGCCCCCATCAGCCTTTAACCAACTTCCTGATTAAGTTGCCAGATATTTACTGAGTACCAACTAGGAACTGGTCCCATACTGGGCTCTGTGATAGGGAGCTAAGCATTGGATGGGAAAAGAAAACTTTAAGACCTCTTCTTTAAGATCCACTGGAATTTTCTAGATTTAGAGAGACAAGAGATATTCCTAGCCTGGTAAGAGAAGAAGAAACTTATCCATGAACTAGTTTGAGAATCAAAACAAGGCAATAGGTGATGAAGGTTAGGTTGTATTACAATTCACATGTACAAGCTAGATATAATATTATTATTAATATTAACCATACATGTATGCGTGTACACATATATACACATGCAAACATACACACATTACTTCCTAAAACTAAAGAATAAGTATACCAGTAGCAAATGCATACCTGCCTTAGACTTTGGAGACAGAGAGGGGCTTGGTTCCTTAAGAAGGCTGGTCTGCAGAGCACATCTGATTAGGGGTAGGGGATCCTCTCCAGCAGGCAGACCACAGAAGTCAGGGAGTATCGGGTGTTGTGTTCCAAAGTGCAGTGCCAGGGTGCCTGGGTGGCTCAGTCAGTTAAGTGTCTGACTCTTGACTTCGGTTCAGGTCATGATCTCACGGTTCATGGGTTCAAACCCCTCATCAGGCTCCATGCTGACAGTAGGGAGTCTGCTTGGGATTCTGCCTCCCTCTCTCTCTACACCTCCCCTGCTTGTTCTCTATCTCTCTCTCTCAAAGTAAATAGAAACTTAAACCAAAAAAAAACAAAGTACAGTGTCAGCAGCAGAATGGTCTAGAATTGTCTTCTGGTTCCTCTTGGTATTTGCAAGTGAAACTCCGCTGGGGGAGGATGTAGCCACTTAAAGAAGCCAGTGCCAAAGGGCATTGTTTTCCCCTGAGCTGCACGGGCTTGGACCTTCATTACACATAGGCTGTTGTGTTGGACTTTCTCCTTCAGCAGTCACCTTGGCTCATGGTGCTGGCTGATTAAGTTGTATGTTTCATCAGCCCAGTCAGGAGTGCAAAACTGTTATGTGAGAAACTTTGCTAAGTTGCAGGAGAATATGAAGTCTCTGTTGCCTGGCACTCAAACAATTGATCTATTTGTTTAAATAAAACGGGTCAATTCGTTTAGCGAAAACAAAGCCAAAGTGCTGGTTGTTTGGCATGATGAAGACAAAACCACTGTCTTAGAGAGGAAGTCCTCATCTTTCACCAGGCAGCACAGACGCCCTATAACCATCCTTGGTCAAATTTTTTTCCTTTCCCTTTTTATTTTTAATAAAATAAACTTCTGGATTCAACAGCTCAGATCCTAGTCGGCTGGAAAGGATTTCTTTCCTTCTCTTGGCTCTCCCACCTCTTCTGTCAGCGAGGTTATGAACTAGCAGGCGGCCAGTTGCTGGAGCAGTGGAGGGGCTAAAGTGGATGGAGAGGGGCTCTGCAGCCTGTCTTCGTTTCCTCAGGCCAAAGTCTGAGCCCCAGCCCAGCTACAACAGTGCCTCCAGGCCAAGAAGCTATCCCCTTCTGCCATTGAGCTAAGAAGAGGCCCAGCCCAGCTGCCAAACAGTATGGAGTTCCTGGGGGGTGGGGTTGATGGGTGTCCATGGTGTGAGACCCGGAATCTCCTGAGGGTCTGGACAGTCCCCTTGTACAGCTCAACTTGGTTTAACTCAGTTCCTGCAGTCTTCAGAGGCCAGCCCCAAACACCAGGTCCAGCTGTCTTCATCATTTGGCTCCTCAGTGATCAGCTTACTCTAAACTTTGACAGACAGTGAGGAGGCATCTCCCTCCGAGGTGGTGGCATAGTGGGGACCAGAAGCTCCTGCCTTCCATCAGGCTTTCTGTTGGTCTAGTGACAGGAGGAATAACTTCTAAGGGAACTGGGTCCTAAAATGAGCACACAAGGAGAAAAATTGGGCGTGGTAGAAATTCCCCTTGAACATCTCTCGGAAGGACTTGCCTTTGTTGGAGTTTGAAAGAGTCAAAACACAATCATTTTCCTCCAGGAATTTGGCTGGACCATTTCTGCTTCTTGGTGCCTCAGATGTCACAGCTGACTTACTTTTGGATGAAATGAAAAAGTGTATCTAGAGTTGCTCTGTGTGCCGTGGTGATGATGCTATAAAAGGTGGCAGTGGGCTGACCGTCAGAGCACAGCTTCTATCTGACACTCACCTTGGGGTCCACGGTCAGTGGTTAAAAGGACAGCCCAAACCACCTATACTATTGGATGACTTCTCTCTCTCTGGTTGTTTTGCTTCCTTGCTTGTTTGAACATATCCAGCTGACTTTGTGTAAGTTTCATGTAGCCGTAGGGAGAATCCACTTTATATCACAGTTAAGAGCAAGAACTTTGGAGTTGCACTGATGTGGATTCTAATTTGGACTCTGCCCCCATCTTGTGATCTTGTGCTGTTTACTTAATTCTTTCTGTACTTCTTTCCTCACCTCTACAATGGGAATAATGATACCTCGTAGGGTTTTTGAGAGATTCAAATGAGACAACATGTGCAAAGTGCTTGGCACAGGGCCTGGCTCAGACACTCAGTCAGCTGTTGGCTCTGAGGATGCACACGAGGACGGAATGATGATAATTTAGTGGTGTTCCTGGGGGGCTAGACACCGTATATGTCCAGAACTCTTCTAATTTGGGATTCTATGCTTTCTGCTTTCTCACTTCCTCCTGATTTCTCTCCTGTCTCTTTTTAATTTGGCTTCGTTTGCTCTTTTGCTTGTTTGGAAATAAAAGACAAAGCAAAGCAACAGAGGGTAAAGGTCTTTGTGTGGGTTGCAGATTGCAGGCACAAGGTATATATGCTTAAGTGAGATTCCCCTTCTCTCAGGATGTGAAATAATGTCTTTTTAGCCCATGTCTCAAAGGAAAAGGAGCATATTTGACTGAGTGTAACTCTTGATCTCATTAAGGACAGAATAGTTGCATTGGGGGCATTAATTATCTAAGAACTAATAATCCAGACTAATTGTTATTTATGCTGAACAAACGGAGACATAAAAGCCAGTCCTGTGTCTATTACATAGTCACAAGTATCCTTGGGCAAGTCACTTTTCTCTGGGTCTCAGCTTTTCTCTTTGTATAATGAAGAGGTTGAATTACTTTTACTAGGAAAAGCTTTTCATCCAGCAAAATCCTACAAGGAGCTCCAGTGTACAAAATTAGATCAAAACGGAGCTATTCTAGTTGAAGAGCTCTTGGGTGGCCTAGAGCTTTAGTAATTGGGGATCCTTTTTGTCTCCCCAAAGAGCTTCTTATGTACTTGCAGGATACCCTCTGCTCCAAGGAAAAAACCCTCTGTCCTCAAGTCTTAATTAAATGGTGCTTCCACCTTTAACAGTCTCAAATCCCCCAGATCCCAGTGAGAAAGGAACTAGATATAAAATAGAATTGCAAAGTGGCTATCCAAGTAAACATGCTGTCTACCACTGTTAGACTGCTCTTTCTGAGAGAACCACTGTGCTCAGTCCCTTGAAAAGATCACCTCCTTTAAACCTAAGGAAGTCTCTCAAAAGTAGCTACTCTTATCATTCCCATTTTACTCCAGGGGAAACAGAGTCAGAGAAAAGTAAGTGGCCCAATGTGATAGGGCTAGGATCTGAACCAGGTCTGTTCATCTCCAGAGTTCACAGTCTTAACCATTTATCTAGCTTCCAGTCGTTGGGGTCAAGGAGAGATTCTCAGCAGGCTTGAGGATGGCTGCTCTATTTTATTATCTTGCTCACTTCTTAAAACCACAGTTACTGTAATTGTTTAGAAGTGGTTGCCAGATGTAATTTTTGTTAGTGGATCTGTGTAAACTTGCATGTTATGAACATAAACAATTCACACTTTGAATGAGCTTGTTTGTTGGAGTGCCCTCTTCATCAACACTGAGACCCTGAAAGAATTGTTCCATGTGTACCCTGGGAGACAGACTGTAGGATGAGTTTCATAGATGACCCAGTCATCCTTGGGCTGGACAGGGAAGGTTGCTTTCTCTTTTGGCTGCCGTCTTTGCTTTTCCCAGTCCTTAGCCAAGTTCAGGAGCTCCTCCCCACTCAGTCATCCAATCAGCTTGCAGTCAAACTCCTGGCTGGCCAGGCACCTGTTAATCAGGATGACTCAAGCCAAGAGCTAAGCCAACAGCCGTCTTGACACGTTAAATGATGCAGACAGCCCAAGAAACATGTTGGCTCTGCACTGTCCTTCTGACTCATCATCTTCTACGTGACTTGACTCCTCTGCCCCCCTCTCCCATGTCTGGGGTATTTTTCAGTTTACAGAAACATTTTAAAATCCATTATTTCATTTGATCCCCAAGTCACCTCCAGGAGCTAGATAAATCTTGGCCCCCATGTCTAGATGTAGAAATCAAGACCCAGTGGGGTTCCATGACTTCTCCAAATTGCATGGCTACTAATTAGCAGAGCAATGACTCAAATCCAGGCTTTCTGTGCCAAATGATATATCTCAGTTTTGACTCAGGCTATGGGATTTAAAATTTTCTGTCTTTCTTTTCTCCCCTAGTCTGACCTCTGACTTCATAAGCTCCATTCTTTTCATCCCTGATCACATTATAGGGGTTGGTAATTTCTGCTTTGGACCCTGGTCATTATTCCTTAAGGACAACACAGTGACTCCATTTTCCTCCAGTTCATTCCTTCATTTTGTCATCCAGTCATTAACATTTATTAAGCACTTACTGTGTACCATACACTGTGTTCAGGGTTGGGGTTATAAGGAAGAACAAAAGACCATCCTGACGTCTGTCATGTTGGATGCCACTGACTGGGTTCTCTTTTTCTCTTTCCTTAATTGCCTTCTTCATCCATGCCTTAAATGTTGGTCCAAAACAAACAAGCCAACAAAAACACAGGAGGAGGGCCTGAGCTGAGAAATGCAGATCTAGAGCACTGGTGAGGACCGGGCAGGAGTGTGGCCTATGGAGTCACTGCTCATGCTTTGTGCTTAAGGCTCTGGAAGGAATGAGGTGGCCTAAGGAAAGGACACAGAGCAGGGGTGCCTGCAGGCTGGATCTGCTGCTCAGATGCTTGTGTTGAGCCCACACTGAACTTTAGAAAAAAGCAAATTAGTCATCGACACTTAAAAATCAGAAAACATTTCATAAAAATCTAGATTCCTGGCTTCTCTTCAGTATTGAAAAGATCTGGCAGCACTGGGCCCACATCAGAGAGCAACAGGTGATGGGAGCTGAGTGGCTGTGTCCTTGTAGAGAAGCACACACAGCCTTTTCAGGTCTCCCTTATCCCCTGCTTCTGTCACTTCTATGACCTCCCTGGCCCTTGAAGATGTTTGGGTTGTGATCCTGGTAGAGTCATGGTTAGACAGTATGCCTGGAGGACACTCATATTCATTGAAGAATGCACTCCTAGGGAGATTCTTTTTTCTGGTTACCTCAAACTCCTCATCTTTGCTCCAGATTCTATTCATAAGATGTAAGTTTGATCTTCCTAAAGTGAAGGAAGGACCTTTTCAGAGGCAGAGAAGTTCAGTCACAGTGGGTGTGGGTGGAGGGGGTTATTCAGTCCTACTGATAGAATGAAGCCGATCCCCTGGTCTCTAGAGCATTGGCATGTAATCAGTGTCAAAGGAAGTTGGAAATTAAAAGAATCCCAGGCCTGCCTACTAAAGAGAAAGGATAAGGAGGGTTGGGAGTTCATGGTTCAGTTTTAGAGCTGGTAACTACTCAGACCAGGGCTGGGAAGCAATTTGTTTTTTGCTCTCCAATTGCCACTGGACTGACTTTCCCCTTGTGATGTAACCTTGTTATGCTGCGGTTACACTAGACCATGTAAATTCAGCCTTTGTTCACCAATGAGACAAATGCTCCCTGGCCTGCCCTTTCTGCTTTTATAGAAGAAAAATCATTACAGTATTTTCTACCTTAGACGGAGTATGTTTTTACAAGAAAAAGAAAAATAGGAACCCAAAGGCATATCTTATTACACATGATCCAATGAAAACGGTATTCTGGGTTCTGAGTTGTTTTTCCATCCTGCCTGAATTCTTTGAAAGCTCTGAAAATCATACTAGTTCCGTTTGTTTGTTTATTTATTTATTTAAGCAAAGTGGTTCGTCATAGCTGAGGCTTTCCATAATAATGGCCCCAGTTCCAGGGCTCCCAAGGTGCCTTTTTAATTTGTTCTTTCATAAGATACTATCAGCCTAGTGACCTGAATATAGTGTGTTGAGTAAAACACTTGGCTGGGAGTTAGGGTCCTGGATTCTGCTGCCAGTTTGTTGTGTGACCTCAGGCATGTCACTTTTCCTCTTGGCTTCGAATCTTCACCTGTAATATCAATGGATTAGACTGGACCGGGCTTCCCAAAATTCAGTCTCTCAAGTATCACTTCCCACAATTGTCTTACAGCCTCATATGTCTGTTTTCCTGTTGGTATACTATTTTTGGCTGCCTGTTAAGTACATCTCTTTTACAAATACGTTTTCTATTGCTATTAAAAATGGCAAACCAAAATGTGTCTCCCAACCAACAGAGAGCCTTAAAAATAAGTACAATGAGAACAAAGCTATTACATTTCAGTCAGATACCATAAGCTGCCAAGTGATGGGAGCTCACATCAGCCAAGGGCTCTGGGCCAAGCCTGCTTCCCATGAAGTTACTCATTCAATCCCCATGGTAACTCTATGACGCGGGGACTGTCATTACCCCCATTTGACAGATGAAGAAACTGAGCCACAGAGAGGTTGGTGAACTCGCTTATGGTCCTGGAGTCAGTGTGTGCCTTACCTGGGATTGTAGCCCGAGTAGGTTGTGCTATGTTGCCTGTCAGTGTGCACGGGCCCCCCCTTTGTCGAAAAAAGGGAGAGTACCCTTGTCAGAGGGTGTTAAAGCTCTAAAGGGGAGTTTCTGACTGATGGAATCAGAGGGCATAAAAGAGAATCAAAAGGGGACCTTTGCTCACCAAGGAATTCAATATCTTTTGCTCCTTAACTTACCCTGGGTGCCTGTCATTTCTCATGTCTACCCGACTGAAAAAGTTCTATTTTGTGATTCGCTTGCTCTGTACCTCAACCCTTATCTTGCTCATTTTCAATGGCTGAATATCACATTTTGCCCCTATTTTTCTTAAACTAAATTTTAGAAGAAAGGCACAAAATGGGATTTTTCACATGAAGCAGCTCTCCTCCATTAGAAACACAAAGGGAGTCCGAGATTAGCTGTAATCAGCTAAGTCCCCATAATGTTGCAGTAATGACTTGGAGTATCTTTTTAATAGCAGTTAACAAATCCTGGAGGATTTGAGGGCCAGAGTGTCTCCCTGGCAATTGTCATTCCCGTCACTCAGCACCTCGCTCTTTCATCCTAGGTTCCTGGGTGATTCAGGGCGATGGCAGGTGACAGCAGGTGGGAATGGGAGGAGGGCATGGGAGGCAGGCAGTGAGGGAGACCGTTGTCTCTGTCTCGGGACCATCTCCGTGGAACTGAGTGGGGACTGCAAGGCTGACTCATAGCAGGCCCGGGGCCAGAGTCATGAAAAGTTGATTCAAACATTTGTGCAAAGCGCTTCCCTGATGTGCGATAAAGAGCCTCCATAAATGTGACACATTTTGCACTTTCTAAGAGATGTCGAATGTGGCTGGCAGGTGGAAGGCCTGGAACTTCCTGCCAGAAGTCCAGCTCATTCCCACTGGCTGAGGCCTCACACCTGGGTGGCTCTCACAGCATCTGAGGAAAGGGGTCAGGTAGCTGTAGTGTGACAGGCTGATTTCACAGTATGGGGACTGCGGGCTGGTTCTTACTCATGCCTTAATAATCATACCAGGAATAGGTATGGAACCCATGCTGTGGATGAGGCATTGCACTAAGTGCTCAACATGCATGGTCACCTTTAATACTCTCAGTCACTCTCTGGGGTTGCCATTATTATCAGCCCCATGTTAGAGATGAGAAAAGGGAGCCTTGGAGCAGTGAGGTAACTAGTAGGTGGTGAAGCCAGGGTTTGAAGCCAGGCAGTCTGGCCTCAGTGCCAAAGCTGTTAAGCCCCGTGATATGCAGAGGGAAGGCATTTATTGGACAGATCCTGGGCAGCTCAGAGAATGGAAGGGAGAGGAACGTCGGGCAAGGCAGGAACCGGGGCAGATCCGGGACTCTTTCTT
Source organism: Panthera pardus (assembly GCF_024362965.1). Classification (NCBI taxonomy): domain Eukaryota; kingdom Metazoa; phylum Chordata; class Mammalia; order Carnivora; family Felidae; genus Panthera; species Panthera pardus. The sequence goes on along the minus strand of NW_026526765.1, from coordinate 50,913,098 downwards.
TAGGCCGCTACTATTGAATGACTCAGCTGTAACCAGCCTTCAGGAGTGGATGATACATCAACAGCTATACTTCTGCTCTGTGATTTGGAGGGGCAGCTGGTCATAGACTACGCTGTGTTTTATTACCCTGTGCTCTGGGCTCAACTCTGGAGTTGGAGGTATGAAGATCATGGGCTGTGTAACCTTGGGAAAAGCATTTAACCTCTCTGGGCCTTAGTTTCCTTATCTGTAAAACAGAGGCCAAAAGAGTACCTATCACGTAGAGATATCGTGGGGATTATATGAGTAGATATTTGTCAAGCATTTAGAATGGTGCTTGACTCTCAGCAAACCCCATGGAGTGGTTGTCAGTAGAGGATGGATGGCTGGTGGGCTCCTGACAGCTGTGGATTCCGGACACTCACAGGGTCCCACCTCTTCCTTAGATTATGCTGTCAGCTCACACAGAGGGAAGAGACCACTTTGCCTGCGTGGTCTTCCAGAGAACCCTGTGACTCAAAGTGTGGTCCTTGGGCCAGTGGCAGCAAACCACTGTTTGAGATACAGGAACTCAGGCCTTACCTTAGACTGAATCAGACTCTGCACTTACTGAGCTCCCCAGGTGAGTTGTAGACACAGTCAAGTTTGAAAAACATGGGGACCCCTGGGTGGCTCAGTCGGTTAAGCATATGACTTCAGCTCAGGTCATGATCCCACCATTCAGGAGTCTGAGCCCCGTGTTGGGCTGTGTCGGAGCCTGGAGCCTGCTTCGGATTCTGTGTCTCCCTCTCTCTCTGCCTCTCTCTCTCTCTCTCAAAAATAAATAGACAGTAAAAAAATTTAGGGGTGCCTGGGTGGCTCAGTCGGTTGAGCGTTCGACTTTGGCTCAGGTCATGATCTTGCAGTTCCTGGGGTCTGGCCCCATGTCGGGCTCTGTGCTGACAGCTCAGAGCCTGGAGCCTGCTTCGGATCCTGTGTCTCCCTCTCTCTCTGCCTCTCTCTCTCTCTCTCTCAAAAATAAATAAACAGTAAAAAAATTTAAATTGACCTCTTTCCCTTAAAAAAAATGTTTGAGGAGCACAGTTTTAGAAACTTTAGAAGCAGATAAAAGATGAAAAAAAAATCTAAAACTTTCTTTTCTGTGTTGGCGATTAAGTCCAAATTATACACTTCTGGTTCCCCAAGCTAGATCCTTCAGGATAATAATAAGTCTCACATCAGGAGCACTTTATAATCTGACTAAAGGACTTTCACACCCACTTTTTGCTTGCTCTGCAGTACCGCCACTCTGTGAGGCGCACAGAGCAGTCAATAATATCTCCCTTGTACAGATGTGAAAACTGAGGCTCAGAGCCTTACGTGGCTTTCCAGAGTTATCCTGCTACGAAATGTCAGAGCCGGGAGTCAAGCCCAGGCGTTCTGTTGTAATTCGGGGCTTGCTGCAGTTAACACACTGTTCATCAGTGATGAGAGAACTGTTGCCGGTTCTTTCTCCTCGATTATCCAGACACAGTCTGTCAGCAAGTCCCCTGACTGTTCTGTCAGGATGACTTGGAATCAGCCTCAGCTGAGCTCTTGCAATAATAACAATATTAGAGCATATTGAGACTTACTCCGCTAAGATCTTTCCTTGCATTACTTATCTCATCGAATTCTCCCAGCCACCCTGTGAGAGGGTATTATTATTATCACCATCTTATCGCAGAGGATGAAACTCAGGCTCCAAATGCGAAAGTATCCAGAATCGAACAATAGCAGGTAATGGAGCTGAGATTTGAATGTGAGGCACTGGTCGTGCCCGTGTTTGCACCTGCTTCTGAGCTAGTCTGTCCACCTATGGCCTGTGCTCCAAGCCTTTGTGACATGGCTGCTGTCTTCCCTCCTCCTCTTCCTTCTGCCTCCCCCTGGTAGCCTTTTCTTGAATAGTATGTTCCAATGAAGCTCCTTTCTTTTTGCATTTCACAGCACTTGGGAAAATGCATTACACTTTATTATAAATTACTCTATTTTTTTTTTTTTTTTGTTATTTTCATGACAGTGTAAGCTCCGTGGAGGCAGCCACGTCTTCTTGGTCACAGATGTTGTCTTGACCTATCAGAGTAGGTGCTTGGTAAATGTTTACTGAATGAACATCACTTATTGCATGAGCTTGGTTTCTTCACCTAAGCAGTATCCACAACTACTTTTGTAGCCCTCACAGCACAGAAAATAGTTCTGGAACAGTGTAGATCATTACCATTCCTTTCTTAAAGTTTATTTATTTATTTATTTTGAGAGAGATAATGAGAGAGAGGCAGAGAGAGAGGGAGAGAGAGAATCCTAAGAAAGCTCTGCACCATCAGCACAGAGCCTGACTTGGGAATTGAACCCATAAAATGTGAGATCATGATCTGAGCTGAAATCAAGAGTCAGAGGCTTAACCGACTGAGGCACCTAGGCACCCAGATTATTACCATTTACTGATATGAAGGCCATGTATTCTCCTTAGTTATTCATACACTCTGAGCATTTACTGAGGGCCGACATAGGCATTGGTGTTTAATCTTCTGGGTTCTTATCTCTGTCTAGGACAAGGTGAGGTGAGCCTCTTAGAATCACCTCACTTATCACCATCAGGATCCTGATGGGAGATTTCCGGCCCCGAAAGGCCAGAGTATGGAGATACTCTACCTCAGATGATGTCTTGGACTGAGCTTGAGGTCCCGTGAAATCAGTGGCTCCATTGACCACAGCCTGAGTCTGGGCTCAGATGCCAGGCAGGGCCCTGCAGAAGGCCAGAGCATGCCCCTTCCCAGCCCCTTGGCAGACACCAGTGCCAATGAACTAGGGGAGGAATTTTCTGCCTTGGAGGCATGAGCCAACTGAGTGGCTGCCACAGATCAGCTAAGGACATAAGTCATCCCAGCCTCCTGTGGTTTGCCCAAGAGCTGGTGCCAGACTGGGAGCTGGGCAGACCTTCCTAGGAAGGCTGGGAGCTGCCAGAGAGAACAGAGAGCTTAGGTGAGAGCTTTTTGGATGTGATCACCCAGGCTCCCGGGAGTCTGACTAACCCGAAAGATGAAAATCTTCAGGGCATGGTCTCACAGTCCACCCCTTGGCTTGTCTTCTAACTGCTCAGAGACCATAGGTTATTGGGAAGAATCTCCCCATTTGGTGCATTTCAGGTCGGCAGGGGCTTTCTGTGCTATTCCATGGGGTGAGAAGATCCTTCTGGTTGATTGCTTGTCAAGGAGCTGGCCTGTGGTCTGTTCCACCTCACAGTCCTATACTGGGAGGGCTAGTTCTACCTGCCACCCACGTCTCATCTTGTGGAAGAGTCCTGTTCTTGTCTTCCCTGGAGTTGAATTTGCCTGGAGGTGAAAGCATTTCTATGACAAAGGTCTCAGAAGAGTGCCTTAAAGCAGTACAAGGGGGAGAGGTGGGGTTGTGACGGTCTCTGGGGGGCAGTCTCCTAATGTGGGCTTTGGGAAATGTGCCACCAGATGCCCCACCTCCTGCCTCTCAGCCTTTTTAGTACCATCCCAGTCCCTCTTCAAATCTCTCCCTTTCCTCAGATCCTTACTGCCTCCCTTGCCCTGCTCCACCCCTCCTCTTCCACCCAAGGTCCCAGGCCCAGTGATCAGAACCTTCTTGCAAATGACAGTTGGCTCAGGCTGAGGCAGGAAGTGGGGGCGTGTAAGTCATCAAAGTGATTTGTGAGGCAAGATGATTTATTGGAACATTAATTTGTTTTTGAACTTCCTCAATTCTCTTCTTCCTCTTCGTTTTAAGCAGGTAGTTTGGCCCTTTGGGGCTTCTTGCTTCAGGGCTTCCTGTCAACAGAAGCAGCCTGCAGCCCACAGCTCATCTGCATCTTGTGAAGAGATACCATGAGGTGTCCTTTGGGGAGGAGAAAAGGGAGGCGATGAGTGAGTCTCCTGGGGATGGACCGGTACGCCTTTCTGTGGCAACTCCCTAAGGAGATGGGGAGACCTCGTGCGGAAGACGACCTGGCGCGCCCAGAAAGGCAGGAGCCTGGGACTGGAGAGCTGGGTGGCGCTGGGGTTCTGTGGAACACAGGATGAGGAGAGCAAGCCGGGCTGCCTTGTATCAGGGAGTCACCTCAGGGGTGCACCTTGAAGACCTCAGTGGTTCCCATGACAGACTGAACACTATGGATCCTTTCTCTGTTTCCAGGGCATCATGGCATCCAACTGTTTGTATTCACATTAGGAGTCGAGGGGCTAGGGGTGCTGTACTCTGGAATCCCTCATCTCCAGCCTGGCAGATTGAGGGCTCGGAGGACGAAATTAACTGATTTTAAAAACATAAAGAAGGTGCTATTTCTTTCAAACTTGCATCGGAGGCCTGCAATTTGTACTTGCCTTCTTGATTCCAAGGTGCAGACACATCTTTTCCGGCGACAATATTTCCGTTACAGAACTTGCACAAGCCTCTACTTTGACATTTCCATTTATTCATTCAGTCCATAAATACCTACTATTTGTTAGGTACTGAGGTAAGTGTGGAGGATACAATGATGTACAAAGCTGGCCTTGACTCTGCCCGTGGACCTTACCACTTCACAGGGGAGAATATATATAGTATTATATATATTATATATTCATCAGATAATTCCACAAATACATACATATATATATATATATATATATATATATATATATATATTATACACCTGGGTAAAGACTGAAAGGAAAAGGTGAGTAGTAATGTATCTGGTACAGTCCAGAGCAGGCTGGAAGTGGAGGGGTGGGCAGGAAACAGAGGAAGTGATGTTTGAGCTGAGTTTTAAGACTAGATGAGGTGCACGTGCGTGTGTGTGTGTGAATACATGTGCAAATGTGAGCACGCATGCATATGTATGCATGTGTATACATGTATGTGCATGAATGGCAGTGTTTCAATGAAAGGGAAGAACATTCTAGAAGACCCCAAGGTGGGGGCAGGAGCCCAGTGCCTTTAAGGAACTACACAATGTCTGTGTGGCTGCCAGGTGAGGCCCAGAAGGGAGACACATAAGGCCTCAGGGATCGGATTGGGCAGTTTGGCCTTTGTTTTAAGAGTAATGGGAGGCCACTGAAGGTTTTTTAAGTCTGGAGGTAATAGAATCTGATTTACGTTCTAAAAAGATGATTCAGACTGCTGTGTTCAGCAGGGATGATGAGAAGGCAAGAACTGAAGCAGGGAGACCAGGAATTTACAAGGAGGTAGATCTAGCTGTAATTATGGTGGAAGAAAGGCGTTTAAAACATTTGTAAGTGAAAAACAAAACAAAAACAAGTTGCAGAAACACAAGTATGATTCTCTTTGTAATTTTAAAAGAACATGCATATGTATGTTTATAAATTCCGTGTGTGTTACTGACACCATAGAAATTTGTGCAGACATAGCTGGTTTCCAGCTCTGAGCTGTTGTTGACACTTCATTATAAAACGGAAAGCATCCTGAACTTGAGGCCCACAAGCTTGGGCTACTGCCCCTAACTGCTCACTTTGGGCATGTCTTTTAGCTACTCTGTGCCTCAGCCTTGCTATACGAGAAGGGTACTGGGCCAGATGAGCACTAGAAATGAATTCTTTCTACTTCTGGTTTCTTTAACTCCAGGCAGAAGGAAAGTGCAAACAGGAGGGGACGCAGCGGACATTATGCAAGCGAGTCACGGAACCCAGCTCTGTTGGAACCTCGCAGAGTTAGGGTGACATTCTGTAGGAGCAGCAGCAGGACTGTGGAGAGTGAGAACATCTCACAGGGCAGCCTGACAGTAGGAGGGGTGGGCAGCTGTCTGCTGTGATTTGCCGCCTGCCTGGATCAAAATAGCCCCGTCTCCTGGCCCGTTCCAGGAAGCTCCTTGCTAGTAAATACGAAATCCACTTACCCAGGGCTGGTGCCGGATCTACATCAAGCTCTTTCCTTCTAGCATCCCATGAGCCCTGACGAAGTAATTATACTGGTGGAAATGAACCAAGGGGATCCGAGGAAGGCAGGCCTCAAGGCCTAGTCCGTTATTTTTTTTTATTTTTTTTTTATTTTATTTATTTTTTTTAATTTTTTTTTTTCAACGTTTTTTATTTATTTTTGGGACAGAGAGAGACAGAGCATGAACGGGGGAGGGGCAGAGAGAGAGGGAGACACAGAATCGGAAACAGGCTCCAGGCTCTGAGCCATCAGCCCAGAGCCCGACGCCGGGCTCGAACTCACGGACCGCGAGATCGTGACCTGGCTGAAGTCGGACGCTTAACCGACTGCGCCACCCAGGCGCCCCCTAGTCCATTTTAAAAGGGAGAGTCTTGGAGGCACCCCTGCCCCTTGTGACGGGCCTGATTGAGGTGAGGCTGTGTGTCGCAGGGGGCCGGGGTGGAAGGGTAGCCCTGGAGGAGGCACACTCTGAGTTACATAGTGGCTCTGAAAACTTCTGCTGGAACAGGGCCTACGTCGTGTCTGCTCACATCCCATCGTCCAAAGCAAGCCTTAGGACCAAGCCTCACGCTAACGGGACAGGGAAGTGTACTCCTCCCATGGGAGGGCACTGCCAGTCACATGGCGAGGATGAAGATGTCTAATCCTTTTGCTGGGGATCCTTGGGAACAACAGTACAGTCTGCCACAGACTAGATGATATCGTACTTCCTTCAGCTCCGGCTTTGGCCTTTCTCATTTTCTCCTAGAACATATCCAAGCTCTCGTAGTCCTGGTTTCCTCCCGAATGGAACTTTGGACCACTGATTTTTTTAATGGAACTTAATGAAAAAGAGATGATAGGCTCCACTTGTTTGCAATTGACAGCAAAATTCTAGAATGTGTTTTTGCAAAGACAGTGATGAGCATTTGGATTAAAGAGAGGTTGCTGTGATTCAGCCTGGTTCTCGCCAGATTTGTCTCAGCTGGTTTTAGAGGTGTGATGAGACCGGTGGCTCTGGGGACTGACAATCACAGTGAGCTGGGCTTCAGCAGAACTTTGGTAGCGTCTCTTTTGGATGAGATGGGATATGTGACAAGGATGGTCCATTTTTTTGCTGGGTGAGCCACTGTACCTGGCACGTATGAATGAAGAGGTTCCTGGTTTGCCTCAGGGCTTTGCACTCAGGCTTCCCCCATTTGGTCTAATGCTTCTAGCCACATTTGGGTTGAACGAGAGTTCGTCATATCTGTCCCTGATATTAACCTGGGAAGGGTAACGAATGCATGGTGTGATGGAATTGGGATCCCCAAATCATCGTAGGTAAGAATCATGGGTAAAATCCACAAGATGAAATTGAACAGGAGTAAATGTTAAGGTACAGTATTGAGATTTCAAGAACCAATTACATAAACAGATGAGGAAGGTGTGACCTGATAATTGTCCTTCTGCTAAAAGATTGTATATCCTGGAAGTTGGTTGAGAGTAAGTCTAATATGAGCTAACATAAAATGACTGCTAAAAATATGGTGTGGCTAATAATTTGAGATTTTATTAATGGAAATCTAGTGAAATCTAATTTCAAGTCTATGGACTCTGATGGGGCAGCACAACTATAGAGGGAGGGAGGGAAAAAGAGAGAAGGCAGGAAAGATATAGACTGAGAGTATGAGAGAGAGAAACTTAAATTACGTGGAAGCTTTGCCTGCCCTGCCATTCAATGAGTGTGTGTGCCTCAGTTGAGTAAGAGCTGGGATTTGTTATATTCACTTTGCTAGTTTCATCTCCTTTGTGTCTCTCAAAGTATGACTACTTGCCTGTACTAAGTCTGACTCTGTCCTATGTAGGTACAAAGTACAAATACCACGTATTAAAGTGCAAACAATTGATTTGTGATCAAAGAGCATGATCTGTTCTAACATTGGCGGAAAACTGTAGGTGTTGGTTTCCTGAGAGGTGATAATGCTGTTCTCCAAAGTGACACCTCTTTTCAAGGGTAATTTAGGTGGCATTCAGGGTTTGCTCACTTCCTACGTGAGCTATGATTCCACTCTGTAGTGTCAGAATAGATGGATGTGATGGCTTTGCTCTAATTCGAGAGGGGTGTTGACAAGTCAGAGCCCACAAGGAGGAGGGTGAAATGCCATTAGAACAGTTGACGGAACTGGGATGTTTTGCCTGTAGAATGGGAGCTTGAGAGGATTACAAAAATTGTCTTTGAGTATCTAAAGGGCTGTAATGTGCCTGGATTTTCTCCTGTATTGTTGCAGGAATGAGGTCAGATAGCCTGTGGAAGGTACATGTGACCTGATACAGGGATGATTTTTCTAAAAGTTTAGCACAAAAAGTGGAGTAGGTCACTCTCACAAGGTAGTGAGCTCCCCGTCCTTGAGGGAACCTAGCAAGAACTGAGTAACCCAATGGAAAATGGGTCCGAGATGTTTACAGGAGGTCTTTGTTCTGTTAGCAAGCTTCTATTCTCCCTTCTTTTGGTTATTATACCTGAGTTTACTCTAAGAACTCCTGACAAAAAGTCTACTCCCAATTTATGTGTTTTGGGTAAAATGATGTTGACTTCATCCTTGGCTTCCTGGATGAGGCTGTGGGATTCAGGTCTGACCTCTTGCCCCTCTGGCTACAGTGATGGGCTAGGGTGGGCATGTGACTTACTTCTGGCCAAAGACATTTGTTGAGCAAGAAGCATGGCTCTCTTTTCCATTTGGGTTTGAAGCAGGAAAAATACGTGCCAGAAAAGGATAAGCCTCTTGACACCATGATGAACTTGAGAATGGAGAAATCATGAAGGGGAGTAGAGCCAAGAGCTGGAGAGGGACCAGGTTCCGAGGGCCATGATACCATGCCTGAAGTTAGCAGTCCTGCAGGACCTATCACTTATGCGAGCCAATACCTCCTATTCCGTGGGTAGACACTTTGAGTAGGGTTACCTATAGCTCACAAAGAGTCCTTGATAGCTATGATATGATATGTGCAGTGCAGTTATAGTCTATGATTCTCCATGTGGTGAATTACAATGTTATTTACCCATTTATCTCTCAGACATATCAGTGGAGGAGCTAAATGCCATCAGTGAGCCTCCTGAGCAAGAAATACAATGCAAGTGGTAGAAAATTCCTGAGCACAGAGCTGGAACCCATTTCTGTTAAATGCTTCTGGATGCATCTCCTCTTATTCTAGAGGTAGAAGCAGCCGTTGAAAAAGAAAAGTAGCATTTGATGTTAATATTCTTGGGTGTTACAAAAGCCACTTCAAATTCTTAGTTCATAGTTACTAACTTAGCCAGAACTGCCACATGCCATCATAGGTGGGTACTGATGGTGGGATAAGTAGCGCCTGTAATGTGAGAGGTTGAAATTGCACCAAAGGAATTTAATGAGCTCAGATACAACAAGAGCAGGGGGCAGAAAGATTATGGATTCATCTAATCCCAGAGATGAAAAGGACACCTGCATGAACTCCAAGACTATATGACTTGATAGTGTGCTTTCAGTACAGTTGGAGACCTTGGAGTGCCCTTAGTGGCTTCTAATTCCAAGCTTCCTTCTTTCTCCTTCATCACTGAAAACAGGAAGACCAATTCAGAGTGGTTGCACATTCACTCAGTAAATATTATGGATGCTGGCTGAGACTTTCAGGTGCTGGGAATACTGCAAAGAACAAACTAAGTCCCTGTCCTCATGGAGTGCACACTTTGTGGGGAGATACATGTACGTAAACGAACAACGTTCAGTATAACTTCGCTTAGTGTGTCAGTTTCCTGTTGCTGCTGTAACAAATTACCATGTATTTAGTGGCTTAAAAAACCCAAAGTTATTCTTTTATAGTTCTGGAGGTCAGAAGTCTGGTATGGGCGTTACTGGGTTAAAATCAAGGTATTGGCAGAAGTGTGTTTCCCTAACAGGCTCTAAGGGAGAACCTGTGTCCTCACCTTTTCCAGCTTCTAGAGGCTGCTCCAATTCCTTGGCTTATTCCTTCCGCTTTCACTCAGACCTCTGCTTCTGCCGTCAGAGCTCCTTCTCTGACTCCAACTCTCCTGCCTCCCTCTTACGAGGATCCTTGTGTTTACATTGGGCCCACTTGGATAATCTAGGGTAATCCCAGTATTTCAAGATTCTCCATCCCACCTGCAAAGTCCCTTTTCCCCATAACATGACATATTCACAGGCTCCAGGGTTTAGGGTGTTACTTTTGGGGGCCACTCTTCACCTTACCACAGGTCATTGTAGGTGTTATGAAGAAAATTAAAGCAAGGTGAAGGAGAAGAGAGTGGGGTGGGGAGAAGGCCCTCTGTGGCAGTAACATCTGTGCTGAAACACGAAGTGCAGGGGTGAGCTGTGGAACAGCTGAGAGGAAAGACTTTCTGCCAGAGGGACCGGTGAGGGCAAAGCCTCTGAAGCGGAATGAGCGGGGCTGCCTGAAGAACCGAAAGAAGGGCTGAGGCTGGAGCCGAGAAAGCAAGGATTGTGGAAAACAAGGAGGTTGATGAGGCAGGTCGGGCCTTGCGTGTGGGCTAGTTGTTCCCACTAAAGGTTTGGATTTTTTTTTTAATTTTTTAATGCTTATTTTTGAGAGAGAGAGACAGAGTGTGAGCGGGGGAGGAGCGGAGAGCGAGGGAGACACAGAATCTGAAGTAGGTTCCAGGCTTTGAGCTGCCAGCACAGAGCCTGACGTGGGACTTGAACCTGAGAACCATGAGATCATGACCTGAGCTGAAGTCGGATGGTGAATCGACTGAGCCACCCAGGCACCTCTGGACTTTATTCCAAGTGTGATCAGAAAAGGTTGGAAGGCTTTGGTCAAGGAAATGACACGATCTGACTCAATGCTGGAGGAGACCCTTCTGGCTGTTGTGTGAACAGGCCCTGGGGGCCTGGGCAGGGGTGGAGGCAGAGAGAGGAGTTGAGGCTCCTGCTGTTGTCCGAGGGAGGGGTGATGGTGTAGCCTATGGGGTCGGGTGGAGGCACTGAAAGTGGTCAAGTTTGGGCCATGTCTTGCTCTTGGAGCCAACAGGACTTGCTGGTGGACTGCGTGTGGATTGTGAGGGGAGGAGACGTGTCGAGGGTGACATGTTTTCAACTTGAGAACCTGGGTGAGTGGGGTGCCATTTGGGCTACAAGAAAGCATGGCAGGAGGAGCTTTTTTTTTTTTTTTTTTAAATGAGAGTCAGGGAAGAAAATCAAGAATTCTGCTTTGGACATTTTACATTTGAAATGCCTAAAAGGCATTAAGAGGCGGTGTTGAGTGAGACGTTAGATAATCCAAGTCTGAAATTCGAAGGAAATGCTGGAGCAGGAGACACAAGTTTGGGAGCGAGCATATGGATGGTATTTAAAGCCACAGGACTGGGGGAGATCATCCAGAGAGCGAGGAGAGAAGTTGGAGAGAAGAGGGCACAAAGCAGAGCCCCTGGGGGTCTCCCAACAGAGAGGTCAGAAGGATGCAGCAGTAAAAGAAATAGAGAAGGAGGTGCAGAGTTGATAGAAACCCCAGGGGAGAATGGGGGCCCTGATGCCTAGTGAAAATAAAAGGAGAGGTGGTCAGTTGTGCCACATGCTTCTGGTGGTTCAAGGAACACTTGCGAGTGAGGGCTAGGGACTGGCCACCCATTGGGTTGGTGACATGGAGGTGTCTAGATACCTCTGGGGGAGATGTTTCTGCAGAATGGAGAGCTGGAAGCCTGGCTGAAGAGGATGACAAGGACGATGCATGGGCAGGGATTGAAGGTGGCCAGCAGAGACAACTTTTTCGAGAGGTTTGCCCTAGGGGAGACAGGAAAGATGGCAGTTGCTGGAGGCGGAGGCAGATGCGGGTGCCAGGGCAATGGGACATATTGCAATGAGGCTGCAGGCCTAGGGAATGGTCCAGTGAAGAAGGAAAGTCTGGTCACATAGGAACACACAGGGGAAAAGGTGTCAGCAAGGTCCCTGAATAGGAGAGAAGCAATGCGGTCCCTTGCGTTGGCCTTAGTTGGGTGATCAGTGGGGATTGGAGGTTTGTGGCCTGAAAGTTAGAGTAAGACTAGTCAGCCTTGTCTGTGTCTTCTTTTTTAGTCAAAGTGAGGTAGCTGCTTGGGGTGGCAGGAAGTTGGGTTAATTCAGGGCTGGGGTTTTGCCAGGAGGCTATGCAGATGGTTGAGGGTATTAGCAGCGATCAGAGGGAGGGCTGAGGGGGAAGTGAGGAGCCTGAGGTTTTGAGCAAGGTGTGATCCCAGCCCAATGTGAATGCAGCTCAGAATTGTGCAGACTTCCGAGGAGTCTCTGAACCTCTGACTTTCTTCTCGTCCTGCTCCCTCTTCCTAACCGCCCATTCCTCCAACCCAAGGCGGGTGGTGTTTCTCAGTGATGGAGAAACACCTGGTGCCTGTTGAAAAGGCAGATCTCTGGGTCCTATCCATGACTGACTTCATTCAAATCTTTGGAGACAGGCCCACTGTTTGGGAAGCAAAGGCCCCGGTGCTCCCAGCTTCACCGGGTTGAGGACCAATGCCTTGGGAGCTTCAGCTTGCTTTTAAAAGTAGCCTTCACTTAATTCTTGGCTTGAGGTCATATGAGCAACTTGATGTGGAGAAACTGCCAGGAAATTTTGATTCTTTGACCATTCTTCCTTCTAACGAGCACTGCACCTGCTTTTTTTTTTTTTTTTAATTTCCCATCCCTTCTGAAAAGCTGTCATTGAGTACTGTGCTTCCAGTGGAAATGCCTGAAAGCTGCTAATATTTGGGATCTGGAGGTTCCTGGGGTGTGCAGTGTTTGGCTAAGAAAGCAGAGCGTTGTGGGCTCATGAAGAAACTCAAAGGACATATTCTTGTCTCCTTGAAAGTTTATTTCCCAACAGGAAAGCCATCTGTTTTTCCACTACCAGCCTCAGCTCGGCAATATACGAAAGCTGGTTTGCCCCTCCCTTTTGGCCATGAACTCATGCCATTTGGCTTCACAGAGGTATCCATTATACTCAGAAAGTTATTTCACATAAGGTGTAAAATGTTAAAACGAGGGCTTGCAGGGGACAAGTTCAAGTAGATTTGTCCCTCTTGTCAATGGGTCAGTATCAGTTGCTGTGAGAATCATTGTCTTTGCTCCACTGGTGGCCAGGCTACCCTGGTCTGCTTTCAATTTCTTTTTCAGGCCAGGGTCTTTGCATATGCCCCAGGACCTTTGCATACACCATTTCCTCTATCTGCAAGTCTCCTCCCTCAGTTCACAGGGCTGGTTCCCTTTCATTCTTCAGGTCTCTGTTTAAATATCTCCTCCTCAGAGAGGCTTCTTTGACTACCACATCTCCTACAGGTCTTTGGAGCACTGCCCCCTGCCCCATTTCTTATCTCAGCACCATATTTGTTTCCTTTATTGCTCTTCTTACAGTTTGTAATTATTATTTATTTACTTAATTATCACCTACATCCTCCAATAGATAGTAATCAATAAGAGAGCAAGGCGTAGTCTGCTTTGTCCCTCATTTTGTTCCCAGGGCCTGGCACATCATAGGTCCTTAATTTATTGATTGATTAATTTAAATATACTCAGTACAGGGAGTGATGTGATTACAATATGTTCAGGTTCATATTCCTTCAGTACCAGTTAGGATTAAGTTCAGCAGAAGATGACAGAAAACTAAAAACAACAGAGGCTTGAACAAGATAGGACTTTATTTCTTTCTCTGGTATGATGGTTCCATGGCAACGCAGACTCAGGTTTCTTCAAGCATTTAGATGATAGGCTATGGGTATGGCCATTGTACCCAAGGTCTAAGATGACAGCTAGAGTTCTAGCCATTACATCCGTAATTTGAGGCAGAAGTTTAGAAAAAGAGGTGAAACATATGATTGAAAAGAGGGCCCATGCCAGCCACCTTTCAAGAAAGTTCCCCAGAAGCTATTATCACAATATTTCTGCCTCTGTTTCACTGGCTAGTACTTAGTCACATGGCTGTATCTATCCTCAAGGAAGCCTGGGAAATGTAATTCTTTTGGGAGGCACATTTCTACTCTAAGTAAAATTTGAGGTTTTGTTAACAAGGATGATAAGAGATACGATACCTGGGTAGGCAACTCTCGATCTCTGCCATATGTCTCCTGCTCACAAACCTTCAATGGCTCCCCAGTACTTAGGTCAGGAATTTTTAACCAGGACTATGTATCAGAAACATTTTGGAAACCTTTTCAAAAGACAGATACTTGGGTTTCAACCTCTGAGATTCAGTAGATCTGGGGAGGGGTTTGCTGTTGGGGCTTGAGAGGGTTAGTCATATTTTGTCTCCAACTTCATTGCAAGCCTGAGTTCTAGACCATTTGAGGAATCAGGCAAGTGAGGATCAAAAACTTGCCTTTCTTCTCGATAAGGCTGTTTGGAGAATGTAACTTTGAGCTGTACTGACCAATAGGTTTTCTAGCACTTCCATCCCCAGATTAGGCTGAATTATCTGGTTGTAGGTGTAGTAGGATCACCATGTGCCTCTTTGTGGAGAGGACCTTTGCCTCTGAAACTGTGGTGGGAGCAGGCCACAACACAGGTGCTCTGTGGGCAGGCAGGTCCATAGGCACTGAGCCACCACACCCATTTCCCCTTCCAAACCCCCTGATAAGATGAGTTGTGCCTGTTTCCCGTCCACTTCCAGGGCAGGGATGAATAGGAGGGAGGCAAGAGACCAGGAGGGTTGCTATGGGAAAGCTGAAGAGTGGGCAGCAGTGTAAAGGCCCCTAAACTGCATCCTAAAGCCCACGTTCCCTGACAAAGCATCTCAGCACTTTTGTGATCAGCCTGGGACCCATGCCTGCAGTTTCCTTCTTCTTGTTCCCTCTGCTCAAATATTTTCTTACCCCAGTGCCTTTGTTCATGCTATTTTCCTGCCTGGAGGGCCCTTCCTTTTTACCTCTGCATGTTGCACTCCAACCTCCTTCAGAGTCCAGAGCTAATGCCGTATCCTCCAGAAGGTCCCCATCAACCCCATCGCACCTCTTTTTGCTCTGTGTTCCCATGGCATCTTGTCCCACCACTTATACCATCTTCTCACTATCAAGCATCTGTGATAGACACTGCTAATTGCCTACTAGGGAAACAACAAGAGGGAGGCTCATATGAAAAAATATAGGACACTTGGAGGGTTGGGAGGTAAACATGGGACAACCTTTGGTGCAGCCTGGTGGCTTCCCCCATCAGACCAGACATGTGTTCTCTGGTCATTATCAACCTTACCACACCCTACATTTATTATAGGTATATAATATACCTAATATATAGGTATATACATTTATTATAGGGTCCTCACATAATTATATTACTTGTCTGACCCTTGTAGAGGTTTGGCCTTGTGATCTGTGTTCTACAGCCCCCCCCCCTCCCCGGGCCATGGCTGAGCCCACCTTGCCTGCAATATTTCCAGAGATAGAGAAATGCTCTCTTATAGGTCAGCCCATGGCTTTGCAAACACCACCATTAATCTTCCTGTAACCTGCACCGAGTGGCCCAAGTCCCATCTCTTGGTGTCACACAGAATACATTGCCTGTCTCTTGCACATGACAGTTCTTCTGACATCTAAAGTCAGACATGTCACCACTGTTGCAATGTCCTCTCAAAGATAAGCACACAGTAAGTATTAATTGTTTTGTGATGATTTTAATAAAGTTATGACTGATTGTTAAATGCCAGCTGTGAGCATCTAACAAATGAAGTAGGCCTGGGTCAGCTAAAGGAAATCAGAGTGTCAGAATTCTATGGGCATTTTAGAAATCATTAGCCCAGGGATGACAGATAGCTTCATGTGCTCATTGATAAATGGGGAGTGGCTGCTTGGAGCGTGGTGCTGTTTCTCTGGCATATCTGGGCTCACTGGGAGGGGATTCTGGGGTGGATTAATAATGGCTGCCAGGAAGAGGGATAAGGAGACAGTGGAGGGTTGAATTTTCTTCCTTGTGACCACGCTGCCTCGCTGCTGTTGGTGTCTTCCAGGGCTATTCAGAGGCCACTAACGTCTTGTCTTACCAAGACGTTAATGGGGTTTTTCTTGCTGTTCCCTTATTTTCTTACCTATTGGCTCTCTTGCCACTTCTTCCAAAGGCTGCTTTAGGCATTAATCTGCCTATGCATCTCTTTCCCTAGTTACATAAGAAAGAATCATCTGGCTTCTTCCGCTGCCATTCTTTTTGGAAAAGCACAATAATCAGTCTCTAATGAGCTTGTGACTCTGAACCGAGGTATAATAATTTCGGTGACTGTGCGCTTCCGTTGATGGAAATATATTTATTTTAGAAGCTGATGACCTGTGGGAAAAGACTATTATTCTAAATATCATGATGAGGTCATGGAAGCTCATGGAGGGCTTGGGGAGAGGGGGAGGAGAGGGGTGAGATCCAGTGAAAATTAGAATTGCATATGAATGAAAATAGACTGCTTTCTGTTCTTTCTGCTTTCTGTCAAGATATTCTGGTTTTGTGATTCTTTAGGGGTGTTGAAGCAAAGTGTACACAGATGGGAGAAGTTTCTTGAGGCTGGTTCAGCCCTTTGTCCAGGGTTCCATTAGGTAACACCCCTCGCAGTAGCTGAGGTCAACCTGAGGTTCCAGAATGGAAGACTCATAGGAGTGGAGAATGGGATGGCCAGTGGTTGTGTTTCACATCTTTATAGGATCTTAGACATTTTCCTGTACTGCCATTTTACCTTCTATTATATAAAAGCTAGAGCACAAAAAACGAATAAACAAGCAGAAGTGCATAGGTCCCCATAATTCCATCCCTCAGTCATTATCGCTAAGCATATATACACCGCCCCATATATAGTATGTATACACATGCACACACACATACACACACATATCTATTTTGTAAGATGGGGTGATAGTAGACACAGTCTTTAATTTTTTACTGTATAGTATGTTGTGATCATCTTCCTTGGTCAACAAATGCAGATCTGTGATGTTGTATTGCACATTCACTGATTGCCTTCCAAACAGCTATTCCTACCTTCCTATTTCTTAACAGAATGTAGAATTTCTAAGCCAAGTGGTTTAGGTGAGTCATCCTACCCTAAGCTCCAGGATGGACATTGATTAGATTGTGCCAATCAGCTTATTTTATTAACCAGACTTTGGCAATTGGTTCAGAGATGAGCACTTCACTTTGGACCCAAGAGGAGACATTTGCTGAGGACTTCGGAGATAGGAAGTTTCTCTCTCTTTCATGGAAGTGTTTGGAATTGACATTTTCTTTCACCTCAGGTGGTGTAACATAATATGGTGGGACTAGAAGTCCAGTGACCATTACTACTCATAGGAGGGGTTCTAGCTGACACTGAAACCGTATAAGACAGAGTTGAAAGAATGGCAGAAAACATGAGTCAGAGCTCAGACTCCTTCAAGAACCTCTGGATCAAACCATGCCTGAGACTCATGCCACTTCTAGACTTTCAGTTCAATGAGTCAATAATTCAAGCTTATTTGAGTCATATTACTGACAGCCCAAAGCATCCCAAATAATACATTCATTTAAAATTGTATTAAAATAGTATTAAAATACTATAAAAATTGTATAGTATTACATAGACGTGTTCAAAGCATTTTCATGTTTACTACCCAATTTTATCTTTAAGTGGTCTTATGAAGCAAACAAGTATCTATTCAGCAAGTGTAGAACTAAGGCCCAGAGAGGGGACAACTGACCTATCCAAGTCAGTTAGCAGCAGAAGCAGGCTTCCTGACTTCTTGAGCAGAGCTTTAATAATCAGTTATACCTCAATATAGAAACGTTGTGGGGGCACCAGGGTGGCTCAGTAGGTTAAGTGTCTGGATTTCAGCTCAGATCATGATCTCACAGTTTGTGGGTTCGAGCTCTGCATTAGGCTCTGCACTGACAGCATGGAGTCGGCTTGGGCTTCTGTCCCTCTCTCTCTCTCTGCCCCTCCCCTGCTCATGCTCTCTCTCTCTCTCACTCTCTCTCTGAAGATAAATAAATCAACTTAAAAAATAAAAAGGGAAAGATTGTGGACTAGTGAATAAAATAATTCTGAAGAATGGGACCACATTGTTAGGTTGACAGGATGTAAAAATGACCTGTCATGTGAATCAGTTGCATCCTGGATTTGAAACCTAGGGATGTAAGGTACGAAAAGGTCTAGAGAGATTAGAGCAGTGGTCCTCAAATTGCAGTCTGGGATCGCCTAGTGATTCCTGAGATCTTTTCAAGAGGTTGTTGAGGTCAAAACTATTTTCATAATAATGTTAACATGATGTTTTCTCTCCCATTCTCATTCTCTCATAAGTGTATGGTGTGATTTTCTAGAGTCTGCATGGCACGTGACATGCAACAGGCTAAGAGTGGAAGGAACTAGGTGAATCCAGCTGTCATCTATTAAGCCAGACAATTAAAGAGATTTGCAGAAATGTCAAACAATGTTACTCTTCCTACTAACTTTTTTGTTGCTGTTTAGAAAATACAGTATTTTCCAAAAATGTGTTACTTGTGTTAACATGTAATGTTTTTATTATTTTTGAAAATGAATTTATAAATAAAAAATTCAATATTTTTTAGATTTAATTTAGAATATATTAAGTATGGATAGACACAACCTACATAGACAAAAGATATTTGGGTCCTCAGTTTTGTGTTGTTGTTTTTTTTTTAATCAGTATCTGCTAAATACCTTGTGGTAATATTATTTGTGTGTGTGTGTGTGTGTGTGTGTGTGTGTGTGTGTGTTTTAATGTTCATTTATTTATTTTTGAGAGAGAGAGCGTGAGTAGGGGCAGAGAGAGAGAAGGAGAGAGAATCTCAAGCAGGCCCCATGATGTCAGTGTAGCACCCGACATGGGGGTTGAGCTCACAAACTGTTGAGATCATGACCTGAGCTGAAGTCAGACATGTAACTAACTGACCCACCCAGGTGCCCCTGGGTCCTCACTATTTTTCAGAGTGTAAAGAGCCACTGCTCTAATCTCTAACTTTATGAGAACAAAGTTTGAGGACTGTTGGATTAAAGGACAAATATGATTTCAATTACACTTCTTTCAGAAGACTCATTCAGGACAAATTGAGTATCCCGTGGCTTCTGACACCTAGACTCCAGGAACAAAATACAATGTGAACTGGAGAGTTTACCATTGGTGGGGAATAGGATTGGTATCGCTTAAACCAGCTTGTACAACTTTGCCCACAAGTTGCCTTTGGGATCAAAATGAATTTGTTTTGTGTACTTTAATCAAATCTGTCAGAAAGTGACTAGCTCTGTTCATTACTTTGTAGACACATAAAGCCTTTAGGGTTCTGTGTCTTGAGAGGTAGGTCTCACACTGATGCGGCACCTATCAGTCAGGGTTTCTGATAGCAAGCAACAGAAGTGCACTCTGGCTAATTGGGCAGAGAAGTTAGTCATCAAAAGGATATTAGGCGGTCTTTGAGTTGTTAGGCAGATTGGACGGCCAGGCTCAAGGCTCAGTTTCCAGGAACGATGAATGTCACACTCCATAGAGCCGCCATGATGAGGACCGCTGTACCTGCTGTTGTCTCATCACGCCCTCGAAGGAGACACTACTGCCACTGTGCCACATCTCAACCATGCAAACTCTGTCACCCCAAAAGTCAGACCCGTCGCCAGCATTCTTGCCAGCAAAATACATCTCTTGGAAAGTCTCTTTCCTTGAGTTGCTCTCTTCAGAACTGAAGTTCATAGGGCTGTGCCTGATTGGCAGAATCGGAGACACGTGCCCTCATCCATGTTGCAGGAAAGGCTGGAATTTTATTTGATTTTTCTAGGTTCTACCTTGGAGAAATGGGATGCATTTTATCTGAATTTATTTGGGCTGAAATTATCCCAAACATAACAAGGGCGTTTAACAGGAACTGAGACGTGAGAAAACATGAGTGATGTCTGTAACATGTGGTGCACAGAGTCATAGGGTCATGGCTATGCAGAGAACTCCAGGGTTCAAACTCTAACCCTGTTGCTGCTGGCAGCTGTAAGACCTTAAGTCGCTCGCATAGCCTCAGTGGTCTTACCTGCCTCCTTGGGTAGGTATGGAGATTAGGTTAATTTCTTGGATGCAGTAACATGTAATATAATATTGTGTGCACCTAGCAGGCACGGAATAAATGACAGTCATTAATATTACCAGTCTTTGGGCTCTGCCATTGACACATTCTCCCCTAAAGGGGCAAGGGGAGGCTGAGGCACAAGGAGGCCAAGGGACTTGCATAAAATTTGAACAAGAACTAACTTTAGGACATGCTTTTGAGCTCACTGGTTCTGAGACCAGCTCCTATCCCCATTCCTGAGACCCATCACCTCTGTGTGCAATCAAAAGGCGACAGAAGTAATAAAGATCTCATGTTAGCTGGTTATTTTGGGGTGGGAAGGTCTAAAGTAAGTTTTACTTACCTTCCTTATTCTTTCCTGTGTTGTTGGAAAATTTACTAATGAGTACATAGTATTAAAAATAAATTTTGAAAAGTTTTTAAATAGCAGTGAAGCCATTTTTATTCTGGGAAACAAAGATCTGTCTCACTTTGGGTTCCTCTCAAAGCTGTGCATGAGATGAAGATTTGGGAACAGGTAGTTTATGTTGACGGTGATTGAAGTCTAATTTCTGGTTTTCTTTTCTTTTCTTTTCTTTTTTTTTAGTCTATTCAATTTTTTTTTTTTTTTGAGAGAGAGAGAGAGAGAAAGAGAGAGAGCAAGCGAGCATGCATGTGAGTGGGGGAGGGGCAGAGAGAGAAAGGGAGAGAGAATCCCAAGCAGGCTCCATGCTGACAGTGCAGAGCCCCATGCAGGTCTTGATCCCATGAACCCTGAAATCATGACCTGAGACGAGGTCAAGAGTCTGAACTGAGCCACCCAGCCATCCCTGACTCCTGGTTTTCTAATGAACAAGAAATATTAACGACGAACATTTCTCAAGTGTGGATCATTGTCAAGAGCGTGTTACCAGGGATTACCCAAATAACAGGGATCCATGGTGAAATGAGTTTGGGAGATGCTGGGACAAAAAGTTTGTTTTTGTTTTTGTTTTTTTGTGGGGTTTTTTTGTTGTTGTTTTGTTTTGTTTTGTTTTACTGCAGGACTTCTCCAGGGTTTTGTCCTGCTAATACACAGAGAATCTCTTGAGAAGGACTCATAGCACCATTCCCCATTGTTATCCTAAAATTATTTTGTAGGGTCAATACTCTTGTGAGCATTTTGGGAAACGTTGGATGATCTCAGAGGTCATTTCAAACTATAAAGTTAGTGATTTCTGTGATCTCACTTAATCTTTTCCCCAAGTCGTCAAGATGAGTAACCATGTTCAAAATCATTCATCAAAACCAAGAAGCCGATTATGTGCAGAACTGGGACTCAAAGCCAGATCTTTGAACTTTTTTTTTTTTTTCATACCAGATACACAGAGGGAGGATGGCAGGCATTATGGTCAAATTGTGACCCTGTAAAACATATTAATCCCCAGTACCTCAGGATGTGATCTTACTTGGAGCCTTTATGGAAGCAACCAAGTAAAAATGAGGTCCTTAGGGGAGCCCTAATCCAAAATGACTTGTGTCCTTGTAATAAGGGGGAATTTGAACACAGATGCTCGTAGATGGAAGATGCTGTGAAGACACAGGGAGAAAGCCAGGTGAAGGCGGAGGCAGAGTTTGAAGGTATGACAACACAAGCTGAGGAACATCTGGGGCTATGAGAAGCTGAAAGAGACCAGGGAGGACCTTTCTCATACATTTCAGAGGGAACATGGCGGTGCTGCCGCCTTGATTGTGGACCTCTAGAATCCAGAGCTGTGCAACAGTAAGTTCCTGTTGCTCTAAGCCACCCAGTTTGTGATACTTTGTTACGACATGTCTAGGAACTACTATAGCTGATGTAACAAGAGCCCTGGAATGTGGCTTCCGGCTCCTTTTCAGTCAGACTCCTACAAACACAGCAGGGCACTAGCTGGCCTGTAGGGAAAGCTAGTGGCTTCAGCCAGAGGAGACAGTGCCTCTGTTTAACAGCTCAGAACAAGGAGAGTCTCCATGCTTCCCTTGGACCCCGTCTCCTTCTTCCCCTGTTTTCTCGCCTTGGCAGCAAACAAGAGAACTTCGAGGCTTGTAAACCTTTATAAATAAATGGAGCCCCTTGGATGTTCACTTTCCAGTGTGGCTGGGCAAGGCTGTTTCCTTGTGTCGAGCTGCCGGGCCATGGAATGTGACCTCTCTCTGTGGGAAGAGCCAAGAGCAAGTTTTGCCAGTGGAGTTGGCAGGTACGGAGCTGCTCCCAGTACAGACACCTGTTGCTTGAACCTATTTGCAGAGACCTCCTGGGTGCTTGCTGCCCCACCAGGCAGGGCTCCAGACTCTGACTGTGTGAGTCATTTCTGTATCATTGTAAGACCTTCCACTGATGTGCCCATCACAAGATACTGGGGGGCTCGTGAACTGATTTAATCCCCTCAGTGACTCTAGAAAACAGGCAGGGCATCCCCCTTTTACTAATGAGCAAACTGAGGCTCAGACTGAGGAAGGGACCCTTCCCACGGTCATAGAGTTAGTTCATGGTAGAGGAGAGACTCTCCTGAAAAAGAAGCCACCCGTGGGAAGAGCTGGATGTCTACCCGAGAAAACATAGGTGCAAGGCAGTGGGTGCTTGGTGGGCAGAGAAAAGAGCAGCCTCCAGTCACCCCGCCCCTTTGCCTGCAGCTGACCCGGTGAGCGCTGGTCCTTCTGTGGTAGGTAGGCTCAGCTTTGGGAAAAAGACATCACGCTGATGCGGGTTGGGCTGGTGGGCCAGGCAAGGGCCTCAGCAGCTCGGCAGCTCGTGGGAGCTGGGGAGCCAGAGGGGCTCTCAGCCCACAGAGGCGATTTCTGCATTTTACTCTAAGGGCCTGTGAACAAAACAAAACAAAACCTGGTCCGAACTTTTCAAAATGCTCTCAAGTACTGCCAAGGCTGGATCTGTTTTCTGAGCCACGCTGAGGCAGCCTTATCTCCTACTCCCTTCAGAGGAAAGGCACTGTGACCCTTTGGGGGCAACCATTTGTCTTGAGCAATGTCGAAACTGCTGGATCATGCTTGTTTCCCCAAGGAGGCTCCTGGCTCCCACCCCTGTGCCCCTCATGCTGAGATACTCCAAACAGCAGCTGAGAAACAGGGTTGGGATAAAATGCAGGGTGAAGAGGTCCGTTCTGCTGCAGGTAATTAACCCCATAGCTCCTCAGTATTGAATAAGAGGCCCAAGTCCTTGGACTGTTCACTCTTCTCCTGTAGAAATGTTTGTTCCCTGCCTGGCCCCCAGCACACATCTCACAGCGACACTTCACTGCTTTCAGAGTCTTCCATGGCTCCCTATTGTCTCTACCTTCTAAGATGAAGTTAAAATTCCTTAGACTGGAGTTCAAGGCCCTTGAGGGTCTGGCCTCAGTGTTCCCTGCAGCCTGTCCTTTCTGGGGTCTCATGTAAACCCAGACCAGCTTTACCCTGGACTTGGAGTTCCTCAAAAGCACTTGGGGATTCTATTCCATCGTGTCCATGGGAAAGACTGGTGTAGTGGAGACAATGGTAGGTGCTCGATTTGTAGCTGTTGAGTCAAATCATATCTTCTTTTCCTTTCTAGTCATCTTTACAGAACACAATAAAAATAAAGACATAGGTAAAAGTAGCTATGAAAAATTGACCTTAAACAAGGGTGATTGCCACAAATTCCTGATGCTCTCACGTCTATCCAGCCTGTATTGTAGGAGGGTAGTCTCAGAATTAAAAAGAGCAAATTAGAGCTATTGTCCTGCCCTTTGACTGGGGGCCAATAGCCCTAGGATGGACTATCCCACCCAATACTAGCCTCCATCACACTCTGCCCCCTACTCCATATTAATCACTCAAGCGGAGAATGGGGGGCTATGGAAGGAGCCTGGGAATGCCAGAGAATATGGAGGGAAAACAACAATTTGTAAGAGGGCACCTTTCTTTTCTCTGTAGGGGACCAAGTCATGTTGGTCCTGATATTGTGGCTAAAACCATTTTGGATGTAGGATTCTTGGGTTGGGAAAAACCCGTTAGCCCCAGTAACCTTATGGTGTGAGCTATAGTAGGGTGTCTCTCACTTCTCATCCGGGGGCATTTTTGCCCCCCTAGGGATATTTGGCAATGTGCAATGTCTGCAGATGACTTGGGGTGCTCTTCCCCAGGTCACGATGCAATGCTTCCTCAGAGAGGTCGTCCCTGTCCATCTCATAGTTGCTGTCTATGGTAATCATTTCACTTAATATTCTTCATAGTACTAACTATATGATATTATCCTATGTGTTTGTGTACTTGTCGATGTTCCCCACTAGGAAGTAAGGGCCAAGAAAGCAGGACTCCTATCTGTCCTGTTAGCCCCTACATCCCAGTGTCTAGGGCAATGGCAGGTGAGAGGAAGCTTTCATCCTTGGTAGATGTTCATCCTTAACTCTTCATCCTTCACTACCTGTCTACATTTCACTTCCTTAGGCTTAGGTAACTCCTTCCTTTTGTGACTCCTGTTAGCACTCTATAACGCTGATAGACTTTTGTCTACTCTGTTGTACATTTGGATTCTGTGGGCAGTGTGTTAAGCCTTCTGCCCTGCTGTATTCTCCTTGAGGACAAGGACTGGCCTTGACCTCTGGTTGTATTTCCTGATTTCTTCCCACAGTTCACACTGCACAGAGTACTGCCTGGATATCTGTCGATGTCTGTTGCATTCGATTCCATTCTGATTGCCTCCCCAGCATGGACAGGGAGCTTTCTTCCCCCCAGGGGTCTTCAAGGTAGAGATCTAGTCTTTAGCAAACTAGATTTCACACCTAGTGAATTCTCAGGCAGACAAGTGATTGTTATGGCAAGAGGTTGTTGAGTCAGGCTATTGTCTGGGTTCCTCTCAGTGTATTTTCTCAGCAGAATCTGAGAAATCATGAAAGGATGAATAGGGCACTGAAGCAGTTGCAAAGTTCCATACTATCAGTGAAATGTGGTTTCTGATCTTCATGTAATCACTCTTCTAAGCTGGGCTGAATAATGTTCTCAGATTCTTTTTTTTTACCAGAATAATTCCATGGGAGAAGAGGAACATTACATTCAAGAGAGCTAGAGCTGGGAGGGACCTTCCAAATAATGCAGCCCGACTGTCCTTAATAAAAGCCAAGGAGCATGAAGCTCCCGAGTTGTATTCAACATCACACAGGAGTCGGGGGCAAATGTCAGGTAGCCAGGCTGGCCTCTGGGGCCTTGGTCAGTGCTGTTTTCGTCAAAATGTGAGGCCCTTGATCCCAGCACCTCTTCTGATGCTGTTACACAACATGTTTCTTCCTCCAAACTGCAGGTTCCAATCCTTCATGCACCCTGGCTGGTGGGATGGGGACCTGCTTCCATGGCCTGCTTTCAAGGACATCAGGACATCTCCCCTTTCTCTCTCACCACCCCAGTTTCCCAACCTGGCCAGTTGCTGGTGCCAGAAACTGCACCATCAGAGACGAGCTACTCTGTTATTTTTTAAAATTTATTTATTTATTTTGAGAGAGAGAGAGAACCAGCAGGGCAGGGGCAGAGAGATGGGGGACAGAGGACCCGAAGCGGGCTCTGTGCTGACAGCAGAGAGACTGATGCAGGGCTCAAATTCACGAACTGTGAGATCATGACCTGGACTGAAGCCGGACGCTCAACTGACTCAGCCACCTAGGTGCCCCCCATAATGTGTCTTTAGACCAAAGATTGCAACCTCAAATGCCTATGGGGGCTGAGCAGGTAATATAAATGGTGAATTGGCACAGGTGGGGCTGTGATGGGCTGGAGAGAGAGAGGGTGCAGGCCAAGTCCAGAGGGCCTGAAAGGGCCCCAGTGGCTCTGCTCCAGCCAGAGGACCAGATTCTTTGTGTTTTCAGGAGAAGCCGGAAATGTGAGTTTTTTATTCATTTGTACTCTTCTGAATTTTAAGCCTAGGCAACAACAACAGCAACAACAACAACAACAACAAAATAAAGGACCGTCTGGCTAAAAAATCAACCAAACAAAGCTCTCGCTCTTCAAGCTGGATTAGATTTTTTGTTTTTTTTTTCTTTTGCACAGGAGTATGCAGCCATTTATAGTTCTTTCCAATGGAGAGGGGATGAGAGAGATCAAAGAAGTAAAATGTTTCCTCAGGGAACTTCATGGAAGCCAAATCTGGGTGGCCAGTACAAAACCCGGAGTTGGGGGAGGTGAACGAGGTGCATGGGGTGCAAAAATTAAGGGGGGCTCACTCTCAGGGCTGACCCTGAACTTGCGTGAGGAGTGAGCCCCTCCAAGCACTGGAGTGAGGCGGTGTGCAGGGGAGAAAGAACAACCATATCTACAGGTCAGGCTGAGTGGAAAAGACCCCAAGAAGCAGGTAAAGTGGCTTGAAGGCCGCAGGAGGCCCGTCTTGCTGGAGGTATGGTTCTGCTCTGACCTCCCTGCCAGAGAGGGGGCTGGGCAGAGTGTGTCCTGTGCTTACAGCACTGCTGTTTGCTTCCCTGATGCAGCCACACCCTCTGGAAGACTCCACTCGGTCTTGCCCCAAGTGACCTCAGTGGAAAGTGTGAGAAAGCAAGGAGCAGCAGTTGTTTTTAATCTCCAGACCCAGCAAGGCAAACAGTTTCAACACTGTGTCTGGGTCTAGGGCCTCAGTCTCTTTGATTGTCCAGGAGCCTCCCCCCTCCCCCCAGAGGCCGGGGGGTACCATTTGTGGTGGGGGTGGGGCAGGGGGTGGGTGTCAGCTCAGTCAGAAGCCCCAGGAGCCGGGCATCCACAGCTGCTGGTTCCTGTGGGCTCCCTGGGGGGCAGGGCAGACTTGTTGCCCTGGTTCATTCTGACAAGGGGAAGGCTCAGCCTTTGCAGGACATGGCCTCCCTGCCTCCTGAGTGGAGCTTGGCAGGGATCTGGAGGAGCAAGACTGAGTAGCAAATCCTGCCGCCTGTTTGGCTCTCCAGCCAAATGCCTGCGGTTTCGGTCCGGTGTCGGGGACAGCTGGGTCTGTTTTGGTGTTCAAACCAGGGGGGAGGGATGTGGTTTCAACATTGAAAAAATAAATTGTTTTAAGAGAGAGACAGAGAAGGCTTCCAGCAGGAGTCCTTGAAGGCTCTAACCCCGCCTGGCCCCTCACAATGTCAGAGAATCAACGCCTGACGCGAGCCAGGAGTTAGCAGGCGGGCCCCAGGGAGATGACAAGTAACGGCCCTGGAGTGGCACCAGTTATCCCCAGGATGCCTGGAGGGCCCACAGGGTCTCTGGGACCCTCTCATTCATGGATCTTGGCTGCCAGCCACTTGCTGTTTTTTTAATACCTGCTGCAGGTAACTTTTGATACCCCCAAATCCTGTGGGGGCTGCTTGAGGGAGCCAGCAGGGAGGAGGGACTCCGGGGGGGGCAGGAGAGAGTTGACAGCTGTCTGCAAATGCTGGATGTTAGAGAAGCTGTCAGTTGGAAATGGGGAAAAAAATAGACTTCTCCGGGACTCCAGACTTTATAATTAGGACCAGAGGTGGAGCACCTTTTCCTGCTCATATAAGCAAAACCACAACAGACCCAATTATTTTTTTTAAAGTTTATTTACTTATTTTGAGAGAGAGAGAGAGAGAGAGAGAGAGCAGGGGTGGCACAGAGAGAAAGAGACAGAGGGAGAGAGAGAATCCCAAGCAGGCTCCACACCGGCAGCACACAGCCTAATGTGGGGCTCTATCTCACAAAACGTGAGATCATGACCTGAGCCAAAACCAAGAAGTGGGCACTTAACTGAGCCACCCCAGACGTCCCAGACCCAACTCTTTTTTTAAGCAATCGGGGATGTCTGCCGATTGTTGTGTCTTATCTCAGTCACCTCCTTGGTGAAGACTTCCACGAACAACTCCCCGTGGCCCCCATTTCAATTTGATCCTCTGCCCAGTTACTCTGTTCACCTCCTGCAAGTTACTTACCAAATTCAATACATGTCACTCTTACTGCCTGCTTAATTGTTTATTTTCTGCCTACAAGTCTGGACAGTAAGCTTCACAAGGGCAGAGATCTTTGTGCCCTGTTCATCCTAGCACG
This sequence comes from Panthera pardus, assembly GCF_024362965.1. Taxonomy (NCBI): domain Eukaryota; kingdom Metazoa; phylum Chordata; class Mammalia; order Carnivora; family Felidae; genus Panthera; species Panthera pardus. The sequence continues at coordinate 50,885,196 of NW_026526765.1, read as the reverse complement.
GGGCCCGGCACATAGTAGCTCTCGCCGGAACAAAGAGTGAATGAATACTTCGGGAAGAAATAAATTCCCTACCACTGGAAGGGCTTAGGCAGAGGCTGGGTGTCTGATAGTCAGGATGCTAGAAAACCCTCCCTCCTCTTCCCTGCACTGGTTCATGTTATGCTGGCTGCTGTGACCAACAGACCCAAACTATATAATGGCTCAATCATGAAAGAGTTATTTTTTCCTTATGTAACATCTCAGCTGGGTATTTCTGATGGAAAGGCAGCTTTCTCTAGAAAGTGGTTCAGGGATTGAGGCCCCTTTCATCTTGTGGTTTCATCATCTTCAATATGTGGTTTTTTTAGGTCCCCATGCTCAACAGCATCGAGTAGCTGGGGAAGAGGTAACTAGAGGCCATGCCTGGAAGAAGGACACATTCCTTCCATTCACATGCCATGGGCTGGAACTCCATTGTCTCCAATTGCGAGGTTTGGGTCATGGTCCAAGACAAAGGGGAGATGAGCTTGGTTCCTAATCTGTCAGGCTGAGCCACGCCTGTACTGGGCAGGAGGTGGGATCAGGTGGCTTCCGGGAACCTCTCCAGTTTCCAGCACTTACATTTGAAAGTTTGCGTTTCCCTTTTGCAACAACTTAGCACGTAAGGGAAAGTCAGGTACTTGTCACCTCTCTTTCTTATCTAGCTTTCTAATTCTTTTTTCTTTTTCTTTCCAAGTTTTTATTTAAATTCCAGTTGGTTAACACAGTATAGTGTTAGTTTCAGGTGTAGGATTTAGTGACGCATCACTTCCATACCACACCTGGTGCTCATCACAACGAGTGCCCTCCCCAATACCCATCACCCATTTCCCCCACTGCCCTGCCCACCTCCCCTCTGGTAACCATCAGTGTGTTCTCTACAGTTAAGAGTCTGTTTCTTGGTTTGTGCACCCGTCTTCGTTTTTTCCCTTTGCTCATTTATTTTGTTTCTTAAATTCCACATACGAGTGAAGTCATGTGGTATTTGTCTTTCTCTGACTTACTTCACTTAGCATGGTACTCTGTAGCTCCATCCACGTTGTTGTCATCTAATTCTTTTTTCTTTGGCTCAAGAATTCCCTTGGGCATTTCTGGTGTGCCATCATAGACAGTGAGAACATTTGCTTACGCGACCACAAAAATACTCAAGTCACACAGACCTGGGCAGGAACCCCAGCTTCATCACTCCCTGGGTATGTGGCCTTGGGCAAGTGATCCCACCTTCCTGTCCCTCTACTTTTCCCTCTGGAAATTAAGGACAACAGGATCAGTAATATTTACTTCATAATACTGTGAGGCTTAAGAGAACAGAGGTGTACCATTTATGAGGCGTTTACTCCAGGTCACTGTCCTGAGGACCTTATTTTCATCAACTTTTTAAAGTTTTCATAACCAATCTATGAAGTAGACTCTATTATTAGCTCTAGTTTTATAGAAGAGAACACGAATCACTGAGAGAGAAAGCAGCTTGCCTGAAGTCATGCTGCTAATGCGTTGGGAACGGGGTCTTGACCGAAGTCCTGCAATTCTAGAGTCCACAAGGCATGTAAAAAATGACGGCAATCGTGGGTACCATGAGGCTGACTTTTTGTGGTTATCATTTGTTCCAGAGCCTGAGCCATTCTAGGCTTACTTATAATAATAGTCATGATATGCAAGACATTTCACAGTCTATAACGTGCCTTTATGGCTCTTAGCTTAATAGTTCTTCACTATGGCTCCGAGGTACTTTCACTGTGGTATTCCTTTTATTGAGGATTAAAAATGAGCCTCAGAAGGCATGAGTCACCGGCCCAAGGTCACACAGCCAAAAACTGGTGCAGTTGGCTCTCAAACTCTGACAAACTCTTCTGACAAGGCCGTTGTGCTGGTTAAATTCAAGTTAATATTTGTTAAGCACTTAGAATGGTGCCTGGCACATAGTAAGCATGTGGTAAGTGTTCATTAAGTTAAGTGATTCAGTAAATATTATACCTTGCCGACCTCTTCAACAAAACTTTCTCTAGCACCTGCTACCATCTGGGAAGTTAGGGGGGAGCCATACCTGTGATCCCAGGGCTCTTGTTCCCCCGCTCCCCCACCAGCATCCCTGGGCCAGTGTCCTTAAGCTGCCTCTTGGCTGGGCTGGTCTGTTCGCCTTCTCTCCTCACTTTGGTCTGCACTTCTGGCAACTCCTCATGATCTGGGCATGTCCCCACAGTTAAAAAAAAAAATGGCTTCCCATTGTCCCTGCTTGCTTATATATAACCTGATGGAATCATCTTCTGGAAAGGTGTTGTTAGTAAGCAGTGGTCTAATGGGTCATAGTGACCTCTCAAGTAGCTTGCTTACTTTATAACAGGGGGTCCAATTAACCTAAAGGAATACGGAGTGGCAGAATTTCAGGCTTCTGCACAGCCAGTCGGGAAGACACTTTTGGATGAGAGGGCCTGCAATCACACCATGGACACTTGTGAAGGAAGGGACAAGACTGCTCAGGGTTTACCTGAAGGCTCTTCTGATTGGGGGTTGAGATCTTTCCCTTTTGCTCTGCCCACTTTCTCAAAGCTCTTAAGTTGCTTCAGCAAATTCCTAACATTCCTTGTCAAATCAGGCCCCAAATGACTTCTAACTCATGTTTTCAGTGGAACAGACCCAGAAATTCCCAAACAATGAGGAAATGAAGTCAAGACACATGTATACATTTATTCAACACGTTTTACTGAACCTCTATTATATGTCAGGTTCTGTTCTAGGCACTGAGGAGGCAAAGTGAGCAAGCCAGACATCCTCCTGAGGCTTTTGAGGGGGCCTGTGAAATGTGGTTCTGCCTTTCAAACCCAAAGTGGGAGCTACACGTGCAGATCCCCTAAAGTCTCTTGGGATTTAAGATCTAGGATCTTCCGACATGACAACCTCTTATTGTGGTAGTTCAAAGAACTCCTTCCTGCTGCAAGTAAAGATGTCAGGACGCCTGGGTGGCTCAGTCGGTTGAGTGTCTGACTTCAGCCCGTGAGTTTGAGCCCTGCATCAAGCTTGCTGCTGTCAGCACAGAACCCTCTTTGGATCTTCTGTCCACCCCCTCTCTCTGTCCCTTCCCTGCTTGTGCTCTCTCTCTCAAAAATAAATAAATCTTTAAAAAAAATACAAGTAAAGACATCATGAAGATCGGGTGTATCTGAGACTTCCAGCCGTATCCTGATATTCTTGTTTTTTCTTCTCTAGTAGTAGAGAATGGCTGGGCATTTGGCTACAGAGAATACAGATGTTATATTCTGTCTTCTTTGCCTCTGTGAGTATCTACATGGCTAAATTCTGACCAATGAGATGTGAGCAGAAACATGGGTACAACTTCTGGTTATGCTCTTAAAGGGAAGATGTGTTCTCCCTCTCCATTTCTTCTCACTGCAGGGAGCAGGGATGTGGTGAGCCTTCATGCTCCATGGGAATAAAAGCACTCCTCCCGGGGGAGGGTGAAGCAACAAGTAGCTTTATGTTTAAGCCAGTGATATTTGGGGGGGCCTCCCTATAGCACCTGCTTAGCTCTATCTGTTAGTAAGAAAGTGGATGGGGCACTTGGGTGGTTCAGTCGATTAAGCCTCAGACTTTGGCAAGGGTCATGATCTTGAGGCTCAGTAGATTAAGCCTCGGTCTTTCAGCTCAGGTCATTGTCTCACGCGCGGTTGGTGGGTTCGAGCCCCATGTTGGACTGTGCTGACAGCGTGGAGCCTGGAACCTGCTTCAGATTCTGTGCCTCCCTCTCTCTCTGCCCCTCCCCTACTCTCTCTCTCTCAAAAATAAACATTAAAGCAATAAAAAAAAGTAAGAAAGTGGAGTTTTCCGTCAATTTTTGCTTCGTGCATTTTGAATTTTAGAAGCAAACATTTATGTATTTAAAATTACCGTGGTGTCTTGATGATGTGACCCTTTGTCACTTTGAAATGCTCCTGCTTACCTTTAGCATTGCTTTTTTGATTCAAAATATGTTTTTCCTGGTTTTTCATTTGTTGAGTAATTTTGAATCATATCCTGGATATTACAAACACTGCATCGTGAAGACTGTGGAGTCTGTCATATCCCCCGAGTGTAGATATTTCTGTTTCAGCTGTCCATTAAGTCAGTTAAACCCACAGTGCAAATTCTTGCCTGTGCTCTTGGTTCAGTTTCAGTCACAAGATGCTATGCATCTGCTTAGTGCATGCCTGGGACAGGGCAGGGTTTTTACACAGAGTTTGGGGGGCACCCCTTCTCTGACCTTCTCTTTCCTAACTTTGTTTTTCAAAAAAATATTTTTTTTTTTGAGAGAAAGAGAGCACAGGCAGGGGAGAGGGGCAGAAGGAGAGAGAGAATCCTATGCAGACTCCATGCTCAGCACTGAGCCCAACGTGTGATCATGACCTGAGCCGAAATCAAGAGTCGGACGCTCAACCCACTAAGTCGCCCAGGCCCCCCTATTTATTTTCTTCACCATCTACCAGCTGTTCTTGCCTAGTTTCTGTCCTTTCAGGCTAACAAGATGGGGGGGGGGGGTGGTTCTTTGGAGTTTTAGCTGCTTCAGGGTACATACACCACTCCTGTGGTCTCACCTAAGCTGAAGTTACAAAAGTGGAAACTTTCTTGGTGCTGGTCCCTTGTTGCAAACTTTGATCTTCCTCCAGAATATTCCTGTTTTTGTTTCACCTACTGATAGTTGTTTGTACATGCAGTCTCCAGAGTTTATAGCTGTTATTTTTCAGGATGGTCAGTCTGCTAGGAGTTTAATTTGCCATACCAGAAATGGAACTCTGAATTAACTTTTTTTCTTGGCTCTTAAAAAAAAATTTTTTTTTTAATTTGAGTATAGTTGACACACAATGTTACATTAGTTTCTGGTGTATAATATAGTGATTTAACCACTCTATATGTTATGGTATGTTCACCATAAGTGTATCTGTTTCCTGTCACCATATGACTCTATTACAACACCATTTGCTCTATTCTCTATGCTATACCTTTTATCCTCGTGGCTTATTTATTCCATAACTGGAAGCCTGTATTAACTCTTTATGCATGTGTCTCAAACTATATGAAAGAATCTAAAACTCCTGAACTTATGCTATGGGACGTCAAGTCAATGGCATACGATGCAGACATTAAAAACAATTAAGACCAAGTAGCAACCATATTTGTGATTAACGAAATTTGCATGATATAAAATCATATCTCCACTTTGATCACAGCTGTCTAAAAATTCATGAATACATATAAAAAAGAATTGGAAGAAAACTTGAAAGAACGTGACAATGTTTTATTTTGTAATATAGTTGCAATTCTTTATATATTAAAAAAGCATTTCTCTTATGTATGCAATCAATTTCAATGCTGTTAAAAATAATTTAGGGAGAGAAAAATGAGATGGAAACACTATATTGTGTTTTGAACATAGTACTGGAGGAAAGAGAGATGAAGCAAAGTCTAATTCTAGGCAGTGGACAAAGTGTCACCGGGCTGAAGCTTCTAGACACCAGCCAGGTTTGGAAACCACAAGAGCCTTGGGTTTTGGAGCACATCCCCTTTTCTCTGAAGGCCAAGTCCTTGCCCTTATGGGGAGTGTAACTAACTGCTTTATAGACAAGTAGTCCGGAGCAACTCCAAAAGTCATAAACTTCAGATGGGTGCTACAAACCATGGTGATATGTTTAAGGATGTGAATCAGAAACATATGGATTAAATTTTGCCTAAAATGACATGGAGGTTTTAGTAGACAGAGAAAAGCACTCTCAAGGGAACAAGTATGTTTGGGCATTCCTTACCCAAATCCCAAACATTTGAGAGATGCTTTTGAATATTTTCTTAAAAACAGAAACAAAACAAAACAAAACAAACCATCCTGACTTTCAGACCTTGAAAAGCAAGCTGAATTATTATGTTCTTTCCATAGCTTGTCCTCAACCACTCTTTCTATATAATAAGGGATTTTCCGGGTGTAATATTGGCACAGTGGAGGTCCAAGGAAAAAGCGTGATCTATATTCCAGATCTGCTCTTTGCCATTTATTACCTCCAGGAACTGGAGGGGGTTGTTTTTGTGGCATGAGCTTTAGTTTCCTCATGTGTAAAATAGGACTTTTATACCTTCTTTTCGGAGTTGTAGGTAAGAGAAAATACCTGTAATGTCTCTGTCTAAAATTTCTGGCCATACTTAGCCCTTGATAAAGCCCTAGCAATTGTTATTAGTATTGCTATGTAAATCTGTCTGTAGAGTATAGGGTTTTCCTCATTCCCCTAACATATAGTAATAACTTTACTTTCTGGCTAAATTAGTATTTAATTTATTGTTTGCATTAGAAGAAGGGAGAAGCTGAGGACTGGGCTAGAGAATTGGTTAAATATGCTATTTTTAAGTCATCAGAACTAGGTTCACATTCTGCCTCTACTAGTTACTGATTACTGACTTAGTCAAGGTATTTTAATTCCTCTTATCTATACAATGGGAACAACAACACTTGCCTCTTACTACTGTGATGATGAAATCAAACAGTGAATATAAACTGATCAACATACTACCTGCATAGTAATTGCTCAAAAAATGGCTACTATCATCACCATCCTCATCATCCTCATCCTCCTCCTCATCATCAAGGTTCTATTAGATGACAAATAGTCTTTCCTTTCCTTACTCTTCTTTACCTTAAATATCCCAGTCGACTTAGTTACCAAAAATGACATCTAAAATAAAACGCTACCTACAAATACACAGATACTTGCCTTCTTTCTTCTCTTTTTGAGTCAACTCTCCTTAACATTACTTTTCAAATTTGTCCCAGGAAGCATTTGCAGTTACAGTTTGCTGGGAAGATGATGTCTAACTATAGATTTCTTATAATTCAATTCATTATCACCATGGAATTGAAAAGTTTTGATATCATAGTGAATGATCATTGAATGAGCCAATTTCATGCCTAACTTGAAGCCTGGGTTTCTTGGGCCTTGATTCTGCAAAAGAAGCAGATGACTCCAGGTATAGATTTACCTTCTGTATGTCCTTGAGAAGTCTGTTGGAAGTAGTCATAGCAAGTAAGGGCTAGAGGGCATCTTGGAGGGAATCTTTGACAGATATTTATTGATCACCTGCTCTGTGCTCAATGCTGTGCTAAATGCAAAAACTCAAAAGGAAAATGGATAAGATACAGTCCTTGACCTCAGGGAACTCACAAACCAAATAGGATATTAGAGGCTTGTAAAAGACCAACTTTTTGCAAAGAGTAGTATCTTTGGCAGGGGACATTAATTGACTTGGCCTGGGGAATAGTGGTGCTTTACATGAATTCTCTCTGTGGTTCTTGTGACATCCTGAAACAAATGCACCTTATTATCTCCATTTAACAGATGAAGAAACCAAGACCCAGAGAGGTTATATAATCTCTCTACTAAAACAAAAAACAAAAAACAAAAAACAGAAAAAAAAAACAGTGAACTGTCTGTGATTTGCTGAAAGTCCGACCCAGACAAAAATAACCTTTCTAGTTGAGAGAGAGAGAGAGAAAACAAAAACACAGGACAAGCCTTTCCACTTTGCCCATCTGTAAAATGGGTTAATAGCTACTAACAAGCAAGGAACAAAAGAGACAGAGTGAAATCCCTGTAGGAAATATATTTGTTTATGGTTGGAATACTATAAAAATGTTACAGCTCATACTCAATTCTCATCTCTCCACTCTTTCCTCGTTCTGTGACAGCGTCCCTAAATCAAGCTGGCTTCTGAAAGAGTGCTCCGAATATGCTAAAACATTAGGCCATTTCACATAATAAGACAACATCCAGTCTGCATGTAGATCTTTTCCCAATAAGGTTACAGTGACAAAAATCAACAAGTTTCTTGTCAGAACATCTTGGTCATTAAAAATACATTAATAGCTCATTATTCAAAATACTGTAATAATTCTGCTCATTTCCTACTGAAACTTATTAAATACTAAGAGCTTAATCAACCCGAAGTAGTGTTCGGTGGCCACAAAGAGTATGCTCCATTAAAGGGGAAAAAAAAGAATTATGACCAAAATGGTAATTCTAACACATTGTATTTATCTGTCACTGAGCTCCTCTAATGGTTGAATGGTTTTATAATTCATAGAGTAAAGGGATGAAGACGCAGTGTATTCAAAAGTAAAATTTAAGGTGTGTGTGTGAGTGTGAGTGTGTGTGTGTGTGTGTGTGTGTGTGTGTGTGTGGTGGTGAGCAATAAGGTCTTAAGGACTTTTAGAATACTTCAAAAAGGAGAGATTGTGAAAAGTGCTTCTGCAGTGAACTTGCCTTTTCTGTTTCCCCCACTATGTAAATGTCTATATATCTAAATGAGCAGAGTAATGGAGCCACCTTGCAACCAGAATTCCCCACTCCCACATATTAGCAGTGTGACTTTGGACATTTTTAACACTTTATTTAGCCTCCAACCTTGACTATCATGTTTCAGATGTCATTCTCTTGGTCTATGTACAATCACACTAAAATACGTTGCATGGGTTGCGCTAAGATTCAAGATTAAGGTAGGTGGAATACAGGCACATTATAGACACTCAGTGATTGATGATATTACCATTCTTGCTCCCATTGGATGACTGGCAAGGATTATATTTTATTCAACTTCGTATCCTCAGCACTAGCACCATGCTTGGCACATGGTACATATTCAGGATACATTTGCTGCACTAAACTGAAGTCTGAAATCTGAGGCAATGTCTAATCTTTAAGACCCACCCCCGCAAGCATTATAACATCTTGTTCTCTGTGGGTGCCCAATAAATGTTTGGTTTTAGCTGCTCAATAAGAATGTATTGCATGGTGATTAGATACTGAACTCTGATTTCACCCTCAAAGAACTTAAAATTGATTTGGAAAAGCAAGGTTTATACACATGAAACGATGGGAGAACATTGCCTGTGATGGGTTTCCATTTCTCTTCTCTCCCCAACATCCATTTCCTCTTTTCCTGGCAACACATCCTGGATTTTCTTGCTGGAGTTGCCACTCCACACTCCAACGTGCTTTTAAGAGCTGTTTGGCATATTCTCCAATAAAAACGTGGTATTAAAGAATCCAGTACTATAGTCATTTCTGCCATGTAGCCATGTAGAGCTGTTCAGGGAGTCATGTGACCCAGGCCTGACCAAACGGAGTGTCACATTCCTGTGGCTACAGGACTGGTTCAGAGATGAGCAGAATGTCCTCAGAAGCTTGTCAAAAATGCGCTCTTTGAACCGAACTCTTACAGAAGTTACAAATTACTTTGATAAGCTCAAAGAATATATTATGAGCAGAGTATACCAGAAGACAGCAGGCTGTGGGATGTTCAGAGACTTCAGCTTCTTGAGAGGCCCCAGTTCCCCATGGAAGATTCTCTTGGGTTGGTGGTGATGGAACTGGGTTACCTTCTTGGAGCCATGGAATAGAGGATAATTATTTGAAAATTAGAGGATATTTGGGTCAGTAAGAAAGGGAGGATTCTACAGGCTGGAACAGATTTATAAAAACATGGAAGAGGGTAAGTGAAGAAAGGGAATATGGAAACAGTCTGGTGTGACAGGAAGGGCACTGGCCAAAAAGGTCAGGGTTCTAGTCCTGACTCTTTGCAAGTAACCATGTGGCCTTAGAAAGAGCACTTTTGCCTTTTAGGACTCAGTTTCCCCTATGTCAATGCACAGAATTGGATTCCTAGATCTCTAAGATCCTCTGCAACTCTACCTTCCATGGGTCTATGAAATCTTAAAAGGCTGTTCACAGTTGGTATATTTAAACATCTTGGCAGAATTACATACATGCTCTTGGAATACAGATTCTCTCTGGTCTTGAGTCTCCCCCCCTCCCGCCCCCCACTTCCTATCCACTTGCCAAAGAGCAATCTCTTTCCCTCGTGTTCTGAATGAAATGGAAATGGACAAGCTACATTCACTGAAAAGCCATGACTTAAGTGTTGAAAGCACTTGATTGTGCCCATAGAAGCCTTGTCTCTGAGTGAGGGTGATGAAAGCAGCACTAAGGGGCCGCCTGGTTAATTGTGCTTCTGTGGGGATTAAAGCATGAGCAAGGAACTTGGAGGAACTTTGCTCTTTCCAAGCCATCTCCCTCGACCCCCTTCCTTTTCTGTGGAAGAGACTTTGGCACCCAGGTCTAAATTAAATTCCAAGCTGTATTGTCCGCAAATCAGATACTGAATGAGCAGTATAACTGTGTCGTCTATAGCATTTGCTGAAGTAGTGCCATGTATCCCCCCCAAAAACATTCTCATGTCCATAATGCAATGAAGACCCACACTAATTCTCACCTGGGCATGCATTCTTGGTTGGAACAGGTTAAAACTGTTGCAGAAAGACATGTGGGAATAATTAGAAATCTTCAGGCTGGGTTTGAACAGAGGACTTCCTCAGGCTTGTATCCCCAAATTCTAAGTCCCCAAGTCACTCTCTAACACTATTATGTAAGTTGGTTTACTGTCTGTCATCATCTTGAAGGCAGGCACATCACCTTATTTACCACTTAATACCTGAGGCTGGCAGAGAAAAAGGGATCAATAAATATTCAGTGAATGAGTGAATGAACAAACATTAGGTGATAAAAGATCTATGCAGGATCTATGAGAGTTGTTTTAATTAATTAGAAACATAGATAGTTGTCTACCGGAGGTTTTGATCAGATGAGAAAACCACAGATCCCACATAGAGCTGGTATAATTCTAGCTCAAGACAAGGATACCTGGCATTGTATGTACCTTCATTGTAGATAAATGCACAGTATTTAGCTTTTGGAAATTTTGAGAATCGTTCACGGTCTGATGGGTTCAGAGAATCCAGCTCGAGCACCTTTAACTTCTCTTAACTCCTTTCATTTTGCATGTTATGTATAGAAAAAGATTTGTGTTCTTAGCACATTCCCGAGACTCCCGTTTAGAGAAACTCTGGCATTACTGAGATGATGATGCTTGGTTGGATATGTCTGCCTTGACATGAATGTTGGCCAACATCAAGGTCTTTGAGAAAGGGCCAGAACTGCTGTAATATAGATATTTTTGAGGGCGTCTGGGAAAGAGAGAGAAAAGTCGAGAGAGTTGACCTGATGGGGTGGAGTGAGGGTGAGGCTGAACTGTGGGCTACGACTCCTTCTGTGACCTCTCAAATTGTTTTTAAAGTCGCTATACCCCTGGGACACTTGGGTGGCTCAGTTAGTTAAGTGTTTGACATCAGCTCAGGTTATAATCTCATGGTCTGTGAGTTTGAGCCCCACATCATCAACATGGAGCCCACTTTGGATCCTCTGTGCCCCTCTCTCTCTGACCCTCCTCTGCTCATGCCCTCTCTCTCTTTCTCAAAAATAAATAAATATTTAAAGTCATTAAACTCATGGGCTCCTAGTAGAATTTTCCTTTTTTTTTCTTGCTTAGATGCATAGGATCTGAGTTTCTCACCTGGGAATGTTGGTGTGGGATGGATAGTGGCAGTACTTATCGACCTAAGTCAGAGATACCCATGATAAGGCATGCCTTTGAGGACTTGGAGACACTGTGGTCTGCAGCAGGCAGTAGTAGATAAGGAGATGTTTGAGTCAAGGTTCTTTAGATGTCTGCGGGATGGGTGTGGCTTCAGCTGACACTAGGGTTGCGTGCACATGAGAAAGCTAAGGCAACAAGACATTGATAAAAGCAAACAAAAACAAACATAGCATAACACAGCAAAAAAGATTCTGACTCTAGAACCAAATGCCCTGTACCTGAGTTTGAGTCCCTGCTGTCATACCAGTTCTATGGCCCTAAGCAAGTCAAAAGCCCTGTGAGCCGCCATATCCTCAGTCCCTACCTCAGGAGATTGTGAAGGTGACAAGAGAGGAAGCTTGTCAGCTCTTAGCTCAGAACTCTACAAGTAGTTTGCATTATTTGGAGCATAAGGGATTTGCCCAAAGCATCCAGACCAGAGAGTACCAAAGCAAGGAATAGAAGCTGGCCCTCTTGCCACTTCATCAGCAGCCCTTTTCCCAGGCTCTGAAACTCCATTTCTATTTTCAAGGTAACAACACAGATGGAAGCACCAGCTTTGTGCTTTTCAAAGGCCCAGCTGCTACTTGATAGAAAACATCCTGCCCCACGTGGCTTTATAAAAGCCAGGACATCATGACTATTTTAAATAATAGGAGTGAATTATTATTTCCTTTGTATTTATTAGGAAAACACTGTAAATGGGAAATTGTTGTGGTGTTCTTGGGGGAGATAAAGAATTTAATTCCATGGGAATCCCATTGTATTTCCCCATCAGGGCTCTCTTCGCTGAGGAGATAAGGCATTTATCATCTGATGTCTAACATGACATTTATAGTCTTGTGGAAGCTGTTAGTAGTGTTGATGGGCTGCTGACTAGAGTCGTCTGAAATCAGAGCTTCAGTGAGGTGGGAGGGAGTCTGGTTGGATGGGCAACCCAGGTGTCTGTGTTCAAAAAGGATCCCATTTATTGTGTTTGGTTGTAGGAGGATCATTTTCCATCTTGGGGCTTCAGGACCTTTCTCATTAAAGCAAAAAATTTAGGGGCGCCTGGGTGGCTCAGTCGGTTAAGTGTCCAAATCTTGGTTTCAACTCAGGTCATGATCTCACAGTTTGCTCTGTGCTAGGAGTGAGGAGACTGCTTGGAGTTCTTGCTCCTTTTTTCTACCTCTCCTCGCTCATGCTCTCTCTCTCTCTCAAAATAAATAAATTAAAAAATTTTTTTAAAATAAGAAAGCAAAATTAAAGGCTGGGCTTAGACAAATTTTAAGGGCCCTTCCAACTGTAGTATTACATTATTCTAATAACTTTCAGCCAGTTTCATCACTGGTCTAGAGGGAAGTCATTCCTTTGCTGACATTTGCTTTGCATGCTCTTTGGATAGGTTCTGCATATGTCTGTGTGCTGCTTGCCCAGCAGGCAGCTTTCTGTCTTCAGAGTGAGATTCCAGGCCACTGAGCTCTGTTGACAACCTCAAATTGCCAGCTTTCTCTTGTCACCTGCCATCCTTCTCCTCACCCTGTGCTCTGCCCCTGGGATCTGCCTGGGCCTGTCCAAGGAATTCACATTGTCTTCTTTGAAGATGACAGCCTTCCCAGGCCTGCAATAAGGAAGTGCTGGACTTAGTGTGTGAGAAATTCTGGAGGTTCTCAATGATGTCATCTTTCTCCGGGGAAAACTTTGTTTTCTTTTAACCAGCAGTTATAGGAGGAACAGATCCTGCCTATCCAACCAGGGATGGAGAAGAGAGTTAATGAGAGTTAGCCTATTTCCAGGTTTTTCTTATTCTTGATCTTAACGGAGAGCCTGGTGCTTTCACCAGGGCTCCCTCTGAACCCCACCCCTGTCTCTCCAACTCTGTGAGAGCTAGGTTTTTAGCTTCTGACCAGCTGCCTTCTGCCGGGTTTCCTGGCTTGTCACTCCCATCCAGCTTAGGATGCAGCAAACTGCTTAATGTGGAAAGTAGAGCAAAATGTCGGGCTCATTTCTCTAGAAGTCTCTTTTCTCTAATATCTTGTGCCAGTTCTGGCTGCCTTGGCTGTTCTCTGGTACCATCCAATAGACTCTTCTTTGGTCTTTGAATTTAATCCAGTTTTTATAGTTATTTTTAATTAAAAATAATAGAAGGGTATGGTAAATCAAGCTACTGTACAAATCAGAAGCACAAATAATATACTAGGTTAATTTTAACCATGTTTTAAGAGGCAATTTCCTGGGTCCTATGGTGGAAGAGCCTCAGAATCCTATAGGACCTGGCTTGAATGCCAGTGCTAACTTTCATTAATTCATTCAAGAAATATTTATTGAGTGCCAACAACATTCCAGGTACTGTGTAATAAGCACTGGGGATATAATGGGTTTCTATTCTTATAAAGCCCCCTTGGGAAGCATTAAATAATACATTAAATAATACACAGATACAAATTATAGTAAGGTCTTTGAAGAAAAAGAACATGGTGCCCAGTCAGAGAATGACAAGGTAGAAACAATCTAGACGGGAATGATGGTCAGGGAAGACCTCTTTGAGGAGTCTCTTAGGTTGTGAGCCGAAGGCTATGTCAGAGTTAGCAGGATGGAAAATGTGGGTGGTGGGCAGGTGGCGAAGCATGCCAAGCATAAGGACCAGCATGTGCAAAGACCATGAGATAATGAAGGACTTGATGAATTCAAATAACTAAAAGTAAGGTGAATCTCTATGGAACACAGAGATCAAAGATACCATGAGTAGGATTGTGACAGACTAAGATTACTGGCCTAGGAAAAAGTTTAGGTTTTATCCCAAGAGGACTGAGAAGTCGTTGCAAGCCTCCTTAAGCAGGGGAATGGTGAGATCTGATTTATTTGGTGAAGATTACACTGGCTACAGTGAAGAAAATGGATTTGGGTTGGGATAGGGCAAGATTTAGGGAAACCTGGTGTAAGGTGATTGTGGTGATCCAGCTGAGGGATGAAGGTGGCAGTGGTAATGGAGATGGGAAGAGGTAATGAATTAGAAATATTAAGGAGGAAAAGCATCAGTACAGCTTGATGCTGGTTCAGATGGGTGGGTGAGGGAGAGGGAGGAATCAGTAATGACCCCCAGGTTTCTGGCTTGAACAATGCCTGGCAGGGTGGGTCCACAGTCAGTCACTATATTAATTTGCTAGGGCTTTTGTAACAAAGTATCCCAAACTAGTAGTTTAAACAACAGACCTTTATTATGTCACAGTTCTAGAGGCTAGAAGCCTAAGATCAAGATGTTTGCAGGGTTGGCTCCTTCTGGGACTGTAAGGGAGAATCTGTTCCATGCCTCTCCCCTGGCTTCTGGTGGTTTGCTGGCAATCTTTAGCGTTCTTGGCTTGTAGATACTTCACCCAGTCTCTGCCTTCATCTTTACATGGCGTTCTCCTTCTGGGCATGGCTCTATGTCCAAATGTCCCCTTTTTATAAGGATACCAGTCATATTGGATTAGGGCCCACTTTAATGACCTCATCTTACTTACCTAATTACATTCCCAATGACTCTGTTTCCAAATAAGGTCACATTCTGGGGTCCTGGGAGTTAGGGCTTCAACAGTTTTTGGGCAGTGGGGGCAGTTAACCCAAACACTTAACATTTCTGTGCCTCAGTTTTTTCACCTGCAGACTGGGGACAAAAATACTTACCTCATAGAGGTGTTACAAGGAATAAACAAGAAGATATATTTAACGTGCCAAGAATGGTATTTGGCACATAATGGGATTCAGGAATTGTTAGTCTTTTTTTACCCTATTGCCTAATCCACAGAAAATGGGGAAGTTCAGATCAGGAGGGAGGATAGGAGAATCCATTAGGGAGGCATCCCGGGGCACCTGGGTTTCATGGTTTCTCAAAGATCATGCCCTGTTAGTGACTGCTTCTAAAATAGTGCAGTCTTGATTCCCCATGATGAGACCAGTCCTGGGTTTGGACGGGTGATAGAGACTATGCCGCCCAGGTCAGGGAAACAGCACTGTCCCAGAGGTTGGGGCCTTTGAGTTCTAAGGACGGAATGAGTAAGCTTGGGCAAGCACTGCCTCCTCTGGGCCCAAGATTTCCATTCAAAATATCAAGTCACTATTTATTTGTTGGCTGAACACATGTTGGATGAATAAATTATAGAGCACTTACTCTGTGCCAGGCCTGTGCTAATGGCTTATATCCACACTCTAATTTAATTCTCTCAATAGCCCCATGAGATTTCATGGGTGGGGAGCCTGGGCCTTAGAGAAGTCCAATCATTTTCTACACAATAAGTGGTGGAATTGATATCAGGTCTCTCTTCCCTCACCATCTGGTTCTAAACCACTATTTAGTCTGACTTCCCTGTTCTCTGGGTTTAATACTCCCAAGTCTCCAAACATCCCCATAAACATGCTCATACTACTTCTTCGGCCTCTGGGGCTCCAACCATGAGTCTGGACTTCTGAACCTGGCTGCCACATTGGGAGCTTCTGAATTTCCCAGCTTTGCTGGAGAGGCCCACTAACCATGGAAGGAGCAATTAGGAGTTGTAACCAGAGGTGTATGAATCAGAGATCCATCCCTTTAAATATTTTGATTCACTTGCCATGTATTTGAGCTCTAATCTATATTTATATCTCTATCTTTCTGAAAGGGATTTCAAAAGGGATGGGAGAAGTAGGTATGAAGACGAAGCTTCTCCTTTCTGGACAATTAGCTAGGGTTGTTTATTGCAGGATTATTTTACCCTTAGGTAATTTCGGGGCCGCTTTTTCTCATTGCCCCTAATACCATTCATTATGTTTCAGCTGCCAACATTTGGGCTGTCCCTGTAAGAAAGGGGAATTGTGGGGTGGCTCTGAGGCAGCAACCACGGCGATGCCATTCGAATATTAGAACCTGAGTGTTGTTTGGATGGGTCCCTAGTACGGGACATGGTTTTAATGGGTTTATGAGGTTTATTGTGCCCCCTCTCATGGTGGAAGGAGAAAAAGGTACAAAGAACAGTGAGAAAGGGGGAAACCTCTTTCCTTCTCCTCCTTCTTGTTTGGTATTTAAAATATAGTTTAATGAAAACACTTTCTCATCTTTAAGTATACTTTAAGTACAGTAACAATGATTTGGATCTTTTATTTTTTTTTTAAGTTTTATTTATTTATTTGAGAAAGAGAGGGGTGGGATTGAGAGAGAGAGAGAGAGAGAGAGAGAGAGAGAGAGCATCCCAAGCAGGCTCCACTGTGTCCGTGCAGAGCCTGAAGTGGGGCTCAGTCTCACGAGTCCTAAGATCGTGACCTGAGGCGGAATCAAGAGTTGTTCGCTTAAACGACTGAGCCACCCACATGCCTCTGAGTTGGATCTTTTCATTGGAAACTGCCTTGGCATCAGGACCAAACTGCTTCCTGGAGCACAGGGTTTCCATGCCACCACACTGCTGAGTACCCGGTGCTCTTGAGGCACATATGACACGAGGCCTCTTCCGCTGGGAGTTCTGGGGGTGGCTTCAGGGGCTTGACTGTTATCAAATGTTGATCTGCTTTCAGTTTTACATTCACTGGAGGGATATTCTTGTGAACTTGAGGAGTATGTGCTTTTTCTAATGAAGGCACTTCATCGTATCTGTCCCCCACTCTGGACGTCTCCTTGTACTTTTTATTCTGGTGGCAGTGTGCAGTTTATGAAGGCGCTGTGGATCCGCGCCATATTTTTATTGGTCTGCAGATGAAGGCTGAAACATTTTATCTGGAATTCTTGACCTGGAAAATGAGTAATGAATCCAGGATGTACAAATGAGAGACTCCACACCTTTGCTCACGTTTTGTAGTCTGCCTGCAGGCTTCGAAACTACTGAGTGCGAAATCCCTGCCGTGAGGGTGGTGGTTATTCCCTTTAGAGGCCACCAAGGGGAAGCTGAGCAGAGGAAGGACCCTGCCTTATGAATATTAACAATAATAAATCTTTTCTGAGAGTTGGCTATGTCATAATTTCCATTTTACAGATGAAAAAATGAGGCTCAGTGAAGTGACATTGTAGGTCCCAACTGATTCTTTTGGCAAACAGCAGATCTGGGAATTCACTCCCACATTGTCTTGAACTAGAGCTCATATACACATGCCCGCTCTATCTGCAAACTCAGATTTGCAAAGTAAAGTCGTCTCAGGTCACAGAACAGCTGATGGGCATGTTAGGAAAATAGCCTTGATCCTGACTTAATAATAAGAATCATAATCTGAACCTCAACTATTTATCTAGGGCATGTGATGAGCCATCACTGGTCTTAGTAAATGCTCAAGTGCATGACCTCGTTTCTTTCTCACAATGTTCCTAAAGAAGTGGGTATTATTATCATTCCCATTTCATAGGTGAAGAAACTGAGGTTCAGAAGTAAGAAGTGGCATGCTTGTGCCATGTTGCTAATAAATGGTACAGCTAGGGTTCAAAGCTGTGTATTTTATTTCATTTTCATTATTCCGCTCTCAATATCAATGACTTGGAAATTTCTTTATCAACTGGAGATTGAAGCTGGGGGCATTTTCATGAACCTAAAGGCAACATTCTTATTAGTAAGCTTTTGTAGTTTTCTCCTTGATAGAAACATATTCTGAGGAATGACTTGCTCTTTATATCCCATATCCATATGGCCCTAATAATCAGACCTTTTTGCTCACTCTAATACTCCTTCTTTCAAGGCTCAGACAACAGCATTGTGTCCTCAGATCGTGTGAGGGCTGGCTGATTCAGCATGACTCAAATGGGGCAGGACCCTTTGCAGTGTCCTCCCGTGTTTACTGTTCCCTTCCCAGGTGAACAACCCCTTCTCCACACCAAAGCTGTCGTATGATGATCCCCTTCCATTTCCCTTCTGTGACTTTCGTTTATGCTTTCCATCCCCAAAACCTTTGTCTCCATTTCCCTCCCTTGTAAATAGTCTTTAGTGATACACTAGAGAGAAGCGTATGATCCCTTAAAACCACAGATTGTTTCATCCTGCCCCCAGGGGGTCTCCATTTCCATTCCAAAGGAGGTGAGTAATGCAGAAAAGAAAAAATAGCTAAACACTCTGACTATGTAGAAAAGGAATAGTCAGCATAGTCATTTCCTGACATACATGAAGAAACCTGCATTAAATGAAAGCAGCAGAGTGTGGGGTTCTGGGTAAAAGGATTTTCTGGATACTTTAGGAATAATCTTGCTAGAGTGTACAAGTCTACTTTCCTGCTTCTGGAAAAGTGGCATACCAGGCATCGTGACTCTTTGCTGATTGAGCATTTTTCCTAGTCCTGAGGTCATTGTTCTGGGTAGACATGGGCTTCCATAGCTCCTCAGGCAGACCCAAGCCTAGGGCTTCGTTCTCCTTGTGACAGGAGAGATACCTAAAGAATTGTGTCTTCCAGATGGTTAACAGACACATGAAAAGATGCTCAACATCACATCATCAAAACCACAATGAGATACCACCTCACACCTGTCACAATGGCTGAAATTAACAGCACAGGAAACAACAGATGTTGGGCAGGATGCATAAATGAGGGAACCCTCTTGCACTGTTGGTGGGAATGAAAGCTGATGCAGCCATTCTGGAAAACAGTATGGAGGTTCCTCAAAAAGTTAAAAATAGAGCTACACTATGATCCAGCAATTGCAATACTAGGTATTTACCCAAAGGATAAAAAAAATACAGATTCAAAGGGGTACATGCACCTTGATGTTTATAGCAGCATTATCAATAGTAACCAAACTATGGAGAGAGCCCCAACGTCCATCTACTGATGAATGAATAAAGAAGATATGGTATATATATATATATATATATATATATATATATATATATATATAATGGATCATTACTCAGCCATCAGAAAGAATGAAATATTGCCATTCGCAATGATGTGGATGGAGCTGGAATGTATTATGCTCAGTGAAGTAAGTCAGTCAGAGAAAGACAAGTACCATATGATTTCACTCATATGTGGCATTTAAGAAACAAAACAGATGAACATATGGGAGGAGGGGAAAAAAAGAGAGAGGAAAACAAACCATGAGACCCTCTTAAAGATAGAGAACAGGGGTGCCTGGGTGGCTCAGTCAGTTAAGTGTCTGACTCTTGATTTTGGCTCAGGTCATGATCCCATGGTTTGTGAGATCGAGCCCCATGTCAGGCTCCATGTGCTGAGAGCACAGAGTCTGCTTGTGCCTTTTCTCCCTCTCTCTCTGCCCCTCACCCACTTGTACTCTCTCTCTCTCAAAAAAGAAAATAAATAAATAAACATTAAAAAAAGAGAGAGAACAAACAGGGTTGACGGAGGGAGGTGGGTGGGGGATGGGCTAGTTGGGGGAGGACACCTGTGATGAGCACTGGGTATTTATGTATGTAAGTGATGAATCCTTAAATTCTACTCCTGAAACCAGTATTTCACTGTATATTAACTAACTAGAATTTAAATAAAAATTTGAAAAAAAAACCAATGTTCCCTCCATGAGGGTAGGATTTTCATTGTCTTTGCACCCTGCTATATCCCTAGCACCATTTTGCACACAATACCTACCTCTAAGACATATTTTTGAATGAGTGAATAAATAATTTCTTTTCATTTGAAAAAAATTTTGTCTTCTCTCTTTCTTCCTGACACCTAGACATTTTCTTTCTTGATTTTCAACCAATGTATTTTATTAAAAACTAAAAATAATATTTAGGCTGACATTTCTAATGCTGAAGGGGTAGGGCTTCTTGCCTCACTGCCATCCTGACAGGAAGTTGACCCTGTGTCTCCAGTATTTAGTACTCAGCCATTAAGGCATTAATAAAGGTGGAGGGCTCTCTTGTTTTACAGGATTTGTCCAATGGCCCATTTCACTTAGGTGTGCAGGAAGGAGAAGTAAGGCACTTAGTAAGTGCAGCACCTACAAGTTACTTCTTTTAATTCCTACAAAACCCGTCAAATGTAGGCGTTCATTATCCACACCTGAGAGCCTGGGGAAACTGAGGTTCAAAGAAGGTCAGTAAGTTGCCCAAAGTCAGAGAAGAAGTGACTAAGAGAGGATTTGGGCGTAGGATTCTCAGTCTTTAATGCAGAAACTCTTCCCACCGGCACCCACTGGCTGGGTTGGAGTCCAAATCTGGAAAACTCATCCCTCCCAACTTGGAGACCTCTTGGCCTTAAGCAAGGGAGGGCCATTGGATGCTTGGCAAAGATACGTTCTGGAGGCCTCATCCTCCTGGGAAGGTCTAATAGTACCAACATTGTCGTTGACCAGCCCAACCCAGTGTATCCTTCCCTTGAGCTCCTCCACCTGCCCCCCTCTCCCTTTAATATAAGCAGCCGGGGAGAAGATTTCTTATAATCTCCAATGTGAGTTCATTCCCCGAACCACTGGTGCCTGATTATGCATCTTGGCCAAATGTGGCAACACTTCTGAACTTAATTTACCTGTTTGTATATAGGTACTCATGATCCCTCACATTAATATACAAGGTTTCAAGCACATTCTCATTCCCATGGTTTTATTTGTCTCTAGGAATTTAAATGAATTTTTGAAAGCTCACTTATTGAGCATTTATATGCCAGGTTCAAATCTGTTTAGATTCATGTTCTAGTTTATCTTCACAATGCCCCTATGGAATCATTATTTCCATTTTAGGACTAGGAAACTGAGATTAAGTAACTCATCCAAAGCCCCATATATCCATGAAGTGAAGGAAATTGTCTGAATCAAGAGTTGAAATGCACAACTTCTATCTTTTACTCTTTATTAGATTATTAGATTATAAAGTGTTCTTTCCACTTTTCAGGTGCTAAGAGATATGCCTAAATTCACACATCAGCAGAATAAGGATTAGAACAGGCCTAAGGCATAACTTTATGGATGGAGTGTTTGTGACACAATCATGCAATCTTTCTTCAAATTCATAAGGATGCCTTCAAATTCATAGAGTCTGTCCCACATTACACCAAAGGCTGATGTCAACAGTTCCTTTTGAGTATTTTACTGTCCCAGATTAGAGTCTGTCCCACATTACACCACAGAAATGTGGTGCTGGTGACTCCATGAAATAAATCATATTTGCATGAAGTTAGGTAAAGCCCCCTCCCACCAAGTTCTGGAGGCTGCCTAAGGCCTTTCCTAGAGCGGTTCTGCCTCCCTGTCCACTACTAAGTGAGTTTGCTGGCTCTGTGCCCATACCCAGGCCTGGGATTTATAGTCCAGGCTGCCCTAACACCCCTGGGGGCCCTCCCACAGCCTCCAGAGCCCAGACTGTGGCCTGAGGCCCCAGTGACCCTGCTCTCCCAGGAGGCATTTCTCCCTGCTGGCAAGGTGCCAGCTTTGGGTGGGGTGGGCTAAGGTAGGCTGGGGCAGGAGAGGAGCCAGTAAAGAAACAGTTTATTTCTGTGCCCTGACTTTGGCACGGAGAGACATTTGGGGGAGTTTGAGTCCTAGTGACCAGCCCCAGAAGTTTTCAGGGATTTAAGATTCCTGATTTGGCCCTGAACAAGCCCATGTAGGATCTGCTGATAGTCTCCATTGCCAGAAAGCCCAAAGATGACCTGAGGTCTCCATGGGAGACCCCTTGGGTGTCCACACTGGGGCCCTCCACACAGGCACGTGGCCTCCAGGCAGCCAGCATCCCTCGAGGAAGTCAACTGGGGCTGGAAGGGCAGCTTGGGGTAAAACAACACCAAACTTCCCAGAGTTGATGGTTCTGTTTTATGCTTCAAGTTTTCTCCTCTCTCCTTCCTTTAATTCCTTATCTCTTTTCTCTTCTCTCCCATCAAAGAGCCGGCACATTCTGGGCTCAGATACCAGTTCCACTTGTAATCAACCATGTGGCTGTCAGGAAACTACTTAACCTCTCCATGTCTCAGCTTTTTTTTTTTTCTTTTTTTACCTGTAAAATAGGAATGATAAAATCTTTGCAATTTCTAAGAATCGGAAGTAGAGTGTGTTAAATGCCAAATAAATGGCAATAATGATAATAATTTAGTATTGCTACTATGTGGCATGGTTGGGAAACTAGCTAAAGAATTTTACTTTATCTCTAAGTATACGTACTAGGTGTATCATTAGAGATCAAGACTTTAAGGAATAAGCCTTTAATCAGGGCTCAGGGGCTTTTAAGAAGAAAAATATAGGTATTAAAGCTACGGGAAAACATTATAGAGACCTATAAGGATCAATCACACATGTCGCCTTCTGAGTGCGAAGAGCCCTCTGTTACTCTGGGTCTCTCTAGGTCTCTGGTTACATGTACCTTTATCTGTCACTGGAAAAAATACACTCACAGACCACTCCCACCTTGAACCCTTCAATCCTGAAGAGAGACAAGAAATGAATTATAAGTTCATTGCCCAAGCTCAAGAGAGAGCAAGAAATCCAGTGTGATGCTGGACAGGCTCAGCATTCCTGTCAGCAGAAGACTCTGTTGGCTGATGAAGCGGACCATGGGGACACGTTGGAGGTATACTAACTCCATGGGTGCAGTCTTGGGGACGGCTGATGTCAACAGTTCCTTTTGAGTATTTTACTGTCCCAGATTAGAGTCTGTCCCACATTACACCAAGCCCTTTGTTCTCTAACCAACTGCCTTTCTATGTGTCACACACTGGGCACAGATAACCAGACCAAAACTAGACGATCAGAAGGCTAGTTCTCCAAACCGGGCAACTTTACAAGGTCAGGGCAGTGGGCACTAAAGCGTCAAATGCAGGAGGCAACAAATAGACTGCAGTGATAAATGTTCAAGGCTAATTACTCGAGATT
Organism: Panthera pardus; assembly: GCF_024362965.1. Taxonomy (NCBI): domain Eukaryota; kingdom Metazoa; phylum Chordata; class Mammalia; order Carnivora; family Felidae; genus Panthera; species Panthera pardus. The sequence continues at coordinate 50,861,984 of NW_026526765.1, read as the reverse complement.
GAAAATGGGGGAATAGAGGTGAATGAAAGAGAGAAAGAGAGAGAAACCTCCTATCTGAAATTGAAATCCTTCCCCTGAAGAAGCACACATCTGGAATTCATTCTTGCAGCAGGCAGCCACAGACTAGCTCTCTACCAGGACCCTGCCCAGCCACCGTGTGACGGTGACTGAATACAGGCTGTGCTTTGCGTGGGGCTGATAGAATGTTTCTCTGATAAATATTCCTGCCAAAGTTAGTTTTCGAGCCATGGTTCATAAATATACAGTATTCCAGCAAAAAAGTACAGAATGTCCTCCTGGGGCTGACAAGCAAATAGTTTCATAAATAACCCTCTTGACACATGTAAGATGTTAGCATTCTTGAGGTTTGGGGCAAGGGCAGATGTGGATTTAATTGCTCGATTCAGTCTAGAGCCACACTGGACTTGGACGTTACCTCTTGGGGGCCGATGGAAATGTTTTTCTTGGCTCGAGATATCGCGTTGCTTGTCAACACTGAGGACAAAGGCTTCTCCTCAGGACATTCTGGTCCAGCGTGGAGTGCTGCACAGGTGAGTCTGACCAGATCGGCATACAAGGGGATTTGCACTGGGGCATCAAATAAACGGCATTTCTTTACCTCAAGAAAGGGCTCAGCTGAGCCACAATATTAACTGCTTTGGGGGCACTGAGTGCCCAACCCCGGGCAATGTTGACAGGGAAGGGGGAGAACGTTCCAAAGAAGCCTCCTATTTTGATAATTTTTTTGTTTGTTTTGTTTGTTTTGTTTTGTTTTGTTGTTGTTTTTGGTAAAAACAACAACAACAACAACAACAACAACAACAACAAAGTTTGGGCAGATTCTAGAGTAGGCCAGATCAAGCACTGAGTCTAGGGGGATTTTCATATAAGCAGCATGATTGGATCCTTAATTAGTGGGACAGAGTATAGTTTGTCAAAAATGGGTATTATACTGACCCCATCACATTTCTAGGATTCCCATCTCTGAGGTCCACTGAAGTCTAACCTATTCATACAGTGTTATCTAGGTTGAAAGAATGAGGACATTACACTCCTGAGCATCTTAATAATCATTTCTATGGCGCCTTAAAGCTTTCCAGGCCCTTCGACATCCACAACTACAATTGAGTAGCCCTGTGAGGGAAACTGGGCAGGTGGTACCATTCCTATGTTACAGATGGGAATGCAGAAGCCAGGTGAGAGGAAGGGAACTGCACGGGGAACCCAGAGACTAAATGACAGAACAAGGATTCGCATCCAGGCCCTTGGCCTCTTGAAGTTATGTCAGTGAATGGCTTGGTTTCTCAGGCATTCTAGATAAGCAGGGAGCAGGAGCAGGGAGAAATGAGCTCTAGAGTGGGAAGATTTTGACGGTGGGCAATGACAGGAAGATTTCTCAACATGCTGGGGACTCTGTTCCGAGGGGACACCTTAAGCAGACGTCTGGAAGATAATAAGCCACACCAGCAACCTTACGCTCCCTCCCTGTGACTGGAGCCAGTGGCAGACACAACATCACCTTAATGTTCCGAGGTGTGAGAAGGGCCCTTGCAGGTCTCAATTACAGTGTATCGACAGACCGCATGGCGGCCTGTTTCCGAAGACGGTTCTGAATTCGCCTGTGAAGACAGCAGCTTTAATAGTTTTTAAAAACAGGGTAAGAAATCTTTCCATCCTCTCATTTACTAAGTATATTGTATTTCTGTGCATTGACTAGAAGGGCTAAATCAGTTAGCAGTGGATAGTAAGATAAAGGTACTAGTAAGAATTGTTGTCCTCCGACAGCTGAGTCGAGTACCTGGGTTAAGCACTTGATATTTGTACCCAGTTTATCAAGTGGGCTGAACTCGGGGTGGGGGGGCACTAACAGGAAGTGGATTTCTTTTGCCCTCCAGATGCTGTGCTCCTGACCACGCTACAGACCCCTTGCCATCCCCCTGGTGGCATCTTGGACAGATCTATCCCCTGTTTTCTAATCAGTTTAGGTTATAAAAACAGGTACTGCTCTGGTTATTCACACTCAACTCAGGTATTAATGGTCCCCTCAAGGCTATACTAAAAACTTCAATATCCCCTCTCATTCAGAGTGCCTGCACCCTGAACTCAGGCTAGAGGGACATGCTGTGGGGATGGGGGGTGGTCTCTTCTTTCACTTGTTCTTAATGTTCTTTCCTGTCCCTGTGGCTGGCTGGCTTCTTCAGAGATGGGGCTGGGGGATTAAGGAAAAAGGGACCCTCTTATGGGACTGAATTGGCCATCAGTGCTCTGTTTGGCAGGTGTGCACTTGGTGGCTCTTATGCATATACTTGCAAATTCTCAGAGGTCCAGACTGAACACTGAAGCAGACCTCTTGTAACATTCTTAGCTCTTGCCCTGTTGTCTGCTCAAAAGCATCTTTCTACTGGGGGCCCACCATGAGGGCTTAGGCCCCTCTGGCTTCTGCAGCATCCCCATAGCCCCTGGAAAAACTCCTGTGTTCTTGCCTTGCCCGACGGGTGGGCTGGCTTTTCCCTACCAGGTCCTATATCCTGGCTCTACTGTGGCATGTGACTCCACCCCCCTCTAGTCTTTTGTAATGACCAACCTCTGTAGTCATGGATGCCACCAAAGGCATGCCATCCTATCCCAGCAGCCCTCTCACTGCTCTTGGCCTTAGTCCCAGGATAGCATTGGTCCTGCCATTCTGCACCTTTGTGAAGACCTGGCCAGGTGTGAGATGCTTGCCTTCACTTCTTCCAGGCATTCCCAGTCTCTGTGACTGTTTCTTTTGACTACACTCACCCCTCCTTCAACACATTTGTCTTGTGAAGGGACACTTCTCTGTGCTTATCCCTGAGCTCGGGAGGGGACATGCAACAAGAAACCTTTCTAGACAATTCCCACACCTTTGAACCTCCAGTCTTCTCTTTCATTGCTTGTCAATCAGTTATTCTTGCTGTACGGGTCCTGCTACCCTATAGGTTATTAAGTCTTCCCCAGAGAACTAGCACCTCTGTTTAGCATATAGGGGCACTTACCTTTTATGGTACTGAGTGTGAAAGCGTTAACTGAATCTTAGAGACAATAGGAATTTAAATTTAACATTCTATTTATATACCTAAACTTGACAACAACCCATGCCCTGTAGCTCTAATTATCCCCATTTTAAAGACGAACACACTGAGACCCAAGGAGTTCAGTGACATGTCAAACGACAGCGAAGCAGCAGGAGAGTCTGGATTGGTTCTCACTCTGATCTGAACCCAAAGCCAGTGCTCTCAACCTGGGACATGAAGACAGCAAGAAAGCCCAAAAGTCTGCAGACCTAGCGAAAGAAAGAAGTGGGAAGGAGAAATTCTCAAATCTGTGTCCTGTTTGTATCTGTTATCCGAAAGCCTTGATTTCAGTAGTCTGTATGTGATGGTGGGGCTGAAGCAGCTCAGTTAATTTGCATCTCGTGAAAGCTGAATCACACTGGCCTTAATTGACAAGCACAAATGGCTCTGGCAAAGGTGAGGGAGCCAAGTGCAAGGGACAACGCCATCAGAGTTGACAAGAGAAGTTTGATTAAAGGACGAGCTAACCAGGGTTCCCTGTGTGATGTCAGTCCTCTTACCGATCTCCTGCGTGTAGTCAAATGAATAATTATAGTCTACCTGAAACACAGATTTTCCCTTTCAAAGTGCATTCACATTTGTGATGTTTTTAATGTGTCCCCTACAATCAGGCAGTCAGAGCAAGGACTGCAAGACCACCCAATTTTTACATAAGAAAGCCAAGCCCTGGGAATCCTGGAGTTCCCCCAAGGGTAAGGACTGGAGATCCCATTTCCTCCCTTCCTCTGAGTGCTTTGCTCAAGTGAGACTGTTCAACAGTATATTCAAAGAGGCCTCAAGGAAAGCAGATGTCCCTGGCTGCTCTCTGAGTTCCTGCTGGGCAGCTTTTGTAGGCACAGGGGAGAACCCTTTCCACTGGCCTGAGTCTTGCTTTTGTTCACTCTCCCTGTCTACACTCTCACTGTATATATTCAATTCCAGGCACTTTTTTTTTCTTTTTTAGGAGAAAGCAGAAGACAGATCAAGGGGCTGACAACATAAGGACAAACTTAGTATTGTGCTGTCTATCTCTAGGGGGTGCACAGGCACTGCCTCCCACATTCCCTTCCCCTCTGTTCACAGAAAGAACTGGGAGCAATAATTTCAGTAGTAACTCCTCTTTGTTGAACACTGACAATGACTGTGTGTTAGGTATGGTGTTAGGTGTTTCACATGCATTGTTTTCCTTATTCCCTTCAACTACTGGAGAAAGAGGGACTTCAGGTCCATAGCTTCTCCTCTAAAACCCTTGAAGCCAGGTGTGTTTCAGAATTCAGAATATTTTAGTTGTTAGAAAGGTAACATGGTTCACCTGCTCTATGTTATCTAACATCCTCAGCAGGGTCTGTGGCAGCATCTTGTTACCAAACACATTCACATTTCTGTGATGAAATGGAGAAACAACCATAAAAGAGGGATAACAAAGGCTATAAATAGCCTCATGTCAGTATAGATCAGTTTTTGCTGCCATATCAATGTATGCCAAACTTGGTGAAGAAACTTGTGTTTTTCAGAGCTCTTTGGATTGTAGAATTGCAGGTGAGGGATGGTGGGTCTGTATTATTATGCTCATTTACAGATGTAGGTATAGAAGTTCAGATAGTTTCCATGAGTTGTCCAAACTACAGAGCTGCTGAGTGGCAGAGCTTGGATACAAACCCAGGCCTCCTGATTCTAGCTCTTGCTCTATCAGCCACAAGACTTCCATAGTACATTTGTCCCTCGAAGCATCAGACACAATATTTGCATTAACCAGCAGCTGTAGTTTTTATTCATTGAGGGCAAGGGCAGGAGAACCTTCGGAATCTCTCAATTCAGTTTTAAGAATACGTATAGTCTGCCACAGATGGGCACTGTGTGCTCTACTTAATATTGGCCCATGAACCAGCAACGTCAGCATCACCTGGGAGCTTATAAGAAATACAGGATTTCAGGGGTTCCTTGGTGGCTCAGTCGGTTGAGCATCCCACTCTTGATTTTGGCTTAGGTCATGATCTCAGGGTCGTGAGGTTGGGCTCTGTGCTGCTCACAGAGACTACCTAAGATTATCTCTCTTCCTCTCTCTCTGCCCCTCCCCCCCCCACCTTTTTTTTTTTTTTTTTTCAAGAAATTGCCCACTTATGCTGCTTCAGATCTTCCCGTGTGATGAGAAGCTTCGTGTGGAGGCTGGGCACAGTTAGAGTGGCACATTCCTGTTTTTAAAACTTATTTATTTATTTATTTATTTATTTATTTTTGAGAGACAGAGAGAGACATGGCACAAGTAGTGGAGGGGCAGAGAGAGGGAGACACAGAATGCGAATCAGGCTCCAGGCTCTGAGCTGTCAGCACAGAGCCTGACACGGGGCTCGAACTCACAAACCGTAAGATCATGACCTGAGCCGAAGCCGGACGCTCAGCTGACTGAGCCACCCAGGCGCCTCTCTTTTTTCCTCTTTAGGAAGAAAGAAAAGAAAGAAAAGAAGGGTAGGATCTCAGGTCTCACCCCAGACCTCTGAATCAGAAATGCATATTAACAAGCTCCTTGAGTGGTTTACTGGCACAGCCCAGTTTGAGCAGCTGTGGCCTGGAGCTCTTTTCTTGACTAATCTCATTTAAGCCCCACAACAACTCTGTGAGGTAGGCACTGTTGTCATCCATCTTAGACAGCTAAGAAAAGTGAGGGCCCGAGAGATTAAATAACTTGCCTAAGGTCACACGACTGGTAGGTTCCAGACATGGAGGGGGGGGGGGGGTTGGCATGACTCCAGGGTTCAGTTCATCACCAAGCTGTCTCTTTCCTTGCAGGCAGGAAACAAAACCTGAGATACCCTCAGGGGCATTGGATGGGCCTGCTCCTGTTGAATGGTAAGGAGAGAGATGAATCCCAACCGCAAACTGGTGGTTGCAAAGGAGCCTTTTTCCTCCACCATCTCTCACCCTCAGCTCCTCTATCGGATATAGCAGCCAGCAGAGCTGTTACACCTGTTCTCATTCTCCACCTCCTAGACACAGAGTATAATTTCACTGCCTTTTTTCACTGGAACACAGGCAGGTCATATGCCTTGCTTTGGCCAGTGGGGAGTGAGTGAAAGTGCTTGCATCATCTCCAGCCGATCCATTTACTTCTCAGTGCCAGACAGAGCAGCACCTCTGATCCCTAGCATAGTGGTCCTGGAACCATAACTGGTGATGAAGCGTCTGTCAGCCTGGAGCCCTCAGCGATTTCAAGGAGCAGAGCCCCCACTAAACACACACTGGACAGATAATGCAAGTGAGAAACAACCTTTGTGTGGTTAAGCCTCTGAGATTTGGGGGGTTGTTTGTTACCCTGGCATAACCTAGCCTATCCTGGCTGACTCTCTGACTCATCTTCCTTTGCTCCGGAGGGACTGATTTACACTGCAGGAATGCCAGCCAGCAGCTCTGTGGGTGGGAAAAATGTACCTGCTTTTATGTACCCAAGCTAATAGCCGCTTTCTCCCTACTGTCTGTGAGAGTTTGTCTCTTTCTCCTCCTTTCTTTCTTGGTGCCAAATTTATTTCTGATTTGTTTTCCTTGTTGAACCTCTACAACTCCTTATTTTCCAAGGCTATTTTTAGTGGCTCTATTCTACCCTGAAGGAAATAGTTCACATCTTGGTGCCCAGGGCTTTTTTAGCTCCTTTTAATGGGGGAGGATAGCACATATCAACAATTCTTTTAGTCACCAAGTCATTTCCCCAAGAGGCTTAGAGAAGAACAAAATGTCTCCATCAAATGAGTTTTGGATGTTAGACTCCAACCTCCTCATTGTGCATGATCTCCCCGGTACAAACAAGACTTTAACTTTCCATTGCTTCCTTCCTTTTGGAGGTTAAAGCCTGGGTTCCTTAAACCTGGTGATTTTCCTGGCCTACTGGACTGGTCTTTGGGAGTGGGGTTCAAAAATCTATGTCTTTTAAAAGCTCTTTAAGTGATTTTCTAGAGAGAATTTGATGACAGCTGTTTGGGAAGTCTTGGGTTGGCTATGTATTCTACATACTGAGCCACATATATTTGTTGTAACGTGATATCTCCCTGTTCATCAAGAAGTCATCCTTGATAAAAAAAAAATATATATATATATATATATACATATATATATATATATATAATTAAAAACAACATTCCCCATGGATATTTATAGCAACTTTATTTATAATTGCCAAACTTGGCAACAACTGAGATGTCTTTCAGTAGGTGAATGAATCTATAACTGTGTTATATCCAGATGACAGAACAATATTCAGTGCTAGAAAGAAGTGAGCTACCAATCATGGAAAGACACAGAGAGCCTTAAACGTATATTACTAAGTGAGAGAAGCCAATCTGAAAAGGCTACATACTGTATGATTCCAGTTATATGAGATTTTGAAAAAGGCAAAACTATGGAGACCACGAAAAGGTCGGTGTGTTCTAGGGGTTGGGGGGCGGGAGGGATAAACAGGCAGAGCACAAAGAAATTTTTGGGCACTGAAACTATTCTGCACAGTAGTGCAATGGTGGATGCATATCAGTGTATGTGTCAAACCCCATAGAATGTACAGTACCGAGAAGGTAAACTATAGACTTTGGTGATAATGATGTGTCCATGTAGGTTCATGGGCGATAACAAACGTACTGCTCTGGTGGGAGATGTTGATGGTAAGGATGATTGTGCATGTGTGGGGTCTATGGGAACCTTTTGCACTTTGCTCAATTTTGCTGTGAACTTAAAACTGCTCTAAAAAGTCAAGTCTACTGAAACAAAAGCAGTAACATTCTCTTTCATGCTTCTGGAGGAGACGATGCCTTCTTGGGAGCGAGTCTGAGGGGTGAAGCTGAGCACTCCAGTTCTCTTACGGGTTTGCTATTTGCCATTCAATGTCTTCCATCTTACCAGCAAGGCCAGTCAGAACAAAAACAAGTGTCAGAGAGTAGGAAGTGCTTAGGCATGAACTGGAATAACTAGGATGAGCAAGGCCTTATTAGAGGGCAGGTTGTGACCCATTTCTTATCCAGCAATCTACAGCCAGACTTCTCCGCTCTGTCTTCTCAAGGGATGTCAGGGAAGTGATGGCTTTGTATTTTTGCTATTTGTTCTGTGGGGGCCATGATCATCATGGCTTGTGGAGACCAGGAAGGAAGCAAGGGGTAATCGGGCAAAAGGGCAGCATGTACCACAGAAGCACCTGGAGAGATGCCAACAGACCACAGGCAAGGAGGCAAGAAGTACACAAAATTCAGAAGGTAGGAGATCAGAAGCCAGGCGAGTAGACTGAGTAATGGATGGGAGGCAGGAGCATCTGACCAGTGAGAAAGCCTCTTATCAATTTTATTTTACAGGGGGAGCCTGTAGTGTGAAATGAGACACTAGGGTCCAGTGGTGGCCATGATGGTGAAGAACAAGTGGGGTAACCTCCCAGTAGGGGGAGGGAGGTGCTCAGAGTCAAGGATGCTACCGGCTCATCACTGCAACACATGACCAAGAGTCAATCAGCTTTCACAATGTCCCCTGGAAGTCAGTTGCCTAACCGAGGCTCTCCCATGCCTGGGAAGGAGAAGAAAATGGTTAAAAGACAGGAAGCAAAAGTGTCTCCATTGGGCAGCCACCAAATTTACCAGCCATCAAAACCTTTGCCTTTGGGGAGCCTGGCTAGCTCAGTCAGTTAAGTATCTGCCTTTGGCTCAGGTCATGATCTCACGGTTCATGGGTTTGAGCTCCGCATGGGGCTCTGTGCTGTCCGCACAGAGTCCTCTTTGGATCCTCTGTCCACCTCTCTCTGCTCCTCTCCTGCTCACTCTCTCTCTCTCTCTCTCTCTCTCTCTCAAAAATAAATAAATAAGCAAGCAAATAAATAAATAAATAAAATTAAAAAACCCTCTACCTTTGATACAGCCTGGGAATATTTTAAGAGAATATCTGTTGATACTTAAAATAAATTAAAATAAAAGGATCAGCCTAGTTCATGAATAGCTGTGAAATAATCAAGAGCCTAGCTTACGTTTCAAGAAGGAAGCTGAAATCTGCTGGCCTAGTGTTTAGATGCTAGAAACATGCTAATGGTAACATTAGCAGTCTTTGTAATCATAGTAAGTAACAATAACAATAATAATATGTCAGTAACTGCTGAACCTCTCAGCTATGGTTAGAGATGTGTTGCTGTGCAGGTCTGGCCCGGGGGCAAAGTTTCTGGGCTTTCCTGTGATTTTCCAGTTTTCCTCTGGACTGTAAACCCACCTTCAGCCCAGGATGTGGTATAATTGACACTATAGTGTAAACAAATGTGAACATCAATGTGATCCCTGTTTTAGGGAGGTGCTGTCCAAATCCTATTTTGATGGTGGAATGCAAGGTAAAGCTGCTGATGCTGGGCTTTAAGGTGGGAGGAGGAGTGGGGTGAGGGGTGGTATTTGGGGGGGTGCAGACTGTGTGATGTTGAGGCTTATTAGTGGCTCTTCCACAGCCCTTGAAACCATACTTTAACAAGTGAAAAGCTTTGCAAGCTGTAAAGGACTATTAGACGCCAAAACAAATTACTTTTCTTATTATAGGTGACCAGGAGCAGATACTGATGCCACAGGAAGAGCAGAGGGAGCTGGAGGAGTGAAGGCTGAGAGGTGAGTTATTAACAATTTCCGAGTACATGAAGCACTACAGAGCAAAAGTTGAGACACAGCTGTTCTCAACAGCCACCAGAGTCAGAAAAATAAGCTTGACTGACAGCAGGAGGAGGGAATTAAAAAAGATCTAGAACAGTATTAAGTACAGGAGAGTGTGGCAAATAGTATCCATTCACGCAGTCATTCAGCAAACCTTTACTGAGCACCTACCAGGCAGCAGGCACTCTGCTAGGTGTCAGAAGTATGAAGATAAAGCCAAAGCCTCTGCCCTCAAGTGGTTCACAGAATCACATCAGCCCAGTCATCACCTCCGCAGATATGTGCCTTCCTCCCTGTAAATGCCTCGTAGATATTCATCGCATGAATGGCTGAAATAGGATTGAACCAGTGGGAAAGACAAAGAAGTCATCAGGTATCACAGATCCTTTTCTCTAGCCTGGGGTTGATGTATGCCTTTCCCGAGGCAGGAAGATGGCTGATGGAGATCTATGTCCAATTGAAGATGCCACTTATAATTAGGTTTGATTCCCTGAAGTGCTGTTTTTGGAGAAAGTTGTCCAGTATTTGAGGAAGGCCAAGTTTAACAAGTTAGACCTGAAACTTCACCAACCCTCCAAGTCAAGTTCCCCGGCCAAGCGTTTCTATTTAATTGGATGTTGTCACCAGTCATCTGCTCCAAGAATGCAGAACACTACTTTCAAAGCAGATACCTTTTTTGGAGCTGCACAGTGCAAATCTTGATGAGTGAAGTCAAAACAGCGCCTGGCAGTGTGACTGACAACCTCACATCAGTCAACTCAGAAAGAACTGGAAGGCTTCCACCTCCCTGCCCGCCTCTGCCACAAAGTGCCTCACACACCATGTGCATCTGGCTGGCCATCCACTAGGCAGACGTCGCAGCGTGTGGTCTGAGTGAATCCCAGCCTTCTCCTTTCTGTGCCTGCAAAGCTGTCCCCAATTCCCTTGAAGCTCCCTGGACGACGCCCACACAAAGGCCTTTCCACCCGCCGGAGCTTCTTCCTGTTGCTGTGCCTTGCTTTTTTCTTCACAGCTCGATAAACCCTTCTCATCTCATATTTATCAAATGCAATCACAAAGGGACCACTTAATTAACAGGCTGCCATTGTGTGGAAGATGATTTGGAAGCGTATAGCCATTTAAGAAACCTCACACTGTTCCAGACGACAAAAACAGTAGGATGCACCATCTGGGAGGAAGCTTCCGCTGAAACAGACGCCAGTGTTTCCATGATTAAGAACCTAATATTATAACATCATAGTATGCTGTGCCATTTGGTTAGCAGAGGCAGCCTTGCGAGTGAGTGTTCTCAGGTCTCGCCTGCTTAGATGCAGCCAAATCATTCAGTATCAAAATATTTGCTCTGGCAAGGGGCCCTGGTTTATACTGCTCTTGTATCTATTCCCCCATCAAGCCTATGCGGGGTGGACACACTGAAAGAGCTTAATTAAAACTTGCCAAGGAATTTGTTGGCTCTGACTACAGGTAGGGTGAGGGTGTGGGTACTATGGCTTGTGAAGGCAACTGCAGGTGAATTCACAGTTCCAAGGGGGATGAAAAAATTAATATGATGTAAATATTGCCTGCAAGAACTGAAAAAAGCTTACCTGATCCCCCTAAAATATAACTGCTACTCTCTCTATTTATACACACACACACACACACACACACATACACAAACACAGCTACTCCTTATGGAAAATTTAGAAAACATAGTCAAGCAAAAATTTAAAAATAAAAATTACCCATAATCCTCAGAGAGAGCAATCTTTTTGTATATTTCCTTCCAATCTCTCCCCGCCCCCTTGCGTTTTCTGCATTATATTCTGTGTAGAGCAGTTCCTACGTTACTTCTTAGGCCATTTTTAGTCTCATGTGTACATGGCTCGTGACTTCTTGCCCCCTGGTAAAAGTCTCTTTACCTCCTTTCTGGCTATCCAAATCCTACTCTGCACTAACTTCCGGCCCTACCTTCTAATCTCATCCACATTAGAAAGAATATGCGATTATAGAGACTTTCATTTGGTCCACTGAACAAGCTGTGGACATGGGCAAACCACTTACCTTCTCTGAGCCTCAGGTGTCTCCTTACGATAATGGAGATGAGAACCTTGCAGAGTTATGGTCACAGTTAAATGAGGTGAGGTGAGTAAAGAGCAATGTCAGTAGATGAAGAATCTGTTTCTTCCTTGGTTCTCTGTGTACCCAGAGCACCTGGAGTGTTCTGCTCCCAATTTTGCCCATTCTAGATACTTCAACACCTTCTGTTGTTTCTAGGATACAATCCCCAGTTGGTATGGTGGTCTAAAAAACTGCTGATCAGCTTTATTTTGAACCAAGCTTCCCCTCATTCTCCATGTCAGTCATCTGACTTTCCCCCAGAGCAGGGTTTGCATGCACTGGTCCCTCTACCTGGATCAATCTTCCCTCCCATCTCTACCTTGTTATCTACTTCTCATCTTTCACAGCCAGGCTCACTTGTCACATTGTTAATGATTCCTGCCCAGGCTGTCCAGAGTAGAGCAATCCTCTGCTGCCTTCTCATAGTGCCACGTACCTATGCCTGGGTCTTTTTTATTTATTTCTTTGGGTTTAAAAAAAAAAAAATTAGCATTTTCCCTCCCAGAATTAGTCTTCATGAGAGTGAGCAACATGTCTGCTTTTGTTCTCCAGTGGATTTCTAGTGCCCATCACAGAACCTGACATACAGTTGCTTCATGCATATCGTTGAAGAATTAAACAATTCTGTTTTCCGGTTGCTGACACCAATGAATGGCAGCCTGTTAAGGACCAGGGATGTGTCTTCTGTTCCCATGGGGCTCAAAGAGGGCCACTTCATCCCACCCCAGGCCCTAGAAATGATGCTGCATTAGCCTTAGTCTCATGGGCATCTCCCTAACCTTTCAAGAGGGTCTATAACAGAGCCTGGATGAGGTTCTGTGCCATGCATGGCACTTCCCAGACTGTTCCTCTTTCTCTCTCTCTCCTTTTCCTTTGAACAGAAAATCTATCAACCAGGCCCACGTTAACCACCTCCTCCACCATGAAGCCTTCCTTGGTGTTCCTTTCTTACTCGCATGGCGTCCGTCCTGTCCTCTGGTACAAACAGAACTGATTTCACTCTGTTTCTTGTGGTGTGCTGAGTTGTTAGCTGGTCTGCCCTCTGGCTAAGCCCCGAGTCCTTAACTTGTTCCCCTTCCAGACCTGGCTCTCATGTCCTGTTCCTCACCTGTTCCCCACCGTTCTTCATTCCTCCTTTGCCCTCACTGTTGCAGGTGTACATAATGTTCTTCAGTCCTTCAAACCTACCATAATCTCACACTTCTGGGCTTAGGCATGAGCTGTTCTTATATTGCAATGCTCTTCCCTCCCCCTCTCCATATGCCCAATTTCTAATTATCCTCCCACCTTGGTACCAAGGCTGCTTCCATCAGGAAGCCTTCCTTGATTGCCTGGGTTAGGTGGCTGCTCCCTCTCCATACTGTGTCCCTTGAGCACTTCTCACTCCTCCTTTCCCCATTTTCCCTACAGAGCACATGCTCCATGAAGGCACACAGACCAGTCAGGTTTACTTTGCTTACCCAGTACTTAGTAGGTGCTTAATAACTACCTGGTGGATGAATGCATTAAATCTGCCTCAAGTCACCTTTGTAACCTTCATTCTGCCCCCTTGCCACTATTCTCTGCCCAGAGTAGGACTGAGAGATGTTTGGGGGCGGGGGGAGGGGGATGGAACTGAGGTCTCCCCAGTAAACACTTCTGGAGCCCTTTCCATTGCCAGCAGGGACCATTCTCATCCCTCTCTGTGTCACCAGCACAGGCCTGGGCACGGAGCAGGGGTTCTACATTGTCAAATTACAATTGTATTTCATATATTGAGACACTTGGTCATACCAGCTGTATCACCTCTAGCAAGTCCCTTTCCCTCTCCAGCCTTAGATCTGCAAAGCGGGATTTTGAGAGTTAAGTGAGTTAAGATCCACAGCGAGTTAGGACATAGAGCAGAGCACCCAGTGTGAGCCACCCGCCACTTTGCTACCTGCCACGCAGAGCTCTTCATCCTGACTAGGGCTGGCTCTGACTCTGAGCGGTGGCACCCGGGCCTGGCGGTCGGGCGGAGCCTTGGGAGCTGGCGCGGCCCTCGGGAACTCCTGGGCTCCCCTCCCCTCCAACCCCGTGCTCACGGTCTGGCCGTTTTGCTTTCGAGACACACCTGGCCGCTGCCTGGCGCCCCGGGCGCCGCCGCCACTGGCCGCCACCCCCGCCCTGCGCAGCCCCCGCTCCTGGAAGTTTCCGCGGCCGGCAGTGAGTCACCGCCCTTTTTTTAGCAGCCGCGTTGGATGTGCAGCGTCACACCGCGGCTCCCGAGAGCCTGGGGCCCTGCCGCCGGCGACGTCAATGCAGAAGAGCCCAGCGCTCACCCAGAGCTAGGCCGGTGCAGGGGTGGCGACCCTGGCCCCGCGCCCCTTGGTCCCAGCGCCGCCGCCAGACTCCCCAGGCCTTCAGAGCTCCCTGGCTGCCCGGGAGCTTTCCGGGGTCGCTTACCCCTGGGGGGGGTGGCGCCCTGGCGCGATCGGTCTGTGTGACTCTGGGGCCTTGGAACTGGGGAAAGGTGGGCTGCGGTGAAGAGGGAAAACAAAACAAAACAAAACAAAACAAAACAGGAGGCAGCCATCCGTGCCTCTGTCCATTATCAGTCCATCCACTCACCTGCCCAACTAGCAGCCCATCCATCCAGGCATTCGTTCACACCCTAAGTCATTTAAGACCCTTCTTCCCATCCATCCATCCATCCACCCACCCATCCATCCATCCATCCATCCAACCATCCAACCATCCACCCATCCATCCATCCACCCATCCATCCACCCATCCATCCAAACATCCAACCATCCATCCATCCACCCATCCATCCATCCAACCATCCATCCACCCATCCATCCATCCAACCATCCATCCATCCATCCATCCATCCACCCATCGCACCACATCGTGCATCCAGCGGTGTGCTCCTCACAGCTAAGTCACTTACGACCCTCTCTTCCTCCCATCCATCCATCCAACCATCCACTCACCCATACCATCATTCATCTACCTTTCTGCTCCTCCAATCAACAACCTGCTTTCCCATCCAGCCAGTTGATATACTGAGTCACTTCAGGTCCTCTCTCCCCACATCCACCCATCAGTAATACACTCATTTATTTACCTCCCACCTGACTATTTGTCTCTGCCCGTCCACCTATTCATCTACATACTCATTTGTCCAAATTAGCATCCGCTCTGCTAGGTGCTGACAATACCAAGATCATTAGGGCGGTATCTCCACTCCTGTGGAACTCAGAACCAGCATGGTTTAATATATCCTAGGAAAAAGTCTTTGCCCTTATTCCTCTCCAAATTAAAGAACTATATGTAATACAGTGCTATTACAGTGGGATAATAATAGTAATAGTAATAATAGTGATGATACTAGCAGCTGCTAACATTAACTGAGCACGATTTGCCAAGTAGTGTTCTAAGCTTTGCACATGCAATATCTTACTGGATCCTCACTCACATTAACCTGGGAGGCAGGTACTATTAAGACACCCAATTTTCAGATAAGAGAAACCAAGACTCACAGAAATTAAGAAACTCCTGCCCCACAGCTATTAAATGGCCACACGGACGAGACACCAGACTCTGACTTTGAAACCAGGGCTTCTAGTTGCTTTACTGGTGTTTGTTACCCAAGAGAGGCAACACATTAAAAGGATTTAAGTCGGATCAACTATACCACCTCTCTAAGCCTGTTTTCTGTAAAAGGAGGGACAGAGACAATGCATACTCAGAGATAATGTATATACTCAGCCTAGCATCCATTTGCAAGGACTAATGTGACTGACTGATGGACTTATTGCTGACCAATATTAGGGTGCAGAGGAAATGAGACATAGCTATTGCTATCATCCATGTTCATTACAGAGCAATTAAGAGTAAGAAAAACATCCTCTTGTGATTCTATTATCTAGAAATAACAGCTGCTAACATTTGGTTTATGTTCTTTAAAATGTTTACTACCCATGTTTATGGATTATACACATTTGAAAGAATATAGTATGCTATGGACATCTTTCCACAAGCTCTTCACTGCTATTCTTGCCTCCAGTTGCTGTCCACAGAGTGTTCTCTTGAAAACACAAATATTAATTTTCTTGAAAATCATAAAGTTCCCCTCAACCCCCACCACCACTATTACCAGGATAAGATCCATGTTCCTTAATGCGACTATTAGGCCCCTCGCGATCTATCTTTCTTCGCTTACCTTCCAGCCTCATCTCTGCCATCCTCCTCTTGTTCTCTTTGCCTTTAACACATGGAACAACTACCAATTCCCAGTGAACCTCTAAAGTGGTAATAATCCAGATTAGAAGTGATGGTGGCTCAAACCAAGGTACCAGTAGTAGGGGTGGAGAGAAGTGAATTTAGGTGGGAGATAGGATTGACTTATTAATCGGATGTAAGGATGAGAGAAAAGAAAAAGTCAAGGACAATGCCACATTTCTGGCTGGCCCTGTGGGGCAGATGATGGTTTATCAGCAAGACAGAGGCATCTTGGTATGCAAGAGGTTTGGACATGGTGAGTTTGAGGGGTGTGATGGCCAGAATAATGGCTACCCAAAGATATCCACATCCTAACTTCCAGAACCTATGATTATGTTACATTATGTGGCAAAGAGACTTTGCAGATGTGAGTAATTTAAGAATTTGGAGATGGGGAGATTACTCTGGATTATCTGGGTAGACCAATGCAGCAATCACAAGGGTCCTCAAAAAAGGGAGGTAGGAGGGTCAGAATCAGAGTAGGAGATGTAACCACAGAAGCAGAAGTTGGAGTGGTGACGGGCCATGAGCCAAGGAATGCAGGCAGCTTTCAAAGCTGAAATGGACAAGAAAATGGATTCTCTCATGAAGCCTCCAAAAGGGACATCTGATGCCATCCTGCTGCCATCTTGATTTTAGCCCACTGAGATTGATTTTGGATAATAAGCTTGTGGTGTTTTAAACTATTATGTTTGTGGAAATAGCAAACTAATGCAAGAGGCTGGGGGATATCCAGGTGGGGATGTGCAGGAGAGAACATCCAGGACGCAGACATGGACTGGATAGAGACTCACTGGTGCGGGGGCTGGATGATCCCATTGGATGTCCTAGCCAGGGAGTGTGGAGTGGGAGAGAACAGCCTGGAGAGGGCCCAATACAGAAGAAAACTTTGAAGGAAAATGAGAAGGTGGACCTGGAGAAATAGGAGGAAATCTAGTGATGGAAAATCCAAGGGTAGAGTTTCAAGAAGGAAGCTATCTCTGTCAACCCCTACAGAGTGATCCATAAGGTGACAGAAAGTGCCTGTTGGATTTGATGGTCAACAGTGTATATAGTCTTGATGAGAGCAGTTTCAGAGGCTGAGCAGGACTGAACCAGCCTGTTTGCAGGGAGAAATAAGTGAGGAGCTGGAAACACATGGAAGACTACTTTCTTAGATCATTGGCTTTGATGGGGAAAGAGATAAGACAGTAGTCAGAAAAGGATGGGGGATTAAGGGAGGACTTTTTTTTTAACGAGAGAGAGAGACATGAATAAGGTTAGTTGTTTCTGGGAAGGACTCAGCTGGGAGGCTGGAGGATGATCAAAGTCTGGATGGAGGGGGAGTTTAGGATGAGATCAGGTCTCTTAGGAGGCATGTGTTGGTGGTGGGATTCAGAGGGCCAGTGGGGATCAGCCTTGGATTGGAGGAGGAGGATCTTTCTACCTCGCGTAATGGGAAGAAGGCAGAGACAGGTGTGTAAGTAGGAATGAATCTACAAAGTAGGAACTTTGAATCTACTGGTTAAAGTGTTCAGACATTTTAGGACAATTCCTTTCTGACTTGCTGTAGTAAATTGCCACTGAAATTTCACTACTTGGATCAAGAAAATAGAATTTAGAGAGAACAAAGAGATCAGGCTAGTGGTCAGTGGATCAGCATAGAAACCAGAGCCAGAGTTGCACAAAATTTTTTTATCTTAAGAATCATAACAACATAAAATATAGGAATTGCCATACTGGGACAGACCCATGGTCCACGTAGGCTGATACTCTGCTGCCAACAGAGGTCCCATGGGATGGGCACCCAGAGGGCACAGTCATGTTGTACCCACCCTTGATCTTGGGTAAGAGACAGAGAAACCATTTCCTCCTGACGTCAACCATAAAGGTTAGGTATATCCCAGCACCCATTTATGGCTCTGTCGTACATAAATATATCCAAATCCTCTCCAACTGCCTGCCCCATCCCCCTTGGGGTTATGTGTTTCATTAGTTTATTTCCCACTGTGTGACACAGAATTTTAAAATCTCTATTTCCATGTTACTTTGTCTGAGGTTCAAAGAGGGACCATTTATCCCACTGGGCATCAAATGCAATAATGCAAATAGAATACATTTAGTGCTGTGTAAACCCTGACACATCATAAGCGATTCATAAAGTCTAGTGATGATAATGATGAGGAGGATGATAAAGATGATGGTTCAATCCTCAATAACCCTTTCTGTTATGCATTATCTTTCCCATTTTACAGAAAGACAAAGTAAGGAAGGCTCAGGTTGCATCCCTCTGATAAAGGAGAGCAGAGGAGAAAAAAGTTAGAGGTCAAAGAGCAGTTCACTGAAAAGTTGAAACTTGGGGTGTGGGCTAGAAGCTTAAGAAGCAACAGCTTGGAAACACCCTCTGCCCACCTCTAATAACACACCCACCCGCCCCAGCCCCTGGGCCGCACCTGCTGGCAGCTTGCTGGGCCATCTATGCAGAGTCTGAACCCAACTCAGCCGAGCCCTGGGGCCAACCAGCCCAACGAGGATTCTTCAGGTTCAGAGCACGAAAGGATCCATTTTATTTATTCTACCCTCGTGATGGAAATGGCCCAAAAAATGTCCTTGTGCTTACTAAGCTATTTCCTAGCCAAAGCCAGCCAGAGAATGTTAATTATCTCATCCTTTTTTCTCCTCCGTGATGAATTATTGACTTCCAGTGCACGCTATCTTTAATTGCGAGGTATTCCAGAACGAGCAGGTTATCAAAAATGTGCAAGGGGGAGAGCTTTGGTTGGGCACGGGGAAGCTGAGGTGGGAAAATTTATCCTTATTTATTTACATGGTAATGGGGATGAGATTTTGCCAGCTTGCTAATGGGTTCTTAAAGAGAAACAGGCTTCCCGTGGCCTAGTTAGAACGATTGGTTGCCCTGCTGCCACATAAAACACCAAATCAAGAAGGCAGTGGCTCCCTTTTTCTAGATTATTTTTCTGTTTGGGGAAAGATCTGCATTATTTGCATGGGTCGAGGGATTCGCAATTTATAGGGAGAGGGATGGCCGCAGCTGCTGTCTGGTTTAAAGAGACCAGCCCCTAACTCTGCCACCGACCATTTATTTGGCCTCAGATGGTGCATTTAATTGCCCCTCAGTGTCAGTTTTTCTATCAGTCACATGGGGATGGTTATGCTCTGCCCTAAATCAACTCAGCAAGTTTATTGTAAAGACAAGATAAAAAAGTCAGTTTTAAGAGCGCTTAACGATTGTGAGTATTTTGTATCTCTGAGGAGCGCACGTGATTTTCCGGAAAGCAAGAGACAGGTCCTAATCACATTTAAAAATAAACCTTAGCATTTTCTAAGTGCTTGTCCAATTACTCCAAATAACGTTCATTCCAGAGGCTGCTGGTGGGGTGAGTCACGTGGTGAATGTATTAGATAGTGGAGCAGCCAGACACGGGCTGCAGCATCTCATTCCAACATTGAGGAGGAAGCAGCCAGGTCCACAGATAACCCTGAATCTCTCTCTGCGGCCTTTGGAGTTTCTTTGCCAGAAATGCCGGGAAACCTCTCTGGGTGCTTCCTCCTTCATCTTCTTTACCCTTTTGCTGTTCTCATTTATGCAATAGATGTTTGTTGAGTGTCTCCCACGTGCCAGGCGCCGGGCTGGGCACTGGGTACAGACATCATCTGGGAGGAGGGATGAAAGTTAAACTAACACAGAAATAAATACGCAGTTATGAAGGAAGGGAAGACTGGGGCTTTGAGAGAGAGGGTACCGGGGGAAGGAGTCATTTTACATTAGAGGATCAGGGAAGGCCTGTCTGGGGTTGCTAAATTGGAACTGAGGCCCAGAAGACGTACTGCTCAGATAGAGTACAGTAGATGTACAGGTAGGGAGCATTCTAGTCAGCGGGAACAGCACGTATGAAGGCACTGAGCAAGGAAGAGCTTGGTGTGTTTCAGAACTGAAAGGGGTGGGGTGTGTGTGAGTGTGCACACACGTGTGCATGGAAGGATCATGAAGACAGAGTGGAGGTTGAGAGCAGGTGAAGTGGAAGAGGCCAGGTAGGCCTGGGTTTGAACCTTGTCTTTGCTCCCTGTTAGCTTGACAATCCTGGGCAAGTCACAGCACCTCTCTGATCTTCAGTTCTGTCCTTTGTAAAAAAGTATAGATGGAAGGTAGCTCATGAGTCAAACTGAGGTTCAAAGTTCACCACAGTAAAACAAAACAAAATAAAGTTCACCGTAATCACCCCTGAGTCCTTCTTAATCTGGCCCATGTTACCTCTTGGAACTTCTCTGTGATTAATCTTTCCCTCCCTCCCTTAGCTCCAGCCAACTGGCCTCTTTGCTGTTTCTCATACACACAAGACATATTCTACCTCAGGGCCTTTGCACTTGTTTTCTCTGTTGGCAATGCTTTTCACCTGTAAGTCTTACTGCTCACTTCCTTCAGTCTTTATTCAAATATTGTGTACTCAGCGTGGCCTTTCTGACTACTTTATTGAAGATTATTACCTCCATTCTATTCCAAGCATTCCAAGGCATCCATCCCTGCTCCTGGCTTGCCTGCTTGCTTTCTTTTTCCTTCTTTCTTCTTTCTTTCTTTCTTTCTTTCTTTCTTTCTTTCTTTCTTTCTTTCATGTTTATTTGTTTTTGAGAGAGAGAAAGACAGAGTGCGAGTGGTGGGGTCGGGGGGCAGAGAGAGAGGGAGACACAGAATGTGAAGCAGGCTCCAGGCTCTGAGCTGTCAGCACAGAGCCTGATATGGGGCTTGAACTCACAAACTGAAATCATGACCCGAGCCAAAGTCGGACGCTTAATTGACTGAGCCACCCAGGCACCCCATTTTTTTTTCTCCATAGTACTTAGCACCATCCAGCCCACTAAATCTGTATTTTGCACATTATCTGCCTTCCCCACTAGAATGGGGTCTCCATGAAGGCATGCGGTTTGTCTATTTTGTTCATTGCAGTATCCCTAGCATCTAAGGAGAGTGCCTGGCATATATTAGGTGCTCAATTAATAATGTTGAATGTTTGCAAAGATATTTAATAAGGTAAGTAGAACAATGCTTCCCACTTGTAGAACAGTTACATCCATTTTAGCTTTTTTTTCTTCTCAGTTAGAAAGCTCTGTGCCCTTGGGACCCCTAGAGCCTGGGCTCTTTGATTCCATTTGAGTAAATTCCAGCTTTCCCTACTCTGTGCCTGTACTGAACACCCCTTTCCTCAAGGTCTTGTGAAAAGTCCCATCTCTTCCACATATTCTTCCCTAACTTACTTCCCCAGGCTGCAGAGATCTCGCCCTCCCCAGACCACTTCTAAAACTTTCTTTTTTTATTTTTATATTTTTTAATGTTTATTTATTTTTGAGAGAGAGAAACACAGAGTGAGTGCGAATGGGGGAGGGACAGAAACAGAGAGCAAGACACAGAATCCAAAGCAGGCTCCAGGCTCTGAGCTGCCAGCACAGAGCCTGACACAGGACTCAAACCCATGAACTGCGAGATCATGACCTAAACTGCAGTTGGATGCTCAACTGACTGTGCCACCCAGGTGTCCCTAGCACTTTCAGTGATGTTTCTCATATGGGCCTTATTATTGAATACTCTGGGGTATCTCCTGCTCTTTCATTTAACGTTGTGATGTCTATGTTTTCTAACCAAAGCTTAGAACTGTGGATTCATAGAATTTTAGAGTGGAGAGGGATGTTAGTGATACTCTTCTTCAGTGTTATATGGCAGGGCACTTTCTGCAAGCTTCTGGAGCTTATGTTCAATTTATTTAAATTCTCTTATCTGTTTATTTGGCAAATGTTTATTGAATGCTGTTGTGTGCCAATTCATGGGTTGAGTACTGTGTTATGACAGTGATCCTGTCATAGTTGGAACTCTCAATTGCTGAAATGATGGTGCTTTGCACACAGTAGATGCTGAATAAATTTTTGTTGAAGAAATGAATGAATTGAGCGTTCGTAGCCAATTTGAAGATGACTACGGCAAATCGTCTTAAAAATAATAAGATTGCCTTTATAAACTATGTGATGTCAGTGTTTTGGGCATAGTAAATACTAATCCATGAAGATTTGGGATGGATAGAAGGAGGTGTGGGAGGTGCTTGAGGGAAATGCAGTGGTCTTGAGTTAGGATTCCCAAGAGGCCCAGAAGAAGGGGTTGAATTAACCTCCCTATGGGACACCTATCAAAGTTTGGAGGAAGGGGGAAATGGGGTGGGTGGTGGTTTCTGTTGGTTTAGAGGTGAATTAGCTCTCAGTGTCAAGAAGCTGAAGGATGAGACACTCTGGTATCTAAGATCTACTTAGGAAAACCCTGAGATCCACTAGGGGGTTCTACTCTTCCTACTGGAGACCCCTTCTCTAGAGGACAGAATTCTCTTACTGTCTTGCAAGTGATTGCTTATGGGAAACATTTTCATGCTTGGCAACAGCACATACTGTCAAATTCATTTATTTTGCTTCCAGTTTGCTCCCCAAGGGGGACATTGTACTGCCAAATGGCTCTGCCTATGTGCCAGGCTCCAGTGGCTTCCAGCACCTGGGGGTCTGATTTCCAGCGATGCTACACTCCATCACTCAGCCTGAGAACATCTTAATTTAGCACAAAGGGTGACTTCCAGGCTGAAAGCTGCTAAGGACAAAGAGTTGTCAGAGGTGGTCAATGCCAGTTGCAAATGTGGTCAGTCTCTGGATCTTGGTTCCTCAGACACTGTTACCCATTTGGAGATGTTCCTCGTTCCAATGCCATGTCATCATCATTTTCACCACCACCACCACCATCATCATCAATTACCATTACAGATTAAGCTGCATCAGATAGGTTTGTAATTACCCCTTAACAGGGGCAATTTTCTGGGTGGAGAAGTCCTGATCAACAAAATATTGGTCCTGCAACAACCTCTGTAAGATTTTTCAACAGAGAAAATGTTTCTCTTCTACCAAAATCAAACCAAGAATCACAATTCCGAGAAGAATACTACAAAACTCTCAGGTGCAAAAGGAAATAAAAAGGGGGAGAAAACTCGGGAAAGGTGAAGATTTAGCAAAAGATCCTGGGTTATGAATCAGAAGACCTGGACTCTAGTCCAGGGAATTTTGTTTTAATTTGGGGATTCCACTGGAAGTGTCAGTAACTCAGCCTCTTTGGGCTAAAGTCAATGTTTCTATCAACTGGGATCGATAATGCTTGTCCTATTCTACCTCAGAAAAATGTGATGGGAATTGAGTAAGTTAGTGGATGAGCAAACTTTAGGAAGAATATATAAAAGGGAGTAGTGTGAGAAGTGTGTTGCTGTTATATTCAAGATGTTATATTGAAGTGAGGCTAAGGATGTTAACATTAAGGGTTCTTGGTTATATTTTTTAAAAAAAAATTTAATGTTTATTTTTGAGAGAGAGAATCTCAGTGAGGGAAGGGCAGAGAGAGAGGAAGAGAGAGAATCCCAAGCAGTCTCTGCACTATCAGCACGGAGCCCGACGCGGGACTTGAACTCACAAACTGTGAGATCATGACCTGAGCTGAAACCAAGACTCAGACACTTAACTGGCTGAGCCACCCAGATGCCCCAGGATTCTTGGTTATAAATGAGAGAAACTCAACTTGCAATGGATTAAGCAAGAAGAGGGACTTGATTGGTATACATAATTGAAAATTCCAAGGTTGAATCTTGCTTCAGGCGCAGCTGGATTCAATACAAAAGATGGATGGTATGAGAATCCTGACTCTTGACCTGGCAACCCTCTTCTAAGAGTGGTGCCTCCATTCTTAGGCTTTGAGTGATGGCAAGGGAGATGGAGCAAGTACAGCCTCTCAAGTTCAAGCCTGATGGGAAAGTGTGAACGCCTCCTTCTTCTTGGCCTTGCAAGCGAAATCTCTCAATGAACTTTCACTGAACCCGATTAATTTGATGTGAGTCACATGTCTATCCTGAACAAATTACTGTGACCAAGGAATGGAGCTGGCTTAGACCTAGGTGTCAGGACCCAAGTTCTACCCCTGGAGTAGAAAGTAGGGGGCCCCATATATATATCACTATATGAAAAACCAAGGGACATGTAGTGATGTGGTGACGAAGTGTCAGAACACAGCAAATATCCACCAAAAAGACTAACCAGTGAGAAACTCTTGAGTGGAAAAAGAAATCTAAATTAGCCATTACCAGCAGCAAACAGCAATCTGTTTAAACTAGAATCTCTTTATTAGCCTACTGTTCCTCACAGGTATGTGCTTACATCTCACAGATACAGGTTGTGCATGGCACATCTTACATTTTCTAGAAAGGACTCAAGTTCACCAATCATTTTTTTCAAATGATAGGAGTGATTAAGGCTGGAACAAATATCTTCAAGCTCTCTCCCTCGCTCTAATTCAAAGTGCTTGTTTGGTGATTAACCAAGCAGTGGTTTACATTTTCATTTGTACTGTTATTTTAACTCATATAATTTTTTAAGAAACCTTTTAGTGGGTTCATAGTTTGTCTTCCCATCCAGATAGTGATTTCCTTGAAGGCAGAGATTATATTTCATGCTTCTTTACCTAACGCTGTATGCTCAAAAAGTATTTGTTGATTTTCTTTAAATTAAATATTCTAATCATATATTCTTCATCAGAGCTATAAATTCTAATAAACAAAAATGCCACGTAAAGGAAATGTAAATATCACTAAGATTTTAGGCAAATAAATTCATTTTCACATTAAAAGCATAACTATTGAAGCTTACTTGTTGACTGCAGAATGGGATTGCAACTATTCAAATACCTTTGATAAGATGGCAAAATTATGATGTAAGTGCTACTTATTTTTCCAGGTCCATGGAAGCCAAAACTAATCAGTCACGCCACTCTTTTTCCATAAATCTGGATGTAGTTTTAGAATTTGTCTCAATATAGCACTTTAGGAGGGCATTACTAACTGATTAAGGTGTTGGCCCAAGAATGGACCCCATTTATCATCCTGCGATTTAATGCCTTGGGTGGTTGCCCTCTTTGACCAAATTGATAGCTTTAGGCAGTGCACCTGTGGAGCTAGACAGAATGAAAGGGACATTTTCTCAGTTAGCCAGAGCAGTCAATTCAACTCAGCAACTTGGGGTGACAGAAGATAGAGGCAAATCACCCCCCTCAGTTTACATTAAACTATATATTCTTTATTGCCATCTAATCATAAGTGCTAAGACCAAGTATCTAGTAGTTGTTAGTGGAACAAATTCTCTTTGCTATTTAAGAGTCAGATAAGATGGATTCATTTATATGAACTTATTTTAGAAAACTCACCCACTCATTGACAAATCTGAACTAGAAACTACCATGTGCCACATTATCCAGGGAAAACACCTTTTGGAGGGAATCAGGGGAGCTTCTACAGAAGAGATGACATTTCAACTGGTCTTTGCAAGGTATGTAAAACTTTTTTAGGGAAACCGAGTATGTGTGTAGGGAAGGAGGCATAAGACTGTTGGGTTAGAAGGGATGGCAAATTTTTTTTTTGTAATATTTGTCAAGGAAATACATGACAAATAAAGGACAGGTTGTGACTAAGGAATAATGAGTCATCCACTGTGGCTATAATGTCCGCATTATGTATGTACATGAGTAGCATGTGTCAGGAGGTCAAGGTGAAAGAATAGAGTGAAATAATATTCTGAAGATCTTTGAATATCATATTAAGGAGTTTGGATTTATCCTATGAACAACGGGAGCCAACTGTATTATTAGGTAAGAGAAAGGATACCTGGAAATGAATAGATTGCTTTGGCTGCAGAGCAGAGTATGGCCAGGAGAGGTTGCAAGACCAGAAGATAGGGAGATGGGCAGGAGGAAGCCACTATACCTGTCTAGATAAGCAATGATGAGAATATGAACTAGAACAGTGATAATGGGATGGGGAGGAGGGAACAGAATAAAAAATATATATATCGAGTTTATGTGACACCAAAGGACAGAGTGGGAATCGATGAAATCTTTGAGACTTCTGGCCATCAAGATAAAATTGAAAGAGAGGCAAGTGACTACAGTTGTCAGATTTAGTAAGGAAAAATATAGGGCACCCATTTAACTTTGCATTTCAGATAAACAAGTTTTTTAGGATATATAAATGTCCCAAATATTAGATTTAACTGGGATTTTGTATTTTATCTGTCAACCCTAAAAGTTGATCCAAAGACTGGCCAGATATCATTGACTTTGACAGTCAGGAAGCCATTGATGTGCTCTTCACAGGCAGTTTCACCACAGCAGTGTGAGCAGAATCTGGAAGTCGGTGGGCGGCTGAGTGATCTGGTGACAAGGAAACAAAGATGGTGAGGAAGGGAAATTACTGAGGGAGTCAATTCTGTTCAGGATTTTGGTGTCAAAGGAAGGTGAGAAATAGAAAAGTAGCCTGAGAAGAGGAAAAGATCAGGGAAGAGTCTTCGTCTTGTTTTAGAAAAAAGAGGGAGACTTGTATGTTTGTAGGCTGACAGGGAAAAAAAAATGCAGAGAGGGAAAAGAAGGAAAAGAAGCCAAGAAACAAGAAAAAGGAGATTATCCCTGCAGTGAGATTCTGGAGGAGGATTAAGAGAATAGTGGAGAGGTCAGCCTTGGACAAGAAATAGAATAGCTTTTCCATAGAGCTGAGAGGCAAGGAGAAAGGATTAACCATGCTATAACTAATCTGGAAATGTAGGAGAGAAGGTGAAGGAGTTCATGCATGATAGCCTTTTTTTCTTTGTGATCTAGGAAGGTCCATCATTTGATGAAAGCTGATGGCAGGGTTTCTGCAAGAGCAGGATTTGAATCTAAGGAAAATGATAAAAGGAAATGTCTTGAGAGCTAGAAAGCAGAGGGCTTAAAAACATGGGTCGGAAAAATCAGCACCTACTGCCTGAGGCCAAAAAATACTGGTGTGGATAGACAAGAACATGTGGTGGAAAAAAAGGTATAGAGTTTGGAGGTTGAGGGGCCTGGGTATGGGCTCTGGTTCTATCTATCTGGATTCAGTAGCTTTTCCTAGGTCATGCTGTGTAACATACAGCCCCCAGGTCTCAGTGGCTTCCAAAAGCATTTCTTTTCCTTCCTTCCTTCCTTCCTTCCTTCCTTCCTTCCTTCCTTCCTTCCTTTCTTTTCTTTCATGTTACATGGTAGTGGCTGCAGGTCAGTTGCTATAGCTCTTCTGCAGAAAGTGGTAGGGTTCAAGTCCATTTCTTATTCTAGGACTCAGGCTAGCAGGTAAGGAACCATTGGGGCATGACTCCTCAGAGCAGAGGACACAGGAGCAAGAAACCAAACTGAACCAAGCAATCACATTTAAATTTTTTTCTTGGACGACTTATGCCATATTTGCTGATGTTCCACTGGCCAAAGCAAGTCAAATGGCCAAACTCAACATCTATGGTGTATGGAAAGACACTTCACTATGGGGAGAGGTAAGTGAATATTTACAAATAATAATATAATCTACTATATAATCTGAAGATTTCATAATTCTGGGCAAGTTACTTCAGCTTCCTGGGCTTCAGTTTCCCCACGTGTAATATGGTGACACTAGCATCATAGTTTTCTAAGTCACATTAGTTTTCTAAGATATGGGGAGGATTAAATAAGATGAACATGTGTATAAAACCTACTATGGTTCCTAGTACATAACAGATACTATATATTCATGAGATTGCCTTGCCTTGGCATTGCAATTACATAGCTCCACAATCATAGGAAATAAATTAAATGTTCTACTCTACGTTTTCCATCTTTCAAATGACTGGATGGCCTGTAGGATCTTTGTTGGCTCTAAAATCTTCTATTTTAAAAAATCTTGTACTAAATAATCAAACAAGGGGCACCTGGGTAGCTCAGTTGGTTGAGTGTCCGACTTCCGCTCAGGTCATGATCTGACCAGTTTGTGAGTTCAAGCCCCGCATCTGGCTCTGTGCTGACAGCTCAGAGCCTGGAGCCTGCTTCTGATTCTGTGTCTCCCTTTCTCTCTCTCTGCCCCTCCCCCGCTCATGCTCTGTCTCTAAGAAGTAATAAATAAAGGTTTAAAAAAAAAAAAAAGACTTTCTTTTAAAAAAAATAAAAGAAAGAAACTAAATAATCAAACAATCCCTTACCCCCAAAGAACCCCCTGGCTTACGAAGAAACTATGAGTTCATTGGTGTTTTCATTTGGTTTATATCTCCTTGGCCCAGCCAACTACCAAGGTCAGAGAGAAGACTTGTTCACATAAACCTAAGAAATCTATGGGAACCAAGTACATGGTAGATCATCTCATCATCCATTAGCAACACTGTTTAAGCTTCCAGGAAGGCTTCACAGAGAAAGGTCAAGATATTCTCACTTCACCTGGAGGAGTTTATCCACCTTGAATAATAAGCTTTGTTGGTGAGATGTGAAATCTGACAACAAGTGAGGAAATAGTTGAAGAGGAGGAATTGAAAATGCCCAGAGTCTTCCCAGGTGTCACCTGCTGCCTTGTAAATGTGTGAAAGCCTTGAAATAGTGTCTGGCAGAGCTCTGGAAAGTCCCCACCATATGTCACTGACTGTTCTTCAGAGTGGGAGCAGGTAGAGGCATGTCTGAACAATGTTCAAGACCGATGATATCAATTAGGATTGTGAGTGGCGACAAGGTTCAGAGACCAGACCACAGTGGCTTACATAGAACAGAGGTTTATTTTCCCAGGTAGCCATACTTTTGAAAGTAGATGGACAACTGTTTAATGGGGGTACCAATGTCATGGGAATTTTTGGTGTGCATCAGTCTAGAAGAAGGTTGTAATGGAAAGTTTTACTAGGTGGCAAATTGGAATTTAAGCATAAACAGAAGGATCTCACAAGTGCGTTCCAAATTAAAATAGCTTAAGGGTGTTTACCAATGCCCAATTTAAATACCTAGCTTTAAAACCAAGCAGAGTTAATTGGTCAAATATCTAACTCCGTACCGTAGTTTCTATTCTAATTTGGGTTTGTAAACAATGAAACAAAATAAAAGATTCAGTTCAAGTTAAAAGTAAATAGATTGAATGTATAGGGGAAAGAGAGTATCACGTGCAGGTAAGGGTAAAAAAAAAAAAAAAAAAATGACAACCTGAAGGGAAGGTGGGGATGGGAAAAGAGGGGGAAGGAGAGTGGGAGGCACAAGGTCCAGTTTATGGAATGAATGTCACAGGGATAAAAGGCACAGCCTAGGGAACATAATCAGCGGTATTGCAACAGTGCTGTATGGTGACAGATGGTAGTGAGCATAGCATAACACACAGGGAAGTTCAATCACTGAAACTAATGTCACATCATGTGTCAACTATACTTCAATAGAAAAAATCATGACAACCTTTCTCCCATCTTTGTCTAAATCTTTATTATTTCTAGTGGGATAGCCATCAATCCCATCTCTCCAGTGAATCTAGTTTTGACGCAGCGGTCAAAGGGATCTTTTTTTTTTTTTTTTTTTTTTTTTTTTTTTTTTTTTAATTTATTTCTGAGACAGAGAGAGACAGAGCATGAGCAGGGGAGGGACAGAGTTAGAGGGAGACACAGAATCAGAAGCAGACTCCGGGCTCTGAGCTGTCAGCACAGAGCCCCACGCGGGGCTCGAACTCACGGACCGTGAGATCATGACCTGAGCCCAAGTCGGTCGCTCAACTGACTGAGCCACCCAGGCGCCCCTCAAAGGGATCTTAACAAACATTAATCAGATATCATTGCTATGCTTAAAACCCTCCCAAACTTCAATTGCCTTTATTGCAAAATCCAAACTCCATACTGAGGCCTAGTTGGTAGGCCGGTCCTCTCCTGCCCCGCTGACCTTTCATTCTCCCTGTTCCAGCCACACTGCTCACAAGGCTAGTTTCTGCCTCAGGACCTTTGTGTTTGTCGTAGTCTTCACCCAGATCACTCTTCCCTCAGAAGAGAGGGTTGGATCCTTTCAATGTAAATGTCATCT
The DNA here is from genome assembly GCF_024362965.1 of Panthera pardus. Classification (NCBI taxonomy): domain Eukaryota; kingdom Metazoa; phylum Chordata; class Mammalia; order Carnivora; family Felidae; genus Panthera; species Panthera pardus. The sequence goes on along the minus strand of NW_026526765.1, from coordinate 50,832,024 downwards.
TCTTAGGGATCTTCTCCCCCATTGCACTATCTGAAGTAGACCTCCCTACTCTCATATTTATTTTATCCCATTATCCTATTTTAAACATTATCATTACTACCTGACTACATCTTACTTGCTTGTTTGTGCTTTGCTATCTTCCACCAGACTGTAAGCTCTTTGGGGATAGAGCATAGCACATGTCTAGGCTCAGTAAGTACGTGCTAAGTAATTTCAAAATCAAGTATTTCAGACTCTCTAATTATTCAAAAAAAGAAAGATATTATCATAAACCTGAGTCAGGGAACTCTTCCTGGAGGAGAGGGGAATGGGTTGGACTCAGAAGAAAGAGAAGGATCAGAGAATTGAAGGACCTTAATTGGAGGTGCCCAGGTAAAGCCATGGGTAAGGTTTGGGGGCCTTAGCCTGTGTTAATTCCTCTTCTAAAATGACAACAGTGCCCATATCTCCACCCCTGGCAGTTCACAGACAGAACAACCTTCCTTAAAAAAGTATTATCAAGGGCATGGAAGCAAAATACTCTGATGACTTCATTAAAAGAAAAACATGTGACTCTTGCATAGACCAAAATAAATTCCCAGACCAAGGGGGTGTGGCTGAGGGACAGTTCCCGAGCTGAAGAGAAAGTGCAGGACCTTCCAAGGCATTCTGTGAAAAAATGCTCTTTGGATAAAACTGCAACTTAAAAATAACGTCTGCTGGGTGTGGAGAGGAGAGCAACTGAAGTATTGGGGCCAGAAACCCAGAGGGAGGGCCAAATTTGGGCTAAGAAAATGCTAGATTCTTAAGATCTTTGGAAAGCAACTCCTCTCCCCCCATTTATTTACAATGAACAAAGTTTCTTAGAAACAAATATGAGGAAACTGGCAATTTGTGATGCTTAAGGTGTTAAACCAGTATGCTAATAAACAGATAATCTTCCAGTGTGATGAGGGAGGAAAAAAAATCTGAGAAAGACACATTTATGTTTCTAGATAAACTAATATGACACCATTGGAGAACAAGATGGCATCTAGATAAGGGCCAAATAAGGTGCTTCTAACCTTTGGAGCAATAGGCATAAGGCAGCCAAATGTAGTGAAAATTGAGGACTGTCATGAGGGGTAGGCTCACGTGGGGAGAATCCAACTCTGCCACTCTTCCTGTGTGACCTCAGGTGAGTCATTTCACTTTTCCAACCCTCAGTTTCTTCATCTGTAAAATGGGAAAATGCCCATTTACCTCTGAAAGATGTTGTAGAGATTAAGTAAAGTACTGCATAAGAACTGCCTCACAGAGTACCTGAATGTTGGAAAGCTTTAAAAAAAACTTGGAATTTTATTTCTCTTCCTTCCCCTTGGAGAGCTGGGGAAATTGGAGAGCTTCAGAAGATATAAAACAAGATGTTTACTTTCCTATTTAGGGACTATAACACTTATCTACTGCCATAATAATGATGTGTTATAAGCCATTAGAAAAATCAGTGGTTTAAAACAGTGAACATGCATTTAGCACACAAATCTGCTAGTTGGAACTTTAGTCTGGACTTAGCTGGGCGGTTCTGGTTTGGGCTCCTATGTCTGGGGGTTGACTGACTATTGGCTGGTCTAGAGTGGCCTCAGCTGTGGTGACTGACTGGTCAAGTTGGATCTCCTCTAGCAGGCTAGCCTGGGCTTGTTCCAATGGTAAAGGTAAAGGAGCAAGAGTGAGCATGCCCAATTGTGCAAGTCTTTTCAAGCCTCTGTTTGGATCACATCTGCTGACATACTATTGGCCAAAGCAAGTCACATGGGCAAATCCAGAGCCAGAGTAGGAGGCCACTACAAAGTTGCACGGTAAAAGACATGGATACAGGAGGGATAACATAATGAAGCCATGAGGGCAATAATCTGCTGCAGGGAGACTAGACAGATACATATATAAATAATTAAATTTTATATAAATGCATAATAAACATACATATATAATTAACAAGAGATGAAAGATAATAATTTTAATTCCATAGCATTTCACTGATGCTAAAGAACCTTCCCTCAAAAATCTTTTGGCTTAATCACCCCCTGTGAATAAGGAGCAGGCATCATCATTTTACAGGTAAGGAAAATCATAGACAGTAAGGTGTGAAGCTTGCACTTGAACTTCTGATGATGAGCTTCTCCTTCATCCCATGGCTTCTAGACAAGGAGCCAAATGAGTGGAGCATGCACATAAGGAGCAAGAACTGTCACGAGCTCAGGCAGCCAAGGAGCCTTCGTAGAGACCAAACTCACTAGGGCCATGGATGAGTGTATAATGATGAGTTCTCAATCTTTGAACCAATCCCACCATTTTTGGACAAGTTTTATGTAAAAGTTGCCAATTGTATAAATTGATAAAAAAAAAATCTATTTTATTAGCATACATTTATTGTCAGGTTCAAATGTACAACATTCACTTATCAAATTAATCTATAAGAACAATGAAGCCATTTTGGGAAATTCTGGGGCTTGATTCAGCGACAGATATCAAAGGGGGCCAGTGCAGTCTTGGGTCTAGTGTGTTCCTGTAGTTTGTTTAGCCTGCCTAGTACAACGAACTTCTGTCGTTCTGCTGCCCACTCTATTCCCCATTTCCCATCTCCCATTTCTGGTCACATGTCTCTAGAGTTGGTCCCCCTCCCAGCTACAGAGGTGGGTCTGGGAGCCAGGGCCAGGAAACCCTGGGAAACAGGAGCTCTTCCTGTGCCAAAGAAGCCAGCTCAGGGAAAGCTTTGCCAAGGGAAGGAGGGCAATGCGATGCCACCATAAAAGTGTCTAGATCTAGCTGGAACTTAATCCAGCCCAACCCCTGAAATTTTCTGCTATGCAAACCAGTAATATTTGTCTTTCAGGCCAATTTGACTTGAATTTCTGTCTCTTGCAACCAAAATATTTCTGACTAACATACCCAGGAGTAAGGAAATCCGATTCAAACAGATAAGTAGTTGCAAGTAATGATAGTTTTGAAAGCAGTTCATCTTGCAATGTCAGGAAATTCTTTATTAAAAAAAAATAGGAGCAGCTTTATTCCAAATCTATACACATGCACACATGAAAGTTTAACCTGCCATACAACATAATATGTACGATAGAAACTGATGAATTGATAAAGAAGATGTGATATATATATATATATATATATATATATATATATATATATAGTGAAATATTACTCAGCAGTGAGAAAGAACGGAATCTTGCCATTTGCAACAACATGGATAGAACTGGAGGGTATTATGCTAAGTGAAATAAGTCAGAAAAAGACAGATATCATATGTTTTCACTCATATGTGGAATTTGAGAAACTTAACAGAAGACCATGGGGGAAGGGAAGGGGAAAAAGTTAGTTTCAAACAGAGAGGGAGGCAAATAAGAAACTCTCAAATACATTGAACAAACTGAGGGCTGACAGGGCATGGGGGAGAAGGGAAAGTGGGTGATGGGCATTGAGGAGGGCACTTGTTGGGATGAGCACTGGGTGTTTTATGTAAGTGATGAATCATGGGAATCTATCCCCGAAGCCAAGAGCATGCTGTATACACTGTATGTTAATGAACTTGACAATAAATTATATTGAAAAAATATGTATGATAGATTCAAATTTAGGATAAAGCACATTTGAGGGGATGTTTGTTTATTATAGATTTTAAAGTTGTTTATATGTATTTAAAAATGAAATTTGAAGAATATTTTGTAGGACTCCTGAGGTGTCCTTTAGAGCTCTTCCATTTCTAGAGTATGGTTGAAAAACTATTGATACAGCATAAGAGAAAGGGATCTACGAGAATATACCAGGCATGTGACATTTGTCTTTTAGCACCAGAATAAATTAATAGTGTCACTAAGAAACATGAATTCATTGCCAAGCTCCACCTAGTTGTTCTGATTGAAGCCAGAGAATTCTTTAATCATCCAGTGTTTTGGTTGCATGATGGTGGTGGTGAGGTTGGGGGGTTGGAAAGGGGAGGAGGGGTTGGGAAGCACACCATTGACTGCTGCCTCCATCTTTCACTTTACTAACTCTCATGTCCCATCCTAGGATTATACACTCCTTCCTCTGCTAGGGACTTTCTAGCAGCAACAGCAAGGGACTAGCCAGTATGGCTCTGACCCTAAACCCTATGAATCATGGTGTTCTTTGCACTCCAATCAACTATGGAGTGAAAAGGACTGAATCTCTAGGGATGCAAACAATTTCATGATCTGTGAGATTGTTCCAAAATGTCCAATAGTTATTAGGGTCAGGAAACCAGAAGAAAAAAGCCTGGAGCTGTGGTGTGTCCATTTTGCTCTCCCCAAGGAAAGTTAGCACTTGTCCTCCTCTTTCTTTCCCCGACCTGATCTCTCCACACGCCTCTCCTTTGGATACACTCTGGCTCCTCTGTTCTTCCCGCACAGCCCTTGTCTCCTCATATGGCTTTCCTGCTGCCCAGTGTTCTCTCAGTCCTGATCTGCCTGCCCTCCTGACCCCTGGATCCTTGCTTACTGCTTTTTCTTCACCAGACCTTACCTCCTCTGTGTCCCACACCCTCCAGGTCTTACTAGGTAAGGGAAGCTAATTCAGAATGCTTTCATATACATTGTGCCATTTGACCGGCACACCAACACTGAGGGCAGGTAAGGCAGCTGTGATGGTTTTCCTCCCCATCTCACAGATGAGAAAATTGAGATTTAGACTGAAAAGGCACAGAGCAAGGAAGTGACAGAGCTGACTCAAATTCCAACTGTGATCTTTCTCCTCAAAATAGATAATAAGACACTAATTACAATCAATTAATATTCTTTCAGAGTAGCTTTTCATAGTGAAAGAATGGTACTTTGTATACAGTTCTTAGTGAATATTTTTTTATTGATTCCAGAGGTTGGTCCCACCCTTAATTGATTGATTTGATCACTTAGCAAACTCTCATGGAGCATTTATCATATCCTAGGCATTACGATAAGCGTGGGAGAACCTCAAACATGGCCCATCATCACCAGCCTTAATCTGGTGGGGAGATAGGTGGGAGTGAATCCCTATAAGAAAGAGGAAGTATCATCAAGGAAATACAAATCAAAACCACACTCAGATACCACCTCACGCCAGTCAGAGTGGCCAAAATGAACAAATCAGGAGACTATAGATGCTGGAGAGGATGTGGAGAAACGGGAACACTCTTGCACTGTTGGTGGGAATGCAAATTGGTGCAGCCACTCTGGAAAACAGTGTGGAGGTTCCTCAAAAAATTAAAAATAGACCTACCCTATGACCCAGCAATAGCACTGCTAGGAATTTACCCAAGGGATACAGGAGTACTCATGCATAGGGGCACTTGTACCCCAATGTTTATAGCAGCACTTTCGACAATAGCCAAATTATGGAAAGAGCCTAAATGTCCGTCAATTGATGAATAGATAAAGAAATTGTGGTTTATATACATAATGGGGTACTACGTGGCAATGAGAAAGAATGAAATATGGCCCTTTGTAGCAACATGGATGGAACTGGAGAGTGTGATGCTAAGTGAAATAAGCCATACAGAGAAAGACAGATACCATATGGTTTCACTCTTATGTGGATCCTGAGAAACTTAACAGAAACCCATGAGAGAGGGGAAGGAAAAAAAAAAAAAAAGAGGTTAGAGTGGAAGAGAGCCAAAGCATAAGAGACTCTTAAAAACTGAGAACAAACTGAGGGTTGATGGTGGGTGGGAGGGAGGGGAGGGTGGTTGATGGGTATTGAGCAGGGCACCTTTTGGGATGAGCACTGGGTGTTGTATGGAAACCAATTTGACAATAAACGTCATATATTGAAAAAAAAAGAGGAAGTAGCAGTGGAACTTCAAGAGAGAAGAAATGCACCCCATTCCCGCACATCCAGGGAGGGCACTGGAGACAAGGATGTAGGGGAAGATTTCATGTAAAGGTAACTCATAAGTTATGTTTGGAAGAATTTTCTGAAAGCAGAAAATTTCTGGCAGAGGGTACAGCTTGAGTAAAGGCCTGTGGGTGTGAACACACATGCAAACTCTAGGGATGAAAGCATCTCAGGATGGTGGCAACACAGTGTATGGAGGTGGGGGTATTGGGGGGGCAGGAAAAAGGGACTGAAAAAGTAGGTAGGGGTCTTGAGTAAGAGGGTAACTGAAGGTCAGGCTAATAGGAAGGGAGGGAGGGAAGGAGAGAGAGAGAAAAGAGAAGAAAAGAAAAGCAAAGAGAAAAGAAAAGAAAAAAGAAAAGAAGGAGGGAGGGAGAAAAGAAAGATGGAAGGGAGAAAGGGAGGGAGGGAGGAAGGCAGGGAGAAAAAATTTGTTCAGGCAGCAATTTGATGGTTATATGAAACACATAGTGGAAAGGAGGCATGTGCAGGGAGAGAGATTCAATACACCCAGGTCATGTATGCAGTTACTTTCTTTGCCCACTGACCAGACAGCAAAGTGAGTGGTTGAAAGTTAAGTGTGTGGTTAGATGTGCTATTAGCATCAGACCAGGGGCTCAGAAATGCCATCCCTCCTACACTCAAGGGTCTAGATTAAATGGGAAACTCATGTACTATTGGATTATTAACTGGTCTTGTGCCTGACATGCCTGCATAGACTGATAAATTGTGCTAGAACACCGAGCTTAGGCTCAAGACCAGAGCTTTCCCAGTACACACACAGTGACCTTACCCACTGTTATTGGGACCCAGTTAGCATCCTCAAGTGGTGTCTATCAGATAATTCTCTCCTGGAAAAAGGTGGACATGGAGGGGTTGGGAGAGAAGGGCTAGACTTTCTCCTTCCCTCCTCCCCCAACAGCAATAACACCAGTGTTCTTTTTTTTTTTTAATGTTTTTATTTTATTTTTGAGACAGAGTGCAAGTGGAGGTGAGGCAGAGAGAGACATATACACAGAACCGGAAGCAGGCTGCAGGTTCTGAGCTGTCAGCACAGAGCCCGACATGGGGCTCAAACTCACAAACTGTGAGGTCATGACCTGAGCCGAAGTAGATCACTTAATGGACTGAGCCACCCAGGTGCCCCAGTAACACCAGTGTTCTAAAAAGGTTTGACTATTTTGCCAAATATAGCCGGAAGAGGTGTTCACAAGAACAGCAAAAAAACCTCCCTGTTGCACAAGCGTTTCTTTTTCTAAAAAAACAATAATAATAAATATACAATCGTTTCTATTCATGCAAGTGCCAAAAAAACCACAAGAAATTTCCTCCTTGAGCCAAATACTATTTTGGGGATTCCTTAAGACTATGAGATGAAATATAAAATCATGGCAATCCATGCTGTTGACTCCAACCATGAGTTCGTGGAAGGTGAGCTCAATGCTTGCCCCTTTGGATAGTGTCTAATTCAGTCAAGCAAAAATGGAACTTTTATAAAAGCATTTGCACGCCTCAGATGATGATGATGGGAATAGAGGATTCCAATCTTGTTCTGGTGACCTCTAGAAACCTCAAACTCAAAAGCATGAAGGTCTAACCCTCCGGAACACTTTGTGCTATCTCAAGATAAGATTAATTAAAAGAGGCTTGGGATGTTTGGGGAGTTCTTCCTGAACTGAGGGTCTCAAGACACAAGAAGGAATGGATTTTAAATCTGCAGTCCAACTCCCTCTCACTACAAGATTCTTTGATCTCTTCTCAGGTCTGTTCATTGCTAAATATTTTTAAATTGTCTCTTATGTTGAAGTAAACTCTGTTGTAAAGGAATATAGACCTGTCTTGCCAGGCTATCCTGACAGTTGCCATTGCCAGACATAGACAGTAGAACAGGTGGGTCATGAGGCAGGCCCCTGTGGAGTATATCTGTGTCTTCCATGCCCAAAGGAGAAACCAGGTCTGGACAGGGGCCTGTAATGAGAGAAGGACTCAAGAGTTCTAGGGGATTTAGGAAAATGAGAATGGTGATAGAATCAGTTTTTAAATTTACCCTAATCTCCACATGATAACAAACAGAGCAAATACATAACAAAATCAAAAACAATGTTAGATGGTATTCCTATGAATCCCCAAATATAAGCTGTGGGGACAAAACAGCAATTGCCCCAAGATTCACATGGTATTAATGCCTGTGTGTGAGGAAGGAAGGAAGCAATGGGGTATCCGATAGACCTGGGAACAGTAGAATCTCAACAGAGGTAACAGGTACTTACTAGAAAACACATGAGCCAATCTGAGAGAGGCAGCGGAAGTGGGAGGCATTCTGCCCAAACCAGGAGTGGGGCGTGCAAGGTGTCTGGAGAGAGGATTGAGGAGCTGCCGCTGTCTAGCTCCTATGGTATGGACTCCCCAAACTGACCACGTGGGCTCTCCCTCCTGTATTGGGGAGAAACTGTTGGGAGTAGAATAAAAATTGGATGGACAATAGAGATGGAGGAAAAGAAGCTCAGTTAAAAGTTGGGGGGTGAGGGGACAGTCAGGAAATCTCAGGAAGTAAATCAGAAAAATTGTTAAGAAAAAGAACAAACTGGGAGTGGGGTAACACCTCGCCCTAATTCATATGTTGAAATCCTTAACCCTCAATGTGATAGTATAAGAAGATGGGGCCTTTGAGAGGTGGTTAGGTCTTTATTTTATTTTATTATTATTTTCTTAATGTTTATTTATTTTTGAGAGAGAGAGAGAGCACGAGCAGGGGAGGGGCAGAGAGAGGGAGAGGCAGAATCTGAGCTGTCAGCATAGAACTTGACACAGGGTTCAAGCTCACGAACCATGAAATCATGACCTGAGTCGAAGTTGGACACTCAACCGACTGAACCACCCAGGTGCCCTGAGAGGCGTGTAGATCTTGAAGGTGGAGCCCTCAAGAATGAGGTCAGTGCCCTTATGAAAGGGACCCCAGAGAGCTCTCTTGCCCTCTTTCCACCATGGAAGGATACTAGAAGTCAGCAGTTTACAACCTGGAAGAGGGCCCTCTCCAGAACGCAACAATTCTTGTACCCTGATCTCAGACTTGCAACCTCCAGAACCACGAGAAATAAATTTCTGTTGTCTATAAGGCATCTGGTCAGTAGCGCTTTGTGCTAGGAGCCTGGACTGACTAAGACAGTTATTCCAGCAAAAGTCAAGATCATGGCTATTTTGGGCAGGTGGCTGTGATTGAATGCAGCCCACGAGTGGGCTTCTGGGATTTGTGTGGTTTCCTATATCTGTGTGTTATTTTACCATGAATGGGTAGTTGCAGGAGAGGGGGATCAAGGGGACCTCAGGTCCCAACTAATATTGCATACTAATACTAAAACCAATAGAATTCTTGCTCCTGTCTTTGGAGCATGTACCCTATACAAGGTGCCACACTAAGCATTTCACCACAGTGGTCATTTGCTCTGAGTCTAGAATCAAGTGGCTTGATTGGGTTCATTTATTAGCTGTGGTACTTTGGTAAGTAATTCTCTTTGACCCTCTATATGCTCATCTATAAAATAGGGTAATAGTAGTATACTATTCATAAGGTCGTTGGAACAAGTGAGGTTTGCATATAAAGCCCTTAACGCAATGCCTAACTCAGAGGACATGCTCACTCAGTCCTAAGCACTGCTTCATCCCTGTGAGGTGTCTATTATTACTCTCACAGTATAGGTGAAAACAAGGTTCTGAGAGGTTAAGTCGTGGAATTATTCAGTGGTGCGACTAGGCTCTCACACTTTCCCTCTGTCTTCCCAACCCATTAACTTCCTTCAAATGAAAGACAGTAAAATGGCAAGTGTTAGTGACCTGGCCTGGTTCCACAGCTCCATCTTGAAGGATATCTGAGGTCTGGCTCCCTCCCTTGCCTCCACACATGATGTTGCAATTTCGCTACCAGAGAGTGAATTCAGCAGTGCTGTCCACAGCTCAGTTCCCTGAAGCGTTCTTGGAAGAGACAGTAAGGGCAGGAAGGATGCATGGCTGTGCCGGCTCCTTCAGTGGAGGTATAAACAAGTCCCCACTGTCGGAGGGGGCCAGGGAGCCCAGCTAGGCGGCTGGTTGGATGCGTCACACACACACACCATGCTGAGAGAGAAAATAAGTGGCATTCCTCTGTGCTGAAGTTTAAGCATAAACAAGGAGCAAGTACTTTTCATGATAATTACCAAATATTAGAAATGTATTGTTCCTTCCCCACTCCCAAGTCACTTCTAAGGAGCTCCAGCTGTGCTAATAATGTTCCATGTACCACTTCCAGGGCCAGAAGTATTGTTCCAAGACAAAGGTTCTTCATCTGTGTTTGTTCTTGTTTCCCATCAACACTTGAAACGTAGTTCACCTACGTTTTCTTGGGACTCCGTGCGTTGTTTGGAGCTGAGAGAAATAAAGAACAAAAAACGAAAAACAAAACAAAACAAAACCAGCATTTGAGTTAAGATCTTAAGCGAGTCTTAATTTCTCTGATCCCCGACTATCAGAAAGGGAAGTAATATTTACCTCATAATAGAACCGAGGTGAAGACGACTGAGGGAACATGTGTGAAGAGTCCAGCATAGAGCTTGGCATACAGTAGGCACCATAAATGAAGGTGGCCCCTTCCCCAGCTCCTGTGCCAGCCCACCTTGAAAATGAGAACCAAAGTGGCAGATATGTAGCCTGTAAGCTTCTTTCCCCTATGGTATCCACGGTAGGCATTATTAATTGATTCCAATATTCTGTCCTGTTTGAATTTGGTTGCTTGCAATCACTACAGTAGAAAATTACCACAAATTTAATATATTAAAACAACACAATTCTGTTGTCTTATAGTTTTGTGGGTTTGAGGTCTAACATAGGCCTCTGTGGGCTGAAATCAAGATTCGGGCAGGGCTGCTTTTCTTTTTGAAAATTCTAGGAGTAAAATCCATTTCCCTGTGTGCTCCAGCTTGTCCATGAACATAGCCCACCTACATTTCAGAACCAGCAACAGGGCATCAAATCTTTCCCATACTGCTATTACTCTCTGACCATAACCAGGAAATGTCCTCCACTTTTAAGAATTTATGTGATTAGATTGGGCCCACCGGATAATCCGGAATTATCTCCCCGTCTCGAGATCCTTAACCTTAATCAGTCTGCAAAGTCGCTTTCGTGCTTTCGTTGGGTCAGGTAAAACGTTCTCCTGTTCTGGGGATTAGGATGTAAACATCTTTGGGGGCCATTATTCCTCCTACCACACTTCTCAGTGCAGTGCTGCCCGTAGTCACTACCAGTGGATCACAGTTTGACCTGGGGGACGTCAAAGCTATCCCTACTTTGGAGATTCATCAGGAAAGGAAGAAGAAAAAAAAGAAAAGCAAAGCTGGTCAGGGGATAATGGAAATCAAAAGAAGACACTTAGCCTCCTGCTAAACACTTTTTGCTTTTGTTTTTCAATCTACTTGCCAGGATTCTCCTTGCCATGGCCAGCAGTGGAAGCAGTAATGTCTGCTCCAGTAGCTGCGGAAAGGGAACATCCTCTGAAGGTTGCATTTCTACCAATGGGATCCTGGGGTCCCACCTCCGCGCCTCTCAGCTGGGGTCCCCTCACTTGGGATCAGGTATAATCACACACCAGCCTAAACGCCCTTTTAAAAAACGACTTTACTGGGGATATAACTGATATATGACATGTTGTACATGTTCAAAGTGTACAATGTGCCAAGTTTTGGCATGTGTATATACCCGCGAAACTATTGCCACAGTTACGATTTTGAACGCATTTGTCCCCGCCAAAAGCCTACTCGTGCCTATGGTAACCCTTCCCTATTCTCCACCCCTTCCTCCCAGATAACCGCCGATCTGCTATTGTCACTCTAGATTAGTTTTCATTTTCTAGACTTTTATATAAATGAAATCATACACTAAGTACCCTTTTATTGTCTGGTTTCTTTCAGTCAGTAGGAATGATTTTGAGATTCTCAGCCATGTTGTATGTATCAGTAGTTCATAGCTTTTATTGCTGAGTAATATTTCAATGTAAACTGCAGCTTTATCTTTTTACCTGTTGAGGGAAATTTCCAGTTTTTGGCTATTACAAATAAAAATCCTATAAATATTCATGTACAAGTCTTTGTGTGGGTTTATGCTTTCATTTCTCTTGCATAAACACCTACAAGGGCAATGGCTAGGGCATATGGTAGGTATATGTTTAACTTTCTAAGAACATGCCAAACTGTCTTCCAAAGTGGCTGTACCATTTTACATCGTCAGCAGTGTATGAGAGCCTTAGTAGCTCCATGTCCTTGGCAATACCTACCACGGTTAGTCTTTTTAATTTTAGCAATTCTAACAGGTGGGTAGTGGTATTTCATTGTTTTATTTGCATTTTACTTAATGATGATAATGTTGACCATCTTTGTAATTTGCTTATTGCCATCCCTTTATTTTCCTGGATAAAGTATAAGTGTAAATCTGTTATCAATTTTTTAAAAATTAGGTTGTTTGGCTTATTATTGGGTTTTAGAGCTCTTTATATATTCTGAAAATACAATTGTCTTGTCAGATACATGATTTACAAATATTTTCTCTCATTTTGTGAGCTGTCTTTTCATTCTCTCTCAGGGTAATTCAAAGAGCAGAAGTTCTTGGGACGCCTGGGTGGCTCAGTCGGTTAAGCATCCGACTCTTGATTTCTGCTCAGGTCATGATCTCACGGTTCATGAGTTCAAGCCCTGCATTGGTCTCTGCACTGATGGCATGGATCCTGCTTGGAAGTCTTTCTACCCTCTCCCGCTTGCACAGACATGTGTGCTCTCTCTCTCTCTCTCTCTCTCTCTCTCTCTCTCTCAGATAAATAAACAAACTTTAAAAATCTATAGGGGTACCTGGATGGTTCAGTTGGTTAAGCGTCCAACTTCGGTTCAGGTCGTGATCTCATGGTTCATGGGTTCGAGCCCCACTTTGGGCTCTGTGCTGACAGCTAGGAGCCTGGAGCCTGCTTGGAATTATGTGTCTCCCTCTCCCTCTACCCCTACCCTACCCACACCCTGTTTCTCTTTGTCTCTCAAAAAATGAATAAACGTTAAAAAATTTTTAATTAAAAAAAAATCTAGAGTCAAAGAGCAGAAATTCTTAATTGTGATATAGTACACTATTACTTTTTTCTTTCACGAACTGTGATTTTGATGTTATATCTAAGAAATCTTTGCCTAATCATAAATCATAAAAATTTCCTTCTACGTTTTTTTTTCTAGGAATTTTATAGTTTTAGATTTCATATTTAGGTCTGTGATGTATTTTGAGTTGATTTTTGTATATAGTGCAAGGTATGGATTAAAGTTCTATTCCCCCTCCTTTGCCCCCATATAGACGGCCAACTATTCTAGCACTATTTGTTGAAAAGACTAACTTTTCTCCACTGAACTACCTTTGCCCCTTTACTGACCATCAGTTGTCCATATATCTGTGGGTCTATTTCAGGACTCTATTCTGATCCATGTATCTATTTATCTATCTTGACAGTAATGGTTGACACTGACAATTACTGTATCTTTATAGTAAGTCTTGAAATCAAACAGTGTTAACCTTCTTTTTAAATTATTTTTAAAGTTATTTTGGCTATCCAAGGTCTTTGCATTTCCATATCAATTTTAAAATTATCTTGTCAATTTCTATAGTAAACTCTGCTAAGATTTTGATTGGGATTGCTTTGAAACTATACACTGATTTGAGTTATAATTGATATTTTAACAAAATTGAGTCTTCTGATCCATGAGCATTATTTATATCTCCATTTATTAGATCTTCTTTAATTTCTTTTAGCAGTGTTTTGTAGTTTTCAATCTACAGATCTTACACACATCTTGTTGGAGATAATCTGTAACTATATTTTTTGATACTGTTATAAATGACATTATTTTTAAAATTTTAGTTTCTGAGGGGTGCCTGGGTGGCTCAGTCGGTTAAGCGTCTGACTTCAGCTCAGGTCATGATCTCACGGTCTGTGAGTTCAAGCCCCGCGTCGGGCTCTGTGCTGTCAGTTCAGAGCCTGGAGCCTGCTTCAGATTCTGTGTCTCTCTCTCTCTCTGTCTGCCCCTCCCCCACTCAACTCTGTCTCTCTATCAAAAAATGAATAAACGTTAAAAAAATTTTAATTTTAGTTTCTGATTATTCATTGCTTTTATATAAATGTAATCTTTTATATTGATTTTGTACCTCGAAAATTTGGTAAGCTTTTTTACAAGTTCTTGTAGTGTTTTGTTGTTGATTCCATAGGGTTTTCTACATAGCTGATCATATCATGTGTGAGTAAAGACAGGTTTAGTTCTTCCTTTCTAATCTCCATACAGTTTGTTTTTTTCTCTTGCCTTACTGCATTAGCTAGATCATCAGTACAAATTTGAACAGAAGTAGTGAGAATGAACATCTTTTTCTTCTTTCTGATCTTAGCACAAAAGCATTCAGTCTTTCATTTTATTTTACCTTTAAGTATGATGTAGGGTTTTTATAGATGCTTTTTATCAAGTTAAGGAATTTCCCTCTATTCTTAGTTTGCTGAGATATGTTTTTTTTCTATAAAAAATAATGTACTTTGTCAAATGCTTTTCTACCTCTGTTTTGATGATTTTGTGTGTTTTTCCTTTTTACACTATTAATATGGTGAATTACATTGATTTGTTAAATGTTCTATCAACTTTGAATTTCTGGGGTAAAGTCCAGAACAATGCCATTTGCTTGATCATGATATATTATCCTTCTTACATGTTTTTAAATTTGACTTACCTTTTAGTTGACACTTTACCGCATATTCATGAGGGCTATTGGTCTGAAATTTTCTTATCTACTAATGCTGTCATTTGTAACGGTGGGCTCACAGAATAAGTTGATAAGTATTCCTCCCTCTTTAATTTTCTCAAGGAGTTTGTGTATTGTTTCTTTCTTAAAAATTTGATAGATTTCACCAAGGAAGCTATCTGGTCTTTGAGTTTTGTTTTTTCCTAAGAAAGTTGTTAACTACAAATTCAAGTTATTTCTTCTTGAGTGAACTTTGTTTGATTATGTTTTTCAAGGAATTCATCCATTTAAATTGTCAAATTTAGAGGCATTTATTATTTATTTTATAGACAGAGTTGTTCGTAATGTCTTCTTATTGCTTTGATATCTGTAGAATCCATAGTGCTGTCATTTTTCTGATTCTGGTTATTTGGTTAATTTATGTCTTTTCTCTTTTTTTTCTATTCAGGTTGGTTAGAGGTTTATAAATTTGATTGATTTCAAAGAATCAACTTTTGATTTTAATGAATTTCTCTATTGTTTTTCTATTTTCTGTTTCATTGATTGTTCATTGATTTTTATTTATTATTTTCTTTCTTATGCTTACTTGGCTTTAACTTACTTTTCTTTTTCTAGTTTCTTAAGGTGGGAGCTTGGAATTTGAGACTTTTCTTTTTTAGAATAGGCATTTCAGTGCTATAAATTTCCCCATAAGCACTGCTTTAGCAGCATGGTATAAATTCTAAAATGCTGTGTTTTAATTTTCATTAACTTAAAAATGCTTTCTTCTTTCCCTTTTGATTTCTTCAACTCAGCTGTTATTTAGAAGTGTTTTAGATAGTTTCCAAATATTTGGGAATTTTATAGATAGCTGTCTGTTATTGATTTCTAATTTAATTTCATCTTCTCCAGGAAATATATTTTGTATGACTTGAGTTCTTTTAAATGTATTAAGATTTGTTTAGGTCTCAGAACTTGGTCTATCTTGGTAAATGATCCAAGTAGTGTTAAGTGCTTTATACTTTTTTATATTTAATCTTTATAACAATGCTTAGTATTGTTCCCATTTTAATGGAGAGGAAATAGGTAATACTGTATCCCCATTTTAAAGAGAAAAGGCTGAGGGTCAATCAATTTAAATAGCTATTTAATGCCAGACAGCTATTAAGTAGTAGAACTAGAATGTGCTTCCAGGTCTGACAACAACACCAAGCTATTAGCCACTCTTCCACAATTCCTCAATAGCCATTTCTCATTGCGATAAGCAGGGGAAAACCACTTCTGCTCAAGAGAGTATGAGTTCAGAGGTTAATTCCCTCTCTCTGAAAGTTCTGGGATCTATCTCCTAAATTGCTCCTTCCTAGCATAAACACAATTGCTTCAGTTGTTGCAGACATAAAGGTGAGTTTTGTGTGATGGTAAGAGATGCTCTAATCCCCAACTACTAATTTGAGTCAGAACCTTGCTTCTGAGCCCTGCTGCTGGCAGATGCTCAATTACTAGGTCACTCTAAGAGCACCCAAGAACAAAGATTGACATAAGGTACTTTTGCCTCTTTGCAGGTAGCTGGGCAGGGCTGATTGCCCTTCAGAGTCCAATAATACCGAGGGAGGCTTTGGTCTAGCAGACTCTGTTTGTATGTTCCTTGAATTTACATAATACCTTCAAGTCAATCTGGATTGAAATGACTGTTTCCTTAGTCTTTTCTTGTATTTAACTGTCAGGCATTAAAAGCATCATCTTATTGCTAGTAAACATGGTTACAGTGCTTGTTCACTGGGACTGAGGCCAATCTGGGAGCCTATTAGTCCAATTCAACAAAAGAATTTTTGGTCATCTGCAGCTCCGATTATCCAAGTGATCTAGCCTCTTTCATACTCCTATTACCACAGTAATTTGACTCGGCTGTTAATGATCTTTCTGGCTGCATCCAAGGCCCTGCACAATGGGTTCATGTGAATAAATGTCTTCCAGGGGCATGTTCCACTTATATACAAAGTGAATTTAACTTCTACAGTTATTTGCAGGCACCCAAATTGTTCATAATTGACTACTTCCTAATGGCACTTAGCCTAAAATCTGAAAGGAAAGGATTGTGCTGCCTAAGTGAGCTGCTCATTCCATGGTGCCATTTCTGCACCACTTGAAATGCTAAACGGTCAGCACCAAAGAAAGGGAAAGAACTCCTGGGGATCTTCTTTGAGCACCTAAATCTCTAACCTTCCACTGAAGTAGACTGGCTTTTACATGCTAATTATTAGCCTGCAGATTACTAAGGAGTTAAAACTCTTTGGTAAGAATATATAGTCCCCAGAAGTTACTCTGTGGTGTGTAGCATCTGATTTAAATTTCTTCTGAGGAATGTCACAAAGGATGTAGGATGGAGTTCTACAGCAACTCCAAAGTCTAAAGAAACCACTATTCTAGTTGACAGGTAATTGCTTAGGTCTTTGCTTTTTCCTAAATGGAAACTACATGGTTGAAAGAAATCTTTCCTTAAGATTTTGCAAATTTTTGACAAGTCACTAGTTAGCAATGGCAAATCAGTTTTGGCTTATGTCAGTTGATTGACTGGCATTAGATTTTTGGGGTTCAGTTTTGAGAATGATTCTGAGATCATTTTCTTTTTTCTTTCTTTCTTTCCCTTCCCTTTTCTTTTCTTTTCTTTTCTTTTCTTTTCTTTTCTTTTCAGAGAGAGAGAATGTGCATGCTAGGAGCAGAGGGTGAGGGAGAGACAGAATCTTAAGCAGGCTCCATGCCAGGCTTGATAACATGACTGTGAGATCATGACCTGAGCCAAAATCAAAAGTCGGACACTCGACCAACTGAGCCAACCAGACACCCCTGAGGCCATATTCTTGATCAATGGGAAAGAGTAAGGTGGTGATTGATTAGTGATGTCTGTCATGAACACAGTTATAAGGAATAATGGCATACCCAGAATGCTAGACTCTACACTAGGCACTGGGAATATAGGAGTGAACAAGACAGATACAGCTGATGAACTCACAAAACTCACAGGGTGGGAATGATGACTAAGGTCACTTCTTATTTTGTCATTCTAAAATTGTATGGTCCTTTTTCTGTCTACCACTGTCACTATTAATGAATTATTGTAAAATAGCCACAATGCCAATTAAGACACAGTTATCTAGTAGGAGAACCTGATAAGAGGAAAGGTGTTCATTACATCAAGTAAGACTTACCTTGTAGTTATTGTGTTCTCTTTCTCTTAAAGAGTGCACAGGTCAAGAAGACCTTCATCTGATGAAGATGCTCCTTGCCAAACCAGTACATTTCTCCATGGGGCTAGGTGGCTGCAATCCTAGCCAGGGTCAACTCTTGTTTATGGAGAATGGAAAACAGTGGACAGAAGAAGATTATCTGTGGAGGTGGAATGGTGGATTGCTTCTTCTCTGGGGCCACATGAGAAGGCAATTCCTGAGAGAGCAATCAGACCAGAACAAAGTGCATTCACCTTCTTGTTAACTGATCAACATCTGTTTCCAGATGTTTCCCTGTGCTGGTTATATAGTTTGTGCTCATTCACATGCAAAGCCTCTCTCCGTGTAGCTCAGCAGATGCCATCAACAGCTCTTCAGTCTGGTAGGGATAGGCTCTGTCTGCAAGAGTCTCATAACTGCAACCTAGCAATGCTGGCACCAAAGTCAGAGTTCAGAACTCACTGCAAAAGGCACCCCCTCGGTGCACAGATGATGCAGCGGATCAGTGTCTTTCTCACCATGGTGACAGCAGTTGACATGGAAACAGTTGTTCTCACTTATATACATAATCATTGCCCCTCACTCAGGCTTGCCAAATGTTGAAAATATCTGCCTGCCCGGCATTCATTTCTTCCATCTCTAGGAAATGCACCAAGATTATCTTTTGGGAAATCATCTGGACTGAACATCCAAACCACTTGTTTTGGATATTATTTGTCCAAACTCAACATGTGACCAATACCTGGTAAAACTGAGCCATAGGAATGTGTAACCAAGCCATTCTGAGCCCATGAGTGTCAGGTCCAGATTTTGCTAGAATGATTGGGAAAGTGATAGGGTTTTGCCTGACATTATATGCTGATGGAAAAGAAGCCTGTAGCGGCTGGAAGCTGTCTGTACCACCAGCTGTGTAGCACATGCTTGAAAATAAAGAAAATTTAGAGGAAAAAAAGAGCTGAGGAGCTAAGAGAGACACAATATGCTGATAAAATATGAACACCTGCATGCAGCCTTACTTGAACTTAAATACACCTTTTGACTTTTCAGGTATATGTACCAATTTTTGCCCCTTTTGCTTAAGGAAGTTTGAGTTAGGCTTCTGTCACTTGCACCCACAAAAGTCCTGATCAATATACATGTTTTCTCCCTCTGTGGAGATTTTCATAGGAATTGAGCAGAACTAGAGATACACCTTTGAAAGTTTCAGCATTTGAACAATCTACACCTTTCTAGAAGCCCTGCTTCTGGAAAGATATCAGTTCATCGGCACATGACTAGTTGATAATTGCTACCTGCCAAGCATTGTGTTGGACACCATGGTGAGGAAGGAAGAAGCCAGCCAGGGGCCCTGTCCTCACAGAGTTTACAGCCTGGGCAGGAAGGCAGCAGTAATACAAGTTAAAACTTAGAGCAGAAGTTCTCACCTTCAGGACCACAGCACACTGGTGAGTCACCATATATTATGAGGTATGCCACAAAGAATTTGTGACTCATGAAGCTAAAGTACCAATGTTGGCAGATGATTTAAAAAATAAACATGAATTAGAGTAGATTCAAGGTTATCACAATAATAATGTCATATTCATTCATCTGGTTCTTCAGAATGCTTTCCTGAGTGGAGAGAAAGGGTTGACATAATAGCTAACACCCACATACCTGTGTCTCTGGGAGTGTACTGTTCTCAAGGATGCTGTCCAACCTGTGTCCCCAAGCAATGACAATAATATCCAAGTGCAGGGGCAGAAGGAGTGGCAACAATAGGAGAATTGCCCGCACTTATTGTGCACTGTTTAGGCACCAGGTACTGTGCTGGGAGCATTAGAAGGGCTGTCTCATTTACTGTACATGAGAAAGCTCTGAGTAATTATCCTCCCCGTCTGGCAGATTAAAGAACAACCCAACGCTAAACAGTGTGACTCAAGCACAACGGGTATTCCGAGGAGGGGAGAGATCAGCATAGGCTGGATTCGTTGGAAAAGGGTCAAGGGAGGGTGTGAGCCTCCAACAGGACCACAAGTGACAAGCAGAATCTGCACAAGCAGGGAGGAAGGGGGTGGGCATGTGGGCTCTGATGTAAGTGAGACATCCGCAGCACACCGGTGCCCTTCTCACCGTCCAGGCACTTTTACGGCCGGTATCAGGACATTGTGAGACAAGTGCAACTGCCCAGCACCTGCTTGGCTCTTGTGTGCACTCCTTCCCTTCTCTGGGCCTTTGTCCGTGCTGCTCACTCCACCCATGCCCCCTTTGGTTAAGTGGCTCCCAAGAGACACTCTGGACACTCAGATCCTTTCTACCCTCTCTTGAGAAGTGGAGCTGTCCTTCCCTGGGCTGCTGGACAAACTTCAGGGTCGCTTCAGGCTGCCGGTTTCCTGGACTCCCCACTGTGGTGCTCCTCCTTGGCCCAGCCCCAGCTGGAGACTTGTCCCCACTCTTCCTGTTGGCATGCCCCAAACTCCAGAGCAGCACATATAGCTGTCCTGCACCCCCTCCCTCTGTTCCTTTCACTCAGCCAGTCAGCTTGCCTGTTAGCCAGGAGCCGGCATCCTGAAAAAAACCAACCAACTAATCAACCCCAAGTCTGCTCGCTTCCCTTGCCAAGACCTTTACAGTTAATAAAGAGCTTTTAGTAACTGCTCACTAAGTGCCCGGCACCATCCCAAACAGCTGTGTGTGTGTTGCTTCATCAGATCTTCCTCAAGAGACCTTGAAACAGGGCGAGTGCCACCTACTCTTTACCTACCAGGAAGCCGTGGCTCCAAGAAGCGATGAAACCTATGTCATTTTCCAAGTGAAGTGGGTAGCATGAAGTCAGACACACTGGTTCTCCTGTGTCTGCCAAGGCCTCTGGGAACCAACCCCGTAGCCTCAGGCTCCCCGTAAGGCCCTCCACCATCAACCCTTGGGTTAGTTCTCTAGTCTTGACTTCCCACGTGGCCTCACAGCACACTCTGACCACTGGAGCAGACAAGGGGCAGTGGCCGGATGTCCTCTGCCTTGCCCCCGCCACTGTGCTGTTGCTTATCTGGGTTCTCTACCTGAAATGCCAGCCCTTGCCATCTCCGTTTGTCAATCCACCCTTTAAACACTGCCTATTCCTCAAGGTTTTGCAATACGCTCTGTCACCTCATTGTCATCCAAATTAATTTCTGCCATTTCCACATATATCTGTCATATCTCTTTCACAGTGCATCTCTCTTATTTTGCCATTACTTGGGGATAGTTATTTTATCATGAATCCGTGACAGGCAGAAAACAGGTTTGTTCTTAGTGAGTTCCACCCAGGTATTTAGATCAGTGCCCTGCATGTAGGAGCCGCTCACGAAATGTTAACAGAGTTAGCTGAATGGCCACCAAATCTACTTTCTCGAAACACCTTTCCACAACAACTCACCTAAAGGGCTTGGAATGTCCACCAGTAGAGTCATTCCTCTGATCTAAAATCTTGCCTCCAGAATGTCTCTGCTGAAATGGGAGGATTAACTCATCAGAACCTTGGGTTATTAGTAACTCAACCACTAAAGTTAAACCATGAGGTGGTCTGGAATGAATGGACTTGTTTTCCAAGGTAAGCGATGCCTCATTTTTCACTGTGGACACACTTGAGGAACTGCTCAAATCTACTTCTTTCAGCAGTGAAATGATTCCCAAGTAGTTGTGGGCTTCCAGTCCATTTCCTGTGATAATTCAATAGCTATTTACAGAGGACAACATGATCTTTCTGGTTCTGGAGGTGACATGAGTGGAATGGGGGGACACGACACTCCTGGGGTTCTGCCCACGAAGCTTGCTGTATCCCACTCAAAAGCCCTTGTGCAGAAACCCTGCAATGGAGGAGAGAGTGCAAAAGAACTCCAGTGAGCTGAATGTTGTCTTTCAAATTTATGTCCACCTAAAACCTCAGAACATGACCTTTTTTGGAAACAGGTTCATTGTAGACGTAATTAAGTTAAGATGGATATCAAACTGGATTAAGGTGGCCTCAAATCCAATGACTGGTGTCTTTGTAAGAAGAGAAGAGGACATGTCCACCCACAGAGTAGAATATGTGGAGATGGGGCAGAAATGGGAGGTACTCAGTTACAAGCCAAGGAATGTTGAGTCTTGCCCACAGCTACCAGGAACTAGGGGAGAAACATGGGACAGATGCTCCCTTGGAGCCTCCAGAAAGAACCAATCTTGCCAACACCTTGATTTTGGGCTTCTAGCCTCCAGAACTGTGTGAGAATAAATTCCTGCTGTTTTAAGCCACCAAATTTGTCATGGCAGCCTGAGGAAACTAGTACAGGAATCAACATGTACATGGGGTGCCTGGGTGGCTCAGTCGGTTAAGTGTCCAATTTCGGCTCAGGTCATGAGCTTGTGGTTCGTGAGTTCAAACCCCACATCAGGTTGTCACGCAGAGCCTACTTCAGATCCTTTGTCCCCTTTTCTCTCTGCCCCTCCCCCACTCATGCTTTCTCTCTCTCTCTCTCTCTCTCTCTCTCAAAAATAAACATTAAAAAAAAAAGGAATCGACATGTACAGGTGGCCTAACCTATATCAAGCACTTTACTTCTGCTACTACACAACCCTTAAGAAAAGAGTTATTACCCCCTTTTTATAGATGGGAAAGACCAAGACGCAGAGAGGCTCGCTAGGAACTGGTCTGTCACAAAGCTGGAAAAATGGAAAAGCTGGGTTTTCAGTCTTTGAAGCTGTATTAGGCTGTGGGCAATCTTCTTCCATCCCTTACACCCTCTCAATTTTCTTTCCTTTGGGGTTTATCAAGTACCAGGCACTGCTGCAAAAGTCTATATGCTGATTCCCAGGGCAGTTTCCTTTGTTCACAGGTGTGTCCCAAGTGCACAGGGCAGCTCCTGGCCTGTAATAGTTGCTTCATAAATATGGCTGAATAAATCCTCCCCCAAATATCATGAGCTAGGTGTAATTATTATACTCATTTTACAGAAGAGGAAAATGAGGCACAGAGGAGGTCAGTAACTTGCCCAGAGTCCTGACCACTGGTATCAGATCACAGGGTGTGATTCCTTCCCTCACCCACATGCCAAATGACACTAACATTTGTAAACCCAGGTCCTTAGAATGAACTGTTCTTCATCATCTTCACATCTCCATAACCACTATCATTTAGTGCTAGTGCTGGGCAAAGTGTTTTGTAAGCAGTCTTATCTTAACCCTTATTGTATACCTATGAGCTAGTTACTACTAGCATCTGCTTTAACATAATGGGAATTGAAGCTTAGCAAAATGAAGTGATGATTCCAGTGTCACACAGCTGGTAAACAACAGGATCAGGATTCAAGGTCAAGTCTTTCTGATTCTAAAGTCTGTGCTCCTAGCCATCAAGTAGATTGCCTCTCTTAGCAGGAGCCCCACTAATGTGAACAACCCCAAAAGAATAGAAGCTAGTGGCTACTGCCCTGCCCTCCTTGCCTTTCCTAGGCTCCTTCCTCCAGATCCACAGATGGGACTTCTATCTCTGCATAGCCTTGGATTGTCTGTGCTCACTCAGCTTATCTTGGGTTGGTTCTGTTTGCCTTCTGCCAGAACGTATAAGGTTCTTGCCTGGAGTCCTCTCCACCTTTCTTCACCTAAAGCTGAGGTTGGTTCATTCACTTGTCTGTCAGGGATGGGTTTAAAGATAGAAGAGGACCATGGATGCACCAGGGATGTAGCAGTGAAAAGGTAAATGCTGTTTCTCCTCTCAGGAGACTTCATCTAATGTTTTCTCTCTGCTAGTTCCCAAAAGTCCTATCTTATTTATTTCCCCAGGCAACTGCCAGCTTCATGCCATAGTGAACATTTTTTATGCAATCCCAAGATGCATTTTTTTCCTGAACTAAGGATACTTAAAACAAAGATTCTGTAATGATATTGCATTTTAACAGATTCAATATTCCATAATAATAATAATAATATGGGAGAATTTCTGGCATCAGAAAAGGGAGTAGCTTCATGGAGAAAGGTGGGAGGGCTTCTCACTCTTGGAATTGTACCATAGAGGTGGGTGTCCACCCGGCTTGTGAGAGAGACTGGTTTTGCCTAGAGAGACCTTACATTCTCTTTGGTCTGAGTGAGTATCTAAGAAGATTTTTTGAATTTGATAGAAAGAACAATAAGGAAACCCAGAGAACATCTTGACCAGCCTCCCGCATTCACTAATGGAGAAAATGGGACTCTCCAAAGGAAGTCACTTTCCAAGCTGACAAGCACTGGTTGACTGAGTCCCAGTACCTTCCCATACACACTATTGGGTCACCACATCAGTGGTCTTTCTGGATGTCCTTGAAATGCCCCAAAGTAGGAGAAAAGGGTTTTTCTTATGAGAAGGGAAGGAAAGGGGGTTCATCCACAGCCTCTCCTGGAATTTGCCATTTATAATCATGTCAAGGAGACCTATCCTGGGTTCTGAAGCCCAGGAATAAAAATGTGAAGAGGAAGGAGAGGCTGAGAAGGGCCTTGATGCAGAGCAGGCAAAGGCAGCAAAGGTGGTGTTGAGTGGAACAAGGGCTTGAGGAGTTATCTCACCAGGAAGACAATAGATTTGGCAGATGGCCTCACCAATCCTACAAAGCTGGGGCCCCTCAGAGCAGACTCTTCTCACTGAATTGTTCATTCTCTGGAAAGGACAACCCAGCTTAAGAATAAAGCCAAATGAACACCTAGTCTAGAACCACATGTTGGAGGAGGGGGCCCTTCTCATCTTCTGTCATGACCCTATTGAGGACTGAGTCATGGAAACTCTAGAACCTTCTATATGTATCCCTACATCTAGGGTGCAATAGCAGCTACTCAATCAATATTTATTGAGTGAATGAGTCTCCTGGGAGGGGTAATATATTAACATATTATCTGCTGCTAATAGCTTTGTGCAAATTAGCTTAAAATTAAAATGAGCACCTCTTCAGCACTTTGCATCTTATTAAGGCGGCATATGCAGAATTCCATTTAGTTTTCACAGTATTGTTGGAAAGGCTGTATTTGCGATCTTGGGTAAATTATTTAACCTTTCTATGCCTTGGTTTCCCCATCTATAAAATGGAACGAATAGTGCCAACCTCATAGAGATAGAATTAATGGGATAAAAAATGTAAAGCCTGAGAGTCTTTCCATAGGGACTGTGACCTCTATGTATTGTGGCCTGTTTCCCCATTCCTGGAAGATAGGTTAATATGTAGTGACTTGGGATGTGGAGACAGAACTGCGGTTGATGTCATTTCTTCACAGTCGCCATCTTGGACCCCGGCTTAGCTGGCAGACAGTATCCCACCAAGACAGAATGTGGGCTAGTATCCACTTCTGGCCTCACAACTTTAGCCCAGAATTTTGCTTTGGAAGGCATTAGAGAGTCTTTTTCCTCGGTTGTTTACTTGTTCTCAGATCATGTGGAAAGCCCTCTGGAACCTTCTGACAGTGTTAATATGGGGCCAGAAAACTGGTGACGGAGAAGCTGGGAGGAAAGTGTGAGAAGGGCACAGGAGTTGCTGGGGGCCGCTGTCTTCTTGTCTTGATGTTTATTCTCCACATTTTTGTAAGCTGGATCTTCACAAGTGCCCAGGGGGTATTGCCAAGTTGAGTTCCCTCCCTCCACTCTGTCCCCTTCTGCCCCACACCTCTAGTCTGAGCCTGGTAAATGGATCCCCACTCTTCCTGGCCCCACCTTCCTTCTTCTCTCCATGAACACTCTCTTGCAGGGGAATGACTCTATAAACAACAGAGACAAAGAAGAGAGGAGACACAAGGCACCAAGAGAGCAAAAGGGTGAGAGTGGACAGGAATGTAAAACAAAGAAAAGAAGTAGATGCTGGGCATGGGTGGTGGGGGGTGACAATAACTCAGAAGATGGATACCCAAGAGGTAGCATGGGTTCAGCCATTGATAGGGACTTAGAACTTGGGGCATTTCACATCAGAGGTTGCAAGTGTCTAGCCTATGGGCTGAATCCAGCCAAACACTAGTTTGGGGGCTCACACAGTGTTTTAAAATTTAAGAAACTTCTCATAAAAACCCAAATATTCAGCTTGAAAAATCTGGTCATGAGAGTTCACATTTCTTCACGCCAACAATGGACCAGAGCTGGATGGGGCAAATGCCATTCCCAGTTTGCCACAGGCCCCACCACTCTGTTGCATGACACTCAGCCTGGTTCTCTTACTTAAATTACCTTCCTAGTGCCTATAGGTACCTGAGTTTGAGAGACTTATTTTATATGTAGCATTTTTAGCACCAGCTGGTGAACCCACCTTTTTCTGAACTAGCCATACCCACAGTAAATGCACAGGCAATCACCATGAGATGGTTTTGAAAGGAAGAGTAGAGAAGGACGGAGGGAGAAGTAGATATAAAAAGGAAGAGAAAAATTTTAAGTGGGAAAGGAAAAAATCCAGAGCAAAGGACAGGGAGGGTAGACAAGCAGATAGAGAGAGAGTCAGAATTCTCCTTTCCCATCAGGCTCCCTGGCTCTCTGAATTTCCTTAAACAAGGCATGTGATCTTTGTGGGTCAGTAACTTTCCTCATTAGTATCAGGTTCCTCATTAGTATCAGTATCAACATGTTCATTATCAAAAAGTCAACTTTCCATGGGGCTCCTCTATAAGTAAATCAGATGGAGATTCTCAAATAAATTAATCAATGACAGCATGCTGTTTATTGTAGCCTTCCTGGGTGATTGATTTAATATTTATTGAGTCAAGAATATGTGCTACTGTATAAATGACACCATTACTACATTCTTCCAGCTTGAATTAATTTCTCAAGATAAGGCATTTGGTTGCAAGCGTTTCTAGGTTAAAGCTTTCATAAAGGGTGGTGGGGTTGTGTGAGTGGGGTAAGGACACAAAGGTGAGGTTTATTGTCAATTGTTCAGTAAAACATCAGTCAATCTTAACCACCCTTTAAATAGTTCTCATCTCCCCGCCTACCTGATGTTTTGCCAATACTGCAGCTGATTTACTATAAAAATGCTGAAATTGGATGCTATTTCTGAAAGAAAGAGCTCTTATGCTAAAGAAATTTAAAGACTTTCTGTTCATTTGGGTCTATGAGGATTAGCTCTCTGATCAGCTTTTCCTAACCCAGTCACCAAATTAGTCTAAAAATTACACGTTTCATTCATTTAGTGAATAAATCCTGAGCACCTACTATGTACCAGGCACTGTTCCAGGCTCTGGGACAAAAAAGGAAAGGCTCATGAAACCCCAAGCCCAGAGGGTAGAGACAGGCATTAAATAAACCCACACGGATGTAGAGTAATTCCCAATGGTAGGGAATGAAGTGATTTAAATGAAGCTGAGTAAGGGAGCAGAGGGGAGAGGACTTTTTTAGAAAGATGCTCACTGAGAAGCAAATCTGCCCTGGTCCCCGAGTGATGAGAGGAAACCTTGCTAAAGATCTGGGTCAGGGTGCTCCTGGCAGAGCAAACGGCATTTGCAAGGTTTTTGGTTTGTTTTACATTTGTTTATTTGTTTTGAGAGAGAGAAAGAGAGAGAGAGAGCTGCCAGGCACACGTGGGCGGAGCAGGGGAGGAGCAGAAAGAATCCCAAGCAGGATCCACACTGGCAATGCAGAGCATGACTCGGGGCTCGAACCCAAGAACCGTGAGATCATGACCTGAGTCAAAGTCGAGTCAGATGCTTAACTGACTGAGCCACGCAGGCGCCCCAGCAATTGCAAGGTTTTGGAAGTCGGGAGGAGCTTGCTCCATACAGGACGCTGATGGGATAGCAGGCAGCATTGGAGCTGGGACACAAGGGCTCGCTGGAACTAGTGAGAAGATCAATTACAAAATATTTTAGGGACATACCGTTTTGCTACGTTTAAGCTCCAATACTAATTGGAAGCAGGCTAATAAATAACTGTACTGTAGAAACCCTTAGGGAGCTTACTTTGATGAATAGAGAAGTATTTGTAATTATCATAACAGGATTGTCTGTAAATAAATGTTTCTAAAAACGCCTAATTTGACATTTTAAAAACAATTTGTCCTCTTAAGCAGTTTAAACACACTGTCTCCCAAATGCTGTTAAGACCTTCCATTTGCATTCTAATTCTCCAGGCTCTTCCTTCCTCTTCCCCTCTCATAAGTTCTAAACAGCTCTTAAGAGCATGGAGTTCTTCATAGATTTTGAAAAGGTCAACACTGGCCAAGTTCTTGCCTGAATTATCACAAATTCTTAATTGATAAAGTCTAGATTTTGAAGGCATTCCTAGAATAATAATAGACAATAGTTCTTAAATTAGTTACATACTCTATGAATTCATGATGTGGGTACATTATTAATGCCATTTTGAAACTGAAGAATGCGAGGCTCAGAGAGGTTGTGTAACTTGGTCAAGGTTGCATGGCAAGGAAATGGAGGAGTCAAGATTTAAAACCAGGTCCCTTGAGCTACCCACTAGTAAGTGTGGTAAGTACTCTGTATTAGAAGTAAAGCAGGGGTGCCTGGGTGGCTCAGTCAGTTAAGCTGTCTCAACTCTTGGTTTTGGCTCAGGTCATGATCTAACAGTTCTGGTTCCATGAGATCGAGCCCTGAGTCAGGCTCTGCGTTGACAGCACGGAGACTGCTTGGGATTCTCTGCCTCGCGCTCTCTCTCTCAAAATGAATAAATAAACATTAAAAAAATAAAAAAAAAAGAGGTTAAGCGACCTAGTTTATAATCTCTGCTCTACCATTGATGAGCTCAGGACCTTGTCAGTGTCTAACCTCCCTAGAGCTTACTTACCTCATCCTTAAAGATGCTGCTCATGATACCTGCTTATTCTTTTTTCTTAATTTTTTTATGTTTATTTATTTTTGAGAGAGAGACAGAGCATGAGTAGGGGAGGGTCAGAGAGAGAGGGAGACACAGAATCTGATGCAGGCTCCAGGCTCTGAGCTGTCAGCACAGAGCCCGACGTGGGGCCCGAGCCCACAAACCATGAGATCATGACCTGAGCTGAAGTCAGTTGCTTAACTGACTGAGCCACCCAGGTGCCCTACCTGCTTATTCTAACCAGAATGCATCCATTCCACAAACGTCACCTACGAAAGTGGCAAGAAGTATGCCGGGGGTGCTGCAGAACTGGGAGAAAATAAGACGCAGAATCTGGCTTCATGGAGATTCCCATCATGTGAAAGGAGTAGATATTATTCCCACAAATAAGAGTAAAATTACAATGGAAGCAGGTGTTCTCAGTCTTTACACAGATGGATCTGGCCTAGCTTGAAAGTCCAGGGAAGGCAATCTGAGTAAGTGACTTTTTAAAAAATGTTTATTTATTTTTGTGAGAGAGAGAGAGTGCACAAATTGGGGAGGGGCAGAGGGGTGGGGCACAGAATCCAAAGCAGGCTTGAGGCTCTGAGCTGTCAGCACAGAGCCCAATGTGGGGTTTGAACCCATGAACAGTAAAATCATGACCTGAGCTGAAGTTGGGCGCCCAACTGACTAAGCCACTGAGGTGCCCCTGAGGAAGTGACTTTTGAACTAAGAGCTGAATGTTGAGAGAAGTTAGTTCCATGAAGGGAAGGTGGTGTCAATGGGGTGAAGGAAGATGTTCCAGGAGCAAAGAACAGACTGTGAAAAGGCCCTGTGGAGAGAGGAAACTTGGCCCCGAAATAAGGCCACTGTGTTTAGGATGTGAGAGTATGTGAAGAGAGAGGAAGCTGGAAAATTAAAGGGATCAATCACACAGGGTCATGTCAGGGTCCTAAGGGTTCTGACATTTTCCATATTTTATGAATTTTTTGTGTTGGTTCCTGCCTTAACCCTGCTACCTTCTTTTCTTTCAAAAGAATGGGAAAGTCTGCCTAAGAGGGTGTCATGTCCAGGCCTTGGCACTGGTTCTGGTCAATCTCCATTGTGTGTGTGGCCATCACAATGGGGTTCCGACCTGGCATTTGGGGCCCTAAGAACCTGCCGCAGGTCAGCGAGACAGCACATTCCTGTCTGAGACAAGAAAGACCCTGACATCTGTTCCTTGGCAAAAGAGCAAGACCTTCCAGGAAGGCCCAGTGGCCGAGGACTCGAATGCTGGAGAGGAAATTAGTTTCAACAAAAACACAAGGCTGAATGTCAGGCCCCTCCTTCCTGCCCTGGGAACTGACCTGGCTGCTGATGGTGGACTCCAGGAGACAAAAGGTCGTGTAGGCGCTCTGTGTTATGGTCCCCACCAGTCCCCAAATATTTTTCATTTCTGATGGTGTGATGAAGGATTCAGGCTGCTGGGCTCCTGCCTTAATCACATTCATTCCACTTTGTTAGGGAGGGCTGTTTTCTGGAGCCTCTGAGGAAATAAAGATGATGAATAGAGGGAAATCACATTCTTTATTAGCATGGATGGGCAGACAGATCCCAGTAGTAATTAATCCCAGGATGTTTACAAATTTTTTCTTCTTTGTCAACCGAGAGTTGGGGTTTGCCATTGTTGCCTTAAAGGAAGAATGGAAGTTGAAAAGCCATGTTAGGAAGAGGGATGGCAAAATATTGATTAATCATCCAGTAATGCTTAATGGAAAGCAGTGTCCTAAACGTCAAGATCCCAGGACCCTAAGGAGAAACAAGTTACAAGCATGCAGGACCCTCTTAGGAAAGCTCAGAAAATTCCATGGCTTAATCCTGAGTTAGCAAAGACTTTTTTTTTTTTGGATAGCGAAAGGGGGATAAATAGAATGTAAGGACCCCCCAAACAATACAAAACAGCTATAAATGCTTATGGAAATTAGATTGATTCAGGACTTTTGTGAGTCATTAAGGGTCAGGCAGAAAATCCTTTTGTTCCAATCTTGGGATTGTTCAGCATTGTTCCAGAACATCCATGTTCTCTTTCTTGCCTACTAAGGACTGGAGAATGGCTAAAGGGTAGTCATTCTGACATGATTTGGGTTGTTTTGAGCTTTGGGGACACTATTATGAACATCAATTCTTTTTATGCTCTGACCCAAGAATAGGAGATCCAAGTCTTGGTCCTGGCTTGATAAAGCATGAATTGTGTGACCTTGGGTGAGTCACTGCACCTCTCAGAACCTCAGTTTACTCATTGAAAAACCAAGGGATCGTGGCCCTGTACAGCTTGAAATTTCCATGTGGCTGAATTTAAAAGTCTGTGCTTACAGCAATTTTAGGGTATTGGACTGAGTATGTAAGACACCCCTCATGCTTTTAAAATGTATCTTGAATGTGAGAGGTTGACTTGTGGAGTGGTGGTGGGAAATGTTAAAAATAAACACCTAAGAACTATATGTAACTTGTACACTGAATATATAGATGTTCCTAAAGAGTTCTACAATGCTTAAAACAGTTTGTTCTTTCAGACACTTTAATTATACTCTTCAAAGGTTTTGTTTGTTTGTTTTTTGCATACATTCTCACTTTGTTTTCAGCTACCTTCTTCTTAAAACATGGGAAGATCAGTCAGCCTCAACCAGTAGATTGAAAATTTGTACTGTCTGAATTAGGGAAACTTCTTATGCTTTCCAGAGCTCTGAGCATCTCATCTTGAATCTTCTAAGTTCTGGGAAGCTCCAAATCCATTTGCTGGGGCAAGAAGAAAAAAAAAAATCTTGGAGGGTATCCAAAAGAGAATTAGACCACATTCCCAGTGGTCTTCTGGTCAACCCTTGCCTTTTTTTGACTTGACATGGGTCCTGCCCATCACACTCAGCTCATGAGAAAACGGCCGAGAAACACCCAAAGTTTTAAGCAAACAAACTCTACTTCACTGGAGATGCGTTATTATGCATTAGACTACCGGGCAAAGCTAATATTGGCAAACAATAAATAAATAAAGGGAAACACAAGGTTTGTTTAAAGATGGAAAGTGAGGAAGAACATCGTTTTCTCTGTCTTGGGACTCAACCTCCACTGTGAACCAAAAACTAGAGTTCACCACACTAATATTCAAAGCCTATTGAACCATATCGAAATCTCTATATCTAAATATGCTGCCAGCTGACCTTGAACAGAGCCAATATTTCACTTGGTTCAAACCCATATTCTTTTCTCTTGCTCACAGAATTGCCTAAATGATTTGGTAGCCAGCTTTTCTCACTTGAAGAGTCTTTAGAAATGGGGTGTGTGTGTGTGCATGTATGTGTGTGTGTGCGTGTGTGTGTGTGTGTGTGTGTGTGTGTATTGTGTGGCAGTGAGCAAGATTAGTGCTCTTAGTTTTTTGTAACTCGAAATATCTATTTGTTAAGCTGCCATTCAGGTCCCTCATATCTTTGGTATGCGATAAAACACAATTTTGTGGATTCGAGGGTTTTCTTTCTTTCCTTGTGCTCTCTCTTTCTTTTTTTGATACAAAAACCAACACAGCTGCAAGGACTTTCACATCCAATAACCCAAGATAGTTCCTGTTTGCCCAGTTCCCAGATAAAAGAAAAACAAAACGAGTGTGGGGTGGTTTATCGTTTTTTGAAACAGGATACATTTTTCCCATGTTCAGATCTGAAAATACTTGGCTGTAATTTAATCTACCTTTATTAGATTACACAGTTATGTCCACAAAACTGTGGAAGCCATCCTAAATTAGTAAGGTCAGGGAAGAAGCAGGCTGAGATGTGAGAATTCCGGCTGCTCCTGCCCGACGTGTCTTCTGAATGGAGAGGCAAGTTGTGGGCAAAGCATTCGATTCACCAGGG
Organism: Panthera pardus; assembly: GCF_024362965.1. NCBI lineage: Eukaryota > Metazoa > Chordata > Mammalia > Carnivora > Felidae > Panthera > Panthera pardus. Next base: position 50,799,568 of record NW_026526765.1, on the reverse strand, counting down.
ACATCACCCCTCGAGTGTCCCCAGTGGGAATTTACCTTCTACTTCTTCCATAATGACTTCAGAGTAACCCCTCACTTAAGGAATATGTTAGATAGCTGTAGAACAGGTGAGAAATGGCCAGGTCATCCAAAAGTTATTTACTGGTCCAAAAATACTTTAAGCTTGGAGACCCCTACATACAGTTGTCAGATAAAATATAGGACACCCAATAAAATTTGTATTTCAAATAAATAATTATTTTTAGAATGAATATATCCCAAATATTTCATGGGATATACTAATACTAAAAACTTATTTGTTGATTATCTGAGATACACATTTAACTAGAAATCGGTATATTTTTTAAATGTTTATTTATTTTGAGAGAGAGAGAGAGAGAGTGTGTGTGTGTGTGTGTGTGTGTGTGTGTGTGTGTTTGAATGAGCATGAGTTGGGGAGGGGCAGAGAGAGAGGAAGAGAGAGAATCCCAAGTAGGCTCCAAGCTGTCAGCACAGAGCCTGACAGGAGCTGGATCCCATGAACCTTGAGATCATGACCTGAGCTGAATCAAGAGTCAGGCACTCAACCAACTGCACCACCAAAGTGCCCTGAGAAAACCTATATTTTTATTTGCTAAATCAAGCAACAAATCAAATCACCACAAAAGACCACAATACCATTTTTAATAACAAAAATTAAATTAAATTAAATTATAACCCATGTAGCAGATCTGAAACTTAGGTCATAGATGCAGGTGTGCAAGATATATATATATATATATATATATATATATATATATTTTTTTTTTTTTTTTTTTTTTTTTTTTTTCCTTTTTTTAAAGAGAAATATGTTCTGCCTCTGGGTGCCCAAGGCAGCAGACAATTCAGCTTCTGTCATTATGGGATCCTGCCCCTTCCCATATCAATCCAGGACCTATTCTTAGGTAGTGTCCTGAGAATAGTGTTAGAGATCCAAATTCTAAGCTGGCATGGTTGCCAGTGACATCCTCCTGGCTTGGAGGTCAGTGGTCACTTTAGGTATGGGTGCTCTATTTTGAGTCGTGTGGGACTAGGGGAACTTTTTAAATTTTTTTGAGACAAAGCAGCTCTGTACTTAGGAGCCACATTTTGGTCAATGATTCTCCATTTGAACACTGACTTCTTTTTAAATTCCATGAACTCTCTTTCTTTCTCCTCTGGTTAATTTTGAAGACGTTTTCTGACTTCTGGTTGCTCTCAAAAGTACAGTTTCTTGAATAATTTGGGAGCTTTTATAAAAAACAGGAAGAATTTCTGTCTTTAGGTAGTTCTACTACCCTCTGCCTCTCAGACACAAAAGAATCCCTAGGGAAGTAATTCTTCATGGGTCTGAATACCTGCTTGAAATGGAAGGAGGTAAAAACAAGAAGATTATTGATGAGATTATTGTTCAGTATATATGCCCTTCTCCCTCCATGGGAGGAGTCTTCTTCTCTTACCCAGTGATGCTGGGATTTGTCACGTGACTTGTTTTGTCCAATGGGATGTTGATGAACATGATCAAGATAGGGCTTGAAATGTGCTGTGTGGTTGGATGTACTCTGCCATCACCATTGCCACATATCCAGGGAGGATAAGAGACCTAGACAAACTCACAGCTTAGAGCAAACCAAGTGAAGTCCAGCCCATATCAGTGGAATCCAGCCAAATTTCAGGCACATAAACAAAAAACAATTTTGATTATCATACACTACTGGGTTTTGGGGTAGTTTGTTATGCAAAATAACTAACAGCAGATAGGGGTATAAATGAAAAGTCATATTTTAGTAGATTAGTAAATTGTCTTGACACACTTAATGCTCAGCCATGATATTAAAACATTTATTGCTTCCAAAAATTCCAGGCATATGCCTGGGATCTTATGGCACTCTCTCTTTCTCTCTCTGTCTTCATAATATTTTATATCATTCTCTAAGTTATTTCTTCTAAAAGCTTATGTTCATTTAAAGCTTGTAGTTTACAAAGTGCCCTCCCATCCATTATTCCATTGGATCTTTTTAACAAGTCAATGTTGAGGTGAGGTTGGTATTACTAGTGACATTTGAGAGACAGGGAATTGATTCGAAAAGAGGTCAAGGATTTGCCACGGGGAACTGGGTTCCAAATCAGAACTGGGACTTCAATCAAGTCTTCTCATACCTCCTGCAAGGGCTTCTCCTACCATAGGGTGTTGCCCCTACAACACCCAGCACAGGGATGAGCATACTGTATTCTTAGTAAATTCCCGAGAAATGATGGGGGCATCAAATCTTTTGGCTGGAAATGTAAGTGTAAGGCCAAGAAGCATCTCACTAGAGGTTCTCTCCCCATGGCCTCTATTAATGCTTCTCAAAACATATGTTAATAAAAGTTGGGGAGTAGGTGTGTAGAAGGATAGAGGTGGAAGGGTTTGATGCTATTTAATATGTTTTAGAAATTCTGGTTTAGTAAATTAACTGTCTTTTCTGCAGTGCTTTAAGTGGGTTTGAAGAGCTTATTTGCATTACTTTCTAGATGAGAGTACAGTATAATGCCTTTCTCTAAGTTATTGGACCATGGAACCTTCCCACCAGAAATTATCTTGCTGGATTAGGGTTCCATAGAACCCACTTTGGGAAACACCAGCCTATGCCATTGAACTGCCTTGGTTCTTCCCTTGGCATCTCTCTTTTGTACCACCCAGAGTTATTTGTGCATCAGGCACCCTCTGGGGCTTTCTCAAGCTTTTGTTAATGACTCGGTTCTAATTCTAAGAAGCTTTTAACTTAATGGGATGATAACTTGGTGTATTAATTAAGGCTCTTTTAGTTGCAAACATAAAAAGAAACTCTGGCTAACTTCCTTGAAGATATTAGGAAAACTCACAAAAATCATAAGAGTTGCCAAACAATTAGGATTTGAAAAGAATAGGAACCAGGCAGTTTTGCCCTGGGAATCCCTGGAGCTGCCACTCAAATAATTCTGCTTGCAGAGACATCTCTGTCCACATCTCTCTGCTCAGGTTTCAGGTTCTGGAAGGGAGAATCTGATCTTTCTCACTTGGACCAGACATCTCTGCCCCAGGACCATTCAGGCATGAGAGAGAGCACAGAAGGTGCCACTGAGGAAACCCCCATGATCTGGGTGGTTCAGTCCCATCTTTCAGGGTCATTGGTTTGAATGGAACTCAGTAGGGTCATTGGATTCATACAGCTGTAACTACCTTTGGAAAGTCCATTACATTTTTCTCTAGGGACGGAAAGCATTGTTGATTTTTCCCAAAAATTCAGATTTCCCAAACTAAAACTCATCCTTGGCCTTGGAGAAGCCCTTTGGCAAGTAGAGTATCTCCTGAAACCAACAAACAGTTGTTCAGCAGCAAGTGGTATGGTGTTTGGTTGAACTTGCCCACATTTTCCAAATCCTGTCTTCCTCTCTCCTCTTTGGCCAAATGCAGGCAGTTGAATTCCCAGAATTCCCGGAATTCACTGTGCATGTGCTGCCATTCCACTGATAGACAGAGATGGATCCATACACTAGCCCTAAGCAAACCTTAGAAGTAGGAGGTTAATATCCTTCTTGTTCATTACTAAAAAGTGGATGAGGTCATCAAGGATGTGTCTTTGAGCAAAAGGATTGCTTGGGTGCAGGGAGGGTGGGGTGCCCTATTTGTGATGATTCAAAAGCAATTTAAACTGCTTTTTAAACAAGTCAAACTGAGGTTTTCTTCTGCTTTCTGAAATTTCAAATTCAGAAGCAAATGAGGCATTAAAAAAAAAAAAAAAAAGCCTCCAAGGGGACCACCACCTATTACTATGCTATACTGTGGGGTTTTATTTGAATATATTTTGCTTTTATTGCTTTGTTCTCTTTCCTCACTATGATTTACAAAGCAGTGTGGGAAAATGGTTAATACAGAATAAAAGTTAAAATTAAAACCACTTTTTCCACTAGGGTGCTGTCTCCTTCCAACCCCCTCATCCCTGGAGGCCTGTTCAACTGAGTTTAGTAGCACAAAGGCTACTGAGTTCCAGAACTATATTCATAATCTACCTAAGTTGGATTGATTTCCTAGCATCAGGACAAGGTAAGTGATTAGTTGGTTTTGTTGATAATATGGAGACCATTGATAAATAATGGAATAAGTTCATTTTAAGATGTCTATACAACTCTGGGAATTTGTGGGATTTATTAAACTATTCAGGTTAGCACAAATAACTTTGTGTTTAGAGATGAGCCTGCTTTGGGGCCCAAATAGTTCCCAAGAAGAACGATTACTGCTCATTGCTCTGTCCCATCAGACTTGTTAGATTGGCAGGGACTGCATCTGTTGTTTCTCTCTGCCTGCCTGGGTCTTTTCACCTTGAGGAATAGGACCTTATCAGAGAGGTATCCCGCATGCCAACCAGGGACCAGGCCCAAGCTCTTCAAATCACCCAAGTCTTTTTTGAACACTTACTATGTGTCAGGCAGAGTTTTGGCCACTTTTACATCTACCACCCAACATTTTATAGAACCTGTTAAAATCCCGTTTTACCTATGAAAATTTGAGAATCAAAGTGATTAAGACTTTTTTCTTGGTCAGACAGTTCTACTCCCAGTGATAATAATAATCCAATTAGACAGAACAGAAGGTTCCCTCAGACTATGGGATCGATGTGGAAGACTGAACCTGTACTCATGAGATAAATAAGTTAAATGCAATAACCACAATATATCTGAGGTATGGTGCAAAGTGTCTTTCGGGACCACATTTATTTTATTTTTTTTTTTTATGGTTATTTATTTACTTTTAAGAGAGACAGAGCATGCATGGGGTAGGGGCAGAGAGAGAGGGAGACACAGAATCTGAAGCAGGCTCCAGACTTTGAGCTGTCAGCACAGAGCCTGATGTGGGGCTTGAAGTCACCAACTGTGAGATCGAGACCTGAGCCCAAGTCAGATGCTCAACTGACTGAGCCACCCAGGTGCCCCGGTACCATGTTTATTTTAACCAGCACATCTAGGCCATGAAGTAGGTAGTAAAAAGAATTTGTTTTAGAGATGGGAAAATAGTAGTCTAAGGGAACTTGAGAACATTGCCAATAACTGAACTTTTCATGGTAACTGCTGCAAGCCAAGCTTATGTAATATAGCAGATACTGTGCAGAAGACATTGAGATAAGTCAGGACAGTTTCAGGCTGCAAGTAATGACAGCAAAGTCTCCAAGTGGGATGAAAGGCCTTCCACTTAAGCAAATATGTAGGCTGTAACACAACACAGCCCAAGTGTTAGAGGACGTGAATAGAAAGTTATCTCAGAGTCACGACTCTGGTAGATATCAAGGCAGAGAGGCTGACCGGTTGGCATCATCAGGGAGCTTCTCTAAGAGAAATGAGTTACATACTCTGCCCTGTTAACACAAAGGGCACTTGCCTAGGACGTTCTAGTGCCAACCACATTGCAGTGTTTTCATGGAGAAATCAGGCTCCCAGGAGTGTTTGAGGATGAATAAGTCACCATTACACCTGACCTTTTTGTCCACCACTACCTGCATGTGAACAAATTCTATTTTTAAGTGAAACTATGCATTGGGTATCTCTGTGAAACACAAATGTGTTGAATTTTTAAAGGGATCAAAGGATTAAAATTAAGGAACGAACTTTAATGAGTCAGCAGAATGGCAGGGATCAGGGAAAGGGACAGTGAGATTTGGATAACAATGTCTCCCCAAGGTGCTAGAAAATACTGAACAGACAGAAAAATGTTAGGAGACTCAGAATTTGCTTCAAAATATTCTTGGGGTGTAGAGGATGGTGATGGATGAGAATAGATGAGAATATAGATAAAATTAGATGAACTATAGGTTGATCATTGTTGAATCTCTGTGATGAGTATGTTGGGTGTTCATTATTTTCTTCTAGTTTATATACCTTTGAAATTTTCTGAAATAATTAAAAAAATTTTTTTAATGTTTATTTATTCTTGAGAAACAGAGAGACAGAGTGCAAGTTGGAGAGGTACAGAGAGAGAGTGAGACAGAATCTGAAGCAGGCTCCAGGCTCTGAGCTGTCAGCCCAGAACCCAACGCAGGCCTGAACCCAAGAACTGTGAGATCATGACCTGAGCCGAAGTCGGCTGCTTAACTGACTGAGCCATCCAGACACCCCCTGAAAATTTTTTTTTTTTTTTTTAAGAAAATAGTATAGCTATGGTCTGTCTAGTCTTTAATTCCATAGCAAATTTCATCCCACTGGAAATGTAAATGTGACAAGGGGTATGGCTTAGATTTTCTGCACAAAGCTGTGGGCACCCCTTACATCCAAACACTCTCCAAGTCCTGTCCCTTCAGCCTCCAAATATTATCCCAAATCTGTCCATTTGTCTCCTCCACTGCCACGATCCGAGTCCTAGCCACCACCAGCATTGCTTGCTTATAATTTGCCTTCCTAACTCCAGCAGTAATATCCGTTTCCAATCTTTTCTTCCTCCGGGAGATGGAGTGATCTGTTCAAAATGCTAATCTGACATTCTCACGAGAAAAAAGCAAGATGCAGAACAGTATACATAATTTTTGTACAAGAGAGGGGAAACAACTTATTTACACACACCCACATATGTATATACTATTTCCTTATATTTGCAAAGAGAAACCCCTGGAAAGATAAACCAAAAACTAAATAAAAATAAAAGGGGAGGAAATGCACAATGGAGGACATAGGTTGGCAGCAAAACTTCTCTAAATATGTCCCCTTACAGATCTTGACTTTGGGAATCATGTAAATGTTTACACATTCAAAAAATAACATTAAGTGAAACCAAAAGAAAATAAGAGATTTCCAAAAATTGAAACCAAATTGAAATAAAGAAAAAAAAACAATTGTTTATCACATTGGTAATATTAACCACAATAAGAAAATAGTTATTTCAATTTTTTTTATGTTTATTCATTTTTGAAAGACAGAGAGAGACAGAGCACAAGCAGAGGTGGGGCAAAGGGAGAGGGGGACACAGAATCTGAAGCAGGCTCCAGGCTCTGAGCTGTCAGCACATGAGCCTGACATGGGGCTCGAACTCACAAACCGCAAGATCACGACCTGAGCCAAAGTCAGATGCTCAACCGATTGAGCCACCCAGGTGCCCAGAAAATAGTTATTTCAAATAACTTTCATAAAAAGCATTTCGACTTTACATTCTTGTGAAACATTTTAAGAACCAGAAAAAAAGTTGCAAATGAATCTTAGACTTCATTCAGTACTCTTTTTATTTATTTATTTTTTTATTTATTTAGAGAGGGAGCACGTGTGAGCAGGGAAGGGTGGGGAGAGAGAGAGAGAGAGAGAGAGAGAGAGAGAGAGAGAGAGAGAATCCCAAGCAGTCTCCACGCTGTCAGCACAGAGTCCAATGCAGGGCTTGAACCCATGAACCATGAGATAATGACTTGAGCCAAAATCAAGAGTTGGACGCTTAACTGATCGAGCCACCCAGGTGCCCCTGCACTCTTAATGTTAGTATTAGGTTGAACTCTATGAAATTGCCTATATTTGACCATATTGGATGTATTAAAATGACAATTTTGTATGTTGCAAATAAATATAGTAATATATTATTATGATACAAATATGGTAATACTATTTTATAAATATAACATAATGTGTTTATATATGTAATATGAATATAATTCATATAAGTATAGCATAAATTATAGCAACATTGGTCTTATTTTTGGAAATACTTTGTATATATTATAGAATAAAACAAATAAGCAATCATGTTAATGTTAAGACAAAAATTTTCAGCAAAATAAAATAAGTATTATTTTAGAAGTTAATAAAAAGGTTGATATTTTAAATTGAAATATAATTAACCTATAAAGTATATTTGTTTGCGGTGTATAATGTGTTGGTTGGATACATTTGTATATTGCAATATGATTACTACAGTAGTGTTAGCTAGCACCTTTATCATATCACATAATTATCTGGTTTTGTGGGGGTTTTTTTGTATTGAGAACAATAAAGACCTAGTCTCTTAACAACTTTGAAGTTTATAAATACAGTATCGTTGACTGTAATCACTAGGTTGTACATTAGTTATTCACAACTTGTTTATCTACTAGTTGCAAGTTCGTATCTTTAAACACCTCCCCAACACCCCTAGCCCCTGTTTACTGCCACTCTACTCTGTTTTTACAAGTTCACCTTTTTTAGATTCCACGTATTAGTGGAATAAAGTAAAGAGGCATGAAGTATAAGTAACATAAAGTATTGTGTTTCCCTTTCTGATTTATCTCACTTAGCATAATGTCCTCAAATTGAATTGCAAATATCAGCATGAACTCATGATTCTTTTTCAAATATACTCCTTTCCTAACTGTTCACTCTGAAAAGACCTACAAGCAATGGCAAGCCAGAAACAATGAGTAAGCCCACGACCCAGATTATGGTCTCTAAATATCTTCCCACTAAAAAGGAAGCAGAGATCCTTGTAGAAATGACAGAAAATAGAAAAGTTAAGTTGGGGGTGTGTTATTGTGTAAGGAAGCAAAGAAACCATCAAAGAGTATTGAGGTCCAGTTAAAGAGAGAAAGACTTGATAAGAGGAAATTCCCGTTGGCTAAAGGAGGACAATTTGGCCAAAGGAGGACAATTTATATACATCAATAGAATGATGAGTATGAATGCATAAAAACCACAATTCATAATGATACTGAAAAAAAGGATCCGTGCACAAGAGCTCTTTATCCTTCACAGCCGAGCCCAGAGGTTGTTTCTGTAAAGAATTTCCTGCTGCCTTCCAAAGTTAATTTCTCCCTCCTCTGTGCCATTATTGTGTCTTACGTTTACAATTTCCTTTACATTGCATGTTTGTCTCCCCAGCCAGGCTGTGAACTCTGTAAAGCTGGAACTGTGCTTTGTTCAACTCTATTATTAAAAAGAAAGATACAAGGCCCAAGGTGGAGTCACATGCCCTCTGAACTGCAAACCCAAACTTAATTGCCGTTTTCAACCTCTCCAGGAGTAGTTTTGAGCCAATCATTCTGGAATTTTGTGGTCAGTGCCAGTGAAGTAATCTGCCCCAGGGCTCTCTCCATCCTCCAGAGAAAGATAAGGTAATTCACCTAATAACCCTCTGCCCTTCCCCCTAAGGGAAGGTGACCTTGCCTGAAACAATCCTTTCTTTTCTTTTGCAAAAATGTTGTTCCACTCTCCTTCCTATAAAAAACCTTTCCTTTTATACAACTCCTTGGAGCCCCCCTCTACTTGCTAGACAGGGTATTGTTGATTGATTCATAAATCACTTAATAAAGCCAGTCAGATCTTCAGATTTACTCAGGTAAATTTTTTAACCCTATCTTACCAACACTCAGCAACATACCTTGCCTTGAATAGTGCTCAATACATTTTTGTTCAAATGCAAAACCATCAAAACTTTCAAAACTACCAAAACACACAATTACCAAGATACACATTGTCTTTAGCAGATATTACACATAAAGGAATATATTACATTCTAGGCCTTATAAAAAGATTCCTAATATGACTTCTAGTGTGACTTAGGATATAGGACTCCTTATCACCCCTATTTCAAGTCTTCTGGCGCTTTCTGTCATTTGCCTTTGAGACATGAGCTAGTCATTATTGTGTTGTTGCAGAATTTTTTACTTCCATACCCAGGGTTTGTTGTCTCCCGGCAACACAAATTGGGCAGCAGGCAAAAGTTTATTAGAGTATAAGATCAGAAAGGAAGAGTAGTATGAAAGCTCTCTTTACAGTGTGAGAGGGCATTCGAAAGTGAATGCCCGTCAACTACAGGCAAGAGTCTTTGTTTTATAAGGTTCTAGTAGCCCACCCCCATCCCTTCCTTCTTGTTCCTTCTCAGGTTGTACCCTTATTGGCTGGAGAGTTCTAGGCTCTGGGTTGCCCATTCCTGATTGGCTCCACTCCATTGTGTGAGGGGTCAGACTGGTCATACTGTCCCTTGTATAACATTAGTTTCATGGTTTACTTTTTTTAGTTAGGTATCTTGATTGTCAAATTCCTGCTGGGAACCTGAGTGGGAGTAGCTGGGGTCTCTCACATTCTTAAGAGGGGGAGTTGTTTACACCTGAGGGGGTTTGCTGGGCTCACAGCTCAGTATTGTTCCAAAATATGTGTTTTTCCCCATCCAGGGAACTCAGGTCTTAATCTTTCCCTCTCTGGCTACTTTATCCTATTTTTACTATCACAATGTTGCCTCTTCACTGTGAAGGTCGCCGTATGCCATGTGGCCATTCATTTATTTGCTGTTTTTCAAAAGATGCCCATGTGGGAAGTTTGATTACCATAACTGGGCAGATAAAATTGGAGAAATAATAAAGCAAATTAATGTGGCAGGACTTGCAGCCTGCATTTCCCCCTGCAACTTCAAACAAACCATTTCCTTCCTTTGGGTCTCAGTTTCCTCATCTACAGAATCAGATCTCACCAGCGGATCCCAGACCCCTCTCCTATGACCCAGCGTCTACGATAATTTTACCTGGCAGAACTCAAAGAAGGGCGACAATACACCTTATGCAGCAGGCTGATTGTGTGCACGCAGGAGGTGTCTGACCAGGGGATCATTTCCTGGTAAGACAAGGAAAAAACAAAAAGCTGTTATCTGGCTGGCCCAGGACCTGATGTTGCAATTTTTCATATCTCAGGTAGGTTGGGGAGTAGCCTGGAGGGATGATTCACTGCAGTTTTACCAACGTAAAATAGAATACACAATGGGATAAGTAGAAATACAGAGCCTGTCTAGGAAGAAGGACAGACAATACTACAAGCAATGTGATGGACCTTCCCACCCCCATCCCTACTATAACCACCTGTTGACCCAGAATTCCAGATCAACAAATTTGTAGAAGACAGTCTCCCCACACCTGACTGTTTTCCAGGGCAGACACTGCTAACTAATCATGGCACTATTTTCTTCTTCTTCTCCTTCCCCTTCCCCTTCTCCTTCTCCTTCTCCTCCTCCTCCTCCTCCTCCTCCTTCTTCCCCTTCTCCTTCTCCTTCTCCTTCTCCTTCTCCTTCTTTCCCTTCTCCTTCTCCTTCTTCTTCTTCCCCTTCTCCTTCTCCTCCTCCTTCTTCTTCTTCTTCTTCTTCTTCTTCTTCTTCTTCTTCTTCTTCCCCTTCTCCTTCCCCTTCTCCTTCTTCTTCTTCCCCTTCTCCTTCTCCTTCTCCTTCTTCTTCTTCCCCTTTTCCTTCTCCTTCTTCTTCCCTTTCCCCTTCTTCTTCTTCTTCTTCCCCTTCTCCTTCCCCTTCCCCTTCTTCTTCTTCTTCTTCTTCTTCTTCTTCTTCTTCTTCTTCTTCTTTCTTTTCTCCTCCTCCTCCTCCTCCTCCTCCCACTCCTCCTCCTCCTCCTTCTTCTTCTTCTCTTTAATTAAAAAAAGGTTTTTTTTAATGTTTATTTTATTTTTGAGAGAGAGAGACAGAGACAGAGACAGAGCATGAGTGAGGGAGGGGCAGAGAGAGAGAGGGAGACACAGAATCCAAAGCAGGCTCCAGGTTCTGAGCTGTCAGCACAGAGCCCAATGTGGGGCTTGAACTCATGAACCGTGAGATCGTGACCTGAACCGAAGTTGGATGCTTAACTGACTGAGCCACCCAGATGCCCCAGCAGTATTTTCTTCTAAAGGCAGACTAGGGATCTTTCTCAATACAGTATGTTCCAAATACCAGCAATTGATTGGAGTTGGTATTTAGCTGAAGTCTATTTTCCATCCTGGGCTGAAATTTCCTCCTGATTCTAGCAAAATACTAAGAAGATGTCTGTAATTTAAACTAAGTAAGGGACCTTGAGTAAGTTTCCTACTTTGGGTGCTGATTTGTAAACAGAGAATTTCCTGGACCCCTGCCCTGTGTTTTTTGGATTCTAAAATTCTTACCTCCTTTTGGAAAATAGGGGCACCTACATGACCCCGCTGTCCCAAAGCTCCGGCTTCCTCATGACATAGGATTTAGGCAGCCCAGAGTGTATCTGGACACATCTGATGTGACAAGCATTAGCTGTCTACAGAACTACAAGGGCCATGAGTCATCTTTTGATAACTCTCCCCAACTTCCAGACAACTTCTCTGGGATCAAAACAATCAGATTAGGCTGAAGTGAAGCTTGGCAGATAGTGTCCAAGAAAGCCCAGAGGGCTGGCATCTGTTAAGCAGTCATTGCTAACACCTTCCTTGTTAAGAAGCTACTTTTTCTTGTCTTGTTTCAGGCTTCAGTTGCTTTTATTTGTCCTGGAGCCTAGATCAATAATCTCAATCTCTCCCTCTCCTCCAGTAGACCTGAAATAAATAATTTCATATGGAGGGAGGGAAGTGGGACAAATGCCACAGCGACCGAGTGTAGAAGGGGCGGTATGTAAGAACGCCAATAGAGGGAATAATAGATGGCATTTACTGAGCACTTTCTGTGGATCAAGCACTGTGTTATCACATTTACTCTTGACAATTTAAGAGATCTGCACTATTATTAATCTCCATTTTACACATGAGAAAATTTAGGCTCAGGGTGTTAATGTTTTAGGGTCCTACAGTGAGTTTGTAGTAGAGGAAAACCTGAGGCATGTCTCTCTGACTTATTCCACCACAACACACTGCCTGTCCCAATCCAACACTGAAAGATTTTCCTTAAACCACCGCAGGTGCATTAGTCAAATTTCTTTTCGTGTGAAGAGCGGAAAACCCATATTCAGGGAACCGTCCCTCTCCATTTATTGATTTTGCTTTTGCTCTATTCTTGGGCAGTCTATCCCTTCATGGTAGCAAGATGTTCACCATCAGCACAAGACTTTGACCTATGCCCTCAGCAACCCCAATAGGAGAAATGATTCTTTCTCCTTATAGCTCTAGTAAAAACCTGGGATTGCGTCTTTTTGTTCTGATCCATCACTACGCCCCACTGAAAAGAAATTAAAATTCATTGTCCAGACCTAGGTCAGCAGCTACCCATCCCCAGAGTGAGTGGGAAGAAAAACGCTTTCAAGTTATAGAGGCTAAAAATCAGGAAGGGATATTCCCCTAAGCCAAATTCAGGTGCAGTGTCTTGTAGGAAAGTGGATTGGTATCAACAGTCAGAACAGCAGATGTCCCCTCGCTAAATTTTTATCTGTGCAACATCCACAACATTCTGAAAGGATCAGACATATGGTCATGCTTTATGAAACAATTAGAAGTTGTTTGTCCTGGTCAAATCCCAGAAGTCTAGAACTTTTCCTGGTACTGGAGCCTGGTCCCAGATCTAGTGTATTAATATAGTCATCGTGGGCAGCCTCTCCATTGTCCTTCTTTGCCCCTCTAGCCAACGCTTCACAGAGGTCCCTCAGCCCTCACAGGCAGAAGCAAGTGTGGGCTCCTCTCCTCAGGTGGAGAAAGGCTGCACTTTTGCCGTAAGAGTGTTTTAAGTCCTGCCTTGTCCCTAGGCTAGGGGGTGGGAGGGACTCCAGCCTCCCACTTGGGGTCACTTGCCTCTCAGATCAGTTTCAGTGTTCTTCAAACCCCCTTTGTCATTCAAGGCCAGGTTCTCATGCACCTTCTCCATGAAGTTTTTTCTATTCCATTCTACTATAGCACTTATCCCACATCTCTCATGATGCAAGATTTTCTTTATTTAAAAAGATTTTTTTGTTTAATGTCAAAATGTTTGATGCATATAAAAGAGTGCTTGTAATAGATGTATAACTTGCAAGGAATAATTATAAAACAAATGTCCATGAACCTACTGCCTGATATAAGAACTCTATGTGATTTGGCTGGTGTTTAGGAATGTGGTTGATTTTTACATTTTAATCTCATGTCCAGCCACTTTCTTTCTTTCTTTTCTTTTCTTTTTTTGTTTTTGAGAGAGAAAGAGAGAGAGAGAGAGAGAGAGAGAGAGAGAGAGAGAGAGAATCTTAAGCAGTTTCCATGCTCAGTGTGGAGCCTGATGGGGGACTTGATCCCACGATCCTGGGATCATGACCTGAGCTGAAATCAAGAGTCAGACACTCAACTGCCTGAGCCACCCAGGCGCCCCATCAGCCACTTTCTTAATCACTTGTTGATTGATTCTTATAATCTTTCTGTAGATTAATTTAAGCTTTTCAGGTAATCGTTTCATCTGTGAATAATGGCATTTTTTCTTTCTAGTCTTTTAACCTTTTTTGTGTGTGTTGTTCTTACTATATTGGTTAGACTTCCAAACAATATGAAATAGAAATTGTGTTAATAGGCCTATGTGGGGGATCTGCCTTTTAGAATAAGACTCCTTCTCCCAGCTGCAGGGTGCTGCTGAAGGGGGTCCTCAGTTGTATGTCCTTTCTGGGGATCACCTTGGCTGAAGAAAGCTGTCTCACTCAGGGTACACTTCCCCTTAGGACCCACCCTCCTCCAGTTACTGACACCGGAGTACAAAGCCCCAGCCTCTTTGTCCCAATCGGTTCTAAGGCACCACCCTGCTTCCAGAGCTCACTGTGAGTTTGGCTGAGGTCTTCATTGGCACTGAGGGCAAAATAAAAAAAATTTTCAGGTAAACTGAGGGAGTTCACCTCTAGCAGATCCTCATCAAAGAACTGTTGCCTTTCAGGGGGAGAAAACTGACCCCATTCATAACAATAATAAAAAAAAAACTTTCAGCTTGGGAGAGATAGAAAGAATTTCCTTAACCAAATAAAGGCTATCTACCAAAACCCTACTGCAACCGTATTCTTAGTGGTGATGCGGTAACAACAGTCTCTTGAAAATGAGGACCCAAATACGGAGGCCGTCACAGGCTGTGTTCCACAGGAAGCAGACCTGAGACAGAAGTCACCCTACAAAATACTTACGAGGAAGCGCTCTCGGGACAAACATATGCAGAAAGGAGAGGGAGAAGCTGGCTTGGCCAAGGGAGAAATTGAGCTAAGAAACAGTGCCATTCTAAGAGGTTCAGGCTAACCTGTTGTAGAGGCCACATGGTGAGAGAAAGAGGCCATGATAGAAATTTCAGACCCGGGAGAGCCTCTAGCTAAATGGAGCGACGTGAGTGACCGCAGATGATACCGTGTGGAGCAGGACCTCCCAGCTCAGTGCAGAGCTGACCCATAGACCTCTGGCAAATGATAAATCATTGCTGTCTGAAGCTGCTAAATCTTGGAGTGGCATGTTATGAGGCAATTGAATATGGAGACAGGGGTCCTTCTGAGTACATTGTCCAAAATGTTACTGGAAGCAAAAGTCCTATTTGTAGTTTCTGCCTTGATTTATATTTTCATTCCGTTCATCTGTCTTAGGACAAAATTTCACAGTGCTAAAGAGCACGGACAGAGTTCCTGTCTTGGATTGATACTACCCAGTTGTGTGACCTAAATTATATTACTTAACCTTTCTGGCTTTCATCATCATTTTCACCTATAAAATGAGGATATTAGTAGTATCTACATCATAGGATTTATATATATATATATATATATATATATATATATATATATATATAACAATATATTGAAAGCAGCTATCCAGAGCTCAGTCCATAGTTATAATGTTATGATCTGAATGTTTGTGTCCCCTTCGAAAGTCATATGTTGAAACCCTAATGCCCAGTGCAGCGGTATTTGGAGATGAGACCTTTAGAAGGTAATTAGGCTTAGTCATGAAGAAAGATGAAGCCCCCATGGTGGGATTAATAAATAGAAGAAGACATATGAGATCACTCCTAAAGAGGAGGAAAGAAGGGTGCCTCTGTGGCTCAGTTGGTTAAGCATCTGATTCTTGATCTCGGCTCAGGTCATGATCTCAGGGTTCATGAGATCGATCTCCTTATCAGGCTCTGTGCTGTCAGCACGGGGAGAATAGGATCCTCTCTCCCTCTCTGTCTCCCCCTTCCCTGCTTGCATGCTCACTCTCAAAATAAATAAAAATAAACTTAAAAAAAAAAGAGGAAGAGACATTCACCAAGGAAACACCATGTGAGGACATAACCAGAAAGAGAGCGCTCACCAAGAACTTAACCATGACCTTAGACTGCCAGCTTCCAAAACAGTGAGAAACAAATGTTGTTTAAGCCACTTAGTCTATAGTATTTCATTATGGCAGCCCAAATTGACTAAAGGCATAGGGTATGCTCAAAATGTTTTCTGTTGTTGTTTTCATTGATCTTGGTATTCAAAGCAATGCCAAACCTACTAGGTGCTAAATAAACAGTTTTAGAAATCAATGGCTCAATGAAAGACCTTGTACATAAATCTCTTTGACTCCTCTTGCCTGGTTCTGCTTCAGCAATGATCTATTGTCATTTCTTCCTGCTCTGGGTCTTGCCCCTTCCCGGTCAAAAAGCTCTGGCATCTGGAATCACGCCATCATTCGTTCCTTTTCAATGATCCCTACTAATTTCAGAGTTGAACATATTTTAGTCAGGGATCAGATCAGCTCCTTGCAAAGAGGAATTTCTATCATCTTCTTTCAAATGTACATCCAAGGGCAGAGTTCACAAAAAGATCCAGGCGGGGAGAAAAAAAATGCTCCTCTGGCTTCTTCCCAGGTCAGAAAGCTCACTCTGGGAAGACTCTCATGTAAATCTGAAATCTGATGCTACTCATCAAAAAATGTCATTTGAATCCAGTGTTACTTTAGCATGAGGCCTGCTGAATTGTTGATTACATTGGCTGTCTGAATATTAGTTTTTACAGTTTCGTGATGGAAGCCTAAGACAAATCACTCAGCAGAGGAAGAAAAGAACAAGTAAGATAGTGCCCTCTTACGCAAAGTTAAGGGAGCTCAGCTACTTTGATGGCCTCTAGCAATTGCTGCCAGGGTTCTCCTGTAGCTCCAAATAAGAGTGCTCCAGCATTGTCCTGAAAGAAGGAAGCAGGAGCCCAGGCCCAAATTGCTGACCCATTTTCCAATGACAAACTGCTTTACTGTGGTGGATACTAGACAGATGCCTGCCCAGGAAAGCCAGGAGAGGTGGACAGACTAATGATAGTGGCATTTTGTTATTATCCTACAAGCGCCACCCATGATATTTGCTTGGAGCCCTCAGATGGGTCCCTCTTCATCTTCAACACAGGTCCATATTCACAGAACCCTAATTGCACTAAGTAGTAAGAACCTGCTTCTCTCCTTCTTTATACTCTTGCACGGCCAGCATTTTGTTGGACTTGGCTAAGATTTCTGGTGCACTCTTTGGAGCCAAAGAGTCCATTGGCGTAAAATTGTTGAGAGCCTGTTTGTTTCAATCATCCCAGGTGCAGGGAAAAAAGAGGGACTTGTGTGCAGCTGAGCATGGAATCCCATCATCTGGGAGAGAGAGAAGGATTAAGGAAGAAGAGAAGGAAGGCAGAAAAGAAAAGTCCAATGAAAGGCCGGAGGCCATGTTGGTTGGGAAAAAGGATCCATAGGGAGTAGTGGTTAAGGTGAACAAGACAGAATTCAAATCCCATTGTTGCTACTTACTTAGTGTGGGACTTGAAGAAGTTGCTTAATCTCTCTGAGCCTCACTCTCCTCTTCTAGAAAAGGAATAATACTCACCTTGAGTTTTGTTGTAAGAAAACTACAGTGAATAACACATGGTGATTTCTCAGTAAATGATTATGTGCTATGGCTTTGAATACCCCTAACTCTAGACTGGATTTTTCTGTTTTTTTTTTTCTAATATTGTGTGCTATCTACACATGATAGACACCAATATTGTTATAAGTAAATGAGAAGAATTTGAGGAAGCAGAAAGAACACCACCTCCACCAAATATCAGTGTTGACCAGCATGGTAAATGGGGCCGGAAAATCCTATCTTTGGAGTTAATCCAACAGGCAGGAAGCTACCACATCCATTACCTATCCCTCATTTAACACAGATTTTTTTTTTTTTTTTTTTTTTTTTTTAATTTTTGGGACAGAGAGAGACAGAGCATGAACGGGGGAGGGGCAGAGAGAGAGGGAGACACAGAATCGGAAACAGGCTCCAGGCTCCGAGCCATCAGCCCAGAGCTTGACGCGGGGCTCGAACTCACAGACCGCGAGATCGTGACCTGGCTGAAGTCGGACGCTTAACCGACTGCGCCACCCAGGCGCCCCAAACACAGATATTTTATCCAAGAGTATGCATCATACTAAGGCCAAGAGTCTTAAATCAGTGCATTCCACTGCCGTGTTTTGTTCTACGTTCTCGCTTTCACAGAGGGAGGAGAGGTTTTCTGGTCGCTCTTAGACAATACCAAGTGCCCTGATCACTTTAACTCTTACAGTGCAGTCTCACTCGGTCCTAACCAGGTCAAAAGGTAAGGCCCCCACCTTTGCTTCTATTCGTCACCCACTCTCAACCAGGTACGGTTGTGGGAAGGGGACCAACAGCTTCCTTTCCCCATCCTCCCTCTCTGGCCACCTATTCCTTCTCACATGTGGCCATATTTGGTTGACAGGGATAGCCTGGTTCTGGAAAATTCTGGGAGTTCCAGCCAATCCCAGTGCAGTCACCTCTCTTCAGTTTGCCTATGGCTCTAGTCAGTCCTTCTCTCACCTGTGTGCGTGAAACCCCTTGGCTACCTTTACAGGTCCTGTCACCAGGTTAGAGGGAAGTGAATGGAAGAGGAGGGCAAGACTCACAGGACAGATCTCTCCAAAGCCACACTAGACACAGATCCTCTCTTGCAATCCTTTTATGTCCTCACTGTGCGTACATGATTGAAGTGCCCCCTAACCAATTCTCAGAGGAAATTCTGCAGCCTGGTCCACCACAACGGACTTTTGGTGTTTGATATCTATTTTGTCTTGGGGCATCAGTTAAAACTTCTAGTTTAACACATTGGTACCTATATCCGAGAGACCGTGGTATACATGGTGTATCTTCTTGGAGCACAAACTCCAAGATTTGTTCACAAATTTGTGGTGGGAAGTGTGTGGATTGGCAGTCGGTGTGTGTGTGTGTGGGGGGGGGTTAACATATTACTTGGCAAGAAATACAGATTAAACGTTCAAACAGATTGTATTGTGGATATTTATTTGTGGTGCCTTTTTCAAGCAAAGCCTCTAGCTCACCCCCAACCGCCAACAGCCGCCAGGAGTAAATATTTGCACTTCTCCCCCATTAGGAGAGGGCTTGGGGTAGGTGGAGGAGGCTTTTCTTGAAGCTCTGCATGAAGACATGGTGAGCTATTTACTAATTGCAGTGGAGATTATAATCAAGTCACCCAGAAGCTGCACTGACCTACTGACATTCATTATTACATTTTTTGCAGACTTGTATGTTAGATTGTCAGGGATAAGCAAACAGAACAACAGCGTATTGCTTTGTGATTTGGAGCAGGGGGCAGAATGTGGGGAATAGGTGTGGAGTAGAAAGAACCTCTCAAATCTGCACCATCTACTACAATATCTGTGTCTATCTGTAGACACATGTGGCTACTGAGCCCTCAAAATGTGGTAAGTCCAACTGAGAAGTGCTGATATATAAAATACAGACTAATATATATAAAAAGGAAGGGATACTATCTCATGGATAAGTTTCCATGTTGATTATATGCTAAAATTATAGCATCTGGGATATTTTGAGTTAAAAAAACATACTATTAAGATTCATTTTACTTTTTTTTAAAAGAACTTTTGAAAAATACCGCTCTTGGAAAATTTAAAACCACATATATGACTCACGTTTGTGACTTGCATGCTATTTCTATTTCACGGCTCTGTCTTCCCAATGTCTAATCCAATATAGTCAGCAAACTATGGCCCATGGGCTAAATCCCAGCCGATTGTTTTTATAAACAAAGTTGCATTGGAACACAGCTACACCCATTTTTTTACATATTGTCTGAGTATTTTCACACCATAATGGTAGATTTGAGTTGTTGCAAATTCAAATGTATGGGCTGTAAAGCCTGAAATATTTATTATCTGGACCTTTATAGAAAAAGTGCGCTCACTTCTGGTAATCCAACTCTCTATATCTTGCAAGTAAGGAAGTGAAACCCAGAGAAAGCAAATGACTCCCCCAAGGGCACATGAACAAGTGAGTCGGAGGCAGGGCCACACCCATCCCTGTCCTCTGTGCTGCATTGTGCCTGGACTTATTTGTTAGGGGTGAGATGGAGAAAGTTGTTCCATGCTTGAGGGCGGCCTCAGCCTCCACTTGATAGTGAGCCATGCAGCACCATCCCAAGATTGGCGTAGGGCACAGCAGAGCCCTCAACAAGGAGCAAGGCGTAGGAAAAGTCTCACGGAGAGAAGGCTCCAGGGGTTAAGGGGTGAGAGTTCCTATGGCAACCCTCCTGCCGTACTACTTTGTTTCACATGATTCCAGAAATATCTTCATTGGGTCACAACCTAATGCCTTCTCCTCTGCATCTAAGAGAAGTGATACGAAAACTTCATTTAAAAAACACTGCTGAATTCTTTGCAGTATCCTTTTCTAAAATATTGGCCATTATATTACTCAGTGGTCTCCAATAAGGATAAACCACATGGACATTTCTCCTAGGACTCAGTGACAGGAAAAATGTTGTTCTCCAAATGGACTTGTATAGGTTTTTAAATTATAAAATGAGAACTCTATAACCAAACATGCTGCTCATTTCATGTTGGCTGCCAGGATGATTAGAGCTAAAATCTGTGCTTAATTTCAGTTACCAGTCATCCAAGGGGGCTTGTGATGGTTAATTTTATGTGTCAAATTGACTGGATCACAGAGTGTCCAGATATTTGGCTAAACATGATTTCTGGGTGTGTCTGTGAGAGTGTTTCCAGATGAAATTAGCATTTAAATCAGTGGCTTCAGTAAAGCAGATTGCCCTCCCAATGTTATGTGGGCATCATCCAATCCATCCAATCCATTGAGGGCCTAAATAGAACAAAAGGTGGAGGAAAGGAGAATTCATCCATCTTCTGCCTGACTGCTAAGCTGAGACATCGTCTTTTCTTGCCCTTGGACTGAGACTTACACCATCAGCTCTCATGGTTGTCAGGCCTGTGGGCTTGGACTGAATGACCTCATGGGCTTTCCTGGGTCTCCAGCCTGCAGAGAGCAGATCTTGGGACTTCTCAGCCTCCACAATTGCATAAGCCAGTTTCTCATAATAAACAAACAAATAAATAAACAAATAGGTAGATAGATAGGTGGATAGAAGATAGATAGATACATACATACATACATACATACATACGTACATACATACATACATATAGATGATAGGTAGGTAGGTAGATAGATAGATAGATAGATCTGTCCCATTGATTGTGTTTCTCTGGAGAGCCCTGACTAATATAGGTCTGTTATATTATACGGTTCCTTCAGCCTTGCTCAGCTTTAAACTTTTATTTTGTAACTCATTTCTTTATGCACTTACAATGTTACCTCCTTTATGGTTTTTCAACAAATATTTATTTAGGGCTCACCAAGAGCCATACCCTTGAGATACAAAAGGAAATAGTTTCTATTCTCAAGGAATTTATAGGATCATGTTGAAGTAAAGAAAAACAGTTAGTCACTGGAAATATCAATAGTGGTGGCCAACCTTTAAACAGGACAGGTGATACTCTGAACAGTGTGATTTTATGAACCCTGACAAGCTTTCCCTACTATCCCATCTACAACTGGGATTGTAGATACATGATTTATATATAGCAACTCTCAATTTCTGTGCCCATGGCAGACATCACCATATATCACAGCATTATTTTTCACAAATCTATTGTATATAAGCTGTGGCATGAGTCAAGTAGCCACTGCCAATTAATTAAAAAACGGCTATATATGCCATCTTCTATAATCGACAAATAGAGGATCACTCGCTGGAATATAATTTCAGCTTCCTATTAAGGAATAAATAACTGTGGGAGGAGTAAAGCTTGGTGGAAAATGATATCAGTCACTAACAATTTAGTATAAATTAAATAAGTCTCTCTCTCTCCCGCTCTCTCTCTCTCTCTCCCTTTCAACAGCAGTTTCACATACAGAGTTTTGAATGATCTTGAAAACACTGGCCACCAGAGGCTAGTAAAGAAAAAGAAATTTGAATCTTGAGGATGGTTCAGAACAAACTTTGTATACTCCACCATTTTGTAGATTAATGATATTCTACCTGAATAATAAAGGATCTCCAAATTTTCTCCCTGTTCCTCAAGGGCAAGATTTTTGCCTCAAATTGCTACCTTGTTCCTTTTCCCTTTGCTTTCTGTCTTCTTTCTCATTATACATTCTTCCTAACTGTAAAACTCCTGAACACATGTGTATTTAAAGGAGATTAATCATTCAAATACCATAATTAGTTCAAGAATTGTGTCTTTTCGAGATGGAATGAGCTAATTAATTTTTTTTTTCTCCCAGGGAACCTGCTCTCAGATGTGAGCTAATTAGCGAGCTGCACATCAAAAGAAGTGAAGTGTATCTTGTAAATAGGATTTCATTTAAAACAGATCAAAGAACTATTTGCCCAAATCACTCCCCCATCCTCTGATTTCTACAAGCACCAGGCAGATGGCAAAGAGAACAACAAGTCACCAGCATGATAAACGTAACTCCAGAAGGATAACTGTGGTGCCCAAGTCAAATATTAATGAGGAGAGAGAACCAAGTACGTCCAGAGGTGGAATTTCACTTCTTAGAACTTTCGTGGCTGGGTTTCTGATGCAAACCAGCAGGGCAATGATCCATGTTTGTGATCCAGCCTATGTCAAAAACTAGATGAGGATTGGAAATACGGCCTCTAGACTTGGTTCTCTCTGACTGGAAAGCTGTGTGACCTTGGGCAAGTTGTTTAACTTCTCCAGGACTCACTTACCTCACCTGTAATGTGTGATCCCAGTCCCTTCTCTCCACACCTTTCTAGAGATTTGTAAAGATCAAGTGAGATGATTAATGGGACAAGGGTTTGGGAAAAAATCTAAAATGGCTATACAAATGTGAAACATTTTTGGCATGATTAACAAGGTCTCTATAGGCAGAATAAATTAGAAGAAGGGAAAGTTTCGCAGATGCTTTTGGCCAAAACTATAGATCCTGAGGAGAAAAACATCCCAGGTGGCTGCCCCGGCAGATCAGATTCACAGCGTAATTGCTCAAACCTCCTTTCTCTTGTGATTACAGTTAGAAATTAGCTTCCAAAGAGGAAACAACTCAAACCGAGGAAGGAAAAGCAAAGGTCTTTTTGTTTTTCTTTGAAGTTCCAGATTTCTGAACAAGACAGATTTCGTAAGAACGGGCTTACTTGTCCTTCTGAACATTTAGTCATGCATCCATCGGCCTAGAAAGACAAACAGGGCCAAAGTAGCTGGTGACTGATGGTGAGAAGGGCCCTTTACCTTGAATTTAAAATGCAAACTGATGTAAAGGAAATCAATAAATACATATATATATATATATATATATATATATATATATACACACATATATACTGCTGTAAAAATAGC
Organism: Panthera pardus; assembly: GCF_024362965.1. Taxonomy (NCBI): domain Eukaryota; kingdom Metazoa; phylum Chordata; class Mammalia; order Carnivora; family Felidae; genus Panthera; species Panthera pardus. The sequence goes on along the minus strand of NW_026526765.1, from coordinate 50,776,232 downwards.
ATCATGTCATTTTTTTGGTGGTGGTCATGGAACACTAAGAATTTCAAGGTAGACAAAGAAGTGGGTGGGATATTTCCTAAAGAAAAGCCCTGCCCAGAGAAACCAGCCAATGAATGCATTCCTGAACACAAGACCGTGAACGCAGGTGGAGAGGTGCACTTTGGTCTGGTGATGAGCAGTGACCCAGGGAGCGCCTGGTGAGGAAGGGATGGCTCAGGGAGGCACTGGAAAGGCCTCAGGTCCCTTTATATATGTCTTATAACTGACGACAACATAAACCCAGAACTGCTAACTAGGTCCACAGATGTCCTAAGACAAAGACGTGAGATAATCTGTTTCCTTTTCCCAACCTCACCAATCTGGGAAGGCACACTTCTTCCTGCAGGGAAGAGAACATGTGAGAGCAAAAGAGACAGGCCTGGAAGCTACCTTCTCGCTGCTTCAGACAAGGCAGAGGTCCTGGTGAAAGGGTTCTCATGGGACGAAGGGCTGCAGGGAGGTGCAGGGAGAATGGTTAGTCCTACTCTGAACAACAGCTTTGCGGACACTATAGCACCTGGCAGGGGCAATCTATTTTCTTAAACTTTGCATTATCTTTTTACTGAGGTGAGATTCAATGACAAAATGTAATATGAAACATAATATAGCATATATAAGAAAACATAATATAAATTGAGCCACGGGAAAGTGCAGGTTGTACTGGCATCTGGTGCATCCACAATGTGGTGCAACCGTCAGTTCTAACTAGCTCCAAACGTTACCCGCCGAAGCTCGTACCCATCAAGCAGTCACTTACCATGGTATGCTCCTCAGAGGTAATCCTTTCAGTGGGGGGCCTTCTATGCCCCCCCACACCCTCCCAAGTCACGCTCAGAGCTCACTAGTGACTTTTTCAAGCCCAGTTGCAGACCCTCATCTGTGCATCTATGCAGGCACAATCTTTGCATATCTGGGCACAAGGGTGAAGTTGGCTCAGGCAATAAGAGACCGTAAGACCCTGCACTTAGTGCTGCCACAGGCACCTTTACCCAAAGGATGGCATCTCTACTAGAGGCACGCCAGGCCTCTGGAGAGGAGTGTGTAGGTGTTTAGTGAGCAGCATTAACATCACGTCTAAGGATGGCTCTGGATCGAACTCAGGAGTGGGAGCACGTCTTCTGACCATGAACAAACTTCCAGCTGGCTATAAGCCCCTTGCTCCAAATCAGTGCTTGAAATGATGACTAACAGCCTCTTAAAGGACTTGACAGTGTCACATCTCCCATGATGTCCCCACAAGGCCAGCATGAGGTAGTAGGAGCTCAGTCAACATTGGTGGAATTACCCACTAGGCAGGAAGGGTGCTGGAAGCTTCTATGCCAGTTAGCAGGGTGTCAAGAGTCTGCACTGGGAGTCATCATGCCCGTCTTGATTTCTCCTCTCTGCCCCCATGCACTGGTCTCTTGTTATTTCTGAGTCTCGGTGTCCTCATATGCAAAAAAGTTCAATAATACTTCTCTCTAGGGCCTGGGTGGGTATTATAAATGTTATAATAGAGGTAGAGTGCTTGTTACAGTTTGTCTGATGCTGGAGGTCTCCACACATTGTGGGAAAAATGACTTCCGTTGTAGAACTGAGAAAGAGGGCTAGAAAGTAGATGACATTGTTGGAAAAGTAAGGAAGGGTACCAGCAGGAGAATCAAGACTGCAGGGTTAGCTGGAAGATACAGGGATGGTTTCAGGCCAGTTAACAACAAGTGATGTCACTTCTGCTTCTCCCTTCCCAAGTCCCAGCAATGATCATCTGAAGGATCTCATCAAGCAGCTGGGGGCCAAAGGACAGGAATGAGGCGGTCTGTTCAAATAGCCAGCCAGCTCTTGGTCCCATATGCTCTTGCACAACTGAAAAATAAATAATAAATAAATAAATAACCTTTCTCTGTTTACCTCCAATAGGAACCAGGTGTCCCATGGAGGACTTGTCCTTTGGCATCCCAGAGGAAGCTCCCAGACTTGGATGCGAGAAAAGAGTCTGTGTTAAGCAAAGAGAGACAGATTCCCAAATAGCAAGAGGAGCTTGCATTACAATGTGGAGCTGTATTTCCTGCTCCACACACCTGCGTTCCCCTGGGAGGCAGCACGCAGCCCTTCCACTCGATGTCTGCCCTTGAATTCCTCCTACATCAGCCAAACAAACTGTTGACGGGAACTAAACATCCTGCTTTACCCCCAGCAGATTGTTTTCCAAAGCCATGGTGTTTCCTACAACTTGCCATGTTGGGAAAAGTAAAATATTTTATTTTGGACCTATGATGGACTTAGTTAAGACGGCTCAAAGTACTTTCTCTTCTTTGTTAAAGAATTGCTTTTATTCTGATGGAACCCTAACTGATAATATAGGTATGACCAATTTATCTTACCAAGTCAGTTGAAGATAGAAAAAAAAATGGAGATGCATTAGCACGTGAATGTATATTGTGTGTAAATTTATATGCCACTAAGACATTTCCCCATTCTAGAAAACCAACTGATTTTGTTGTTCATCATCTAACTGGAATCCACTGGAGAGTGATGCTCTGAGATGTACCAAGAGCCTTTCCTGACTGATGGAGAATATTTCAAGTTTTTTGCTGTGGTAAACCTTCTCTGTCATCTCTCTTGTGAGATCCTCATTTAATTCAACATTGTTCACTAATCCTTTGATGTCAGGAGATTCCTTTGGAGAAGCTCCAGGAAGGTGAAGTGACTGTTGATTTTTATGCAAGTCTGTGTGCACATCTACTTTGGCCTGTTAATTACTCGATATGTTTTCTTTACTACCTAGTGTGGCATAGGTCATTTTGTTCAGTAGGTTCCCTAAATATTTGAGGACACTGAGGATACTGTATTATTTTTGAAGGTAGAAAAAAAAATAATGGCCACCGAGTCTAAGATATTGTGTGGGGGAAAAAAAAATAAAACCAAACAACAAAATCCAACAATTTATAGTAATCACCAAAGAGAGTTATTTAAGTGAAATTTACCATAACTCTTGAAGGACTGCAAACCAATTCTGAAACTTAGAGAATTATTTTCTAACTTCCTTTAAATTTGTATTTCAACTTTTTGTCCCTTGCTTATTTCATAATATCATTTAATTTAAGTTCCTTCACATTTATCATTTCATTTGCACCTACAGATTAACTCTTGTTTGTGGTGGTGAAGACAACTATTTTTTAAACCTTAATGCTACTTTCATATCTATTTTCTCATTTGCTCCATCCAACAAATCTCTGAAGTAAGTCAGCAATGCATGTGTTATTATCCCCATTTGACGGATGAGGGCACTAAGCCTGAGAGAGACCAAGTGCCTGCCCAGGAAACAAAGTGGTGGGCAGAGGCCTAAAAATTAAATCTCTGGGCTCAGAGAATTAATAGAAAAAACAGGAAGATGAAGATTTTTAAAATTACCTGCATTTGGGAAAACTCTAGAAAAGAATGCACAAAAAGAAATGAGTTGTGTGAAAGGACTGTGATCAGGGCAAGTGCTTATTGTTTAAGACATTTTTTAAAATGTTTTTACAATAGTGGTTTCAATATGAATAAAAATTGGGAAAAGGCAATAGAAAACTTTTTGAGTTTGAGTGGAAAATGGTCTTGTATTATATAGGGATGCAAACCAATTTCAGCTTAAGTATTTCTGGAGTTCAAGATCCAGCCCCTGGTTAATTTTATGCATACAAATCTAAATTAAAAAAAAATCAGTAACTAATATTATTGATTATGTACTGTGTCACAGGCACTGGACCAGGCACACGGATGACTTTATTGTTTTCTCCGTAGCAATCTGATGATTTAGATATGGTTATTTATTCTACAGAAGAGGACCCTGTGGCTCAGAGAGGTGAAGTAACGTGTTCACAACTACACAGCTAGGAAACCATAAAACTAGGACTGCATCCCAGCCAGCTTGACATCAGAGCTCATGTTCATAATCACTATATTATATTGCCTTGGAACTGTTCTATTTGTCATTGTTGGGAAAGTCTGAAGACATGAAGCTTACAATATTTTCTTGGAATATAGATTTGTCCCTTCCTCCTTACATTTACTTATATTACTCCTTCTCACATCTGTTTAGTTTTGTCCATGCTCAGAATGAAGAATAAGTGTCATCTCTAGTGCCACCTGCTATCGATTAGCAGTGTCTGTCTGGAGTACGGTATTGACAAGGATTCTAAGGCTATGAGAAAAATTGCTATGATTGATTTGCGATGTCTGCCATGGGCACGGGAGGGGGAAATGTTGGCCAAGAGCAAGCTATTTGCCTGCCAGCCTTTGAAGTTAGGTGGAAGGAAGCATTCGGATAGCAGGCCTGGGGCGACTTCTTAGGTTTCATAATCCAATCAAGGAAATGGAAGTGATTTTGACTCCAAACCACTTAAAAGTGATGAGGGAGAAATCCCGAGTCCCAGGTGAGAGTAGGACCCTGGTCTGTAACGTGACTTCCACTGTTCCTGCCACTCACTAGCTGCGGGATCTTCCTCTTTTTCCCTCTTGGTTTCATTTATTTATTCAACAAATAAAGAGGGTCTACCATATGCCAGACCTTATTCTACATACTGAGGAAAGAGCAGAGAATAAAATGGGCACAATCTCTGCCCTTCTGGGGTTTATGTTCTAGCGAGAAGAGAGGCAACGAACTGGTAAAGAAGCAAATAATTTCTTATAATATTTCAGTGATAAGTGTTATAAAAAAAGCGAAGCAAACAAAAAGACCCAGTGTAATGAGACTGGGGTGGAGTGAGGGGTGGAGACTCCAGGCAGGGGATGACAGGGAGGGCCCACTGTCTAGTGGTCAACTCTGCAGTGGCACCGCTCCATTTGTACCTTCAGGCTTTTGGCTGCAATACATTGTATGTAAACATGTACAGCTGAGATGCCTTGGTCCCCAAATCCTCTCACTTCTGCGGTGTGGCCTCTGAATCGCTTTCTACAGCCAAACTCCTCATGTCTCTCCGGGGAATTTTATTTTCTTTATGCTGTTTTCGATTTTTTGCATTTTCTAAATTTCTACAACGTTCTAATTATTTTTTTATTGTTGTTGTCTTTGCTTGTGCTTCCACCCTTCCCAGGGTATGTTTCCTACTTCCTTGCCTCATTCTTCAAGATCCGGGTTGAGTTACCCCCATCCACCCAAGCAGAGTTAAGTATCTCTTCCTGAGGTCACCATGATTCTCTGAACACTGCTTTTTAGGTGTTCCGGTGACAACCTCTGGAACTACCAGCCTTCTGACCCCAAAATCTCCTCCAGTCGAGTTCACTCTCAACTACCTCAGCAGTAGTGTTGTAGGGGCCATGTCTAAGGTTCCTTTGCAGCCCTGATGCCTAACCCAAAGCTTGGTACGTGGTACGAACTCAACAGCTATGATACCGAGGAGAGAATGGCTGCATCGATGGGTCTGTGGGTCTGACACACGCTCTCTGCCGGACCTTCCATAGGTCGCTAAAAATCTCTGGTATACAATTTTCTCATCAATAGGTAGAGATAAAAACACTCCGTTCAAAGGATGGTTATGAGGATTACATGAGGTGATTGAAGCAAAGCATTTTTTGCAACACCAAACAGAAAGTTAGCCCTCAGTAAATAATAATAATTAATAGTAAGTCCAAAATTGAGTAATGAATAGTTGTAAAGGCTGTAGTATAATTGATAGTGAAATATGCGTGAATGGATGGATGGGTGGATGTGTCTGCTTTTGTGCTTTAACTTGACTTGGAATGACTGCCCTGTTTTGAACCCTGGCTTCATATTCTCCTTGGCTATAGACTACCCAGGGCCCCTTCTGTCTCTAGCCTTTTCCTTAGGTGCCTTTTGGAGCACTTGAAGCCTACCTTCTTAATCACTCCTGCTCATAGCTTGGAGTCACATCCAGAAATTTATCAGATAGGAGACTGACATCTGCATCATACATAGTTGTGCTATTTTTACTCTTTCCATTCATTTTCTCTCATCCACACATCAATAACTAGTCATTTATGTGGCATTTAATGCTTCATAAACGATATGAGCCTTTATACAGCATTAACTGGGAGGGATACAGCGAAAAGAGTTTATTTGATATTTTAAATCTAATTTCTCCACGTTATCCTCGTGTTTCCCCCTGGCGGTTTGCATATTTAGATCCAGCACCTGGGGCTTTGCCAAGCAAATTGTTATTGATGTGTGGAGCTAAAAAGGCAGGAACAAGAGGTTTCTTACTGTGCTAACTGGTAACTCTGCATGCCTTAGAATAAATCATGCCTGGAGCTGCTGAGCCATCCTGGCTTTTTGTTTGCTGATCTGTGACAGAAGCTTGGACCTTTCCGTGTGCATATCTTATTCCCAGCCCACTGACTGCAGAGTCTTCCTGGCTTCTGCTCGTGGGCAGAGGGATGAGTAGCAGCAAATGGCCTCTGCCTCTGACATCTCTGACAGTCACCTTCCTTGGCTGGGAGGCTGAGCTGTAGCGAGGGCTGATGTGGGTTCTAGGGCTGGTCACCAGGGCCCTGAACACTAAGACACAGGCCAAGAAACACAAGCAGAAGCCAAGGCTGTCCTCACAGTCTTTGGTATCCTTCCTGTTCCAGAGCAGAAGGTTAGAGCAGGAATGAAGTCAAGCACTAGGAAGCTTATATAAGTTGGCGGAAAGATACACTCATGCATACATGCAAATTAAGATACCATTAAAATCATGCTTTTGAAAATATTTCACAAGGGAGAATGCACGTGATATAGTGTTAAGTGAAAAAAGAAAGAGAAGAAACATATATATGACCTTCTCTGTGCATATGAGTATATGCAAATGTTTAGAAAAAAAGACTGGAAGAAAACAAAGATAGTAATTCTCTTGAATTGGTTGTATCACATGCAAATTTTATGATAAGCTTCTCATCTCAAAAATTTTATGATTTAAGATAGCTTCTCCTTTTTTTTTTTCAATATATGAAATTTATTGTCAAATTGGTTTCCATACAACACCCAGTGCTTATCCCAAAATGTGCCCTCCTCAATACCCATCACCCACCCCCCATCAACCCTCAGTTTGTTCTCAGTTTTTAACAGTCTCTTATGCTTTGGCTCTCTCCCACTCTAACCTCTTTTTTTTTTTTTTCCTTCCCCTCCTCCATGGGTTTCTGTTAAGTTTCTCAGGATCCACATAAGAGTGAAAACATATGGTATCTGTCTTTCTCTGTATGGCTTATTTCACTTAGCATCACACTCTCCAGTTCCATCCACGTTGCTACAAAGGGCCATATTTCGTTCTTTCTCATTGCCATGTAGTACTCCATTGTGTATATAAACCACAATTTCTTTATCCATTCATCAGTTGATGGACATTTAGGCTCTTTCCATAATTTGGCTATTGTTGAGAGTGCTGAAGATAGCTTCTCCTTTAAAGATATCTTCATGATGTCTTTTTATATTCTTCAAATTTTTACAATGTTCTAATATTTTAAAAAAATTATTATTCCATAAGATAAGTAGTAAGACAAGAGATGAAATGAGAGATGATGGAAAGCAGAGGATTTTAGGTAAGTTGCAAGGGATAGGAATCCAACTCAAACTGGATTAAGTAAAGAAAGAAAGAAAGAAAGAAAGAAAGAAAGAAAGAAAAGAAGGAAATATATTAGGTTACTGCTGAGAATCCAGGAGCCCTGGGTTCAGACATGGCTGGATCCAGGGGCTCCACACTGTCCTGGGGCTGATGTATCCCTCCCTGTTCTCCTCTTTGGTCAATACTGCTAGAGGCAGCAAAGTAAAATGGTTGAGAGCATGGGCTCAGGAGCCAGGTTGCCCCGCTTAATAGCTTTTTAAACCTTGAGTGATTTAAGCCCTCAGTGTCAGTTTTCTCATCTGTAAAATAAGGATAATAATAGCAATAATAATTGCAATCATGATAAAAACAATCATAAGTATAAGGTCTATAATGATTAAATGAGTTAATACATGTAAAGTATTTAGCACAGATGGTGGCATATGGGTAGCGCTTGATAAATATTGTCACCACCTTCACTACCACCACCATTGCCACCACCATCATCACTTGTCTTGATTGACTACATTTTGCAGATAAGATCTCACCAATGGCATAATGGTTACCAGCAGCCACACACCTACATCCTCCCAGGTTAGCATCCTCAAAGGAAAGAGGATTTCTCTTTTTCTGTGTTCAAATACCAATCCCAGAGACTCTAATTGGCCTGGCCTGGTTCCATGCCCAGACATGAGCCAGTCTCTGTGGTCCAGGAAGTCGGAAGCACATGGACTGGCCAGTCTGGGTCACAGATAATTTCTATGGTGAGACTGGGACACCCTCACTGACAGTCTCACCAGGACCTCCAAAAAGGAAAGAAGAGTTCTCCTGGGGGTGGGGGGAAGACTGGGAATAGTCAATCAAGAAACTATTGCTACCAAAGAAGGCCTTTCTTAAATTGAGTCTTTAAACCTCTTGCCGTCACAGAAACAAGTGACTGAATCCTGAGAGCATAGTCTCAACTTGGTTCCAAAGGCCCATAATTTGCAGCAGAGAATTCTATCCCAAGATTCTATCCCAAGGTGGATTATGAAATGCAGGCTTGGGTTAAATGGACAGACATGTGAAATACTATCCACCCCCACCACTAGGGAGATGGGCACATGACATCTAGATACCTGGAATGGACACAGGCACTAGTTTTTCAGAAAGTGTTACAGGCTGGAGGGAGGGAGGCCAGTTAGCAAGCCCCTGCTACCATCCAGACAAGAGATTTCGGTGATCTGAGCCAAAGGAACTGAGGAGATATGAAAAGAGAGTTGGTAAACTCAACAGGACTTAGGAGTGGCAATGAGAAGAGAGAGGAGTCAAGATGGTGTCCATAGTTTCTTCTTTGGTCAAGTGGGTGGATGGACATCATGCAGTGAGATGGAAATACATGAGGAAGAACAGACTGGGGACAGTGGAAGATGGAGGAGAGATGAAACCACCAAGGTCATCCACCACCATGTGGTAGCTCATGTCCTTTTTCCAAGTGACCCTGGTGGCAGCTCCGCTCAAAGAATGTTAAATGGATCCTGGCAGTTTCTATGTTGAAGACTGAAAACAACTGTTTGGTAAGCAGAACACGCTTGCTCTGGCTTTAAGACCACTGAGCATTTTTAAAAGTGCATTTGCATGCTGGTGAGTCAGTAACAAAGACCCCGGGCCTCACAATGCATTTGCAATATTTCTCAACTCAGGAGAAAACCTGAACAGTGTTTTACTGATCAACATGATTGGCTCAAACAACCAATTTGTCATGGAGTAATCTGTGTAAATTACCGTAGCAAGAATATTTTCTACCATCTGCATGGTTTAGTGGAGAGTATTTTCCTCTATTATTTAATCCCTTGGGCTTCAGGGAATTGCTTTACAGTGATCCAATACAGCGGAAGTCAGGTTTATTTACAAGACTCATTAGAAACGATACCGCCTTGCTTTCTCCTGGCTCGGAGGATAAAATAGTAGGTGAAAGAAGCAAGTTTGGAGATGCTTGAAAAGATTGGAGGACAAGGGAGCCCACATCTAGTATTGGGATAATTCACATTCCCATGGCCTTTTAAGATTCATGTGCTAATTTTAAACACAGGTGTGAAAAAAGAAAGACCCAAAAATATATTCTAAGTTTGTAGGTCTTAACTCCATAGGTCTCAGGTCCTTTTGGGAATCTTATAAAGCTTATAAAACTTACCCCTAGAAGAATCCACATGCATATGCACATATGTCATATATAGCATAGCAAGGATTCATGGGTTCTGAAGTCCATGTTTGGACTCTAAGTTAAGGACACCACCTACTGTGAGTTTTCATGGCCTTTCATCTGCACTGTTCTCTATTTTAATTTTTGGGAATGAAGACAAGGAAAAATGTGTTTCTACTTGGTGTGTGCATAATGTACAATTCCTGATTGTCTAAAGATTGGTATGCAAGAGCCTAAACTACCACAACACAACTGAGAACCCAGAAGGAAGCAAGATATGAGGTGGCAGGAAAGCTCAAGCACTTTACTCAGAGGGAGCACGAAAGCTGAAGCACTTTACTCAGAGGCAGTCACTCCGGTGCCCTCTAGGAACCCACTGACCCTTGTTTTCCCCCAAATTCTAAGAAGCTCAGCAATCTGTTTTCCTAGGCTCCAACAAATTGGAGATGGAAGATGGGCTGCCACAGATAGGCACGATGATCAACCTCGAGAACTCAGTCACTGAAAGCCTGACAGCAAGGCAACAGGGAGGAAAGTTCCTCAATACATTTATCAAGGGCTTAATTTAAGCCTGGATTTGAGCTAAGCACTATGGATAAAGATGAATAGTTTCACAATTTGATTTAGGAAGTGGGGATTGGTGAGAAAGGAACAAATAATCACAATGCAACATGGTAAATGTTTCAGTAAAGATATGTGCAAAGTGCTAGTTTGATATGTGTGAATTGCTAGGAGGAAAATATCATGCTCTACCTCTAGAGCTGAAGGAGACTTTAGAGTGAAGGGAACATCTGAGCCGTATCTGAGTAAAAGCTAACCAGGCACTTATAGGAATGAATAAATTTCAGGCCAAGACATGGAGTTGTGTATTTATGGGAGTTAATGGACAGGTGAATAGATAAGTGTACATGGGTGAATGTGTGTGGACAGGTGTTGATAGACAGTGTAGAGGGGCAGAGGTGACTGAGCAGATGTGAAGGGGCAGGTGTGAATAAGCAGGTGTGATTGGGCTGGAGTAGATGGGTAAGAGTGGATGGGCAGGAGTGAATTGGTATCAGGAATGGAAGAAGCCTTGATCACAAAGAAGATCGGTGTCCCTCTATAGCAGTCATTGAATGTCATGACGAGGGGTATGGACTTTTCTCAACAGGCACTGAGGAACCAAATAGAGGGTTTTCTCACAAAGTAGGAGCTTGAAGGAATCAGATTTGTTTAAGAAAGATACCTCCAACAGCAATTTGGAGGATGGACTACAGCTTGTATTGACTGGACTGGCAAAGTGAGCAATTCAGAAACTGTTACTTGATCAGGAAACTAATAGTTTGATTGAAAGTTGCTGAGGACCTGAACCTAGGCAGTGTTGGCAAAGATTCATAGAGGGCATGTGTGTGCACACACCTGCACACCCAGATGGATGTGCATATGCACAAGAAGGAAATAGAAGGAAAAAGAAAGACATTGCATGTGTGTGTGTGAATGTTGTATATATGTGTGTGTTGGCTGAAGTATTTTTATTAACTAAGATTTTGAGGCCTCAGTGAGGTGTTGAGAAAGAGGAAGCAAGCAGGGACATGATAACTCATGATTCCATTGTATGCATACACACAATGTTTACATGTTTTTATTTATTTATTTATTTATTTAGAGATAAAGTGCAAGCGGGGGTGGGCAGAAGGGGAGAAAGAGAGAGAGAGAGAGAGAGAGAGAGAGAGAGAGAGAGAATATCCCAAGCAGGCTCTGGGCTGTCAGCACAGAACCCAACACGGGGTTCGATCTCACAACGGTGAGATCGTGACCTGAACTGAAATCAAGACTCAGACACTCAACCGAATGCATCACCTAGGTGCCCCATAAGTACAATATTTATATCTTACCCCTAGCTCACAAATTCAGATCATTGTCAGTTCAGAATATATGGTTGTTTGAGTGGGGGAATCTCAAGTTTGCCTTTGAAATACCAGAGAAAAGTATGGTTACCATATGCCAAATCATGGGCTTCCCATATCAGAATCTCCTAAAATCCTCATTAAAATAAAGATTCTTAGAACTTTACCCCAGACCTACGAAATCACTCTGGGTGGGAACCCAGGGAATCCATAGGTTTAACCAGCTGGTCAGATAACTCTGCTAGGAAGCTGTGATCAAGAACCACCACTTTAAACAACTCAACTATCAGTCAACTTGGAGAAGGATGTATAAATGCTCAGAAAAGGAAACCATTCAAACAATGCATATGCCACTTGTATTTTGTTTTTATGAAGAGAAATAAGGCTCTTCATTTGCTTCCCTTTGTGGGGGAGATCATCTGAGAGTAGCTGCATATGCTTAAGAATAATTCATGGCATTTCTTTAACCATATTCCTTAATTAAGTCTGTTCAGTAATTTACCCTCAGCCTAGTGCTTTGATAAATACCAATGAGTAACAGGCCAAACTGAAGTTAAGCAGCCTGCATAAAATCATCAGCCATGGGCCCCCTTTCCTTCTCTCTTTACCTCCCACCCTAGGTGAGCTCATCCAGTCCCGTTGCTTGAATACCATCTATATGCCTATGACTCACAAATTTTTATCTTCAGCCCGGGCCTCTCATCTGCACTTCAGGGTCATATATCCAATGGTGTCCCTGTCATCTCCACTTGGAGTCTCACAAGAATATCAATTTTAAGAAGGATAAAAAGTGCTGACCTCTTAAATCATTCCACCCAGGCTTCTCCTCTCCCAACCTCAGTAAATGGTATCATCCTTTCCCTAGTCCCTCTAGCCAAAATGCTGGGTGGGATCATTCTTGACCTTTCCCCTCTGTCTCCTCTGCCACTTAATTTATTTCTAAACTGTGTCAATTTTACCTCCCAAATGTATTCCAAATCTGCCCATGACTCTCCACCTCCACTTATGTGACCTTGATCCAAGCTGCCACGGTCTCTTGCTTTATCGAATCAAGACAGGGATGGTTTCCTCTTCAAGCCCCTCTGATCAGCGGGGCCAGAAGGTTCTTTAAAAAGTACATCACATCGGGGCGCCTGGGTGGCTCAGTCGGTTGAGCGTCCGACTTTGGCTCAAGTCATGATCTCGCTGTCCGTGAGTTCGAGCCCCGCGTCGGGCTCTGTGCTGACAGCTCAGAGCCTGGAGCCTGCTTCGGATTCTGTGTCTCCCTCTCTCTCTGACCCTCCCCCATTCATGCTCTGTCTCTCTCTGTCTCAAAAATAAATAAACATTAAAAAAAAAAATTAAAAAAAAAAAAAGTACATCACACCCTTGCTTAAAACCCTCTGAGGGCTTTCTGGGGGCACTTAGATCCACATTCAAATCCCTTTCCAGGGTCTGAATGGTAAGGTTCAGAGTGAAAGGGCCCTCTCTCCACTTGCAACTCATCCAGGCCCTGTGTTTCCATCACCACTATAGTCAAACAAACAGACCTTCCTCCAGGTCCTTGAACACTCTCAACTCCTCCCTACTGTGGGACCACCCCTGCTGATCTTCCTCCAGCATGGAACTCCTTACCCTGCTAACTTCTCCAGGTCTGAGCTAAATCTCATCTTCTCGAGAGGCCTGCCCTGGCCATCTAAACCAGAGTTGGCACACATTTTCCGTAAGATGCCAGATGATACATATTTTAGGTTGTGCAGGACATAAGGTCTCTGTCACAACTACTCAATTCTGCTTTTGAAGCAAAAGCATCGGCAGACAAAATGCAAATGAATAGGTGTGGCTGCGTTCCAATGAAACTCTATTCATGACAATAAGCATCAGTCAAATTTGGCCCCTCAGCTGGGGTTTGCTGATCCTTGGCCTCGTCCAAAGTAAGACTTCTCTGTTATTCCTTCTCAGAGTTTCTCCTAATTCCTAATTATGTACCTACTGTCTCTCTCTCCCAGTAGTCTGGTAGCTCCAGAAGGGCAGGGAACACGGACCCTTACATACTTGCCATAAAATATACAATGCCTGGGAGCATGCTTGCTACAAGAAGCCCTCCAGAAAATTGGCTGGATAAAGGAAAGAAGGGAGAGATGAGGAAAGAAAGGGAGTATTTCTCTCTGAAGCCCAGGCACTGTTTGTAAAAAGGCAGCAGCCATGACCAGCCCATACTTTTTAATTCCTTCTCTTTGTCAGCAGAGTTCCAGGGTGAATCACTTATTCATTAATTGCTTTGTTCATTCCTTCCTTCCTTCAGCGATGCAGTGTTTATGAAAGTCTGGGCAGGCAGGCTGAGGGCTCTTCCCAGATCTTTACCCCGGGGAGGCCTTCTTTAAGGTCTTTTCTGCCCGAGACTGGTGGAAGATTCTAGCTTTGTGAAGTGTCATTGAGAGGTGCCAGCAATTAGCAAAGAAGGCCAGCAGAGGTTCCTCTCAGGCTGTGGGGAGCCCTCTCCTTCCTGACTCATTACTGTGAAACTGCCCTCAACATAATTCTGCACGATTTCTCCACTGTGACAGATGAAAAGGGGATAATTGGGTACCCCCAAAGTTTAGCAGCACCATTCCTTTGAGAAGAGCTGCCACCCTGTGGATGTACACCCCACTCCTTCCTCTCCCCAGGCCCCTCTCACCTCTCTGCTTCTAGGCTGGCTGGAGCACCAGTGAGGAGGCTGAGTGCTGGGCAGTCATTAAAGACAGTCAACTAAAGAGCTCTTCACCAGGCAGGATTATGTCTAATAGACAGCAAGAGTATTCTTGCCGGCTCCGTTAAGTTTCATCAAAACTGTGCCTAATTAAAATCTTCAATTTAATTATGCTCTTCTGCATTACAAATTTTGATCAAATTGGTTTAATTTGGTGCAAGGAAAGAAATATGTGCCTTTCACACGCACAGTAAACCCATCCTGAGCGAGGCTCTGTGTCCAGAAGGCCCTCGGGATCCTCTTGTATAATCTGCATTGCCCCCATCTTCGTCCCAGGTTTGCTAAATCTCCAGAGGCTCAGAGAACCGGCAGTTGTCGGTCTGCCCACATCTGCAAGAACTGTCCTGAAGCCACACTGAAGCTGAAGGCTGCCTTCCCCCACTTCCAGCTTCCCTTTCCTCCTCTGCTTTTGAAACACCCCCATCTCAGGGAAGATCGCACCCAATCTGTTAGTGAAATATGCCGTGGGACGGAAGCTCCAGCAATCTGTTTCCAGTCTGGAGAGAAATCTCAGCCTGTTAGTGGCCCTGCAGAGAACCTTCTAGAGTCCTTGGTTCACATAGCCCCAAAGCAAACAGCGCCCTGAAGGCCTAGCCCCGGTCATTCTCCCTCCCCTTCCACTTATGGTCAATAACACTGCCAAGACCCAGGATCCCAACACTTCATTCTCCCTTCTGGCATCCCTCAGTCTGTCCAGTAAGGCCCCAAAACGTGATGTAACTCAGGCAATCCCTTCAGCTACGTACCCTTTCAGCAACCAGACCTTTCCTGATGGCCTCACCCTCATCAAAACTTCCCTGTCTGGGGTTCCACTCACTCCCATGCTTGCCCTGCTAATTGGCTAGCCAATCTCATGATATGATCCCTGCCAAAGAGGGTGAAAAACACAAAAGCAAAAACAAACACTTGGCTCCTTGCTGAATGCCTTGCTTTTCAAGCTGAAGTGTGAACTCCCTCTTATGCCTGGGATAATTTGTCCTATGTGAAGCCACAGGCTAAATGCCACCTGTCATCCATCACAGTCAGTTTTACTCAAAAGTAATTTAAAATATTATTTGTGTATTGTGGAGTGGAATGGAAAATTCACAGGATGTTTTAAGATAGAACAGGAAAATTCAAAGGTAAGCCCCCGGGGCTTTAGCCCCAGACCTCTTGGGTCTCAGTCAGTTTTCTCCAATTTGGGCAAAGAAGTCCAAGGAGGCCTGGTGATGTGTTACTCACCCTGGTAAATGTGTGCCCCTTCCTTGGATGTCTGGCACCAAAAGACTTCTGCTTAAAGTGTGGCCATGTCTTCTGGGAAGGATGCCTCTATCCACTTCTGCCCTGTCCTCTCTCCTCAACTCCATTCCCAGACTGCCAGCTGCTTGATTGGACATTTTCACTTGTGTGGCCTACTATGGCCTTGAAATTAACTTGTCTGCAACTTAAACTTACTGTGTCTCACCATCACCATCATACCTGCTCTCCCGTCATCCTCCAGCCTCTCCGAATGGTGCTCCGGTTGCCCCAGGCACCAGGGTTAAAAACACAGGAGACCTCCTCACCATCATCCATGAATTAAACAAACAAACAAATAAATAAGAGTTGCCTTCAGTGTTGTTATTTTAAAACTCTCACATGAGTCTTGTTTTTTACTGGGTAATTGACTAGATGCTAGCATTTTTTGTTTTTTGTTTTTTTGTTTTAAACAAATATGCCTTTGGTTCCTGATTCTGTTTGAGCATGCACTCTATAACGGTTTAAAACTAGATGTTTCAACCCAATTTAATAGTCTTTTATCCCTTCAGCAAGACCATTGCTAAGTGCTGTCAGCACATGGTTTGGACTTAGCAAATGTTAGGCATGTGTAGAATCAATAATAAATAAAAATATAGCAGAACACGGTAAAAGATGTCA
Source organism: Panthera pardus (assembly GCF_024362965.1). Taxonomy (NCBI): domain Eukaryota; kingdom Metazoa; phylum Chordata; class Mammalia; order Carnivora; family Felidae; genus Panthera; species Panthera pardus. The sequence continues at coordinate 50,760,002 of NW_026526765.1, read as the reverse complement.
GGGATGATGTACAATTAATGGCCAAGTAAAGACAGGGCTGCAAGCGGTCAGGAGAAAGCAATCTGTGTGTGCAGAGACAAACAGGCCGGGGAGACTTGGGGAAGTGCCCAGGAGACTTTGAGGACGGCTTCTAGACAGGCGAACCAGCTTCCCCAGGGCTCATGAGTTGTGTTTCTTTGGCTATATGCTGCAGGCTTGAGGGCAGAGTCCAATGGAAGAAGAGGAGTCGGGTGCTGGGGTGATGGTTGGTGTGTCATGAACCCAGGAGTCCTGAAATAAAAAGTACAAGAGGCACCACGGAGGAGGCACCCAAGTATTTATGGGGCGAGTTAACGGAAATTATAATAATATGATCATCGTTAAGACATTTATCGAGAGCTTGCTCTGTGCTGGGCAGCATGCTAGGTGCTGTACAGGCGGTCCCTATTTAATCCCTGCCATCTTCCTGAAAGGGACCTTTTATTTTTCCCACTCGATGAATGGGGAGCCGGAGTTCAGAAAGGTTGAGTAGCTCAAGCATGCGTGCATAGTGAGGGTGTGGCTGAGTGAGGGTCTAAAGCCAGGCTGAGTGTTTCAGCCTCCTATCATTCTTCCTCCTCCTTTGATGTCTGGATTACTATTAAATTTCTCTCTCTCTCCCTCTCTCTCTTTTTTTTTTCCCCTCTGAGAGTGTTCCAAACCCACACTCAGTAAACTCTGAAAATAGAAGCAGAGTTTCAGAGCTCTTGGAAGTCTCCTCTAGGCCTCACCCGGTGCCTTCTGTGTAGTAAATAATAAATCTGATTGGTTTATTGATAGAAACATTTGTCAATGGATCAATGTCGAGAAAATCAGGCCCTGTAGTAGAGAGGAGAAAACTTTCTGGAAAGGGCTGTTTAGCGCTTCATCTGGTGAAGCCAGTGTAGTGTCAATGGGCCGTATGTAACCATCTCTCCTGGTACAGACGGCTAGTGTGGTGCTGCTTCCGCAGCTTGGAACTCTCTTTTCTTGCCTTCTTTCTTCTCCTGTTTTGTTCCCTCCTGTCCTATAGGTCTCAGCATAGATGCCTCTTTCTCCAGGAAGCCTTCCCCATTTGCCCTTAAATTTGGGTTAGAGGTTCCTTCCCACAGAGGCCCACACTCCTGTCATCACAGCACTTTTCCAGTGTATTGTAATTGTTCACCCTTCAGCCTTCCCCAAGGAAATCATAAGCTTGTTGAGAACAAGGTTGTCCTCAGCACCCAGCAATATATATGTACATATATTTGTTTTGTGTGTGTGTGTGTTATATTTATCTTATATATACATGTTGAATACAATATACATTTGTTGAATATATCATTGTTGAACAGGTGCGATATGAGCTCTCCTACCTCACCCCACAACAATGTCAACACTCCCCAAGTTTTCAATGAACAGTGAGGAGCAGCGAACACAAATCCCCCTCCCTCTCCCTTTCACCTAAGCCAGGACTGGTATTTTCTCAAGATGTAGTAAAGGAGAAAGTGTAGTAAAAGAGAAGTTGGAAGGAGTGAGTAAGGTTACTTACCTCATTTATGGGTTAGCCCTAGCTAGCCAGGCTTTGTGACTTTGGGAAGTTCTGTATTGTCTCAAAATTTATGTGAGGAAGTAATGAGCCACTCTTCCTCCCTCCTGGGATTACTGTAAACATTCATTAAGCTGGAAAACAGTTAGGGCAGTACCTGGCACATAGTATCTGCTCAGTAAGTGTTGGATGCTGTTATTATTATTTTATTAGCATCATCTGGTATTGGACTGTGATATTTTCCTCTGTTCACATAGAGTAGTTTTGCCAGAACACTTTAATAACGTTGGTATATTATTATGCACTTAATATATACAATATTGCAAGTAATATATACAATTAATTTAATGTAAGCAGATGTGGAGGTCTTGGAAGCAAAGTCAGACTGATGGGCAAACCTCAGCCTGGTCTGACCGACCAGGAGTGTGGCATGAAGCAGCCAGGCTTTGCTAAGACCAAAGGATCCCTCGAAAGCCTCAGATCTCTGGCTCAGCAACAGTCTCACTGCTTAGCATCTTTCTAATTCAGTCCACACGGTCGAAAATTAAAGCAAGTTGACAAAACCCATAAAACGTAAATACTGATGAAATGTTCTCAAATTTTACTCAGCCATAAAGCTGTTTATGATAGAGGATAGTGAGTTTGACTCTAGTTTGTTAAGCTGTGAGCTGCAGCATGAACAATGCAGGCTGTACATTCAAGATGAAAGTTTGGCGTTGTGATCAAATAAACTGACAACAAAGCAAATCTGACATATTTAATGATAAGTCTTCTTATTGTGCTGCATAGTAACTAGACAAAATGAGAAGTTCACATAATGGCTGTAATTCTTTGTTTATATTATCTTCATATTGTCACAGCAAACTTTTATGGATTTTCTCTATTTTGTTAGTTTTCTGCATTTAGAAAAAAGCCACTGTGTTGACTAATTTCTCTGGTACAACTTAAGAAATGGACTCCTCATTGCACAAAGGCATAGTTAGACACAAGCATGCATAGAAGTTGGAAGACAGAGACCCGGGACTGGAGTTCCTGTGGGCTGAGCTCCTGTACCTAGTGGTGTTCCTTCTCTGTCCCAGGGCTTTAGCTCCTGGGACTACCTGTTTCCCCGCCTGTGACATCCGAGCCTCCCCTGCACTGCTCTTTCTCCCCTGAGGTAAGAGGTTCTAGGTGAGAAGATCCATCCACTCCCTTTCCACGGAAGGATCTTTAACTTCATTTGGTGATACTGGCTGCTGTAACAAGTAGATCCACAGCTGTATAAGGGCTCAAACATAATAGAAACTTATTTCTACCCATCTAACAACCCAAGGCATGTGTCCCTGGTTGGCGTGACACTTTCCTCTGTCCAGTGATTTGAAGACCCAGGGCTCCTTCTATCTTGTGTCTCCACTGTTCCCTAGAGCCTTATCTTCATTGTCCACATTCAACTGGTAAAAGGAGAGAATGCAGATGAGATCTCTCTACTTCTTAAAAACCTTGACCTTGAAGGTTGTACCCATCAGAAGTTGGCCACACAGGCACACACCCAACTTCAAAGGGCGCCCGGAATGAGGACAAGCTCTGTGCTCAGATAGAAGAAACAGGTTTTGATGTACAGCTTGAAACTTCTGCCCTTTCTGAAATCAGAGTGGAAATGAGGAAGTAGAGGCAGCAAACCAGACCTAGAACAGGGGGTGGGGGAGGAGCAAAACTGGATGAGGGAAAACAAAACAAAATAAAACAAGGAGCTATAAATTTCATTACTCAGACAATTGGGAAAATATGAATTTAATCTGCATGATGGTATTCTATTAATGTTAAATTTCCAAAGTGTGATAATTATGTTGTGGTTATAGAGGAGAATGACCTTATTCTTAGATGACAGTTGCTGAAATACTCAGCAGCGAAGTGTCACGATGGCTTCAACTTACTCTCAAATCCTCCCCCAAGTGCACATATACTCACACATGCACATATAGACAGAGAGAGAAAGCAAATGTGCGAAATGTTAACAGTCAGTGAATCTGAGTGAAGTCTGCACAAGGAACAAAGGTATGACATAGGATGATGTGTGCTAAAAACAGGAAGGAGGCCTGGGTTGCAACAGCATAAAGTTCCCAACAGTGAGGCCAAGAGATGAGCCCAGAGAATGGTCAAGATCATGATAGGGCTTGTATGGCATGAGGCTTAACTTTATCCTGCAGCCAATGGGGAATCATTTAAGGCCAAGCCCAGATAAGATCTGGTGTATCTTTCAGGTAGAATGTATTCAGGAGACATTTAAGGGGAACAATTCTAGAAAGGGACACAATTTTATTCACTCAATGACTATTTGCACTTTCACGTACCACTTACAGGACATGCAGTGCTGGGGTAGCCACTGGGATAAGTGGAAGAGTAAATTCAGACTTTGTTCCTGCCCACACGGATATTAGGGTCTAGTAGGAGATATATATCAAGCAATAATTACAAAACCAGGCACAAAAGTATAAGACAAGTGCAAGAGTTAGGAAGGAGACATTCATGGTGCCCCGAAATCCCATGGTGGCTGCATTTGGTTCAGTCAGGGAAAGTAGCATCCCAGAGAAAGTGGTGTTTGGGTTCAGAGTCACAGGATGAATAAGTGTTATTTAGGGATGGCCATATCAGACAAAGGCAAAGGTTGGATTAAGCCTCTTTGGTTGGAAGAAGCATGGCATGCAGCATGGCTCAGAGGCTGCGAGTGAAGAGAGGTATCCATGATGAGATCAGAGAGACCATAGGAACAAGCCCTTGTACAACCTTGTAAGTAATGTTGATAAACTCTGGCCTTGATGCCATGAGCAGTGGGATGCCACGGAGAGCTTGTAAGTATGTGGGCACTGGGGGAGCAAGGAGTGACATAATCCCTCCAGCTGCACAGAGGAGAATGGGCTACACTCTAGGCTTCAGGAGACCAACTGGGACACTCATCATCCCAAGGGAGTGATAAGAGATGAATAAAGGGGATGGAGTCAAGAAACTCTTAGATTGCTGGGAATGCAAGCTTGTGCAGCCACTCTGGAAAGCAGTATGGAGGTTCCTCAAAAAACTAAAAATAGAACTACCCTATGACCCAGCAATTGCACTACTAGGTATTTATCCAAGGGATACAGGGGTGCTGTTTTGAAGGCACACATGCACCCCACTATGCTCATAGCAGCACTATCAACAATAGCCAAAGTATGGAAAGAGCCCAAATGTCCGTCGATGGATGAATGGACAAAAAAGATGTGGTATTTATATACAATGGAGTATTACTTGGCAATCAAAAAGAATGAGATCTTGCCATTTGCAACTATGTGGATGGAACTGGAGGGTATGATGCTAAGTGAAATTAGTCAGAGAAAGACAAATATCATATGACTTCACTCATATGAGGACTTTAGGAGACAAAACAGATGAACATAAGGGAAGGGAAACAAAAATAATATAAAAATAGGGAGGGGAGCAAAGCATAAGAGACTTATAAATATGGAGAACAACAGAGGGTTGCTAGAGGGCGTGTGGGAAGGGGTGGACTAAATGGGTAAGGGGCACTAAGGAATCTACTCCTGAAATCATTGTTGCACTATATGCTAATTTGGATGTAAATTAAAAAAATAAAATTTAAAAAATTTGAATAAATTGAAAGAGGTTAATAATTCATCATACTTTGCATTTTTGTCACAAAATAATAAACCCATTTCTGTATAATTTATTAAACAAAAAATGGTTTTTCTCATTAAAAAGAGAAGAAACTCTTAGATTGCAAAGTGGGCAGAATCTGGTGTTTGCTGTTCGAGTTGAGGCACCCAGGTAGAAGTTGACAAGAATAGGCCAGGCAATCGTGTCATCAAAGGAAGCAGCTTGTGAGAGCCACAGTGAATTCAGATTAGGAACGGTTGAGTTGGGGGTGCCAGGCGGGGCTGTGTCATAAGGGATTCAATAAATGAGTCAAAAATTTAGGAAGGAGGATACACTTGAAGTTGTGACTTGTAGCACTCGACATTTAGATTTCAGTTGCTGCAGTGTCAGTGCTTATAGGACACCATCGTTTAGGGGCAGGCAAAATGGAGCCAGTTTCAGAGACAGGGAAGCAAGATCAAAAACAAGCAAAAACAGCCAGGAGGTTGTGGTGTAATGAGAAGCCCAAGGGGCGGGAAGATTCAGAAATTGTCAAATGCCCAAAGGCTCACCTGAAGATAGGAGCTCAGTAATGTCCATGGACTGTGGTAGTTAAGAATATCATTGGGGACCTTGGTGACAACAGTTCCAGCAGAGCAATGGGACTAAAGTCAGAAACCAGTAATGAGAATATAGGAAGAGGAGACAGTGGGTACAAATCACTCTTGGGGAGACATTAGATGCCAGGGGGGCAGAAAGAGATTCAAAAGTGACCATGGAGGGTCTTAATTAGAGGCACTTCGTTCCATTATTCATCCTTCATACTTATCTTGAGTGTATTTTCTGTGTCAGTCACTAGACAGACACAAAGAAACCAAGGCAGTACCCCGCCTTCAAGAAGCATATATTGTGCAGTGATTTCTTTACTCTTTTTTTTTTTTTAGTATAGTTGACACACAATGTAACCTTAATTTCAAGTGTACTACATAGTGATTCACTGTGATCTCTGTACCTTCGGCTATGCTCACAGGTGTAGCTACCATCTGCCACCACGCAACGCTATTACAATACCATTAGTTATATTTCCTATGCTGTATCTTTTATTCCCAGGACTTATTCATTCCATAACTGGAAACCCGTACCTCCCACTCCCCTTCACCCATTTTTGCCCTTCAGTTTGTTCTCTGTATTTATAGGTCTGACTCTGCTTTTTATCTGTTTGTTTATTCATTTGTTTTGTTTTTCAGATTCCACATGTGAATGAAATCATATGGTATTTGTCTTTCTCAGTCTGACTTATTTCACCTCGCATGATAGGTCCATCCCTGTTGTCACAAGTGGCAAGATTTTATCTTTTTTTGGCTTAGTAATATTCCATTTTATACATACCTCCTCTTCTTTATCCATTCATCTATCAATGGACCCTTAGGTTGCTTCCATATCTTGGCTATTGTAATAATGCTGCAATAAATATAAGGGTGTATGTATCTTCTCAAATTGGTGTATTCATTTTCTTTCACTAAATATCCCAGTAGTGGAAGCATTGGATCATATTAAAGATAGAACTATTTTTAATTTTTTGAGGAACCTCCATACTGTTTTCAATAGTGGCTGCACCGATTCACATTCCCACCAACTGTGCATGAGAGTTCCTTTTTTTTCCACATCCTTGCCAACATCTGTTATCTCTTGTCTGTTTTATTTTAGCCATTCTGACAGGTGTAAGGTGATATCTCAGTGTGGTTTTCATTTGCATTTTCCTGATGATTACTGATGTTAAGCATCTTTTCATGTGTCAGGTGACTATTTGTATGTCTTCTTTGGGAAAATGTCTATTCAGGTCCACTGTACATTTTAAAATCAGATTGTTTTCTAAGCCTTCAGTTGTATAAGTTCTTTGTATGTTTTGAATATTAACCCCTTATCAGACATAGCATTTGCAAATATCTTCTCCCATTCAGTATGTTGCCTTTTTGTTGTGTTGATGGTTTCCTTTGCTCTGCAAAAGCTTTTTTTTTTTTTAATGTAGTCTTAACTTTGTCATAGATTAATTGGCCACATAAGTGTGGCTCTATTTATGGGCTCTCTATTCTGTTCCATTGATCTATCTGTCTATTTTTGTGCCAGAACCATACTGTTTTGATTACAATAGCTTTGTAGTATATCTTGAAATCTGGAATTGTAATACTTCCAGCTTTCTTCTTCTTGTTCTTCTTCTTTTTTTTTTAATTTTAGATAGAGAGAAAGTATGTGTGAGCAGGGGAGAGGGGCAGAGAGGGAGAGAGAGAGAAAGAGAGAGAGAGAGAGAGAGAGAGAGAGAATCCCAAGTCAGGCTCCACGCTCAGCACGGACCCAGATGTGGGGCTCAATCCCACAACTCTGGGATCATGACCTGATCCAAAATTAACAGTCAGACTCTCAACTGACTGAGCCACCCAGGCACCCGGAATATTCTTTGCAAAAAAAAAAAAAAAAAAAAAAAAGCATTCTGTTGCTAAGGGGAAAAGTTTATAAAGTAGTGATCTAGAGGATACAGCATCTAGACCAGATGTGGGCAAGCTCTTTTTGTAAAGGACAAGACAGCAAATATTTCTGATGTAGTGGAGCATGTGATCTGCTGTAATCACTTTGTGTAGCATGCATACAGTTGCAGACAGTAGGAATGGGTATGGCTCTATTGCAATAAAACTATAAAAATAGGGGGTGGATGGTAGTTTGTTGATTCCTCCTCTACATGTTGATGGGATGCAGCAGGACTTTTTCAGCCTATTATTCCTGGGAGAATATCTGTAAAAGCTAGGATATCATAAAAGAGTAGTTATGTTCTGGTGCTCTCAGTTTTGCTTACTACCAAGCATTCCCTCACCCGTAGCTGCCTGACTCTGATGCTTTACCAACTGGAGGGTCCATCACCTCTCATCCCCTCTTGGAGGTTGTTAAAATTAGTCTTTTCCTCAAGTTCACCTTACATATTTATCCTTTCTTAATCTACTGTCCATTTTATGTTCTTTTCAATTTAAAAGAAAGAAGTTAAAAAAAAACCATCCCTCAAACCAAGCAAAAACAGTCCTTAGAAATGTTGCCTGAAGACTCACTGCCGTCATCAAAACACAGTATTCGTGGAAGGACTTTTCATTAATGGTACTTTGGGGCAACATCAGCCTTGAGAATTTTGACATGATGAGCCCCGTGTCACAACTAGAAATCAGTAAACAGAAAACCAGGGCTCCACGAGCCAGGCTCTGCCCAGGAGGGAGGCTGCCAACCCCTTGGGGGAGGAATTGAAGGCTTTGGGAAATCTGAGGCCGCCGTCTCAGCTCAGAGCCCCGCTGGCTACTCTCTGGAGCTGGGTGATAAAATGACAAAACTCCAAGGGAAAGAGGCCTTCCATATGCAAAGCGGAAACACCTTGTTGCATTGTTTTAAAATAGAGAAAGGGAGTGGGCCAGGGAGAGGATAAGAGCCCAGGAATCAGCGTTTTGGAATCAGGCTGACTGACAGGCATGGAGAGCTGGCTTGGCTTCCTCAGCTATGCAGGCTGAGGGGTGGAGATCCTTGTCCCCAATATTGTCCTGGCCCATTAGCACCTGACCTGGTGCTAATGACTCATATTCCTCTGCTAGAATTGCTCTAGGAATGCCTTGACAGATGCTTTGAAAAAATGATAAAATAAAAAAAAAAAAATCTGTTTAAAAACAAAAGCTGAGTCTTGGGGGTGCCAGAACCTGTACCACACACCTTCAAGGGAACTGGGTTTGGAAACTGCTTGAGAACCAACAGGAAGGGAACAAGTTTTGATAGAGGGAGATGATTTCAGGGCAAAATGGCAAAGGCTGCAGTCATGTATAGCTGGACCCACCAGGGGGCAGGTAATAAGAGTAGACGGGATAGAGGAGAAGGGCAGGAGATGAAGGAAAAGACTGGGGCACCAAGATGCTTTTTTTTTCCTGGGCCACAGGAAGCAGGAAAGAGGACCTGTGTGTGCAACTCTTAGGCCCCCAGCATCCATTATTCCCTTGCCCAGTGACTCTCCCACTTTTTATAGAAGAATGGTCTCTGGCAATGTTAAAATTCCCACCCACACTCACAGAGCCTCTGATGCAGGATGGAGCCCCAGAATCTTCCCTTTATAGCATGCAGCTGGCTGTTCTAAAAACCACTTCCTTCCGGGTCATGATAACTGCATTTGGAATCAGCTCTTACAATAAACCAGGCTTCCCTTGGTTCATTGAGCAGAGGTGCTTGGGTCTGGGGATGCTGAGTGTGAGTAGGCCATCATTAGACTCAAGAGGGAAAGTACTGCCTCTCTATGAAAATATTGTGACTTCTAACATGTAATTTTTTTACCCAGTTATTTCTAATTTGATCCTCATGACCCAATGAGGTAAGCAAGGCATGAATTATAGGCCCCATTCTATAGATGAGGCACTGAGCCTCCCAGTGACATTTGCCCAAAGTCCCATGGCTAATAAATGACAGGGCAAAGACTGGAAACCAGACCTTCTGATCCCTTATCTGTTATCTTTTCTCTCCATGCCAGTGTTTCTCACACCCCCACCCAGAACCCTCATGATTGGTAGATTGGGGCCACAGAGTTAGCAGTTAGCTGATGTGGGTCACAGTTGGCCCCATGGCTTTTAAACTTATTAATATCACATTTTAGTGTAGCAGTAGCAGGTTGGAGTCACCTAGGCTTCTTATCCCAAATATAGAATCCCTGGCCCCAGTCTAAACTCTTCCAATCAGAGGGGCCGCCTGGGTGGCTCAGTCGCTTGAGCGTCTGGCTTCAGCTCAGGTCATGATCTCATAGTCTGTGAGTTTGAGCCCCATGTTGGGCTCTGTGCTTACAGCTCAGAGCCTGGAGCCTGCTTCAGATTCTATGTCTCCCTCTCTCTCTGACCCTCCCCCCTTCATGCTCTGTCTCTCTCTCTCTCTCTCTCTCTGTCAACAATAAACAAACATTAAAAAAAAAAAATTAAACTTTCCCAATTAGAACCTCTGAGTGAGGTTCTGACCTGGGAATCTGCAATTTTATAAAAGCTCCCCAGGTGATTTGATGCTGAAATGTTTGTGAACCAGTGCCATAAATGAAGCAAAAGAAGTTCAAACTTCAACTCTCACCTGTTCTTAGAGTCATTGAGCAGGAAGTGGATTCTGGGCATTTAGATTCTGCCCCAACTTATTTACTTATTTATTTATTTATTTTTTTAACGTTTTATTTATTTTTGAGACAGAGAGAGATAGAGCATGAACGGGGAAGGGTCAGAAAGAGAGGGAGACACAGAATCTGAAACAGGCTCCAGGCTCTGAGCTGTCAGCACAGAGCCTGACGCAGGGTTTGAACTCACGGAGTGTGAGATCATGACCTGAGCCAAAGTTGGACGCTCAAGCGACCGAGCCACCCAGGCGCCCCAGATTCTGCCCCAACTTCTGTTCCCATCCGCAGTTCTGCATTTTCCCACAGTATTGTTCATTTAGCAGCATCTCTTAAGGGAAGAGAGAGGCAGTACAATCTGAGTTCGTTTTTCAACTGGGAAGAGCCTCTGATGGTTTTTGTATAAGATCCAAATTCTTTCTCTCCCCCACCCCACCCCAGATCACGGGCAGTCAGTCAGAAATCCTAGAGGGTAAGGGTATGGTTTTGAAGGCTGATTAAAACAAACAAACAAACAAACAAACAAATCTTGACTTTCACAAACTGCAATAGCGCTTCAAGCACCCACCTGGCGTGATTGCTCATTCTGTGAGGGTTCTGCATGGAGAAGATCAACCCGCTCTCAAAATAGAATCTAGAGATACAAAGGAATCTGCAATAGCCTCACGTATTTGTACACAATGCAGTGTAGCTTCTGGTATTTTTATTACCAATCAGAAGAGGCTTGTCACCAACAGCCATCTGCTTGAGTCACTGCTGGGCTGCAGTGGCCGTGGCTTTAGAGAAAGGAATGCTGAAATCAAAGTCCTGGCTCAGGGAACAGGCACAGACCAGGGAGCCGACAATGCCCCACGAGTGACATCCTTCAATGTCCTGAAGGACCCAACCATATCCTACGTCAGGAAAACTCGCCTACTCGCTTGGAGCCTTAAAGAGAACAAGCGGCTATGACATCAGGTAGAAGCTATTTGTTCTCATGGAAATGTTCAATATTTCAAAGTGGTCTCCGTAGTCCCATTAAAATTACAGACTTTTTTCTCCTCCTGCTGCTTTTCCACACTCTAATACAGGCTGCTGAAGGAAAAAAAATGTGAGGGAGCTAGCATGGGATTTTTCTCCAGAGAGTCAAAGAAATTCTGACTCTGATTATCCAAGGAATCATCTTATTTTTTTTTCCTATTCTTTTTTTTTTTCCCAAAATCAGTGTACAAAATCCTTTCGTGCAGATAGAGTTTTTTGCATCTGAAATGATTGTTTGCCAATCAACTGAATAGAATGTTTCAAACTCTTTATTTCTCATCTAATCCTGACACCAGAGGTTTAGGGAGCAGAGACAAAAGGCTTGCCAAACCAAGGGCTCACCTTGTACACTCTGTACTGATGAAGATCTACAGCCTAAAATAAAGGCTGTAAGAAAACAAGATTTTTGAAAAAATTGTAATTCAACCAGCACCAAGGAGAAAGGTGTTTGGAGTTGGAGGTCACCAAAGAAAATAGATGAGGAAAAAAGTATTTTGAGACCTGGAAACAATGATGAGTTAACCATTCCCCCACCCTCCAAAAAAGGGGGTGGAGTTTTTGTAATGAAGAAAAAGAAGAGGGGCACACCTGGGTGGCTCAGTGGTTGATTTATGACTTCAGCTCAGGTCATGATCTCAAGGTTCGTGAGTTCGAGCCCCACGTTGGGCTCTCTGCTGTCAGCGCAGACCCTGCTTCGGATCCTCTGTCCCCCTCTCTCTGCCCTTCCCCAGCTTGCACTCTGTCTCTCAAAAATAAGTACACATTTAACTCCCCCCCCCCCCAAGAAAAAATAAAGAAAGGAAAAGAAGAAATGGCTGGTTGTCGACAAGAACTCAGTCAAGCTTTTACAAATGCACAGTCTGCCATGGAGAACAGCGATGATCTCAGAGGGTCCTTAATCCATCGTGTAAATGTTACTTGGCATCTATGCCGGGTAAATCAAGGACCAAATAGGTGAGGGAATGTAAAAGCTATTTCTCTAGAAAACTATCCCAGATTTATGGGAGGAGGTCAAAGAACAAGCAGAGGGTAGGCTCACTTTGGGAATGGCTAGCATTGCATTTGAAAACACCCCATTGACAGAATTTGTTCTCAGGCCAAACTTGATGGCTGAGCCAACACCAGCAGTTGTGGCTGCTGTTTTCTATGCTTCCCCAGCCATCACAACTAGAGGCAATCAGGAGTGCTTCACATTTGTGTGGCCATATCCCTGAAACCTTCATACAGCCAGAGAAGTTTTCGATTTCTCTGTTTTCCTTCAAAAACAAAAAATTTCTGAGTCTATTCTGAGCCAACATCCAGATTTAATCATTTACTATTGCTAGTATTGTTAATTTCTTTGTGGTAAGCACCAAGAAGCAAAAGATTAGAAGTGCGAAATATCAATTGTGCAATCTTAACTGTTTTCAAAGGAAGATAAAATAAATGTCAGGTCCAACAAGGTCATGTGCCCTTCAGCAAATAATTGTCTCCATGAGCCTCTTTTGATGCATTGAAACTGAAGTAAATTGTTAATGCCTTTCACTTACAGAGGGGAGCTCATGCCTCTGCAACTTTATATAGTTTAGAGTCTAAAGTAAGCCCCCAGGCATTAGTCACTCTTTCTGGGCAATCATCTAAAAATAGGGATGGCCTTTCCAGCTACCCTTTGTAGACCATTGAAAATGGGATGATAAAGGTGCCTTCTAACTGGACTCTCTGTTGCTTTTTCTTTTCTCCTCCAAACTCTCATGGTTTGGGGAAAGTAAGAACCTTGTATTAAAGGTTAAGAAAATTGGGCTATGTTTCCTGGCTTGTCACTTAGTCAAGACTCTTTGGTTCTGTGTATACAGAAACCCACTCAGACCAAAATAAAATAGAGGGAGTCTATGATAAAGGTAATAAAAATGAGACCCTGGAAAAGAATGTGTAAGAGAGACACACATGGGCTTAGTGAAACCAGCAGGTGGAAAGCCATTGTTGGAAACCAAAGTTACTGTCAGGGGAATGCCACATTCTCTTGTGTCTGTGCCCACCCACCATGGATTTATCCTCCTCCTCCAATCAGAGTTTTCACATGCCATGGTCAAAGGTGGCTGCTCTATAGCTCCCAAGTTCAAGTAACCAGTAGAGACTGAGTATTGCCTTTTAGCAGCAATTCTAAATTCCCTGGAGAAGAAATATGACGGGCTAAGGTGAGAACTGGTATCCCCACTTCTGTTTCCAATAACTAGGACAAAGAAGCAGAGTCAAATAGTGCAAATATGGCTGCCAGGACCCACCACTGTAATATGTAGGAGTGGTCAAGAATGGGGGGCCATGGGCTAGTTAGTATGCCCCAGTGCACCTACTACAAACTATCATTAACTTCTTTCCTTCAACAGTTTATGCTGAGATCTGCCAGTGGCCTATATATTCTGAGAAACCCTGATTTCTAGTCAAGAAGCTGACAGTAGAGTGAGGGACCAACACAGACAAGTAAATACAAGATTCAGGTAGTGTTGTAGCTGCAGTGACTGAAATCGTAGAGCAGCGTGTTTCAACCTCGGCACTCAACCTCGGCATTTTAGGCTGGCTAATTCTTGGTTGTGGGGGTGGGAGGGTTTCTTATGCATTATAGGATACTCAGAGTATTCTTACCCTCTACTCACTATATGCCAATAGCACCATACCCCACACCAGCTGTAACAACCAAAAATGTCTCCATACGCTGCCAATGTCCCCTGGGGAAAGGGTACTTTTTGCCCACTGTTGGGAATCACTGCATAGAGTAATATGAAATTGTAGAAGGGGACACCAAAATCAGGCCTGGAGATCCAGAAAAGCTACCTGGGAAGATATACTAGAATGAGGTGTTGATGTTTTGAGAGACAGGTAAGAATTAGCTAGAAGATTTAGGGCTTCAGGGTTAGGGAAAGGCAGAGAAAACTCATGTGTGTTACTTAGGACACTAATAGTTCAGAGTCCTGCTAGATACATGGTGAATAGAGAGTTCTATGGCCCATGATTTAGAGCCTTTTCTGTGTCATTCTAATACATTTTATTTTACACAGTACATTCTAGTAGAGTTAAGGTTCTGAGAAGGCCTCAGGCAAGGCAATCTTTTAGACTTTGTGGTGCTTTTTCATAAGAGTGTGGGTTTGGAAAGACAGTCTCTGGATCTGAATCTTGGTTCTACCACTTACCAGCTGTATGTCATTGAAAAGTTTACTTAACTTGTCAAAATTTGAATTGCTTACAGGAAAAATGAGTTGATCATAACAGGACCTATATCATGAGGTTGCCAAAAGGATTCAATGAGATACCATGTCTAAGTCACCTTGCACAGTTCCTGTTTTATAAGAAGTGCTCAGCATGTGCTATATGTTTTAAACACCGTGTTTCCTCCAAAAGATTTTGACCACAGAATCCAGTTTTCATTCTGAGAAACTGTAGAAAGCTCTAAAGAGCACTGTGAGCCACTTACTTACGAAAGTCCAACGTTATCTATCTTTAATGCACAGAACCTACCTAACTTCCTGGAAGGTTGTGAAGGTGAGGCAGGATAGCACAGGAATAGAAAAGGCTAGGGAAAGACTCTTGCATAGTTTTTGCTACTGATTGCTCACTGATTGCTCTATTGTTTTCAATGATGCCCTTGGCATAAATTGCCCAGCAGACTAACCCAATCCGATTTGGGCTTCTTTGAAGGAACAACTCCTAAAGTCAGTGTTGGATTGGTGTTCTCACTCTGGGAGGGCTCCTCCCAGCTATCTCTCCTAACTCTCCCACAAGTTAGTTAGTCTTTTCACCACTACTCCACTGCTTCTGAGAGGACCTGAGGCTTGAACACCACACTGCCTTGCAAACAAAGTTGATTCCTTTGGGAAAAGATTATTAGGTGCCGTTTTATGGGCTGTTTCTACCCTAGGCAGAATTTTGGAACTAGCACTCTGGAGCTGGGAGTGGAGACAATGTCATGCTTCCTTTGGAATAAAGATCCCACTTTATGATCTGAACACTCAGTGGAGGAGGTGCAGTCACCTGAGGTCTTCTCCGCTTGCTTCTCTCGACATGACACCCCAATTTATGATCCAGAGCAAGGGTGACCAAGGTCCCAGGATTCTCAGCACACCAATGTCCAAACTGCAGCCTTATTCCATGGATAGGGGATGAGTAGAAGGAGGACTCCCCCTCTAGACCACACTCAGCTGGGACTTAGCAGATCACCGGGGACAGGATGAGAAATGTAGATTTCCTGCTCCTCAGGGGAAGAAAGCCCTCCATGTGGAAGCTGGGAGTAGGAGTCCTGTGTTCTTGGCTACACACCTCAGGAGTGAAGGCCCTCTGAATTTGGAATGGGGATAGAGGGAGTAGTTTTGTTACAAATACCACAGATTCTCACTTTTCATACAAAATTTTCATAGAGTTTTTTAACAGATGTTTCTTCCTTTGCTGTATACTCTTAGGACCCCTTCCAGAGGCTTTACACAGCCATTTCTAATAATTTTCACCAGTTCCACTGGGGAGCGTGTTCACAAAACTCCTCACACTATCATTCCAGAAATCGACCTCATTGCCTTTTAGATATTTGTATTTGAGGGGTTTATATGAGAGACACATGGTACATCTGATCATTAGAGAAAGCTTAGGCTGGTTTTCAAAAAAGGACTGATTGTATTCTGTTTTAAATCTAATGTTTCTCAGTAAGAACTAGGAGTCTGAAATTTTTTTTTTTTTTTGCATGGTTAGTGAGATATTTGGTCTACTCAGTTTATTCATTCATTTAGCAAATTCTTGTCTAATGTCCAGCAATCCCCAACACTGCTCTAAGTGCTTATGATACTGAGTTTAAAAAAAAAAAAAAAAGGAAATTCTTTTCCTCACTAGTGCTTGAAATCTAGTGGGTGCAGACAGGCAATCAATAAGTAAAGAGACACATAAACAAGGTAAGAGATTATGGTAAGTTCTATGAAGACAGTAGGATCACCTGATAAATGCAAGGCTCTCTAAGGTGGTGAATAGGACCTAAGACTGGAAAGATGAGAAGGAGCCAGTCATGCATGCAAAGCCAATAAGAAGTAGTCCAGGTAGAGGAACCAACGAATGCAAAGGACCTGAGTCAGGCACACGTGTGGCATGTTCAAGGAACAGAAACAAGACCAATGTGGCTGGAAGAATACAGGGGAGAATGGAATGAGAAATGAGAAGAGTCCAGGGGAGAAGACAGCAGCCAGATCAGGTAGACATGTAGGCCATGGTACTGAGTTTGAGTTTTGTTCTTGGTGAAGTGGGAGACCAAGAGGTTTTAGGCAGAGGAATGGGTACAGTGATGTGAGGGATGGTGTGGGAAGCAGGCTCCACATGTTTAAAATAAAAATTTCCAACAGCGACCTGTACCTTCAGCCAATATTTCACACAAGTTTTTACTGGTTCGTGACTCTCTTTCCTAAACATCCTTCTCTCTAACAGAAGCTGATCTAACTATTTCACCATTCTGCCATTAGGACAGGTGGCACATTTGTCTTCTCCCTGCTAAACCTCCCACATTACTTCTGCCATAGGCTCCTCTCTACTCTCAGGAAAAGAATGGCAGGTATGCCTCCATTTGTGTAGAAGCCTTCTTGAATTTGTCCTGTGTAATTCAGTTTTCTTTCCCCACTACTTTTTGCACCATAGGTATTCCTGCCTGTGAAGCAATTTCAAAATCTATGATTACACAATGCCTCCCTTCCCCTCTTCTGATAAAGAGATACTTTATCTTAATTTCGCAATGATCACTGGAGGCTAGAAGTTCCCCAACACTCTGGTTGAGTTTCCCTGACTCTGCCAAGACCCTAAGTCAAGTAGTAAATTCTGTGAAAACAAACACTTTAAGTGCTCTCGATAGAGCATTGGATTTAAACCACACTGCATTCCTTCTGCAAGGAAACACATCTTCTTTATAGCTTCGGATTTTACTTTATGTGGTTTTCTTAAAGAAAGGCATGCCCTGGGCAGCATATTCTCACTACTCAATCCCATGATGATGGTTCACAGCAATGGAGGCTACAGCGTGTGGTTGAGAGTATAGGCTTGGATTCTTGGGTCTAAGCCCTGGCTTAATGACTTCTCAGTAGGTCTTCTGACAAGTGGCTTCTTTAAAATGCCCATGCTTCATCTGTAAAATGGGGATAAAATAGCACTGGCCTCACAGGGTTATTGAGAGCATTAAGTGATATGATGTCTGGTCCATAGTAAGCATTCAATAAATGCTGGAATTATCCTCATGAAAGAAAAAGTGACTAGATCAATTTATTGACATAAAAAAACACTGGATGGGGGAGAGAGAAAAAGAAAGAGAGAGAGAGAGAGAGAGAGAGAGAGAGAGAGAGAGAGAGAGAGAAAGCATAATCACCACACTCCACCTTGATTGATCTCATGGCTCTTTCGGGAACTAGGGCACAGAGTTTGAAGGCAGATGCTGAGGCTGATGAGAACTAAGGATTAGAGAGGCTTCCAGAAGCTTTGAAGTGCAATCTCACCTCAATCCCCTGCAACCATCTAAGCTGAAAAATGTAGCTCATCCACTCTATCTAGAAACCGTCACCCTGGTTGGACTTAACCACCCAGAGGGGTGGGGTGCATGGGTGGGTTAGCTGTCCAGATATAGGCTGATATTTATTTATTCCTTCCAAAGAATATCCTTGATTCTCAAGTTTGATAGTGAAATTTGGAAATTATAATAAAGAAACAGCACAAGGAGGTAGAAAAAGCAGTAGATTCGTGATCAGGAGGCCTGAATCTTAGTCCTGCCTCAGATATTAGCAGGCTGGAAGATTCTGGAAAACTTATCTCTCCCTGTTTGTTGTTTTTCTCATCTAAATAATGAGTAGGTGAGATAGATGATCTTGAAAGACCCTATGGTAAAAACATAGGTGTCCTTATTTTCCCCAGTTTCCTGGCAGGGGGAGTGGAGGAGGGGATCGGGCCCCCTACAACAGGAAGTGACCAGGAAAAAGCTATGCAAAGTGTTGGAATTAGCACCTCACCACTTGTGTTCACTGCAGAAATAAGCTGACTAAAATCGTAACATAATCTAGAATGGCTGAAATGAAAAAGGAACCAATACCAAGTGCTGGGAAGGATATGGAAAGATTGACAGTCTTGTATACTGTCGGTGGGAGTGTAATTCATACAACCAGTCTGGAAAACTGGCACATCAGCTAAAGCTAAACCACACACTTTCTTTACGACCCAAGAGTTCCATACCTCGGATTATCCCCAACAAAAATGCCCAGTTTTATGCACCAAAAGACACGTACAGGAATGCTCACTGTAGCACTAGAAACTGGAAACCACCCGAATGCCTGCCTGGAGTGGAGCAGGTACAGCAATCCTGGCGTATTCATAGTCATAGAATGCAATGAACTAGAGTGACATGTGACACCATGGATGACTCTCACAAGCACGTTGAGCAAGAGAAGTCACACACAAAATACCTTGTGATTGATTCCATTTATACAAAATTTAAAGACAGTGTAAACAAATCTGCTCAAAGTCAGGAAAGTCGTTACCCTCTGGGGGGGATTAGTGTGACTGGAAGGGGTTGTGTGAAGTCTTCTTCAATGTTAGTAATGTTCTATTGTTATGGGTGCTGGTCACACAGGGGATTTGGCCTTGTGAACATTAATTGAACTGCCTATTTTTGATTTGGATATATGTTATACCTCAGGAAGTTTGCCAAAAAAATAAAAAAATAAAAAGATCACAAATTCAAACCATTCCTAAGTTTATTTCCCCTCTAAGGAAAGAAAAGAGTCATATTCTTGCTGCAGGTATATATCTCTGTGCTCAGTCTTGAAGTATAAAAAGAAAAACAAAGCCTCTTGAAGTTTTCCCTCTTGAACTTGAACTTCATTTGTATTCTGGGTCTCTCTTCTCACCTTGCCCCCCAGTGCATGTCTCATTCTGCTAGCGGTGGAAGCAAGATCAGTCAAGCCTGCATCTCCCTCCTCACTTGGTCTCCCCTGGCTAGTGTCTGAGCTTCAGGGGACTTGCACAAGCCAGAGTGGAGCTGGGGAGGGCTGATCCTGACCCAGGTGATATCCATGGAGAGGGCCCTGTTCTCCTCAGTCTCTGGTTACTTGCCTACACAGATGACTGCTCTGTCCTCTTGCTCCCATCATAAGGCCTCTAGACATCACCCTGTGAACTCGAAACCAAGACTTACTGTTGCATTCTTTGGAAGCAATGGGAGCTGGCACACAGCTGTCCAGGTGTGAGGAAAAGCCTGGGGAGAAAAGATGGTGGTTACAAAAACACTGAGAGAAACCGTAAGTCAATATTTTGAAGGTCCAGTCTCCTCACATTTTCATCTGATAAATATGGTGTTGGTAGCCTATGTAATCTATTTCATGCAGAGGTTTCCCAAAGGAGGACAAATAAATGGTGGGATGGGGTGGAAGGAGAAGGTAAGATAAAGGGTCAGTGTGTTCGCTCCTTAGGACTGCCATAACGAATCACCATAAAGTGGGTGGCCTGAAACGAATTTTATGGTCTCACAACTCTGGAGGTTAGAAGTCTGAAATCAAGGTGTTGGTAATACTGGCTCCTTCTAGAGGGCTCTGAAGGACAATTGGTTCCATGCCTCTCTCCTAGCTTTTGGTGATTGCTGGCAATCCTTGGCATTCCTTGGCTTGTAGATGCATAGATGCATCATTATAATCTGTATCTCCATTGTCACATGGCATTCCTCCCTGTGTGTGTGTGTGTGTGTGTGTGTGTGTGTGTGTGTGTGTCTGTGTGTGTGTTTTCCATCGTCATATGGAATTCTTCCCTCTCTGTGTGTGTGTGTATGTGTGTGTGTGTGTGTGTGTGTATGTGTGTGTATGTGTGTATGTGTGTGTCTCTATGTTTCTCTGTCTCTGTGTCTCAAATTTCTTCTTCTTATAAGAACACCAGTCATAGATTAGGGTTTACCCTCATTCAGTATGACATCATCTTGACTGAAATACATCTGTCTATTAATTCGCTAAGGCTGCTGTAACAAAGCATCCCAAACTGGGTGACTTAAACAACAAAATATACTGTCTTACAGTTCTAGAACTAGAAGTCCAGAATCAAGCAGTAGACAAGGTTGGTTCCTTATAATGGCCATGAGGGTAAGATCTGTGGATCTATCTGTTCTAGGTCTCTTTTCCTGGCTTATAAATGGCTGTCTTCTCCTTGTGTCTTCACATCCTCTTCCTTCATGCATGTCTGCCTCTGTGTCCAAATTTCCCCTTTTTGTATAGATACCAGTCATATCAGAGTAGGGCCTACCCCCCGACCTCATTTTAACTTAATTATCTCTGTAAAAACCCTGTCTTCATTCTGAGGTACTGGGGATTTGCCACTCCCATATATTTTGGGGACAGGGGTGAGGAAACAATTCCCTTTGTAACAATCTGCAAAACAGTCTAGATCTTATTTCCAAATAAATTCACATTTACAGGTACCAGGAGTTAGGACTTCAACATATGGACACAATTCAACCTATAACAGTCAGATTCCATGAATCCTTGAGAACTGCCAGAATGTGGACTTCATCACCCTCATGTCAGGATATATTCCAGGAAACTGTTAACCAAGTCTGTGTCCTGAGCTTCCCTGGCATGCCCCCTGTACTTCTAACATTGTACTTACTACATCATGTTGAAACCTATGTGAAATCCATTTATATGTCTGTCACCAACCCTCCCCACACTGCCCAGGACTGTGAACTCCTCCAGGATGGAGACCAAATCTTATTATTCATCTTTGTATCCTGAGCTCAGTGCCTAGCACAGTATAGGTGCTATGTGAGTGTTGGACAGAAATGATCTGTTTGCCTATCCCTTACAAAAATTGTCTTGTTTCATGCTTTGCCATCAGTCATGAGCAAAGAAGCAAGCCAAATATGTTCTTGGGTGATTAGGGAAATCATACAAGCCTAGGCTGTCAGAATCAGGGGATGGCTTAGAGATTGACTAACCTAGGAATAGTAGATGACCAACACATAGCTCACTGTTCCCAGATCTTCTCCAGTGGCATATGTCACTAATCGATGTTGGCATTCTTTCCCACTGGATAAGCTTAGATACAGCTTCAGGACAATTCTCAATATGTAATTCCAAAAGATGAAGTCAATTTGGTATTTCTTGGTAAGTTCAACCCCATTGCTCCCAATAGATGAAAAAATTGAGACCCATAGTAAAAAGATGTATCCAGGAGTGCCTGAGTGGCTCAGTCAGTTAAGCATCCAACTCTTGATTTCGGCTCAGGTCATGGTCTCACAGTTTGTGGGATTGAGCCCCATGTCAGGCTCTGTGCTGATAGTGGCAGAGTCTGCTTGGGGTTCTCTCACTCCCTCTCTCTGCCCCCCTCCCACTTGCCTGCTCTCTCTCTCTCCCACAAAATAAACTTTTTTAAAAATAAAAAAGAAATTAAAAAAAAAAAAGAAATGTGTCCACGCTGATGGTGGCAGAACTAAAGCTGGAACACCATCTTCTAACTTTGAGGGCCATGACTGTTCTGCCCCGAGCCTCCCACAAGATTTTCCAGAATGTTCCAGTGAAACATGCATCATTGATATACTGCTGCATTAAACAGCACTGATTCACACAGTGAGAAAAACTATTCCTTTTTTAAACTTTCTGATTATATCAAAGAAGAAGTCCCAGTTTGACTTTGTTATGTCTTTAACACTCTAATTTGTTTAAGAAAGTGTATGCCCAGGGGTGCCTGGGTAGCTCAGTCAGTTAAGCGCCCAACTTTTGATTTCATCTCAGGTCATGATCTCATGGTTCATGGGAGCCTGCTTGGGATTCTCTCTCTCCCTCTCTCTAAAAATAAATAAATAAACTTATACAAAAATAAAAAAAGAAAGTGTAGGTCCAAACCCAGAACCTTCAATAGGCAATAGTAGCTGGTTAGAATTTGTCACCTGTTGTCCTCCTTCTACTTATAGTTATGATCACTGTCCAATTATGACAAACTTTCCACTTTAAAAAGGCCATTATGGGGGCGCCTGGGTGGCTTGGTCGGTTGGGCGTCCGACTTCGGCTCAGGTCACGATCTCACGGTCCGTGAGTTTGAGCCCCGCGTCGGGCTGTGTGCTGACAGCTCAGAGCCTGGAGCCTGTTTCAGATTCTGTGTCTCCCTCTCTCTCTGCTCCTCCCCAGTTCATGCTCTGTCTCTCTCTGTCTCAAAAATAAATAAAAGTTAAAAAAAAAATTTAAAAAAATAAAAAGGCCATTACGACATTTTCCTTTTTAAAAAATATATTTAAGTTTTTCAAGAGTCAGTACAAAGAAAAATATTAACTAAATACAATATAGCTAGTGCATAAATGTAGCCAGAAAACAAAAACCATGAAGAAAAGCTTAGGAAGTACTGTGCAGCACCATGCAAGCATCCTTTATCAGAACTCCTCTATACTCTCCTCTCCAAGACAAATAATGCTTTGTCCCCTTTCTTAATCAGAAAAATACTTCTTTTTACATTGTCTCCTGTCCCTCTCTTAGGTTTTCCTTGTCCCCAGGCTCTTGCTTGCCAGTGCCCAGCCTCCCCAGTTGCTAGACTCTGTCATTTTCAGCATAGCTCCCTCCATCTGCCAAAACTCAGTCCCGGCTGCTTCCCTGCAAACCATATGGCCTGGCAGACAAGGCGGGCTCAATGTTGATCCAAGAGTTGAAAGCAAATCCAACTTAACCTCCATCCTTCCTTCTTAGCAGGAGAGGAAGCAAACTTTGTGGTCCTGTCTTTCCTACCCTTAGCTTGAGGGAAGCGGGTCCCAGCCAGCCCCCTGGTGCCAGGCCCTCCCCATCCTGGATCCTGCTGTCTTCCCTCTCTAGAGGCACTCTTCTTAGACTTTTCTGGGTCCTTTCTTAGAAAGGAGCGTTTTGTGCTCCTCAGTGGAGGAACTTCAAGTTAATAAATCTTGCTTGGGTCAACCAGATTCCCTCGCTGTGGAAGGCAGTGAAGTCTCACAAAGGCTGGCCACAGGTGAAATGGGGTCCTCGGGGTTGTCCAGGAAAGCTTTGAGGTCTGCACACACAGTCGCTAGTGGCACCATGCTGGTAAGCCAGGCAGTTGGTGCTGGAGGTCAACATCACCACGTGTCTTCTCCCAGTGGACAAGGTGAAGTAAAGCCATATCAGCCCTTCGGAAAAAAGGAAAAGAAGAAGAAAGAGGAATGAAGGGGCCAAAGAGGAAGATGGAGAGGATCTACCCAAGGCTACTTGTAGAGTTTACTGAGACCAAACCAAATGAAAGGTATCATAAAAGGGCATTCCAAACTATAGTGGATGTGTCTGGCCCATTCACAAAGGCTCTATCCATCTGTGTTGGTTGGAAAAAGTGTTGACTGAGCCCTGCTGTGCACTGGCTGGCTTTTATTCAACAGGCACTACTGAGTGCCTACTATGTGCTAGGTTCTGGGGCTCTAGCAGTGCACAAGACAGGCAAGGTCCTTGCCCTCATGGAGCCAATGTGGCCGTGCCAGTGAGTCACAGAGTGACAGAACCAGAGTGCCAGAGTTGTAAACCTGCTGCCCTGCATCTTGGCTGTGTGATCTTGGGTACCCTTATCTGCAAAATGGGAATAATAAGAGCCCCACTTAAAGGGTTTTGGTAAAGACTGAAAGATATAATTAATGACAGGGTGAGCTTGTGGTGATACCTCACTCTGACTTTCATTTGCATTTCCCTAATGTCTGATGATGTTAAGCATCTTTCTGTGTACTTACTTGCCATTTCAGTGTGTTTTTTGGGTAATGTGTCCATTCAAATCTTTTGCATTTTTTATGATATATTTTTTGCCATATTACTAAGCTATAAGAGGTTATCGGATAGTCTAGATGCAAGTCCTTTATCAGACATACATTATTTCTCCCAAAGGTGGCTTGTCTTTTCACTTTCTTAATGGCGTTTTTCTAAAAGCAAAGGTTCTTAATTTTTATGAAGTCCAATTTATCGACTTTTTCCCTTTAAAGTGCTTCCAATAGCATATCTAAGAAATCTTTGCCTAACTGAGGTTTTATAGTTTTATTGCTTACATTTAGGACTTTGATCCATCTGAAGTTAATTTTTGTGCATGGTGTGAGTTAAAGGTCAAGGTTCAATTTTTTGTACATGAATAATGAAAGTGTGTATAATTCTTTTTTAAAAGTGAAAAAAGAGGCCCCAGGAGGCCCAGTAAGGAGTCCCAAATCCCACAGATTATAAAATGCTGAGCCACACTCGAACCCAGGTCTCCTGTTTCCAAACAAAGTGCCGTTTGCGTGCTGCCCCCATTATGCAGGTGTCTACACTTCCTTTAAGGTGGCAGTAAAAGCCAGGCTGGGAAGAAAGCGACCTCATTTGAAGTCCTGGTTCCATCACGTACCTCAAGCAAGTTACTTTGGACTTCTAAGCCTCCCCTTTTTTTATTTACAAAATGAGGCCACCAAAAGTGCCTCCATCATCAGACTGCGAGGACTATTTGAAATAATGTGTGTAAAGTGCTTAGCGTTTAGCAGATGCTTCATACAAGTCAGTGCTGGGATGCCTATTCTCACATCCTCAGCCATTGCCCTGACTGGAGCCTGTACTCGGCCTCTTCTGGGCTTTGGCACACTCCAAACAGGTACAGCAGGAGATGTGGGGTAAACTGAGCAAAGACACAGATACTTTCTACCACAATAATCCACTGGGATGGTACCGTATGAGTTGTTTGATCTGAGCAACGGGCCACTATGTTTGCCTAATAGACATTCCACCTCGAAACTGTTTTAGTAACTCCTCTTCACCTCACCTTCAAAGCCTGAGATGTACAGGATATAGAGATTAAAAGCTATAGTACTGGGCCCACTCCAGGGTGGCCCCAATCCTTGCCTTCTGGAATTCATGCCCTGTGTAATCCCGCATGCAACCTGCTTCCAACCAATAGAAATGATGGCAAATGTGATGGGGTGTCACGTTACAATTACACTATGAAAGATTGTGGCACCAGTCTTGCCAAAAAAAAAAAGACTCTTCTGCAGGCTTTGCTGAAGCAAGTGGCCATGTTCAGAAGGCTCATGCGGTAAAGAATTGAAGGTGACCTTCTTCAAACAAGCAGACAGAAACTGAGGGTGGTTTTCTGCCTGTCAGCCAGGAAGAAACTGAGGCTTTCAGTCCAATAGGCCACAAGGAACTGAATCCTGCCAATAACCATGTGAGCTTGGAAGCAGTCTTTCTCCAGTAGAGCCTTAGGATGAGATTGCAGTCCCAGCCGACACCGTGATTTAAACCTTGTGAGCCAACCTAGTGCCAGAGGCACCAGCTGAGCAGGGCCTGGACTCCTGACCCACAGAAACTATAATAAATAGTTAATAATAACTATATTAATTATTTATAATATAATATTTATAATATAATAATTATATTAATTATAACTATATTAAGTATATATTAGTTAACTATATTAATATATTAATATAGTTATATCATAACTATCTATTAATATATAAACTATATATAACTATAATTAATTAATTATAAATAATTAATATAGTTATATATAGTTAATAATACATGGATAATAAACAGGTAATAAATGTGTGCTGATTTTTGTTCTTAAATCACTAAATTTGTGGTGATTTGTTACACAGCAATAGATAACTGATATGGAAACCAAGATAAAGAAGCAGCAGAAGCTGGAGAGAAGAGCAAAGGCAGTGAATGGCCTGGGAACTAATAAGAGCCGAACTTCGTTTACACCCATCTGGGAAGTCTCCCTCTATGCTTTTGACTATGCTCAGTGACCCAGATGGAAACTCTAGCAGGCTCGTGGCTTTCTGGATAACTCTAGGAGGACAGAAGTTTCTACCACACCGCAAATATGGTCTCATTTTGGTAGTTGTGATGCCTAGTCCTTTGTAACAACCAAAAGTGGAGTACAAATGAGACTTATGGTTTCCCTTTGTCCTGCCTTCCCTTTGTCCTTCCCTCGGGAAGGACACAGGCCAGCCTCTCAGCTCCTGAGTGGGGCATGGGTTCAGCTTTTCACCTCTTTCTCTACTTCTCTTTCCTCAGCTTACTGATGACGGCTTCTGTTTTCTTCACCATTGGCGTACAGAAAGGGATGGGATGGGGTAGATGGAAGAAAGTAAGCAAAGGACTTCCTTGTCTGGCACTGTGGTAAGATGACTCCAGGCTCTTGGGGCCAGCATGGGTTTCTATAGGTTCTTTAGTTTTTGAGCATGTTTGGGGTTCTTCAGTGTCTGTCCAGTTGGGTTCCTCTGTTCTGCTATTCCCATGATGCAAACAAAATTTCTTCATCATGTGAATGCTTCTCACTTCCCTCCTCAGCTTCAGTTCATTTTCTGAAGTGCTACATCATGCTACCTCTCTGTTGGAGTAACTTGCCCTCTAGAAAAAGCCCTTGGGGCAAGATTCCTTTTAAGAGAGTTTGTGATAACATACTTACTGAGGATTTTACATGTGGTCCCCAGTAGTCAGGTTCCTTTTACTTACCGACAGAGGAGAGAACAGTTACTCCCCAACATGGCAGCAACTCCATTTCCTTCTGCTTTGCCACCTACAGTAGAAATTCTTCACATTTCTCAAGTGCGTATCAATCATCAGTCTGTCATGCCCACCTCCAGCTCCAAGGGACATATATCAGCATGTGAAGTGGTCTTCTGATAAAGCTCTCTTTTTAAAAATTTTTTTAATGTTTATTCATTTTTGAGAGAGAGGGAGAGCGGCAGAGCGTGAGTGGGGGAGGGGCAGAGAGAGGGAGACACATAAATCGAAGCAGGATCCAGGCTCTGAGCTGTCAGCACAACGCCTCATGTGGTGATCAAACTCATGAACTGTGAGATCGTGACCTGAACCAAAGTTAGTTACTTAACCACTGAGCCACCCAGGTGCCCCTGATAAAGCTCTCTTTTCAGACTTAAGGTGCAGGGTAGACCACTCCCCACTTCTCCCACTGGAAGGTGGGGCTCCCTAAGTAGAAGCAGATCAACCCAAAGACAGTTTGTCACCATATCTTCAAAATCCACTCTTGAACATCCGATGCCCTGAAATTGGTTATTTTTAAAGTTTGGTTTAGCACCTCACTTTGAAATTTTGTATCTATTGTATTGTGGCGCTTCAGTTGAAACGATTTCAATTTAACATCTTGTCATGTGATATTCTTGGTCTGGTAGCCTCTTCAACAACCATCATCCTTTCCTCCTTGGCTAATGGGAGTGAACAGACCTGGGGCAGTTTGGTTGTGTGGCACAAAGAAGATTCTTTTGTGGGTGTGTTGGTAGCCTCTGGTGGTTAGAGGCAGGAAGAAGTTATGCAGTCCTTTTCTTGCCACCTTGATCCAAGATGGCATCCTGAAGAGGAAGCAAGTCTCAGGAAACATTCACCAAGCATACAGGTACTTATTAGCAAGCAGGCAGACAAGTACTGTGTCTTGGAAGAGACTCCTCCTCACCCTGCCTGCAGGTTGCCTCGCACACCCTTTACAAGAGCAGCTTCCTGCGAAACAGATTTCCTTCAAGCATAATGGGAGGCCTCACCACCAGGCCAGGTGGTAGGGTCCTCCGTGGGAAGACACAGGGCCACAGAGCTCCCGAACTTCCACTCTGGTACTGACAGCTGAGTGTGCCACGTTCCTCTACCTCATTCATGCACCAGCGGTGCCTTCCGCTACCCAGTCCTAACTGATCTTAAACACAGCTCATTTCACCAATAAAAACTTATTCCTCACATTCCTTATGCTAATCAACAAACCAAAGGTATGGATTCAGATAAGGACTCTTTATATACTAATTAACCACTCATTTTAGAGTGTTGATTGGCATTAACTTGCACACATACCCATCACACCACTTATACTGAAGTAGTTTAAAGTAAATTACTAGGCACACAATATGCCACCAACAGAACCCTGATTTTGTTTGGGTTTCTAAGTATGCAGCCCTGAGAGATGAATTGTGGTTGCGTTTGCTAATTCAATCATGGCAAAGTCAGCCTCCTCTTATCAAATAGTCCCTTTGCCAGCCTTTGTTTGTGGTCTTAGGTGACCACTTGATTGAGTACTGGTCTATGAAATAAAAGGGGAAGTATGCTGAGAAATATTTTCTTCTCTGATAAAAAAGAGACACACATGAAGCACTTTCTCAGCACCTTGTCTGCCTTTGTTTCTGCCTTTGTATGTAGTCAGGAGAAAATGTGATTCCTAGTGCTGAGGCAGCTACTTTGCAATCATGAGGCCTCCAGGATGAGGCTGAAAAACTAAAATTCTGAGGACGGTAGAATGGAAAGTCTTGAGTTCTAATGACCTCACTGAGTTACTGACCATCCCTGAGGCTTCTGCCCTTCTTTTAGTAAGAAATACACCTACCTATGGTTTTAGTTATTGCTAGCTAAGTTTTCTATTATTTTCAGCCCAAAGTATCCCAATTGATACATTTGGTCTGAAATACACATATTTAAAAAAATTTTTTTATTGTTTATTTTTGAGAGAGACAGAGATGAAATGTGAGTGGGGGAGGGGCAGGGGGAGAGGGAGACAGAATCCAAAGCAGGCTCCAGGCTCATAGCTGTCAGCACAGAACTCGACGCAGGGCTCAAACTCATGAGCTGTGAGATCATGACCTGAGCTGAAGTTGGATGCTTAACCGACTGAGCCACCCAAGCGCCCTTGGCCTGAAATAAACATATAAGGGAGGGACGTTTTCTAAACATCTAATGCTCTAAGGTAACACACACACACACACACACACACACACACATTTCCCTGCCACACCAAGACTGAAGAAGACCTATCCTTCTCAAAGAATTAGTACAAGTCCATTTTTCAGAGTGTTCTGACCAGTTCTAGCCTCAGTTTCTTTATCTCTAAAATAAGAAGAATAGCATCTTCCCTAAAGATCTCATGGGCTTACGACAAAAATTAAATAAGATAATTTAAATGAGAGATGATTTAGGACAGTGCTTGAAGGCATATACCCTGGGTTAAAACCACAGTTCTACTAATGGTAAATTGAATGAGCATATTATTTCTCTGTGCTCTAATTTCTTCATCTGCAAAATGAAGATAAAAATAATACCTGTTTCAAAGGGCTTTTATTAGGCTTTAATGACTTAATACAGGTAAGGCACTTATAATAGCAACCAGCAAAAGTTAGCACTATATAAGTATTAGGTATCATCTTTATCATTATCATTATCATTATTATTACATATGAAAGGGTTTTGGAAAATGTAAGCGCACTATGTGAAAGCATAAAAGGGTGATGATAACACTGATCACCCCCAGCTAGTAATAAAGGAATATTAGTGAAACCAACAGAACTGATGATTTTAGGGAGAGAAGAGAATAGAAGAGATAAGAAAACCAAAGAAAGGGAATAGAAGGAAATGGGAGGGGTTAGGAAGTGAGGGAGGAAAGAGGAGAGGAGAGGAAAGGAAACATGGCAGGTGGAATTGTGCGGAGTGGAAATAAGGGCTAAGTGACAAGAACAGGGAGGAACTGCTCATTTTCTTTTCAGCAGGCATCACTGTGACTTTGGGAGAACATTGTTCAAAATGTGCCATTTCCCACAGAGAGTAATGTGGCTTACCCACAATTTCATCAGTTGTGCCCCAGCTGCATTAAAAGCATTGAATCTAGCCCTTTACCTTAGGATACTGCCATGTGGTGCCATTGTTTCCATGACAAACAAAAGCATTCCTAGGAAACAGAGCAGGGAAAGTAACTGAAATGTCCATAGCATAGTGAGAAATTCAGAGCTGCTCTTCCACATTTGTGAGATTGCCCTGTGTTCAAGATTCCCACCCTGGTGGTTGGTCCCTAAGGGCCCTATTTTTTAATTTTTTTTCTTAATTTTTAAAGATTTTTTAGATGTTTATTTGTTTTTTGAAAGAGAGAGACAGAGCACAAGCAGGGGAGGAGCAGAGACAGAGAGGGAGACACAGAATCTGAAGCAGGTTCCAGGCTCCGAGCTGTCAGCACAGAGCCTGATGAGGGGCTTGACCTCATGAGCTGTGAGATCATGACTCAAGCTGAAGTTGGACGCTCAACCAACTGAGCCACCCAGGCACCCCATGAGGGTCCTATTTTTGAACAGAGAACTAAGCATGAGCATTGGCCGCCCACGCATGGGGGTTCAGATGCCTCCCCTCCTGGTTCCTGGTACACACTAAATCAGGAACGTGTGAATTCACTCCCAAGTCCAAAACCTTAGCTGCTCAGCTCCCCTCCTCCCTCAGAAAGACCTATTCCTCATCTCTGTTTACATTCCCTGGCTGGGATCTTGACTTCATGGTTCCCGCACAACCTTCATCTCTACCGATTCCCTTCACCTCAGTGTAAATGCCCTATAAACATTTTTGACTTTAAAATATAAAGTGATTACTAAAGAGCCAAGAAGAGCTATTGGGGACATACTAAAACCTAGCACTTAATAAATATTAGTTGCTCTTCATTTCCCTCCTATAAATTAGATTGTTCATATAATCCCTATCTCAATCTTTCACGGAGGCAGTGAAGTCCAGTCTTGAAGGCTAGTGGCTTTGAGTGCTATAGATGTGAAAAATCATCTGCAAGCAGATTATGTTTTCATAAATCATTAATCACCTTATTTTATTTTATTATTTTTTATTTTCTTAATTTTTTATTAAAAATTTTTTGTAATGTTTATTTGTTTTTGAGAGAGAAAGAGTGTGAGCATGGGAGGAGCAGAAAGAGAAGGAGACACAGAATCTGAAGCAGGCTCCAGGCTCCGAGCTGTCAGCACAGAGTCCAATGAGGGGCTTGAGCCCAAGAACTGTGAGATCATGACCTGAACTGAAGTTGGACACTTAAACCTATTGAGCCACCCGGGTGCCCCAATTACTTTATTTTAAAAATAAAATGGGTTGTTGAAGGAATCTACTATTTAACTTATAGAATCAAATTTAATACTACAACTATGAGGATATAAAGATCCATAAAAGACCATCACTCCCTAACAACAACAGAAAACCATGTAAACAAACAACAAAAGAGGGAACTGAGCTTTTTTAGATAAGCACAGACCAGAGACATATTAATCTCTATAAGCTCCAGAGTCTGGGGGAGAAGCAAGCCTGCTGAGGGCAGAACAGTTTAGTGGGAACAAGGAGAAATCAGCCAAGCTTTTAAAGGCCCTGCATAGGCTGTCATGGAAGATCAGAATCTGGAAGAGTCGCAAAGTCAGAGTTAGCCCTCCCCATCTACCAATTTCCCCCACAGGCATTTTATTCAATAAATGAAATCATCAGAAAGCCTGGAACAGGTATGGAAAACACAGAGAGATGGCCAAGTCTTGTGGTGCTTAAGTCCCAAAACCCTGATGAAGAGAGGGGCCTGATCTCCCTTAAGACCTTTAAACCAGAGGATAAAGGAAACTAATTCTGCTGGCCATGCAGCCCCTATTCAGCTCAACTGCTAATTAGCTTGATGAGTTTGGCCCCTAATAATAGCTGCATGTCAAACAAAAGGGTGAGTCCTTTCTGGAATCCGTGACAATCTCCTTCAGTCTCTGCTGGTCTTTTACACACTGTGTCTGAAATATAATAAAAAATTATGACATGTGAAGCAGCAGAAGGGGCACTTGGGTGGTTCAGTGGGTTAGGCATCCAACTCTTGATTTCCGCTCAGGTAATGATCTCCCCAGTTTGCGATTTTGAGTCCTGCATCCAGCTCTGTGCTGACAGCACAGGGCCTGCTTGGTATTCTTTCTCTCTCCCTCTCTCTCTGCCCTTCCCCTGCTCTCACTGTCTCAAGATAAATAAACTTAAAAACATTATTTTGAAGAAGCAGGAATATGTGACCCATAGTAAAGAGACATAAAACCTGAATATCAGTAGACTCAGACCCACAGGTGATTCATATGATGAAATTTTCAGAAAAGAACTTATTTATAATTACTATAACTATGAATGAATTCAGAAGAAAGGTTTAAATGTTGTTAGAGATGGAGAATTTTATCATATAAATGAAAAATATACAAAAGAACCAAATAGAAATTGTGTAACTGAAATATATATATGTAATATATATGTAATATATATATGTGTAATGTGTAATGTGTAATATGTAATATATATATATATATATATATATATGTGAACTATCGGATGGGTTTAACAGTAGACTACACAAAGCATAACAAAGGATTAGTGACCTGTAAGTGAGTCAATAGAAATTATTCAATTAAAGCAGAGAGAAAAACTGAAAAAAATAACAATATCAAAGACCTGTGGAAAGGTGTAAACTTAACTAACACAAGTGCAATTGGAATCTCAGAAATGAAGAAGAGAAAATCGTAAAGAAAAAATATTTGAAGAGATGATGGCTCCCAAATTTCCAAAACAGACGAAACACTCTAACCCACACATTTTAAAAGCAGAATACAAAAAACAAACAACAATAAACCCCATATATTTTATCTCCCCTATTGTTTCTTTTTCCTCAGAGAGGTGAAAGGTCTTATACTTTCTTTTAAAAAAATAAAATAAGGTGGATTTTTACTCTGTGACCCTTCATTAATTTTTCATGTGAGTCATATTGATCTTTGCTCTCTGATTACACATTTAACTAATTGTTTCTTTTCTGAGTGAACTTGAGAGAGTGTGTGTATATATTTTGAACAAGATCAAGTTCCAAGCTCTGTAGTACAGAAAATAAATTTGCAAACTGCTCTAGCTTCACCTCTGAGTTCGGTATATTCTGAAGTGGCTGGGAGGATGTAAAAGGACTTGGACACAGAATGCTTGGGTAAAGGGGTGAAATATTATATTTCTTCAGGGGAGGAACTTGAGATATATTTCAAATGGAAGTCTCCTATAATTTGTAAGTTACAATTGACTGCTCATTTCAAACAAGAGGTACCTGCCCATGTGTGGGGACACACCATGCATACACACACACACACACACACACACACACACACACTGCAAGACCTTTCAAGGTAAACCATCAAATATGTCTTATGACAAATTCTTTCTCATAAATCAGAACCATTATCAACTTGCAGTTCCTGAAGAGAATTAACTTTCCCTGTCAATCACGTTTTCCATAAACCCAAGGCTGTCCACCCTGGTATTCTCTGCAGTCAGGAAAGGAGTAGATCTGAGAATGAGGTGACCCGCCATTTGGGCAATGCATTGGCTGTTGGAATGTGCTTCTTATCTTCCTGGCAAATTCACTGGAGAAACATTTCACCTTGGCTGCTCCACAGCACACTGCTGTCACTCCAGTGTGTGTGTGGAAGGATCCAAGTGTGCTACATATTTGCCTGAAAACTTGCCCACAGTTCATTACCAGAGAGGCCAGTCTATTTGATCTCAACCAAACTGAGGTTCTGGAAGCATTTATTTTGCAAGTCTACATTTTCTGTGCCATTGACCCTACTCCTCTCAGAGAACCAAAGTGGAGAAAGATTAGCTGTTTATAAACATAGCATATAAGTTAATCAAGATTTAGGTCCTGTGGTTTTTTTTTTCCCAATAGTAAAAAGGTCAAATTAAATGCCATGATGCAGCCTGTCTTTCTATAATGAATAGCTGGTTCCCTAAAAAAAGTTGCACTAACAAAATTCACCTTATAATAATTTCCATCATTTATTGACCACTTACTGTGTGCTAGACATTGTACTAAGGCTTCACAAGATTACTTCATTGACTTTTCATAATCCTATGAGATAAGCATTATTATTATCCTCATTTTACAAATGAAGAAATTGAAGCTGAGATCTTAAGTCATTTTTTTTTAAGTTTATTTATTTTGAGATAGAGACAGTGGAAGTGGGGGAGTGTCAGAGAGAGAGAGGAGAGAGAATCTCAAGCAGGCTCTACACTGTCAGTGCAGAGCCCAATGTGGGGTGTCAAACCCACAAAGCTGTGAGGTCATGACCTGAGCATAAATCAGGAGTCAGATGCTCAACTGACTGAGCCAGCCAGGTGCCCCTGAGAGCTTAAGTCATTTTTATACTAATCTTAATGGGGCCTGGATTCAAAGTCTAATTCAAAGAACTCTAATTCTTAGGGCTTTTTTTGTAACCATGATTTTTGATTGCTTCCCACTGAAAACAAACCAACGAGCCAGTTGTAGCATTGGAGAAAAAGAGATTAGGAGTTAAAGAGTTTCTTTTACACAATTTTATCATCTTTGCTGTACATTGTTAACACAAATGAAAGAGGTTGTGACAGAATTTGCAACTACAAATGGACAACAACCCATACTGAGAAACTCACCACGCTGACAGGTAGCAATGTGCTTCCCTGCCTGGGGAGACCAGCTTTTCTCATCCAAGTGGTGCAGGTTTCTCTGGGATTATATCAGAACTCTAATGTTCTGCACAGGTAAAATTATGTACTCTACTTGATCAATGCCACTGCATTTAGTTTGCATTACGAAAACTTGAGGTGTGGGGAAAATATCTGTAAATATAAAGTAAATGTTCAAGTATGAATAGTTCACATGCTTTTAGGGAGCCCCATGTTTATATTTCTTGCCATGTCTGGATCCCAATCTTCACGGTGCAGGGAATAAAGCACTGAGTTCACTGTAATGACTTTTTCTTTAATAGTCTGAAAACAGCAGAGAATTTGGGGCATTTTGTGTCCTGGGAAATAGCCACAGCCATGTAGCCTTTTCCTTGGTCTCATACCCCACTAAAGTAGTTAGATGGAGACTCAGTGTATCAGTCAGATTTCTGCAGTGATAATGCTGTGTAACAAACATCCAACTCCTTGCATCTCATTGACTTACAACAAGACTCTGTTTTGTGTTCATGGGAATGTAGGTTGCCTGTGAATTGGCTTGGTTCAGCAACACTAGGCTGAACTCCACTCCATGGTTTGTTTAAATCTGTTCTATGGTTTGTTTAAATCTGTGTCTATAACTCAGGCTGAGAGACCAATGACTACCTGAGACATGGCCTTATGGTCAAAGGAAAAAGTCTGAAGTGTCTGACAGAAATTTGCTATGCCACTTAAAGTATTTGTTCAGAACCGGCTCATTGTCACTTTACTTCTGCCTAAATTAATTGGTCAAAGCAGGTCACATAGTCAAGTCCCAAGTGAATGGGATGAGAATATATGTTCTGCCTACTCTTGTGACAGTCACTAAGAAGTATGTGGCAGAGAGCATGGGTGTATAATTCTTTATAGAAAGGTACAATAATCCAATCTACCACACTTAGTATTTCCATAGGACTTTGCTCATATTTTCTTTTAAAATTTATTCATTAACTTTGAGAGAGAGAGAGAGAGAGACAGAGAGAAAGAACAAGTGAGCACACACAAGTGGGAGAGAGGCAGAGAGAGAGAGAGAGTGAGAATCCCAAGAAGGCTCTGCACTGTCAGCACGGAGCCCAATGCAGGGCTCAATACCACACTGTGAGATCATGACCTGAGCCAAAATCAAGAGTTGGACACTTAACTGAGCCACTCAGGTGCCCCCCATGGTCATATGTTTTTTAAAAGGACCTATGATATTTTACTACAACTGTATTCATATACATGATTCTCCCAGTAGACTGACTGGGTCACCACTCATCTCCAGCCCCAGAGACCAGAGCACTGTTGTGACATTAGCAGATATTCAATAAATATATAACGAATGTATGAATGAAGATACTAGTAAGCCAAGTATTATGAGCATACATAAGTTATTTAATTCTCAAAATTAGATTATACCAGAGCATCATCTATAGGAAAGTTGGTAATTACTGGTTCAGAAAATAATTATTCAGAAGTTTTATTTTGAAATGCTCTAATTTTGAACCATTTCACCCATTAAATCAGTATATATTTATGGAGTTTCAACTATGTGCCAGGTGCAAGGACATACAAGTGAATAAGATAGATACAATTACTGCTGTCACAAGCTAGTGGGCAAGAGACACAAATAGGAAATTATCACACTGTGTGATAAGTGGCGGGGTTATGGAAGGGTACAACCCAGGTTTCAGATTTGGGCAGCTGGGTGGATGGTGATGTGATGACATTTACTAAGAAGAAATACAAGAGGAAGAAGAATCTGTTGGATGGGGTGGTGGGATGAGGATAGGGGTTTATTTGCAGACATTGATGGATTAGAGGTACCATGGTATCTCCTAAAAAAGCTACCCAGATAGCGGTTGAATCTGAGGGTCTTAATTTCAGAGGAGGTATATGAGCTGAAGCAATAAATTTGTGATTCATCTGTGCTTATGTGCATGATATAATAAAAATATATATCTGGTCTTTGTCCCCAGTTCCTGGCACAAAGCTTCAAAAACCTTAGAATTTCTTAGTGACAAGAGTGTCTTTGTTATGCTAATGAATCTACCCTTGGTGGGCCCTAGATAGTTTTGCAATGAGAGTTGGCCACCAGAAAGACCAACCACATGACTAGAGGGTTAAAACTTTGGGCCAGTCCAACCCCCAGTGAGGAAGGTGCTGGACATTGAGTTCAATCACATGACCAATGATGCCTAGATAATGAAACCCTAATAAAAACTCTGGACACCAAGGCTCAGAGGACCTTCATAATTTGGCGAGCAAATTGATATGATGGGAGGGTGGTGTGTCTAGATCCCATGAAGAGAGGCCATAGAAGCTGTGTCCACCATATCCCCAGATCTTGCCGTATGCATCTCTTGGCTGTTCCTGAGTTTGTATCCTTTATAATAAAACTATAATCATAGGTATGGCATTTTCAGTGAGTTCTATGTGTTGTGCTAGCTAATTATTGAAACTGAGGGGGTCACAGGAACCCCAAAATTTATAGAAGTCAGAAGTGTGGGTATTCCCTGAGACTTGTGACTGGTACCTGAAGTGGAAGCAATCTTGTGAAAGACATTTCTCTTAACTTGTAGGGTTTGCACTAACTCTAGGTAGTTGATGCCAGATTTGAATTACATTATAAGATATCCATTTTGTGCCAGAAGATTTTTGTCAGAACAATGTGTAAACTGAGACAATTTGCTGCTAATGAGTGGTTATAGACAAGACCATCTACTACAAAACCTCAGGGAATATGGACATTAATGCAATGTTCCCCAAAATGTCATTTTAATGCCATTGGTACTAAATTGAGCTTGAGTGCTCTAGAAATAAACTTCTGTTATCTAATAGCTATGTATTTCTTATAAATGTGTTGAGGCATAACTTTTATTTATAGAAAGAAATACTGGTTTTCCATTAATAAGAGTGCTATAAAGTTTCCTTGTAAGGAAATTCATTTGAGTTTAAAAGGTGAGCCAATTAAAATAAAAATATTGGCAAAAAACTGTAGACGTGATACTCAAATGACTAAGTTCATTCATTCAACAAATATGTATTAAGTGCCCATTATGTGCCAGGTCTGGGAATCTATTAGTAAGCAAAGATTAAAAAAAAAAATGCCTGCCCTCATGTGGTTTATATTCTGATGGGGGGAGAAAGAGAACAATGAAGATAAGTAAGTAATATATATATATATATATATATACACACACACACACACACACACACACACACACACTCCAGCAGATGGTAATTAAAAGGTGGAATGTGGATAACAAGTTTGGGGAAGGAAGTTCAGATTTCAAGGCCATCAAGGCCAAGAAAGATTTCATCAGGAAGATGACAACTGAGCAAAGTCTTTAAGGAAGAAAGGAAGTTTGTGAATATTTGGGAGAAAAGCATTCTAGCAAGAAGCAGCGGGAAGTGCAAGGGACCTGGAGCAGGAGCAAGCCTGGAAGCAAGGAGGCCGGTGTGGCCTGAGAGGAATGAACAAGGGGACAGCAGATGGATGAGAAGAGCCTCTAATCTTCCATGCAGATGGAAGAGGCTGAAACTAGACAGGAGGAGTGACAGTTACTGGCAATCAATTGATCCAAGATGAGGAGGGGAGGAAGGTGCGCAGAACACAAGTGGAACTGTGTGTCTCAGATAAGAAGGGTGTGGATTCCATCGCAACAGGTAACAACAACAACAACAAAATGCCTGCCACAAAGTTAGATGCTGCTGAGCTGTCCCAGGGAGAAGATCATCTTCAGGATTCAGGACCTATTTCTTTCTAGCCTAAACTGCCCAGCAGACGGGTATCCAATAGCTATCCCAGGCCTCCCACCTCCATTGACCTCATCCCAGTGAATCCCCATTATCTCTCTCACTTCTCTTGTTTGTTTGGGGCCTGGTGCCCTGCAGTCTAATTAGTAAAATAGCTCTACTCATTTGCATTACTTAAGCAGCATTTACCTGGAAAGTACTGAAGGTGATATGCAAATCACAAGGACAGTCTAGAAATCCCATAACTGAGGGTAAAGAACCATAAGCTAATTAAACTTCATCTGGTTTGTGGCACCATGAGTGCAATCCTGCTTCCCTAAGTAAAAGAAAACAAAATCTGCAGAGTGTTATTGCCAGAGGGGGGTTTGGGGACCTTCTTCTACAGCCTGTCTCATCTGTCCCCTCCCACCTCTAATTCTTTTAGCCCAGGGGAGCTACTCAAGTATTCCAAGGCCACAGAGCTTCTTGATAGGCAATGCTCAAGAACTCCAGGTACCCTCCAGACTTTTTAAACTTCTTCCTCCAAGTTTCATCAGGACAGCAGGGTTTGAATTTGTGTGGGGAAGAGGACTGGAGTTCCAGGCCCAAAAACTCAAATTTCTTTATCTTTTTTTTTTTTTAATTTTTTTTAACATTTATTTATCTTTGAGACAGAGAGAGACAGAGCATGAACAGGGGAGGGGCAGAGAGAGAGGGAAACACAGAATCTGAAACAGGCTCCAGGCTCTGAGCTGTCAGCACAGAGCCCGACGCGGGGCTCGAACTCACAGACTGTGAGATCATGACCTGAGCCGAAGTCGGACGCTTAACCAACCAAGCCACCCAGGCGCCCCTCAAATTTCTTTATCTTTCAAATTGTACTTTTATTTTGAAGGTCATCTAAATTTTGTATTATCCTCCATAATGTATCTGTGTTGTGTTTTGGTTTTAATGGACTCCCCTCCCCCCGCCCAATTTTGAGTAAAACGGAGACTCCAGGAGAAAGGATCGTGTTTTTTGTTTTTTGTTTTAATTTTGATTCCAGTGTAGTTAGCATACAGTGCTATATTAGTTTCAGGTGTACAACAGACTGATTCAACACTTCCATACAACACCGTCAGTGTGTTCTCTATAGTTAAGAGTGTTTCTTGATTTGTCTCTCTTTTTTTTCCTTTGCTCATTTGTTTTGTTTCTTAAATTCCACATATGAGTGAAATCATACGGTATTTGTCTTTCTCTGACTGACTTATTTCCCTTAGCATTACACTCTAGCTCCATCTATGTCATTGCAAAAGTTGAGAATTCATTCTTTTTTATGGCTGAGTAATATTCCACATAATATATGTACATATATACACATTATGAATATATATTTATATATATTCCATATATTCTTTATCCATTTATCAGTCAATGGACACTTGGGCTACTTTCATACCTTGGCTATTGTAAATAATGCTGCAATAAACATTGGGGTGCATGTATCCCTTTGAATTAGTAGCTTTGTATTCTTTTGGCAAATAACCAGTAGTGGGATTACTGGATCATAGGGTAGTTCTATTTTTAATGAGGACTCTCTATACCATTTTCCACAGTGGCTGCTCCAGTTTGCATTCCCACCAACAGTGCAAGAGGGCTCCCCTTTCTCCACATCCTCCCCAACACTTGTTGTTTCTTTTGTTTTTGATTTTAGCCATTCTGACAGGTGTGAGGTGGCATTTTATCATGGTTTTGATCTGCATTTCCCTGATGATGAGTGATATTGAGCATCTTTTCATATGTCTGTGGGCCATCTGGACATCTTCCTTGGAGAAAGGATTGTGTTTAATTCAGGTTCTTTCTACCTCACTACCCACTCTGGGAAGCCCAGTATGTGTGGTGTCATCCTCTATAATACCAGCCCTCTTGGCAGCTTCCTCTGAATAATCAGTGACACATCAATAACACATCAGTGACATGCAGTCTTTCATCACCACTCCTCTATATTTAGATCTTAAGTGCCCATTTCATTGTGATATCCTGTGGGCAGATGTGCTAGATGCAGTGTTTACTCTGTTATGGTCTGAATATTTGTGTTCCCCTCCCCCAAATTCGTATGCTGAAACCATAACCCCCAATGTAATAGTATTTGGAGATAGGGAGTTTAGGAGGCAATTAATGTTAGATGAGGTCATGTGGTTGGGGTCCTTGTGATGAGATTAGTGTCCTTAGGTTGGGGTCCTCATGATGGGATTAGTGTCCTTAGAATAAGACATAGCAGAGAGTTGGTGCTCTCTCTCTCCTTGCTCATGCACCAAAGAGAGCTCATGTGAGGACACAGTGAGAAGGTGGCTATCTGCAAGCCAGGAAGAAAGATCTCACCAGAATCCAACCATTCTGGCACCCTGGACTTCTAGCCTCCACAATTGTAAGAAATAAATGTCTGTTGTTTAAACCACCCAGTCCATGGTATTTTGTTATGGCAGCGTGAGCAGATTAAGACAGCTTTTCTAGGCCTCCTTTCTTCCTTTATTGGGACTGCCCTCTTCACATTCGCTCCCTTCCATAAGAGGAAGCTGTCCTCCTAAAATAACTGAAGTTGCCCAGGTCACAGCTGTTTGGTCCACACCAGGTAAGTACCTTTCTCCCTCCCCACCCATGCCATGGCTGATTGGTCCAATCAGAGAATTTCCATAAACTTCCACAATATGAAAGTCATTCTCTCTCCAGTGGTATGAGCAGAAAGGGTAAAATCAGGGGACGTTCATGGACATTGTCCTACCATGCAAAGAATGAGGCCAACACCAAGGCATAGTGGATGTGAGAACCAAGTGGAGGCCTCATACTGCTGAGTCTGCATCCAGTTTTCCTAAGCCCTGGCTATGGCCCTGCCCTTCCTGTGACTTGATATTTATGCTTGCATTCTGGGGCCAATAAATTCCCCTTTACTTAAGCAACTTTGGCAGGGATGTCTGTCACTTGTTCTAAGAGGAATTAAATGTAATACTTCTTCAGAAAGCTACACAAAGATTAGGAGAGTAATAAGTACTTGTTGATTGCCTGTTTACCATTTATTGGCTTAAGTCTTGCTGAGAGATACCATCCTGGGAAAATATTGACTGCTAGAGACTTCAACCAGAAGACATAACCCCAGGCAGCTCACACTTGCAGTACTTGTGAAATTCATTACTACAGACTAGTCTAGCCCAGAGGGTAAAAACAAATGAAGGAGCCTCTGGCTAGGAAGGGGAGAAACAGACACAGCCATGGCTTTGCCCCAGGTCAACACACTCAAAATGGTGACAAAAGATGAAGGAGAAGGTAAATAGTCCGGACCATGGATCAGAAGACCTGGATCTTCACCCTGGATCTACTACTGACTAGGTGTGGGACCCTGGAATAATCACAGGGCTTGTGTTTTCTCATTTATAGAATAAGAAGGTTAGATGAGACAACTTTTGAGATGTAAAAGGTGAGGCTTCCCTTTCCCTTTACTCACAGTGGGGTGGGGGGTGCTCTTAAACCATACCCTCATTTGAAGGGAGTTATGGGCTCTCCTCTCTCAATCTGAGGAGGTCATCACATTCTGCCTAAGGTATGCCAATCCCTGCAGGTGGCAATCACCATTACAGATCTGTCTGGAGAGGAAAGAGGTGGTCCTTGGGAAGGTCTTCCCTTAGATGGAGAGTTGGACATCCTCAGTGTGGATGGACACTATAGAGATGGATTTAAGGGCCATCAAATTTACCAAGGAGGAGAACATGGTCTTCCAAATCAAGGTGGCGGAGTGACAAGCTTGCAGGGACAGAGAACTGTGCCAGGCAGAAACAGGAGCCAAATAGAGAGCAAATGGCTGTTCCTGTTTGGCAGATGATAATGAGGACCTAGGGAAGCTAGATCTTGTGAGAAAAGAAATAAACCAAAACAGAAATCAGATTGCAATGTGAAATCTTACTGTCTTAAAATGGGACCATCCAAACAACAACAACAACAACAAATACTATCAGGGGAAAAATAATACAACAACAATAAAAACCATGCCGGTAGACTCAATCTGAACCATGGCCTTGGCACAGTATGGTGTATATGTTAAACTATGATTCCAAGATCCGTAATACCTTATCATACCAACTCACTAGAGTTTCCAACATCCCAGGGAGAGTCACCAAGTACAGGCAACACATTAAAGTTGCTTGATTTGCATGCATGTAAAGTCTAAAGTTTTATAGCCTGACAAGTGGTGGTAGTAGGCCAGCATGTGCAGTAGTCAAACTAGTAGGTTTCATTAAGGATGAGATGTTGAGCTTCCACGGCACCATGATGCTTGCTTTCATTTCATGCTTATGCTATGCTGATGCTCTCCTGGTGCTTGAGGGTCCCATCTCGGGCTGGGAACTCTAGACCTCACCCTAGATCCAATCCCCACTGCTAGGTTAGGTGGCTTCTGGAGGAGAGAGCACCCAGCGCTTTAAACTATGTGA
This sequence comes from Panthera pardus, assembly GCF_024362965.1. NCBI lineage: Eukaryota > Metazoa > Chordata > Mammalia > Carnivora > Felidae > Panthera > Panthera pardus. Next base: position 50,717,267 of record NW_026526765.1, on the reverse strand, counting down.
ACCATCACAATCCCCTGTGATGTGGGGAAAGGTTGGGGTACTGTGGCCTCTTCCATCCCAAAGGAGTGTATATGTCTATGTGGTATTGTATCTTAATAAGAAGGTTTGGCTTAAAAAGGTCAGATCGTTTTATATTGGATAAGGTTTTGTTATGTTCAATAATTTTTACGATCAATAGCAGTCATTTGGGAAGCCTATCTCTAGTGGGTTTCTACGTATTATACTAAATCCAAGGAGCAAATGTAACAGGATTTGCTGAAGGCCTTAGATCTTCAAACCTGAGCCCCCCAAAAACAACAAAGAGAAGCAAATTTGGAGTATCTGTTTCCATGGACACTTTGATTCTCAGTCTCTTGCTCTTTTCTTCTTTCCATCCTTCTATCCTGAACTTAACTTTTCTTCTCTGGCTAGCAAAGGCTAGAAGACCCAAATGAGCCCAAAGTCATTAGCCTAAGTCTTTCTTGTGCAAAGAAAGGAACCATAAGGAAACCAAAGAGAGAAAACAAGGAAGAGGTAGAAAGTTGAGAGGTGGGCATTCTAAAACAAGGTCATTCATCTATATTTAATTCTGTTCATTTTTTATGCTATTTGACATTTACTTTCCATTTACCTCTGTTTGTTTTGCTGATAAGGAAGCAAAATTCAGGCATTTTAAGTGCCCAAAAGGGAAGGATATTCCAGCCACCATTGTAGATAAGCCTCCCAGACATGCAGACACATCTCTCAAGCTTGGTTCAGTGGAAACAGATTGGGGATTTTCACCACCTAAGTCCCCAGTGTTAGGGGCTGTCAGCTCTGATCATCTATCTTGTTGATTATCCAGGTGCTTTGTTGTTTTGTTCCATCCTGCCTACTGCCTGAGTAAGCTCAATGTCAAATTATCAGTCTGGAATGAGGAAGTATGGGAAAGGGCATGTATGGAAAAGAGTGGGAATGTTCTCCAGCATGTTGGAAGGAATCTTCTAAAAACTTACCCATGATCCCTAAAGTAGAGTCACTCCTGTCTCTGCAGTCCAGTCATACCTAAGGACATTAGCCTAGGCAGTTAGTGAGCAGTATAACCAGTGGTCCCAACATCCTACTTGAACAGAGTTCTAGACCCTTCTTCTCAATCCAGGGCTGCAGGTCATCTAACAGATGTAGACATGTATCAGATGGAAAAGTGAGTTAGGGGACTCAAAACTGTCTAGACTGCTTGGAGGGTAAAAGGGAGTGCTGTTCATAGGTACACAAGGACACCAGACATACAATCACACGGACTGGTATCATTACTCTTCTCATGAATCATGAAGACAAGCAGTCTCAAACTTTTTCTTGTCCTGGGTCCCTTTGAGAATGGGATGAAATTTATGTACTTTCACCCTGCATACATGTACATTGTTTTGCATAAAAATTCTGGAGTATCAGAAGCCCTCTTCGTCCCATCCATTGATCCCAAGCTAGCAACCTTTTATAGCAAAGATAATAATAATTGCCTGTAAAACCACCCCTCCCCCAGTGTTCACTCACTAATATGAGGGAAAAAGAGGGGGCCTCAGAATTCTGTGTGGTCCTGAAAGAACCCCACCATGATCTCACCCCAAAAACTCTGTCTTAACACTATCAGGTCAGCACTAATCTCCCTATGCCTCTCATTCCGGATTTGTCTAGTCATCGGGTCCCCCATGCCAGTCCTTACATCCCACACCTCAATCTTCATTCAGCTCAGGGAGTGGTTGGGGAAAACAATGCGTGTGCACCCTGCTACTCCCCAGTACCATGGCACTTATCACTGTCTAAATATCATTTTACCTGTCTGACTCCTTTACGCATGAGGTGTCAGGGGCTTGGTGCATAAAAGACTCTTTGTATACATATTTTGAATGAAAACCTAATTAATAGAAAGCTAACATTTATGGAGCACCTACTACATACCTGGCATGTAAACACTTTTGCATATAGTGTTTCATTTCATCTTTGCAACAACCCAATGAGAGAAGTACTTATTACTTTTATTTTATAGATGAGGAGACGGAGAATTACCAAGGTTATGGAAGGTATCCAAAGTCACAGAGCTAGTGAGCAGTGGCGCCAAGTTTCATTCCAGCAGCTGTGCTCCTAAGTACTAGGGTCTGATGAGGTTTAAGTCATTACATGAAATATCTTAAGCTACAGGTTATTCTGGGTCACAGATGGGATATCTTGACCTGTTTTCTGTCTTTGTCTCAGCTGTGTTTTCTGTTATTCTAACAGATGGCGAGATAAACTCGATCTGTTCTACACACACACACACACACACACACACACACACCATTTCTTCCCATAGCACATACCATAAGGAGATTTGGAACACTGGACCTAGAAATATTTGATTAGAACAAGTATCTTCATGAAACTACACAGTATTACTCACTTTCCACCACCCCTGGGTAAACCGTATCCACCAGATGAGAAGTCAGGTTGGTCCCAATTGAGCATTCATGGCATGCTTGGAGTGTGAGCTGAGGAGCCTGGCATACGCTCAGAATGATACATTGCACCTGCAAGACTGCAATGGCGCATTCATTTCTCATTCATGGGAAGAGTGGGACACCTCTGGAAAGAACAGGTCTGGAGCAGATGACTGAGGATTGACCAAAAAGCAAGCAAGTTGTCTGCTTGAAAGGACAGGACCATCTTCCAAAATAGAGCCCTCACTGCCTCCGCTAAGACAGTGCTGCAAAGGGAGAGGTGGGGGTGCCCGATCACCACACAGAGAAAATCATGTGCAGAATCTGCATTAACCTCCACATTCCCATAAAGGCCAATTTTTCTCATGCTAAATAGAGTCATCACTTATCTGTATTAGTGATATTACAGAAGGTTCAAATTCAGATGATCCCCTTTCTTTCCCCTTCAAAGCCCCAGTGGGGTTAGAAATGTCCACATTAAGACATTAAAGGTTTCTGATAAATTCACTCATTTGGTATGCATGGACATGCCAGGAATTGGGCTGAAGGACACAGGAATGGAAAAAGAAGGAAAAAAAAAAGCAGGGCTCTCGTCTCCCATTCTCCTCAGACTAGACTTCACACGGGGCAGTCACACTTTCCAAGGAGCATATTCTTAGGTCATCATCAGCATTGTGTCAGCAAGAGCTGCGGTACCTCTGAGTCACCTGCAGGACCAGAGCCCAGAGGTGGGCATTCTAAGGCATCTTAGTTACATCAAGTCTGATTGCAGGGTTTTCCAGTAGGATCTCAGAAGTTGTGGGTCCCACTGGTCCCAGAACATTTACACCAGAATCACCTTGGGTGCTATTCTAAATGCAGATCGCTATGTCTATGTAATCAAAATCTCAGGGTGGTGGGCCAAAAATGTGCAAAAGGAGTGTTTGATGTGTGCCCTACCCATGACCCCTGGCCTAGTGCCCATGGCTCTAGATCCCTAAGCCCACATTTAGGAGCAAGAGATACAACACATTACTCTGTTCTTTTCCCTTTGGTGACTTTTCTCATTGTGCTAGCTTAAGACCATCTATTTAAGAGCTAGTAGAGAATTTGTTAAGAGCTTGAGCTTTATAAATCAGGAGAGCCAGGTCGAAATCACGAAGTAGTCACAGTTACCTGGGACAAGTTACTTAGCTTTTTGAGCCCCAGTCAACTCACATGTTAGGTGGGGAGTACTACCTACCTCTTGGTATTGCTATGGAAGGTATTAGATGTGATAATGCCTGTGAGACGTCTGTCTGGTGCAGTGCTTGGAAAGGAGCAGGATAATGGCAGTGCTAGAGATGGTGGCAGTGGTGGTGATAGTGACATGGAGGCCTGGGGCCAGGAGGAAGGGGTGCTGACAGACATATGAGGAGTCTTAGGTTTAAAATCTGAGAACTTGGCAAAGTGAAGTAAGAAAAAGGATGGGTGAGTTATGAGAGGGTCACTGTCAGGGATACAGGAAGCACCCTAACCAGGGGTTCTGCAAACTACATCCCTTGGGTCAAATTCAGTCTGGCATCTGTTTGTAAATAAAGTTATATTGGAACACAGCCATGCCCTGTGTTTACATACTCTCTATGGATGCTTTCAAGCCACAATGGCAGAGTTGAGTAGTTGTGACAGAGACCATATGGCCCACAGAGCTTAAAATATTTACTAACGGGTCCTTTTCAGAAAAAGTTTACCTATCCCTATTCCAGCAGGCTGGAGGAGGGACTTTTATATAGGAAAAGGGGGCCCAAGAGAAGATACTGAATAATACGGAAGACAAAGGTGCCAGCTGAGCTGACCTGTGCTGCCCAACAACATCCACACACACAACAGGACACACACACACATACACACACACACATATGAAACATCCCCCACACTTAGTACACATGACACACATAGCCCCACTACATAACCACTGCATCCACAAACACTCCCCACAACCCCAGACACTCCTACATATCCCACTAACCCACACACATCCCACACAAAACACTCCCAACACCCACATGTATCCATATTGCCCCCCATGCCTTACATAACTGCCCTCCCCCACACTACATTCTTCCACATAGACACTGCTTCCCATCAGGAGACTGGAAGGATTTGTTCTCCTTCTAAGGGTTTCTCAGCACACCCATCCCCCAGCCTGGCCAAGGTAAAGGAGCATGAAGCTAGGGGCTAGGATACTTGGACCCAGTCCTGGTCCTGCCACTGACCAGCTCTGTGACCTTGCACAGGTCGTTTTATCTTTCTGAGCCTAAGGGTTCTCATCTGTGCAATGAAGAGGCTGGACTTGCTGGACCATTTACTGATATACCTGAAGGGCAGGCATCTCATGCAGGGGCCACTAGTCTTTCTGTGTCTGTTAGGACAACATTGCTGGGAGCGAGGAGCTGACTGGATAACTGGATATCCTTTTGGTCCTTAGCACCAGGTTTCAGGCTCATGCCCTGGGAATGGCATGAGTACCCTCCACATGACTTTGGACATAATGGTCAATAAACAGTGTTGATTAGTGTTATAGAATGAATTGTGCCGCCCCCACCCCCGACTCTGACCCCTGCCAAATTCATAGTTGAAGCCCTAACCTCCAATGTGATGGTGTTTCGAGACAGGACTTTTAAAAGGGAAGTTATTAAGGTTAAGCAAGATCATTAGGGTGATGCCCTAATCCAATGGGATTGGTGCCTTTGTAGGAGACTGTCTCCATGCCTACACAGAGAAAAGACCATGGGAGGACACAGTGAGAAGGGGGTTGTCTACAAGACAGGAAGAGAGGTCTCACCAGAAACTGACCCGACTGTGCCGTAAGCTCAGAGTTCTGGTCTCCAGAACCATGGGAAAATAAATTTCTGTTGTTTAAGCTGTCCAGTCTGTGGTATTTTGTTATGGCTGCCCTCACAGACTAATACAGCTAGATTCCTGACTTGGAGATTCTGTGAGGGATAACAACGACACAGGACTTAGCTCAAAGGGCTTCTTCTGCAGGTGCAGATTAGGAAGGAGGAGTAGAGACACAGGACATCTCTTCACCTTGGCCAGGCTGGGGGATGGGTGTTCACACCCACTCTTGCTCAGTTTCATCTCAACATTCTTTTGCCTGTGGGTGGATGGACTCAGTGGTTTTTGTTTTTTGGGTTTTTTTGTGTGGTTTTTTTTTTGTTTGTTTGTGTTTTGTTTTGTTGTTTTTGACAAACAGGGAGGAGAAATGGGCTTTGAAGTCAGGAAGTCTACATTCCAATCTGAGTATTATCCAAGTCAGGTCCAGCTTGGCTTTGGGGTTGAACAGATCTGAAGTTAAAAACCTGTTATACCTCTAGTTGTGTGACCTTGGGCAATTTACCCAACACCTCTGATGGATATTCGCTTTATCTATAAAAGGGGAACAATATTAGTAATTTGCTGGGTCATTGTGAAGATTAAGCACCAATAGAGCATATAAAGAATTTGGTTCATACTAGGTAATGCCATGCACTATAACAAATGCAGCTCACAAGAAGGCAGTTGCATTAATTACTTTTTGTTATGTAACAAATTACCCCAAAACTTAATGGTTTAAAACAACAAATATTTATTATTTCACAGTTTCTTTAGGGTAAGAATCTGCACATGGCTTAGCTTGCTGCCTCCATTCTTTAAAAAAAATTTTTTTTTAATGTTTATTTATTTTTTAGAGAGAGAGAGTGAGCAAGGGAGGGTCAGAAAGGGGGAGACAAAGGATCTGAAGCAGACTCCAGCACAGTGAGCGCAGAGCCTGACACAGCCCTCAAACTCACAAACCGTGAGATCATGACCTGAGCTGAAACCAAGAGTCGGACGCTTAACCAACTGAGCCACCCAGGTGTCCCTTGCTGCCTCCATCCTAAGGTTTCATACGAGGCTCCAACTAATGAATTGGTCAGGATTGTCAGCTCATCTGAACCTGACTGGGGGAGCATCTGCTCACTCACGTGGTGGTTCAGGATCTGGTTCCTTGCTGTATTGAGAGCCTCCTTTCCTTGCTGGCTCTATCAGTTCCTTGCTATGTAGGCCTCTTTATAGGGCAGCTCATACCATGGCATCTGGCTTCCCACACAGTAAATAAGAAAGCATAATAGAGTGTCTAATATGAAAGTTATAGTCTTTTTGCAACTGAATCTTAAAAATGACATCTTATTACCTTAAGTCACATTCTATTCATTAGAAATCAATCACGAGGTCCAGAACATACTCAAGGGAAGGGGATTACCAAGGACACGAAGGCCAGGAGGTGGGGATCACTGGAGGCCATTGTAGAGGCTGCTGATCACAGTACCAATTGTGAAGAAATGCACAAACACGATCTGGAATGAGACTACTGCCAGTCCTCATTATTTGCAAATTTGTAAATTGGCCTGCCTGCTAAAATTTACTTATAAGTCCAAAATCAATAGTTATGGCACTTTCATGGTCATTTGCTGACATGTCCAAAGCAGTGCAGAATTTGAGTCACCTAATTCAGACATCTGCAGCTGATACGGGACAACAAAAGGAACCTAACCTTGCATCTCCCTTAGAAACAATGGTTCGGTATTCACTAATTCAGTGTTTATGCTGACTTTATAGAACATAGTGACAATGAATAGCACGAATTGATTGTACTTGGGTTTGAAATCCAGTGTCACCACTTGCGCCGCTGTGCCATCCTGAGCAAGCTTCTTAACCTCTCTGTGTTTTATTTTCACTGAATAGAATGAGAATAACAACAGGACACATCATCCAAGGTCTTTGGGGAGGATGAATTGTAATGTAGTCGGTGGCACATAGCAAATGCTTAACAAATAGGAGATATTTTTATAATTATTATTGTCTGAGCTCAGTTTCATCCGAATTACACTAAATTTTTGGAGACTTCCCTCATATTCCTGGACAGTGCTGGGCACAGAGTAGGTACTCCTTAACCACATACTGAATAAAATAAAGATTCTCTGATTCTATCAGAGATCTAGAGCTGGAGGAGAGAGAGGACTTCTGTGCCTGGCTTCTGGGTTTGAGATCATAATTGTAGCTGATAGGGGTGGGAAGATAGGACGCATTATAAAACCTCTCACACCAGAGCCCACATGAAGACACTAAATCCATAGTATTGACAGACTGTTAACTCACTTCCCCCAGGCACCCAGAGAACACCCAGCAGATGGAAATGTACCCAAGAGACAGTAGCCATGGTATTTTCCCCACATCACCAGGCATGAGGCCAGAAGTGGATTTGGCCACAGCACACAAAGGGATCAATCATCTGTAAATAAGTCGCCTACGTAGTCTCAGAGATGATTCTTCATCTCTAAATGCTGAGTCATCGCCACAGGAGCTGACGTGTAAAATCTCTATGACTTCTGGGTTTGGGATCCAACCTTGCTTTTGCAAGTTGCTCTCCAACCCAAAGGCCCTGTCTTCCTCCAAGTTGGACAGCATATGGGAGCTCTCCATCACAGACCGTCTTCAGGAGGGGGCACGGGTGGATTTCAAGAGCTACAGTCATTCACCTTCTCTTGGGAAGGCAGAAAAATTATTCGAGAGGGTTATCATGGCCGCAGTGGACGGGGGGTGTGGAGGATGGCTTGTTTCTTGAGGGCATCCTGATGGAGCTGTGTGACTCAGGCTCAATTAATCTCTCTGAGACTTAGTTGCCTCCATCAGTGAAATAGGAATGGTAAACAGTGCCTATTTTATAAACCTATGGAGATTCACCCATGTAAGGCGAAAGTAACTTAATTTGTTCCCAGTGGAATCATATCACCATGCACCCCTCCTTCTCAGCAGTTAGTAATAGCTCCTTACAATAGCTAACTTTTATTGAGTACTATGTCCCACGCATGCTCTCATTCACTCCCCCACAAACCCTATTACTATTCCCATGAGATGACAGAACTGAGACACAGAGACGTGAAGTTACTTGCCTAAGGTCACGAAGCTAAGAATTGGCAGAGCTGGGATTTACCCCTGGATCATCTGACTGCAGAGCTTGGGCTAATGCCTTGCACCTCTTCTAGAAAATACCTATATTTTAACAAAGATAACGTTTTCACCTAAATAAACAGTGGACATTTCAGATTGTACACCCAACTGGTGAGAGAGACAGCTGGGGACGACAGGGTCTGTACTACACCTCACCCATGATTCTATTACCTCGGTTTGAGAGCTGACTACCTAAAACAGGGAACGGAAAATTAACCTCGCTCATCATTTCTCCCTTCCCAGACATCCTTCCTCAATCTTAAATGAGGAGCTGTAATCTATTTCGTCTGTTAAGAGACTTTTCAGGGTATCAGAGCTTAGGGAACTGAGATAAAAGGGCAAGAGGCCCCCAACTCTACAGACACCATCACCCGTGCTTTGTTTTTTAAGAAAGCACTATGTATCCCACCCCTACGCGGTACCAGGGCCTGGTCTCAGTACGTGGCACGCTTTATCACTACCCCTCACAAAAATTTATGAACTAGCAACTAAAACCCCATTTCACAGACGAGCAAGTGAAGTCAGAGCAGTCACATGGGCTCTCAAGACAGACCACCGGTAAGAGATAGGTGAGGGGTCTGGTCCGGGGCTGCCTGGCTCCAAAGCCAGGACTCCCACGTCACCACACTGTGACCCCAGAAACCTTCCTTGGGTCTACAAACCTGCTCCTTGCTCCAGAAGGTTTCATTAGTCTGTCTGTTACCGGGTGGCAGCTGAAACTGCCAGGCTGGATAAGAGGCTGTCGAGCTTGGCAGGAGATGGAAGTGGCACATAAAACAAAAGCCTCTTTGGAGACAGAAAGGAGATGCAACCCAGGATGCCAGCTAACATATATTAGGGGTATAATGCGACTCAGGTGGTAAGCAAACTTTTATCACACCCAGGAGGAGTGGAACTAAAAAGGTTCACGGGCCAGGATTCCTACCTCGGATGTCCACCGCAGTTTTGAAGAATGTTCTTATACCACCCCTCAGAAAGGTCACCTCACAGGCCAGCACCACAGAAACCCTTCCACACATGGAAGATTTTGACGTAGTAATATCTTGAGCTAGAAGCCATGGAGATTTAAAAGAAAAAAAGTCCGGGAACAGATTCTGACACCTAACTCTGAGGCAATTTGGGGCCTATTGAATCAAAATTGGCCTCAGCATCACATACTGGGAGAATTATAATCTGAAATAACATTTCCGGAGGGCATTTTAGCAATATGGATCAAAGAGCTTAAAAATATGCATGGCCTTTTATCCAGCCATTCTGCTTCTAGCAGCATATCCTGAGGAAACAATCAGAGATTTGCACAAATGAGTTTATAACAGTATTAGTTTTCAAAGAATAAATAATAATGAAACGATCTACATGTCCAGCAATCAGGGGTGGGTTAGATTGACTCACAGTGGTGAAGTAGGCAGATGCCAGTTCAAAGCTCATGACTTTGCCTCAAGATCCTGCTTTTCCTCTAGTGCTCCCCTGCAGTGACACCCTCATCCATGCCAGTGTATCAGGTAGAAATCTGGGGGTGCTCCTGGATGCCTCTCTTCTTCCCTCCCCTAGCCAATCAGCCCCCAAGTCCCGTCCCACACAAGTCCTAAGAAGATCTCATATCCATCTATTCTCTCTTGTTCCCGTGGCGTAACCCTAGTCCAAACCACCACCCCTTCTCTCCCAATTACTCTGAGGCTTCCTGAATCCACCCATAGTCCCCTTCTAATCTGCTCTCCCTACCATGTCCAGAGTTCTCCTTCTAAAAGGAGAACTGATTGGGTTTCTTCCCTGCTCTCCTGCAAATTCTTCCCATTGCAGTTATAATAAAACAAGTTTATCTCATCCCCAGCTGCAAGACCCAAAGCTGGGGTCTGCAAACTTTTCTATAAAGGGTAGGTAGAGGGAGATAGTGAGCTTTCTGTAAAGGGAGATAGTAACATAAATGTTTAAGGTTTGCGAACCAAACATATGTCTCTGCAGCAACTACTCATCTCTGACACTGTAGTGTGAAAACAACCATAGACATTACATAGATGATTGGACATGGCTGTGCTCCAATAAAACGTTATTAAAAAAAAGCAGGTGGTATGCTGGATTTGACCCATGGGTTGTAGTTTGTTGACACTTACCCTGTAGGTTCTGACCCTATTTCCCTCTGCAACCTCCACGAATCTCTCATCTAGTCACTGTCCCCTCATCAGGACCTCAGGCAAGCTGTTCCCTCTACTGGGAGTCTTCCCTTTCTCTGTTCCCTGACTGCTCCCCGCTATCCCCTTGGTCCAACACATACCCCCTTTTCTGACCAGCGATTTCTTACCATCCTGACTTCAGTTTCGAAGTTCTTTCCTTAGGTGCACTTCCTGATGCACTCAGGCTAGGGTAGGACCCCTATTCTCTCAACAGACTCAGTATGCCCTTTGTTGACTTTGCCAAGTTTGACATGAAATCCTTCTAAGTGCAGTTGTGTGTTTATGTGTCATTTCTGCTAGACCCAAAGTTTCACGAGATAAAGGATTATGCATTTGACCACAACTGTATTCCTGGTGCCTAGCAAGGTGCCCATACACACAGACAGCAATAAATATTTGTGGAAATGTTGACTGAATAAATGATCACACAACTAGGGGAAAAAATCTGCACAGATCTATACTGAAATATTAGGAGATAAGTGTATAGGTGATTTTTGTTTTCTTCCTACACATTCCTCCATTTCTTGAATTTTTCACAAAGAGCATATATTACTAGTATATTTAGAAAAATAATCAATGTTGAAAGAGGGGAGGGAAGAGAAAGTGAAAGAGAGAGAGAGAGAGTTTGTGCCTGTCTCAGCCTATTCATAGTAATGCCATAGGCTATCAGTACCTAGGCGCACTCACCTGGGCCCCGGTGAGCTTCCCCCAGATAGATACTTCCCCTTTCCAAGCCAATGTTACATGAGTGGACCAACCCATATGGTTCTTATTATGGTTGCAAGATGCCCTTCAGCAACAACCATCAAAGAATTTTGAAAAAATAAAAGTTTATACTTACAAGACCCAGAAATTATACAGCACACCTGAGGTCACACATCAAGGTTGCAAGTAGAGAGACAGAGAAAAGAGAGAGAATCTTGGCACAGGGGTTGGGGATTCTGCTTTTATTGGGTCGAAGATGGGGGCCTAGTGTTTCACACTCTTTGTTGGTGAACTGAAAATATAAGACTGGGAATTTAAAGTATGGGAAGAGAAATGACAAGAAGCCCAAATGATCAGTTGCTGAAATCAACTAGGACCTTTAAAACAAAGGGGTCTCAGATGGGGAGGTGGCTTGACTCTTTCTCTAGTCCTGTGGCTGGCAATGTGTTTATTGGAGATAGCTGTCTTACCAGAGAGGGAGGGAGGCAAACCATAAGAGTCTCTTAAATACTGAAAACAAACTGAGGGTTGATGGGGGGTGGGTGAGAGGGGAAAGTGGGTGATGGGCATGGAGGACAGCACTTGTTGGGATGAGCACTGGGTTGTATGGAAACCAATTTGACAATAAATTATATTTAATATAAAAATAAAAACATAAAGAAGATGTGGTGTATATATTAAAAAAATTAAAAAGTATTTGTTGCTCTTCTGAAATTCAAACAAACAAACAAAAAAGAAGCGGATGCCCCTTTGAAATGGATGCCTCAGCAAGCAAAGCTTAAGTCGGGTACTTGCATCCCAAAAAAAGAAAAGAAAACAAAACAAAACAAAACAAGATCCAACCCAACTGTCAGGGCTACAGAGAGAGAGACAGACAGAAAGAAAGCAAGAGACCCGGCTTCTGGCTTCTAATAACCTGGAAGACTAGCCCGTTATTGGTAGATGCTACGTTTTAGACCATCATTTTTCCTCTGCTTGTTCAGAGTTGCCTAATAAATAGCTCCATGTTGCTCTTGTTGCCTTTACCTGGCCATTCCTCATGCTCTCCAGGTGTCCCCATAAGGTCCAGGAGTGCCTGTGTACCTAGACAATGATTTGAGTCAAACCACTGCTTCCAGAAGTGCCCACAGCACATGAACAGCAGTGTCAACACACCTGTGTGGTCTAATTAGCCTTCCAGGGCCTTCCCACTCCAAATTTAGGAAGGGGTTAAAAACCATGTGAGATCATAAGCACCAGTGGCTTTGTAGCACAGAAACTGTCCATGCAGATGGAACGTGTGACAGCAAACTTTTTTATTTCACTCACCAGTGGCTGAGCTTCAAACATCTGGTCATTTCCATGCCAGGCTAGTCTCCAAGTAGTACTTGGGGGCAATAGGCCACATGGCCACCATGTTCCTATTCATTCATCCAGTAATTCCCTCCACACTGACGAGAAAGCCAATAAAGATGAGACTAATTATTATCTCCAAAAGAGAGAGCATTTTGGTCACCATCTGAAAGAATCTGTGGATGGAATAAAGAGAGGGTTACTAATTGACAAAAATGTATGGATTATGTAAAGTGTGGTGGGGCTACAGAGAAGTAAAGGATCCATCTCTGCCCTTGACGCAGAAAGTTTCCAGACTAGTCAGATATTCAAAATAGTCACATAGAAAGGAAACAACAGTACAAGGTGAAATAAATACCAGCCATAATTGTCAAACAAGTGATAGTGACAATAAGCGACATGCAAGTCACTTCCACCAGTTCTTGCAAAGTCAAGGCCATTGCTTCACATTCTTAAGTTTCATGGCATAGCAGAATGCTACTGGTCCCAAGAAAAATCCCAGCTCAAAAGGACTTAAGTAATAAAGGAAATATCACTTCATATTTGACAAAGTCAAGAGGTAAGGTAGGCATTGGTTGTTTAGCAGCTCATGAAGTCGCCCCAGAATCGTGCTTTTTTCCATCTTTTCGCTCTGCCATCAGTGATTGTTTCAATCTCAGATTTGGAATTAAAATGGCTGCAGCGATTACAGGCATGACATTGAGATGTAACAATCCCTTCTTGTGGTTTTCTATTAGGAATGAGAAAACTTTCCTCGGAAACCCTCCAAAAGACTCCCCTAATGTACCCTTGGCTAGAGTTGAATCATGTCCTCCACGAGACAATCCTGGCAAAGGGACAGAGATGAACCACTGTTGGAGCTGGGGATAGGGTCAGCTTCTCCTGAACTGGTTACATGGGGGATGGCTTTTGTTAGGAAGAAGGGGAAACGAATGCTGAGCAGGCTACTGATAATATCTACCATTCGTGGTTAATTCTAAAGATAAGAAACATTTTACCCCTGCAGAACCTGACATTGTGATTACCTTCCCAGATTCATCTCACTACTCCACACCTTCATCACACACGCACACACACATACACACACACATTCACACTCTAGGCTAGTCAGACTCCAATTCTTTCAGTTCTTCAAAAGCAACGTGCTTTCTCATACCACTGTGGAATTTTTTCTGCTTCTCAGCTCTGGGCTAATTACACATCTCTATTTACCCAGAGAAGCCGTGGTTTATACCTATTGTCTTGGCATAACTACCAATAGTGGCCTCTTCATTCTTGAAAATGTTCCAACTTGGATAAGAGCATGAACAATATGAAGCAGAACAGTGTTTGGGGGATCAGGTGTGGAAGGTCAAGGAGTCAGAGGAGTCTTGGATGAGTCTCAGGCATCTGATTCGAGAGACTGGGTAGGTGGCAGTGCCAGCCATCAAAACAGGGAATCAAGAAGGAGATGCTTTGGAGGAACATGTTAAGGAATGAAGTTTATAGGGCTACAGAGAGTTCAAACACAATAAGGAACAGAGAGAGTTTATTGACATCCGGAATTCACTGGCTACCTTTCCTAGAGCATTCAGAGAATAGCACAGAATCATCTAATTTTAAGGTAGAGGAGAATGTTATTGATGACCTAGTTTTTAATGGGAAAACAGAGTTTTCACAAGATTAATTAAGGCTCCATGGACAAAAACCTGGACAAAAATCCCTGACACTTGACTCATCATTCATGGAATGGTCTACCATATTATGCTGTCTCTTTTTGTGTGCTGAAACTGTAGAGATGAGTGAAAATGGGAAGGATGTGGGATCAACACAAATCCGTCTTCATCTGTATAGAAAAATAAGACTACCCTGTGCCTCCACTATTGCCACCTTGGTTGTGGCCACAATCACACTTAGCTTGGACTGCAGCAGTACCCTCCTCCTGATCGCCCCACTGCCTCCAGTTCATTTTCTTCACATCAGCAAGTACATCACATTGCTTCTCTACTTAAAACCCATCAGATAATTACCAAAGAGGTTCAAAGGGAGAAAGGAACGGCTGCTGTAATAACTGGATAATCATCTGAGAAAAAAAAGACTCTAACCCCTGTGTGGTCAAAAATATAATTTAAGGTGAGTCGTAAATCTAAACATGAAAACTAAAACTACACTGATTCTAGAAGAAAACTTGGGAAAGTAATTCACAACCTGGGCCCCGGCAAAGATTATTAGGTACAAAACAAAAAGCAGCAACCGCTAAAGAAAAAAGATCAAATGGGCTTCATCAAAATTAAAAACTTAATTTTCATCAAAAGACACAATTAAGAAAATGAAATAAACAAGTCATAAACTGGGAGGAAATGGTTTGATAGATGTGCGGGCATGTTGGTGTGTATGTGTCTATCTACATGTGTGTTCATTTATATATGAAATCAATACCAAAGGCAAAAATCCCAATTTAAGAAACTTCACAAAAAGAAGGCTTATGAATGACCAAAAAAGCAAATGAAAGGTGCTCTAAATCATTAGTCATAAAGACACGGCAAGTTAAAATTACAGTGAGATACCACTTCATATCCCGTGAGAATGGCTACGATTGAGAAAGACAGACTGAGAATGTTGACAAGTTTGTGGAGGAAGTAGAACTCTGATGCATGGCTATTTGGAAGACAAAATCCACGACTCCTCTGAAGTACTGGAGGCAGTTCCTTACAAAGTTAAATACACACCTTTAAAAAAAGAAAAAGAAGACTGGAAGATTTGCACCATACAATTTCAAGACTTAACTACAACACTGTAGTAATCAAACTGTGACAATGATGTATGGATAGACATATAGAACAAGGGGACAGAAAAAGACCCACAATATATGATAAATTGATTTTTTGACAAAGGTGTCAAGGTAATTCAATGAGGGAGAAGGTAACCTTTTTAAAAAACGGTGCAAGAACAATTGAATATGCATATACAAAATAAATGAACCTTGACTCTTGTTTCACATCATTTATAAAAGGGAACTCAAAAATTGACCATAAATCTAAACCTAAGACTAAAATTATAAAACTTCTAGGGGTGCCTGGGTGGCTCGGCAGTGAAGCATCTGACTTTGGCTCAGATCATGATCTCACGGTCTGTGCATTGGAGCCCAGTGTCTGGCTCTGGGCTGACAGCTCAGAGCCTGGAGCCTGCTTTGGATTCTGTGTCTTCCACTCTCTCTGCCCCTCCCTTACTCATGCTCTGCCTCTTTCAAAAATAAATAAACAAAAAAAAAAATTTTTTTTTAAAATAAAACTTCTACAATAAAATCTTGTGATCTTGGGTTCAGGAAGGATATCTTAGAAAGGACACAAAATATGAATCATAAAAGAAAAAAATTAGAAACTTGGACTTCATCAAAATAGAAAATCGCTTCTTGTCTTTTTTTAGTGTTTATTTACTTATTTCGAGAGAGAGAGGGAGAGAGAGAGGGAGAGAGAGACAGAGAGAGAGAACAAGTGTAAGTAGGGGAGTGGCAGACAGGGAGAGGGAGAATTCCATGCAGGCTCTGGCTGTCAGCGCAGAGCCCAATGCAGGGCTTGATCTTATGAGCCACGAGATCATGACCTGAGCCAAAATCAAGAGTTGGACGCTTAACCAAACGAGCCACCCAGGCACCCCAAGAAAATTGCTTTTTGAAAGATACTGTTACAAAATTGAAAACATATGCTGCAGACTGGGAAAAAATGTTGGCTAAACATGTATTTGATGAAGGATTTGTATACATAATATATAAAGAATTCTCAAAACTCACAGGAAAATAACTTAATTTTTTAAAAATGTATACAGGTTTGAGCAGACATTTCATCAAACAGTATAAGACTGGCACATAAGCACTTGAAAAGATGCTCAATGTTATTAGTCATTATGGAAATGCAGATTAGAACCAAATGAGGAAAATGGCAGAGTAAGGATCTTTGAGAATTCTTTCCTCAATAAAAGCAATGAAAAAACTGGCAAAAATGGTTAGAATCAACTTTTTCAGAACTCTGCAAATTAACCAGTCTTGCAGCAATGTGGGGAGCATTTGTTCAAGAAAAACAGATAAATCTCAGAAAGAACACAAGTTCTGTGGTATTCTAATTTGCCCTGGTCTCATCCCTACTCTCCAGCTCCAGAGTAGTTTTGAAAACCAGCAGCCCCGAATCATAGTAAAAACCAGCAATCTGGTAGCCACCAGAGGGGTTGGAGCTACTTCAAAGCCCCATTCCCAAAGAAATGTCATTATATGATATGTCTAATGATTCCCTGGAGGATCTCATTTGCTATCTGTATTTATTTGACCTGAGTCAGAACTCACTCATGCCTCTGTGTGTGTGTGTGTGGAGGGGGGGGGGGGGGGGTGGGGAGTAGATTTGCCAAAAATAGTTACAGGCAATTGCTTAATTCTATGACTGTCTGATTCCATGAATTGTCCATGATTCCATGACAGTTGGGGCAAGTAACGAATTAACCAAAAAGCTTAAAAGGGAAATTAAGTATGAGATGCCCATAAAGCCTTGGAAAGCTTTGACATATCCCTGAGAATCTAAAAGGCCACGAGCATACATGGGGCTGTGTACAGGCACAGGAAAGGCCTGAGAAAACCCTATGCCCGATTGACCTTGAGGCTCTGTGCAAGCAGGAAGTGAAGGATAAGGTCGACATGTCAACTGCCTGGCTGAGCGTTCAAGGCATGTTCCCACATTAATGCAGAACCCTTTGCAAAGACTGGGACTCATATTGGTTCTAAGTGTTTTAAGGAAAACTGTCTAATTATCAGATGATCAGTAAGCTATAAGCAATAACCATAGTGGCCACACTCAACAAAGAATACAAATTTTATAGGAATATGTCAGAAAAGTCACCAAGCAAACTAACAGCAAGAACTACAACAACCAGCAATGACAACACACCCTAAGAGGGGAGAGAACCTGACTTCCAGAGTTGCTACATTATATCATTTAAAATATCCAGTTTTCAACAAAAAATTAGGAGACATGTAAAGAAATAAGAAAGTATGACCCATACGCAGAAGAAAAAATAAAAAGCAAAAAGCAATCAGTGGAAACTCTCTGAGAAAGCACAGACATTGGGCTTTGTAAGCAAAGAATCTAAATTAGTTATTTTAAATATGTTCAAAGAAATAAAGTATTCCAGGTCTAAAGAACTAAAGGAAATGATGAGAACAATGTCTCACCAAACACAGAATATCAATAAAGAGATAGAAATTATATAAAAGAGTCAAACAGGAATTATGACATCAAAAAGTACAATGACAAGTGAAATGTCACCAGAGGGAGGGGCTCCACAGCATATTTGAACAGGCTGGAGAACGCATTAGCAAATATGAAGGTAGGTCAATTGAGATGATCTAATCTGAAGAATATGAAGAAAAAGGAATGAAGAAAAATTAACAGAGCCTCAGAGACCTGTAGAACACCGCCCAGTATGCATAATTAGAGTCCCATAAGGAGGGTGGTCATGGTAAGGGGCAGAAAGAATATTGGAAGAAATATTGGTCAGAAACTTCCCAAATTTGAGGGAAAGAATCAACTGACACATCCAAAATGCTCAACAAACCCCAGGTAGGAAAAACTCAAGGAGAGCCATGCCTAGACATACCATAACCAAACTGTCAAAATCAAAACCAAACAACGTTCTCCTACACCCTAACGAGAATGGCTAAAATGAAAAAGGGCATGAGGTCACCAGAACCCTTATGCATTTCTGGTGGAAATGCAAAATGGCACTGTTACTTTAGAATATATTTTTTTACTCTCATATACATTAAACACACACTTACCACATAACTCAGCAACTCCACTCTATGTCCCCAAGAGAAATAAAAACACTAGGACCTCATGAAGACTTACATTTGAATGTTTACGGTAGCTTTTTAAACTAACAGCTCCAAACTGTAAAAAAACAAAAGAACAAAAACAAAAAAACAACAAAAAACCTAAGTGTCCATCAACTGATGAGTGAATAAACAAATTGTGGCATATCCATTCCATAAAATACTACTCAGCAATACACAGAAATGAACTAGTTATGCATACATCGACATGGAGCTCATGCTCAAAAGCATTCAGCTAAGTGACAGAAATGAGACATAAAATATTACATAACATGATTTAATTAATGTATGAAAGTCTAAAAAAGGCAAAACTGTGGTGACAGAGAACAGATCAATGGTTGCCAAGGAAAACGTATGAGGAACTCATTGACTCCAAAGGGACATGAGGGAATTTCAGAAGATAATATAAATGCTCTTTGTTATGCTTATGATGATGTTTTACAGACCATATATATTTGTTAAAACTCATCAAGTAATTTATTTAAGATAGGTGATTTTTATTACATGTAAATTATACCTCCACAAAACAAATTAATTCAAAACATAGAAGAAAAAGTAATCATATACCTACCTATGGGTCACCTGTGTAGCTCGGTTGAGCATCTGACTACTGATTTTGGCTCACGTCATGATCCAGGGTCATGGGATCGAGCCCTGTGTCAGCTTTGAGCTGAGCATGGAGATTGCTTAAGATTTTCTCTTTTTCTCCTTCTGCCCCTCTCCCCCAGCTCCTCCATGCTCTCTCTCTCTCTCTCTCTCTCTCTCTCTCTCTCTCTCTAAAACAAAGAAACAAAGAAACAAAGAAAATACTTACCTATAACTCAGCAATTTCACTCCCGTTATTTACTCAAAAGAAGTGAAAATATATGTCATCAAGGAGACTTGTACAGAAATGTGTATGGCAGTTTTACTTATAAAAGTCAAAACACAAAAGCAAAAAGTCCCTCAACAAGAGAATGGATGAGCCAATTGTGGTATATTCATACAATTAAATGATACTTAAAAGGAATCAGTAACTTGGATGAATCTCAAAAATATTATGGTGAGCAAAAAGCTAGATTCGAAACAATATATATTGCATGATTTCATTTGTATGAAGTTAAGAATAAGCAAAACAAATATATGGTGATAGAAAGCAGAAGACTGGTATTATTTCTTAGGGGTGGTAATTGACTCAAAGGGGACATAAGGAAACTTTCTTGGGGGGAATTGAAATATTCTACATCATGACTAGGGAATTTGTTACAGGGTATACTCACTTGTTACTTTTGGTAGAATGCTACACTTGAGCTTTGTGCATTTCAGCATGTATAAATTTTACAAACTTCAAAGGATTCTCATTGCATTTAGGATAAAATTCAGACTCCTTTATGAGGCCTTTAAAATACCCGCCCACTTCTCCAATTTACCTTATTCCACACTTTCCGTTCCTCCCCTTCTTCCAGGCATATGAGCTTCCTTTAGGATGTCAAGCCTAACCTAGTAATCTGGGCCTTTGCACATGCTGTCCTTTTGCCTGGATACTCTCCTCTGCCCCTTCACTTGTCCCAGCCATTCTCATACTTCAGGTCTCAGATAAATGCCACCTCCTCCAAGAAGCTTTCCTTGACTACACCTAAAAGTGGACCTCCTTGGTTGTTTGCCTCTGTCCCTAGTGGTTGCACTCACAGTATTTATTAACAATTCCTCATATTTTGTGGTCTAGTTACCTCTTTTTGCCACCCACAGAGCTGTAAGTCCCCAGCTCTGTCAACAGTGTTCTGTGTTTTGTTTTCCACTGTCTAGGGAAGTGGGGATGGAAGTTGTTTTTATTTAAAAGCAACACCTATCACTTTTTTCTCCAAACCTGTCTCAAGCACTTTTTCATCCCTGTCAGTCCTGACTTTCCAAATTAAATTAAAAATTCCTAAGGGTAGGCATCAGATTTATTTATTTCCAAGGGGGACTCCCTAGACACTCACTTGGTTTGATGTAGCTTCTGCTGCAAAAGCCTTACTTGCCCTCTGTTCAGCTCACCTGCTACTATGTCAGAATATCAGGATCCCCAATGTTAGAGATCTTTGTTGGGTCAAGATAAAAATATCTCTAGGAGGCCCCTGTGGAAATAGGAATACATTCTTTGGAGTGGACAAAATGTTGTCATGTAGGTATCATTAATAATAGCCCTCCTTTACTCTTAAAAGTGTCCCAGTTTGGACATGAAATTCTATAGCCATCCTACCCAGCAGGAAACCTCACTGACACAGCGGCATGGAGGAGAGGTAAGCTGTGGTGGGGGCCGAGGGACAGGTGGCTGGCAGATGAGACAGACAGGTGCATAAAGTTGATAGGAGGTGCCAGATGTGCAAGAAGGAGGAGGAATGGTGAACAGTGGGCAATGAAAGGGGTCCCAGAAAGGGAAAGGAGAGGTCAAGACACGTTTGTTGCCTTGACAATTTTGTCAGGCTCTACTTCAGCCTCCAACACTCAAAACATAATCCACCTTTCCTTGAGGTGAAGGTGATGAGCACCAGTCTTGTCTCCAGGAGAATTAATGCATATTCACAACTTATATTGAACCCACAACCCTTGTTTATTCTAGAAGAGGAGTTAGGAACTTCTCTTTCAACACTTTAATCCTTTGGCCTAATCATTTTCCAGCAGTGGCTGAAGCTGCGTACAGACTAATCACAGAGGGAGGGGTGGCGGGGGTGGGGGTCGATGGGGAGATCCTTTGTGAGCCAAGCAAACAGTCAGTTTGAGCGCGGAATGCTGGCTAGACAGCACCGGTTTCTTGATCCCTCTGGATTATGTTCGGGCATTTCCCACGAATGATTATCTAAGGTTCCCTGGCCTGCCTGACAGTTCACTGTTTGCACCTCTTAACAGGGCTGGTCTATGGAGAAAACCCCTTTTCAGATTTCTCTCTCCCCTGAGCCTGGAAAAGAATCTCCTTTTCATTGTGACCTCCTGCCATGGCTGTTGGCCGGAGATGGAAAACCCAGGGCTCATCGGGCAGTAAATGTTTCCGGGTGTTTCCATTGAAGGTCTGCCATGGGTGGAGAGGCTGGACTCGACTTTCTGCAACTTCTCCACCGCAGCTGAAAGCAGGGAGCTCCAGCGGTGAGCTGCCTTACACCCATGCTCACCATCTGCCATGAAAAGGGGAGAAGAAACATTGTCGTCTTCATGGACCACGGAAACCTGTACTCCAAAGATGGTCACTTGGCAGCTTTTTGAATCCCCTTTTTCTACCCCAGCTGGGCTCTCTCTCAGAATTGTTTTCCAAGTGGCAGCTTGTGTTTATTCTACTGGGCTTTTGGAAAATTTAAGGAAAGAAAAAAATCAACAAAGTGTAGTTATGTGCATGGAAAACCATATGCTTCATAAAACTGCATATGTGCTGTGTTTAAGATGTACAGGAAGATACGCAAAAATAAACACCTGCCAACTTCCCAATCTACCTAGATTAGAAACTTCAGAAAGCCTATGTTCATACGCAAAAAATACAGCCTGACTTAAGTGTCACAGGTTGTTAAAGCTGAAAACTGACAGAGCTCATTCAAAGTTTTCACATTCAGATTCCTATGGGGAGCAGACAGGTCGTCTAAGTGAGTGAAATGGGCCGGGTGGGGCCCGTGGGGAAATGGAACAAGATGGGGACTGCCCAAACTAGTTCCTTCAGGCAATTGTTGCCCATCGAAAGCACAAGGACAGCTAGACATCAAGAATATGTGAATTCTCTTGATCTTTTCAGTGTTGTTGGGTCATTCCAATTAATTTAAAACCATTGTATAGGCCAAACAACACTGCAAATAGGATTTGATCCGTGGACATCCAGGTTGAGAACTCTTCTAGAAAGATTCCAGAATTTATTAATAGATGAGTGGTTTGATGCAAAGAAAGACTTCCACAAAGTCACACTGATTATGAATAACAGATTGTCACCTGGGCACAGCTTTTATAACCGTTGTCCTGGTGGTCTTTCTGCTAATTCTGATGTTGTGTGACCTGCTTCAGCGTGCGATGATGCTTCATGTACAGGTTTCCAGAGGATCAGCTGAGTTGTGCATTTTTCCTGCTTATTTTTCATTTGCCCCTCAAGATCCATTCTGCACCCACTTTATCTTGCTCTTTGTCTCAAGAGGCTGACCTGTATTGCCTAGGTCAACGGGCTCCCTGGTCTTTTGGCTTTCAGTGGAGTTTAGCCAATGAGAGGCCCCAATATGAGCTCAAAGAGATGGTGGAAGGACACTGATGTGTTTCCCTCTGCGAAAGGCTCCTATCAGGCAGCATGCTCCTTGGAACTTTCTCTGGGTTTTGGTAACCACACCCTCTCCTTGCCCCTTCAGGCTTAGGGATGGTAATGGCCCCCAATTATTCTTGGGTTCAGAGTGCTGCATTCGTCCCCAGTGGGTTCCCTAAACCCTGTCCATAAGTTTCTGACTAGTTCCTTTATTAATGTTTCTTCAATTACCAGTTGATATTGGGTAAGCAACTATCCTGGCTTGCCTGAGACTCTGTTTTAGCACTAGAAAGCTTGCATCCTGGGAAATCCCTCAGTCCTAGGCAAACCATGACGTTAGTCAATCTATGTATGAGCTATATTTGTATGCTTCTTCAAACTCAGCTGCTTCCTTTGCCATTCTATTCCTTCTCTCATATCTTTAATAGTTTCAGATATACATATTTTATAGTCTCTTAAACATACTTGTATTACTTCTTCTTCTTTCTTTCTTTTTTTGGTGGAGCCCAACACAGGGCTTGAACTCACAACCCTGAGATCAAAACCTGAGCTGAGATCAAGAGTCAAGTGCTTAACCGACTGAGCCACCCAGGCGCCCCGATACTTCTATTATTTCTGAATCTTAGGGTGTTCATTAATCTTTTGCTGCATCCAATGACTCTCACTCATGGTAGCTAACTTCCTTGTAGGAGTCCTGTGTGCCTGTTTGTGTCCCAACAATTTTACAATTGCTTCTATTTTATTCTGAGGGTTCGGTTGACCTGAACAGCTTGTGCTCACTTGGCAGGAGTACGCATGTGGATACCCTCCCCATATGTGGCACAGATTTGGGATTCTCATGTCTTGGACATAACTTAATTTTCTTCTTTAAACCCGGGCTTTAGACAGGTGGCAAGATTTCTTGCTTCTTTCCTAGACTCAAATGTGGAGTTTTCATAGTTGCCATTTTATAGACATTGTAACTTGTCAAGGCTCACAGTTTTATGCTGAAGCTCAGTTTTGGTTCCCCTGCCCGGCAAGGGCTTGAGGCCACATCTCCTGTAAATCTAGCAACCGTCAGGCCCCCAACCGCCAGCTCTTACGGCCTCTATCTGGGTCAGAAACTTTGCTGAAATGCCAGCCCTCCATTACAAGTCCTGGCTTTGATTTCTCTCTTCATTCCTTGCACCAGAGGAATTTTTTTTCTGCCTTTCATGTCAGAATTTTATAAAATTCTTTTTTTCATTCAGCCTTTTTATGAATCTGGTCTGCCATGCCGTCAGAACTAAAGATTACTTTGAAACCCTGAAGCTCATATCCAGCATAAACTGGAAGGGGGCTTATGTGATTCTGCTTCTGCCCTTGCATAGTCAGTGAGAGAGTCTGGCTCACAAACTGAGGCCAAAATGCAGCCAGTCCCAGGGGCCAGACTTGGGTACCTAACCAAGTGTGAGTCACTTCTGATGCTAATCTAGTCTCATTGAAGGTGATTGGCACCAGGAGGCAAGGTGGAAATGAAATATTCATTGCCTATTCAATATTACCTAATTTGTATGTCCAAGTGTTGACAAAAGAGAGGCCTTTGCTGTCTACTTTATGAGTAATTGTAAATTAATATGCAACCCTGCACCCATTCTAGTGAGAAGAGAATAACTTCCATTTGCCAACTGTTCGACCACATGGCCTGGTTTCAACTGCAGATGTCACCCATCCTGCTGGAAATTTAGAGGGATGGAGAGACTTCCTAAGAGGAGCAACTCGGAATAACATTACAGAATGTGGAATCTAAGAATCTTAACTAGCCGAAGTCAAAAAAACAAACAAACGAACAAACAAACATTCAAGATCATCTTATTTAACAGGTGAGGAAGATGAGGCCCAACTTGGATTTCAGGTTTAGACATCTCTTCCAGCACTTTTACGGCACAGCCACACGGTCATTTTGCTCCTGAAGTGATTTTCTCACTGTATAGCTTGCTAGACTTTGTTTTTCCACTGAAAGATTGCATTGAACAGATCTTTGAATGTTCAATGCCTACACAGAACTTGCAGGCAGGACTAGCGTGTCACATCCATCAGAATGACGTCCAGCCCAAAGACGGCAACCTGTTCTTCATTTGCATAATTAATACATCAGGCCCTAAGCTTTCCCAGGGCTTGATCAGAGAGGAGATGCCCAGGGCTTTGACACTTTGCAAATGTCAGTTTGAAGTTACAGACATTTCTGCTAACCTGTAGGTTGTCAGCACAGGAGCCAGTACCCCTCCCTGCCCCCGAACGCCAGCACAAAGCAGTTGCTCTATCACCTCCCCGCCAGAGCCCTCCTTAGGGGGTTTCAGCTCAAGTCAAGAGCTAGGAGTTCTGAATCTAATTTCTTCATTCAATAACAGAGGCAAGAGCCAGTGGGAGAGGGTACCGGAGGAATAAGGTGATGTGGGTGAAGCAGAAGGGAAAAGCAGGACTGTAATTGGAAAAGGGGAAACCGATCCTGATAAAACTAGTAAGCGTCGTTTGTGTCCTTTGCATTCATTATCTTATTTAATCATTACTACAATGCTGCGAGTGAAGTACTACTCTTAATCCCATTCTGCAGATGAGAAAACTGAGGCACCAGGTAGTGGAGCAGGAGAACACACAGCTGGTTAAGTGGCAGAACCAGAATTTGATTCAGGCACTTTGACTTAGGAACCTCTAGTCGTAACCACTATGGGTGTTATGTCCTGTGTAGCAACATGGTTCAAACTAATGTGTATCTGTCCTTGTGACACTTCCTAGGCATGCTCCCTTCTCTTAGTTTTAGATTTTAGTAATAACAATACCTAGATACTTCTGACAGAAAAACACTGAGTTGAATAAATGCTTTATACGCACACCTTACCTCATTTGTCCTCACTGCTCTATGAGATATTATTATTCCCATTTTACTGATAGGAAAACAAAGGCTGAAAGGAGGCTAGGTCACTAGCCCAACAGCAGACAGGTAGTAAGTGGTAGAGGCCACATTCAAATCCAGGCCTTCTAATGTCAAAGTCTGATCTCTTGTTGCTATGGCAGTGGATTTCAAACTTCAATGTGTACCCTGAGAGTCTTTTAAGAAAGCAGATCCCAGGCCTCTCCTCCCAGATTCTGAATCAGTGGATCTGGGGAAATCCCAGGAATGTGCCTTCTTCAGCTTTTCAGAGTTGAGGACTCTGCTTTTCCAGCCCACACTGTGCCATAATGCCTCTATGACTGTAATAGATCAGACATAAACTGGTCAGTTGGATTTTAGCTCTGACAACATAGTATTGCTAAAGCCTGCTCTCTGCTGCTGGCTGGATTATCCAAACCTTATTGCTCACTGTATTTGCTCAATACATTACGGATGTTCTTTTCTTCCCCCTTCCTGCACATAGCACTGAGTACCAAGGTATCTGTGTTAGCTGGGACATTTTTCATTGAAAATGACAAAAATACAATTAATACAAACTTTAGTGAAAGGGGAGAATTCAGTGGCCCACTGAACCGAAGACTCCAAGGGTGATCTTACCTTCAGGTGTGGCTTGATCCAGGTGGCCAACTGGTGTCACCAGGAATTCATCTTTGTCCACTTTTCAGTATTGTTTTCCTCTGTATTTGCTTCATTCTCAGGTCCAGGCTCTCTTCAAGAACTGATGGCCATCAGAAACTTCAGGCTTACATTCATGTAATTTAGTGACTCCTGTGGAAAGAGGGAAACTCATTCTCAATTGTTTTGGCAAAAATCCCCAGGATGAGTCTCATTAAGCTGTGTTGATTTAAATTCTCATTCTTGAACCAAATACTGTGGCCTCTGGCTGTAAAATACTCCAATTGGCTAAACATTGCCTACCCCTGGGAGGTGGGGTTGGGATACGCAGGATCAGCTGGACCATAACCACATGACCTGAGATGAGGGAGAGGTGGTTCTCTAAAAAAAGAATAATGAAGGGCATAAAAGGAATAGGTAAGAGGCAGGTGAAATTTACCCAGGCCCAGCATTAGAGCAAGATGTCTGATTCCTGGGGCAGAAATAACCAGGCCACAATTGATTCTTCTCTGGGAAATTGACTCTTCGGGCTTTTCCCTTACTCATAAGCAAGTTAGGCTGGTTTGGGGACCCTAACGTTTTGAGTACTAACAAAACAAAACAAAATAAACTTGGCCCTTTACAAATGGAATAGAACACACAATAGAATTTCAGAGTTGAGAAGGGTCTTATTGATCTTCCAATCCAGCCATTTAATTTTGACATTTTAAAAAATCAACAGAATTAACCATTTTGAGTTAGAAAAATCAATAAACCATTCACTGAGCACACAAGTAAGGAGCAGGTTTGTTGATGTCTGTGGAAACAGCACTAGAAGGTTTGGAGTCTTGAGTTCTAGTTCCAGATGAAGGAGGCAGGTCCCTTAAGCAATGTGGGTCCCACCTTCTTCCACCTGGTGATTGGTGACACTTTTCTCAGTGACAGTCATATTGGAGTCAGGACCACAACCCACGTCCCCTGGCCTAGAACTCTTTCTTTCGTCTTTGCAGTCCTTTTTTTTTTTTTTTTAATGTTTATTTATTTTTGAGGGTAAGGCACACACATGCATGAGTGTGCAGGGCAGGGGAGGAGCAGAGAGAGAGGGAGACAGCAGATCTGAAGCAAGCTCTGCCCTGATAGCCGAGCACCAGATGCGGGGCTCAAATTCACTGAACTGAACCAAAGTCTGATGCTTAGTTGACTGAGCCACCCAGGCGCCCCTATCTTTGCAGCCCTGGAGGGAGCTCATGTCCCCTCCCTTTCTTGGTCCTACTTTCTTTGCTCTTTCCTCCTGTTATACTTCCTGCCAATCAAGGGTTTGCATCGCTCATGCAGCCTGCATTTATGGACTTCACAAAGCATGTAAGGAAAGGAGTGACAAGGGAGACGCAGTTGGGCCCTCGAACGTACAACTGGGATGTCCTCAAGTTTCTTGGGAAACGCTTCTTTCCTGCCAGTTCGTCCCCATCTGCCACACAACCCCCTCAGTCTCAACAGTTCAGAGTCCTCCCCAGTCATTCTCATTCCTCAAAACACCTTCCTCCTCAGGGAGGTTGTGCAGAGACCAACTCCCTCCCTTTCTTGCTTTCGTGCCCCACGGGCACAGACTAACCTTTCTCCAAGCTCATTCAGCACCACCTCACACCATCCGTTAAAATTTAACGGCAAGTGCTTAGCAAAAAGATGACGAGCTTTACTGGCAATTCAAACCAGGTTATTGGGCACCATCTGCCTTCCTTCAAATTAATGGGAAGAAGGAATGGGTCCTTTGGGCCTTGTTTATTTTTAGATCATTGCAAAGGAACCCAGAGGGCTGCCTCTTGATCATGTTAGTCCCCAGTTTAAACGAGGCCAAAATATCAAGGGGGAGAAGAAGTGACCATAAATAGGTATCTCTTCACATACAGTAGTTGTGGGAAAAGCAGAATAAAGTGTTTCGGTGTCCCTGTCTTCCCTCTATCATCCCCACCCATCCCCGGACTCACTCAGAAAAAAGCAACTAGACGTATAGCCCCAAGGGGGTAGCTGATTGAGACTTTGCTGGAATAACAGGAGTACAGCAAGCACATCCCATCTCTCCAGCAGCCCACATCAAATTCAGGCCAAGTCAGTGGTTATAATTCACCTTGAATGTCAGCTCCTGAGGCAATCAGAACTCCAGAGACGAATCTCTCTGGAAAATGCTAGATAGGTCAAGTTTGGACTTGACTGAGCTTAGAAGGATGATTCCATAGGAGCTGTGGAGGAGACTGGGCTCCCATGGTTTTCAAACACGAGTGTGCACAGGATTCCTCTGGGACACTGTCAAAAGGCAGATCCAGACCACATTTGCAGAGATGTGATACAATGTATCCAAGTGAGAGGAGGGAGTGTGCTTTTAACAAAACCCTGGATAGTTCTGAGGCAGGAAATTATTCTGGGGGCCCCCTTGAGAAATTCTCTCCATCTCATGCCCTCCTGCCCCCAGGCTGCCTTTCTAAAACTCTCCCCCTAGCAGGCATTGGCTCTAGAAGGCTCCCATTAAAAATCAAACAGATTCCCCCAATGATGAACCAGTAACTCGTTAATAAATGCTAACCCTTCTACACAGATTGATGAGCAGACAGAAGCACTGCACTTAGAGGGACCAGTACAGGACTGATCAGGAATGAGCTAGGAAGTCCTGAACATGGGCCTCCCAGGAGCATGAACAGAGGGAAAGGAAGGATGGGGAAGGCTGGGGTGGGGGAAGGGGGATGAAGACACTGGGTCTTATGGGGTTTGGAGACAAAGGTGGAGCCTTGCCAGGATAAGAAGAGAAGAGGGAAGTGATGGGGAGTTGGTAAAGTCATGGAAAGGGATAAGAAATTTCAATATAATTTTGGCTACCTTCCCGTTTCTTCTAGTGCACATTCTCCAGGATTGGAAAGAACAGCAGCGCATATGATTTTCCCATCCTTGATAAGTACCAGGTATTTGGGAGGGGGGAATGTCTGTGTTAGCAACATTCACATTAATACATTACTAAGGGGCATCTGGGTGGGTCAGTTAGTTGAGCGTCGGACTTCAGATCAGGGAGCAATCTCTCAGTTTGTGAGTTCGAGCCCCACATCAGGCTCTCTGCTATCAGCACAGAGCCTACTTTGGATTCTCTAGTCTCCTGTCTCCCTCCCCCCACCTCTCAAAAATAAATAAACATTAAAAAAATTTTAAAAATACATCAATAAAATTATCCTATTGGCCTAACATGTTTGTACATTATAAAGTATAAAAACAACTTTTGGCAATTCATTGGCAAATTATTTCATTTATTTATATGGCAATTATTACCTTCGGGAGCATTTTGTGAGATCTACTTAATGCATTATATTTTATAAGCTCCCATTGGTGTCCTGTCAGAACCTCATCATTATAAAATTGTTGCATTGTTAAATAAGCTTGGGAAATGCTAAAGTCCAAATTGTCTTGTTTGCATACACCCAGTGATGGGGAACTCTTTTCCACCAGCAGTGAGACAGCTCAGTGTGCTGCTGGAAAACTCTACCAGGAAGAGCATTCTTTCTTATGTCCAATTAATGGTTCTGAAATTCTAGTGAACACCAGAATTAGTGGCGGGTTGGGGAAACACAGCTTGTGGGCCCCACCCCCAGAATTTCTGCCTCAGTACGTGTGTGGTGGGACCTGAGAACTTGTACCTAGGACATGTTCTCAGCTGCTGCTGCTGTGGCTGCTGGTCCAGGACCACATTTGAGAACCACTGGCCTAACCCTGGGCACCTCCCTGTAATTTCCACTCCCTCTTCCCTAACTGTGATTCCCAGAATGACTGAGCAAGTCTAATTCCTTGTCTAAAACAAAGAACTTCAAACATGGGGCTTCAAACATGCAGCTTCCCAATGCAACGTAAGCACAAGCATAAGGCTGGGTATGCAGCGTTCTCCTTTCTTTATTCACAGTAGCTCAAACAGTGCTGGCAATTTAGTGTGCGTGCAAGAAAGATCTGTTGATTGACTGGCTGGCAGACAGTAATCACTATATAATTGTAGCTCATTATTCTTATTACTTCTGAGGAATAATAATCTCACAAGGCAGATCTTCTTTCTAGAGGGCTCCAAGATAAGCTATAAATGCACTCTGACCCTGTCTGCTACGTTTCCAGACCTCAGTAGGGCCTAGAACCATGCAAGGAGTGTCCTTTTGCCTCAGGGTAAGGAATTTCTAGAATTTTCCATACATGGGCCTGGCTCATATTATTCTACATTTCTTTAAAGAATGGGCTCACAAAAGGAATGATGTGATGAATATTTTCAACAAAGAATTCTCTTACTGAATGGAAGAAAAGTGTGGAAGTCAGCAATCGGATGGGAGATGAAAGTGTGAAACCAGTATCCCACAGGGGATGTCCTCCAGACATCGTCAGAGTGATTTACCTCAACCCTCCACAGCTGGAAAAGAGCAAAAGAGACGTTGTGCAAAGAGCCAGGGGTGTGTACACAGCAGCTTCTTATTCCTGTCCTTCCCAAGGGAATGAACCTCTATCCAGTGTCATTTGTCATTATTGGTGTTCCCACCCTAGTGTTCACATCCCATTGTGTCCCTCGGTGATGAAGTTGGTTTGCATCTTGTAGCTGGCCTTGGTGGTTCCCCAACCTGGTGCTTCAGTTTAAGGAAGAAGAAATAAAAAGGCTTTCAAATGAATAACTATAAAAGCAATTCATTTTTGTCCTAAAGCATAAGTAGGGTCTGGGAGAGTTGAATGGAAAACTTCCTTTTCAGACCTCTTCCCAGGCTCAGGAACAAGTTATTCCAAAGCCATCACAGGCAAAGAGAAAAAACAGAAGAAACTATTGCTATAATTATTGCTAATTACAATCTCATGATTCCATTTAATCTCCACAGAAGAAGTTCACCAACTGGAGAATGCCATTGATCCTCTGTGCCCAAGCCAATTAGATATTTTGGTCCAATCCAGAATGGTTACCCAGCCTTTGCCAGAATGAAATTGTGTTTAGAATTTTATTTTTATAGTCTCTGAGGCATCCCAGATTTTAACAGGACATTGGATACCATCCATTTGTGGCACATCTGCTCCAACAAGATCTGCATATTTCAAAAATCATTAAGAAGTTAATACCAAAACCTGTTTTAACTCTCTCTCTCATGACAAGTGGTTTTTTTAATGTTCAAGCGTTTAGATTTCCCTTCGAAAAATGAAAATGATTCCTTTACCTTGGGATTTTGATCCAGATAGCGGAGGAGGAAAGAGATTATAAGTGACATCTTAATTTGGGGCACCTCATTAGTCAGGGGGACTTGGTTTTTGATGATGCTCTTCTAATTGACTATCTGCAGACGGCCATTCTCTGGAGTGTTGGAGAACTCTAAGAATCCCACTTACAGTCCTCCTGAGTTTTGCAGACTCCTGCCTTTCACTGCCTGAGGGTCCCTGGAGCTCCAGAAATCACAGAAGGGGGTGGGGCCTCAGTCATTTACCTCCCCTGTAATCTGAAGCGAGTTGTTTATACCCTCTGACCCTCTGCTTTCTTGAGGTGTAAGATGAATAGAACGCTCCCTGCCTGAAAGTTTGCTGTGAGAATAGAAAATACAGCATCTGTTGTCCTAGGGCAGGGGACAGGGTCAGTGCCCAAAACGAAACTGTGTATTTGTTTATTCAACCAAAAGTTAGGCACAAGAGTGAGTGCACAATATATGGGCCCCGCTTTCCTGGTCATTATGGTCTGTTGGAGAAAACAGATTATGAGTCAAATAATCACTCAGTTTAATTAAAGATGGAAGTAAGTACAATAAAGGAGAATTTACAGCAGAGAAACTGCTACTTAGTTGGGGGTGGACAAGGGGTCAGGGTGGGGATTAGGGAAGAGGAGGAAGTAACTTTTGAGCTGAGATCTGAAAGACAGGGGTGGGGGAGCCACACTGCAGGGCCCCTGGGGGACAGTGTCAGAGAAGCAGGCCCTTGGAGAGAACAAGGGGGTAGCTGCAGACATTGGCCTTAATTAACCACTGGCAATTTCACATAAATCACTAGCAAGCTTTAGCCGGGGAAGCCTTTGATTTAAATGACAAAATTTTACAAGTATGTCTTAAGAACAAACCTTTAATGTTGCGTGAAATAAGATTTATTGACAGGAATACTTCTTGAGCCATTTCACTAATTTCTCTGAAAAGGTAATTAGTTTATATGAAAGAAAAAAAGGAAAAAGCTTATATAGTTATATATAGCTACTTCATTACATACAGTAGATAGATAATGCATGAATGCATTAAAATTTATCATAAGTCATAAGGATAGGTGAACTGGAAGCATTTGGGATAGAGGCTCAACCGTGCTCATTACTGGTTGTATTATCTTTTTTTTTAAGTTTATTTTTATTTATTTTGAGACAGAGAGACAGAGAGCAAGTGGGGGAGGGGCAGAGAGAGAGGAGACAGAGGGTCTCCACACTGTCAGTGCAGAGCCCAATGTGGGGCTTGAATTCACAGACCATGAGACCATGACCTGAGCCAAAATCAAGAGTTGGACACTTAACCGACTGAGCCACTCAGGCACCCCACTAGTTATGTTTTCTCAAGCAAGTTGTTTACTTAGGGTTTTCTCTGCTTTTTTTTTTCTGTTTTTCTCTGTTTTCACTGTACTAAGAGCTTATATGACATATATTACCGAAGGTTCACAACTATTCAGTGCTATCAACGTCCTCCTCCTCCTCATCATTAGCATTATCTCCACTTTACTGAAGAGACAGAGGTTCAAAAAATTAAGTAGTATGCCAAGTTTTACATAGGTAATAAATAATAAGATTGGCATTTTAATCCTGGCAACCATTTCCCAAATTTGTGTTCTTAAAACCACAGCATCATTTGCTCTGTCCAGCCTGGAAGGTGGTCATGAACATGAAACAGTCTGGAAAGACACCACACCAATGTAAGAGACCACCAGGATGCACATTTCTGCTTTCCTCCCATGAAACCAGACCCTGTCAGGTTTGCCTCAACTTGATTCCAACCATCCAAGCTGGGACTTCAGAAGAGGTTTTTTAGCAGATGTTTCCTGTATGCCCAGGGGCTCATGGGTCCACTGGAATCGTTGGCGAGGTATTCAATACACGTGCAGATGTACATTTTTTTTGAGGTCAGTCACCCAAAACATTTACGAAGTTCTGGTAAGAAGATGCCTCTCTCCAAATAATGATCCAATGAAGTGGATTAAGGACAATAAAGGACTGAGTTCAGGAGAGATTTTTAATTCAGTCTGGTCCCAAGCAATAAGCAATAATGACCTGCTCACTAGATATTTCAGGTAGGCCAATAGTGTGCTAGTCCAGGGTTCTAACTGCAGTCAGGCTCCTTTAAAACTTATTCCTGGCTTACACCCTTAAAAAAACACTTCCTCAGTCCTCTACATAAATTTATACATTTAAGAGTTAGGTAACCTTGCAGAGAAAAAAAGAGCCTAAAAGACATTGAACTCTGAACTATCCACATCCTTCAAATTCTGTGCAGTCTTCAACAATATTTATTAAGATGACTTGCACAGCACTGTGATCAGTATATACATTCCCTTTGCAGTGGTTTTTCATAAGTGGTATTTCACGTGAACACTTTCTTACATTCATGTGGTCCACACACTTGTGATTTTAATAACCTGATAGTATTCCATTCTGTTATCATTTCTTGAATACATTTAGGTCTCTTTACAAAACAGAAACCCTCAATTTTAGATCCTTAACTCATAGGTTTTCATTTTAAGATTTAAAAAAATCTGATATAGAAAATGCTAACAATGTATAACATAATGGTTTCCGAGCATGGGTTTTGGAACCCAACAGACTTGTATTTGAATCCCATTTCTGTTTCTTATGAGTTATGTGACGTTGAGCAATTCACTTAAACTCTCTGGGCCCCAGTTTCCTCATTGTAAAACGAGATAATAGCAATATCTCCCACTTCAAATTGTTGCAAGATTAGCAATATGAAATGCTTAATGTGTTTTGCCGAGTGCCTAGTACATGCTAAAAGCTTGGTAAGTGATAGCTATTGGCATAATAGAAACTAGAGAACAGGGCCCACCTAGGGCCATTTCTTTAAGAGGGGCGAAAACATTATTTTTTCCAAGGTCACAAAGAAAGGAAATCTGGGGAAATAAGGAAGTTCAGTTGGCCACATGTTGGTATAATTTTACTTGCCAATTCCAAGTTTGGGTGTCTGAAACGAACATTTTCAGTCCTAAAATAAGATGGCAAACTTGGGGCTGGTGCACATGAATAAATATAGCCAGAGAATAAATACACCCCGCGTGTCCCTGGCATGGTGCATCTGTTCAGCCTTACCAATCCCCACCTCCCTGCAAAGCAAATTCTTCCAAACCAAGTCAGCCCTCCACCATCAAGGAGGATTTTCGGGCACCTCCCCCAACCAAATGCTTGAACATACAAGTGAGAAGAACCACAGCGATTCTCTCTTGTCCAACTCATTCACTTTATAGACCAGGAAAAGGGAGGCTTGGGCAAGTGACGTGCATTCCCAAGGTTGCATAATTCCTGAAGAGCAGAACTGGTCTAGAACTCCTTCCTGTTATTTTATTTAAGTGTGGACCTCCTAGACTAATATTTACTTAATTTTTAATTATCTTTTTCTTTTTTTTCCTAAAAGTAAATGTGAAAGGGAACTTTATATTACTATTAGTGGAAAATCCAGTATTACTCAACTTAAAAGATAATCATAAAAATAAGTAGCAGAACAGTGACACTGAATTCTAGCTAAAATATACAATGGTCTATCAAAAGATTGCAGCCTGAGGTGAAGCCTCTCCCCCGCAGAAAAGGATATTAGCAAGAGTTCAAGTGCAGCTGAACAAGGACCACCAAACTTATAAATGAAAATGCCATCAAACTTTTCTCTCTGAGGGGAAAAGGAATGAGAAGGAAATAACTGCCTTGGCATGGTATGGGGGGTGTGAATTTGGAAACACTGGTCTGCTCCATTTTGCTTGGTTTTACTTTCTGGTGTCCCTACACTATTTTATGGGTCACTCAACTTAGAATGTTCCCTGGAAGCCTTGCATTTTGAGGTCGATGCTAAGCTCCAACAAAGCAGTCCAATTCTTTGCTTCCCTTTTCAGTCTCAAAGCTCCAGTCAAACCCTCAACATCCCTGTGCAGTTAAATTGTTCTCAGCCCACTTTGAGGCTCATTTTAGCCTCAGGTTAGTCTTGTTTGTATGCATTATTATATTCAATCTCCAATGATTTTTTTCTTTCTTTTTTTTTTTTTTTCGTTTTTTTAAAACTTGTTTAGAGAGAGAGGGAGCATGAGTCGGGGAGGGGCAGAGAGAGGAAGTGAGAGAATACCAAGCAAGCTGCACACTATCAGCACAGAACCTGATGCGGGTCTCAATCCCACAAACCATGAGATCATGACCTGAGCCAAAATCAAGAGCCAGATGCTTAACTGATTGAGCCACGCAGGTGCCCAACCAGTGATACCTTTTTAAGTAGACACTGCTACAATCCTCATTTTACATATAAGGAAATTGAGGCTTGAAGAAATCACTGAACTCATCCAAGTCCTTAGCTGATAGCTCAGAGCTATGTGATTCAATATTCTATGCTCTTCTTTTTTTAAGTTTATTTATTTTTGAGAGAGCGAGAGAGAGAGCATGAGTGGGAGAGGGGCAGAGAGAGAAGGAGACACAGAATATGAAGCAGGCTCCAGGCTCTGAGCTGTCAGCACAGAGCCCTATGTGGGGCTCGAACTCGCAGACTGCGAGATCATGACCTGAGCCAAAGTCGGACGCTCAACTGACTGAGCCACCCATGCGCCAATAATATTCTATGCTCTTAATCACTGTGATATATTACCTTCCAGTCTAACTTCTACTATTTAATTTGCTTCAAAAATATTTACTGAATATTTCTTATGATCCCATCAACAGACTCAGTATAGTAGGGGCGAGCAAAGAAGGGCATATCGCAGTCCTGGTCCTTGAGTTTTATATGCCATTAATACATTCAGCAAATACTTACTGGCCTACCGCCAAGTTGTAACCTTGTTGAAGACCCAAGACACATACATATAAAAAAGTGCATGAATAAATAATATAATCAAATACCAATATGTACGAGTAGTTGGTAAGAGTTGTGAGCAGGTCAGGAAGGAGATGCATTATGTGGTCTGGCATTACTGGGGAAGGCTTTATGGAAGACACAACCCTTGGAAGGAGGGAGGACATTCCTTGTGAAAGTACAGAGTGAGCAAAAGGACAGAGGTGGGTGGTACTAAGCCCAGGGCGACAGGAGGCTCCTTTTCTTAATACGTGATAAATTAACAACAACAGAACAAACAAACACACAAACCAGCCACAGGCTGGCAGGGTCTTACACTTGGCTGTAATTTTCAGGAATCAGTTATAATAAACCCCTTGAGAAAAAAAGT
Organism: Panthera pardus; assembly: GCF_024362965.1. Lineage (NCBI taxonomy): Eukaryota > Metazoa > Chordata > Mammalia > Carnivora > Felidae > Panthera > Panthera pardus. The sequence goes on along the minus strand of NW_026526765.1, from coordinate 50,680,627 downwards.
TCCTCCGGTCTAAAGAGTAGCATTGGGTCAAAGGGGAGCTTTCCCCAAGGATGCTTTAGATTTCAATTGTGTGCCTGAGAAAGTTCTGCCACTGGCATGGCCTAGAATATAAACTAAGGGGCAGGAAGCTTTCAGGCAGCCTCAGTGCGGTAGAAGGAGGAAAAAAAATCTACTTATTAGGATTGTTCGCCTGAGAAGCCTTGAGGTACACTAGCAAGGCAAGAGCTTAGGAAATAAGACCTGCTCCTTACAGTTAAATGCCAAGTGCTGTCAATGACTTAGGGCTGGCTCATTATGGACCTATTTCAGCTAATCCTCCGCAGGCAACAATCCTCCTCTTTTCAGGGACTATGGAAGCCTGGGGAAGGCCATTTCTTTTCCAGTCAGGTGTGAGGGCAAAGAGCCATCCATCTTTAATAAATCTCTAGGCTCACAGGATTCTTCTCATTGTAGCTAATGCAGAATTTCTAGGTCTCTGAAATGTTCAACATCCATTCTGCCCCCTACTGATTAAACAACAACAGCAACCCATCTGACATCCTATCTCCTCTATTAGATGCTAAGTTTCTAGAATAGTCATCTATATATTCCCTTACCTGTGCATTAATTCGATCAACAACTGAGTATCTCAATTGCATGCACCTTTGTTAGCACCTAAACACTTGATTGTACTCATTGCTATTTGGGGTCTGGCCCTTACCTATATCTCTGGCTTCATCTCCCACTCTCCTGTGCCCAACCCTCTAGATTCCAGACACACTGACTCTGCTCCCTCGTCTGACAGCCTCCTGCTTACCATAACCAACTCTTATAAGCTAACTCTTCTGCATGGACATGGAACAAATATTCCTTTCCACCTCCCCACTTCATCTGGCTAGCTTCTCTGTCTCTCTCTCTCTTTTTTTTTTTAAATCCAAAATGTGTTTATTGGGATAGTTTCCCACTCATCTTGAGTCAAGGTGCTTTTAGTGCTGCTTCCGTCTGAAGGAGCATCCTTCTGTGAGCCGTGCTTTTCCTCCTGTAGGCTGGCCAAGGAAAATGGAGCAGCCAACACACAAAACTAGTGTTTGTGCCTGGCTAAAGATGGTGGTGATTTTGTAGCGTCCTGGGCACTTCCCATCCATGGAGTAGGAGTTGGGGCTCTGCACCAGGCGCTTCTTCCTGTGTTTCCTCTTCTCCTCTTCTGGAGATAGGTGAAGGAGGCCCTCTGAGAGGGACATGTTCTTGTGGGGAGGCTATCACTGCTGGAAACTCATCTGGTTAGCCTCTTCTCCTCATTCAAATCAGCTCAGGTCTTCCCTTGTCTCCCAGGCCTGACTCCCAGGCTAAGCCAGGTTCTTGAGTTATAGGCAGGTGAGCCTCTGTGCCCTCACTAGTCTGTGAGCTCCATGAGGCAAGGATCTTGTCTGCTTTTCTTCCCAACAGTTAGTGCAGTGTCTGGCCCATAGTAAGCATTCAACATAATTTGTTGTTTGAAGGAAGGATGGGAGGGAGGGAAGGAGGAAGAAGGGAGGAAGGAAGGAAGGAAGAAAGTACGGTCCTTTCTCCCAGGATTCTGTAAGACCTTAAAGGCAGTGTTGGCATCTCTTGGTCCTAGTGCCCAGCACAATGCCTGGCATAAGAGCACATAGAAAGTATGTGTTGAAACAAACAAAGAAAACTTCCCTGCACAAGCTACCACTTCAAGGTACCATGAAGGACCAAAAGTAAACAAAAAACAAACATTAAAAAGACAGACATATAAATACATGGTCCTAAACCTTATGGGGCTTTTAGTGAAAGAGAGGAAAGGGGGCAAGTACACAAATTAACCATAATACATAGTGAAAATAAATAGGTGTCTCAAGAGGAGTACAGACAAAGGGGCTTGGGAAGTTCAGTCAAGGAAGATCACATCTGAGGAAGGGGTTGGAGAAGGGGACAACACATGGCACAGGGAGATGAATGGAATGAGGCTTTAGGGAAGACGTGGCCCTACACTCAGCAACTGTTCTAGTCTTTATCTGGAGCCATGTGTCCAGTGCGGTCGTGTAGGGCAATTCCTGGTCTGACTTGAGTGGATGGGCTACCCATCCATCACCACCCCACTTCTAAAGCTTTTCTCTATTTTACGAAGGCTCAAAACAGGGCAGACAGTTTAAAAGACTACAGAGGCCAGAAAGCGAAGATAACCACAAGATATAAGTTGGCTCTAGGACCCCAGCCAATTGCAAAGCATATCACTTGCACGACAAGCAGAGGCAACTGATTCTCAAATACTGCCAGTTGTCGTCATGTGTGAATATGGGCCCTCTGGAGGGATGTCTTCCCATTTTTCCCCCAAGGAGAAAACAGAAGTCCAGATTCTTTGGTGAAAGCTTCCGATATTCAAATGTTGGCAACTAATTCCATTTTTTGGTTCAAAAACTACCCTTTGGTCAAACAAAACACATCCATGGATGGCATGCAGACCGCAGGCTTCATGCAGCCATGCACAACCGGTTTGCAACCTCTGGCCTAAACAGATTGGACTCATGAAAATTCAAACTGCCATTTTGCACCCACAAGATTAGCAAATGTTAGGAAATCTGTTCAAATCAAACCTTGCCAAGAAAGTGGAGCAACAGGAACGCTCGGATGCAGCTGCTGTGGGTGGTGACTGGGACAGCTACTCTGGGAATCAGTGGAGTGATCCTGTAAACATAAGGATTTGCACATCCTATTACCTAAAGTTCCATTCCTATGCATAAGCTCTAGTGAAATTGTTGCAAAAATGCACAAAGAAGCATATATGGGAATATTGATAGCTGCATTATTATAGCAAGAAATTGGAAACAAACCAAATGCCAATTTCCAGAATATATAAGCTGTGGTGCACTTGTAGAAGAGAATGAAAATAACCAAAGTGCTATGGATTAGTATGGATCTGATGTCTGCAAGGATTAGGTTCATGTGACCTCTAACGTATTTCCATCTCTAAAATGAAGCTTTCCTAGATATTACTAACCTCCTGTTAGCTGAATTTTTATTCATTCAACAACTATGAGCATCTATATACCTGGACTCTGCTAAATGCTGGGGAAGCAGTAGGGACCAGACAGAAACCGTCCCTGCCTTTACAGTGTGGTGAGAGACAGCAACACACAACCAAATAGGCACATAGAGAGTCACAACTGATGGAAGAGCAGGGTGCTCTAAGGGAGCACAATAGAGGAGGAATGTGGTGTAGACAGCCGGGGTGGGCGGGGGAGAGTATAGAGAGTCAGGGAAGTCTTTTCTGTAGAAGCGATATTTAAATTGAAACCTGAGAAGTTAGCCAAGAAAAGAAGGCAGAAAAAACACACCGGGACCTTCCCAGGGAGGGAACAGTCCTACAAAGGCCCTGAGTCAGGAAATAGCTTAGATGCTCAGGAACTGAGAGAAGCTCAGTGTGGCTACAGCATTGTGCACTACCACTCCAAGGTCTGCTAGCAATGAGGAATAATCGGTGTTCATTCTTCTACCCATTTTCAAGATGGCTGGCAAGCCAGAATAATGTATGAAATCTAAATAACAAAACAAAAGTAACTGGCTTTACCAGACAAGCTCTTGCTGCCTTAACATGGAATTCTACTAAACTACCCATCAGCTAGAAATAAGAGACTATGAGGTAAGCTCAAATGTCTTCCCTCTGCTTGTGCAAAGGGACCACGGTAAGGCTAAGTCTAGACATTCAGAGGATGAGAGTTCATGACACAAAATAGTTTCAGCTTTTGAAGGTAAACAAATTCATGTGAAACACTCAGCCCCCTGCAAGAAAGGCATTACAACCAATGATTGCTTTTCTCATGGTTTCTAGTTCACAAATTGTTGTACCTGTGCACCATTTCCATATATCTCAACACCCATGCATACACATCTACCACCTATATACACAAATAACATCAGAATCTAATTTAAAATTTTTCTGTCTTTACTGAGGCAGGCTCAGTGATTAAGTGTCAGGTGGCTCAGTTGGTTAAGTATCGGACTCCTGATTTGGGCTCAGGTCATAAACTCACAGTTCCAAGAGATCAAGCCCCATGTTACGCCCCATGTTGGGCCTCATGCTGATAGCACAAAGAGCCTGCAAGGGATTCTCTCCCTCTCTCTCTCTGCCCCTTCCCCACTTGCTCTTTCTCTCTCGTTCTCTTCTCTCTCATAATAAATAAATACAATTAAAAAGTTTTCTTCTATCTTCACTGTTTAATTCTTGCTGGTTTGGCCATGAAACTTCAACTGAGCACAGCTCATACTACAGTTCAACTTGTTTTAAAAATTTCATCTCCTAGGTAATAGGAATGGGGCAAGAACAGTGGCCCTTGCAACGGTTCCCCAGGGGCCTCACAGTGTGGACCACCACCTTTTAGGAACAGGCAGGCAGTGTTTTAATCTCAGTAGTGGTTTTTGCCAAAAGCTCTCCATAACTAATTTTGCAGTCAGATTCCACAAGACCTATTCAGTGTCTGGCTAAATCTCATGGAACATCTCATTTCCTTTCAATTTTTCATTAGTTTGAATTAAAAATAAAAAAAGCTAACAAGCGTGGCTTGCATGGATATTTCTAAATTAAAACACAGCAGCATTCTTATTCATTTTGTTGTTTACAGGGCTGACCCCCACCGCCTGCTCTCCCCCAGTCTGAACCGCCTCCAGTTTTGCAGTGACCTCTTTGTGCCCTTGGAGAGTGTGACTTGACTTTGTTCCAAGCGGAAGATGAGGATAGTGGCTTCCTTCCTATCACACAGTTCTTTGATTTGTTAGGTGCTGGGCAATGAGCATTTGTGTCCTAATCTCACATTCATAGCTCCTATTTCTAAGGGATCTAAATGAAACTAGTAAGCAAGAAGGGGTGGGGTTCAGGGAGGAGGCAGGGTAGAAGTGTCTTGGAACTTTGGACAAATGAATTATCTTGTAGGATCCATACCTGAAACGGGTGTGTCTGTGAGATTTCCCATGGAAAGAAGGTAGAAAATACTGTGCAGTCTAGTCATATGACCTCAGTCCGTTCATAAAGTCTCCTGTTTTCTGCTCCCAGATTCCTTTTGGAGGTCAAATTTTCCTTGAGTTTCTAAATACTGCGTGTCTTTTGATCTTCTCCTACCTCTCTGACCACGTTCATTCATTCATTCAACAAATTTTTTAGCACCTCTTAAGTGCCAAGGATTGTACTAGGCACGAAGATTATTCTGGTGGGATGGGGTAAATTATTGCCACCAATCACACACTCCTACCACATCTCTATAAGAGAATTACATGCTCACCTAGCACCCTGCAACTTGCTATGCTTTCTGGAGGTTACTTTGGGCTTGGCTATGGGTCAAGCTCTGGCCAATGGAAGGAGGGCAGGCATGGTATACCCCACATCCAGGCAGAAGTTTTAGAGGCATCACCTGTTCCTGCAGACCTCTTGCTTCTCCTTTCCTCCCTGAAAACAGCATGTCCCAGCTGGAGGTGGGTTCTCTCCACCAAATCCTGGAGTGGGAAGACACATGGAGCAGATGGCTGCCTTGAACAGAGTCACTGCTGACCTACAGTGCAACATGCATGTTACAGGAGTGAAAAAAAGTGTCCATTGATGAAAGCCACAGAGATTATGAGGTAGTTACTGCAGCAAGCCGGACTAATACACTCACCAATGCAGTAAAAGCAGATTTGACCCTTGCTCTTATGGATCTAATAGTCTAATCAGGGGAGCCAGACAACAAAGCAGATGAACCAACTAATAATCATGTAAGTATATAATAACATCCCTATGTTCACACTAACTCCTCTTCCTCACCCAACCAAATGTAGCCCCTGGCCCTCCTCTGTTATGGCCACATTCTCTCCTTTGACAACTCCATCTATTCCCATAGCTTCATATCTCTTCAAATGGCCCGTTAATCTAGTTCCCTAGTCTGGCCAGATCCATGTTCCCAGCAGGCAGCTGGTTATCATGTCTGTAGGATCCATTTGTATACCTAACCTCAGCATAATTGGAACCAAATGCATCAATTATTTCTCATGGTTTCTGTGGGTCAAGAATTCAGGAAGAGCTCAGCTGGGTGGCTCTTCTCTGGGATCTCTGAGTGGTGCTGGAACAATGAGGGGCTGCCCCCATGGGTCTGTTCAAGCATTTTCTCCCTTTTTCTGGGTTTGCTCTTAGGGTCTCTCTTTGTGGTTTTTCCATGAGGGCAAGTTTGGGCTGTGAAAGGTGAAATTATTCTAGACAGCAAGATAGCACTTGAGTCACTTTTTATGACTTATGAGCAGTCACATGTGCCACATCCACCATCATTTGCAAGGAAATGATGAGCCCGCTCAGATTCAAGAGGAAGGGAATTAGACTTTATTTTCTTATGCGGTGGGAAGGAAGGCAATGTTGTGGCCATCTTTGGAAAATATAATTTGCCACATCGTCCCTCAGGTGCTTTTCCTGACTTCTTTTCTGTGACTGCTACCAAATTCTGCCATTTGACTTCCACCGCTTCCTCTGTTTTTTATTTTCAGAAGGCTCTCTTCATGATCAAGTTCCAATAACTTTCAGTGTGAGTTAGTAGTGATGCTGTCTCTCTACTCCAATGTCTCTTCTTTCCTCTCCACTGCTACATAATCTCTTTTTCTAAAAGCACCACCCTGATCTTGCTGCACATCTGCAGTGTGACCAGCACACAGTAGGTTTTCCTGGACAAGGGGCTTTCCTGAAAAATCTCTGAGGACCCTCCGTGGTCTGTTGAATTAGGTACAAAGACGTTGTTGGCCTGATACTGAAAGTCTCCATCAGATTCACCAATTTATTCAACAAATATTTATTCAGTTTCCACTCTGCCAGACACTGTGCTAGGAGCTGGGAGAGGAGCATGTTTCCTGCCTTCGTGGAGTTTCTGCATAGTGGGGAAAAGGGGTAAACCTTCATTCATTCATTCAAAAACTGTTCAGCATGTTGAACATACAACTGTTTCCCAGATACAGTTCTAATCTGCCCTAAGTGGGACAACGTTCATATAACATTAATATGGCCACATTGTATCTGATTTGCCACAGTGAATTGAGTTGAATTGCCTTGAAATACACGTTCTGAATAACCCAGACTATCCATTTATTTTCTTTTTCGGCCCAGAAAGTTTCCATTTTCATTTTAGAGTATGCTGGTCTGTTTGTCTGGAATTCTCATTTCTCCCCAGGCTTCAAATTCTAACTCAAATCCTATATATTGTAAGGTATGTTTTCTCTACTCTGCAGTTGAGTGTGGGCTCTTCTTCCTTTACACCTCCACAGTGTTGTTTACACCTCCTTCACGCCACCTATGATGTTCTGCTTTATAGGATGGGCAATTATGTATGAATCTTGGCTCCCCTGCTGGTCTAGTAGGCGCTTGAAGGCAAGGAATGTGTCCTACTTATCTTTATTGGTCTTTGTTACCCATACTTACTGCGGATACTCAATATTTACCGAATTAATGGATAGTCTGGGAACAAAGTTGAGAAAGTACCAATCTCATCCCTTGTTTTGAGACAAGGAGTATTATCAGACTTGTTTGGTTCTAAGTTCCCAGAAATCCAATTCCAACTGGCCTTAACGAAAAATGAAAGTATTGGCTGATGTAACTGAGAAGTCCATGGATGGTTCTGTGCCACTGAGAGTCCCCTCTCTCCCTCTGTTGGTTCTGCTTGTTACTGTGGCACTTTGCTCTCAGACAGGTTCTCCAATTGTCCACAAGGCTTATTATCCTATTAGCTTAGCAACTCCTTAGGAAAGAGAATAACCTTTTGCTAAGTTCCAAGATTCAATGTCATTGGCTCGGCTGAAGTCACATGCACAACCCTGGACCAATCACTGTGGCCCAAGGCCAAGGTCCTCTGCCTTGTGAAGGTGTTAGAAGCAACGCAGGACTGTCGAGGCTCTGGAGCAGAAGCAAGATGAATTGTCTAGCAGAGTTGTGAGAAAAACAATCCGATGGGAAAGCGAAAGATGGATTGATGACAATGACAGACAAAAGAGAGGAGTCAGAAATGACATTTTGAACTCCAAGCCTGGGACCTCAATTCCCACTCTGCGGAAAAGACCAGCCAAAGTGGAGGAGCAGGAAGCATACAAAGAGACCTAAACCGAGGGGCGCCTGGGTGGCTCAGTCAGTTAAGCCTCTGACTTCCCCTCAGGTCATGATCTCACAGCTTGTGAGTTCGAGATCCGCGTCCAGCTCTGTGCTGACAGCTCAGAGCCTGGAGCCTTCTTCGGATTCTGTGTCTCCCTCTCTCTCTCTCTGTCCCTCCCCCACTCATGCTCTGTCTCTCTCTGTCTCTCAAAAATAAATAAACGTTACAAAGAAACAAAACAAAAAACAAAGAGACCTAAACCGAAAGGCCCTGGGCAGCAGCTGAACAGGACTTACCGTCAGGTCTACACAGCAGCAAGGGAATCATGGATCGACAACAGAACAGGAGGCAGGAAACTTGAGTCACAGTGCTGCCTCTGCCACTAACTCTCATGATCTTGAACAAATCACTTAACCTTTCTGGACCTCAGTTTCCTCGTTTCTAAAATAAGCTGTGAGGATTGCTGGTCACTGACTTCCTTTTCTGTTGTGACATTCTGCATTGCTATTTCTGGAGATGAGTATAACTGATCCTTCCTTCATAATAACTCTGGAATTCACTTCTCCTTGCCCAGTGGCCTAGGTCCTCACAGAGCCATTAAGAGTATGACTCCTTCCACTTACTAGCTGTGGGATCTCAGGCATATCATCTAATCTCTCTTGGCCCCAGGTTCCTCATCTATAAAACTTGGATAGTAACTGTCCCCGTCTCTTTGGGTTGCTGTCAGGATTAAATTAAGTGAATATGTGTAAAATGCTTAGGACACAGCGAGGCAAATTACTAAGTGCAATATAACTGTGAGCTATTACCAAAATTATTCACTGTGTTGTTTCCTGACTTCTCTTAGGATGAGGGACCCTTGAAGCCAGGACATGGGAAGGTAGACACTGTTTGATAGATACAATCCCCTTGGTCATGTGAATAATTCAGGAGTGGCCATGGTGACAATCTCCTTTGGGCTTGAAGAAGTAAAGCAGCTCCTTAGGGGTACGGTGACCATATTTTCAGAACCTCAAATTAGGCCGTCTGATTTTACAAGTCTGAGTACACTTATTAGGCAAGTGGGAAAGATCATTTGAAAGGAAAACTCTCCCACGTTCTTGACATACTTAAGAGAAGATTTCATTTGCCTGTATCCATGTTCTGTCCCTCAACAAACACTTTAATGGCCCAAAAAGAAATGCCACTTGCATTAGAACCAGACCCAGTCATACTATGCCTTTGCTCCCTGAGAAATGCTTTCTAGATGCTTCAGGGACAGAACAGCACTTACGGACATAAATCACACACACACACACACACACACCCCTCCTTTTTTTCTCCCCAAGGCTGAAGTTCCACCAACTTCAGGCTCCTCCAGCAAATTCCAGATGAGTCATTTTCCAAAATCTCCTCTGTCGGTACTGCCTCTTAGTGCCAACTTCCTCTGTGCAGAAAATAAAATAAAAATAAAATAAAATAAGACATGAAATTGATGGGTCCTGCAGCCTTCTAAAAACAACTCCATTTCATTTACGATGGTTATTGAGAATTGCTTCCAAAACCCAGGTTCTTATGGTAGTGCCCTCTACTACAAAGTTGTCATGAAGCTGAGGGCAGAGGAAGAGAGACCCCGATTGGCCCTGAATGCTGAGGGTCTTGGTCAGAAGAGCAATTCACATCTGTGTTTATGCTTCGAGGGCCTTTCATGTCTACGACTATATCCATTTCTCACATGTACCCTGTGGCTACATGCTATCATTATTGCCATTTCACAAGACAGGCAACTGAGGCTCAGAAAAAGGAAAGGACTTGATAAAAAAAATCCAAGTTTATGTTTCAACTGGACCAAAAATCTGTGTCTCCTTGGACTTCTACTTCATTGATTTTCTCAAGAATAGCAAATAGGATTTTCCTCATGTGCCATTTCTAATCTATTGGTGATGGTTGACCAGTGATCTAACATTGAAAAGGATTCAAAGGCCATGCCTAGGCTGTGATTGATTAATAATGTCTGACATGCCCTGGGTAAGAAAGTGGTGGTAAATGTGCCAGATTTGCCATCTTATGCTGTGTCATGATATCTATATTCTTAAACTGATCCCTGGATTCCAGCAATCTACACAGTTACATCTCAGAAGTGTCTCTTTTCATTGCAAGTAAGTTCAAATACACTTAAGCTGAAAAAGGAAATTTTATTATAAGAATACAGAAGTGTCTCTTAGAACCAATGACCAGAAATGCTGACTGGCCTGTCGGTGGACTAAAACCAAGAACTGGATTGTCATTAGGAACCCAGGCAGACTTTGCCTGTTGCTTTCCTTGTCTCTGTCTCGTTCCCTCTCTCTAACTCTTTCTAGCCCCATCTCCACCCCCACTCCCACTCCTTCTCCTTAATCTCCCTCTTCTCTTTCTCTCTCTCTCTCCTTCTGGAGCCACATGTTCATTTGTATTTGCATTTCTCTGACCATCCTTTTATTCTTCTTTCTCTGTAGATCAGTTTTCTCTCTTTCTCCAGGCACATGGGATAGATTAAGAGAAGCTTTTTCCAATAGAAATACAATGCGAGTCACAAATATAATTTAAAAAATTTTAATAGAAACATTTAAAAAAAATTTTTTAATGTTTATTTATTTTTTAGAGAGAGAGAGAGAGACAGAGCATGAGTGGGGGAGGGGCAGAGAGAGAGAGGGAGACACAGAATCAGAAGCAGGCTCCAGGCTCTGAGCTGTCAGCACAGAGCCCGACACAGGGCTCGACCTTACAGACTGGGAGATCATGACCTGAGCCAAAGTCGACGCTCAACTGACTGAGCCACCCAGGCGCCCCATTGATAGAGACATTTTAAAAAGGAAAGATTAGTTTAAAAAATATACCTTTAATCAAGATATAAGTTAATGTAATCAATATAAAAAATTTAATGAGATGTTTTGAATTTTTTACTTCATGCTAAGTCTTTAAAATCTAATGTATAGTTTACACTCACAGACAATCTCAATTTGAATGGACCATATTTCATATGACCCATGTGTAGTGGCTACCAAACTGGACAGCAAAGACCTAGAGTTCGTATTACTTTGATTCTAGCAACAGCTGGGAATGGCTAGCATCTCTGAATACCCATTTCAGGCTTTCAGGACAGAGATTCTGTTTGGCCCACATTGAGTCAGGTGTCTGTATCTCATCCAATCAGTCTTGACCAGGAAGGGAAAGATCACATCCTATAAATATGGAGGTCGAAGGGGCAGAAAACTTGTTAGAAGAAACATGTAGTGTCACCTGAATTCTCTAGAAGATTCCAGAAGTTCTCAATAATCTTACATTTGGGGGATATAAAACAGAAGCTCCTCAGACAAGAACAACCCAAGAAGAATAGTGTGCTGCCACCTGGGGGAAATAAACTGAGTATGCATCCCTAACTCGAGACCCAGAGCTACCTAGAGAGAAGACAGCATCGTGCTGGATAAACTCAGCACTGGATCAGAAGTCTGAGGCAGAGGCTGGGAAAAAGGCAGTATTATGATCACTTTCTCAAATTCAGGACTCATCTTCAAGAGTGAATTTAATCCAGAAAGAAAATCCCATGTAGCTTGGGAATCTGCCCTGGCCCTCTGGCCCCCCAGGCCTCAGGATAGAACATTAGAACATTTGTCGTGCCATTCGCCAACACCCAGAGCTCCCCTTTATACAGACGCCTTTCAGTTACACAAACAATTTTTGTGGGAACATCCAGTAATCTCTGGTTTTGTTTATGGAAGCTCTTCAATATGAAGAAGGCTTAAGTCCTTAATGAGAGCAGAGAAAATAGCTGTTCTTTCTCTCCTCAGGACACTGGGACTCCGAAGGAGCATATGCCCCTTATTTAGTCAGCCACAATCATTTTATGAGGTGATCATGTCAACCGTTTGTCACGGATCCTCACCCAAGCATGTTCACTTAGCCCTCAGTTAATAACAGGGACAGAGAAAGTTAGCCACGACTGCACATTGCTCTGAGGAGAGCAAATGGTGGGGACAGGGTGGAAAGGCAATAAGGTGAGATTCCCGGAAGCCTGTTTCCTTGGCTGAGGCAAGGCCCCACGGTCAGTGTTTCTCAAAGCGTAGGATTATGGCTTTCTGCTGCTTCACTGCTTTCTAAGGCTTCATGTTTTTCTTAGGGTAAATTCCAAACTCATCACTGTGGTCCCTGCCTATCTCTCTGACATCATCACGTAGCTCACTTTAGTCCAATACAGGTCTCCTTTCTGTTCCTTGAACACAGCAATCCATCAGAACCTCCTCTCCCCTAGCTCTGTGTGGCTCTTTCACTCTCATGGTTCAAGAGATCAACTCAAATGCCAGTTCTTCACGGAGTCACCCCCGACCCTCAAGCATACAGTAATCCCCCACCCCTTTCTCCCAGCCATTCTTCAATCCATCACCCACTTCGTAACGTTCTCCCCAGTTTGAAATGATCTTATTTATTCATCATTATCTGCTCCACTGCGATAGGTAATAAAGTTCTTCAGGGTAAAGACACGTCTAGTTTATTAACTGCTCAACCCCAAGGTCCAAAACAGTGGCTGGCACACAGGAGGGTCTTAAGAACTATCTGTTCAGTAAGTGAATCAACTATCGGCAAGTACCTCAGACCCGCTAAAGAATATCTTCTGGGAGCAGCGCCTGGAATCAGCATGGTTCACAAGAGCCTCAAACAATTTGTGAACACCTTGGGATTTGAAAAAATTTGTGTTGATTTTACTTACCTAGTCAACAGCCCACCTTTTTTTCTTATCCTCAACTTAAGGGTTCTGTACTACCTGACCCTGGGGAGAAATTGGAGGACATTTAAGTCTCTTCCAGCTTGGTGGCTCGATCTATCCTTCCTTAACTGTTCATTGAACAATGATGCATCAGGAGTGTGGGATAATGAGCTCAATGAGGACAAGAGTCAAGTGAGTATTGTTTATCTTGGCACTGAGAGAGTGCCTACAATAAATATTTATTCAGTTTTATATGTTATATAATATGTAACACATGCAATATATATTAAATATATTAAAACATATTATAATATATATTATAAAATCCATAAATATTTTATAAAATATATATTAAATATATACTCTAAAATATATAATATATAAATATATAATATATAAATATATCTCATAAAAATATGTATTATAAAATACATATAATATATATTAAATATATATTCTAAAATATATTAAATATATATCATAAAAATTTATATATTATATATAACATACATAATATATAAAAATATATTATAAAATATATTATTAGATACAGAATAGATATTATAAAATATGTATATTATAAAATATAAACTACAATAAGTATTTGTTAAATCAATTAATAAAAAAAGTCATGAGCACTAGATGACATGCTAGGCACCAAATATGACAGATCTACATACGAGTTGCTCTAAGTCTAGAGGGAAGACAAAAATGAAAATTTGTAATTAGAATATAAGCTCTATGTACAAAGTACTGTGGGCTTCTATGTGAAGGTAAGGTTTGGGCTACATTGTTTTATTTCTTCTGCATCCCCTGTTATGTCAACTGACCTGAAGTAAAATATTTCAGTTTTCTGGAGAGGTAGAGAAGACTGGTAGTTTGCTTCTTGGCTTCATTTTCTTACCAACTGTGGAAAATGAAGCAAACCTCTCTAAACCTTGTTTTCCACCGCCTATGCCAACTTCATAGGGTTTAGGGAAGAGTTAGATAAATTACTTAATACACATGAAATGTTTATCCCAGTACCTGAGACACAGTAAGCACTCAAAATCCATCAGCTGTTAATATCATGTAGTTTTAAGTGCCTCTAAACCCTGTATCCAGCCTCTCTTCATGCACATGGAAAAAATGCATTTTTACAAATTCATTTACCAATAGCTAAAGCAAAGGGGAATATCAGTCCCAGCCTCTGCCCAAGTTAATACAAATCCCAGGTTAGTGGAGTCTGAAATTACTTGGCTTTCTTCTCCTTGTAACATTGTAATTTAGAATGAGTCTGCTCCCTAGATGGGAGAGGAATTTCACTGTTACATCACGGAGAATCAGTATACCCATGTCTTGCAGAAGCATTTGCAAAGAAAAATTCTGTTACAGTGAAATCACATGTTCAAACCAAAATCTTTGGTTATGTGAAACTTTGACTTCAACGAAAAAGAAATCTTAAATAGGTAGATTATTGTCCATGCCTTGGAGGGGCTTTGAATCCCTTGAAATGTGGAGACAGTGGAGTTTGTTAATAGCTCCCATTAGCCAGTAGATTCCCAGACAATAGGATCTGGACTTTGTGGTTACAGAAACCACATGTCCTAGCTTGCCAGAGACAGTCACATTTTATGCCCATCCTTACTGTTTAATTAATAATAGCACTTTTGGGGCACCTGGGTGGTTCAGTTGGTTAAGCCTCTGACTATTGATTTCAGCTCAGGTCATGATCGCGCAGTTCATGGGATCGAGCCCCATGTTGGGCTCTGTGCTGACACTGCACAACCCACTTGGAATTCTCTCTCCACATGCCCCCCGCCCCTCCCCTGCTCCCTCTCTCTCTCTCTCTCTCTCAAGACACATAAATTAACACTAAAAAAATAGTAACACTTTCTTGTACTCTTAAAATTATCCGTTTGAGTGACAATTATATGGCCACCCTAGTCATGGCTCTCTGTTTCCCCAGTGGAGAACCTAAGGTCCATAATGGAGAAATAATGATGAAAACAACATTTGTAAAGCCTTGCTATGTGCCAGGCATGTCTTATCACTCACCAGGCAACATTTCATTCACTCTCCCCAGCAAGGCTCAGATAAGACTTCCAGAAGACTTGGACACAGAAGAGATTACAGTGGACTGACTGCCCTCCAACCATATTCAACATAAAAACAACTACATGTGGTAAATCAAATAAAGAAGACTGCATGCATCTCAAAATTAAAATAGCTTCTTTCTACATGTATCATTGCAAAATTTGGGACTTGTTCATCAAAGCTGAACTTTTCACATTTCCTTTCCTTCCTTGCTGGTACCTTAAGCACACACTCAGTCTGCCTGAGCTCACAAATCTAGAACTGCTCGCAATGACCCAGCAAAATAGGTGTCATTGCACCCATTTCACAGATTAGACACCTAAGGTTTGGAAAAATCACCCCACTGTCACACCACTTTCTTGATTCTAAAACACCATGTTTATTCCCCTTCACATTTGAACAACTCTGGAATCAAGATGATCTCACAACCAATGAACACTTTTAGTGTAGCATTACTCCCCTGACCCAGTGATATATCTTATACCTGATGGCTTCTTAGGCTCCAGGATATATGATGAATGGTGGAGCTGACACTTGAATCTGTTCCATCGCCTTACCCTAACCACTGCACCACACTGCACTTAATGAATGTTTATTAAATATCATTATACGTGAAGTGAAAAACAAGTAGCAACACTTACCTGGCCACGTGGTAGTCCAACAATTAGAAGACTCCCCACCTCTACAGTTCTCATCCTTTCAACGTCTTCTTTCTAGTATTCTGTGTAACCAGTAGGGGTGGGAATAGGAGGAGGGGGCTGAGGAGAGGGGTCCAGAGAAAGCAGGGCATAAGGGCAAGGGTCCCCAAAGGAAGTTTTCTGATCTCACATTTTGCGGGGTACAGACACTGCAAATTGTTAGTAGATTAAGTCCTGCTTGACTTTGACCCTGGTTAATCACTCTGTCCCTCAGTTTCAGCATCTGTGAAGTGGCTATGACAAGAGCTGTGAGCCGTAAAGGAACATTACAGGCAAAGCCCTTAGAACAGTGCCTGGCGTACCATTAAGTCCTCAAGAAGTGTTATCCATTACTGCTAGTCATCTCTTGAGCCTCATTTGGGGTCACCTCCCCAACACACACACACACACACACACACACACACACACACACACACACACATACATTTCCCAGCCATATTGGATTTCTTCCAGTCATTCCAACAAGCCAAGCTCTTTATCTCTTCAAAATTTTCATACATCCTGTTCCTTCATCCTGGAATGCTTTTCCTCTCCTCTTTGAAAGGCCAATTCATGCTCATGCTTTGAGCCTTAACTTAATTATCAGCTCCTCAAAGAAGGCTTTCTCGACCCCTCTTCAAATACAGTCTCATTCTGTCCCTTCCTATTATATTTCTCTGCTTATTTCTTTCCTAGCCTTTCTTGGAATCTAAAATGGTCTTATTTATTCGTTAGTTTATATACTTATCACCTGCTACCACCCCTCCCAGGAATGTTAAATGTCTTGCTAGTCATGTGTCTCTGCACCTAGCATTGTGCCCTGCCTGATGGACGCTCAATAAAGATTTGTTGAATTGGATTTCCCAAACTCAATAAATGAAAACTTCAGATTCTAAATCCAGGTCAGGTTACAGCCAGAGGCACGACATAGAAAGGGAAATGGTGTGCTGTACAAATGGTTTTCTTTCCCACAGGAACCTCGGTCACCATCAAGGGCTCTGAGCCTATGACTCAGCATTCCAACCCAGCCACCCTTTCCCCATTTATCTCCTGGCATGCATGCTCTGAAAGTAGAGTTATTGTCGCACTCACGATTCGATGATTTGAGTCCCGTTCTGACACCCTGCGGAGAAACAGGAGCCCTCCGATGGACATTTGCTGAGAAAGCAAGGAAAGCTGCCTCATAAAACTTATTGTCTGTGCTGTTTGGGGAGCGACAGTTTCATAGGACGCATCACCACATGGCTTCCTGAATTGAACATATTTAAGCCAAACGTCTGTGGGATTTGGAAAACTCAGGTTGGCTTGGGGACTTTCCTGTCCTTGACAGAGACAGAGTGCAGGGTGATGAACTTTTGCATTGGTGAGAGTCACCTACAGATCTTAGGCGAAAATGCTCCTACCCAGCATCCCACCTCCTAAGGAATCAGTGAAGATTTCATTATAGTAGAAGCTATCAGAGTAACTTTTATAACTGCAGACATATAGGTGCTGTGGCAAACAGCTTTACATATATTATTTGTTTTATACAACAGCAGCCCTATGATGTGGGCACTACTTTCTCCCTCTTTATAGATAAAGAACCTGGCACTGAAAGAAATTACTTTCCCCGTGCCCACGGGGAGTGGACTATGCCAAGTGTGGTCTGTGGACCAGCAGCTTCAGCATCACCTGGAAGTTTGTTAGAAATGCAGATTCTTGGGCTCCATCTCAGAACTCCTGACTCCGAAGCTGCATTTTAACAAGATCCTCCACTGACTAATGGCACATTCAAGTTTGAGAACCCTGCTCTAGTTTACTTGACTCAAAGCTGGCATCTTATTTTTTTAATGTTTTATTTATTTTTGAAGGAGGCAGAGACAGAGCATGACCAGGGAAGGGGCAGAGAGAGAGGGAGACACAAAATCCGAAGCAGGCTCCAAGCTCTGATCTGTCAGCACAGAGCCTGACATGGGGCTCGAACTCACGAAATGCGAGTTCATGACCTGAGCCAAAGTCGGACGCTTAACTGACTGAGCCACCCAGAGCCCCAAAGCTGGCGTCTTATTAAGAGCATGGGAATTGGAGTCACAGACCTTAATACAGACCCAGTTTTTCTGCTCCTTAGCTGCATAACTTTGGGAAAGTCACAAAACCTACTTAAACCTAAGTTTCCTTGTATGCAAAACAGAAGTCATAATAGTAACAGTCTCCAAAGGTTGTAATGAAAATAATACTATTACAATGCATTATTATTTTAAACACTGACACACATTTTTACAGCCATGTTTGGTTTTTCAATGAGCTTGAAGTTGTTTTAATTGTTTTAAAGCCCCCCGAGGACAAGGGACTGTTCCTTGAACTCACTTATCAACCCACAGTTCCCAACTGGATATATTCATGAGCACTTGCTCAGTGATAGAGATCAGCCCCAGTCATTGTTACTATGTTTGCCTACCAAGGGAGGGAAGAAACTCTTCTTCAAGGCATAGTTTCCCTGACCCGTGCCTCACCCTGTTTCTCCATTTACAGAGAGAAGGCAGAAATGTACAGAGAAACTTCTACCAACTGCGGAAGATGAACTTTGCTTTAGAGAAAAGTTACCTTGAAAAAGAATTAAACTGGGCATCACCAGCACTTTTCCCATCTTGGTTTGTGGTCTTGGGCAAATCACTTAGTCTCTTTTGGTCTCTATTTCTCTCCCTGTTAAATAAGCAGGATGGTTGCTAACGTTTCTCTGGGTTCTTGCCAGTACTAACATTCTAATTCTGTAAATCCTTATTCAATGACTCTCAAATTGCCCACCCACCACTCTTAAGCTTCACTGTGGGATATTGATGGACAATGACAAGGGTCTTGCCAAATGGGAGATGTACAAAATGTATTAAATATAATATCTATAAACCATTAGAGTTACTATACATTGAGTGCCTACTATGTGCCACCCAGTAGTCTAGTGCCTGCACACAACTTTCACAGCAACCCTGAAAGGTGGGTTACTACTCTGATTTTACAGATGAGGAAACTAAGGCTCAGAGAGCATAAGATGCACGCCCAAGGTCACACAGTGACATAGATAGGATTTGACCCCAGTTGTGTGTGTGTGTGTGTGTGTGTGTGTGTGTGTGTGTGATTCAGGATATATCATGAAGTTAAAAAAAGGCAAAATGGTTAATAATGTGTACAATATACTACAATTTATCTAAGAAAAGGGAGATATGGATACAAGTTAGACACATGAAACATTATTTGTCTGTCAACCTGAAAATAAAGAGCCAACAATGAGAGGCATCAAACATTTATTTGGGATACAAAGGTTGCAACTGGGAGAGCACAGATTCCAGCAATAACCAGGAAAGTGTCTCCTGCCTGCAGGGTGAAGACAAGGAGTTTTTATGAGAAAGAGGGAGGTGGGCAATTACATGACTTGGATAAAAGAGAAACAAATTGTCAATTGGTGCTAACAGGCTGGTAACATACTGATGGACTATACTACTGATATTTACTGATATTAAACCATTCCTGGTATGCATTAGTTAGCTATTCTGTCTTCAGAAAGCCTGTACCAACAGTTTCATGGTCAGGAGGCTGCTTGTCCTATTGACTTTATGAACTACTGCCTGTAAAACCATTGCTGCTTCTGGCCTGGTCCAAGGGTCTTTATGCACAGTTCAAGAATCCATTAGCCATCTTTTCTAGCAAGGAAAATGGAGCTTTTGTCAAAACGGAGTCTGTCATGTCCAGAAACTTCATACAATCCCATGTGTCTATACCCATCTCAATATCGATGCAACAGAAAGATCCGCTGTAAAAGTTTTTACGTGATTTCTTACAGGAAGAGGGGAGGAACCGGGTGAAAGTGACAGGGGCTTCTTTTTAATATATCTTGTTTTAAAAAGCACTCCCTAAAAATTCCAAGATCAAATGAAGCAAAGGAATTTAAATGTGTAACCAGTTGTTGGCATAATCATATGACACGTTGAAGTGTCTTTAAAGCACCACTACCTGGCTGCACGTCCCTACTAAGATTTATCCTAAGGACAAAGGACCTGGTGAAAACAACTGTCTTTAGTAATTTAACTGGTGGTGGTAGTGTTGCTAGGGTTATTCCAAGACTGTTGTGAATGTAGTGTGGGATAAATCGAATGAATACTCTTGTGAGTATCATGGAAAACCAGGACTTTCAGCACAGGAGCAAAGAAGTACAGATGTAAGACAGATGGTGGTAAGGAAAAACCCTCTGAATAAAAGCGATCTGTATGATGCATATCAGTATGATACATATTTCCTAGTTCCATCCACTGAAAGGGCCTAGGAACAATAATCCAGAAGAAGTGAGCCCCACTTGGTCTAGATTATTATCTCTAAACTCCATTTTTCACTAAAAGAAACCAGGGCTCCTTGGAGAAATGACTGATTTCATGTCCAGGCAGAAAATGTACAAAATAAGCCTGGAAAATTTGTCACACCAGGAAGCAAGGAAGCTATCAAAGATTACTAGGATTGTGTCAAAAGGACTCGGGAACCGACTTGCAGAGGCTCCCATTCACCAAAGTTGGAATAATTTGAGCATCTAACCTGCAAATCACATCTAATGTATTTAAATTCATGATGCTTAAAAATATTTATTAATCACCCTTACACGTTGCTGTAGAATCAACATATTATTTAGAAAACTGGAAAGTAAGAGGAAAGAATTAGCATTAATTATATTTTTTGGTAAGAACTATGCCTTGACATAACCAGATAGTTGATGAAGAGAAGTTTCTCTGCATAGAGGTATTCTAGCTAATTAAAAAAAAAAAAAAAAAAAGATAGAACTCAGAGTTAGTCCTTCATCATTTTGCAATATGAATCAATGGATCCAAGCAACGATCAATGACTGCTCACATTGCAGAGACAATCAGACGCCACAATCAAAGCACTACCAATGAAGCAGCCTTGCCAAAGAAGTGATTGTGAACTTAATCAAGATTCAACATCCAACTACCAAATTGCAGTAAACCCAAGGGACAGGGAATCTGCCAAATGTCACCACTGAGAGGCTGTCAGTAAGATGGAGGTACGAGAAACCCTCCAGGACAAACCACGCAGGTTCAGAAAATCGGTTCCCCATGAGCACTGTGGGTCAGAGCGTTTACTTCATTCTTTAAACACGGAGATCTCAGTCTGCATCTGAACTGTCGCATTCAAGGTGACTCTATATCTGAAGTACAACCATCAACTATTTCATAATGCTTCCAGAATAGTCAGGTCTACATTTTTCTATATTGCAATTCTTATTACTCTATCATAAATTATCTTTCTTTTCTTTTTTATTTACATTACAGAGAGGCATTATAATATCTTCTTTAAAAATTATGTATCTAAATGGATATTATGTTTGAACTTCATTTCACAATAACAAAGGGGGTGAGAGATATTTGTGATGAAAGGGTGTTCTGAATCTGGTGGGGTTGAGAGCGTGGCTGTATCAGAATTGTAGTTACTCGTTCGTGCTCTCTGGCTCAAATTCCACATTCCTACCACTGATATGATATCAGCACCTACCTCACAGATTAGCTGTGAGGATTAAATACTAGCAATAGGCTTAATGAATGCAGTTATTATGATTAGGATTACAGTTACTGTTATTATAACTAATTACATAAAATTTCTCTTCACAGCTTTGTCTAATTGAAATTGGGCCTTTGTGACCTGGCCCCACCGACATTACACTATCCCAACCCTGTGGTCTGACCAAACATAACAACTTCCCATCCCCTGAGTGATCTGAGCAGTTAAAAGGCCTGGCCATGTGCATGCTGTTCTCTCTGCCTAGACGGCTCTTTCTGTGACCCCAATCCTTCCCACTTTTCCCTCAAGACTCAGTTCAACTAACACCTCTTCTGGGAAGCCTTCTTCCACCAGCAAATCTTATGTCGCTCTCTCCTTTATGTTCCAAACACTGTGTTTCCTGCCCCTCTCATAGCTATATTATAATTAATAGTTGATTCATCCATTTCCCGTATTAGACTGTGAATCCCTTGAGAGCGTAGAGGGGGTTTTGTGTCTTTGAACTCTGGCACATGAGTTGGTGTTCAGTAAGTGTTTGTTGATTGACTGAATAAATGAGTAAGTGAGTGAAGGATGTGAAGGAATGAATGGTACCCATTGCCTAGAAACCCTTTCTAGGCCTGATAATTAGCAAAGCCAGGCCTGAAATGTGTGTCTTTAAACATCCAACTCAGGGGGCCTTCCTGTAGTAACCCAGCTCACCACAGTGGTTTGGCCTGGTCAACAGAGCAGAACAAATATTTTCCCTCCTGGAAAGTTTTACTTCCAGTTCCAGGATTCCCAGCTGTGTTGGACAAAGTGCTACCTTCAAAACAGTGAGGAAGAGTACTGATAGAAAAGTAGGGCCCTGGAAGTGCGAGGGCTCTCAGGAATCGAACATCCTTGGGCTTCCAATATACCCATCAGCTGTTCAGATTTTCTTCTGAGGGTTTGCCCTGATGAGGATTCTGGCCGCTCCACCCCAGCCTCATATTCCAGGCAATTCTGCCTTTCCAGGAGGTACCTAACGGGACCCACTTAAGATTCTAACTTGACAACCACCATAAATTACCAGGCCCAACCAGGACTTGGGGAAACACCAAAATTCTTGCTTTTCTCACATTTGTGGCTGTTAGGCGATGGGTCAGTAGCAACCAGGTCCTTAGTGAATTCCAGGACCCCAATTTGGTGACCACTGGCAGAGTAGACTTGGCTATTGGCTTCCCCAGGTCAAGAGGATCCTTTTATTTTATTTATTCTTTTATTTTTATTATTTTTTAATGTCTTATTTATTTTTGAGAGAGGGTGAGAGACAAAGTACCAGCAGGGGAGGGACAGAGAGAGAGGGAGACACAGAATCCGAAGCAGGCTCCAGGCTCCGAGCTGTCAGCACAGAGCCCAACGCTGGGCTCCAACTTGTGAACCGCGTGATCGTGACCTGAACTGATGTCAGACACTCCACCAACTGAGCCACCCAGGCTCCCCCAGAGGCTCTTTTTCAAATGTTCATATTCTAGTGTTTCTGGTACCTGTTTTCGATTCCTTCCTTGCTTCCTGGGGAAGTAGAAAAAGTACCGAACTGTGAGGACCCAGTTCTAGACTTGGTTCTGCCATTGCACACATCTGTGGCCTTGAGGAAGTCACACAATTGGTCGGGGTTCTAGTTATCTAATTTGTGAAAAGATAGGATTCAAACTTATCTCTAAGATTGCTTCTAGTTCTAAGTACTCTACACACTTGCTACACAAAGTGTGGTCCACAGACCAGCAGCAGAGCATCACCTGGGAGATGGTAGAAATGCCAAGTCTCACTCAGGCCCCACCTGGAGCTACTGAATTAGAATCTGCATTTTACCAAGATCCCTATACCTTCAAAATTTAGCATGCATTGCTCTAGGAGACCACATGTTTGATCACTAGACTGGGTTTCTCCTCCTTCTAGAAAAGTACTTTTGAATCCGGACAAGAACTGCATCTACCTAAGAGATTAGTGTCACTCAGATAGAGAGGAAAGATGGCTTTTTGAATAGGGTTTGTTCAGCTCATACTGCCTAAGTAAGCTCTAACCAGATTCTTTCTTTCCTTTCCTGACTTTCTACCTTCTTTCCTTCTGTCCTTCCCTTCTCTTCCTTCCTTCTCTCCTTCCTTCCTCCCTCCCTCCCTCCCTCCCTCCCTCCCTTCCTCCCTTCCATCTCTCCTTCCTTCCTTTCCCACTGGGAAAATGGGGAGAAAAACAAAGGCCTTTCTATCTTCCAACAAAAGAATTATCTTACTCCTGCTTCCCCAGGGCCCCTGATCCCCTCTGGGATAAGCCCTGTAAGTGTGTTCTGACTCCTGCCCAAGAACACAGCCCCCTGTAGCCATCCAGCTGAGGAGGTAGAGGAGAGGCCCTGGAAGTTGGGGAATGAGAAGCAGGGGAGGGACTGAAAGGGCTCTGCAGGGAGCCAGGCCCCACTGAGTGAGATTTTAAAAACAAACATTCCGATGGCTTTTCTCTACTCTTGCCAAAACTTCCCTTCTGGGAATGAGGCCACAAGGACCCTCTATGGCACCCATCCTTAGGCAGCCACAGGGCAGATTCAGAGAGCAAAGCTACCCATTGCTGCATGCTGCTGGTATGCCCAGTCCCTGATAGAAGATTAATGTCCCCTTGCCTGGTGAGAAGTTGAAAATTAACACGTGAGTGTTCCCAGTCCTCTCCTCATCTGCCCGATTAGGTTTTTCCTCTCCACACTCCTTCAGGGAGTCTGCTGCCATTGCCAGAAGGGTTCTTTGGTATGTGCACATGGCCAGAAAAGGGAAAGAGAGGTACGAGATTTAGGAGTCATAAAAGAAGATGGTTTTTTAGGTGAGTTTCAAAAAGAGATCATGAGGACAACTAAAGGATGTGAGGGTTGTTGATGGGAGAGAAAAAACAGATGTTGTGTCCTTATAAACCACAGGACACAGGACCACAGGACACGGGAAGATGTGGATCACTGACATGATAGGGTTACACTTGTCTTGCTGGTGTTCGTTGCAAGAAAGCATCTTCTCATGCCGTGCATCTTCGTTCTGCTCTTACAAAGAATCATCACACAGGATTTCTATCTCGTCCACTGCATGGGCGTAAGCAACAGGATGGTATGTAAAGTTGAAGGACTGTTCTTTTGCCCTTGGTGTTTCATGCTCAAGAACTGACATCTACAAAACCCTGTTTTCATTCAATAGTGG
Organism: Panthera pardus; assembly: GCF_024362965.1. Classification (NCBI taxonomy): domain Eukaryota; kingdom Metazoa; phylum Chordata; class Mammalia; order Carnivora; family Felidae; genus Panthera; species Panthera pardus. The sequence continues at coordinate 50,656,353 of NW_026526765.1, read as the reverse complement.
ACAGCCTATTTAACTTGTGCCCCAGACTACAGTTTTACCTAAAACTTTAACCAGAACTGACCAGAGTTGGGAGACTGGAGAGAAAGCGTATATTCTCATGATCCAAGTTTTTCTAGATGCCACCAGCCTGTAAGCACAGGGGAGTTCAACACTCATCCAGATACTTCACTGTCTTCTTCCACTTTGTTCATGGAGGATCAGCTTCCCAAGCCTCCCTCCAGTACCTAATGTGATGTCATAAATCAGGCTGGCATTACCAAGTGCCATCCCTGCACAGGGATCCCTTCTGTTGGGTATCACCCTAACCAGTAAGTTCAGACTTATACGGAACACAGACATGTAAATAGGCTACTGTACTACAGGAGGATTTCTTCAAACCTTAAAAAAAGTAATAAATAAAAGACATGATTTTAAAAAATATAAATATAGTAAAATTGTATGAAACAAAAAGTAAAATTGCTTTCTCTCACTTTTAACTACCTTATTCTCAAAACGTTTTGTGTGAATCTTTCCAGAAATGTTTTATGCACATGCTAGCATATATATTCTTTCTTTCATTCGCACATGGGACCACTTTGTGCATACAGTTCTGCACTTCAATTTTCTCCATCAATAGCTTGGAAACTGTTCAGCACATTCTTTTTTGTGGGTGTGTGATTTTTTTTTAATTTTATTTTTAATTTTTTAAAATTTACATCCAAATTAGTTAGCATATAGTGAAACAATGATTTCAGGAGTAGATCCCTTAATGCCTCTTACCCATTTAGCCCATCCCCCCTCCCACAACCCCTCCAGCGACCCTCAGTTTGTTCTCCATATTTGAGTCTCTTCTGTTTTGTCCCCTCCCTGTGTTTATATTATTTTTTTTCCCTTCCCATATGTTCATCTGTTTTGTCTCTTAAAGTCCTCATATGATAGCACATTCTTTTTAATGGCTGCATAATATTCCATCATATGGATGTGCCATGATTGTAATAACCAATCCTATATATGGCCCTTTCCCGTTTTTACTTTCTAGAAACAATATTGCAGCGAACATTCCTGTAGTTATACTTGTGAATATATATATGTGGGTTAAACTATCACCCATGGATCAAAAGGTATACGCACTTCCAATTATTGCCAAAATGCCCAACTAAAATATTACATCAGTAATATGCTCACTGACTGTGAATGCGTGTCCCTGTTTCCTTATTTACTCAACAACATGGAGTATTATCAAGCTTTTCAGATTTTTTCCAATCTGATTGGTGAAAAATGGCATCTCATTGCTGCCTAGATTTGCATGGCTTTAATTAGAAGAAAGCTGAACATCTTTTCGTGCATTTATTGGTTATTGCATTTTTTTTTTCTGAACTGTCTTTTATATCCTTTGCCCATTTCTCGGTTGGTTTGTTCATATTTATTCTTATTGGTTTGTATGAGCTCTTTGTAAAGTAAGGAAATGACCTTCTTGTCTGTTCTACGTGTTGCAGATACCATGTACTGTTTTATCATTTGTCTCTACATTTTAATTTGTAATAATTTTTTTCTTTCTGGAGACCAGCATGATGCGGGAAGAATTGGCAGTGAGATTGTCCATTTCAGAGAGCATTTCTTTGCCCGGCTGGTCCTTTGTGAAGCCGGAGACTCAGAGGTGACAGAGGCTGAGAGAGGGTGGATGGAAGGTGTGTGAGCCTGTGTCTTCCAGCTGTGAGTACCGGGGACGGTGCTGGGTCGGCCACTCCCATAGACCCAGCACAACACTTCTTTCATATCTCACCTTTGTAGCAAAACACAGCCCATCGGTCTGATCTTCACCATCAGAAAGAGTTCTCTTTCTGGGGCCTCGTGGCCCTTTCCACAATGGTGAGGTCACTACAGACCATCAAGCAAATTTTGATATCTCTGAACCTCTAGGAGATTAAGCTGGAATTTTTTGTCCCTTTCCTCCCAGGGGGCCACTGTGCTCCTAACTATATGGGTGTAAATAGCTCGGCCATCTCGCTCAGGGGAAACCAAGGCCACTTCATACTAAAAAGAGAGTTAGTAATGAGTCCCTGATTTGACCTGTTACAAAATTAATGAACTAACTGATCACCTCTTAAGCCTTTCAGAGGAATATTGGTGGGAGAGAATCTCATATTGGTGGCATTTCAAGGAATATAACAAGGGAGGTGGAAAATCATTCAGGTTCTGTAAGAAAGGATACCCTTGGGCCAGGTGGGAGGGAGGTGGGTGGTACAGGGATACACTCACCCTACCCCGTGGTCTGCCTCTGAGTCAATGCCCACTTCCTAACCCATCCCACCTAACAAGGTCATTTTGACTTTATTTTTTATTTGTTTTTACTTTTATTTTTTTTAAACAGTAAGATTACGTCTTTATTTTTTAATGTTTATTTATTTTTGAGAGAGACAGAGACAGTGAGAGAGCATGAGTGGGGGAGGGGCAGAGAGAGCGGGAGAGAGAGAATCCCAAGCAGGCTTTGTGCTACCAGCTCAGAGCCTGATGTGGGCCTCAAACCCACGAGTTGTGAAAGCTCGACCTGAGCCGAAACCAAGAGTGGGATGCGTAACCGACTGAGCCACCCCGGCACCCCTGGTTTTATTTTTTAAACCATGCCCACAGCAGTAGCTGTTGGGGGAAATGCTTAGGATCGCCTGTCAGAATGGAGATGGTGAGCTGGGAATTCTGTGTCCTCACTTTTTCAAGAGAATGGAGGAGAAGCAGCACAGAGCTACCTAAAGGCAGAAGCTTGTATCATTCCTACCCCACTGTAATCCTTATGTGATGATGGCAAGGAACGAGTATGAACTCTGCTTCAAAGCTCAGTTAGAAGGAACATCACGTTACTTCAAGTCTAATTAAGCCTAGCTCTTCAGCCCTCACTCACCAGGTTGATGGGAAATTCAATCTGAGTCATGATTTTGAGAGCCCTTCCACTCCCTGAATTCATACCAGATTCCAGGAACTTATTTGGACGTTGGGTAACAGGAGAAGGGTCCTGAGCCACCTCACCCCAGTGACCCTTCTGATGGCAAGAGGTAGTGTCATCCTGCTCACACCTTTGGGCACTGGGTCTTTCCTGGAAGCTACAATCTGACTGTTGTCTGAGATTCTACAACATTTTCAGGGTGCTGAGTGTCACCAGCTACAGGACTTGCCAAAACCCTGACACTTACCCAGTTGTGGTGCTTTTAACACCCATCTGCAATTTCCTTAACATTCCTCCCATCAAAAGGGAGAATTTAATTCCCCTCCCTTTGAATATAGACTAGCTTTGGTGTTACAGGCTGAATTCTGTCTCTCCCTCCACCGCTGCCCCATAAAATTCATGCATTGAAACCCTAATCCCCCAGTACCTAAGAACGTGACTGTTTGGAGATAGTGCCTTTAAAGAGGTAAATAAGTTAAATTGAGGCCATTTGGGTGGGTCCTTATGAGAAACGATTAGGACCCAAAAACACACACCAAGGGAAGACCAAATGAAGACACAGGGAGACGACAGTCTCCACAAGCCAAGGAGAGGGGCCTCGGAAGAAACCAATCCTGATAAAACCTTGATCTTGGACTTCCAGCTTCCAGAACTGTGAGAAATAAATTTCTGTTGCTTAAGCCTCCCAGGCTGTGGTGCTTTGCTATAGCAGCACTAGCAGATTAATACATGTGGTGACTAGAACGTAGTCCACAGGAGGCTGCGGGACTTCTCAGGCTAGGTTAGAAAAGGTAACACAGCTCCTGCCCGGCTCTCTCTACCAAGATGCTTGCCCTTGGAACCCAGCCACCATGTGGCAAGGAGGAAGCCCCGGCCATGAGAAGTGTACGTGTTCTGGCAGGCAGCCCCAGTGAAGGCCCCACTGACAGCCAGTATTAATTGTCAGGCATGTGAGCAAACAGACTTGAGAGGACTCCAGCCCCGACCTTCCAGACACCCCAGCTGAGTGGAGACAGAGAGAGAGAGAGAGAGAGAGAGAGAGAGGTGCATTGTTCCCACCAACCCCTGGCTAACCTGCCAATTCATGAGTAAAATAAATGTTGTTGTTCTAAGCCACCAAGTTTTGGGGTGTTCCTTTAAGAAGCAATAGATAAAAGGAACACCAGTCTCGAGGAGTCAACAACTTCTGGCTCTCTCTAGTCTTAAGAAATATTTCCTTTCTCCTCCTCCCATTGCAAAAGATCCCACATAATCTCCTTCAACTTGACTTTAACTATACAGTGTTGGCTTCTCTTTCTAGGGGGTAAGGGTGGGAGGACAGGTTTATACCAGTTTTTTTTTTTCTTATTATTTCACACTAATACAGTAATCTGAGTGCTCTCTGTATATCACTTTTTTATTTCCTGTGGATGGTGAGATCTATAGAGGTAAGCAGGTCCCTGCATCTGTATACAGTCTATATGTGCAGAGGTCCCTTTGACTGCCTCTGCTCTGGCTTAAGGCCAACCTTGAGTTAACATTCAGCACTCTGCCACACCCCTCAGAACAAACCTAATTCCCCATACACTGGAGATTAATGCAGGTGTCGTTGTGAATTGAACGGGGGGGTGGAGAGAGGGTTATAACACATACTACACAGAAAAACTGTTGGTCTACTATAGACATCACTACTTTCTCTTTCTGGTTTTCCCAGGATCTACCCCTCTCCCCTGGTGCCCGGTCCCCAGGGCTCTTGGCTCCACCCCTCCAACAGTGGAATTCTACCTCTCTTTAGCTAGCGTGCTACACCCAGCAGAATACAAAATTTGGGGCAGCCAAACAGCAACAGTGCGGTTCCTGAAGCATGCCCCTAAGGCTTTCAGCTCTTTCCAACACGCTTTCAATCTCATTTTCGTGTTGTTACTCATGTTACTTGTTTCTGTTTCTTTCCCTGGGAGCTCAAGGAAATTGGCAAGGGCTGCGCTGTTTTCTTTCTGTTGCTTTGAAGAATGTGACCATGGCAGCCCTCCTCCAAAGTCCCTGTTGCCAAAGTCAACACCAGGGTGCAGAAGCTAGAGCCGGTCACCAGCGCATGGCAGCCCGGTCCTGCTGTAGCAATAGCCTCACCCGACAAAAGGCACATAGCCCCCAAATAGCAAGGAGCCAAGGCAGACGCGAGAAGAAAGGCTCCCTCTATGTACCTCTTTATTTTTTTTGCCAGATAAAGGGTGTTAGAGTCTAGTTCTCACCCCAGAGGTGGAAAACTGCAGCAATCATGCCAGGAGGGGATGCCAAAGATAGTGGTTGGGGAAAGCCAGCCCCTCCCAAAGATGCAGCTATATGTAGCAATTATAACCAGAGTGCACAGCTCCCATTTGTTCAGCACTTACTGTGTGGCAGTCATGTCGAGTTCTTCATGCGCTATCTCACCTGATACTCAGAACAACCTTATGAGGCAGGTACTATTATTACTCCCACTTCACAGATGACAAAACAGAGGCTCAGACAGTGCTAAGTGGCTTAGCCAAGACTACAGAGCCAATGAGGACAGGAGACCAATGAGCAAGTGAGGACAGGTCTCTTCTCTCATCATCAGTATCAAAGGAATGTCAAACAAATCTGGTCCAAGAGGACAGGGACTGTCATGTTCCCCATAAGAAGAGGCACCATTCCCAAGCACTCACCACGTGCTAACCCTTTAAGGTGAGGTCTCTCCTTTATTACTCATGTCAACCTTAGGAAGTAGATGTGCTCATTATTCCTCGTCTTACTGATGAGGATTTTAAACAAAGAAGGAGCACAACCTGATTTATATGTTGAAAGACCCTCTCCAGGTCTTTGCCCCAATCCCTAAAGTCACTTCCTGCTGTGTGGAGAATGGGTGCTTGGAGGCAGGGTGGAAGCAAGGAAAGCAGTTACAGCATGTGCAATCATACAGGTGACAAGGAGAGGTAGCAGGCAGACCACAGGGACCTTGTGGAGGGATGCATGGTGGAGCCACAGGCCTCCGTGACTCCATTTTCTCCATTTTCTCGGGCTTGCAGGGAGAATCACCGATGTTGTAATGATTAGCCAGCACGCCCCACCCTCAGGGCAAATGCCTGGCACAGAGCCAACACTGAATCCGTGGAGGTGGTAATGGTGGCAGGAGTGGCAGCCACATCAGGAGAGATGACGAAAGATAAGAACACAGTGCCTAGAAGGGAAAAAGAGTGCCCAAAGGCACAAAGATAGATGACAGTTGCCAGTAGAAACCATTTTGCAGAGGCTGATCCTGATGACCATGTGGACGATAGAATGACAACACCAGCCACCAACTCAGTGTGCGCCAGGGTTCAGGCACCTCGCCTTGCACATTGAATTCATTCTCTCTGAATCCTCATAAGAACTCAGTTAAGTAGATGCTGCTAATACCCTCCATTTATGTTTGAGGAAGCAGGTTCAGGGAGCAGAAGCCAGGAGGCGACACAGCCAGGACCCTAACCCTCTCTGTTTGCCCAAGTAGTGAGCTCTCTGCACCACCTCTCCTCCCCACGCCCTAAACCATAAGGGTGCTGCCTCATCCTGTGAACTCCCAGCCTCCTTCTGGGCAAGGAGGCTGGGCAATGCACTCTGTTCTTCTGTCTTCGGGGTCCGGAGGTCACGGCCCTGCAGCAAGCAGACAAGCCCCGGGCCAGGCAGGGCCAGATCTGAAGTCTTGCTATCTGCTTCATTTCATCAGGCTGCCAGCGGCCGAGCACAGGAAATTAAAAGCAACTCGTAGATCCCAGAGCGTGGCATCAAGTGATCTCAGACAGAATCTGTCCCCCTTCCCTCCCACTTCTCGCTTCTGCAAGAAGGTGGCTCTTAGCAGTCAGTAGCTGAACTTTGCAGAGAACCTGGGTGTCCTAGCTGCTGGAGCCCCAGAGGCAAATAAGGAGGCCTCGCCCTCAGTGGGTTCGGAGTCTGGGGAGGCAGCTCCTTAGAGTGACGGTGGTAGTGCATGCGTGTGCACGAGTGTGTGTGTGTGCACATGTGAGCATGCACATGTGTATTCTAGAAGGAGACACAGAAAAGAATGGTGGCTTTCATGGGGCAAACTGGACTCACAGGTGACGAGAAGCCAATTTTTCTCTTTATACCTTTTGCATAGTTGAACTTTGTACCACGTGCTTACGTTAACTATTTTGATAAACAATATATACTTGGAAGATGAAATAAAATAAAGATATACGTAGAAGAGAGACACTTAACCCATGGGGAAGGGGCAGTTAGAGAAAGTTTCTTTCAGGTGATACTCTTGAGTCTTAAAGAACAAAATGAATTAACAGGTAGCAAAGAAAGGGGAAGGAATTTCAGGCAGAGGACACAGCTCAAGCAAAGGCTTAGAGGTGAGGGGGAGCCAGGGAGCTTACTGTAGGGAAAAGGCCGAGCACTGGAACACAAGGGACTGGATTTTCAGCTTCTCTCCTTCCTCCTCCATTTGCCAGCCACATGCTGGAGCATTCCTCAGGTCTAACCATAGGCCTGTTGTGAAATTAATTTCAAGACGTAGTAGGGGGGTTGGCTATCTTACCAATCTACCATTACGTGCCAGCAGTAACATCTCATAGCCGAGACACCCTGTGAGTGCAGACATCTGCTATTTCTGCTTGCCTAACATCCCTTCCTCTGAGTCTTGGCTGAAGTACCCCCTTTCCTTCCTTTGAAAACCCTCCCCTTACTCTCTCATGTGGTTCCAAGAAGGTCAATGATGACACCCCTACTCCATGTTACTCCAGCCAAGTGAGGGGGTGGGTGGTGGCACAGCTGACCCAGACTTGTCCACAGGACTCCCTCTCTCTAGGAGCTGATCTTGGCAGGAACCTCGTCAGCATGCCCAAAGGCTGGGCTGATTCTCTCCTTTGGGGATGCCCTGAAGTGGCAGGTTCCTGTTCATTGGGAACTGATTGTTGGATTTTTCCCTTCACTTCTCTGAACTAAGCCACCTAATAAAGTCCTTTAGTTGCTTTTTAGCCTATTACTTACAACCAAAGAACCCTAGGGAATGCCCCTGCTCTTTGAGAGTCAAATAAAAATTGGTTTGAGACCCCATCCTATATGAGAAGCACAATCCTCATTCCTGTCCACCCTTCTGAGGACTTCCTTAATCACTTGCTTCCACTGAACTATTTTAGTTTATGGATAATCTCCCCATCCTATGTAAGCTGTCAATGCCAATACACATGAGGAATTCAGCACGTTTTCCTCAATTTCTCTCTTCTTCCCTAAGACCCACTTATACAAGGGATGTGGGGGGGGGGGATCTTTATCGGAGAGAGAGAATGGTTTACAGCAATCACAAATAAAAACTGTGCAATCAAAAATTAGACATCCTTGTTCTTAAAATTTCCACAAGAATAAGTTTCAAGTTTCATTTCCCCCTGAGAAGTCCCCTCCTCCTGTACTTCCTCTCCTTCAGAGTCTCTCACCCAAAGTCCCTATTTATTTTTATGCACAAGACACCAGTTCTCTCTTCATCATTTTGTCTCTTGCCAACTTCGCCCTCAGGGTCTCAAGACAGTTCTCCTCCAAAAGAGAATTCTGGGGCCAGGCATTAGAATAGTCGCACCCCACTACAATGATTTCTTCAGACAGAAGATTAGAACCAGGCCAAAGAACTGCCGTGGCCCCTTCCAGTTCCAGAACAATGATTCTGGCCTCTGGAAAGGTCACAATCCTTTCTACTTGAGTTCACATTGAATTGGATGGGGTGATCACCTGTGCAAGAATGCAGGGCTCTCTCAAGGGCCACATTCATTTCTTCCCAGAGGCCAAAGCCCCCTAAGGGAAGGATGCTGTGGGAATTAGAGCCACAGGTGGGCTGAGGAAGTGACCAGTGACCAACAGTGATTCTGGTCAGGGAGGGTGTCTCAGTGGTACCCAGTTTCTCCTTCTGCTGAATCTTTGCCATGTTACTTTGTGTGTATCATTCTAGTCACTGGGCACTTGGGGTCCTGAAAACATGAGATCCGCATGGTATTTACTCTTCGTGGTGTTCACTCATGATCTCGGTGGTGCTTGATCCATGCCTGTAGAAGTAGCATATTCACTCCCCAGAACTCATACTTCTCACTGACCATTAATTCAATAAACATGTGTTAAATTCCCCTTCTGTGCCAGCTCCTATCCATGAGAGTCTAAGAACCTAGTGGGGGATGTAGGGAAGAAACAGGCCATTATTTAAAAGTGAGATAAGTTCTGGATCATGAGTCCGCTTTAAATAGCTATTGAGTATCTTCAGTGTGCTAGGCTTTGTCAAGGGAAATAAGACAGATCTCTGGAAAAAAGGGGGGAAAAAGAAAAGAAGAGAAGAGAAGAGAAGAGAAGAGAAGAGAAGAGAAGAGAAGAGAAAACAAAAGCAACCTGTGACCTTGATTGTGTGTTGGGTGCCTGGAGGCAGGGAAAATGAGCAGGAGAAAATTCACAAGCACCTACCACAGTGCGAAGCACACAGAGTTACTCAGTAAATACTTACTGGATAAATACTGACTAAAATATAATTACAGAACATGGCACGGGCTATTCCAGAAGCAAAAAATCAGAGAACATCTTCAAAAATGGGATGGCTTCCGAACCTTGCCTGAGCAGGGATGTGTGCTGAGTGGAGCACAAGTGTGGTGAGGGTGGTGGGGAAAAGGCAAATGATGGAGATGGAAAAAAGAAGTCTGGGGCTACAGTGCCGAAGGCTGTCTGTGACACAGTCACAGTTGAGAAGCCATCAGCCCCGACTTCCAGGCAGGATTGTGAGCAATTGCTGCCTCTACATGTCTGTGTTTTCACAGCAGAAGGTGGAAGGCGCCACTCACCCACTTGATAACAGAGTAGACAGGAACGCGGGATTTAGAATCAAGCAGACCCGGGTTCAAATCCCAGCTCCACCACCTTTTTAACACCAAGATGTTGAGCAAGTAATTTATTTATAAGAGTATGATAAGTAATTTATAAGAGTATTATAAAGGATTACACCAGGTCATGTACCGTAAAATCATTCATAGAGTGCCTGGCTCATAGTATTTTTTTAAATGGTTGCTTTGTTGCTGTCATTTTGGTAATAATTATTACTACTGTCACTCTTTTTGGAATAATGTTGCTTCGCATCCATCTGCCTATACTGCCTATGAGGAAACTTAACTTTGAGCCTCATCTCCTCTATATGGGTTATCTCAACAGAGCAAGTGAATTTAGATCCATCATTTGATGGGAAAGTGTGGATTACTCACCAAGAGAAATCCTCCAAGAGCATGTGGGCCAAGATTTCTCAACTTACCACTGAGGAGACTGAGGCCCACAGAAACTGAAGTCTTGGCCCTGGTCCCACCACGGCTCAGGGGGAAGAGGGGGGCCAAATCCCCGAGTGTCCAGATTCCTATGCTATGCCCCTCTGGTTCTAGCCCACTGTAATCCAGTTGACTCTATTGTTGTGTAGACAGGGCCAAGATTAAAATCAACTTCAAGTGCCAATCTTCCAAAGCCAAGTCCCCTGGAGGAGCCAGATCTCCTGCCCTGCCCCCCTCACAGGGGTGCCTGCTTTCCTCACACTCTCTCTGAAGCCTCCACAGGCAGCTGCTCTGTCTGAGAATAGATGTTGCCCTGGAGGCCTCCTGACCCCTGGAGGAGGAGACGAGAGGCCCTTCCCCACCAGTGTCAGCTTACAGTGGGAACAGGGCCTGGGGACAAGGCCAGAGCTGGGCTGACACGGGAGTGTTATTGCTTCCCCAGGCCCTCATCCCCAGCAGAGGCTGTGTACGAGTCACACTGCGGTGGCCTCACCGTAGCATGGGGTAGGTTTCTCACCAGCAGGCCTCGGTCGGTCGCTCTGGAGTCAGCCATTCTTTGGCAGTTGTGCAGGCTCCCGCGGCTTCCCAGAACTCCTCTCTTTGTCTGGGGTCACAGCGCTTCTCTGGAAGAGAAGCTCAAGGGGAGACCCTCAGCAGGACAGGAGTAGTTTGTCTTTTTCTGGAATTCCCCCAGTAGCTTTCCAAATCCTTCACTGAGGACTCTAATGGGAGGATTCAAATGGTCTGGGCAAGCCACATTAAGTGCCCAGCTGCTATTTGGTCCCCTTTGTGAGACTCAGAGAACTTACCATACCCAGTCAAATTAAAGAACTCTTAACGCAAAAGAAGTGATTTTCTGCATCGTGGATCCCTACCCACATCTGGCCACATCTGACCCATAGAGACCCAGGCTGTGGGCTAACTGAGGCCTGTGTGGGAGCCACTGCCTAGCCGATGGGCCCCCCTGGACTAGAGGATGACTGACCACCTGAACCAGTTAGATCCTCCCTCACTACCCTACTTTACTGAGTAGAGATTGAGGCTTTCTGTGTGCCAGGTCCCATGGTACTATGCCAGGTCCCAGTGGTACAAAACTGGGAGGGGTTCCATAACCCCAGATAATTTTGCCCTCTGTAAGAATTCAGTGTATGACTCTTGTGCCATATTAGCAGCTTAGATTAGCTGTCAGGATTTTGTTGTGACATAAACACAGCTCTCATTTATAAGGGGGCCATTACCTTAAATATACCAACACATTTATTAGAATCTTTGACTTCAAGGAACAGAAGCTGAACCCAATCTGGTTTAAGGAAAAGTCAGAACTCACTGGCTGTGAGAGACTACAGCTGTCCCTAGGAAATCAAATGACGAGAGCATCTCTCTTGGCCTCCTTCCCCTGCTCCCTTCTCACCCCATATCTTAGCTCTCTGCTTCTCTCCATGTGTTGGACTCATTCTTTCTTAAGATGAAAGAGGTCTGTCCACACAGCAGAAGGTATGGCAGAGGCAGCTCCAGGCTTCATCAACCCAGATTAGCAACATACACAGAGAAAGAGGATTTTGCTGTCCCAGACCCCGCAGGTAAAACTCAAGGGAAGGACCAAACTTGGGTCACAGGGCCACCACTGAGCCAATCACTGTGGCAAGGGGTATGACATATGACGACTGGTCCAGTCTTCGTCGCATGACATCCCTCAGCCCACCCCAACCAGAGGTGAAAGAGGAACAGTTCTGTAAAGAAGAGAGTGTGTTCTTTCAATAGGCAAATGGAGAAGATGCTAAACAGGATGGGGGAGGGGGGAGAAATCTCTGTTACACCAGAAAGAATAAAAGGAAAAGCTATTTCTATACAGAAGAAAAAAGTAGGGAAGGCCTTTACCAAAGAGTAACTACCTTTAAGATTATTCCTAATGGCCAGCTTCTTTAGAACATGGAAAACATGAATACATTTAAAAATAGTCCATGGACTGGCAACTTTTATGGGATATATAGATGTGGTGAGTCAGTGCAGAGCTAATGCCCAGGGTGACAGAAAACAAATCAAGTGTCTTTGCGGGGAGGAAGAGAATTCACATCTACTGAACATCTACTGGGAGCTGGGCTTTGTGGGTCCATGTGACTCATGAAGCAATATGGCCACCCTATGAGGCAGGCACCATTGTTTCCCTCCATTTATAGGAGAGGGAACCGATGCTGAAAGATATTTTGAAAAGCCCATCTCACTGAAGGCCCCTCAGCAAGTGAGTAGTGAAGCTGGGATGTGAACCCAAGTTTGTCTTATTCCAAAGCTTGCCCTGCCAGCCAAAGGCAAAATATAGCCCAGCTAAAAGGTGGAGGGGCAAACAATGTGTCCCTCCTCTATTTATACACAGAGAACAAAACCAGACTGCATAAAAGGGCAGAAGTGCCAAAAAGGGAAATAGTTTTTCCGGGTCCTTCATGAGGACATTCTTTGCTCCCAAAATGGAGACAGCGCTTGAAAGTAAGCTTACACATTATTCTGTGGCAGCCAGGAGACCACGACCAAGAAAGGATAAGGGATTCAGCAGCCCAGGGGGAGCCCATGCCCTGCAAGAGTCAGCAGTGGAGGCCTGTGTCCAGACATGATATGTTAAGGGACTTAACATCAGGTAACTGGTCAAGAAAGGGAGCTTTCAAAGGTAAACCTCCTCATCTGAGAAGTGTGGTGATAAATGTGAAGATATCTGCATGTTTTTGAATTACAGGGAAACAATGACTGAAGAGGAAGGGTTAAAAGAATCAGATTTTAATGAAAACAAGTCCTTGCCTTATTACAGATAAAAAAGCACTGGAAAGGACATGGCATGAACAGAAATAAAAATCCCAATTAACCTGCCCAGTGAAAACCCTGGGCTAGAAAAACAATGAGTCTGAACGATGACACAGTTCTCTGTTGGTTTGTCTTCCTTACACTCTTTCCCCACTTTTCCTGTGAACAGCAAGTACAGACTGCTACACATAGGGTGCCATGTAAATGCTCTGACCCCTCCTCATACTTTCTTCCACTGGATGCAGTAGTTGACTGACCTGATGTGACTCAAGCCAAGCCTGATGTTTCTCTGGGATCAACGTAAGAGTGTTAGGAGAGAGCAGTCCTCTCTCTCCACTGGGTTAGAACGGCCTCACATATCAGGAAACAGCCACAGGCAGCTCTAGGCTTCATCCATCCAGATTAGCAACAACCCAGACAACGGAGGATTTCTGTCCCTCAGAACACACACATAAAATTCAAGAGAAGACACCTCTCCTGACCATGTGAAGGGATCCCACCAAGTGGGAGGGAATGAGGCCAGCCCAGAGAAGGGGAGAGAGACAGAGACAGAGAGGCAAACAGAAACAACATCCTTCAAAATTCTGACTCCAGTCATACCTGCTCTCCATCCTGGACTCCCCTCCTGGTAAGACAGCTAGAATTGGGCTTCTGTAACAACAAAAATAGAGCCCACTAACAGAACTCCCATCAAAGCTTCAACCAATAGGATAGGGTACACTGTGAATAGAAATGAAAGTTGTGACCTGCTGGAGCCACTGAAAGTGAATATCATAATAATTATAAAAGATACGGGCCCCTGTCCTCAAGGAGTTCAAAGTTATGAGAAGTTCTTTTGCTTTCCTGCTATAGGTAGGAAATCCTTCAGACATGTCATTAATAGTGTATGTGTGGTGGGGGGAGGGGATGACAGAGTCTTGAGTGTTTACAATCTTCCTCCAACAGGAAAATGATAATAACCGAGTTACTGGCTTGACGTGACAAATACACACAGAAACCAGGAAGGTGGCACACAGGGCTTTGTATGTTTCTCACGCTCACAGGGATGCTCTCAATGGGCTTTCATAAAGCCTTCCTCTCAGGCTTAGCTCCTCTTTCCTGGGACTCCCTCGGCATCCTGGCCTTTGGGCCCCTCTGCCCTCCTCCCAGGGCTCCCAGAAAACCAGTTCCACTCACCCCATGAGCAGCTGGAGGCAGTCAAATCAGATTCCTCCTGAGAGGGAGCTCCAGGTCCTTCAGCAAAACATCAGAAGAGCTACAGAATGTTCCTGGATAATACTGTCTCTCTCAGAGCACTTCTCCCGTGAACAACCACTATGGAGGTGTCGATCTTTTCTCTGTCTTGCAAAAAAAGAGGGGTGTGAAAAAGAAGATAATTGTGTAACACAGCACAGGGTGAGGGCCTCTGACAGTCCCCTTTTCCTACCACGGCAGAAACAATACCAGCTCTCATGCTTGACGCACCATTTACAACTACAGACCCACACTATAAAACACACACCACTTTTTAAAATCCTGCTATAAAAGTTTTTTCTGTATAGGTAATATAAACACACACCACTTTTTAAAATCCTGCTATAAAAGTTTTTTCTGCATAGGTAATAAACCTTCAATAAGGAGGATGTTTACATTTGCAGCTTCCATTGGGTTTGAAAATTCTTTTTCAAAGTCAGAGACCAGCACTCCACCCTCCAACACACACACACTGGCTCACAGACGCTGCTGGTGACAAAATAAATGGATACAACATTAATGGTGAGCTGTCTGGCGATGTGTTTCAAAAGCCTTGAAAGATGTCATATATTTTGACTCAGTAATTTTATTTTTGTGTGTGATTATAGTTGACACACAATGTTATACCAGTTTCAGGTGCAGAACATCGTGACTCAACACCACTGTATATGTTATGCTATTCCCCCTACAAGTGTAGCCATCATCCGTCATCACGAAACCATGATTGGTCCCGTTGACTCTATTCCCTATGCTGTACCTGTTACTCTCGTGACTGACTTATTCCGTAACTGGCGGCCTCCCATTTTGCCCAACACCTCCACCCATTGTGGCCAACCCCTCACCCCCACCCCACCCTGAACTGGCAGCCATCAGTTTGTTCTCTGTATTTATAATTCACCCAGCAATTGTAATTACAGAGTGTGGACTCTGGAGCCACGTCGGCTTCACCACCAATCAGTCATGTGATTTAGCCTCTCTTGAGTCTCAGTTTCCTCATCTCTAAAGGAGGGATGATAACAGTATCTATCTCTTGGGTTGGTTTTGAGGATTAAATGAAATAAATATATGCAATGCCTTAGAACGGTATCCAGCATAGGGTTACATGCTACATAAGTGTTAGCTAAGTAGGTGATTACAGATGGGAGTAGAAATACATCCCAGAATTATTTTAAACAGCAAAATTTTAGAAAACATCTAATAATGGGAACTGGTTAAAAACAATTAAGGTACATCCATAAGACGGAAAGCTACATAAGCAGTCTTTAAAATCATATTTTAAAGAATATTTATGATTTGGAAGATGTTCATAACATATTGTTAGGCCAAAGAAAACATAATCAAGTTTCAAATAGTGTGTATAATATGGTACAAATATAAAACTGAAAAGTGAAGGAAATACTGTAAAGTGTTATTGGCAAGGGGATGGTTCAACCTTGCCTGCGACGCCAGAATCACCTCCAGAATTAAAGAAAAAAAAAAAAAACACCCAATGCTGATGGATGACCCCATTTGTAGAAAATCTGATGTAATTGGCCTGGAATATCACCAGGGCCTCAAGATCTTTATTTTCTTCTGTGTGCTTGTTTCTTTCCCCCATTTTTTCCCCTGAAATTTTCTAAAATAAACACGTATCATTTTTGTAACTAGAAATTAAGACCATAAATGCTATTTAAAAGGCGCTGCAATTAGTCCCATCAGAGTAGCTAGCCGACTAAGCAGCTATGCCAGTACCTGGTTTACCAGGTTGCCTTCTCCCCGGGGGGTGCTCCTGGAGGGAAGCCGGGGCGGGCCGAAGACGACAGGTGGCTTCGGAGTAGGAGTCAGTGTCCTGCAGAACGGACCTGGGAGGGGGCAGCCGATGGGGAGGTGAGGGACTGGGGCGGCCCAGAATGCTTGAGGGCCCGGGGTAGGGGGGCGGCCGGGAGGCCCCATGGCCGGCTGGCTCTGCTGGCAGAGCAGTCGTGCAATGTTATTTATGGCCTTCCTGCCAGAGGCCTTGCTCGGTGCCCGCTGTGATACTGGGATTTCATTTGCGTAAGTCAGCATCGCGTTTTCTCTTTTCCAGCACACGCGCGTGCTAAGGGCCGAGGGGAGTGGAGAAACAAGGACAAAGGGAGCAAAGGAAGGTCTGCGGCTGCTAACAAATGTAACTGACAACGAGTTCAGGGCTGTTCCTATTTTTCTCCCTCGGTGTCTAATATTAAATGCTCTGGGCCTGCTGATTGAGCTTCTTCATCGGTGATAGCATTTATTTATTTTTTTCCCCCATCATTCAGAAAATCCTTATGGAACTCTGATTATGTGCCAAGCCCTGTGCCAAATACTTTTTATCATTTAATTCTTATCTAGAGCTTTAAACTAATGACTCAGGTACTGTTATTAGCTTGCCTTTTATAGATGAATAGTTTGAAGCTCAGGAAAGTTACTGGCCTAAAGTTACCCAGCAAGTTGTTACTCAACACCATCGTCATCAGAGTGGCTACCATTTACTGAGCACATACTATGTGCCAGGCACTATACAAAGAGCTTCATACCCATTATAATTGCCAACCCACCCCCTTACCCCACTCTACCCCACCCCTGCAATAGCCCCATGAAACAATTATTATTATTATTACCCCTGATTTTCAAGTGAGGAAACTTAGGCACAGAAAGAGAGAGCATTACTCACCTAAGGTCACACAGCTTTTAGCAACAGAAAAGGATTTATATCCGAGAGTGTCAAACTCCTGGGCTCCTATTCTTCAGCCATAAATTATGCTGCCCCCACAATTTAGTGCTGAGCTTCAGAAGTCAGGCCAGGCTTAATGCCTTTAGTATGCAGTGTATTAAGACGCTTACTTACATCAGTTCAAGATGTTCACCTGCCTTGGCCTGTTCTTGCTACCTGGGATTTCTTCATCCTACAAGCAAATAGCATGAGGAGCTGGAAACCTACTCCAACCTAATTTGGGGGTTTTTTTCCTCTTTTAATTCTAATTCTCTTTATAACTGCTATTTCAGGCATGTGCCCATTATCATCCACAAAGCCATGGCAGGAGAGAATTATGGGAAGATGAAAGAGAAGGCAAGAAAAGGGCACCTGCTGGTTGCCACGGTGAAATGTTCAAAGGAAGCAGGAGACAGCCATTAGCATTCAGTTTAATGGTGTGTTTAGCCCCATCCATAACTGGAAGTGTGTTTACTGTTTCATATATCCTTTGTAAGAGGGAGCCACAAATCTCATTCTCCATATTGAGAGCCAGTTAATGGTTCTAATTATGTGTCAGCTCACACTGTTCTTCAACCAAAGGATGGGGCAATCAGAGTTCCCCACTTACCCCAGGCTCTGCAAGCAAACACCTTGCACCTTGGTCCCACGGGACTACCTACTTGCAAATAATCCAGAAGTGCTGGGATGTGGCCCAGAGCACCACCACATGGAAACTGAAATTGGGTCACTTCAAAGCCCCAGGAGGACTTTCTCCCAATGCTTCCCTTGTAAATGGCCCTCTACAAGCTGTTTAGCCACCCAATGCTCTGCAATGTTGTCAAGCTCCATTGCCCACACGCTGCAAATGGAGATACTGAGACAAAGGTGCACTACCTGGAATGTGAATCAGCCACTTCCAAGAAGGGAATGGAAAAGTTTCTAACCACAAGGAATTTGCTAAATCCCTCCCAAACCTCTTCCTCTCCTCAGTGGTCCTCAAGCCTGCAAGCCTATCAGAACCACCTGGGAAGCTCTGGCTCCATCCTCAATCCAGAGCTCCAGAATTTCAGGGGATCAGGACCAGAACTCTCTAGCTCATGAATGCTCCTCGGGCAATTCAGGCGCGCAGCAGGGAGTAAGAACGCTGCTCTGATCCCTCTACAGTTTCTCACAGGCCCTGACTTACACATTTGCCATTTCACTCCCTCTGCCAAACAAGCTTCCTCTTTAAGCTAGAGTGTCCTGCAGAGAGCATGGTTCAGTGGTAAGCATGGGGCTGCTGACACCCGGCTGGCCTGGGTTTGAATCCCAGCTCTGCCACTTCCTGGACAAGTAACTTAAACACATTGGGGCGTAATCTGCTGGTCTGCAGAACCGGAATGGGAATAGTGGCTGCTTTATGGGGCCATCGAAGGCATCAAGTTCCCGGCACACGGTTAACGCTGGTAAAGGGTAGCCACCACCACGGTGATGATCTAAACTGTTTCTTACGGAGGACAAGGGAAGGAGGGCTGTCCTGGCCCAGTGGGTTTCTGCTGGGAGCAGGGGATGCAAAGTCTGGCTCTGCATTCGCCAATATTTTCAGCACACAGCGGGAGGGTGCATTTTCCCCCGGTTCAGACACCGAGAGACCTACCAGGACCGAGTAGGACCACAAACTGAGATAAACAGGTCTCAACAACACCACCCTTCTTTTTTCCAGTTCTGAAAACTGGGTAGTCAAAGCATCCAGATGCACACGAACAAAAGAAAGAAAGAAAGAAAGAAAGAAAGAAAGAAAGAAAGAGAAAAAGGAAAAGAAAAACCACCACCAATTACCTGGTTTGGGGCAGCACAGATTCAGATCATTGCCCCGACTTTGCAGTTTCCACATATGTATATAGGTTCCTCCTAGACAATATCTAATAAGCATTGAGTGCTTGCTGTACATCAGAGCCAAGTAGTTTCTTTCTACGCCTCATCTCATTCAATTCTCACAACGGGCCCCTAAGATAAATGCTGTTTTAAGTAAGGCACCAAGGCTCACAGAGGTTAAATAACTTACCCAAGATTACACAGTAAGTAAGTAAGTTGAGACCTAAACTCTACAAGCCCCACCTCTCAGGCTTCCATTGAAGTGAATACATGGTGATTATCCCATGGCCAATGGGTTGCAAAGACTTACCCACAACCAGGTGTCAATCCTCAAACTCTAGCTCAGCAGCTTGAATGTCACCTTCCTCCAACCTCTGATGGTCCTTCTTCCCCAGCAGGGCCTTTGGGAAGGAATAACAGCGTCTTTGCATAGAGGTATTACAGTCCCACGGAAGTATCAGATGACCTGAAGTTCCCCCAGTCATCATGAACTCCGCTCAAGAAGCAGCACTGGCAACCTTTGTTTGCAAGAGTTCTCATGCTAGTTCCTACCTCTGATTGCATTCTATCCTGCAAACAAGCCTGTAGGTAGAGGTGTTCCCACTGCCAAGAAAACACAAATGCAGCCACAGGGTGTGAAAAGGGCCAGAAAGGCAGCCACCTCCTACTTTTTCTCACTCTCTTTTTTTTGGTCCTTTGTCTCTGTTGCACTCTACTTCTGGGGAGGCAATGTCATATAGTATAAGAATGTCAAAGAGACAGCATGTGTGCCACTGGACATCCTCCCTCACCCCTCACAGATGTGACATTACTGCCACATTGCAGCACTCTCTCCACCCAGTCGGGAGACCGCCCGATATTCTTCTAAGGCCTTCTGGCAGCAACTCCCGACCAATGCATGCAGGCACAGTACACACGGCATATTTCATTCCTGGTGTTGTGACTAACAGCATGTACTTTCGACTCAGTCAAACCTAGATTACAGTCCCAGCTCTGACTCTGTGGCCATGACCATGTTACTTTTTTTTTTAAGTTTATTTATTTTGAGAGAAAGGGAGAGAAAGAGAGAGAGAGAGGAGAGAGAGAGGATCCCAAGCTGGCTCCACACTGTCAGCACAGAGCCCAAAGCCTGATGTGGGGCTCGAACCCATGACCTGTGAGATTATGACCTGAGCTGAAACCAAGAGTCAGACACAATAGACTGAGCCACCCAGGCACCTCCATGACCATGTTATTTAACCAGTCTGAGCTTTAGCTTACTTTTCAGCAAAATGAAGATTATCATCTTTCTTTCCCAGGATGATCATTAATTGAGGATAAGAAATGACTGCACAGCTCTGGGCTCCTCACCTGGCACACTGAGGGCCCTTCCTAAAAGGTATCCATCCCTCCCATGTCCCTAACATTTTTTGAGGATAACTAGCATTACTCTGTATCACTCTGCTAAGAGCTGGGACCCCGGGAGTGGGCAAGTAAGGTAAGCTTCCTGATCTCACGGCACATTCTAGGGGAGAGAGCCATTTTTGGTAAATAATTATTTATCAAATAATTTCAGTTTGTGGTAAGTGGCCTGAAAAAAAAGGGCTTTGTGATGAGATAAAAAGCACCAGGATGGGGTGGGGAGCAACATGGGGGCGTCTCAGACACTACAGAAAGTTTCATCCCTCTCAAGTGCCGGCCCTTGAATCTCTGGCAGAGGAAAAAACAAATGGAAATGGGCCAGAGTGGTGTTTTGAAGCACTGTGATGGTAAAGGAGGCAGGTTATTCATAGTACTTCTGCCCTCTGACCCTCTCCGGTTTGATTGGCTCTGTCCCCAGGATGAGAGAAGTAGAACACTCAGAGCTGTATTCATGTGTTCTGATGAGGCCCCTTTTAAGTCCCGACTAATCTGCTACAATCAGCCTGCAATCTGCAGCACAGACCCAACCACCCCAGCAAATCAGCCCTGGACCCCTGGGAACCCATGCTGGCACACTGGCCCCTTCCTGTCTCATCCTCCCCCTTCCTCTGCTCCCAGTCCCACAACTTCTTCTCTCCACTTCCTCCTCCCCTCCTCCCTCCACCTCCCCATGCCTGGGGTACAGAGCCCATGGAAGCCTGGGGTGGGGGCCAAAGAATTACCTGCTGAGTGACCAGATTGCATTCCCTGGGTATGGGCTCAGCAGCCAGAGACAGAAACAAAAATCAATGGCCGGGGAAGGGACATTTCTAGAGAGGTGTAAGTCTGGGCTCCTCCAAAGGGCGACCCTAAGAATATATGTGCATTCAAAGGGAGACAGACCCAGATAATTCTCATCTGCTTGTACATGATACTTGACAAACCATTTTCATAACATTTATCTTTCCAGCAACCTTCCAAGGTATTAGGCAGGGGGAGGAAACAAGCTCAGGGGTCCTAAGAGTTTTGCCCAGGGCTGCTCAGCTGGGGAATGGAAGAACCAGGGCTAAGATCTGGGTTTTTTTTTTAACACTCCCTCCCAACTCTCTACCCCCCCATATCCAGAGTGTGCCCCCTCTGCATCAGTCAGAGCTCTGCAGAGAAACAGAAGCAATAGGATATATATACAGTGAGAGAGAGAGATTTATTTTAAGGAACAGTTCACACAGTTGTGGGGGCTGGCAAGTCTGAAATTTGCAGGGCAGGCCAGCAGGCTGAAAAATCCAGGTAGGAGTTGATGTCGCAGACTTGAGTCTGAAAACCACAAGGCAGCCCAGTACAGCTTGGAAACTGGGACAGGATCTCTGTGTTACAGTCTTGAGACAGAATTCCTTCTTTTCTGGAAAACTTCAGTGTTTGCTCTTAAAACTTCGGTGGATTATGTGAGGCCCAACTACATTATGGAGAGTAAGTAGTCTGCTTTACGTAAAGTCACCTGATTATAAATGTTAATCACATCTACAAAGTACCTTCACTGCAGCAACATCTAGGCTAGTGTTTGACCAGATAATTAAGCGCTTCTGTCTAGCCATGTTGAAAATTAACCATCACACCATCTTTGGTACATTTTCATGCATCATCCCACTTAATCTTCACAATAACCCATGAGGAGGCTGCTGACATGATGCCCATTTTACAGATGAGGAAACTGAGGCTCAAAGAGCTAAAGTAACTTTTCCAGTCTCTCCTGTGGCTCAGGTGGCTGAGCCAGGAGGCAGCCTCTCACTACAGAGACTTCTCCAGGTCCAAATTCTATGGCTGGAAGGCAGCAATTTATCCCTAAAATTCAGGTAACTATAAAGTCATGAGACTGGTGTTTAGCATAAACATACCAGAATTTGCACAAAATCTAGTGATCTTAAAAGGCATTTTAAGCATTGATTGAATATATACAGATGATTCCTTTTTTATTTTATTTTTTAAAATTTACATGCAAATTAGTTAGCATATAGTGCCACAATGATTTCAGGAGTAGATTCCTTAGTGCCCCTTACCCATTTAGCCCATCCCCCCTCCCACAACCCCTCCGGTAACCCTCAGTTTGTTCTCCATTATTTATGAGTCTCTTCTGTTTTGTCCCCCTCCCTGTTTTATATTATTTTTGTTTCCCTTCCCTTATGTCCATCTATTTTATCTCTTAAAGTCCTCAGATAAGTGAAGTCATATGATTTTTGTCTTTCTCTGACTGACTGATTTCACTCAGCATAATACCCTCCAGTTCCATCCACAGAGTTGCAAATGGCAAGATTTCATTCTTTTTGATTGCCAAGTAATACTCCATTATATATATATATATATATATATATATATATATATATATATGGCACATCTTCTTTATCCATTCATCCATTGATGGACATTTGGGCTCTTTCCGTACTTTGGCTATCGTTGATAGTGCCACTATAAACATGGGGGTGCATGTGTCCCTTCGAAACAGCACACCTGTATCCCATGGATAAATGCCTAGTAGTGCAATTGCTGGGTCATAGGGTAGTTCTGTTTTTAGTTTTTTGAGGAACCTCCATACTGTTTTCCAGAGTGGCTGCACCAGCTTACATTCCCACCAACGATGCAAAAGAGATCCTCTTTCTTCGCATCCTCACCAACATCTGTTGCTGCCTGAGTTGTTAATGTTCGCCATTCTGACAGGGGTGAGGTGGTATCTCATTGTGGTTTTGATTTGTATTTCCCTGATGATGAGTGATGTTGAGCATTTTTTCATGTGTCGGTTGGCCAACAGATGATTCTTTGAGCCTTCTTCAAAACATTTAAGGCCCTCCAGACTCTCCAGAAGGAAAACTGGGTGAATGGGGGATTCAAAAGGGGCTTTTAACTATTTATCCTATTATATAATATATATTACATATTATTATATATTAAATTTGGAATTTTATTTGAATTATATATATCTTTGAAATTTGACCAATGTGAACGTGTTGGTTATGAAATTAATGAAAGTAGAAACAGATAACTAAGACAAAACATTTAAAAAGATCTTACAAGGATCTCAGTCTCATGATTGCACTTTGCTCTGGACACAGAAAAAAGATGAGGCAGACAGTCATGCTAGCCAACCTGTTCATCAACACTTGGCACTCAGGGACTCTAGCTTCTTCCAAAATCAGAACCACTCTCAAAGAATGAGGATTTGCCACCAGTGAGGATGTTCAAAGAATTTGCTTTAGGCTCTGAAAACAATTCCAAGAGGAGTCTGAAAATCCTTTTGAGAAAAAGCAGTATCATTGAGGAGAGTATACATCACCCCCAAGGTGAGACTTTGAAGGAGAAGAATTCACTGGACTATGTAAGTTCAAGGTCCATTTTTTTCCCCTTCCCTTCCTTTCCTTTTTTTTCCCCCCCTAATTTGTCACAGTACAGTCTTCAAGTACCTAATCAACTATCACATGAAAAGATTAGACCAGACCAGGCATTGCAAAATCAAAACGCTTCCCAGTGCAGGCAGGTAGCATAAACATAGGAAGCTCCCAGGAAGTATATCAGGAGTTGTGGGGACCACAGGAAAAAGACCCTGCCTGATCACCTGAAGCACCCGCACAACTTTATTCAAAACATCGTGTTGGGCAATGATCTTGTCTCAGGTCAGATATGGCTATAGTCTAACATTTTGCCTCTGCTGAATTAAGCTTTCTCTTTATGGATAAAAGAGAACTGAAGCCAGCACAGAGTTAGGAGGAAGACTTCAGGTCACTGGAAGGACTGATAAGCTTAATAATGGAAGTCCATCAACAATGAAATGGTTAGTTACAGGAGGAATGAGTTTCCTGTTGCTGGAAGGTATTCGAGGATACTAGTTGATTTTATGCTGGGTAGGTGGTTGACAGAGTTTCAAGCATTCAGTGATCACTGCGGAATTGATGATCTGGAAATTTCTTTCCTACCTAGAGATTTGATGGGTATGTGACTGATGAATGACAGATTCAGGGGAATATTCACATCTAACCAATGTTATGTTCACAGCCCTCTCTCTCTGCTCCCTACTTCCCCCTCAGTTTCCAATGACCAGAAGTGCTTCTTGACATAGATTTTTTTATATATTTGTAAAAGGGAAACAAAAGACCTTTCTTCTCTCTTTTTCTTGTCTTCCCTAATCCTTCCTTCCTTCCTTCCTTCCTTCCTTCCTTCCTTCCTTCCTTTCTCTCTTATCTTTCTTTCTTTCTTTCTTTCTTTCTTTCTTTCCTTCCTCCTTTCCTCCCTCCTTTCTTTCTTTCTTTCTTTCTTTCTTTCTTTCTTTCTTTCTCCCTTCCTTCTTCCCTCCCTTCTTTCTTTCTTTCTTTCTTTCTTTCTTTCTTTCTTTCTTTCTCTCAGTCCTCTTCTTCTGCTAATATCCCCCCCAATTTCTCTAGGACACTATTCTGTCAGGTGGTTCTGATGAATCTCTACTTCCTACCCCAATATTGGACCATGTGACCCAGGCCTGTTCAATTGCTGGAATTTTATCCCTAGGCTACAGTGATTGATTCAGGCATATGATGGCCCAATCAGAGTGAATACAGGGACATGTAGCTTCAGGAAGACAACCCCTTTTTCCACTAGACATCAACGTGGAGGACACAGAAATGGAGATGCTGCAGCCATTTTGCCACAATGTTTGGCCTGAGAATGAAGATTACCTGGAGGCCAGAGGAACTAAGAAATGGAGAGAGGCTGGGTCTGAAGCCTCTAGATCAACCTTTCTCTGGCTTTTTCTGTTATGTAAGATAATTCCTTATTTTGCTAAAGTCTTGAGTTGGGTTTTCTGTCATTTATCACCAAAATAGTTCTAATGAATACATTTGCCAGTAACAATATGTTCCTTTGGGTTTGAGAATAGAGAGAATTCTCAATCTGCCAAAATTCCCCATGAAAATGCAAATATTTTTGGGAAGGAGACTGATATAATGGGCAGAATCTAGGCCTTATAAAGATGGCAGGAATCTCAGAAATCTCCTTTCAGAAGTCCCCAATGATTTTCAAGTTTTCTTTCAGCAACAGAACACTTTTCAAAGAAAATCATACACAGAATCCTAATATTATAAATATATCTTTTCTTGCCCATTCTACACTGGTTGTACAACAGGGGTGCCACTAGGCCTTTGCACATGCTATTTCCACTACCTAAAGCTGTTTCTACTTCCCATTTCCCCCTCCTCACCCTCAGCCAGTTTACTAAACAAACTCAACTTCTGGATAATTCCCTTTAAATAAATGGTACTTGCGTTGAGATGCCGTCTCTGAAGTTCGGGGTTTAGTGCCCTGCTAATATACTCCCACATGACCTTATACTCCTCACCAGAGCACCTATAACACACTGAGCTACAATCCCTCACATCTTTAACTGCCTGCCCACCTGGAAGTTGGCTCTGAAGGTAGAGATCAGATCTTAAGCACTTCTCTATATAATGTATATCATGCACATGAGAATTTGTTGAATGAATGCGTGCATGGATGAATGGATGAATGAGATCTTGTGCCCCCACAGTTTAACCTCCATGCAGAGATTGGGTTATAGAAGACAGAATTAATAGCAGTCTTCCCTACTTGCCTACAAACTATTCTTCCCCACCAGGCTTTCTCTGTTTCTAAAAATTCTACTTCAGCATTTTGTTTCTTTGTGTTAAAGGACAGCAGTCGCTTCTCTGAGGGCAAGCATGACATCTTGGGTCATCTTTGGGTGCATGACATCAAATCCCACTGAGATATAAGCCTCATGAAAGCAGGCCTTTGTTTCCTCTGTTTTGTACGGTGAACAGTGCCTGGTAGGTAACAGGTCTCCAGGAACATTCGTCAAATAAATAAATGGATCAGACGGCACTCCTGCTGCAACAGAATTTAGAAGGTAGACCATTCAGTGATTTCCAAAGGACTGTATTCTGAGGGACTAATATTTTGAGAAAAGAAGAGTCTGTGTCCAAATAAGTATGCGATCCTCTGTGTGCGATCTCCCAGTTTTAATGACTCACAATGCATGTTAAAGATTAAATAATCCCAGTGGTGAAGATGCCCATTTAAGTTTCTTCAACCCAGAGGTTTCTAAATTTATTTGACCAGAACAATTGATGTTTATTTTGATGTCTTTAGTGTAATGCCCCTTGACCTCCCACGGAACTGGTGTTTTAAGGAGCGCACTTTGGGAAACGTTACCCTAGAACAATTTGCAAATTTTTCAGTGGAATTATAATGGTTTACATCTGTACAAAAGTTTTCTATTTCAAGTGCTGGCTTTGCCACTATCTCCTTTAAGCCTCCGAAAACGCCAAGAGATCAATAAGATAGTCTTCCTATTTTGGAGATAAGAAAATCGAGGTCCAGACGGGTTAAGGGATTTACTCAAGGCCACACAGCTAGTTAGTGACAGAGATGAGAAGCGAATCCAAGTCTCATATTTATCCAGTTATCATTAATTAACACCTTAGCAGGCATCTGTCCAATCTTTTTCCATAACCAGGAAAGCAAGTTGAAAGCAGCATCTTTCTCAAAGAAATCTGAAATAGATCATTTTGGCTTGGGGGAGACAGAAATATTGAAGATGAGAATTATTGCTAAGAATTTGGATGGATCTTCCTCCTTGTTAAAAACTTCAAAAGATTAAGGGTGACCCCAGGTCTCCTGCTTGTCTTTACTGTCTGTCACATGCATTCTTCAAGCCCAGAGGTGGCACATTCATGGCACAATTGTCATCACGGCCCCTCCCTTGACCAAGACAGACATGGCTCAATCACTACCAACCACCGAGGCCCGGCATGGCCTGAGATTTCCTGAATCAAGGACTTCAGGCAGCCACTATTGACAGAGCAGAGCCGGCCCAAAGTTGAAGTCTGTTTGAGGGTTTTGCTTCTTCCTTCTACATAGTTCCCTTGGGCTAATGGGGTTTATAAATGTACTCCTTAAGTGTCGACTAAGGTTTCCTTTTTACTTGCCTGGAGGAGACATCTTTCAGACTTCAAAGAATTGGTGCTTATTTTTATAAGAATTCAGTGATACATATATATAAGTGAAAGAGCTTTGGAAACAAAGAATTAGACTACTAAAAGCATTATTATTGTGATTATTGCTCTTTTTCATCTGTCTAGACTAGAGACAGCATGCTTTATCTTCCTACTTTCTCTTTCTAATTTTGGCCCATTTGTTCTAACTATTGGTTGCTCCGTCCCAAATGACCTAAATAATTTTTAAAAATCAACACTAAATTGAGCTTTACTTTAAATCGGCCATAGATACTCTAATAATTATAAACATTTTATTTAGAGTAAAGTGTAACTTAAGACACAAGTTGAGAGCAAGCAGCACCCAGTTTAATTCCAACTATCATTGGATTTGGTACCTCCTTTAGACCCGGGCAAGAGGGCCCCTGCCCAGGTACCCACACTTCAGAAAGACCCATCTGGTCTCTTCTCCGACTATACCTCTCTCCGTGGAGTGAGGGCTCCTGGGGGCCAAGGACTCCTATCCAGCACCTGCAGTCACCTCTTTCACACTAACTACCAAGCAGCCCAGGATTTCCTTTCTACGTGACCCTGAGCTCACTTCTGGGACCATGCAGCTCTCTTCCCTGGAACCTACTCTTCTGAGAGGGTAGACATAGAGCTTGGGGGTGGTGCTGGGTGTGCCCCCACCTGCACTCAAGGCCCCTTGTTGTGTGAAATGGAGCTGAGACTGGAAGACAAGGAGGGGTGGCCAGGTCAGACTCTCCCTGCCCTGCAGTGGTCTATGGGAGACTCTAAACCTGGTCTTCCAGAACATCATAAAGATCTATTTATTAAGGTAGGAGGACAGAATATATTTTATTTCATAGTTTTCTGGCTTGGTTTATATATTTTCAATATTCGTACATATGTAAGTGGGCCTCCATTTGTAACTACTCTTACTTTGAGCCCCGCAGATCTTAGATGTGGACCTGATTGGATCCTGTTGGCTCTTTTAGTTCTCAAAACAGCCTTACCTGATGTTTTTGTATGTGGTCTGTCATTCAAGGTCAATCTGACATATAATCCTAACTCTGGAGGAAACATGCAGCGATGGCTCTGTCTCTACACTGCATTTAAAAAGGCATTCATTTATTTACTGAACACCCAGAAGGTTCTTCAGCTTTTATGAGGGAGTTAAAATCTACCAGATGGTTTATCTTCTTTTCAATCAGATTATATAACATAGGTAGCAATGCTTGTAAACTGTAAAGTGTTATTCAAATATAAGCCATTTTTATCTCTGTTTTTCAGGGGGGAAAAAAAGCATCTTACAGAGAGGATGGGCTGTGATTTCCTTCATCACGGTATGACTGAGGTTGTCAGAGATCTCATTTGTGATTCTAATGAGAAGCAGGGAAATGAATGACTTTTCAAATGCCCTAGTTTTCCCATGGCCTTTTCATAAATGTGTATTTGGGGTCCCTATCACTGAAAATACATACCTGCATAAGGTAAATTATTTTCATTTCACATCCCTCAGGAGGACGTGTAGAAAGCCACAAGCAATACCAGCAAATGCATGGCCTTTGTATATTTCCACCTTTCCAGATTGTCTCCAAACATCTGAGCAGGTGCTCAATTTTCCCTGAAGCCTGGAAGCATATCAAGGCTGAGGAGCCCTCATCACGGCCAAGCAAATCAATCAAAACTGACTGAGAGCCCACATGACTGTCCAGGAGGCAGCAGACATAGTGGCTTAGGAGAGCCCAGGGTGAAAGGATAGAACTTCACTCAAGAGCTGTTTCCCAGTTATCCAGGCAGTGAGGCATAGGAACAATAGAAACCCAGAGAGCTCCCAAAGTTTATTCCAGTCTACAGCTCCTGCCCCTTTCTTCCTCTATACCCTTTTAACTCAGGCATTGACAAGTAGGCCGTGGACTTGAGAAATTGCGATTCTCAGAACCAATTGATGTCTATTTATCTCTTAGGGCTCTTGGTTGGCAGAGATTTACTGTTCTGTATATTTTGGCTTAGCAGCTACTATGTGCCAGGTTCTGTCCTGAGTCCTGAGAATAGTGATGAGTAAGATGAATAAGGTCCCTGCTTTCCTGGAATATATTTAATAAGTTTTTTACTCTTTAAAGTGTGGCCTTTTTGAGATGTCTTTCCTAAACCTTCACTTCACTCCTAACTTACCCGCCACCACCAAAAAAATTTTTTGACATGCACCAGGCAATAAAGTAAAAATGAAAACAAAATAAGTCACGTTATAAGTACTATCAAAGAATTAGACCAGGTGGTATAATAAGACTGGAGGGGGCACATGATTAGTCTAGCTGGCCAGAGAAGGCTTACCTGTTACACTGAGTTCAATGTAACATTGAGCTGACACCCTCTGGGTGGGGGCCCTTGCAGAGTGGCCAAGTCCTGGCTACCCTCCACTGTGACTACTCAGCTTATGGGAAACACTTTTCTCCTGTCCCACAAATGACACAAGGATCATTGCTCGCACTGCTACTGTGTCTCCTGGCACCACTGTGATGAGCAGTTCCAGCCAGCCCTTGGCCTTCAGAGTCTTCTGGGCAGAGTCTTCTATGCACCCCCAATACTGCCACATATTCATTCTTGGGGTTCTCTTGTATGCTTGGAAGTAGTAGAGGCTGTTGGGGGTAGTTTTTAGTACTTCCTACTCCTAAGACATCCCTTCATTAAATCCCACGTTCTTAAATTGCTGATCTTCCTCCTACAGACACTGGGGTAAATGGCAGGCAGGAGGGAACCATTTTGCTGACTCTCAGTAGCTCTCCATGAATGGGTCTGGTGTCTAGCACCTTTTTCTCCCCCAGAAGCCATGGGTACTTATCACTCATTGCCCTCAACTCTGGGGACTCAGTTAAGCCTCTGAGAATACAATGAAAGTCAATATAACCTCCTGGTACATTCGTTTATAAGCTTAAAAGCACTCAACTTCAGGGGCACCTGTGTGGCTAAAGTTGGCTGAGCACCCTACCCTTGAATTTGGCTCAGGTCATGAGCCCAGCATCATGGGATCAAACCCCACGTTGGGCTCCGCTCAGAGTGAACCTGCTTGAGATTCTCTCTCTCTCTCTCTCTCTCTCTCTCTCTCCCTCTGCCCCCTCCCCTACTTGTGCACTCTCTCTCTTTCTCAAATAAATAAACTTAAAAAAATAAATAAAAGCATTCAATTTTATTCCATCAATTGTATTTAAGAAGTAATAGGATCTCTTATCTTTTGTGGGAGAGGTGACTTCTCATAAAGACAAGCTGGTAGTCACCTTTCAGCAGGAAGTGATTCAGTCCTTCCTCGGGTCTCTGACTGGCCATCTCAGCAGGAAAGAAAGCCATCTTCCATTAGTGCTATCTGTTCCGGGCTTGGGAGGGGGAGTTGAGGCAAAAGTACCATGTATTTCCAATCCCTGGACTAGGGTCTTATATTTGTAAAGGTCTTATATAGAAAGAGCCTCAGTAAATGCTAACCTCCCGTGGACTATAATGAACTCCCTTCCAGACTAGCATGAGAACATGAACCACTCCATCACTGTATATTTTTCTGCATCATTCACATTAATGAGATTTGCTTAAATTAGACGAATATAAATGTGCATATATTTTCAGCCTTTCTCCAGAGGAAATGTGTTTGGGGGCACTTTATCTGCAGAATTGGATATAATCCAACTGGATTATATCCAATTCTGGGCCTTGCCAGATATTTACTTAAGGAAAATTGAAAACGATTCTGTGTTATATAAACTTTTCAATGAGCTTGACATTCCTTTACAACTAGGAAGGTTACCACTGCCTACTGTCCCGTGAATATACACCATCGCCTGGACCTGGGGCCACATGGCCAATGAGAGCATCCAACCAATCCGAGTTTGGCACCAACCTGGCTACCTGCCAAGCACAGACACCTAGTGATGGTTATTCACACCAGCGCTCCAAAATGAGGACTTATCTCTGGTCCTTGTGAGTGGAATACTTAATAAGGCACATAAACTCATTTAAAAAGGTGACTCACCCTGGTTAATGACCAACAATAAAATAATACAGTTATAACCCATTGTGGAAATGTCTACAAGAGGAAAGAACTTGACAAGGGCAGAACGTTATAATCATATTATGCAAATAGAAAAAAAAATGGCTTTCTTTGACAGAATTAAGCTTGTCTTATGCCTGTCTTTTGTCTAGGTCTAGCTAGCCCCAGAGAGGTCTGTGAGCCCTAGGGTGAGGGGAAAGATGTGTGTATTCATTCAGTTATTTCCTACCTGGCAACAAAGTGAAAGTGTCATTTGAAGTTGAGACAATGTTGAAAAATCCTAAGTAATCGTAGGATATCCTGCTCACTGTCAGAAGGGGAAGTCCCCTTAAGATCCTGTGGGCTATCCCCCACACACATTGAAATCCAAAAAGGTGAAGTGACTTCTTCAAGGCCACATGACTAGTTGATGACAAAGTAGGACCAGCATTCTGGGTCCCAGACTCCTCGTCAAGTGCTCCTTCCCAGACCCCAGTCAACACTCTTTTGATGGAAGCCCAGGTCCTAACATTTTCCACTTCTTTCAATTTCTTGCTAAAAAAAAAAGATGTTCTTCTAAGTTAGTACAAGAGTCCTGAAATATCTCATCACCTCTCTGGTGATAGGTTACTGGATTTGTACCACGGCTACGGCTTTCCAAAAGGATCTGCTTCTGGACATGTGCTCTGCCACTGCTTCTGGGAGGTCTGCCGCTGCTTCTGAGAGACGCTCAAGACAGCATCACCAAGAGCCATATGCTGAAGGAGGGTGAGGCCTCCTCTCAGGACTTCACTCCCAGAATTCCAGCCTCTGTTATTTCAGACCCACTTACTGTTTTGTAAATACTTCTTTTCCAGAATGGAAAAAGAAACAGCTTCTCTACAGCATAATAAAAGAAGCAACCCCTGAATTAATCAAATTAATGGGGAAGAAAATCAATAAAGGTAATTATCACAAATAAACTCAAGGAAATAAACAACTTATTTACTGAATTATTCACTTTGCCACTAGGTGCTTTGACTTCAAAGAAGTGTAATTTAAAGGAGATACGGGCTGTTCAAATGAGACCAGACTAGACAGGAATGGACATAAAGATGTATAAAAACAAGAGAGCCCAATGTGGGGCATTGAAAACAGGCACACTCATACATACTCCAAGAGTAGTCTTAAACTAACCCAACTTTTCAGAAAAGTAATTCGGCAATATGTATCAAGAGACTTAAAAATGCTCAGGGTCTTTCAAGTGGAAATTCCATTTCTAGGGAATTTCTCTTATGAACATAATCAGAGAGAAGCTCAGAGATTTTGTAGAATAAAGTTCAATAGTTTTATATTACAAAGAAAAAAGGTGGGGGGAAAGGAAAGAACATACATATCTAATAATAGGAGGGTAGTGGATATTGCTGGGGCTTTTCTACCAGCCAAATCCTAGTGGCCTTCCTGTTTGGGGGAAGGCCCCAGCAGGTAAGTCTTGATGGAGTCAGGGCTCCACTTCTCACTACAAAATGTGTCTCCTTGTAGGTAGGGTGGGACACATTTCCTGGCCTTGGCCAACAAGAGGCTTCTTCTCAGAACCCTGAAACCTAAGTAAGTACAAAAATGCTAAGGACAGATTGTTTCTGTGGTCAATCCTAAATAGAGTGCACACTGCTGAGTCTATCTTGATTTCTGCCCTTTTTCTTAGCCTATTTTTCTAGCTCTTCCATAGATTCTATGGCTACCAAGTATTGTTCCAGTAAATTCTTCTTCCATTTAATTTAGCCAGGGTTGGCTTTGTGGCTTGGAAACGAAAACTGTGCCAGACACAAGGAGAGTGATCAAATACATTATGAAACATCTTTTCAATATATTACTATTCATCTATCAAAATCCATGTTTTCAAAACATATTTAAAAGCATGGAAAAGCCAACATTGAATGATACATAGACATTATGATCACAGTTCTATAAATCTACAGACATCTATATAATCATTATTATGATATTTATATATCTACCTCTCTGTATGTGTATGGGAAAAAATACTGGAAGAAAATACACATAAATGCTAACAGTTCTTTTATCTGAGAAGAAAAATTACAGGTGATATAGGATGCTTCCTCAACCACCCAAGCTATTTTATCTTCAGAACTGGCTTGTCACCTCCTCCAGAAAGACTTCACCAGTGTGCTTTAGGCCCCCTCCTTTGAGCTTTGAGAGTGCGTAATACATCCTTGTATCATAACACCGAATTGTAATTGCCTCTTTAATCTACCTGTCTTCCTGACCATTTTTTATTGCCTACTCTCTATCCCTTATGCTCACATGGTGCCTGATCGTGGTAAAAATTCAATAAAATTTGCAAGTAGATGCATGCAAGAATTATTGTTATAAGGAAAAATGATGTGTTTTTTTTTTTTAAAGGCTAGAAACAGAAGATATTCGGGTGAGAAGTAAAGAGAGACAGAAAACTATTACTTTCTAATGAGTAAATTACATGTGACAGCGAATTGACTATTTTGGACCCAGTGAAACAGACAGATGTTGTGTTGTCTAGTGTATTAGATTGGTGTAGACAGATAAACCATGGCTTTTTCTTGGTCTAAATCACTGTGATAACTGCCTCCCCTCTCCATTGTCACTTTGCTCCCAGAGATATTGCCTGTTTATCTAGCGGCTTCTGTCCTCTGAGTGTATCTTCTGAGATTACCATCAGCTAAATATTGCATTGTCTTTGGCCGATTTTCCTACATTGTAACTCCCCACCACATTTTCACTGCTTTTCTAGTTCCAGACAAGCTACAGACTGTTAATTTACCCTTGCCTCTGCCTTGCCCAAGGAAATTGAAAATAACTTTAATTTCCTAGTTGAGGGTTATGATGCTTTGTGTGGTTCAGAGAAAAAGAATAATTATTGTTTGATGGAATTAGGGAATATGAGGAGAGTTTCTGAAGTTAGTGAAGTTACACAGTAATTGGTCACTTGTCCACATATTTAGAAGTTGCTCCAGAAAACAGAGGTTTTGTCAACATCTGAGGTCTGTTTGAGACCTGGCCTCAATCTGTCAATTACTCCAGTAACCATATGCATAGACATCAGCTCTGAATTTTGAATTCCATCAAAAGCTCTCAGATGGCCTCGGAGACGCTATTGAGACCATTCTTGTAGTTACCTGTCTGACCACACAAAATGAAAGAAAAACTTCCTTTGGGGCCAATCAACCATCTCTGGAAGGACAATAAACAAGGCTACTGTCAGAATTTCAGAGACCTGAGCCTGAGAATCCAGAAGAAAAGGAGGAGCAGAGAAGTCTTTGTTGGTAGGTGAGACCACCTGTAGGAATTTAATGGAAGTTTGGGCATTTGGACTTGCTCAGTGCAGTCCTAGGATGAGCCTATGTGATGGGACTGGAGGAGGCAGAACAAATTGTTATTTCTCAGGGAGGAAAAAACAAACAGTAATTTTTGGCAGCTTGGATTTTTTGTTGTTGTCGTTGCTGTTCTGTCTTTGAGAGTTGTTTTTATTGTAAACATACATAAAGCTAGCAATAGAATAGTCAACAAGAATTTATTGTATACGTACTGTGTGATACAAACTGGGCTCCACATGTCAGTGAACATAAAAGAAATAGCCTACATGCACACAAATGTCTGTGTATCTTGTCTTTTATTTTTACCTCGTTGTAATCATTACACACATATAAATGTTTTCTTTTGACTCCACATTATTATGTCTCACACTTTCCCACGTTTCTGCATGGTCTTCTTGGTAAAAAGTTAATTCTGACAGAGGTGGCTGGGTGGCTCAGTCGGTAAGCATCCGACTTCGGCTCAGGCCATGATCTCATGGTTTGTGAGTTCAAGCCCCACATCGGGCTCTGTGTGGGCAGCTCAGAGCCTGGAGCCCGTTTCTGATTCTGTGTCTCCCTCTGTCTCTGCTCCTCCCCCACTCATACTCTGTCTCTCTCTCAAAAATAAACATTAAAAAAAAATTTTTTTTAATTTAATTCTGACAAGGGACCATTCCCCTTCTGTAGGATAAATTGCTGAGCTAGCAAACAGGATCAAGGAAAACACTTGTGTGACATGTAACTTTTTTTCCTCCCGTTGTAATTGTTTCCTGGGATAAATCCTCAGTGTGAGATTCTTCAGTCCCTGAAGAAGGCAAATGCAGTGGGTGTATACACCATGCTTCATTTCTAGGACACTGGAATGCTTCACTGTATCACATGTACCACTGTTTCTGGGTGCCATCACTGCCTCAGAATCCTTCTTAACACAATACTCCAAGCAGCCTCTACCATTCAGCCTTGGAGATACAATGGGGGGTGGGGGGGGGGGGGAATGCCACTTTCATTAGCTTCCCCTTCCTAAGAAATTAGCAGATTTTCCTTTTAGCTGACCCAATCTTCCCTGTGGTTTCTTACTCACTTTGTGTTTCTAAATATTCAATCCTCCCCCTTCCTATCCATGGTGTTCCATCAGAGCTCACTGTACCATGATGCAACCTGCCTGGATGCAATGAATTTCACCAGAGCTTAAACAAAAGCACTAAATTTCCTTTAGCTAAACTGTCAGCCTTCCTGACAGTTCAATGACCACCAGCAAGGGGAAAGAAACTTCCCAAAGCAATGAGGAAGAGGTCCTGATATCTTTGTTATTTTAGTTAGAGAAAATAAGTTTAAAGCAAGAGGCCACCAAGGGTCAGTATCCTGGTCCCGCCCCAACCAGGCACCATCTGCTGACCTCCACAAAGGAAAAGATGTGACTGGCCCTTGCAGTCATTTTTCCAGGAGTGTCAAGGTCTGGCCGATGCCTTTAACAGCTTCCTCTCCATCCACACCGAAAGCCCCCAGCACTCTAAAAAATTTTTCTCCAGAGTTTCTCCAAGTTCTGCTTCTTTTCACTCCAAACCCTATTGCTCATTTTTTCTGATTTGTCCAGTGTAGGGGACATCTGCTACTTTGCTTTATCTAGTATCTCTCTCTCCTCTGGTTCACCGGATAACAGCCTCCATCTAGGGCATTGATGTCCCTCATTATGCTTCTCATGTGAGGGTGGTAGGACTGCCAATTCCAGTTGCCTGCCCATCCCTCTGAAACAATTAGTATATGGCCCATCCTCTGTCCCCTGGCTAGAGAAATTGGTTCCAAGTTGACCGAGGGACCCAAGATAGAGTGATCACAGTCTTTTCCAGAGTCCTAAGTCTTCTGAAATAGGTTGGGAGGGTTCTGCTTTCCTCCCAAAGTGGCTAGGCGGGATTACAATGAGCTTGGATTGACCGTGGCCACGCCCCCTTTGCCTTCTGCCCCAGGGTAGAACAGCCACAACAGAAGAGAAGGAAGCCTTCCTAAACAGATGGGGGGGCTAGAGTGGGTGGGTCCTACTGGCAAATCGGAGGCTCTGAACTTAGTATGGGCAAGGGCAGGGGAAATAGTCTAAAGAATCTTTTGATTCTTCTAAAAGAAGAATCTTTTATTCTTTCATTTATTTTTTTAAGATTTTTCTTTAAGTTTATTTATTTATTTTGAGAGACAGGGAGAGAGAGCAGGGGAGGAGCAGAGAGAGAGGGAGAGAAAATCTCTCGCAGGATCCGAGCTGTCAAGCGCAGAGCCCGACGTGGGGCTCGAACTCACGAACGTGAGATCATGACCTGAGCCGAAACCAAGAGTCGGATGCTTAACTGACTGCACCACCCAGGCACCCCATGAAGAATCCTTTCTTCATTTAGAAGAATCTAAAGATTCCTTCATCCCAAAGTACCCAGAGCCTGTCTTCACCCCGCTAACAAAAGTGGGGCTGGTATGACCATTCTCAGAAAGAACTGGGTCACTGATATAGGTTTATTAACCAGATGGTCTGAGGTACAGCCAGCTGGTCTACTCAATGCTTGAAAGGCTGGCTTCTTAACAGAGGCCTGGACTGAGTGAGTGGGTCAGCTCCAACCTTGTTTTTCACAGGTACACAAGGGCACACTTGTTAGGAGTTCACAAATGTGATCATCCCAAATTTTAGGAATATCCCCTAAGGACCCCTAAATTCTTGTCAATAAACCTCCTTCCCTTAAGAAGGCAGTCTCTCTGGGATACTCGAGTTTTGACGGAGAGGAAACGTGATTGATGAGGACATTAACTGATCAGCCAAAAACTGTGTGCTCACTGCCCCCGAACGTCTCAAGCACAGCTCTCTGCAAATACAGTTCCCACACCTCAGTGTCTTTCCTCCTTTCCCCCACGGATTCTAGGGACATCTGAGTTTTTTCAATTGTGCCACCTGCACCCAAAATCCATGCGTGGGTGCAGGCCGGCTGCAGGGTGATTTATTGACAAGGATGGTAGGTTGAGGGTCTCCCCATTTGGTGTAGGACTTTTGGGTATGATTCAGTTGCTATTCAAGTGTACCTGGAAGCTTTATTGAGATTTATTTTTTCCTTTTGTCAGTAATCCCTCAGAAGGCCCACGTTTTATGAGGTAGTTTTAGTTAAGGAATGAAACTGAAAGGCTTCTGAATCATACCATTTATTTATATTCAACTTCACTGACAATTACTAATTCATCCCAAAGTTCCAGCCAACACGCAACCAGAGTGATGACAGTAACTGTGCTCCATGGCTGTGCCACGCCATGTGTGTTAGCCACGTCAGGAAATGTTTTAATTACAAATCTCAGATGGGCTCTGCCCTGGACCCAGGCCATAGATGGAGGTAGGTGGCTCTAAGAACCCCGTCCTCTGTGAAGCATTCTCTGAGCTTCTCTTCCTTCTGAGCTTCTCATTAGCTTCTGATCATTTGTTGCATCTCATTAATAAGCATTTACTGAGGGCCAGACACCAACCAAGTACCAGACATTCTTTTTTTTTAAGTTTTTATTTTGATTCCAGTTAGTTAACATACAATGTTATATTAGTTTTAGGCATCTGATTAATTCATTCCTACACCCACCTCCCCTCTATAACCATCAGTTTGTTCTCTATGGTTAAGGGTCTGATTCTTCATTTTCCCTCTCTCTTTTTACCCTTTTTCTGGTTTGTTTCTGAAAGTCCACATATGAATAAAATCATACGGTATTTGTTTTTCTTGGACTGACTTAATTCATTTAGCATTATGCTCTCTAGCTCCATCCACGTCATTGCAAACGGCCATATTTCATTCTTTCTTTAAACTTTTGTTAGTGTTTTTATTTATTTTTGAGACAGAGAGAGACAGAGCATGAGCAGGGGTAGAGGCAGAGAGAGAGGGAGACACAGAATCCGAAGCAGGTTCCAAGCTCAGAGCTGTCAGCACAGAGCCCCACACGGGGCTCGAACTCACAGACTGTGAGGTCATGACCTGACCTGAAGTCCGATGCTTAACTGACTGAGCCACCCAGGTGCCCCATGATTTCATTCTTTTTGATGGCTGAGTAATATTCCATCATGTATAAATACCACATCTTCTTTATCCATTCATCATTTTATGGACATTTCAACTCTTTCCATAATTTGGCCATTGTAAATAATGTTGCTATAAACATTGGAGGTGCATGTATCCCTTTGAATTAGTAGTTTTGTATTCCCTGGGTAAATACCTAGTAGTGCAATTGCTGAATCATAAGGTAGTTCTATTTTTAACTTTTTCGGGAAACTCCATACGGTTTTCCAGAATGGCTGCATCAGTTTGCATTCCCACTGACAGTGCAAGAGCGTTCCCCTTTCTCCACATCCTCACTAACACCTGTTATTTCTTGTGTTGTTGATTTTAACCATTCTAACAGGTGTGAAGTGATATCTCATTGTAGGTTTGATCTGTATTTCTCAGATGATCAGCAATGTTGAACATCTTTCCTTTGGTCTATTGGCCATCATATGTCATCTTTGGGGGAAAAAAATCTGTTCATGTCTTATGCCCATTTTTATTTGGATTATTCATTTTTGGGGTGTTGAGTTTTATAAGTTCTTTATATATTTTGGATACTAACCCTTTATCAGATGTGTCATTTGCAATTGCAAGTGCCAGTCTGTTAGGTATTGTAGGGAATCCTTTTTCCTTTCTCTTCCTGGAAGTACATACTTTTATCCCTCTCTCCACCTCTTGCCCACCACCCACATGGGAAGAGGAGAGGCTAATATGACTGATGACCCGTTGACTTTTTACTGTTAACAGTGTTACCCCTAATGGTCCCGCTGGCTCATCGCTGCCTGGATGGGTAAGGCAAGCCTGCCATCCTTGCCCATGTCTCTGGTTGGGCAAAAGCCCATGAACTTGGGTTCTGCTGCCTGTCTCCCTCTCCCTGTAGGCACATCTGAGAATGTGGGTCCCAAGACAGGGAGAAGTTCTACAGTGCAGGACAGAGCACACAATGAGGAATTCCCTCTGGTCAAATAGGAAGCAGAGTTAAGAAATTGTGTGTGTGTGTGTGTGTATATATATATATATATATATATATATATATAATGTCTAATATATTATATATGTTGTATAATATATATAGCTATTAGAAATTCTCTCTCTACACACACACACACACACACACACACACACACACACACAAACCCTTCTACCTACTTTCTGTGAAATTTCTGTGAATTTTCCTATCAGTATCTCACTCTCTTTTTTCCTGGTTTTATGGAGATATCTTTGCCGTGGCACTATATAAGTTAAGGTGTACAGCATAATGATTTGGCTTTGCATATATTGTGAAACAATAACAACAATCAGTTTAGTTAACATCCTGCATTCCACCTAAAAGTAAAAAGTAAGGCGGTGGGGGGGGGGGGGGGCGGCAGACATTTTTTCCTTGTGATGAAAACTCTTAGGATCTACTCTCTTAACAACATTCTTATCACCATAGAGGAGGGTCGACTATAGTCATCAAGTACATCGTATCCCTAGTACTTATTTATCATATAACTGGAAGTTTGTACCTTTGGACCCCCTTCCTCCTGTTCCCCTCCCTTCACCCCCTACTCTGGTAACCACATGTCTAATCTCTTTTTCTAGGAGTAGCTCATTCTTTTTTTTTTTTTTTTTTTTTTTTTTGAGAAAGAGCGAGCACAAGTGCATGTGCACGTGCATGAGTGGGGGAGGGCCAGCGGGAGAGAGAGAGAATCTTAGGCAGGTTCCACATGGAGCCTGACCCCACCACCCTGGGATCATGACCTGAGCCAAAATCAAGTCAGTCGCTTACCCAACAGAGTCACCCAGGGACCCCAGGAGTAGCTCACTCTTAATGTTACATTGTTGCTATTTAATCTTCAGAAATCATCTCTTAAATTGCAAATATGTCTGGGAGAAGTCATAATTTATTAAGCCTTCATCTATCAATAACTGAGTAGGAGACTGGACAAATGATAGCCAATGGTGAACCAGCTGAAGAGAAAGCTCAGAGCCAGTGGAACCCCACGCACTCTCCCACATACAGGTAATGCTGTTTCTCTCATACAGAGTTGCAGTTATGACTAATAAAACATAAATGCATTTAGAAGTATCACCACACCCTCTCTAATGTGGAAAAAATATCCGAGACACAAGTGAAAAAGAGAGAGTGGAAGACAATTTGCATAAGGGAAGATAACTATCCAATCATGGGAAAATAAAAAATATACATTTGTGTTAGAGTACACATAGAAAATGAAGACCAAAAGAATATTCACCAAGCTATTTACAATTAATATGCAGAAGGCGAAATATGAAAATGCCCTTTTTTTCCCTTTGTTAAATTTAAGTTTAATTTTATCAGAATAATTTGTATAAAAAATTTAAAAGTCAAATAGTTCCACAGGGCTTATACCAGGAAAACAAGCACTCTCTTTATCACACTCTTTGTAGCCCTCATTGCCTCCCTGGGGCCAATGACGTTCAGCTCTTCAGGCTGTTTCTCCTGGTATTTACTTCGATATATTAAAATAATGTTCATAAGCCAGTACTTCCTGAATGTTCCTTTTTATACATTATCTATTGACTTCCCACTGTGGCCTTGACCTTCTCACACAGTTCCCCATATACTCTTTCTCTCCCTCCGCTCTCCTAACATATTTATATCATTATCTAGCACTTACAATACTGTACCTGAGTAGGTGTTGCTCACAGAGGTGGCCACACCCTGACCACACCATATCATTTTCTTTCCTGTACAACTCTTTGGTCTTCCCGGAGTTGTCTTGTCTTGTTTTTATTATGGTTGTGACTAACATTATTGTCTTAGTTTTCTATGTGCCTGTCACTAATTTATCCCCAAGTGTCCCCATGGAACTCTAAGAATTTCTCTCAGTATACCCACATCCATTAGCCATCTCTCAGCGACATTTTTGTTTAGGGACATCCATCACGGAGACTTCCATCCTTTTGTGCCAACCTGTACTGTATACTCTTGAGACCTGCTAAGCAGCTGTCATTTGCAAACGTCTTCCACCATCTGCCTGGGAATTCCCTTCAGTCCTCTCCTGTGTTGGATCCTCTATTTCTTATATCATGAATTTTCTTTCTTGTTTTACTCTTTCAATATGGCAGAACACAAACTAAAAATGATTACTATGGGATATAACATTCTCAAGATCTTATATATCTGAAAGTGCCATTTTTAAA
This sequence comes from Panthera pardus, assembly GCF_024362965.1. Classification (NCBI taxonomy): domain Eukaryota; kingdom Metazoa; phylum Chordata; class Mammalia; order Carnivora; family Felidae; genus Panthera; species Panthera pardus. Next base: position 50,614,669 of record NW_026526765.1, on the reverse strand, counting down.
TTCTCACACTTGGTTCATAGTTTGTCTGTGAAGCCAAATGTAGAATGGATTTCATTTTCCTTCAGCAACATAAAGGCACTTCTTTACTGACTTCCGGTTTCCAGTGTAGCTGTTAAGGAGCCCCATGCCATTCTGATTTCCCTTCTTTGTTTTGTTTTGTTTTGTTTTGTTTTGTTTTCTTTTCTTTTCTTTTCTTTTCTTTTTTAATTTGAGGGAGAGAGAGAGAGAGAGAGAGAGAGAGAAAGCAAATGGGGGAGAAGGGCAGAGGAAGAGAGAGAAAAATTTAAGTAGGCTAAGCGTGGAGCCTGACTTGGGTCTTGATCCCATGACCCTGGGATCATGACGTGAGCCGAAATCAAGAGTCAGGCCCTTAACGGACTGAGCCATCCATGCGCCCCTGATTTCTCTTCTTTGTATATGACCTGTTCTCCCTGGAAGCTTTCAGATTTGTCTCTGGCATTCTGGAATTTAACAATGATGTGCTTTGTGAGGGTCCTTTTAATGTCATTGTTGTGAGCACTTGGGTGGTCACTTTGCATCTAGACACTCGGGTCCTTCAATTACAGGAAGTATTATTACCTTGATATTCTCTTCTTCTTTAGTTTATTCCCTTTTTCTGAACTCCTATTAACTGAAGGTTGGACCTCCTGGATAAATCTTCTATTTTTCTCTCTACTTTCTCTCTTTTCTCTCTTCTTTCTACCCACTGGCAGGGCGATTTCCTCTATTTTAACAGAGTCTTTTACTGAAACTTTTATTCCTGTTACCCTATTTGTAACTATCAAAACCATGAGTGCTTTTTTACAATGTTCTGTTCTTATCTCTTAGATATAATGTCTTAGTTCTCTGGAGCTAATACTAATCTATTTTTTAAACCTTCCTTTTTACCACTGCACTGTCTTTGTTTCCTCCATTTTTGTTTCCCTTGCTAATTTACTTTGGTATCTATTTCAAGTTAGAAGCTATCTTCAGTGTTTAGCTATACTGAGGGGAGGCTCTTATGGCATGTTTGCATCCCCTTTAGAATTCATATGTTGAAACTCTAATGCCTGGTATGATACTATTAGGAGATGGGGCTTTGGAGGGTGATCATGAAGGTGGAGCCCTCATGCATAAGGTTAATGCTCTTCTGAAAGAGACCCACAGAACTCCCTGGCTCCTTCCACCATATGAAGACACAAAGAAAAGGCACTGCAATGAACCCAGAAGACAGCCTTCACCCAACCATGCTAAAACCTTGATCTTGGAATTCCCAGCCTCCAGAACTTCAAAAATAAATTTGTTAGGAGCACCTGGGTGGCTCAGTTGGTTGAGCATCTGGCTTCAGCTCAGGGCATGACTTTGAGGTTTGTGAGTTCGAGCCCCACATCTGGCTCTCTGCTATCAGCCAGAACCTGCTTTGGATCCTCTCTCTCTCTGGCCCTCCCCCAGTCTCTCTCTCTCTCTCAAGAATAAATAAACATTTGGGGCACCTGGGTGGCTCAGTCGGTTAAGCGTCCAACCTCAGCTCAGGTCATGATCTGGCAGTAAGTTTGAGCCCCACGTCGGGCTCTGTGCTGACCGCTCAGAGCCTGGAGCCTGCTTTGGATTCTGTGTCTCCCTCTCTCTCTGCCCTTCCCCTGCTCATGCTCTGTCTCTCTCTGTCTCAAAAAAAAAAAAAATAAAATAAAATAAAATTAAAAAAATAAAATCAATCTATCCATCAATTAATTAATTAAATAATAAAAATAAATTTGTTGTTTATAAGTCACCCAGTCTATGATATTTTGTTATACCGACCAGAACAGACTAAGATATAGGTTTGGCTATTCCCCCACTTATAAGGGAAGCACTCACCAAGACTGACTCACACACTCCTCTGGGGATTTCCAAAGCACAGTACTTATAGGATTTTCTCTTGTGTTGATCCAGTTCCCCTGAGAACAACCATCCAATCTACCTGTATAGAAGTGTGAGGCCGACTGCTGCATTCTGGGAACTGAGCGGTGGAAAGAAGCAGGGGCCCCGCACATTTGACATAGAACCTTTTTCTTAATCCCTGGCTCACCACCCCCGTGCTCATCTGTGTCTCAAACCCGGAACCTCTCAGGTTCAACCTCTCCAGAGAAGACACATTCTATCCTCAGCTGGGATGTGGAAGGCAGAATGGCCCAGATGTTCTGCCTGGGGAAGGAGCCCTGAGGATCTAACTGTTCCTTAATTAGACTTAAAACCTACCCTGTGTTGGGCCCACCTGCACCCTGGCTTGCCAGAGAGCCCGCTGCTCCAATCCCTGAGCCCCGGGGGCTCCATGGGCTAAATCAACTTGCTCTTCTGCTTACAGGCTCTTGGGTTGCAACTGCCCTCACTCTTGAAAAAGGCCCTTATTATCACTCCTACCTCTCATCTTCCATTCTCTTGACTTCTCTCATTTTCCCTTTGTTTTTATGGATTTTATCATCATCATTTAATTAGTATCATTTTAGCTGACTTTGGGGCAGAAATCCAGATTAACAAAGCTGTTCACTCTGCCTTTTTTAAAATTTTTATTTATTTTCGAGAGGCGGGGGAGGGGCAGAGAGAGAAGCAGACACAGAATCTGAAGCAGGCCCCAGGCTCTGAGCTGTCAGCACAGAGCCCGAGGCGAGGCTTGAACTTACATGACCTGAGCCAAAGTCAGACACTCAAGGGACTGAGCCCCCCAGGCGCCTCCATTCTGTCACATTTAAATGGTTGTTCTCAGGGCATCTTTATTTTTATGTTTCAGCAGCTTTTGTGTTATTTGTTTTATGTCCAAATAAATATATTTTTATTCCGTATTATAATTAGGAAAATATTAACATTTTAAAGAGCTTTTCTGAAATCTTATTAGCTATGACCATGTTTTTTCTCAAAAACAAAAACAAACAACAAACCTCCCCTAAAAACAAGCAATCAAGCAGAGGGTTCACTGAAAGCACCATCTCAGCCCATAACAACTTTTTTTCAAAAAAGCTCAGCCCAGGCCCCTGAAAGGGCTCAAGTTTTCTGGTCTGTGCGGCCCACTCAGGTTGGAGAAAGAGGAAAGGAAGAGCAAGAGTGGGAGCAGCCACAGCAGGAAACCGCAAAGGAAAGAGGGGCTTGGAGAGGAGAAAGAGTGTGAGGAGGGACCCAAACAGGTGCTTCACCCCCACAGCCCTTCCTAGATCGGGCCCTACCCAGCAGAACAAACAGCATCGCGGTCAAACTCTCTCCTACACAAAATGAGTTCGGAAGCCCAGATGACATCGAACCCAATAGAAATCAATACCACAAAATCTCAACAGAACTCAGGAATCAGGGCAGCCCCTGGAAGTGGGCTGTGATGGGCTCCCACCTGCTGGTGTGGCTGTGTGGCTGAGGGAAGGAGGGGGGCCCGGGACCCAGGCCAAGGGAGGCATGGCCGGCTCATCCCCTCCCACACTCTGTGTTTCTCTGAGGAAATCTAATTTTCTTTTTTGGGTTCTCTTCTCTGACAGCATCCATTCTTCTTGGTGAGGCCATGAAAACCTCCACCTCATTTTCTTTTGATCGGGTTCCCTGCTTTTATGGGCTTTGGCAGAGGGCGACTGAAATCCAGTTACCGTTATTCACGTGGCTATTGTTTTAAAAGGCAAACAGATAGGCTCCGAACCCTATTATGTGCCATCAATGTCCCCTCCAGCCTCGGGTCTGCTGGAATGTGCTCCGTCACCCCTATGGGATGGCTTCCTATTAATATTTTACCAGCTGCCGCTCTGAGTCTAATCCTCTTACCCCAGGACTCCGTCTAGCCACTAGCTGCAGCTCGAAAACACGGCGTGGTAACTGTGTACTTAAGAGCCTGTGTTCTTGGCCCTTGATTGCAAACCCGGAAAGAAACCAAATAACGATCAACTCATAAAATGAAATGCACAAATTAGATTTTGTTCTTCCCAAGGCCCAGCCCCCAGGATTACAGTGACAGCTGCCGCAGGTGGAGGGAAGCACGGAGATTTCAGGCCCTGGGGGACAGCTCGGGCTTGGCCACAAGTGCGATGGTCAGGAACCCGGGAAGGAGGTCTGCTTGGAGGGGTCCTGCCCTGAGCTAAAGCCACATGGGGGTGTTTGGAGAGCTCTAAAGTGTCTCTCTTGTCCAATTCTCTCCAAACACCCCTGGAGGAAAACTCCAATGTGTGGTTTTCTACCCTGTACTTGTTTCTGGAAACTGTGGTTCAATTCCCATGTGCCCATGTGAGGCAGCCCACCTTCCTATCTCAGCAGTCAGAAACCAAAGTAGTGGACACTGTGGCCAGGAGGCACAGGCAACATGGTGGGATGGGCTTGAGAGACAGCTTCCGGAGTACTGGCAGGATTCTGGGTTTTGATCTGGGCGCTGATAACTTAGGGATATTCAGTTTGTGCAAATCCAGCAAGCTGTACATTTATAATAAGAACACTTTTCTTTATGTATATATTCTATGTATGTTTATTACTTACTCTTCAATAAAGTGTATTAAAAATTGACATCAGTTATATTGTCTCTCTGGAGTCACAGAGCCCTTTGGGAATCTGATAAATGACGTGAACCTTCTCCCCAGGAAAACTCACAAACACCGCAAATTTTGCATCTACAGTCCCCGCCTTCCAGGGGTCTCTGCTTCCTCCCTCTTGTCTCCGCAATTTCTGAATCACAGCCACTGCTCCTGCAGACAGGCTGGCCCACCTCTGGCCTCTGTTGTCCCTAATCCATCTCAGGCACCACTGTTTCATCATGAAAAGGTTTTTGCTCAAAAACTTACACTGCCTTCTCCTGACTAACTGGAACAAATAGAAACATCTTATCCCGGATTTGTAGAATCTCCATCAGCTGCCCTTTCTTACCTACCTAACCCCACCTCATACTCTCCTCCAACTGTACCCTTGCAATTTCAGTGACTGCAACATGTCAATTCATTCCTGCCTTTGAACATTCTACTTTTCTCAGCCAGAAATCTCCTTTTGTTAGGCTTGTAAAATACAACCACAATCCTGCCTTCCCCAAGAACCCTTTCTCGACTACATCTGCAAAGATGTCTCCCTCCTTTGAATTCTAAGCACTTTTCTCTCTCTGATTTCATTACATCGTTCTGTATCATTCATTCATGTGTTCTGTAGAGAGTACCTGTTATTCTGTTTCAACTCCATTAGTTTTCTATTGCTGCCATGACCAATAACCACAAACTCAGTGACTTAAAATAACACAAATTTATTATAGTTCCGTAGGTCAGAAGTTCAAAATGAGTGCCAGTGGGCTAAAGTCAAGGTGTTGGGATGGCTGTGTTCCTTTCTGGTGGCTGTAGAGGAGAATCTACTTCCTTACCATTTCCAGCTTCTAGAAGATGTCTATGTTCCACAGTGCAAAGCCCCTTCCTCTGTCTTCAAGCCAGCAACACAACAGTGAGTTGAGCTGTTCTCACATGTCGTCACTCTGACTTCCTCTTCTGCCCTTCTGTCTTCCCCTTTCAAGAAACCTCATGATTACATTAGGCATTCCCAAATAATCCAGGATAATCTCCTTATTCTGAGGTCAGGTGATTAGCAAACTTAATTCCATCCACAACCTAAATTCTTATTTGTCACGTAAAGTAACATATTCATAGGTTCCAGGAATTATAATGTGGACATTCAGGGTGGGTGGGGGGGGATTATCTTGCTCTACCACGAATTCCATGGCATTTTTTTCTCTATACCTGATTTTATTACTTGGCTCTGTATAATTTATTCATTTTATTCACCCACTCCATTCATTCATTTTATAGTGAACATGTATTGTTTTGTGGTCCAGTATCCATTGCCCCACTTCTAATACAGTATCCCAAATTTTCCCTTGGGAATCACTGCCTGTCACTGTTGGTCCACCACCTCCAGGACAGGAAACCTCTACCCAACTCCACTCCTGGCCATAGTCGTTCTTTTTACTATTTTATTTTATTTTATTTTTAATATGAAATTTATTGTCAAATTGGTTTCCATACAACACCCAGTGCTCATCCCAACAGATGCCCTCCTCAATGCCCATCACCCACTCTTCCCTCCCTCCCACCCCCATCAACCCTCATTGGTTTTTTTTTACTATTTTATTTTATTTTATTTTTTATATGAAATTTATTGTCAAATTCTTTCAGAAACATGTGACCCAGTAAGAATCAGCGAAACGATTAGTGCAACTAGTGGGAAAGAAGAACATGTTCTTTGCCACTAACTTAATAGGAAAAATGAGAATCTGGAGGTACCTGGGAATGCCATAGAAAGCCTGAAAATGAAATGGATGCCTGAAAACAGAGCCAACTTTTAAGAAGGCAGAGCTGAGAGATGAAAAGAAACTGAATATTACAGCCATCATTTAAGCCCCTGGATCAAGCCACACCTGAAGTCAAACCAACTTCTGGGCTTTTCAGTTATGAGGTCTGTAAGTTTCTTTTTTGGATTAAACCTGGTTAGATTGGGGGGTTCTGTCACTTATAACCGAAAGAGTTCTAAGTGAAACACAGTCCTTCACTTCTTTATTCAGCAAGTTCCCACTGCACACCTACTTTGTGTTATGCACTAGAAATTGCAACATAATATTGCTATCATGATGAAGACTATGGAAGTGTTCAGCATAGACAGGTGATCTAAAGAATGGGGACAGGCGGGGTGACCTGTGGCTCAGTTGGTTAAGTGTCCAACTTCAGCTCAGGCCATGATCTCAGAGTTCACGAGTTTGAGTCCCGTGTCAAGCTCTCTGCTGTCAGTGCAGAGCCTGCTTCAGATCCTTTGTCTCCCTCTCTCTCTGCCCCTGCCCTGCATGCTCTCTCTCTCTTCTCAAAAATAAATAAACATAAAAGAAATAATTAAATAAAGAATGGGGACAGGGAAGCAACTAAGCTGATATAGTGTAATGAATAGGAATTTTCCAGGCTGAGGTTGGGAGAGGTGATAATAAATTGTGTTTCAGACAGAAGGAAGAGTATGTGCAAAGGCTAGGAAGCAAGGGACTCTCTTCTTGTTTTCCAAGTGTAAGTCTTGCCTCTACAACCAGATCGTAACTCCTCAGTGTCTGTCTAGATTCAAGGTGACATTATAATTGTAGTCATAACAACAACTGTAATATCATCATAATAACAACAAAGAATAAGAATAGTATCAATAAATGCCAACACTTTCTGAGCTCTTACCATATATCAGCCATTATTCAAAGTATTTATATGTATTATTTAATCTTCAAAGCCAGACTTTGAGGTGTTTCTTATTATCGCCATTTTACACACGGGGACGCTGAGGCAAAGAAAATCTAAGCAACTTGCTGAGCATGGCAGATACTTCTGGTTGACTGACGAACAGTCGTGACTTTGTTTTTCCCTGGCTAGCAAAACCTCAGTTTTTGTTCAAAAGATCATGTCCAGTTTTTTTATACCACATATCATTTTTGTACATTCATAAAAATATTAAGGGAAGTAAATTGGTCAAGGTATTCCGAAATCTGCTTTTTTAAAAAAAAATGCTTATTTACTTTTGAGAGGGTGAGGGGAGAGAGAAAGAACATGAGTGGGTGAGGGGCACAGAGAGAGGGAGATACGCTGTCAGTGCAGAGCTTGATGTGGGACTCGAACTCATGAACCGCGAGATCATGACCTGAGCTGAAGTTAGATGCTTAACTGAATGAGCCACCCAGGTGCCCCCCTAAATCTGCTTTACGTTGAGAATCTGCACACTTTTCCATCCAGAGTCCTCAGTGCTCAAGTTTTTCCATATATGATTGTCCTCTGTACCACCAAGAACTTTGATGATGTAGTGTTTCTCAAAAGGGTGCCCTTCTGTCATCTCTGGGCTGTGTTCCCAGGAAGCCATCAGCATTCTGCAGGGTTGCTGCATGAGGACAGGCAATGCTTAGCACCAACAACTGCATGACCTACCCAATATGAGAGACGTTAAAAATATATAATGTGTGTGTGTGCACATGTATGTACACACACATCTTAGGTTTAAAAAAAAAAGAAGAATTGGGGCACCTGAGTGGCTCGGTGGGTTAAGGTCTGACTCTAGCTCAGGTCATGATCTCGCAGTTCATAAGTTCGAGCCCCACATCGGGCTCTGTGCTAGAGCTCAGAGCCTGGAACCTGCTTCAAATTCCTTGTCTCCCTCTCTAACTGCCCCTCTCCAGCCCACACTCTGTCTCTGTCTCTCTCAAAAATAAACAAACATTAAAAAAATCAAAAATTAAATAAAAATTAGAAAAAGAAGAAGAATAGTAACTTTCTCTTACTATTAAAACACTTTTAGTTTGGGGGCACCTGGTTGGCTCAGTCAGTAGACCATGCCACACTTGATCATGAGTCCAAGCCCCCCATTGGGTGTGGATCCTACTTTAAAAAAATTGTTAAAAAACACTTTTAGTTTGGTTTGTGTTATTTGCAGCCAAAAGCTTCTTTTCTGACTGACCAAGGTCACCAGTATAATATGTGGCAGAGCTCAGACTTGAACCCAGGCATTCTGACTCCAAAGAAAGCTACTGTGCTAAACAGCTTTTGTGTTTTAGCTGAAGTGACAGATCTGATGTATTGATAGCAATTCCCCAGAGTGTTGTGTTGAGAGGGATTCTGAAGCCATGGTGTGTTATCTATGACTGCCATGGAACCCTGACTGGTGACTCTTATTGTGCAAGCTACATGTTTACCCTTCTTAGATAATCACCTCAACTCTCAACTTATATTCAAAGCCATGGATTCCTACAGCTGGAACAGGACCAGCTTCCACCTAAACACTTCAGAACAAATAGGCAGGACTGCCACAAATGGCCATGACTCCAAAGAGTCCTATTCACATAGATTATGGTGTAAATGTCAGCCCCTGGTTTTGTGCAGTACACAACCTACACAATTGTACCTGGAAGCTCTTCAAAGAGTAATTCTTTATTTAAATACCACAAATACAACCTTCATAGCTAATTGCAGTCATTTATTCTGGGATTTTATAACCACTATGAAGGTCAAGTCATTTTAATGTCTAATTAAATTTCTCCTGTTTAAATTAAATTCTCTTCCTGGATGACACAGACTTAAGAATAATACAAAGCATTTAGTCTGACTCTATAGGGGCTCAATATTCATGAAACATAAGTGAATCCTAAAAAGTCCTTCATACATTTGAAGACAATAATTAAGTCTCTTATTCCCATTAGCTTCTGTAAGCTAAACAAACACAGTTTATTTTACTAGCCATTACCACGGGCCAGGAATGATGCTAACCACTTTAATTCAGCATATCACTTCATCCTCACTGTAACCCTATGAAGAAGCCTTGTCACTATTCCCATTTTACAGATGAAGACCGGAGTAGTTGGGAATACAGGTCCTGCAGTTAGTCAGCCTGGGTCTGTGTGACTTGGGATATGTTCCCTCTGTGCTCCAGGCCCCTCAGCTGTGACATAGAGATAACCACAGACCTGTTTCTCAGGATTGCCCCAGAATTTAGAGTATTTCACATCATGTCATTGCGTAGTAAATAATCAACATTCTTGTGCTGCCACTGTTAGTGTAACTCCAGCATCCCAGCCTGGGAAGGGACTGAGCAGGGAGCTGAGCTCCAGATGTCTTTCTCCTACTCCACCCTTCTCACTCTATCACAGGTTTGAAAAAGACCTGAGAGACTGTGTCATCACCTCATCATTCTATAGACCAGGGACCTGAGGCCCACTGTGGATCATCATCACCCACTTAGCTATCAGGGAGAATCTGGTACTCAGAATAGTCACTCTTCTCTGCCTACCCTACTGCTTTGAACCTGATCTCATGGGCCCAGTCTTCACCCATCCATTGGGATCAATGGAGAAATCTTAAAAAAAAAAAAAAAAATAGCAGCTCATACGGGACAACTTGGAGCCATGTTGTTTCATGGAGCAGTGAGAGATCGTCCCCCAACCATGCCAAGCTGATCAAGGTTCCAAGGGTCCCCAGGCGTGGCAGGAGCCTGCTCATGCCTGGACACCCCAGGGACCCACAACAACTACAGGGCACCATTTGCTGGCCCTGGGGACTCCTTGTGTGAATTAGTGTGTCCTATTAAAAATGAAATCCAAGATAACAAATTGTCCTAAAAGGCTCAGATGTCTTTAACTGTGGCTTTATCTTCTCCCCCAGGCCCGGTGACTTCTAATGAGTTCCAGCTCACATCCTGGATGAATTATCGTTGGAGGAGTGTGTGCACTCAGTGAAAATAAACGAACAGCGAGACTCATGTTTACTCCTTAATTTACTCTATCCCGAAATAGTTTCCTTTAAAAAAAAAAAAAAAAGAACATTTTCAAATAGAGGAATGAACATTGATTAACCCCTTGTGCTTCATACAGAAAAAAAAACAAACAAACCCAAAACCACCACCACCACCACCACCACACACACACACACACACACACACACACAGAGTTGAATTTATGACTATTGACTTACAGAGTAATGTGAACTTGAAACATCTGTGACCTTTGACAAGTGTTTTCCCATCCTGAGCCTCAGTCTACTCATCTACAGGTAAGGATAAAAACATCTATTTTTACGGCTATCGTGAGGATTCATGTAAATAAACTGGTTCAGCACATAGTAGTAAATGTTAGGTTTTTGCAAAAAGCTAATATTTTATAATGTTATGCAAAGTTGCATGTAAATTTAATTTGGGAAATCCATCCTGTTTTCCCCATTGATTTACATAATGTCAGAGATCCTTCGTCTTCTTCCTTCATTCCTCCTGGATGTCCAGCAGGCTACAGCTCCTGTTTTTCTGCCTCCCTATGCCTTCCATCAAAAACTCATGATCTACAAGCTAATTCTTAAATGCCCTAGGGAACTACTCCTTAAAGGAATCCTGTGCAGAGGCAAAGCCGTTGCCTGTAAAGTGAATAATCACCTTTTAATTGATCTGGTTTATGAGGTAGTATTTTGAGTTTCTGTAAGTTGAACCCACACTGTGGGGGTCACTCCACGTCGGCTCCCTTGGCAACCTCATGTGGTGAGACAGAAATTAGGTAGAATTGCTTATACTCCAAGGAAGGGAGACACGAAGCTGCTCCCAGTCCCTTCTCTCTACAGAGCAGTTTTAGTTTTGTTTTTGTTTTTGTTTTTATTTTTCCATAATTCCTTCCTCATCCTGCCTGTGGAAGAAGAAACAGCCTCGGGGCAGGGTCACTTGTCACCATGGTGGTGAGGGACAGTTCCGCATGTGAGTGTGTGGATCTGAGAGTGGGTGTTTGAGGCAGGAACGGCACTTCAGAACTGAAGTCTGGGTCTGGGTAGAGATAGAGCCTCTGACAGGAAGAGCCCCTTGTCCCAAACAGCCACCACCTCTCTTCCCAGCACCTCCTGCCTCTCTTCCCTCTTGCCTTCCTCACGGGGCTGCCTTGACCTCAACCTAGAAAAAAAACAGAAGCTGGAGGGACTCTAGTCAAGGGCATCATGACTTCCCCCTCAGCTCTGAGGGGTGAGTCATCTTCTGGTTTCTCCATTGATTAAAAGAGGAAAATGAATATGCATTCCCTCAGGGAAACCGTGAAGTCTACTGATGAAGTCTCAGCCATTATTCATGGGTTTAATATCTACCTTGGTCCTGGCAAGCACTTCAGATTATGAGAAGGCTCTCTGAGGGGGAAGCCAAGAGAAGACTAGAAAAGAAAATATTGGAGGATGTTTTTACCTAAACCCCTCTTGTGGGTATAAAGTTCACTGTCACAATTCTGGTACCACTGTTCCTGCAAGGGGCAAAAAAACTCTTAGCTCTTTCCACAGCAAGATAATGGCATCACTTCTCTGGTGAAAGCCCATCTCTTTGGGGTAATTTATTCAATTGAATTGAAAATTCTTTCTCTTCCCCTTCATCTTGTCTCCTCCAGGGGGAAGCTAAATTCCCAGAAGGCTTTTTCTTAGCCTTCTAGCCTAACGGGAGGGTCCCCTGTTCCAGATATGTCTGTCGTCCTGGCAGGTTTAGGTACCACCCAATGTCCAGGCTGGCCTTCACTGAGGTATATGCCATCCCTCTAGGCCTGGGTGGGGGCTTCTCCCCTTGTCCCACCCGCTTCCAAAGTGTCCACCACTGATGTAACAGTGGTACAGTAAATACAAGTTGTTTTCCCAATGGCTGAGTGTCTTCTTGGGTCTGTGGATCCTGAGAACTGTCCTCTCTGAGCCCCAGCTTTGGCCCATTACCAGTGACTCTGCCAGGATGTCCCCTCAAGCTATATCCCAGTGACCCCATAGCAGGCACTAGATTCTGACTTCTTAACTGCATTTCTCTCCCCAATCAAATAGGGTGTAGGGGCATTTTGAGATCTCATCCACATTGGCTAGACCTGAGGGAGACTCAGAGGCAGGGCACGGGGAAGACAGCACAAGACCCTCTCCACCTAAAAATGCAGCCACTTCTGCTCTATTGAAGTCGCCCCATACTGGCGTGGGGCACCTCAACCAAAGGTGGTCTCGTCCCAGAATATTGGATCCTGTTTTTAGATCTCCAACCTGCCCTCCTCCTTCGTGGATTCAACAGAAAGCAGGAGGTGGGGGAAGTAAAGAATAATTATTCTACTTTCCACCTGTCTCAGAGTGTGGATATAAACCCTCAGAGGATCCAAGGAGCAAACATACGTAAAGCAGTAAGCGCATAGACACAGAAAGTGCTCTATCAGTCTTAAAAAGATAAAGCTATCCCCATTAGCTAGCACAGCCTAATCAACTGTTTAATCAGTCACTTAATTGATTTAATATCTGTGTTCTTGTTATCCATGCCAACACAGTACCTTATACACAACAAGGGCTCAGAAAGTGTTTGCTGAATTCACTCACTTTAAGGGAAAAAATGCAACCGGCTTGAAGACAAATCCTATCCTTTCCACTGGATTGGGAGAGAGGGTAGCTCATGTGGGAACCCCACAGGAACCAGGACATGAGCTGGCTAAGGGCAGTACTTCTGGGGCTTTCCAACCCATGATAGTCCCTTCTTGTACTTCTGCCTTAATTATTTGTCAAGAGTCCCTCTGAAAGCAAGAGGACAGGTCTACTTTAGGAAATGGTTTTGAAATTGATAGGCTCCAGGAAGTCCCCTTGATTCAAAACCTGAAGAAAGTGAGTATTGCTGAACAACGAGCTCATCCTACCTCAAGGTAGAAAGAAAGACCTTAGGGGAAATGACATGGGACCAAGCAGTCCTTATTCAGCACTATTCCTAGCACACAGCAGGGGTTCAATTGACGGAATGAATGATTTCTTGATTTCAGATAGCATTCAAAGCCTCACCTTCCCCCCCCGCCCCCCCCCCCCCCCCCCCCGTCTTGTTCAGAGAGTGACCACAGTGCACATTTATTAGACCACAGCCTGGCTATCTTAGCTACATAGACAGAACAGCAAATGCCCAAAAGGGCTTGATTTATTATTGCACACATGTGAATAAATCCCTGGCCTACCACATCCCAGCCCTCCTAGCAACTGGAACCAAAGCTGGCTACTTCAGAACGCCCCATAATCTATTCAGTGTAGGCACCTACGATGTGTAAGAACAGTAATGAGAGCTTTGAGGCAGTGATGTAGGAATAAAATATAATTTCTGCCTTATAAGTTGGGAGGAAAAAATAAACACACAAATGCAGACTTAGTTACACCAGGAAATTTATGTTAAATTACAACTGAGTGATATAATCATTTTGTGCTACAGGTTTGCAAAAGAGCAGATGATATCTGAGAGGTGATCAGAAGAGGTGAGGGAAGACTTTCTGGAGAAGCTGAGATTGCATGAGTCATGAGGCATGAGCACTATGGTCGGGGGAGCACTAGGACAGTGAGGAGACTGAGTGTCCATTGGCCAGGACATCACCAGGGGATCCTCAGAGAAGACATTGGGGAGAGCGTCGACTGATAACAATAGTTACCACATGTCAGGCATTGGACTGAGCTTGACATGAATAAGCTCAGGGAATCTTCTTAACAATTCTGAGACAGTGTGTTAGAAACTGCTGGGGTCTCCCCTTCTTCCTTCACAGAACCTCGGTTTTGTTTCAGGCAACACTGTGTTCAGTTAAAATACTCAGGATCCCAGCTTCCTTTGCAGGTGTCGTTGGTCATCCTGGCATAGTTGTGGCCAATGAGGCGTAAGATGGAGTCACTTAGTGGGACTCTCCAGAAAGCTCTTCAAAGGGAGACAAATGCAACATGCTCATGTCTTAGCCACCTTGTGGCCCTGGGTGCTTGGGTAGCAAGACAGAGGGAGCCTGGGTCCCTGATGAGTCCCATGAACAATGGCACCAATACAGGATTACCCACCCCTGAACTGCTTGTTAACGTGAGAAAAACACACTCTTCCTTGGTTAAGCCACTACCATTCGATCTCTGTTTTTGCAGCAGAACACTATCTTACACACAGGTAATATTAATACCCTGTAGACTAAGAAACCAGGTTCAAAAGTGTCACTGCTTTGAAGTAGTAAATGTAACATTCAAATCCAGACCAATGCAGAACGAGGCTGGTTGACTCCAAAACTGCACTGAGAATGTATGAAACTCCAGAATCCCATTAAAAAACAAGGTAAAGAAAGGAAGCAATCTTTAGCAATTTCTTAGTTTCTCGTGTAGCCCTTATCGCAGTGTACCTTTTATTGGCTGCTGGGAAGTGTCTCTGTCTCCCAGTACATTGCTTTGAAATCTCCTGGAAGGCAGGACCAGGACATAATCATGCCGGTAGCAAGCCCTTCCCCCTGCCTCCCTCAATGCTTAGCTCCGGCTGAGTAAACACCCCCACCAAAATGTGGGTTGGGTTGAGTTTGTTGAAAAACACTCAGGATAATAACTGCTCATGAGAAAGTGCATCTTTTTGTGAACAGATGCATGTGGTTGTGCTGGTACGTACTTGAGGGAGTGTTTCACATTGTGTATTATATGTGTGTGCGTGCGCATAACCCCGTGTCTGCATGTCTGAGAAAGGGAGCCAGGAATATTTCCTCATCACTGTCACATCCATCCTCCACCCCCTTCCCGCTCCTACAGCCCTACAGTGACAGCACCAATGATTATATTAGTGATAACTAAACTTTTGTGCAGGACCTGAAAATTTAATTTCCTTGTGGGAAGACGTAGAGAACCAAGCTTATTCAGGGCGAAGAACTCATGAACTTTCTCAGAAAGGAAGAGACAATACCAGATACGGTCATTGGTCTTTAGATTTTCTTGAAAAATATAAAAGCACCAGCTCATTTTTGAACGGCCCCTTTGGACGCAGCTTCAGATCCTTTTTTCTCTATCCCCACCCCGCATCAGAGTGGAAAGGAAGAGATGAGTGGCCCTTGAGAAACAGCTAATTCATTCCAATTTATTCCATGAGTGTGAATTTCTTTTTTCCACTATTTAAGAAAGTACAATTCCATCAATTTTTCTTTTCCTTCTCAAATTGCTTGGATGGTCAGGATCCTGGTGATATTTAATGAGTGTTCATCATGTAGCAGGCGCTGGAGTTAAGTGTTTGCATGCTTTAACTCTTTTAACCCTCCCATTTTGAGGATTAAGAAACTGAAACACAGAGAAGGTAAGTAACTTGCCTAAGGTCACACAGCTAAGAAGTGACAGCCCTGGGATTCAAACCCCAAAAGTGCAGCTGTAAAGCCCAAGACGGTTTATGGCCTCATCACGGTACAGCCTGGTCAGTCTGGAATTCTCCTCTGGGTATCTGAGTGCATCAGTTCTTTGACTATGAACAACAATTATCTCTGAGACACTTAAGCAAAAACAAAAACAAAAACAAAAAAAAGTGGAAAAATAAGAAGCAACATATTATTCAACATTGGGGGATTTGCAGCCAATTCCCATTCCCATGGACAGTCTGATCATCTCAGCCTCCATCACAGCTCACCCCTAGACCAGGGTTGAACAGGTGATCTAAGGTGACCATCCCTGGTCTGCTTCAGAAGAAATGGAGGAGAAGCTATCAGAACGGGATGGTGTGGGCACAGGGTGAGAGACAATGACAGATGCATATGCTGCCGTGCCTCTAAGGAAGGAACAAGTCTTGCTGAATTTAATGAATTTGGGGTCAAATTGTGACACAGACTTGGCAGCATGGGATTTTGAAGGTGTTCCACCCATATAATTCATCTGTTCACTCAGTTGTGCACCTGTTTATCCCCCCAACCCCCCGAACAGTCCCTTTCATGTGCAAGCAGGGTTCTGGGTGATTCACTGCTCCCAGTCATGTATGGCCCATGTGGTGACCCCAGACGTATATCCCCCCAGTCATTTTCCAAGCTCTATTGCACACCACAGCAAACCAGGCCCAGTGTCGAGCACTGGGAATAGAGCAATGAACAACTCAGACGCAGTCCTCACCACATACCTAATCTCCTGGTAACTGCAGTGAATTAGAAACAGCGGTGATCTGGGGAGCAAAGAGCAGGGACCCCGTTTAAGATGAGCTGCATATTTTCCATTCCACCCCACCCCCGCGCCCCACCCTGCCACCAGATCCACTTTCCACCTATTTCCATCCTTCTTGGTGCCCGCAGTAGGCTAGCATGTAAGGACTGTTTTCACAGGATCTCTTGCCCTCTGACTCCCAGTTAGATTCAGCCAATTGAGACACTGCCAGGAGATTGAGGGAGAGGAGAAAATGAGGTTGAGGTATTTATTTTCTCAGCTCCTCCCTGCTGGGTGACTACCTGTGGGCCGCCTCCCTCTACATAAGGCAGATCCTGCCAGGTGCCCTTTCCTACAATCCCTGCAACTATGACCACTTCCTTCTGGCCTCAAGGACTGCGCCCTCCCCTGCCTATTCCAGTCCAGCAGGGGTAAGCCTTGCAGCTCTCGCTAGCTCCAGGAAGGCATCACCTTCCTTGGCTGGATTCCTTTAATTCTGCCCACACCTTCGGAAAAGTCCCCTCCGTTAGCTTGGAGTGAAGGTAACACTGTTTCCTATAGGGAGCTCAAGTAAAGTTTCCCAAGAAGGGACGCTGAGGCTGATCTAGACCATCTTAAGCAAGAATGTCAGACAATAATGCACGAGATGCCCAGCAGAGCATTACTCCCAAAAGGAACTACCAGCTTGGTCCTGCTAAAGTAATTCTAGCCTTAGCTTCACTGATACAGAATTTTAAATGGTACAAATTAAATTAACTGTAAGTTAAATTGGGGGGATTTACCAAAGAAATATCCTAACATGAATGTGATTAACCCCCTATACACGAGCATTTTGGGGTGCCTGTCCAACTTCCACAGCCACTTCTCTGAGGACAGGTTTGAACTGAAGAGTCTGCCCTTTGCAACAGCCGATCAGAGCACAGGCAGGCAGACACCTGGCCCAAACTAGGCCAGTTTGTAGTTCAGCCAGAAATGAGACATGACGAAAATATCATTGCATCCTTGTGGGCACTGGAAAAACATGGGTTAGATGACAGCACATTGAGGGCGGTTGGGAGCCATCTGAACAACCAATATGCTAGAAGCCTGATTCATTATGCCAGTGAGTGTCCTCCCAGAACACAGCCTCTGTCTTCAGCTCTGTCCTATTCAGGTGGCAACTTATCAGAGTTGGGCCTTGGACCTAGCACATGGCACAAGCTTCCAGGCCATGCCTCCTGTCTTCCTACACAGGGACCAGTCAGAAGCCAGTCCGTGACTTGCTTTTCCCGCTGCAAGTAACAGCAAGGCACTCAAATTAACTAAAGAACAAAAGAGAGGGTATATTCAAGACGTATGGGGTGTGTCCAGGAACCCAAGGAGGAGGAGCTCACCTGGGTTCTTTCTCAGACTGGCTACAGCGCTGAGCATAAGCTAACAAGCTACGCAATTCTGTAGTCAGATTTTTAAATTCTCCAACTGCACCGATCATAGCTGGGAAGGAATGCAGCTTGATGCTGGCACAGGTGGAAGGAACACTTAGGATTTTGACTGTCGGCTCAGGATGAGTCAACAGTATGATGTGACTGCCAAAATAGCAGTGTAATCTTGGGCTGCATTAATAAAAGAGGAGGGAATGGTGCTTCCTTCAATTTAGGGCATCATGTATTCAAGGCACAGTGCACACAGAAGAGTGCCCAGGGAGAACTCAAATCATGCCCTGTGGGGAACAGTGGGATACCTGGGATATTGCTGTCTAGCTTTTGGGGGGATTGATGAGAATTACCAGGATGTGGGCTCACCAGTCTGGAGTCTGGAATTAGACCACCTAATCTAAAACCCCAATTCAGCCGCTTCCTAGCCATTTCTTATACGCCAGGAGCATCCTAAACACTTCACATGACATATCTCATTTAATCCTCACCACAACCCTCTGAAGGAGTACCAGTTTTATCCTTATTTGACAGATGAGAAAATTTAGGCACAGAGAGGCTAATTAGCTTGCCTAAGGTCACACAGCTAACAGGTTGAAGAGCTAGACTCTAACGGCAAGGAGAGTATACTTTCTTTGCTCTGCCCCTAACTGGCCGTATGTGCTTGAATTTTGTCACCTCTCTTCACTATGTCTCAGTTTGCCCAACTGGAATGTGGGGTGAAGAACCCCTGTCGTACACCAACTAGGAAGTATATGTTGTGGCTGAAGTGATATTGTTGACAGGAAAATATTAGAGAATGGTTAATATGAATATGCCAAAGGATGTATTGCCTTAGCTTATGGAGGCTTACAGAGAAGAACCCTCTCCCTGCACTGCCACATACAGGGATTTCATCCTGGCTGTCTTTCATTTGCATAGTATAAACCCTTGGATCTCAGATGATCCAATCAGCTTTTTTTTTTTTTTTTTTGAAAGAGAGAGAGAGAGCAAGTGGGGTGGGAGAAGCAGAGGGAGAGAGAGGGGCAGGGAGAGAGAGAGAGAGAGAGAGAGAGAGAGAGAACCTCAAGCAGATTCCACAACGCTAAGCGTAGGGTCCGATGTGGGGCTCAATCCCACAACTTTGGGATCATGACCTGAGCCAACATCAAGAGTCAGACACTCAACCGACCGAGCCACCCAGGCGCTCCAATCCGATCAACTTTTATAGCCACTTATTAACTCCCAAACAGCCAATAGGAGTTGACACAGTTTGGAGCAAAATTTACCCCACCTCAGGACATTATCTTTCTGATGTATAGTGACAGTGCACTAATTCAGGCAGAAGTAATAACATCAAAAGCCATTTATTGGGCATTGTTCTCATTATCTAATCTGCATAAGAAACCACCCCCAAACATAGGGGCTTAAAAGAAAAACATTTATTTTGCTCACAAATCTGCAACGGGGCAGGGCTTGGTTGAGACAGTTCGTCTCTGCTCTACTCGGCATCAGCTACACTGGGCTCAGAGGTGGGGCCCTTCACCTCATTCACTCTGGCTGGTGCCCAGGGAGAGAAGACTCACACAGCGGGAAGCTGGAAGAGCTGGGGCTCCCGGGTATCACTCTGTCTCTGTGAGGGTCTCCCTACTACATGCCCTCTCCAACACAATGGCAGCCGGTTAACCAGCCCACTTACCTGTTGACACAAGGCTCCCCGGGGCACATGACTCAAGATTGAGTGAAAGAGGCAGGCGGACACTTTCATGATCTAGTCTCAGAAGTCACATAGTATTACTTCCATTGTACTCTGTTGGCCAAGGCATTTACCACGATGCATCCTGGTCCAAAAGGAGGGACTCTAAACCTAATGGTCAGTGAAGCAGTGTCGCCATCACACGGGTAAAAGAGCCTGTGGGATGGTGTCGATATTGAGATGGACAGCTGTGGGCAATACATGTGCCACAGGCACTTGCTATGTTCTCAGCATGGAGATAAGTGCTTCATAACCATTATGTATTGCCATTATACCCACCCCCAAATCCTGTTCTAGTAGGCACTATTATTTCGTCTTACGGGAGATAGAAGACCGAGATACAGAAAGGTGAGCAAATTACCCCAGTCACACACCAGCGTGTGGAGGAGCTGGGGATGACCCCCAGGTGTTTTGACTATGAGGCCAGGGAAACACATGAGGTTCATGAAGGTCTCACTTCCACGAAGGAACACACTTGATGGCAGCCATGTGGCACAATGACTAGCTGTGGGAGGGCTTGACATCAGCCTGCTAGGGCTCCCTTCCAGGCCCCTCCGTTCACAAACTGCACAACCTAGCTTCTTCACCTCTCCAAGCTTCGCTGTCTTCACCAGCAAAACGGGAATCACCACAGTGCCCACCTGTGAGGACGAATCGAGACGACACAGGTCAAAGGCCCCACATGTTGTCTGGAATCTAGTGAGGACTCTATAAATGTCAGCTGTTATTATTTTAAAAGTGGCTCAGGAAAGACATCTTAAAAGGACAAATCTATTGCTATTAGCAAAAACATGTGTCACACATCCTCAAGCCCGGCAAACATATTTAGTTCATTGGCGTCATTATTCTTGTCTATCCCTGTGTAGACAGGACGCTGCAGTGTGCTGGCCGGGAAAGACACTCCACCCCCTCCCTCCCTCCCCTCTGATCAACAAGGCAGGTGGTGCAGCCTGTAAGAGTTCCTAGCGTGTCCTTCCCGGGAGGGGTACCTGGGCTGACTCAGCTGGGAGGGTGTCCAGTGACTCATTAAGTGTCAAAAGCTGATTAAATGCCCTCAGGCCTCAGGAAGGGAGCTAACACCCAGGAGACCCTAGATTCTCTCCTCACCCCAGGCTCCCGGTAGCTCTCAGATAGGAGAACATGGGCAGGACGATGACCTGGGTCTCTGTATCAGCAGGGAGGCTAGTCATTCTACACACACACCTCTCCAGCTTTAATAAGAGGAGTTTCACCTCGCTTCTGCATATTCAAACTCATGGCTCAGCACCCCTCCCTCATCCGTTCCCATGGCTTCAATTACCATCCAGAGCTAATGAGTCCCAAATTCACATCTCCAAACCAGACTTTCAGACGTCTTTCCAGAGCTGGAAACCTGCCTCCGCTCAGATGTCCCACAGGCCCCTCAAACCAGCCTGCCCCCCACCTTGGACTTGTCTCCTTCCCCTCACCTGGACCAGGCTCTCCTCCAGGACGCTCGGTGACGATTTCCACGGCCCACCCAGGGGCCCAAACCAGAAATCCAGCTCACCCTGACACTCCCCTGCCCTGCTCCCACAGGTGGCCCATCACAAATCCTATTGTTTCTGCCTCCTGAGTCTCTCCTTCTTCTGCCAGATTCTCTTAGAGGGTCACCCAACCACTTGCAAACCCATCTCCATCCTTCTCCAACTCTTTCCCCTTGCTGCTGTAAGAATCTATAAAATGCAAACACGGGCACTGTCACCCTGCCTCAGTCTCTGCTGTGACTCCTCCTCGTCTTCAGATAAAGTCCTTAACACGGTTCCCAGGCCTTGTGTGATCTAGGCACTGCCCATGTGTTATGATCTGAATCATGTCCCCCAAATTCACATGTTGAAGCCCCAACCTCCAGTACCTTAGAATGGGACTGTATTTGGACACAGAGCCTTTAAAGAGGTGATTAAGTCAAAATGGCATCGTTATAGTAGACTCGAATCCAATGTGACTAGTGTCCTTATAAGTTGCTTCCCAGGGCTCCTGGGTGGCTCAGTCGGTTGAGTGTCCAATTCTTGGTTTCGCCTTAGGTCATGACCTCACAGTTAGTGAGTTCGAGCCCCACATCACGCTCTGCACTGAAAGTGTGGAGCCTGCTTGGAATTCTCTTTCTCCCTCTCTCTCTGCCCCTCCTCCATTCTCTCTCTCAATAAATGAAAACTTAAAAAAAAAAAAAAAAAAGATGCCTCCCAGTGGATGCCTCCCAGTTTGGTCCTTTGTTACCCTAGCTGTCTAATGCACCATCGCTCACCTCTACCTCACCACCCCCCCCACCCCATACAGCTACAGCTGTACACATTCCTGCTCTCCACTCCGGGCTTGGCCCTGCTCTTTCTTAAGGATCTAATGGTCTTCCCAAGCCTCTTTATCCAGTCACCTCCTTCCAGTTCTGGCATTATTTCCTCCAGGAAGCCATCCCTGACCTCCATGTTTAAGTATCTCCCAAAACAACCCTCAAGTTCCTCCCTCATAGCCCCATATTACAACCACTGATTTATTTATCTGTGTGTGTCACTAGACTGTTAGCAGCATGGGCACAAAGACCACGACATCTAGGACAGCATCTGATCCCTAGAAGGTGCTCTATAAATCCTTTTCAATGACTGGCACTTCATGAGTGGATGAAAAGTCACAAAAAATTCAAAATAATTTAAAAATACAAAATTACTTTTAGCATTCAAAAAAGTTCATAAATATCTTAGTACAGATCCCAACACAGCTCCTTTTGGACTACCTAAGTTTCCAAGCAAAAGAGAGCCATTGTCTCATAAATCTGATTCTTGGGCCTCCAGATGGTCTGTAAAAGAAGGGGGTGTCTGTGGACCTTAAACTGAAGGTGCTGATGAAGATTTGGTTCAGCTCCTGAACCCACGTTTAACATGTAACATGATGAGCTTATATCTCACTTCAGGTTTATGGCCTCATGATGGGGAAAGCCCATCCCAGAATTCCCGGCCATCTCCATAACGGCCAGCAAGATGGAGCACCTGGGTGGCTTGGTCGGTTAAGTGTCTGACTCTTGGTTTGGGCTCAGGTCATGATCTCGCGGTTTGTGAGATCGAGCCCTGCATCAGGCTCTGCACTGACAGCACAGAGCCTGTTTAGTATTCTCTCTCTGTCTTTCTGCTCCTCTCCTGCCCTCTCTTTCTCCCTATTAATAAATACATACATACCCTCTGTCTCTTCAGGGCAGCCTGTGGCAGCAGAACACACATCCATACTGGTCTTGACCACCCGGGTCAGTGCTGTTCCCTACCCACCAGTCAAGGGTGGGCCTGGGGTCCCCGGCTCTGCGTGAACTGGCCCTGTATGGAGCAGAGAATAATTTCACCCTTAAGTCCCTCCTTGGCTCTAAGAGTCCCCTGCCAGGTGTTGGACTTACCTGCATTTTACCCATATAGGGTGAATCTGGGTTTTCTGAATAATGACCTGCTTGTTTAGAAAAACAAAAACAAAAACAAAAACAACCTGATTCTAACTCCACCTGGAACTAGAATGAAGGTCCGTATGCAGACAGATTCAACTCCACCAGCCCTCCCCTCCTCCCTTCCCTGATTTGTTAAGTCACTGTCACCATCACCTAATTTACTATGTATTCATTGTATTTGCTCACCCCACCCCACCGCACCGCTATCAGCAATAGAATAAGGGCACTGTGAGGGCGAGCATTTTGTCTGTTTTCTTCCCTGCTGTTCCTCTCATGCCTTGAACACAGCCTGGCACAGAATAGAACACAGCTTGCTCAGGGTGTGTGTGCTGAGCAAAGAGATGAAAAACTGAATGAGGGAATGAATGTACACACTCCCTTCTGTCCTCTCCCCACTCTCACTGCCACCTTGGAAATCCCCCTAAATTCGCAGGGGGAATCCCCTCTGGTGCCCCTCATACCTTACCTTCCTCTAAATGAGATTTCAATATGGGCATTAAAATCATTCCCTGGTCCATCTGTGAATATTGCCCCAGTTCTACAAATGTCCCTCCAGGGCCAAGGTGGGTTCTGTTCACAGACATGAAATGAGCCAGGATTCCATTGATCCTAAAACCCACATGAACAGATCCACCAGTGACCTGGGTTTCCTGCCCTCTCTGGGCAGAGCTCCCAGGGGACAAAAATGTGAGGCCAAGACCTTGACTGTGGAGGTACAGTGGACACTTGGGGTCCATCAGCACCTGCTGCCTCAGGACAGACTTGGGAGGTGGGGGCAGCAGAGAGGGCACTGGACCAGGAGTCAGGATCTGGCCTCTGGGCTAGCTGACCAACCTCAAGTCATGGCAAGCAGGTCAGATTTACTGAGCCCAAAGACCTGTCTTGGGCCATTGTGAGAAGCAAAAGAAGCATGGCGAGGGGGTGTGGGGGGGGGGGGGGTGGTGGTGCAGCAAAGCCATGGTGAATGGCTCAGGCTGGGATTGAAACCCCCATCCACCACTCGATGCTACGTGACCTCCAGCAGGCTTCCAAACCAACTCCAGACCTCATTGTCATCTCAGGATCCAGCATGTGGTTAACAAGCCATTATTATGAAATGTAAAAGAATGCAAGAGAGTAACCTGATCCCAGGAAGGAGGGAGGAAAAATGTAGGTGCTCTGCAAATGTACAGCCTCACTGCAGTTATCTGAGAATCTGAAAATTGTCCTGTTCCCACTATTCTCTCCCTCCTGGCCCCCACAAATTTTGGGGGTGGGGGGAGGAGCACTGGTATGCTGCTTTGGGCATGGGTGGCTGCTGGGCCTAGAATCTTCCCAGAAGCTGCAAATACTAAAGCCTTCCCTTAGTTGCTGACTGATTTGAGACCCATATGTGATCTCCACCCTGAAAAGGCTCTGGAGTCAGACAGATGGTAGTTCAAATCCCAGCTCTACCGCTTAGCTGTGTGACCTCAGCCAAATTAATCACCCTCTCTGTACCTCATTTTCCTCCTCTGTAAAATGCAAATAATGATAGGTAGCACCTACCTCATACGGTGATGCATTACCGACAAGTCCGTGTCGCCAAAACAAACCCCATGCCTCTCTGCCGTGGCTCCTGGTGGTTCCTTCCAGCCTCTAATGCTTTCTTCCCTCCTCATCTCTGCCTGTTGAGACCCGAACTAATCCAGAAGGCCATGTTCAAATGACTCCTCCACCATAATGTTTTCCCAGGTCTCTCTGTCATGTGCCCTTGCCTTCCTTTCAACCTTGCTGACACGCTTACATACACCCTTCTATGAAGTCGCCTTGGAATCACATGAATGAAGGACACGTTTTATTCCTGGCCTCCTTCTCAACAGATCCTCAGTTTCCTCACCCGTAAAAAGAACATGCTGAAACACCTAGCTTATAAGATTGTGGTAAGAATTAAAGGGGATAATGCGTACAAAACATGGGGCACAGAGCATATCACATCATATATGCCAGGAAATGTTACTATAATTGTAACGATTGTTAGCACTAAGTAGACGTGAGTCTGAAAGGCTGCCATTTGGAATTCATTCCTCTGGGTCTCTCTCCAGTTCAGTTTCTTCTCAACTGTGATCTTGGGTCAGTAGTGGTGGCCCCAGGGAGGAACAATTGGCTCTGAACTCTCCCTAAAGACTTAGCTATTCTTTTGACAACAGAACTTTTGGTGCCTGAGGCAAAAGGAGAGAAGAGAAGGGGCAGGGAGAAGCTGGAAGGAGCATCTTCCAAGTAAAAGGGGGCATAATAAGGAAGGTGGCCACCATGCGTTGAGGGCTCCGCATGCGACCCTTTTCCACAAGTTCTCTCTTTGGACCTCATGACAAACCTTCAGTGCCCCCCCCCCCCCTGCTATTTTCTAGTTGACAACTCTGACCTCAAAGCAGTAAAGTGATGAACCCAAGGTCACACAACCAGTGGCAACACAGCTCAGATACAAACCCAGGTCTCTCTTACCCCGAGGCTCATGGAGAGGAGAGAGGTCAGAAGAAAGAAGGGAGAGAACTTTTATCCACGGACAGCACACACCTCCATGATAGGGAAGAAAAAACAATCTGTAAAAATGTATGGTTTTATTTATGGAAAATTAATTCAGCATACAACTTCATCATAATACCATTTCTCGAAACATTAACTCCCATCAATGTTGTAAAAGTCTGGGAAGCTATAAAATGTCTTTTTTTTTTTTTAATCTGCTATTATCTATAAACATCCTTGATGGCCAAGATGGCCAAGATTTCCCCTCCTCCCCTCTTAATCTGTTGATTTTCAATCTAGAAAGGTCAGGGATGGCCCCATGTGTTACTGTGGCTTGAGAAAGGTTCCCATCAGCCTATAAACTCAGGGTAAAGCAATGCTCACTTTAATTGCTCTGTGAATTAGAGCCTCCTTTTGATTTAAATCCACAGCCACAAATGTATTATTTTCTCCAGTCCTAGAAACAACGGTGAAGCAGTTCTTTTGTTTCTCTTGTCCGATATCGCCCTCTAGTGGTCGCAACTCTACTTGAAAATAGAGTGTAAACCCACCAAAGAGATGTGTGCCACTCAGACCCTTTCACAGCCTCCCCTATCTATCCATCCATCCAGTCAGCCATACCTCTGGCCATCATTGCTTGAGAGCCTACTGTGTGCCAAGCACAAGCAGCGAGGATTCTGGGATGCCCTAAGAGCTTACCAATTTGCTTACTAATGTGGAACTTGAGGGAGGGTCTAAGGAAAATGGCCTAGATCCTAGGCCTCGAGAACTGGGTTGGAATCCTAGCTCTTCCAACCCAAGTGATCCTTGGGATGGAGGTCAGTTCCCCGCCAGACTTGTTTCATCACCACAGAGCTGGTAACCAACTTGTCCATCTTCAAAATAGACAATAATAGATGCATCCTATCTTTATTTAATCTTACCT
Source organism: Panthera pardus (assembly GCF_024362965.1). Taxonomy (NCBI): domain Eukaryota; kingdom Metazoa; phylum Chordata; class Mammalia; order Carnivora; family Felidae; genus Panthera; species Panthera pardus. The sequence goes on along the minus strand of NW_026526765.1, from coordinate 50,588,325 downwards.
TTGTTTTTCACAACCAAATCACCCCACTACTCTTGGAGCACACCTAGTTTTTGTGACAGAGAAAAGGCAGGGGAGCTAGTGGGTAAGCTCAGATCATGGTTTCAGAAGCCCTGGGTTTGAATCCCTGTTCTGCCAGTTACCATGGACAAACTACACAGCCTCTCTCAGTCTATTCTTTCTTGTCTATAAAATGGGCACAATCAGAGAATCCAAGATAATTCAGGTTCTCGGACTTCGGTGTAAGCAAAATCCCCTGGGGATCTTGTTAACAGGACAGCCCCTTCTCAAACTTACTCGTCCAAATCTCTGAAAACGGTCCCAGGTATCTGATCAGTAACCAAGGTGGCCAGGTGATTTGGATGTCCAACAGCCTTTGACAGCAAGGGGGACACAGCAGCCCCCTGGCCCTCAAGCTTGGCCAGACATTAGAATCTTTGAAAATTCTGATTCCCACCCCACTAGATTCTGACAGAACTGGTCCCGGGGAGTCTGGCATTGGGATTTTCGAGAATTCCTGCAGTGATACTCAGGTGCAGCCAGGGTTGACAACCGCTGCTGTAGACCAGTGCTTAATGCGCAGTAATACTTCCTAAAAGTTAAAAGAAGCCCTCCCAACACATCCACATCATGACTCAAACACCTTCACTCAACAATAATACATAATGAGCTTCTGTCGGGTGCCAGGCGTTGGCAACAGAATGGCCATCAAACTAAAACCAAAAGATAAGAATCTCTACCCTCAGGGAGCTCACGATAATGTAGCAGGGCCAATTTGCCCTTTTGTACTGGGTCCCCTCCCCCAAATTATAAAGCCAGCCCCCAAAAGCAGGCACAGCATATCATGTAGTTCCTTGTGGGTCACAGTAAGAGTTTTCTCTTTGAGATGGAAAGTCATCACATGCCCTGCCATTATCTGTCTTAGAAAAAAAAAAGAGATTTTGAGATGCCCTTGTACCTTCCAGAAAAGTGACTATCTCATGGTAAGATTTCAGTCAGAGACTGGGTGTGGGGCAGGTGCATATTTGGGGCAGTGAGACCTACCCTGACTTACTGCATCCCATGTGTCTGTCTATTCCCCTCTGAGTAAGGCTGTCGGAGCAGGAGACAGACGACTGTAGCCTGCAGCTTCCCTCCTGCGCCCCCTCCACCCACTGGCCTGCAGCCTGCAGCCTCCTTCTCGGCTGACTCAGAGGGCCAGCTGTTTCCAGCTGTGCAGACACATGGGAATACTTACTCTTAATCAGGATTTGAGCCTTGCACCTGCTACCCTTGGCTGGGGCTGAGCCTACTTCAGAGGCCAGGGATACAGAGGATGCAGGGAAACCCTTTTTTATCACTGTAGCCACGCCAACCCCTAGCTGCTCATTAGCACCTATGAACGAGGCCAGGAAACCCTGTGAAATCTGGTTAAATCACTGAGAGTGTGGGAGGAGGGAGGATAGAGAGGCCTCTCCTGGTCCCCCAACTTAAAATAACTGCCTCCCTCACTCTCTCTTCTCCCTGCATTATCTTTATTCATAGCACCCATCGCAAGCTGACACTTTACTCTGTGTTTGTTTACTTCTCGTAGTCGGCCTCCCCTACTGGAATGTAAATGCTCTATCTTCAGCACCAAGCAGTGCGTGACACCTAGAGAGATGTTTAATTAATATTATTTGTTGAATGAGTGAGTGAATGAATGAATGAATGAATGACACCGGTCTCCGGGAGTTTCCAGGGGCTGCCTACTCCTCACATTTGCTGCTTTCCTGCCCAGCCCTGGAGGCTTCGGATTGCTCACCCCTCCTCTCCCTGCCTTGCTGGCTTAGCTCCCACTCCAGGGCTTGGGGGCTTCCATGCCGGCTCCTGGGGACTGAACTCAGGCTGCACTGGGCAGCAGAATTCGCCTGGACAGCCTCCCAGACCTGTCCGCAGAGTCACGGCCCTAAGAGGCCAAGGTCACCTGGGGGACACCCGGCATCTCTCCTGTGCAACCACATGGCAAGCCTAAGGGTGAGGGTTATTCTTTCCTTCCTTCATGTGGCTTCCAAGAATTCAGCCACCAGGGTGATTTTATTCAGGTCACCTTCCCCAGCTTTAGACACCAACACGCCCCCTTTTTTTGCTTAGCCTGGTAGACATAACCCCCCCAGCCTTCATGATCTCTGATCCCCCACCCCTCTATCCCCATCTTAAATTTCCTAACCAAGCTCATTCCTTTCCGTGTTTCTCTGTGGCCGCCATCCCCCAGCCCCGCAAACCTACTCAACCATCTCTGGCACGCAGCCTGTCCTGCTTGTTATTCATATTCTTGAGAATAATGGATAATAAATAAGACCTTGCTTGCAAAGAGCTTTCACACCACCAACCCAGAGCCTCACACGAACCCTATGAGGTAAATGGTGACTCGCAGAGCTTAAGTGACTTGTCGATGATCAGTAGCTAGTTAGTGGCCGAGCCAAGTCGGGAACCTATTTTAAGTGCCATTATTTATGTCTTATCAGGAGATTATCATTGTAGAAAGGAAACGAGTGGAAATGACAGTCCAGGTTTTAATGTATGGCTTTATTATATTTCAAGGGCAAGATTTATTCCCACTCCTTAGTATTGTAATTAAAGTAAATGGAATAAGATTTGGTTTTATATTTGCCTTTCAAACAACCTTTCAGAGACACCTGCATTGCTCTGCAAAAGGAAAGCCATCTGTTCACGTATTCACTGTGTTAAACAACTACTCATTCACTCAGTCAACAATTCTGTATTTTATTTTCCCTGTGTGCTGGACCCTGGGCTTGACACAAGACAAGCACTGGTGAGCAGAGCAGGCCTGGCCTTACCCTCATGCACTTTGAGTCTAGTGAAGTCAGGTATTACACCAAGGTTCATGCCAAGAATGGAGGGTCAGAAATAGGGTAAGGGCCATGAAGGAGGCACAGGAGCTCTGGCAACTTCTAGCAAAGAAATTGACTCGGCCCAGGAGCTCAGGGAGGGCTTCCCAAGGGAGTAACCATTGGCCCGGGGGGAGAAAGATGAGAATTTAACACAGGGAAGAGGGAAGAGAAGGAATTTGTGGAAGAGGGAACAGCATGAGCAATGCCCTGTTGCTGGAGAGAGAACAGCACTCTCAGGAAACTATGAGGAGTTGGAGAAGTGACCTGGTGTGAGACAAGGTGGGGGGCCTGGACTACTCAGGCCTTGTGGGTCCAGGAAGCAGTCTTGGTCTCTTCCCAGAGAGCACAACAAACTGCTCAAAGCAGAGATTGATATAATCAGATTAGGTCTAATTCTCTGCTGAGCATTTGGGGTGGCACAGGGAGAAGAATGTCTGAAACTGCAAAGAACTTTCCATCACCTTCTTTAGCATTAATGAAGCCCCATTCAAAATTAGGACATTGATTTTCTCAGAAATATAGGTACCACTCTGAAGCTGACAATATTAATAAAACCAATAATTATAATAATTATAATAATTATAATAATAAGTACCTACTAGGCATTTGATGTTTTGTATATATGATTTCATGTAATCCATGCTTCACCATAATTTATAAGACAGGCATTATCTTTGCCCATCTACAGATGAAGAAAGTGAAGTTCAGAGGGGGTTAGCAACTTACCCAAGGTCACACAGCTACTGGCAGATCCAGGGTCCAAACTTAGAAGACTGTCTAAATACATGGTGGCTCTGTCATCTCTACACTCCATAATCTTGGGATCCTTACCCAGAAATTCAAGGGCAGCCACCATGATAGGTCTAAAGAGTTTGTCATCACTAGGGTATCAGGGTCAATAAAGGGCTACGCTTTGCCAAAGCCAATGGCCAAATCTCTCCTTATCTTATTTGACCTTCAGCAGCAATAACCTGATGATCACCTCTCCTTATTGAAACATGTTCTTCTTTTTTCAGTTTTAATTTTTTGAGACAGAGAGAAAGAGAGAGTATGCACACGTGTGTGTGCACAGGGTAAGGACAGAGGACAAGGGAGAGAGAGAGAATCCCAAGCAGGCTCCACACCCATCACAGAATCCAGCTGAATCTCAGGACCAACTGGGAGACCATGACCTAAGCCGAAATCAAGGGTTGTACACTTAACCAACTGAAACACCCAAGCACCCCAAAACATGTTTTTCTTTAACCCTCACCTGGGTGTCCTCCTACCCACTGCTTTTTCCTGCTCAGTCTCCTCTGCTAGCTACCCCTCCCCCCCCCACACACACACACAGCTCACCCTTTAATTGCTAGACTCTCTAAAGCTCCGCCCTTGGCCATTTTCTTATTTATAGTCCTTTACTTGACGATCTCATCGAGCCCAGGACTTTAAACTGCATCTATACACTGATGACAACCAAATGTACACCCCTTCTCCCTACCTCTCCCCTGATGGTGTTTCCATTCAGTTGTTGCATTGACCCTCCAGGTTAGTTTTCGATCTTCGAAACTAGGTCCCATGAGCCTAGTTGAGGGCTGCCCTGCCCTTGAGGTCCCCATCTTAGCAAATGACACTTCCTTGCGCTTTGTTGCTCAGATCAAAAATCTAGGTCTTGTCTTTTGATTAATATCTTTCTCACGTTTCACATCCAACCGTCAACATGGCTTCAATATACACCTTGAATCCAAGCATCCCGTACCACTTCTCCAACACCACCTTAGTCTGAGCTATCATTTTTTCCCACCTGGATTATTGTGTCTACCTCCTCACTGGCCCTGCTGCTTCTGCCTTCGCTCCCCCACAGCAGTCAGGGTGCAGGTGTTTAATTTGCACACATGGAGTCTGACCTGGATTCAAATGTCAGCTCAGCCCTGGGGCAGGACACTTAAACTCAGTTTCCCATCTTTCAACCAAGGCTTAGGTCATAGCATTGTTTGAGTAGTCAGTGAGATGTTTAGCCTGGTTCCTGGTTCATATTGAGTGCTCAATAAATGGGAGTTCTTGTTAAAGGCTCCTTGGATTTCCTCGAAGTTGGCCCCCAAAGTTGATGCTGATGCTGCTCAGTAAACCGGCTAACTCCTAATTCATCATGTGCCAGCTTCTTGGGGCTTCCCCAGGTTGTGATGGGCACCGGGCACCTCTCCAGGCTCCACCACTTGGTGTGTGTTAACTATCAGGGATGTACACCAAGGCCTATGGGCAGAGTTTCAAAATGCAAAGTGACATGGGGTTTGGACAGCAGTTTTCTTCACTCCCAGTGAAACCACTCCCCGAAACACCTATCCTCTAAGACCCAGAGGGAAGCCCTGACATTTGCATCCTCCAACTCTGAGGCAAGATTTTGTTGTCACATCCTGGAAGAACCAAAGTCTTGGCCAAGAGAGGAGGTGGGTGTGGTGGGAAAAGAGCCATTGTGGGTGATGTTTGTGTCCTCCTATGGGATTTCCAAACTATGAAGACAAAAATTCTCATCCTTTTGAAAGCACCGGACCCAAACCTCACAGGCTGGGGCACTCTTGCCCTCTGGGGCTCATCTTTACCTTCTCTCATCTTGTCTCCCTCCTTCCTGGAAGGCGGGACTCAGGCTGCAGGGTTTGAGGGCCAGCTCTGCTGCTCACTGGCCCGGGACAACCGTGAAATCTCCTTGAACCTCAGCTTCTCTACGTACAAAATGGAAAATAAAAGTAGGAGCTGTGGCCATTGCAAAAATAAGAACCATTGTATCTGAAAACAGAGAGGCAGCATAGGATGGCAGTAAAGAGGATGGTCTCTAGGGTTGGAGTCCAGCTCTTCTGTGCACTGGCTGGCCCTCGCACAAGTTGCCTAATCTCTGTTTCATTTGTAAGATGGGGATGACAACTGTTCCTCCCCCAATGGCATGCTGGGGAATCAAAGGCATTAACACACGTAAAGAGCCTTGAACAGTCTACAATTAGAAAGTGCCCACACTTGCTATTATTTCCACCCACTTCCTATGGCCTTCCCGGGACTGTGCATGGAGCCTGGGTCCCAAGGGAAGGAGGTCCCAAGGTCAGATGGACGACAACCCCCTTACACGCTCCCTTACAAGGAGGACTCACTGCAATTTTCTTGTTTCCCAGAAAGCTTTGCAATTGGCAGTGAACTAACCCCCCAAAAAGAGGCTCATGGGACCTCCATGGGACAAGTCTTCCCACAGAGCTGTATGGGAATATCCATAGGCAGGCACTGTCTGTATCATCTACTCCTAACCCTCACCATAAGCATGCAAAGTGAACTGGTTCCAAACAGTGCCTGACCTCCCATCTCCGATGCATTCTCCACACGACAACCAGAATAGGCTTGCTAACATGCAGTGTTCAGCAATGCCTTGACCTACCCCTGCTCCACAACCTGCCATGGCTCCCGAGGACCCCAGGAGAGAGTCCAAGCCCCTTACCTGGTCTTGAGGTTCTCACACAATCTGCCTCCAGCCTGTCTCTGCTGTTCTCTTTCCATACAACGTGCCTTCCCCCTCCTCCTCCCCTCCACACACCATTGCCACCCTGCAGTACTTAATAACCCTAAAGGGAAATTTCATACCTTTGTGCTTTTCCTCACTTGGTTTGCTCAGTCTGGGATGCCTTCTCACCTTTGGCAAGTGCCTACTGATGTCTCAGGACCCAGTTTAAATGCCAGGTCTTCTGGGAAGCCTGTCCTGACTTAGTAAGTTAACACCTTACTTGCACTTCATACAAACCTTTGTCAAAGCCACTGGCGTGCTGGTAAATACTTAACAACAGCTCTCTGGGGAGGCAGGGTGGGAGGGGAGCCATGATTTGTAGTGCTTGCCAACTTCCATGGTGTAAATGCTCTCTCTCACCTGTTTTTGAATTTCAAGCTACCGTGATTTAATACTCAGCTTGCGAATCTCCTAAAAATTTAACAACTGGCCCTGGTGAGCAAGTACAAGCTCCGGCACATCACATTACGTGACTTTTTTTCCATGCTCCTTAGTGGATTCCTCATTCCCTTCAGATAATGTCCAAACTCATGGACATTAACGGAGCTCATGGCCCTGAGAAAATCAGGGCTGGTTGGGCTGAGGACATGAAAGCAAACCAGCAAGCATAGAGACCCTGAGGCAGGAGTGGGCTTGCGGTGTTTAAGGCCAACGTAGCTAGAGCAGAATGGTGAGGATTTGGCTTTTACTCCGAGCCCACGAGAAGCCACTGGAGGGTCTGAGCAGAGCAGGGACACAATCTGATGTGTTTTAAGAGGATCACTGTTGGCAGCACCAATCAGGAGCCAGATGGCCACCCCAGCCCTGCCACTGACTAGATAGATGACTTCAGTTAAGTACTGTCTTCCTGGGGCTGTTGTAAGGATCCAGGTGAGTTGAAATCTGTAAAGCACTCAGACTTGTGCCTGGCACCTAGGGAGCACCATTTAAGTATTTGCTTAAAAAAATAAAAACGATCTACAAACAAGCTAATCCCACCAAAGGATCATGCTGTGGAGTCAAGGATGGAAACAGGGAGACCAGGTAGGAGTTGAGATGCAGATAGGAGATGCTGGCGACTTTGACCAGGGTCAGCAGAGGGGTGGAGCAGGTGAAGGCGGGACAACCCGCCAACAGTATTTCACGGCTGTTTGAGAGAGAACGGAGTCAACGATGATGCCAAGTTTTTTGGCTTCAGCAAAGGGAAAGCTGAGTTGCATTCATGGAGATGGGCTGGTCATCATGGGAAGAGCAGGTGTCAGGTAGAGTGTGGATGGACAAGGACATGAACACGCCCCTCTTGAAGTCATGACCGCATTTTACATGCGTTTTCCAGGACTGTTCCACGTGGCCCCACCACAACCTTTCAAGAGGGGTATTACTATCGCCCTTAGAGATAAGGAAACCGAGGTTCAGAGAGGTAGAGTAACCTCACCAAGGCCACATAGGGAGTAAGAAGGAGCAGGCTCAGGACCTGAACCGGGCAGTAGTGCTAGCTCATGTGCTAAGCATTTTCTCTTTGAAGACCATGGGAACCATACCTGCCAGATGCATGCACACCACCAGGTGACATTACAAATGAATGGGTGTTAATCCATGCAGGAGTCAGGACTGCGGTATGAGTTTAGAGGACAGGGGGTCAAGACTTTGAGCTACGCCTTGACAGGAAACAATAGCAACATAAGTGGTTTCTTACTGACCTCATTTCACTGAAGAGGAGGCTGAGCCTTAGACAGAAAGAATGAGCTCTCCAACAATACGGCTAGAGGTGATGTTCTGAACTGAAGGGCACGGTGCCTGATCCCAGCACCTGGGTTCATGACCTGCTGGCCCACCACCTGACCTGAAGGGACAATGGACTAACACAAACACATGGAAGATCAGCACACATTCTTCAGCGGCACTGGAACAAGTGGTTTGGGGCCTCTCTGCGAGTTTCTGCTCTCCAGGAATCGGTAGAAGCCAAGGTCCCAAAGGACAAGAAGGGATGGCTTTTCAGAAGGCATGGGTGGGGGCTATCCCCTGCCCCAGATGCTCACTCACCTGCTGGCTCATGGCCACGTCACAGGTACAGAAGGTGGGGGAGCCAGCCCACAAACAGCCCAGCCATCTGGTGAAGAAGATACATGACAAGATATGGCTGGATGTACTGGCAGAATGAGGCTAGATGCCCAGAAAATGTGGTAATACACCACACAGATGATAGGTTCCCCAGAACCCAGGAGAGCCAGGACGTCTGCTGTCTAGGGCTGCTCTGGGGCCCCAGCACAAAGGGGACCTGGTGAAGGGTCACTCTGTGGGGGAGGGGGAATCCCAGTCCCATTTTCCCTATGCTCTGTGGGAGTGGTTGAGAACCCAAGTGTCATTATCAAACAGACCTGGTTACAAATCCAGCCCTGTAATCCCAGGGGTGTGACTTAGTCTATCTGAGCTTTAATTTCCCCCATCTATCAAATGGAGCTGATGGCGAGATGGATGTCATAGGGTCGTTAGAATTAAATGGCTCACTCCGTACGAAGTGTTGAGAATGATGCCAGGCACAGAATTTGCATCCAGTCAGTGATAGCTGCCATTGTGGCTGGAAATACCCTGACCCTTTTTATTTTCCAAATTCCACCACATATCCAGCCTCTCCATTTCTTGGCATGAAGCAGCCTCCGTTTTCTGTTTAAGCCTCAGAATAACTGAGGGATTTCCCGGAGAGACAAAGCAAGGTACAAGTGAGGTCTGACCTTGTGTTCACAGGGAACAGATGAGCAGGCAAAGGTGCGTGGGATTTGGTCATTTATTCAATTATCCAACAACTCTATTGAGGGACCATTGTGTACTGGCCCTGTTCTGTCTCCTGGGACCCACAGTGAACAATACAGAGACGGCCCCTGCCTTCAAGGACTTCACATTCTAGAGCAACGCCATCCAACAGAAATAGCATGTGAACGCCCACATGACTTTAGTTTTCTGGTGGCCACTTTTTTTTCTTAAAGGTACAATAAACCTTAATGATATAGTTTATATCCAAAACACAGTCACTTCAACATGCAGTCAATATTAAAAATTATTAATGGTATATTTTGCATTCTTTTTGTATTAGGTCTTCTAAACCTGGTGTGTATTCTACACATATAGCACATGAGCTCAGACCAGCCACATTTCAGAGCAGTTCTTGAGTTAAGTGTGGGAGAGTGCCAACTGGATTGGATTAGAAAGACGGTGAGGGCTGTGGGGTTGGGGGAACCAAAGTGTTCAGCTCTGCACCCCGCCCCCTAGCACAGAGGGGGCACTGTGTCAGCCTTGGGTGAATGAATGCAGGGTGAACGAAAAGACCATACGCTTGGGGGTGCCAGGGTTTCAATGCCATTGACTGTGACATTAAGCGAGTTGCTTAAGTGCTCTGTGCCTCAAGTCCTTCTTTGGAAAATGGGCATATACAGGTTGTTCCTCACGGGGTTTTGTGAGGATTAAATGGGAGGATAGAGGAAGAGCACTCAGAGCACCGCTCACCACGTAGAATGTTCTCAGTAACTGTCCGCTCTGGCCAGCCTCCACACCGTGGGCCTCACCCTGCTTCATTCTTCAGGTTTGAGCCACAGTTATCTGCGCATCATGCCTCTGTTCAGCTCGACCTTACATCTCGGGCTTCTGTAAAAAGCACCACGAACAGGTGGCTTAAAGCAACAGAAATGTATGCACTTGCATCATTCTTCTGGAGGCTGCAAGTCCAAGATCAAGCAGTCTTCAGGACTGTGCTCTCTCTCTTAATGTTTATTAATTTTGAGAGAGAGACAGACAGACAGAATGTGAATGGGGAAGGGCAGAGAGAGAGGGAAACACAGAATCCGAAACAGGCTCTAGGCCCTGAGCTGTCAGCACAGAGCCTGACGTGGGGCTCAAACTCACAAACCATGAGATCATGACCTGAGCAGAAGTCGGATGCTCACTGACTGAGCCACCGAGGCACCCCAGGACTGCGCTCTCTCTAGAGCCTGGAGGGGAGAATCTGTTCTGTGCCTTTTTCTCTGCCTCTGGTGTTGTCAGCACTCCTGGTGCTCTTTGGCTCCTGGATGCCTCCCTGCTTCGTCACACGGCATCTCCCTGCCTGTCTAGGTCGGCACCTGCCATCCTTCTCTCGGTATGTGGCTGTCTCTACGCCTCTCCTTTTCTTCTAAGGACGACAGTCATATTGGGTTAAGGGCCACCCTTCTCCATTTTGACCTCCTCTTCATTTATATCTTGATGACATCTGCAAAGACCTTATTTCCCAATAGGGTCACATTCACAGGTAACAGGGATTAGGATTTCAACACGTCTTTTGGGGGCACACAATGCAACCCATCACACAGGGTTATCGTGAGGATTAGACAATCCAGTGTGTGTAAACGCCCTGCTAGCTCCCCCGTGCTCCCCCCTCTAGGCTACCTCAGATCTCCTCTGTCAGCACCCGGGCCACAGCGTTTGCCCCTACAGCTGCCACCAGTGACCTCTTGCACCTCTCAACACTCCCAGACTTGGACTCAGATAAATTGCCAGCCACAGGGCATGCGACTTGAACTGGAAATGCATGAGAGTTAACTCTCCCTGGGGTGAGCTTGAGCCACTGGGGGATCAGAAATGGGAGAGAACCAGAAAATACATTTCCTCTCCATCCCCTGACCCCCGACAGGACACTGCATCGACCACCTTCCATGCAGCCTCTCTGAGGCTGTCTAGTGAGAGGCAGCAATCATCCAGGCTTGCTACAGAGCTGTGGCCCATGCAATAATGCACTCCATCATATTACTCTCCACTCTGCACACTCACTACCCTTTCCTTCATGCCTGCTTTCCCTAGGGTTACACTCTTCCCTAGTATCAGCATATAATCCCTCAGATTTGCTCTTCTACACAACTCGGACTAAGATATTCAAGAGATGGCAGTTTCATTTGCCTGTCCAGACTCAACCCAACTGATGTTACCAGACTCAGCCCAACTGATGTTACCTTTCCCAAAAAGCTCTGATATGTCCTGCTTCTTACCCTGGTTCCTTCATGCTTTGATAGCACCCTAAACACTTACATCTGTGATAACACTTACAATATATTACAGTTACTTGCATCCTTGCCTGTCTCCCCCACCAGACTGTGACTTTTTCCATGGACCACACTCTACTCATTATTGTGTCCCCAGCACCCACCACTCAGATATTTGATAACTGAAGTTTTGTGACTGAAGTAATTAGCATCTGCTGACATGATGCTATGGGGTTGGGGGGAGTCTATAAAATCTCTCCCACTAGCTTTCTCCCCTTGCCCCTGGGAAAATGACTCTTCTACCTGCTTACTGATGCTGGGAATGCCTTTTCCAAGGGTCAATCATCACAGCGAGATAAGATGTAAAACACAAATATCTCTGTTAGAGGAAACATAAGTCCTTATATTCTCACTAAAATGTAAATGACTGATATGGTGGTTCTTTTCTGACAGAGGCAGGAAAGTCATCAGGGGACACAGGGGCATTTTATCCCACATAGAGTCAGTATTATGCATATAGAAAAGAGCTTTGGGGCAATCAAAGGGGTGAAGAGTACCCCCGCCTCAAGTTAGCTCTGCCATTGGTCTGCTATGGTACCCAAAACTCCTGCTCCCGCATGGATCAAATCTACCATGCAGTAAAGGAAATTTTCTCAGAAGCCAGAAGACCCAATTCTTTCACTGGCATTTCTGCTTGCTAGCTGTGTGATCTTGGGCAAAGCCCTTACCCTTTCAGTTCTTTTAAATATAAAATGAAGAAGAAGAAGAAGAAGAAGAAGAAGAAGAAGAAGAAGAGAAAGAAGAAGAAGAAGAAGAAGAGGAAGAAGAAGGAGAAGAAGAAGGAGAAGGGGGAGGAGAAGGAGGAGGAGAAAGAGAAAAAGAGGAGGAGGAGGCAGAAGGAGAAGAAGGAGGAGAAAGAGGGGAAGGAGGAGAAGCAGGAGGAGGAGAAGGAGGAGAGGAAGAAGAAGAAGGGGGAGGAAGAGGAGAAGAGGAAGGAGGAGGAAGGATGGTGATGATGGTGATGATACATTCTCCAGCTTCTTTACATGGCCTTTGGAAAAATCAAATAAGAAATGCATGTGAACCTGCTTTCCAATGTGGGAAGCAATTTACATATGTGAAGAATGTACTATTTTTACATTTGTAATACAAACCGTCTTGACAGAAGGACCTTTTTCACAGAAATCTGGACCTCTCAGGGGGCAAGTCGACAAGCAAGCTCTCTCTGTGTGACTCCCAGCCACCCATACTCATAGGTGTCATTCTGCCTTTAGGGCTTGGGTGCCAGGAGCCCATCTGCCTCTCAGGCTAAGGGGAGCTATTGTCCTCCCAGGAGAGCTCTTGCCCACAATCTTGTCCCTACCCACCCCCCATTCCCCCCACCCCCGCCAATCCGCCAATCCAAAGAGGAGGATGTGGCCTCCAGGCCTTTCTCCGGGAGTCATTAGGCTCCTTGCAAACGACTGCAATTCCATCTGAGTTGGAAGCTACTCAGAATTCAGTTCTTATCTCAGGTTTAACTCAAGGGGGTGTTTGCATGGAAAGTTTAAATGAAGACATGAGAAATGAAAAGGACCACAGTGTGAAATCAGAAAAGCAAAACCCAACGCAGTGTCTCCTCCTGGGGTTGTTTCTGTTCTCTCTAGGAAACACCCCAAAATGTAGACCTCTCCTTTCTAACTCTGGATTTGTCCTCATGTATCCTCATTTCTGCCAAGTTCCATTAGTTGAGGTAGTTACAAAGGTCCGCGCAGGTTTGAGGGGAGAGAACGTTGACCCTGTTAACTTCCATGGAGATGTGTCACATAAAAATGTTCCATCAGAGAGCAGCACATAGGATGGGGTATACTTTGGTGTGGCCATCTTTGGGAAATACTATCTGTCACACTAGCTTTTTAATGAAGGGGGGAAAGCTCTCATTAAAAACTATTAAGTCAGGCTGAAAAAAATGAAATGTGAAGTAGTGACTTATTATACGCATTATATTACAAGGAAACAGTATGCTTACCAAAGCATCCCCTTAGAATATATTTTGATGGTAATGATAATAATGATGTTAAGTGCTTCTCAACCAATGGAGTGTCTCTGCATCAAAGTGATCTCCTTTAATCCAGCAATGCTGGGAAGCAGGGGTATCCACTTTCCAGTTAGTTCACAGCAGCAAGTACCTTGCCATGCATCACACACTGGTAACAGTTGTGGGGCTTGAACCCAGGGCTTCTGACTCAGATTTTCCTTTCCACATCTGACCAGCAGCCAGGTTGAGTGATATATAGCACCCATTTCAGACAGCTCAGAAGTTCATAAGAAACTTCTATCTAGTAAGTGAGTTCCAGGCATGGCTTTGCTGTGGCTTAAGTCTGAGCAAATCACCGTCTTCTCTGAATCTCTGTCTGATCATCTGCAAATGCAGAGGATTGCACTCGTGGAAGTTAAACTTTTTCCTTTAAAAAGAAATCTTAAGCAGCCACACGTCCCAAGTGAAATCTTATGAGGACCCCTGCTTTATGAAATGTCTATTCAAAAACAGCTATTCTACCCACCAGAGCTCTATAAACCATCCCTGGGTATACACTCAACAGAAATGCACTCATTTGTCCATCACAAGGCTTGTGCAAGAATGTTCATAACAGCTATGTTCATAATACCAAAACCCAGAAACAACCCAACTGTGCATCAATAGTAGTACAAAAGATCAATAAACTGTAATATTGTCGTGCAATGTAATACTACATGGCAATGAAAAAACGAAGACCATTGCTACACTCCAAAACGTGGATGAATGTCTCCATATAATTTTGAGTGAAAGAAGCCAGACACAAAAAGAGCATGAACTTTATAATTCTATTTATATGAAGTTCAAAAACAGGAAAGATCAGAAGGTGGTTATCTTTGGTGAGGGCACTGACTAGGAGGGGACAGCAGAGAACTTGTCCCGGGGAGCAGAGAATGTTCTTTACCTTGATCTGGGTAATGGCTACCTGGATGTATACATATATAAAACCTCATCAAGCTTTCTCATGAGATTTGTGCACTTTGCTGTATGTAAGTTGTACCTAAAAAAAAAAAAAAAAAAAAAAAGTGAAAAGCAAAGTGAAATCGCTCTAGTTGAAGCAAGGAAGAGGGTCTTAAAGACCCATGTGCTGAGCCCCCACCTAAGACCCCATCTACCCACTCCTTGGAGGACTCTAAGGGTCCACAGGGCACAGTTTAAAAGAGCATGAGATGAGTCTAGACCATCTCTAAGGAAACAGAAGCTCTGACAGTGTGATTCACGTTAGAATTCAGTCTTCAAGATTCCACAGGTGACAGCTGTCTCAAACACCCAACTCCATGTCCATGGTCATCCTGTCTTGCCCTCTTTCCGAAGCCCAAAGCCCACATGCTGCCCCCAGGACCAAAGCCTCCTATTCACCCTCCCTAAGCATCACCCTCTGCTTCCAACTTCCCAAGAAGGCCCACACGAAGCTTACCTCCTGCTGGTGAGTGCAAGCGCTCAAGTTCAGCCACCTTGATTCAAATCCTGACTCCTCTACCTGTGGCTGGATGTGCTTCTTCTTTGTACACTGACGTTAATTGTACAGACCTCATTGATTGTGAAGAGAATTAATTTAGTACACGGAGAGATCTTTCAACAGTGTCTAATCCATCCTAGGCACTCAATAAATGTTAGCTATCATTCTGATCATTGTTTGTTCTCTTTCATTGCTTGTTCATGGCCAAAGAATATATAGCTTTAAAAAATTAACAGTAATCTAGTAAAATGCTTACCATGTGCTTTGTTGGACTTCTCATAGCCCAGCCTCCTTTTGAGTGAACTGAAGAGACTGAGTTTCCAAAGTCACACAACTGATTAATGATGGAGTCAAGACTCAAACTCAAGCCCTCCTGACCCCCAAACTCCACAGGCTGATCTCCTGGTTACCTTGGTCAGTAAACCACGTAACAGAGTTGACAGAGCAGGTCCCGATCCTATAAGAGTGAACATATAGTGGGGCCACTAGAGTGACAGAGTCTGGAATCAAACAAGCCTGAGCTTCAATCTTGAGATGTGTGGTTTACCAGCTCTATGAGTTTCCACTGTTTAATTTATCCAAGCCTCAATTAGCTCATCTATAAATTGAGACACCACTATGGAATGCATTAAATGAGCTTCATAAGTGTGGCCAGAAGGAAAGCAAAGTTAACCCCGGGGATTTCCAGTATTATGGGATGCTGATAGGGAGTGATTTGGGGAAGGGACCATAAACTCCATCCCTGTTTCACCGAAATCTTCCTCCAGTTCAGAACAGAACCTCTTATCCAGGGACAACCCCTCTGAAGATTGGGGACTTTTTGAAAGATCAAACGATGCTGAAGTGCAAAATGTTAACTTTGTCTGTGGTTCTGGTCTCTCTTCCTCTGTTGTCAATTTTAAAACAGTTGCTAAAAACTAACCTCCCCTGTCAGCCTCTCTTCCTCTTCTTGTTCTCAGAACAGAGGCTATGATAGAATCCAAGGCAGTTTTCATTTCCAAATAGCCCATCTTTCTGAGTCCCTCCTCCCTCTCAGCCCTCAATATTACTTTCTCTCTCTACTTCATTCTGCTCTACAGACACAACTGTGCCTTAAGTGATGGGAGTGAGGATGATATCCTAGACTCCATGATTTTAGAACTCCCAGGTGGCCACAAGGAGCAGGTGGCTGGAACGGTGACTCGGACTCAGAAGGGAAGGATTTGGCAGTAAATGTGGGTTAAAAAGGCCTGATATTCTTACACACCCGATCTGAACATAACATTTTCCTACCCCCAGAGGTAAGAGGGGACAATCACACCCTCTTGCTCACTCCCATACAAATTACTGAGCCTGCAAGGTTTTCTGGGGACATCCTCCTTTCTCTCCCCTGGATCATCACCTTCAATGGCCAATGTATTGAGATGGCACCCTCCAGGCCTGAAAAAAGTTGTCACATGAAGTGGGCAGATACAAGCAGCTGGGGAAAGGCATACTGGCTATGAAAATTGAATCTTTAAAAGGCCATTGCCCAATAACTACGATGGAATCCAGTTTATTAAGGAACAGAGTTTCAAACACAAAAGTGCCACCATGTGCTCTCAAACTCTCTTTAGCAATGCTTACCATCATCTTAGTCCAATACCACTTATTTCCAGTTATTAGGGGTTACTCCTTCACATTTTGAACTTATTTTCAAGCAATGACTCTCTTCTTCCCATCGTCCCCTGACAGTGTTTGCCCCCAACCCCAAACACATACACAAACACTGGACCTGTGTCTCTAAGGAGCTTGGCAGGGAGGGGAGTAGGGTCTGTTGTCACCACCCTGTCTCCTCCACACATGTCCTCTGGTGTGGAAGCAGGACAGAAGGATGGAAGGGCTGAGGTGTCCCCTTACTTAGCTGCCCCTGGTGAGGGACTGGTCCACTTCATTACATGGGTTGTTGTTTCCTTGAATGACATGGATTGGCCTTTGGCTCTCTCTGTGAGGCTTCGTCTCATGGGGAACACACATTGGTTTTGTTGTGGAGTGTTGTGAGGCCACCCCTGCATGTGTGGGCCATCCCCCTACATAGGTGTTGGTATGTAGCACCAGCTTGGGCTCTAGCTGCTTCCCTCCTTTCTCTCCCCAATCAGAGACAGTCCACCCCTCACTCCCCTTTTACTATGATCATCTCATCCACTCAGAACCCACTTAGGGATAATGGCAAGTGTAGTCCTGCTTCCCAGGGTGTTCTGTCAACCCAGGGGGGAACGGACGCATCCTGTCACACCTGAGAGGCTACAGGCCCCAATCTCCTGCCTCCTTCTCCAGGCCTCAACAGCATCAGGTACTCTGCTGGTTCATGGCTCAGAAATTGTGAAAGAAAAAATAATTTTAATCTGTTGGTGTTATTAGGAATTTTAAAAATCCTTCCCAAATCTGCACACCTTGATTTAAGTCTACCAAGCACACACTCCTCAGGAAAAGGGCCAGTGAAAACAAAAAGTAGAAGTCAAATTCCATGCCAGGCTCCATGCAGGGGGCAGGGTAGTGTGTGGTCCCTTCATGGGAGAAGTGAACCCAGAGCTCCTCATAGGCAGAAACCCAGAACCAGCACGAACCAAAACAATGTCAACTTCAGAGATGACAGAAATCTGGGGGAGGACATTAGACATCCCAGCAAGTAGGATAAGGTTTAAAGAAAATAGGATAAAGAGCTTAAGTCACTTTGATTTAAACCTCAAAGTACAGGGTGACTCAGCTCCAAAAAGTGGCATCTTGTACAGGGGTTGTTAGCCTGTCAGGTTTGTTCTCTGCATAGAAATATCAAAAGTTGATATACCCTTGAAACCCCTTAGCATGATACCATATGGGAGATGCACATTTCTCAGTACGTTTCATCAGCCAGTGCTTCCCTAAATGCTCAATGGATCTTTGACTCCTAGTGTGACCATCAGCGGAAGCAGGTGGTCCCAATGAGGTGCCATGTTGAACCCCAACACATCTCTTTAATAAACCTAGACCCACAGCCTATGTGGTGAGACACTCACATGATGAGAGGCCCAGGAGCTGAGGTCTAAGGAGGGAACAGCAGAATCCCCCTCTGTTCCCATCTCATGCTCACTCCAGTGCATCCACTAAAATTCTTTGGTTTCCTTCCCTCTTCTCTCTCAAAAGTGTATAGTTGAACATGTATAACTTTACTGCTACTTAAGCCAAGAAAGAATATGAGAAAGGAACACACCATGATCTTAGCCATGGCAGTCCTTAGGTGCTCTATTATTCAAAGTTTACGTAATAAGCACATACAACATTTACAATGGTAAGTATGCCATTGGGTAGTTGCAGGGAATGATGGTGCTTACAACAGGACACAAGCACATAGTAGGCCCTAAATATATATTATCTCATTATTATTATCAGGAAAAAATAAAATTTACCTCACTGCTGTATGACAGGAAAGAGGTGGCAGAGGAGATGGGCCCCCAGCAGGGAGGTCCCTCTCCACCCCTAAACCTACAGAAGTTTCATGGCCTTTGTTACCTCTGCCCACAGATGACTGGGATGTTTTCGCTGAGGTAGGATCACAGAAGATTATACTGCCCACATGTCAACCCCAGAAGGATCTAGAAACCTGGGAGAAAAAAGCAGGAAGGAGAGAGGGGGTGGTTAAGAGATGAAAATAATTTCCAGAAGGAATTTGATTAATGCTGTTGTCCTGGGCAAGGAGCAGTTCTGGGCGAGCATCCCTCCTAGGGCGGGAGAAGAGAGGAGGGCAAGGCTTAGGAGCTCGGGCTGTGCATTCCCGCTGACCTAAGATGTCAATCCCAGCCCTACCATTAGGACAAGTTACTTATTCCCTTGGCCTCAGTTTCCTTATGTAGAAAATGAGGGATAATAATAACACACACCATGGGGTGCCTGGTGGCTCAGTCGGTTAAGCGTACATGGCTCAGGCCATGATCTGACGGTTTGTGGGTTCGAGCCCCGTATCGGGCTCTGTGCTGACAGCTCAGAGCCTGGAGCCTGCTTTGGATTCTGTGTCTCCCTCCTTCAGTCCCTCCCCCATTCATGCTCACTCTCTCTCTGTCTCAAAAATGAATAAACTTAAAAAAATTTAAAAAAATAATAACACTGCATCAGGATGCCATGGGGGATAAAAGAGGTACCACAACTGCAGAGCCTGGGGTGGAGTGGCACTTCTCAGCTAGCACTGTTATCTGCAGCCTAAAATTCCTGCATGATTATGTGTGATTATGAGTGCTTGAATGATTTGGAGTGTTGAAATCTATAGACGTACATTATTGTTTAAAGCATATGTTTGCAATACAAATTGAAATGTGTCACCCTCCATCATCTATTAAGTTGGAAAGTGTGGGGTGCCTGGGTGACTCACTCAGTTTAGCATCCGTCTCTTGATTTCAGCTCAGGTCATGATCTCACAGTGTGTGGGATCGAGCCCTGCGTCTGGTTCCGTGCTGAGAGCATGGATTCTGCTTGGGATTCTCTCTCTCCCTCTCTCTCTGCCCCTCCCCGCTCATGTGCTTGCTCTCTCTCTCTCTCTCTCTCAAAATAAAATGAATAAACTTTAAAACATATATATATATATATATATATATATATATATATATATATATACACTAGTGAGAATGTGGGGAAATGGACACACCTTCTCTATTGATGGGAATATAAGTGGCACAATCTCTGGGAAGAGCTATTTGACAACATGTATCAGTTCCCTTAAACATGTCCAGTCTCGGGCAGAGAAGCCGTATGGTGTCACAAGGTTGAGCAGAGATGGGAACAGAATGCCTAGTGGCAGAAACCAGGATGGGTCCAGGGAATTAACAGATCTTCTTTAAGGAGCCCCAGAAATTCCGGGGAGGAGATACAAAATGTGTGGTCATGCAAATTGTCATAAACAATTGTTATTTGGGTGTTAGAGAGAATGCCAACCCTTTAACTGGAGACGCAGAACTAGTGTACCTCCAGTTGCCAACTGCATATCCCTTCCTGGAGGCCTCAAATGCATCTTCCACTCCAGCACACCCAGGATGGACCTATGGACTGACCACACTCCCCACTCAAACCATTCATCCCCGCTGTTCCAATCTTAACAACAACAAAAAACTACCACCATTTACTAGTTGTCCAAGTGCCAACCCCCATGAGTTATCCTTGATTTCTGCTTTTCACTTCGCCAATAGCACCAGCAGCACCATCCAAACCCCCACATCCAATCACTCAACGGGTCCTGTTTCTTCTGCTTCCAAAATACATCCTGAATCTAGTCACTGCTCTCAGTCACCACTGCTACTGTCTGATAGAGGCCACCATTATTTCCCACCTGGACTGGGCTTGTCAATTATCTTACTTCTACTCATAATCCCTCCAAATCATTCTCCAAGTAACAGCCTGGATGCTCTTTTAAAAATAGAAACCAGAATGTTAAGTGCAGCTGAAGAGAATTGATAAATGTGACTATATATCCGAAATTATTCTAACTTGAGCACAGAGTAACTAGACTAAAAGAGGTAAAATAGGAAAGGTATGTCAAGAATAATGGATGACAGACTTAGAAGGACTAACATGCATCTTGTTAAAGTACTGGAGAAAAGAATAGGAAGAGTGGAAGAGAGGAAATTTTCAATGAGTTAATAGGTTTGCATTTTCCAAAATTGGTGAAAGAAACTAAGCTTCAGACTGAGGATCCCCACCAAACCCCAAATAGAATGAATAAGATTAAATCCACACCTGAGCACATTTATAGATAAACTAAGGAGCACTAAAACAAAGATGTGATATTATCAAAGCGGCAGAGAAAGCAGAGGTCACCTACAAAAGACTGACAATTAGAGCTGAGATGGCAATGGCAGCTGGTGGAAGTCAGGCGACAGCCAAGAACGATATATTCAGAAATCACCTCTTAAAAACCAGGGCAGATATTGTTTCACACATTTCTCTCAATGGGTTTAAGAGAGTTCATTAAAAAAGAGAGAGAAAGAGAGAGAGAGAGAGACCAAGTTGAGTCACATAATCAACCAGATTAAAATTCATCCATTTCTTTACATTGTCTCTTTTTCCTTGTCTCCTATCCCTCTTTCCCCACCCACCACCCTGGAGACACTCAGGCCTTCTTTCTGTTCCTCCAACAGCACACTCTGGGTCTTTCTTCCTACTCTGCCCCCTGCCTGGAGTGCCCTGTGCTTACTCTCCTCTCAACCTTCAGGTCTCTCCTCAAAAAAATAGTCCCTCCAGCCATTAACGTGACACCCTGTTCAATTTTGCTGGAAGCACTTATCTACAACTGAAATTCTTTTGTTTGCTTTTTTGTTTACTTGTGTGTTGTTTATGTTCCCTTCCTCACACCATTAGAATGTGAGCCCCATGAGGGCAGAAGCCTGCCTGCTTACCTCTTTATTGCTTATCCTCAACACCCAGGGCATCTGAAGTGCTCAATAATTAGTAGGGAAAAATCAATGAACGAGTATCTGAGTCACACAAGGTTGTGGCACCTCCTACTCCAGTATCCTCTGGTTACTTATTACATCGAGTTCATGGTGGGAGAAGGGGCCAGAGCCACTGGTTCTGAGGATGAATGCTTCTTGTTTAACTATAGGAGAGCTCAGGATTCCGTCTGGGCTAGCAGAACAAGTTAACTGCAGGATGAGAAGCTAAAGCTTTTGGATCCTTGGCACTCGTCTAGGTGATTGCTTCAGATGTGTCTTGTCACCATCTCAGCAGTGCTATTTCACAATGGTATACAAAGGATGAGAATTAACTTCATCCCAAAGGAACTCTTCTTGGGACATCTGGTCACATGGCATGTAGGAAGTGGGTCAATGAATAAGCATTCAAATGAGGAAATGTTGAAACATCACTGGTCCGCATTGCAGAGCTGAGATCCCTTAGCTTAGTATTCAAGGCACTCCGCTCTCCAGCCTTGTTCCAGATCTGAGATCTCTCCTGACCTCAATTTCCCCATCTGTAAAATGAGAAGAAAATCATCAGAAAGGTCCCTTCCAGGCCTAATGGTTTAGCATGCTTCTCTTGGACATGAATTCCTTCCTGCAGCCAAACTGATCTAATTACTGTCTTCCCTGTCCCCCACCTATACATAAACCTAAAAATTTTGCCTTTGATTACACTGGTCTCCTGCCTATAATGTTATCATTTCCTCTCTGGTCTTTGAAATAACAGGTGGCCTTCAAGGGTCAATGGAATTTCTACTCCCATTCTTCTTTCTTATTTGTTCTAGCTGAAAATATTTCCTTTTTATAAACCCCTGGGCATGTACTGTCTCATCTAAGGCGTTAATAAACTATAACCCGCAAGCCAGATTTAGGCCATGGGCCAAATCTGTCTGTTTTTATAAAGTTTTATTGGGACATAGCCATGCCAGTTCATTTACATATTGTTTATGGCTGCTTTTACTAAAAGACTACAATGTCAGGGTTGAATAGTTGTTAACAGAAACAGCGTGGCCCACAAAGCCTAAAAATGTACTGTCTGGCTCTTTACAAAATCAGTTTCCAACTTCTGGCCAATCCATGCTTCTCAAACTTGATCTCTGTGTACAAAGATCCCTGCCAAGATCCAGGCAGAAGATATCCAAAGCCACAGATCACCACAGTGTATCTTCTTGCAGCATCAATTTGAAGAATGGGGAGGAGGAAAAACGGTTAATGAAATATAAATGTGTACCTTAAAGCAAACACATTTATCTTACAAAATGGAATCTAGCATTTGCATGAAATTGTGACTGAAAATCCCAAATGTGACCCAAATTCCAAGCTTAGGTAGGACCTCTCCACATTATTCCCACTCCTTCACTGCTAAAATGTTTTAGTATAAAATTCTGGGAAAAACCCATCTATGTTATTAGATTTGAAGTGAAACCACCTGAATTTTTGTATCCTTACCACTCGTGACCTAGTGCTTTACTAAGGAATGGGGTTATTTATCAAGGTAAATCCTGAAAGGTCCTCCCCTGTCAGGATGGTTAATGGGGTCCTGCATGATGGCAGGACCAGGGGACTTGACCTGCAGAGGTCTCATTCACTGTAGGGGATTTATGAGTGCCTTGACTGTTTCTATGGCAACAAAAAGACTAATAGCATTTTGTTACATTAACAATATTTGCGACAATGTTATTGCCAGTTCAAGCCACAAATTAGTTCCTTCCTGAGCTCAAGGCAGAACCAACCATACAAGTGAAAGAGTGATGACCTAGTTGTTCTGTTTTTTTCGCCTTTCTCTTTTTCTTTTCTTTTATTTATTTGCTTATTTATTTACAGAGAAGAAATGGGAAAAGAGATACTATAAAATTTATTCCAACCCTGGCTAACAACACCACGGCTATTCGTGTGCCCCCTTCCATTTCCCTCACCCCAAATAACCTCTATTGCATAAAACGGTGATCACTGTTTTGTGTTTGATGTGGTTGTTTATCTTTGTTTTGTTTTTAAAAGGCAAACATCCCTAGGAAAGGATAACACACAATATTACTAACTCTTAGTAAGAATCAGGAGGTGGTTTTGGCATTGGGGGGTGGAGGAAGAAAGGCAGCCCCAGACTCCCAGCCAGGGTTGCAAGATCTGAGGCCAACCCCAATTCTGGCACCAACCTGCCGGGCTGGCCTGGGGGAGCCATTTGCCATTCCTGCACCTTCGTGTGTCTTTCCAGTAACATGAAAGTAGGGAGCTGGGTGACCTCCAACGGTAAGACTCTACAGTTCAAGGCAGCATAATTCATGGAAAGATCAAGGTCATGACCACATGGATAGGCCTCAATAACATAAACCAGACTGGAAAATGTTATGCAGAATGACTTATACTGTATAATGCCACTCTAGTTTTTTAATTTAATTTTGGGGATAGTTAACACAGTCCATCCACGTTGCTCAAAAATTAATATTTTAAAATACATTTAAAAGTCTTCCTTTCTTCTTTCATCCTCCTCCTTTCTTCCCACATACAACACTGTTACTAGTTTTCATATGTAAACTTCCTGGACAGATAAGCTTAATTTTCCTCTTTGCTGCACAAAGGTAGCATACTATACATAGTGTTCTGCACTTTTGCTTTTTTGTTAGTCAGTATGTGTGGGAGAAATTTCCACTTTGGCATAGAGAATACCTTCATTCTTTTTTCTAGTTGGGATGTACCACAATTTATTCAACCAGTCCCTTATTGATGGGTGTGTGGATTATTCCCGGTCTTTTTATTACAAGCAACACTTTAAAGAATCACCTTGAACACATGTGCTTTTGAAGATGTACACATATACCTATAGACAGATTTCTGGAAATGAAATTTCTCTTGTAATTTTGTGCATTTACATTTTTTCAAAATTTATTTTGAGAGAGAGAGGGTGAGAGGGAATCCCAAGCAGGCTCCGCACTGCCAGCACAGAGCCCAATACTGGGGTTTAACCCACGATCCATGAGATCATGGCCTGAGCCAAAATCAAGAGTTGACACTTAACCAACTGAGCCACCCAGGCTCCCCGGGGCATTTGCATTTTTGATGCAGACTGTCAAACACAG
Organism: Panthera pardus; assembly: GCF_024362965.1. Classification (NCBI taxonomy): domain Eukaryota; kingdom Metazoa; phylum Chordata; class Mammalia; order Carnivora; family Felidae; genus Panthera; species Panthera pardus. Next base: position 50,563,924 of record NW_026526765.1, on the reverse strand, counting down.
TGAGTTACCAAATTCTCAGTACTGGCCAATCTGACGAGGTTAAAAAACAGTATCTCAAGGTGATCTTAATCTGTGCTGCTCTTTTAATGAATGAGACCGTGAATTTTTTTTGTTAAGAGCCATTTGTATTTTTTTCCTCTGTAAATGAATACTTTTAGCCCTTTTTCATATATGTAAACATTTAAGACACACCAGGCTATAGATGGCTTATGGCTGTGAACAGGTAATGAAGGGTGGGGAGGATATTCCCACTGGATAACCTCAATTGAGAGACTGGTTGCTTCCAGAGAGGAAGGGAGGAGAATGAGACAGGGGAGGGACACAAAGGAATTCCTGCTGCATATGCGACAATGTATTTCTTTTTAAAAAGACACAAAGCAAACAGGGCAGAAAGAAAATAGAAGAGGAAGGAAGGGAGGGAGGAAGGAAGGAAGAGAAGGAGGAAGGGAAAGAGAAAACAGGCTTTAAAATCAATTGAACCTGACCTTGAAGCTCAGCCTTACCACATATACTCTGTGGCCTTTGGCAACCCTTGCAACCTCTCTCTTCTCAATTTCAACACCTATAGAATGTAGATTAAGCCTACCTTGCAGAGTTAGCATAAAGACTGAAGATAATCCCTGGAAAACTGTGATTAGCACACCACTGTGGCTCAACAGTCACATCAGAATTGTAACATTAATTTGGCTCTTATTATTCAAATGTATACACAATGCCTCAAGCCAAAAGAAAAGTCTGGTGGCTTTTCTTGGCTCAAACTACCTCTTTTTCCTGTTGGGTTTCCCAAGCAGTCTTCTCGAAGATCCCACGCCAGTGTCGTCCCCAGAGCTGTCTGACTGGGAAGCCCAAGTGTGAGAGAAGCAAGGGTGTGGTCACGGGCAGGGAGGGGGAGTTTCCTCTGTGTTGCAAGCCCTGTTCCCAAGAGCTGTGACCTCTATTAGCACAGGCTGAGACTCTGGCTTCCCATCCCACTGTGGTGGCATCTAGAAAGCCCAAGCCCAACACACTCCTTTTCCAAGGACAAACCACGGCCCAGAGTCTCCCTGCCATCCCTCTTATAGGGACAATGTATGGGAGAATTACGACTGTGGTTGACCTGAAACCTGTAATCCCTGAGGCCTCAGAAGAGGCCATTCCCTCCCTCTCTCTTTGGTTCCGTGACATCTAGGAGCAGCAGACTGCCACACCTCACCCCACAGTGCTACTTCAACCTCTCATTGCCTCATTTCCCCAGACAAGATTCCTTTGCTCTAAACTTGTTGTATCAGCATGGGGAAGAGTCAAGCAGTGAACTTTGTACAGACTTGCTTATACCTTTGGGTTATTTCCTGAGCTGAAATTGTGTCTATTTTTTTTCATTATTTTGATCCTAAAACACCAGAAAACTAGAGAGGAGAGAAGAGAGGGCAGGAAAGAGAGAGAAAGGAGGAAAGAAAATGGCAAAGAGGGAAAGAAAAAGATTCAAAACAGATGGCATCTGAGCCATGTAATGTACACTCTCTAGAGAGAAAGCTCTGGAAGTGACCTAAAGGTCTTCCTTGGACACCACCAGGTCCCCGATTAGTGGCTGGACCCACTATAGGAGCCAATGCCAGGTGTGGGGTGAGCGTCAAGTAATGCCTACTCTGTTAACATCTGGAAGCTTCACCGAGCCAGCAAAGACAACACCCTTCAATTATTGGCAGCAATGAGCCCATAATAACCCATCAATCAACTCATGAAAATCTTGGGGAAACCTATTATGACTATTCATGGCCAGGGAAGGTTGTTTTATCCTTGGCAGAACTGATTTGAAGGGAAATTGTAAGCCACACAAAGTTTAACTTTCTTGGCATTTGTGAGCATTTCTCTCTTGTTTTAGCGACCTAGATACGGTAAAGCCAGGAACCTCTCTCTGTAGCATCACTCACAGGCCTGCCAGCATATTTACTGCCAGTGCCTCACCTCTCTTCCCTTAATCGAAATTTCCCTTTTATTGGCCTCATTTCCCAGAGCTCTTTGCTGGGAGACAAACTACCTGCCCTGAGAAACCAATTCATTCTGAAGTGATAACAGATGTAGTGGTAGGCAAAATAATAGCCTTCCAAAGACATTCATGCCCTAATCCCCAGGATCTTTCCATCTTTAAAGGAGAATGTGCAAGTGGGATTAAGGTTAAGGACACTGAGATGGGGAGGATATCCTGGATTATCCAGGTAAACCCAATCTAAGTACTTGGGTCCTTAAAGTTTGGAGAACCTTTCTCTGCCAGGGCAGAGAGATGAGAGGGGAGAAGAGTTGAGGACTTTGAAGACAGAGGAAGTGGGCGCAAGTCAAGGAATGTGGGTGGCCGCTAGAAGCTAGAAATTGCCCTCAGTGACAGCCAGAAAGGAAACAGGATCTCAGTCCTACAGACGCAAGGAACTGGATTTTGCAAACAACTCAAATGTCCAAGGAAGCCAATCCATTCCTAGAACCTCCAATAATGAATGCAGCCCCACTGACACCTTGACTTTAGCCCAACGAGACCCATGTTGGGAATCTGACCCATAGAACTGTAAGGTAATAGATGTGTGTTGTTTAAACCACTCATATTGGTGGAAATGAGTTATTTTCTAGCAATAGAAAACTAATAAGATGCTAAGATGAGACTTAGTCAACAGGGCTTTCAGTCAGTTTATTTTCTTAAAAATTTCTTAACGTTTTTATTCATTTTTAAGAGACAGAGAGAGACAGAGCATGAGCAGGGAAGGAGCAGAGACAGAGGAGACACAGAATCCAAAGCAGGCTCCAGGCCCTGAGCTGTCAGCACAGAGCCCAACACGGGGCTCGAACTCACGAACTATGAGATCATGACCCGAGCCGAAGACAGACGCCTAACTGACTGAGTCATCCAGGCGCCCCTCAGTCACTTTATTTTCTGAAGCAATGATGATGTTACAGATGAGAAAAAAAAATCTTGTTTATGTTTTGGAACAGGCAGATTGTTTTACAATCACGGCCAAGCATATCATCCACTTTGTTCATTCACCTGTTCCATAAATATTTATGGGATGCCAACTATGGACCAGACACAGCTTCTGACACATATGTGTCCTTCCGGATCATGTCTACACAAGTGGATTCAGTCAGCAAGTCTGTCAACAAGTATTCACTGAGCATCCACAAGTATTAGTACAAGGGCAACTCAGTTGAAATGCACTGAAAGGGTCCTTCAGCTGCCTGGGGAGGGGCTGGGAAGCCTTCTAAATTCTGCAAAGGGAGACTGGAATGAGACAGCATTTGAGCCTGTCTCCACAAGAGCTAGGAGGTATTACTGCCTCCCTTTTACCGATGCAAAAACTGAGGCTCAGAGGGACGAATTGGCCAAGTCACAATGCTCCTAAGTGATGGAGCTGGAATTTTTGCTAAAATTTTAATCGTAAAATACACATTACATAAAAGTTACCATTTTAAAGCATACACACTGTTCAGTAGTATTAAGTACATTCACATTATTGTGCAACTCATCTCCAGAATTCTTTTCATCTTGCAAAAGTGAAACTCCATACCCATTAAACAATTCCCCATGCCTCCCTCTCCCCAGCCTTTGCAACTGCCACTCTACTTCCTGTTTCTATGAATTTCACTATTCTAGATACTCCATGTAAGGTGGAACCATACAGTATTTTTTTGTGCCTGGCTTACTGCACTTACCAGATTAGCCTCAAGGCTCACCCATAGTGTAGCATGTGTCCGAGTCCCCTTTATTTTTAAGGCTGGATAATACCCCATCGTGTGCATATACCACATTTTGCCCATCCACGCTTCTTGATAAACACTTGGTTTGCTTCCTTTTTTTTGACTATTGTGAATAATAGTGCTATAAACATGGGTGTACACATATCTTTGGGACCCTACTTTCACCTTCGGATATGTACCAGTGGATCCGGAGTTTGAACACACATCTGTCAGACCCTGACATTCATTCTATTTCCAGGATGCTTCACACACAGCCTGGGCGAAACTCTGGCTTTCGATGCTGCAGCTAACCGAATACATGAAACGTGTTTGCTCACATTCCATTCTACACAGGTCAGACGAAGCTAGTTTTAGTTTATGACTTCCCAGTGACTAAAATGTAATCGGATGTGCTGCACTAAGGATTAAACTCAAACTTCTTGACCCTAGAAGATCTGGCCCCTACCTACCATACTAACTGCATTTCCAACCATTTGCTATACTTCAGTCGTATTGGCTGTTTCTATTCTTCAAACACACCAAGCTGGAAGCTTGTTCCCACCTCAGGGACTTTACATTTGCTGTGCCTTTACCCTGGGACTTGCATAACGGGCACCTCCTCATCACTCAGGTCTCAGCTCAGATGTGACTTCCTTGGAGTGCCTGGGATGCTGAGTCGGTTGAGCGTCTGACGCGGGCTCAGGGGATGATCTCGCAGTTCAAGAGTTTGAGCCCCACGTCAGGCTCCGTGCTGACAGCTCGAAGCTGGAGCCTGTTTTGGATTCTGTGTCTCCCACTTTCTCTCTCTGCCCCTCTCCTGCTCACGCTCTGTCTCTCTCTCTCAAAACATAAATAAACATTAAAAAAATTTTTTTTAAATTTTTAAATGTGACTTTCTCAAAGAAGCCTTCCCAGACCACCCTTTGTGGAGTAGTACCTGCTATCCCCATCTACCATATTGTTCTGTTTTTCTCCATAACTAGTTAAAATTTCATTGTTGTTTTCCAGTTTATAATCTGTCTCCCTCACGAGAATGTAATTTCCACACAGAGATCTTATCTGTCTCATTACCCCCACTATCCCCAGAGCATAGAACGATGCCTAACACGTACTTGGTGCTTAATAAATACTATATTGAATAAAGAAATGCATAAGAATCTTTCACTGCACCATTGTTTACCATATCAAAAAAGTAGAAACAGTGTGAATGTCCATCAGTATGAAATGGTTAAGTAAAAAAATATGGAAAATGCTACAGCCATTGAAAAGAGTTAAGAGAAAGTGAAGTTACTGATGGGAGAGAATGACTTCAAGGTGTGATTGATTTTTTCAAGCAAGCTGCAAAACAATAAGTATGCTATAATTCTTGTTTGGTAAAATATCAAATATATATATATGTGTGTGTGTATATATATATATATATATATATATATATAGTTCCAATTATATATTTGGAATTATACTTATGAGCAGTCATGCCTGGAGAACAAGACTGGAGATAGAAGAGAGAGAGATTTTCTTCTCACTTCATACCTCCTATATTGTCAAAAAGTTTTACAATTAGCTTCAATTGCCTTTGCAATGAAAAAAAATGACTATTTTGCTGAACTGTTTAGGAGAAAAGCATACTGTGTTTACAATTCACTTTGAAATATAAAAAAGACAGAATGGATTGATAGATGGACGGAGGATTAGACGGTTGGATGGATGTGTGATAAAGCAAATATACTAACATCTAGACGTGAGTATGTAGGTGTTCACTGTGCAAGTTGTACAATCTTCTGTGTTGTTGAAAATGTTCTTAATAAAATTGGGGGGTGGAAATCTTATTCAATGCACATTTCTCGAATGCCTGTTATGTGTCAGGCATGCATTATGCTGCTAAAGTGGCACCTCAATGGCATTTGGGTCAATGGCCATCATCATGTCCCCTCCCCTTCATTCATTCATCAGGTATAAGTCAGTCCACAGCTCTCCTAGCATCCTAGAAAATAAGGTCCATCAGTGTAGCTGCCCACGTTTGGATTTAGGTTTCCCTGTGTTAAAGAGCTCCGTGCCCCAGATGGAGACTGGATCTGAGTGTTAAAGAATCTGTATTTGTTCAAGTGAGGCAGGAAATAGGCAGCACACTCAAAACAGTTGGCTGGAAGGAATTCAATGATGGACTATCTACCGAGGTGTGGGCAGAGTTAAGGAAGCAGCTGGGAAAGGCAACACACCCAGGGAAGCCCTTACCACCCCTCATCCCTAGGCCTGAAGGAGCCAGGCAAGGGTGAGGTTCACAGAGATCAGGCCCAGGAAAGATGTGGGTGTAGGCAGCAGTCACTTCCAAGGTTGCAGTGAAGGGGGCAGCAGAGGATTCATGCCCCTACGTCTCTTTTCCCACACGCCCATCTGCTGATACCTCCCATTACCAATCCTCACTGGAAACCAGGGAGCAGAGGCATCCAAGTGACAATGTCCTTGGAGGTCAGCGTCTTGGATCACGAAGTGAGGCAGAGCATGAATCCGGGGGTGGGGGAGAGGCAGGGGCAGGCAATAAAACAAATTTTTTTGAAGGCAAATATTATAACTGGAAGAGACAAATCAAACTGATCTTATAATTTATCAGGTGGTCTAGGTCACTTAGAGAACGAAAGAAGTTATCATTAATAATTATACCGGATCTATAGGCCAAGACAGGACTGTATGGCTACTCTCCTTTAATCATCTATTCCAACCCCTTCCATTTGTAGATGAGGACTGAAGAGATCCAGAGAGGTAAAGTGACCTGATGGAGGTTGCACAGCAACTCGGGGGCAGAGTTGGAAAAAGTCTCGACTGCTGACACCAAGGCCAGGGCATCTGACGCTTCATCTGTTGGTTGTTCTCAGGCACGACGAAACATACCCCCAGTCTGCTGCAATAAACTCACGTGACTCTGGGAAAAAGACAGCTCACTCTTCTGTCCCAAGAAGCATGTGGTTTGGAGCTGCTCTTTTCCTCTTATTTTTTCTTCCCCCTTTTTGTGGTCAGATACTGGGCTAGCGGGAGGGGAAGCCCTCAGGTGTCGTGGGGTTTCACTGCTGTTTCATAACATAAGCGAAAGCCCTGCACAAGGAGAATGAAATACAGAGCAGGGCCATCTGACAAGCTCTGTGGCCGGTCCCAGGACTGTCTCAGTCACCCACTGGGCTCAGTTCTGGGAAGTATTCCTTCAGTACACTCCTTGTCCAACAACTATTTCTTGAGCATGTGCTAGGTGCTAGGCACTGTGCTATGCACATGGTACATAAGAATGGATGAGAAAGGCCCTAGGTAGCTCAGCTGGTTAAGCATCTAACTCCTGATTTTGGCCCAGGTCACGATCTCATGGTTCCTGAGTTTGAGCCCCATGTCAGGCTCTGCGCTGAAAGCAGGGAGCCTACTTGGGATTCTGTCTCTCCCTTTCTCTCTGCCTCCCTCGTGCTCTCTCTCTTTCTCTCAAAATATAAATAACCTTAAAAAAAAAAAAAAGAATGGATGAGAAAGACTGGGTCACTGCTCTTACAAAGATCCCATTACAGGTGTCAGATAATAAACATACTTACAATAAATTAATCATAGATATGGTTAGTTCTAGAAAGGAAATAGAGCTCTCTGATGAACAGTAAAATAATAGCTGACATCTATTAAAGTCATCCTTTGTCCACATCACTTGGTGAAATAGATATTACAGGTTTCCCACACTATCTGAAAGTCGAACATTCCTATGAAATGGTATGAAGTCAAGGGCATCCTCCCCTTTCTGAAAGTTTGCATTACACCACTTTGCTTTCACAAAAGACCTTTGTTAGTTCATTAATGGCTTTTTTTTATAACAGTGAAAATCCTCTTGAGATTCCTTTTAGTTGGTGAAAACAGGTACTAATATAGGTCTTTTGTAAAAGTGAAGTGAACTTCAACTTTCGAAAGTGGGGGGATACCCGTATTAATATTTCATCTTATAGATGTGGGAAGTGAGGCACAGACAGGTTAGGTGACTGCCCAAGGTCAAACAACTGGTATATTTCAGGGTTGAATTTGAACCCAAGAATCCTGCTTGGAAGCCTGGGTTTAACCACTTGCTGTCTTGGACAGTAAAGGCCCAGAGGGGAGTGCAGGCTTTCAATGCTCTTGTGTTTCTGAAGAAGCGGTTTATAAGCTGAGGTGAGGCAGAACAAGCCCTAGAAAACCTGGTAGAATGTTCTAAGCAGAAAATGAGCACATGTCAATAGACAAAGGTGGGAAAGAAACCAGTGTATTCTATAATCTGTCAGAAGGCCCCGAAGATTGGGGCAGAGACTGTGGTTTATTCTAGGTGCACCTTACACAGTGTCTTCGCAGGCATACATTTTCTCATGTGATCCTCAAACAGCCTAGTAAAGCCAGTCCAAGAAGTGTTATTATCCGTGTTGTACAGAATACTATGCATTGTTTCTGGAAACCCAGGGACAGAGATGAGACCGCCCCCCATGTCTGTGGACTCCTGCCAAGGGCTCTTTCTACTCAACCTCACAGCGAAGGAGCCAGCCGCCCCTTTACTGTCCCGATGGTCCCTGAACTACAATGCGCCCCTGTATCCCCGGCAACTCCTCCTTCTCCTCCCACTTCAGAATCTACCTCTCTGGCCCACAACTTAATTTCTTGGGGAATCTGATAAACAAATCTGTTCTCATCAGCTAATGGGTAATCAAGCTCTGTTGGAAACCTAGAGTCAACTTGTTTTTATATGCCTGTGAGAACTTACAGCAGCCTTGCTCTCTTCCAGTCATAAGATCAGCCTCCAGCTATTAGCATTTCCTTCTCTGCCAAAGTGGAAATCATTAGGTGATTAGTGGCCCCTTCCCAGAGGAGCCTGGCCAGGGCTTGAGCCTTTGGTTAACAGGTAGCAGTTTACAGATGCCAATAAACCACGCGCAGTTCAAATCAGCTAATTCCTCATCTGTGAGTATGATCTTGTCCACATTCAGAAACCACCTCCAGGAGATGGGGCAGGAGGCCAGGTTCCCCCCAGGCCTCTCAGTTCCTCATGACAGCATTCAAGCTTTCCACATCCTAAACACAGCCATCCTCTCCATCTCAACTCATCCCACTTCCCACCTGACCTTGGAGCCCAGGCACACAGGAACCTTCACACCGCCTCGCTGCCCACTCTGCTTGTGCCATGCTCCCCACCTTCTTCACTGGGCTTTCTCCTTTACACCTGCTACAATACAACCCAGATACCACCCACCGCGGAAGCCCTCCCTGCCTGAGTCTGTGTTACATGCCCCTTCTCTGTGCTTCCGTAATCATAATGAATAACATTCTTTGAGCATTTCTGATACACCACACACTCTATTAAGCATGCTACGTGGATCCTCTCAATCTGATAGCAAGTCAAAGAAAGAGATTCTATCATCCTATTTTACCACTGAAGTACACAGGCCCATGACTGAGCAGAAAGTGCTGGAGGCAGGATACAAACCCAGGCAGTCTGACTTCAGGATCTGGATCCTCACTATCTGTTGTGCTCACCATCACGACTAACATGTACAGGTGCCAACAGTGTGCCTCCTACAGCTGAGCCTTCACATACATTTTCTCATTGAATATTCATAACAGTCCTATAAAACTGAGTCACTGCAAGGGAGGTGTTATTATTAAGTCCATTTGCAAGGTGAGAAAAATCAAGGCACAGAGTGGTTTAATTATTTAGCTAATCCACACATTCAGTAGAATGCATGACCATGTGCTAAAATTGCCCAGATTAGCTGAGGCTGTTAGTAATCTACCCAATACCCCTTCTCCCCCTCTTTCATAATAACTAAGACTATATCGGTGGAGGTAGCACTGGGCCCTTTTAAGAAAAGAAACAACTAAACAAACAACACCTCCCAGCCACCTTTGCAGATAGGATGGGTGATGAAGCATAAGTCAATACCTTAGTGACAAGCTTCCAGGAAAGTGATTCAAAGAGTATATACTCAGTCAACATGCACCCACTTGTATTTTCCCTTCTCTCCATCTTCCTGCCTGAGATATGAAGTCTGGCTCTCCAATAACCACTTTCTGACCAAGCAATCCTAAGAAAAAAAGGTGGAGCAGAAAAAAAGAAAGACGCTGCAGTCCTGGTGACAGCACAGAGCTGGCCACAGCATGTGAGGCGCAGGCACTGGTAGGGATCAGCCCAGCATCCAACTTGCCCGCGTCTGGGAGGGCAATCCTGGCTGAGTGCCAGGAGCTCCGCTGCTCCTCTGCTTTGCACAGTGGTGTTGCCATATCCACGCCTGGGAAACCCAGGGCCAGGAGCCAAATTAAACATGGAAAGTGAAGTCAGCAGAGCACCCGAGCCAGAGCTGGCTGTCAACTTATGCAAGACAGCCAGACTCCCAAGTATTGCAAGCTGAAGAATTACATCTCCACCCTCTCCTTACCACACACGGAACCCTGCCATAAGGCTGGTGATGCCAGTGAGATGTATGGCTCGCCACACCCATGCCCCGAGGACAGTGGCTGCACTGGCTGTTGGTACCCCAATACCAAACTCTGGAAGCCTCGATTTCTTCATTGGTACAGTGGAAAAAACACTGCCTATTTCCCTAGGGGAGCTGGTGAGATGGTCAAATACAACAATGAATAAAAAACCCTTATAAACAGTAAAACATTATACAAACCCAAGACAGTGCATGCATTCATTTTTTTCTGGGGCCTTAGCTTCCACAATTATGAAAAATGGCTGTTTAGATCCCACATTTTATATTTGTTACAATCTTTTCTACACTTACATGTAAGCCACTGATAAAAGGCTTTTCTGAAATGGAAAAAGTGAAAATAAGGTAGGGGTTTTACAGGAGTGGAGAGAAAAAGTAAAGAGTATGGAAGACAAAATATATACGAACAAGACCACACTTTTGCAATTTGTAGCCCAGGGGGTGGCAAAAGCCAAAGAAGATGAGGTTGGTTGCTTGATTGGCTGGTTCTCTGAGGATAGAATAGTCAAGCTTATAGGTTTAGATATTTATAAGAAATTAACAGGGGTGCCTGGGTGGCTCAGTCAGTTAAGCATCTGACCCTTGATCTTGGCTCCGATCGTGTTCTCACGGTTCATGAGTTCAAGCCCCATATCAGGCCTTGGGCTAATGACACAGAACCTGCTTAAGATTCTGTCTTTCCTTCTCTCTGCCCCCATCTACTTGTTCTCTCTCTCTCTCTCTCTCTCTCTCTCTCTCTCTCAAAATAAATAAATAAACTAAACAAATAATTTTTTAAAAAAGGAAATTAACAGTAGTTAGTTCCTTTAGGGAGAAGGACTAAGTTTGAGGGGCAGAAACTTTCACTCTTTATACCTTTCTAGGTATTTTTTTTTTACCACAAATGTACTTTTTTAACTTAAAAAATATTTATATGTTTATTAGGAGTTTAAAATGTGATCAACAAAAATATTTAAACGGCTTTAAGATTGTCATGGTTCTCCTCCCTGTCCCCCATGCCTCGCGACCCCCCCACCCACTGTGGGGCCACCACATGATACAAAACCCAGAGGTTTTAGTCTGGTCATTAGGCTCTGGACATCTTACTGATACTGTGGTTGGAGCCTGGGTCATGTGCCCATTCCTGTCCAGCCTCATGCTGGTGCTGCCCCTAGGGTGTAGTTGCAGGGATACTGGGCATGGAAACGTGAATCCCCACTATTTGTCAATCCCCCAGGGCAAGATCAGAAGGGATATAATTTAACCCAACGATGGCATTAAGTCATGGGAGGAGTTGCCCATTAGCTAATGTACCCATTAGCAGAGGTTAGCTTATCTGATTAGCTCATTGCCACCACCCACTCCAACCAACAGAAAGCAGAACCTGAAGAGAATAGATGAAGGGTGTGCTAGTTCTGATGGGAGGCAAAACATTTAAATATTGGAGCTCAAAAGGACCTAAGAGATGATCTAGTCAGGAGGCTGCAAATCCAAAAGCTCTGGCTTTATTTATCCTTTTTTATTGTTGCAGTGTGTTTTTCTTGCAGCTGAAGGTCTTCATATGCACTTTTCATTGAATTACCCACTTCTGCCTGTTATTCTTTTCCTACCTGCCTTCCATAGCCATGTTATCTTCTTGGCCCATGAAGTGGGCCCAGCCAAGGCCAGGGTCCTGCCTTTCGATACCTATCCTAGTGCCCTTTGGTTGGGGCTAAGCATCTAAAAGGATTACAACACTAGTTGCCCACAAGAGATGCAGGGCACCTCAACGAGAAAGGGATACAAAAAGGATTAGAAAAAAATTGGACAGAACAATCTCTCTGAATCTCAGAAACCTCTAAGTATCTCTTATATTGGAGCTAATACTGCCTATTGTACTGTTTGGGGGAAATCTGATCTGAGAAGGCAAATGAATTGCCTGGGATACAGAAGATCTTCAATGGGGATTTCTTTCCTTTCCTATTCAGAGATTTAAGATGCTTCTCAACACTCGTGCCTTGTGACTTCACATCCCTTACCTGAAGAAGTATGGAAGAAGTCAACTATAATTAGGGACTTTCAGAGAGGTAAATTGAGGCACAGAATTAGGAAGTTCTCTGTCCCCAAACCTTGCACTTGGGACAGGTGCTTCCACTACAGCTGTCACCCACTTGTCCAGTCAACATCAGCAGTGGGAGCTATGTCACCAACTCTACAAAAGAGCTGGGTACTGCATGGTGTTGATCCTGCTGGTATTGGCAACGGATTCCACACAAGTGGGTCAAACAATGGCAGAGACCAGTCACCTCAAGCAAGCCAAGAGCTTCCTCACTGGTTTCTTTTCCCTGCTTTATTCTTTTGGAGACATACATCCCATAGCCAGATTCTTGGCTTCTGGGTTGTCCCGTGGGTTAGTTCACAGTCGGCCCAAGGACTCTAACCCAGCTAACCATCTCGGCAACCGAGCTAAAACATCAGTCAATGGAGGCAAACTGATTGTTTGAAGTCATGGAAAGCCACCATCCAGGGGCTGGTCACCATACAGCCTCATGAGCTATGTGCCCAAAAAGACTGCCCAGCTCCGTTGGCTAGTCCGCCTGCAAGACTCCTGTGTCTGGGGCCAGGCTCCTGTGCTGATCTACCATGGTTAACATTAACCCAGTTTTAAATGACTAAGTAATCAAATTGCAATAGAAACCAAGGGTCTGGTCCTGACTGAAATCTTGGCATTTCTGTCACTAGTAACCAGTGACCTTACATCTGAGCCCCTCTCTTCTTTCATTCTCTCCTCATGATATTATCTTTCTTTGGATTTTCCATGGAGTTTCCTTTCTTAGCAGCTGGTTCCTTGGGTTTTTATCATTTTACACTAATTTCCTCTTTATCGCTAGCCTAAGTCTCAACTCTTCCCTCTGCCTCCTCCACATTACTTTCTTCCTCCTTTCCTCTTTCCGATCTCCTTTCTGTAACCATTCCTTGAAATGCTTCTGCTCTTGATAAGAAGTGAAGAAGGGAGAAGGGAGAAACAGTAGAGTTTACTGGTTAAAAGCAGAAGCTTTGGTGTCAGCTCTGAGTTTGAAGCCAAGAATTTGCCACTTAGCAACTAAATGACTTTGGACACATGATCTAGCCACTCTGAACCTCAGTTTCCTCATCTTGACAACAGATGAACCAATACTCATTTCATGGGATCAAGCATAATGCTGTGTGCGTAAATTATTTTGTTTGCAAAGTGTCTAGCATATGATATACCATAAATAAGGTTTAACTTGGTGAGGGGGAAGGTATTAACATAATCTTTGTTCTCTATCAAGTTTAAATCAACAGGCTTTAAACTGGGTTTCTTGAAGGACTGTCTCCAAGACTTGCCAGGGATGGGAAGGCACAGGGCAAGCTTACTTATCCTCCTCCTTTTCAAAACAGATTCCATTTTCTCTCTTTTGTATATTGGGTCTCTGAATAACATTCTGAAATAAGGATCTCATGGCCATGAAAAAAATTTTCTGGAAAAATTTTCACGGAAAAATTTTCTGAAAATTTTCTGGTTTTAAGTGACTTTTCACCTGTACTTTTGCCAGAATTCTCCTATTTTTGTTCACTCCAAATGAGTAGGTCCCTGACACATAGAACCTACTAGATTGCTGTTCTATTGCCTGTTGCTTCCCTACAACTTGAAGCCTCTTTCTCTCCACTAAAAAGCATACCTGATATTTTGTATTCTGCAATGAAGATTTAGAGGAGTTTGACCAGCCAGTCAGGTCTGTACTGGAAGTTTGTTCTCAGGCTTCTGACTGTTAGATAGTGAAGGACAGTATATTAGGTGCTTGGTTTCATTTGAAGAAAGCTGACTGCCCACATTCTGTACCATTTGAGAAATGTGGTTACACCCAGAATTTCACACAAGACCCTGTGGTTGCAAACTGAATCTGAAAAAGTGTTGTCTATACTAAACGAGGCTGTTTCACTACCTTAAAAAATGTTTATCTTAAAAAATAAAAAGCCTGACCTTACTGAAAACAGACCAGGAACAGAGGTCATCTTTATAACGTTTAATTCCTTCAGTGATCCCCTGGTGGGAAAGGCCTCTGGAACCCGTTGCTCACATATATATGTACAGCCTTCAGTGAGGTTCCAGGCTAGTGGCAGGTAAAGTCAAAGGCCTCCTTCTCCCCTTGTATCCATTTTGCACCCCATGTTTGTATTCCTTGTGTTTTGCGGAGGGAGGTAAGAAGCTCCAAGGAAGGTGCCTCGGGAGGAGATATCCTACATGGTTTCTTGTCCCAGTGGTGAGCCCACACGAAAGTGCGTGGGGTTCAGGTGAGCTCCTATAGGATTAATGTTCACGAAAGACAACGTGCACAGCCAGTGCTGCTTGAGGACCCAGGAAACCGAAAGGGACATTTGACTAAAAGTTTAGCGGCAGCGCAGCTCAAGACAATATATCAGTGTAGACCCAGTGCCTAACATATTGCTGACACCCAACAGATACTCAGGAAAGAGCTACTGAATGAATGAGTGAATAGAGAGTTGGGGAGAGAGCCATTCTCCCTGCCTCCCCTACCTATTCCACAGTGGTCCACAGTGGGGCTGATGGTCTTTCTGCTTTCCCTCCTCTTTCCCTCCAGTCCATGCTCCATGCTGCAGCAAAAGTGATCCATTTAAAACATAAATCAGGTCTTGTCACTCCCCTATTCAAACCTCCCATCTAGGTAGGACTTAAACTATAACCAAAATCTTTACCTTGGTCTCCCAAGTCTACGGGGTGTCATCTCTAACTCCAGTGACCACATTCCTTCTCTTATTCCCTTATTCTCTGTACTCCACCCACTCTGATCTTTTGCTTGGTTCCCGGTTAAGCCAAACTCACACCTGCTTCAGTGCCTTTGCGCTCTCTGTTCTCTTAGCTTGAAACAATCTTCCCCCAGATTTTTCAATGAGAAGATACTTTTTTTTGTCATTCAAACCTCAGGTCAAATGACACCCTCTCAGAGTGGCCTTTCTTGTACACCCAATCTTAAGTACCCATCTATTCATTCTCTACCACATCACCATTTTCTTTTTCTTCACTGTAGTAAGCATTTGGGAATGTTTGGCTCCTGTATTTGTTTTCATGATCGCTGTCAGGCTTGTGCACTATAATGAAAGGCCCTTCTCTACTGTGTTCACAGTTGATAATTCTCCAATGCCTGGAATAGAACTTGGCAATAGAGGGCCCTCAATAAGTATTTTCTGAATTAATGAATAAATGTAGCATAGCATCCTGAGGGCTTGGGGCAACAGCAAGTGAATTCTCCCAGGGCACCAATGCATCAGAAGCAGCACACAGATGCCTCAAATAAAAGGGCCAGGAAGCAAGAAATATGAATGACAATTGCAATAGAATGACACCAAGAAAATCCTCAACTATTTGGGTAATAAACAGCACATTTGTAAATAACCCACAGGCCAAAGAAGAAATAACAAGGGGAATTAGAAAATATTTTAAACTAAATTAAAATGATAAGAAACTTTAGAAATTTGTAGGATCCAGTTAAAGGGATCTTTAAGTACTTAAAGGGAAACTGACAGTATTAAATACTGATGTTAGAAAAGAAAGGTCTAAAATCGAATATTTAAGTTTCCACTTCATAATATTAGAAAATTAAATGCAAATGAAACACAAAGTAAATAAAAGGAAGGAAATAATAAAGATAAGGGCAAAAAAAATTAAAAGAGAAAACAAATATAGTAAGCAAAATCAACAAGACCAAAAGCTGGTGCTTTGGAAAGACCAATGAAATTGGTTAGGCATACTAACCAAGAAAAACGACGGAGACCCAAATTACCAACGTTATGAATGAAAGAGGGATTATCACTGCAGATCTATCAGCCATTAAAAGGAATAATGTAATATTAAGAACAACTTTCTGACAATATATTTGACAACTTAAATGAAATAGACAAATTCCTTGCTAACACTCACTCAGGAAAGGGAAAAATTGGATGGTCTTAAATCTATTAAAACGGGGAGCCTGAGTGGCTCAGTCGGTTAAGCATCTGACTTCAGCTCAGATCATGATCTCATGGCTCGTGAGTTCAAGCCCCGCGTCAGGCTCTGTGCTGACAGCTCAGAGCCTGGAGCCTGCTTCCGATTCTGTGTTTCCCTCTCTCTCTGCCCGTCTTCTGCTTGTGCTCTGTCTCTCTCTGTCTCTCAAAAATAAATAAACGGCGCCTGGGTGGCTCAGTCTGTTGAGCGTCCAACTTTGGCTCAGGTCATGATCTCACAGCTTGTGAATTCGAACCCCTCGGCGGGCTCTGTGCTGACAGCTCCGAGCCTGCAGCCTGGTTTGGATTCTGTGTCTCCTTCTTTCTCTGCCCCTCCCCCACTTGTACTCTATCTCTCTCTGTCTCTCAAAAATAAATAAATGTAAATTTAAAAAATAAAAATAAACATTAAAATTTTTTAATCTATTAGAGAAATTATATTCATAGTTAAAATCCTTCCCACAAAGAAACTATAGGTCCAAATGACTTTCCCAGGGAATTTTACCAAACATTTAAAGAAGATATTGAAGGGGTTCAGAACAGGACCCCCAGAATATGCTACTGCTTTGGTATGTGGATTATTTTGAGCTGAAGGCATTGAAGACCCTGAAGGCTCAAGAGAAACTTTTACCTCTCTACCCCCCGCCCCACCACCTTAACTACATATAATAATCCCAATTAAGGGGTGCCTGGCTGGCTCAGTCAGTGGAGAGTGAGACTCTTGATCTCAGCATCAGGAGTTCCAGCCCCACATCAGTGTAGGGATTACTTAAAAATAAAATATTGAAGAAGGAGAAGGAGAGGAAGGAGAAGGAGGAGGAGGAGGAGGAGAAGGAGAAGGAGAAGGAGAAGAAGAAGAAGAAGAAGAAGAAGAAGAAGAAGAAGAAGGAGAAGAAGAAGAGGTGCCTGGGTGACTCAGTCGGTTAAGAGTCTGACTCAGTTTCAGCTCAGGTCACGATCTCATGGTTTGTGATTTTGAGCCCCACATCAGGCTCCACATTGTCAGTATGGAGCTTGCTTGGAATTCTCTCTCCCTCTCTCTCTTTCTGGCCCTCCCTTGCTTATATTCTCTCCCTTTCTCCCTCTCTCTCAAAATAAATAAATAAACTTAAAAAAATAAAAAAATAAAATAAATTTTAAAAAAGAAGTTAAAAAAGAAGAAGAATCTTAATTGGAGGGTCTTGCCAGAATAAGGGTTATTACCAGAGATACATGTTTATCTGAGTAACCAATCTATATGGCAGGACAAACATCTAATTACCAAACAGCTGTTCTTCTCCTTATTACCCTGTGAATTGCATTCCTTTCTTTTGAAATCACAGACCCCTAACCCCATTTCCTTGGTTAAGGATGACATGTGTCTCATTTTGCTTGATTGTCTTTGAAATTTCCATGTCTATATGGACTCCCCATACATACATTATTAAATTTGACTTTCTCCTGTTAATGTGACTCATGTCAATTTGAGTCATAGAAGGATCTTGAAGAAGAGAGGAATTCTTGCCCCCCCCCCCAACAGTACAATATCAATTCTACATGAACTCTTCCAGAACATAAAAGAGGAAGAAACACTTCCCAACTAATTTTATGAGATCAACATTACCCTAACATTAAGATCAAATTAAAAAAGAAATGCAAGATAAAAATACTCCACACCAAAATGTCTCATGAAACTAAACTCAAAAATCCTTGACAAAATATTAATAAAATTAGTTCAGAAAAATAGAAACTACATTATGCCCAAGTAGGGTTTACGCTAGGAATGCAATGTTGGCTCAACATTGGAAAATAGATCAGTGTAATTCATCATGTCAACAGACTGAAAAACAAAAGCCATAAGAAAGTCAAAATAGATGCAGAAAAAAGATTTGACCAAAGTCAACATCCATTCATGATAAAAACTCACAGCTGATTAAAGGATACAGTTGACAAAGGAACTTCCCCAATCTGATAAAGGGTATCTACAAAAGTCCGACAGCTAACATCATACTCAATGATAAAAGATTAAACACTTTTGTCCTAAAGTTGGTAACAAGGCAATGGTATCTGCTTTCACCACTTCTATTCTCTACTATATTACAGGTCTTAGCCAGTATTTCCTGTATTAAGAGAAATAAAACAAACAAAGACACCAACATTCAAAGGAAGAACTGCTATTATTTGCTGATGATATGATGGTCTACAAACAAAAGCCTAAGGAATCTACATAAATAAATACATACATACATACATACATACATACATAACACCTAAAACAAAGACTGTCAGAACTTCTAAATAAGCTTAGCATGATTGCAAGGTACAGGACCAAGATACAAATTAATAAATATTACAAAATATGTGCAAGATTTTTATACAGAAAACTACAAAATACTGCTTAGGAACTTAGCTAAATAGAGAGACAAACCATATTCATGGATCAGAAGATGCGATGTTATTAAGAAGTCAATTCTCCCCAAATTCCACATTAACATATAGGTCTAATACAACCTGAATCAAAATCCCAGTGGGCTTATTTTTTGTATAAATTGATATAACATCTTTAAATTTTATATTAAGTACAAAGGAATTTAAATAGCTAAAATAATTATTTCATATAAATATCAAAGAGAACTTATAAATGATTTTAAAACTTACTATAAAGCTGCAGGTATCAAGATAGTGTGGTACTGACGGATAGACATATAGTTCAACATATCAAAACAGAGAGGGAGGAGTTAAGATGGCAGACTAGTAAGGGGACCTTGGGCTTGCCTCCTTCCTCCAACACAGATAGATCAACATCAAATCATCTTGAACACCTAGGAAACTTATGGAGGATTAAGAGAGCAATCTGTATAACTTGAGGGAGAAAATGTGGCAGGTATGAGGTGCAGAGATGTGAACGGGGGGAGACAAAAGGCACAGTATCAGAGGGGAGGGAGCCCTTTTCACAGAAAGGAGGAGAGAAGGGGAGAGAAAGAGCAATGCCTCTGGTTCTCACAAAAAACACACTCCCTCAAAACCACTGACGGGGGAATCAGGAGGCACTGACTATTGAAAATTTTTGCAAACACTGGGGCTCAAATTCTGAGGTTTTGGAAGTGTGTACCATTGGCTGGTGCACAAACTGGGGCGGCGGGGAGGGGGGGGCAGTGGGCAGCGGTACTCCTGTAGAAAAGGAGGGCAGAGGTTCCAGGAGCAGGCAGTGGACAGCGTGATGTGGGGATCTCCTGAGTCACACTGGGAAAGAACATTCCCCTTCCTGGAGTGCATTTGGAAGAGGGTAAATTGCCTCTCCGAGGACAAAACACCCAGCTGCCACCTGTGAGTGTCCATTCAACAGCATGGGACAGAGGCACTCACAGAGGGCAGATAACCTGGTCACAGCTTTCCACAGTGTTTCACCATAAACTCCAGGCATCTGCACAGCCATGCAACTGGTTTTCTGGGACAGGACGGTACCAGGTGCAGTACTGGGAGGTTCTCTTTAGGAGGAAGGGAGCATTCCATGCCCTGCTGGATCCTTTAAGATTTGGAGTCTTGAATCCCAGCCATGCCCCAAAGATAAAACACGGGACAGCTGTGGCACCAGGAGAGCTGATGGCCTTGGGCACAGAAGGGTTGAGGGCAGGGATCTGACAGAAGCCTGGGCCACAGGAGAGAAGATTATTCTTTCGGCTCTGAGAGTTTCTTGAAGAGCAGGAGGAAGCTCCCCTCCCTGGGGATGAGAGAGCAGGGTAACCAGTGACACCATCTCCCCCCCTACCACACCCACCAGCATGGTGGGACTTCAGTGAGCAACACAGCACCCCCAGTTGAGGCTGGAGCCACTTACATCAAAGCCTACCCCTTCATGCCCTACAGGGGCATCTTTACTAGGGCGGGTGTGACTGTCAGGCACCAGAGCTGGCCTCTCTCCCAGAGGACTAACACAGGCCTCTGCCGCGTGCACCAAGTCAACTGATCATACAGTGCTCCAAAGCATCAGCTTCGGTTCTGATGGAAATAGGACCAGGGTTTCTTTTCTTTTCTTTTTTTTTTTCCTTTGGAATCAGCATTAGAGGTTTTTGTTCATTTGTTTTTTTGTTTCCTTTTCTCTTTTTCTGGATGCCAGGACGCAGGGGTGGAGTTGGTTTTGTTGTTGTTGTTGTTGTTGTTCTTTTTTTTTATCTTTTAAAATTTACATCCAAATTAGTTAGTGTATAGTGCAACAATGATTTCAGGAGTGGATTCCTTAGTGCCCCTTAACCCATTTAGCCCATCCCCCCTCCCCCAACCCCTCCAGCAACCCTGTTTGTTCTCCATTATTTATGAGTCTCATCTGTTTTGTCTCCCTCCCTGTTTTTATATTATTTCTGTTTCCCTTCCCTTATGTTCATCTGTTTTGTCTCTTAAAGTCTTCATATGAGTGAAGTCATATGATGTTTGTCTTTCTCTGACTGACTAATTTCACTTAGCATAATACCCTCCAGTTCCATCCACGTAGTTGCAAATGGCAAGATTTCATTCTTTTTGATTGCCGAGTAATACTCCATTGTATATATATACCACATCTTCTTTATCCCTTCATCCATCGATGGACATTTGGGCTCTTTCCATACTTTGGTTATTGTTGAGAGTGCTGCTATAAACATGGGGGTGCATGTGTCCCTTCAAAACAGCACACCTGTATCTCATGGATAAATGCCTAGTAGTGCAATTGCTGGGTTGTAGGCTAGTTCTATTTTTAGTTTTTTGAGGAACTTCCATACTGTTTTCCAGAGTGGCTGCACCAGCTTGCATTCCCACTTTTGTTTTTTTAATCAGGCTTTGTTTGTTTGTTTAAGTTTATTTATTTATTTAGAGAGAGGCAGAGACAGCATGAGCAGGGGATGGGCAGAGAGGGAGAGGGAGAAGAGAGAGAATCCCAAGCAGGCCTTGCACTGTCAGCACAGAGCCCAACACGAGGTTTGATCCCACAAACCATGAGACCATGACCTGAGCCGAAATCAAGAGATGCTTAACTGACTGAGCCACCCAGGTGCTCCTAATCATGCTTACTTTAATAAACAAATCAAAGCACACCTAGTTAAAGGTTGAAACACTCTCCACTGCAAACAAGAAGGAACTCTGCAGAGGACTGATCTGGGGGAAAGAGCAGTGAAATGACAACAGCAGAGTGCACACAGCATACACCTAGAAACACTTCCTGCCGTGCCAGGCTCTGGACAGTGTCTGACCCCTTCTTAATATGGCACTATTCTCAGGAGCAGGAAACATAACAAGCTTTCATAACATGCAAAAGACACAAACCTAGACAAAATGACAAGATGGAGGAACCCTCCCCAAAAGAAATATCAATAAGAAACCACAGCCAGGGGGTGCCTGGGTGGCTCAGTCGTTTGAGCATTCGACTCTTGATTTTGGTTCAGGTCATGATCTCATGGTTCATGAGTTTGAGCCCCACATTGGACTTCATGCTTCATGCTCATGCTCAAAGTCTGCTTGGATTCTCTCTCTCTCTCCCTCTCTTTCTGCCCCTCCCCCACTCACTCTGTCTCTCAAAATAAATAAATAAACTTAAAAAAAAAAAAAAGCCACAGACAAGGATTTGCTCAAAACAAATATAAGCGATATATCTGAACAAGAATTTAGAACAACAGTTATAACAATACTAGCTGAGCTTGGAAAAAGCTTAGAAGATCCCCAGAGAAACCTTTGCCGCAGAGATAAAAGACCTAAAAATTAGGCCAAAATAAAAAAATGATATAACTGAGATGCAAAAACAACTGATGTAATAACAATGAGGATACAAGAAGCAGAGGAATGAATAGATGATATAGAAGATAAAATTATGGAAAATAATGAAGCTGAAAAGAGGGGAAGAAAATTATTAGATCACAAATACAGACTTAGAGAACTTAGCAATTCCACAAAGCACAATAATATCCATATCCTAGGAGTCCAAGAAGAAGAGCAGGAAAAAGGGGCAGAAGGTTTATTTGAAAAAATTATAGCTGAAAATGTCCCTAATCTGGGGAAGGAAACAGGCATTCAAATCCAAAAGGCACAGAGAACTCCCTTCAAAATCAACCAAAACAGGTCAACACCAAAATGTAGCATAGTGAAACTTGCAAAATATAAAGATAAAGAGAGAAACCTGAAAGCAGCTGGGGACAAGAGGTCCTTAACCTACAAGAGTAGACAAATAAGGTTAGAAGCAGACCTGTCCACAGAAACTTGGCAGGGCAGAACGGAGTGGCATGATATATTCAATGTGCTAACTGGGGAAAATATTCAGCCAAGAATACTTTATCCAGCAAGGCTGTCATTCAGAATAGAAGGAGAGATTAAGAGTTTCCAAGACAAACAAAAACTAAAGGAGTTCGTGAACATGAAACCAACTCTGCAAGCATTATTAAGGGGGGGGCCTTCTGAACAGGAAAGAGAGACCAGAAGCAACAAAGACTAGAAAGGAACAGAGACAATCTATAGGAACAGTGACTTTACAGGTAATACAATGGCACTAAATTCATATCTATCAGTAATTACTCTGAATGTAAATGGACTAAATGTTCCAAACAAAAGACATAGGGTATCAGAATGGGTTAAAAAACATGACCCATTGATATGCTGCTTACAAGAGACTCATTTTTGACCCCAAAACACCTCCAAATTGAAAGTGAGGGGGTGGAGAACCATATATCATGTTAATGAACATCAAAATAAAGCTGGAGCAGCTATACTTATATCCGATAAACTAGATTTTGAAGCAAATACTGTAATAAGAGACGAAGAAGGGCACTATATCATAATAAAGGGGTCCAGCCAACAAGATCTAACAATTGTT
Source organism: Panthera pardus (assembly GCF_024362965.1). Taxonomy (NCBI): domain Eukaryota; kingdom Metazoa; phylum Chordata; class Mammalia; order Carnivora; family Felidae; genus Panthera; species Panthera pardus. The sequence goes on along the minus strand of NW_026526765.1, from coordinate 50,540,959 downwards.
AAGTATTTATGCCCCCAACTTGTAGAAAGCCAAATATATAAATCAATTAATAACAAACTTAAAGAAACACATTGATAATAATACAATAATAGTAGGGGACATTAACACCCCACTTACAGGAACAGACAGATCATCTAAGATCAACAAAGAAACAATGGCTTTGAATGACACACTGGACCAGATAGACTTAACAGATATATTCAGAGCATTTTATCCTAAAACAGAAGAATACACATTCTTTTCGCGTGCACATGGAACATTCTCCAGAATAGATCACACACTGGGTCACAAATCAGCCTTCAACCAGCACAAAAAGATTGAGATCACACCATGCATATTTTCAGACCACAACGCTATGAAACTTGAAGTCAACCACAAGAAAAAATCTGTAAAGACCACAAATACATGGAGGTTAAAGAACATCCTACTAAAGAATGAATGGGTTAATCAGGAAGTTAAAGAAGAAATTTAAAAGCAAATTAAAATGAAACATAACAGTCCAAACCCTTTAGGATGCAGCAAAGGTGGTCATAAGAGAGAAATATATAGCAATCCAGACCTTACTCAAGAAGCAAGAAAATACAAATATACAACCTAACCTTACACCTAAGGGAGCTAGAAAAGGAGCAGCAAATAAAGCTCAAAAACAGCAGAAGAAGGAAAATAATAAAGATTAGAACAGAAATAAATGATATAGAAAATTTTTTAAAAAGTAGTACAGATCATCAAAACTAGGAGCTGGTTCTTTGAAAGAATTAATAAAATTGGTAACCCCCTAGCCAGACTTATCAAAAAGAAAAGAGAAAGGATCCAAATAAATAAAATCATGAATGAAAGAAGAGAGATCACAACCCAAAACACAGAACTACAAACAATTATAAGAGAACATTATGAGGAATTATATACCAACAAATTGGGCAATATGGAAGAATGGATAAATTCCTAGAAACATATAAACTACCAAAACTGAAAGAGGAGAAAGAGAAAATTTGAACAGACCCATAACCAGAAAAGAAATTGAATTAGTAATCAAAAATCTCCCAACAAACGAGAGTCCAAGGCCAGATGGCTTCCCTGGGGAAATCTACCAAACATTTAAAGAAGAACTAATACTTATTCTTCTGAAAATATTTCAAAAAAATAAAAATGGAAGGAAAACTTCCAAACTCATTCCATGCCACAAGCATCACCTTGATTCTAAAGCCAGATAAAGACCTCACTAAAAAGGATAATTACAGACCAATTTCCTTGATGAACATGGATGCAAAAATTCTGAACAAGATACTAGCAAACTGAATCCACCAGTACATTAAAAGAATTATTCACCATGATCAAGTGGGATTTATTCCTGGGCTGCAGGGGTGTTTCAATATCCATAGATCAATCAATGTGATACATCACATTAATAAAAGAAAGGATAAGAACTATATGACCTTCTCAGATCATGGATACAGAAAAAACATTTGACAAAATACAGCATCCTTTCTTGATGAAAACCCTCAAGAAAGTAGGGATCGTAGGAACATACCTCAACATCATAAAGACCATATATGAAAGACCCACAGCTAATATCATCCTCAGTGGGGAAAAACTGAGAGCTTTTTTCATAAGGTCAGGAACATGACAGAAATGTCAACTCTCACCACTGTTGTCCAACATAGTACATAGTAGAGGAAGTCCTAGAATCAGCAATCAGACACCAAAAAGAAATGAAAGGTATCCAAATTGTCAAGGAAGAGTCAACCTTTCACTCTTCACAGATGACATGACACTCTACGTGGAAAACCCGAAAGACTCCACCAAAAAATTGCTAGAACTGATACATGAATTCAGCAAAGCTGCTGATATAAAATCAATATACAGAAATCTGTTGCATTACTATACACCAGTAATGAAACAACACAACGAGATATCAAGGGATCGATCCCATTTACAACGGCACCAAAACCATGAGATACCTAGGAATAAAGCTAACCAAAGAGGCAAAAGATCTGTACTCTGAAAATTATAGAACACTTATGAAAGAAATTGAAGAAGAGACAAAGAAATGGAAAAAGATTCCATGCTCCCGGATAGGAAGAACAAATATTGTTAAAATGTCTATCATACCCAAAGCAATCTACACATTCAATGCAATCTGTATCAAAATAACACCAGCATTCTTCACAGAGCTAGAACAAATAATCCTAAAATTTGTCTGGAACCAGAAAAAGACCCCAAATAGCCAAAGTAATGTTGAAAAAGAAAAGCAAAGTGGGAGGCATTACAATTTCATGTTTTAAGCTATAGTACAAAGCTGTAATCATCAAGACAGTATGGTAGTGGCATAAAAACTGACACATGGAGCAATGGAACAGAATGGAGAACCCAAAAATGGACCCATCACTATATGGTCAACTAATCTTCTACAAAGTAGGGAAGAATATCCAATGGAAAAAAGTCTCTTCAACAAATGGTGTTGGGAAAACTGGACAGAGACATGTAGAAAAACAGACGTGAAAAGATGCTCGACATCACTCATCATCAGGGTAATACAATCAAAACCACAATGAGATATCACCTCACATCTGTCAGAATGACTAAAATTGACATCTCAAGAAATAACAGATGTTGGCAAGGATGTGGAGAAAGTGAACCTTCTTACACTGCTTGTAGAAATGCAAACTGGTGCAGCCACTCTGGAAAACAGTATGGAGGTTCCTCAAAAGTTAAAAATAGAACTACCCTATGACCCAGCAATTGCACTACTAGGTATTCACCCAAAGGATACAAAAATACTGATTTGAAGGGGCACATGCACCCCAATGTTTATAGCAGTACTATTAACAATAGTCAAATTAAGGAAAGAGGCCAAATATCCATCCACTGATGAATGGATAAAGAAGATGAGAGAGATAGAGATAGAGATATATAGATACACCAACCCAAACCACATGCATGCATGTGCCTGCGCACATACACACACACACACACAGTGGAACTAGGGTGTATTATGCTAAGCGAAATAAGTCAGTCAGAGAAAGACAAATATCATATGAGTGGAATTTAAGAAACAAAACAAATGAATAATAAGGAAAGGGAAGGAAAAATAAAATGAGATAAAAACAGAGAGAGGCAAACCATAAGAGAGTCTTAACTATACAGAACAAACTGAGGGGCTGATAGAGGGGAGGCGATGGGCTACATGGGTGATGGGCATTAAGGAGGGCACTTGTGATGACCACTGGATGTTATATGTATATGTATATGTATATGTATATGTATATGTAAGTGATGTATCACTAAATTCTACTCCTGAAACCAGTACTACACTTTATGTTAATTAACTTGAATTTGAACAAAATTGGAAGATAAAAAAACCATATCAGAATAGAGTTCAAAAATAGATCCATATGTATGTTGTATCAATTGATTTTAGACAAGAGTGCCAAAATAATTTAATGGGAAGAAATAGTCTCTTCACCAAATGGCAGTATTATAATTGGGTACTCAAATGCAAAAATTACAAACCACAGTTCTTATCTCACACCATATACAAAAATTAATTCAAAATGGATTCCAGATATAAAAATAATAACTAAAATTAAAACTTCTAGGGGTACCTGGGTAGTTCAGTTGGTTAAGCGTCTGACGTCAGCTCAGGTCATGATCTTACAGTCCGTGAGTTTGAGTCCCACGTCAGGCTCTGTGCTGACAGCTCAGACCCTGGAGCCTGTTTCAGATTCCGTGTCTCCCTCTCTCTCTGCCCCTCCCCTGCTAGCACTCTCTCTCTCTCAAAAATAAACATTTAATAATTTTTTTAAAAAACTTCTAAAAGAAAACATGAGGAAAATCTTTGTGACTGCATTAAGCAAAAAATGTGTTAGGACATAAAAACACAAACCACAAAATTTAAAAACTGAAAAATTGGACTTCATAAAATGAAAAATATATTGTCTTTGAAATACACTGTGGTTGTTTTTTTAATGAAAAGACAGATTACAGACTGGGAGAAAACATTTTTTTTTTTTTTGAGAGAGAGAGAGAGGGCACAAGTGAGTGAAGGGCAGAGAGAGAGAGGAAGAGAGAGAGAGAAGCAGGGCTTACCTGAAGCAGACCTCAAACTCATAAACTGTGAAATCATCACCTAAACTGAAGTCAGATGCTTAAGCAACTGAGCCACCCAGGTGCTCTGGGAGAAAATATTTTTAAATCACATATCTAGTGTAAGACTTATATCTAGAAAATATGAAAACTGCTTTCAATTCATTAATTTGAGGACAAATGACTCAATCAAAAAATAGGCAAAATATTCAAACAGACATCTACCAAAGGAGATATTCAAATGGCAGAAAGAAAGAAAGAAAGAAAGAAAGAAAGAAAGAAAGAAAGAAAATGAAAGAAAGAAAGAAAAAACAGAAAGAAAGAAAAAGAAAGAAAGAAAGAAAGAAAGAAAGAGAAAGAAAGAAAGAGAAAAGAAAGAAAGAAAGAAAGAAAGAAAGAAAGAAGAAAAAGGAAAAAAAAGTACATAAGTAAGATACCACTAGAATGACTAAAATTTTCAAAATAACTGACAATACCAAGTGTGGAGCAGGATATGCAGGAACTGAAATTTTTATATATTGCTATTGGAAATGCAAAATTGTACAATCACTTTGGAAAATAATTTGGTAGTTTCGTATAAAGTTAAACATACTTTTACCATACAACCTAGAAATCCTACTCTAAGAATTTACCCAAGAGAAATGTCCTCCCAAAGATTTATATAAGAAAGTTTATAGTATATTTATTCCTAGTAGCCAAAAACTGTAAATGGTGCAAATTTCCATCACTTGGTGAGTGTATAAATGAATTGTGGTATATAAAGAAAACTACTCAGCAATTTAAAAAAGACAAACTAGTGATACATTCAGAAACATGGATGAATCTCAAAAGCATTACACTAAGTGAAAAAAAAAGACACAAAAGACTACATACCATATGATTCCATTTAAAAGACAGTCTAGGAAAGACAAAAATATAGGGACAGAGAACAGATTAGCAGTTTCTAGGGGCCAGGAATGGGGAGAAGTGATTAACTGCAAAGGGGCATGAAGGAACTTTTGGGGATGATGGAGATGTTCTGTATTTTGATTGTGATGGGAGTTACTCAGTTGTACATATTAGTCAAAGCTCATCAAATTGTATACTTTAAAAGAACGAGTTTTATTATGGACAAATTGTATCTCAGTAATTCTAAAATTTCTTTAAGAAAATTACCATTAGGGAAAACTGGGTAAAAGTTACACAGGATTTTACCGTAGCATTTTATCCAAATGCATGTGAATCTATACTTACCTCAAAATAAAAAGGTTTTAAATAATATTTTTAACTATGAGATTTTAAAAATCTCTTTAAGAGAAAGATGAAGCATGAAACATTACTTCTATTCATAAAAGAAGTAGTAGAAGGAGGAGGAGGAAGAGAAAAAAGGCTTATGCTACAAATCAGGGCTCAGTGGGAGTACAGACCACACCTATGGGTCCAGCGTTCAAGGTGATTTACCCAAAGTCATATTCCTGTGAGAGAGAGATGGCTTCTCCTCTGAGCTTGCACAAGTTGTCATCAGAAACCCACTGTCAGTTATGACTCCAAATGTCCCCCAGTATTAGGAGGAATCCTATGATCCTCTACAACAAACTTTAGTTCAACATCTTACCAAAAAAGCTCACGGTGACAGTGAGCTGCGAAGAATCAATGTCAGACTGCAACCATTCTAAATCTCCCAGCTGTACTTTCCACCAGTGGATTAGGTCAACCCAGGACAAGTGGCCCTGCCTAATGAGAGACTGGCAAGCCACCAAAGTACTTCCCCAAAAATCCATGGGGGCAGGAAGAGGTAGAGCTGTCCATAGCAGTGGATGAAGTTCCTCTTTAGGATTCCACATCTGCCTGTCAGACTTCCTTTCTTTGGTCCAGCAGACTGGGTTCCAGTAACCACAGGTAGGCATCACAAGCAGTAGGTGAGGCATTCTGGCAGGAAGCAAAAAGGCCAACTGTCATAAAGAGCTTGAACTTCAGCTTGGGAAAAGGCCCTCCACATATTCAGCTAGAAGCTAGACCTTGACTTTCATCAGACAACTCGAGTTTCATCCCAGCTTGGCTTTTGCGGGACCTTGCACAAGTCCTAACCTTGGTTTTCTCATCTCTGATGATGGCAATACTTCATGAGAGATAGATGCAATAAGGTCACGGTTATTCAAATGTCGGGGTTCTTCTTTTTCCCTGAGCCACTGTTTCCCAAAGTGTAGCCCACATATCACTAGGGGTACATAAGAAAATTTGGGGCTATAATAGACTTTTTAATTTCAATACTTATAAACTTAATTTAAAGGGTATTAGAAAAATAGAACTAGCCCATCTACCTTGCTAAAATGAAATTAAGTTTAAAATTGGGTCCAAGTAAAAACTACATCAAGAATATATTAGGTTAATAAATTTTTAATGTAATTAAGTAGATATGGTAGAAATCATAAAAATGATTAAAATTTGAGAAATAATACTCTCAGCTATGAGAACCAGGGCTGTGAATCTCATCCTGGGGTCTCTTGGCAGGGGCCCTTGAGGGCTTTACATTATACAACACAGTGCTCTCTTTGTAAGAACCCAAGTCACATTATTTCTGGTCATAGGATCAGATGCAATTGTACTTATCCTACGGATTTGGTTTGTTTTATCTCATGGAATTGCAAACTGTGTAGTTGATTGGGTTTTCTGGCTTGCACTGACAACAAGAAAGCTTAAAGCTCAACTTGAGAACCAGTTGTCAAATACCTATAGGATTGTGACCTATTTGTTTTTTACTGGCCTCACTCCTAATTCTATATAATGGCTCTACCTGATCGTCATTTTTAATCTCTTCTACTTTTAACTTACTCTCTTCCCATATTTTTATATCCTTTGAAGCCATCTTAAATCGTTTTTCTTTTTAAGTAATGGAAGTTATAAATTTTTAAATGTACTAAGTTTCTCTTCTTGTCTTCCTTTTTTTGAAGATAGCATAAGCAAAATTTGTCCTTAAACTCAAGGGTTTGTTCTTTCTGCATCTTTCTGAGTCCCTAGGTTAATAGGAATTTCAGTGTGCTTTGATAAGCGTGAGACAATCAATTATTTCATATCATTTTGGAATCAGTCCTTGTCAAAAGCCATTCTTTTCAGTGTTACATCATTACGACACAAACAGATAGTTATGACTGATTTCAGGCCTGGGTAACCCCACAGACCTAAAGTAAAATGGAAAGTGGGTGCTGTGGTGGAATTGGGCTTCCTTTGTTTCCTCAAAAGCCAAGGTTTGCTGACAAAGGAAAGAAAAAACCCCAAGCTAAAATGATACCAAAATTTGGTGTCAGAACATTCAGAATACCACAGCAATGGGAAGCCATTCTCTTCATAGTTAGTATAATGAATCTCCCAAGACAGCAGACTTTTCCTGCCCACATCTCTTTGAACCTCCTAATGTTTTCTCCAGGGAGAGAAGACTGTATATTTTAGGTCAACTCTTCATCTTTTTTAGAATCTTGGTTACATTATTTTTTTTTTCTGAGCCTCATTTTGTTCTCTGTAAAATAAAGATAATCCCTATTCTATCTATTTCAACATGAAGTCACAATGAAATATTCATCAGGACTCTTTGCTGCATTTGACAAAAATTCAACTCAAACTAGCTAAGGGCAAAAGATAGCTAGTGGTGGCAGCAGGGATTATTAGAAGTTATTCATATGAAGATTGAATAACCAAAGCAGTGCATAAAGATGGATGTCAAAGACCCCTGGAATCAGATAATTAAGTGCCACCAAGACCCTCTTTGCACCCCTCATTTCTGTTTCATTTTACAGGTCTACTTTATTCTTTTTTTTAAATAGACCAGCCAGGGGGTGCCTGGGTGGGTCAGGCAGTTAAGCGTCTGACTTCAGCACAGGTCATGATCTCATAGTTCCTGAGTTCAAGCCCCACATCGGGCTCTGTGCTGACAGGTCAGAACCTGGAGCCTGCTTCCCATTCTGTGTCTCTCTCTCTGCCCCTCCCCCACTTGTGTGCACATGTGCGCTCTCTCTCACTCTCTCTCAAAAATAAATATAAATAAAATAAAATAAAATAAAATAAAATAAAATAAGATAAAATAAAATAAAAAAATAAGACCAGCCAAGAAGATGACCACCATAGCTCCAGGATCTCAGAATTCACAAAGCACAAACCCACAGAGGAACCAAGATTCCTTTTCTCTAGTACCAAACTCAAAAATCCAACAAATGGAACTGCTTAACTAATCTTTGGTCAGGTACCAATCACTGAACTCATCAACTGTGGTCATAAATTTGGCTATTTTCATTGGCTCAGATCAGATCAAGTGCCTATTTCATGGCAATTAATACAACCTGGGAGAGAGGTCTTTAAAAAGATGGCAGCTCCCGCTCAAGTCACATGGAGTAGAGAAAGAAGCATTTCCTAAAAAAAGAGAAGATGCAGAAAGGTAACAGTTATGGCAGAAAAAAACACTAGATAATTACTATAGAAGATTTTAGGAAATCTGGATTATTAGGCAAATAAATGTTCTTCAAATCAATCAAGACTTCAAGACCCTTATCAAGTTTTACCTACTCCAGGAAGCCTTTACTCATAATTGTTGCCAATTATGAAACCCTTCCCTCACTAAGCTACCCATTATGTTTATGTGAAACATACCTCCCACTCAATTATATTTAATTCCTCATTTGAGTATATACTACATTAAATTGCTTCCTAAAAAACTATTTTAAATTTTGTCTCCTCCCCTTGATTGTTCCCTGATGATAGAAATCAGCTGATGTGGTCATAATGATTGGTGTTAATTTATTACTGCTCCCAAGAAACATATTTGCATTTTAACTAGGGTCTACCACCACCAAGGTCTTAGCCCAAAGGAGTGATAGCTAGGTTGGGAATGTTAAACCTGTACAGCAGGACATCTCTGGCAGCCCAAACCAGAGTCCAAGTGCTATGAAATCAAATGTGACCCCTCATCATCATCGTCATCAGTTCTGGTCTGTTGATAGACTTACAGAAATTATGCATTTAGGATGTATTACTTGGAGATGGGGAAGGGTGGGCAGCATTGCATTGATAAGACCACAAACTCTGGAGTTGAACAGACCTGAATTTGGTCTAAGTTCTGCTACCTAGTTATATGATTGAAGTCAAATTTCTTCATACCTATGAATATTAGTTTCCTCACTATAAAGTGGGTAGCACCTACTTTGGGGAGCTATTTCAAGGATTAAATAAGATGTCTAAAGCCCTTAGCCTTACAGCTGTTACACAGGAAGTACTCAATAAATGGTAGCATTTTGTTAAAGTTCTAAATCAAATAATATGTCCCATTCCCCCATAAACACATGTATTCATAAAACCACATGATACAACTTTCAGTTGCAGAGTGCAACAATTATATCTAAATTCTATGTAGAAAGGGCTACAGTCACAACAGTATATTCAAGCATATTCCTACATAAACTCTGTTAAATCTTCTGTCAACACATAGGACTGCAATACTTCCATAAAACTTTATTAAAGCTACTATTTTTTAATTAAGACTTCCTACAAAATCCCACACACAAACATGTATAAAAACACAACTACCCCCGTCCCCGACCCGGACCCACAGCAGATTCTAAAAGGGTAAGAAACTAACCTTTCCTGGATTATGCTACTGAAAATATGAGGTAGTTTTCTATTGTAGTATAACACAGCCTAACCTGAGTAATAAAGAATTTCTTAATTTTTTCCCCAGTGCCCTTGAAACTACCCTTCCAGAACTTCCTCTTCCCTGTGCTCTAGATCTTTACTTCCTGCTTTCTTCATCAAAACACACCTCTCCTATATCCTATGCCTTCAGTGACAACGAATTCTATATCAATTCATGCTGACTTGCGAGTGGCTACAGAAGTGTGAAAATGTTATTCTTTCCAGGAAACAAACCTATGTTTTAACTAGAGCCAAATACAACAAAGCATCTTATCCCAAAGGAGTGTTAACACCATGGAAGTCCAAAGAGAAAGAAATTTGGGACATGAGATGGTCAGACATTTTCTTACCATAATATGAAAAATGTCTCATAATTTTTTATACTTCATAAATAGCTTTTTATTCATTATCTGATGGGCAACAATTCTTATTCCTATTATACAAATAAAGGAATTGGGTATTAGAAAGTTAAAATTGCCTAAGGTCACATAGCTGATCAATGATAGGTTCAGAAATATTTACTCTAGATCTCCTAACTCCAAGCACAGGGTCCATTCATTCAGTGAATATTTGTAGATTATTTACTATATGCCAGACACTGTTCTAGAATTAATTAATTAATTTAAAAAATCTTGCTCTCGTGGAGTTTACATTCTAGATAAGGAAGAAGGGAGGAACCAACAAATTTAAATTTATTTTGTGTCATTTGGCAAAGAGACATAATAAAGAAAAATAAATCAAGACAAAGGGGATAGAGTGTGCTAAGAGTGCTATTTTATGTAGGGTAGTCATAGAAGGCTTTTATGAAAAGGTACATGTCACAGAGACCTGAACGAAGGGAGGGAGCAAGTCATGTGTTTATCTAAAGTATAAACTTTCCAGAGACAGGAGTCTGTCTGATGCTTCTAAGGAACAGCAAGGGAGCAAATGTGGCTGGAGTAAGCTGGATATGGGAGTGAGCAGCAGCAGATGAAACCAATGAGGGAGTTGGGGCAGATCGTGGAGGGACAAGTGTACCAATGTAAGGATTTGGGCTTTATCCTAAATGAAATAAGAAGGCTTTAGAACACTTTGAGCATAGGAGAGACTGAGCACTCTGATAGGAGCTAGTGATGTAACAATGGGTAACCAATGATAATTAATTTGGGAGCTCAAGCTAAGATCATGTGTATAGAAAAACCTACAATCTTAAAACTCACATATTAAAAAAGAGGACAGTCTGAAAAAAAACAATGATTTATGCTTCTATCTCAAGAAGTTAGGCATGAAATAAACTAAACCTAAATAAAGTGGAAGAAAGAAAACAGTAAGAGCAGAAAGTAATTAAATAAAAAATTAATCCTTACTGAGACAAATCAAGTTCAAAAGGAAGGAACAAATAACCAAGAGCAGAAATGGAGAGGGGCATTGTTATAGATATTTTAAACACTGAAAATATCATAAGGGATAATATTAAAAACTACTTCTAAACTTCAAATTTTAGAGGAAATAGACAAATTCCTACAACAATGTAACTTACCAGAACTGACATAAGAAGAAATAGAAAATTGAAACAATACTGTAAACATTAAATAAATTGAATACATAATTTAAAATATTTCCCCAAAGAAAACCACAGGCCCAGATAGCATTACAGATGAGTTTTACCAAGTATTTAAAGAAGAAATTATGTCAGGTTCTACAATAAATAAAATGGAACACTAACTGATTTGGGGGCCACCATAACCATGATATCAAAAATTGACAAGAATATTCTGAGGAAGGAAAATTACAGGCTAATATCACGCATGAACACTGATGCAGTAAAGCCAGCAATATATAAAGGACAATATATTATAACCAAGTAGTATATTATAGGAATTTAAGACTGAGTTAACATTTAGAAATCTATACCTGTTAATTATGACATTAAAAGGATAAAAATAAATATCATATTACTGTCTCAGGAAATGAAGATAAAGTGAGACTTTGAAGAGGAGATAATTGTTCATTCATCATATTTTCCTTATGGTATCAGTTGTAATGCCTCCTCTTTCATTTCTAATTTTGAGTCCTCTCGCTGTTTTTCCTAGTAAACTAGCTAATGGTTTGTCTATTTTGTTTATCTTGTAAAAAAAAAAAACATTCATTGATCTTTTCTATTGTCTCTCTAGTCTGTATTTCATTTATTTCCACTCAACTCTTTTTTATTTCTTCTTTCTGCTTCCGTTCAACGTCTGGCTTCCATTCAAATATGCAACCCTTTGAGATCTTGGTAGGACTTTGAGTTGTTCTTTAGTTTACCACCACTGGAGTAAATCAATCATCAATGGAAATTATGATACCTTTCATGGGAACCACTGGATCATCTTGGCAGGGAGAGAGAGAAGATGTTACCTGGAAGTCGGTAGTTTCAAATATTTTCATCCAAGATGCCCCAGATCCAGGTCACTATAAATCTGCCAATGAGCCCCTCCCTGTAGCATGGTTCATCTCCTTCATCACATTTGTCTAGCAAGTCAAACTTGAAGTTCAATCATTTGATTCCCAAGGTAAACCCACTGAGTAAAAGGTGCCATGGGATAACTGTTCCCATTTTATTGTTGAGAAGACTGGACCCACAGGAAGTCAGAATTTGTAGAGCTAAGTAAAGATCCAAAGAGAGTTTGACAAAGTTCACTCAATGCATATTTTGTTTTTGCCACATCTAAATACCATCTGAACTATTCCATTCCATTTTGTTTTGTTTTGTTTTGTTTTGTTTTTTCTTAACGAGCACTTACTATTTTTACTTAAGTCAACTGATATTGAAAGGAAATTTTACTTCATTATCTTAAATATAAAAGCAATATAATTTGCCATGAATAGACTAATAGATACAATATAAAGTGATTTTAATTAGAAACTGTTGCCTCAAGAGCTTTGAAAAGTCCCAACGCCCAGGCTTTATCCCAGACCTATTAAACTAGAACTCTTTAGGGGATGAAGGATGCCAGCCCTAAGTAGTTTTCTAAAGTTCTCCCCAGGAAATAGCAATGTGAGCCAAGGATGAGACCCTCTGGAATGGATGGTATTGCGGGCTACAGCCTATGTGTCTGAGGCCTGCTCCTTGATCAAAAGAGACATCAACAAGTGATGGAAAGGTCTTAAAGACACACTAGCCCAAAACTGAATCTTCCTCATTGATGGCATCTAAGGGATGGAAAATTAAATTTGCAATGGGGGAACAAAGTGCTCATTTGGGATTTGTAACTATATAGTGAGTTGTTCTCTTGCAGTCTAGAATCACCTCACAGGGCACTTGACCTTTGGAAAACACTGAACCAGAAGATCCCAGGTGGTCTGGTTTCTATTTCTGTGCCCTTTCTACTCCAACAGTCTGCTTTCCAGCCAAAGACTCCACCAAGATGACTCTGGAGAGTTCTTTCCCTCTGTGTGTCTCCAGGAGAAACCCCAAACACCTGCGTTTACATCACACTCTCAGACCTATCTTTCTATTTCAACATGAATATGTCCAGTGGATCACAGCAGAAAATCTTAAAGCCACCACATCTCTGTGTCCTTTCATTTCCTCTTGAGAAGCCCCACATTTTCACCCAGGAATGTTTGGCCCTAGAGATGGCTTAAGTCAGCTTTTGCTCTTTTGGATCTTAAAAGGAAGTATCACCAGGGAAGAGAGAAATGGGAGAGATGGTGCAGAAAGCCACATGATTTTCAGGAGCGCTTCTGCTACTGGGTTTCTCTTTCTCCCCTCACCTCTAAGCACTCACAAGCACCCAAAGACAGCCTGTGCCGATTGAGAGAGGAGTCTAAAATGAAAGCTAGACTACTGAATGGAGATTCCTATCTCCAAGACATTGTTTCCTTTCCCAACCTGGAGCATCACCATCAGTACTGGGCACCTGCCAGCCTGGACTCAAGTTTGAAGAGCTGCCCTGGAGGACAGACAGCATGGCCCCAAGAAGAGACAGTTTAGCTCGCTAAACAGAAAGTTAAGCACAGTTCTGAACTCCACACTTCCTATATTTAAAACCTCCAATGCTGACACACTGTCTACTGCCGGACAGCCAGGCCATTTTACTGCCTTGTCAGCTGAATCCTTTTCCCCTGCTTCCCTTGGAGCCATGGATCCAGTGTTGGAGTCTCCTTCCTCATCTCCATTGCAAAGCTGGGCAGCTACTGCTGTGCCCCTGGCCTAGAAAGTCCTTCCGCCCCATCCCTACCTGTCCAAAGCCTACCCACCCTCAAGGCTGATTGCAAATATCTCCTCCTCCATGAAACTAAGGTGATTCCTCCAGTCAAATGACAATGGTAATAGAATTAATAATAATATCTAGCATTTACTGAGTGATTGTTATAGGCAGGCACTAAGCTAAGAGCTCACAAGCATGACCTCGGGCAAATCATACATTACATAGGATCTCATTATCTCTGCCCTGCCATTTTCTAACCCTATGACATTAGTTGAATTACTTTTTCTCTCTGTGCTTCATTTTCCTTAGACATCACTGGGGTTTATAAAATACCTTCTTCATAAGGTTATTGTAAGAATAAAATCAGTTAATGCATATACAGCATGTGGCATAAAACCCGACACATAGTTTTTGCTCAGTAAGTAGTACTATTTCTTCTAAGAAGTTTACAATAAGTAAATACTAATGTATTAGTATTATCCTCATTTTACAGAAGAGGAAACCAAAGCACAGAGAGTTTGGAGTAAACAGCCCACATTCAGTGAAGAGCCAGGATTTTTCTTCTCTCTGATATTAACTGGGCTTTACTCACAGTGCTCAACCGCTCTTGTCAATTATTTGTGTATCTGCCTGCTGTCATCTTTCCAGCTTCCTTGCCCACTTTTTCTTCAGCAGACACTAAACTCAAGGGAACTATTTGGCATCTCTTGGACACTCGCCCCTGCATATTCTTACCTCATTGTCCCCTCCCCCATCCCTTTTCTCCTGATCACAACGTAGCCCCTTCCTTCAAATCTATTGTGACTGTCTCCTGTTTCACGTAATCTGCCTTCATCCTCCCGGGTGGGCATGCCCTCTCTGCCTCTTAAGTTCCCCTGGCACTTCGAGTGGTCTTGGAGCACTTCTCTCATCCTGTCCTGTTTAACAGCCATCTGAGCACTTGGCTTATTTCCCCTGCTAAACTGTAAACTCCTCATGAAAAGGGATTCCCTCTCAACTAAATGATACACTATGCATTCAATAAGTTTAATGGATGAGTGAATGGATGAAAGCATGAAAGAATGAATGCACTTGTTTCAATGCTTCCTTGGAGAGGCTCTGTCTTCCTAGATGTGTTTGGTGCCTGCATTGTACTAAAAGCACTTTTGTCCTGAGCACTTTGAAGAGAAGATAACTGTTATTTCATCACTTTTCACCTAGACCAAGGAGATATCAAGAGAATTCATATTCGCTCTGATTCTTAGTGCAGAAATCTGAGCTTTATTATACCTTGGCAAGTTTTACACGCACCCTTTCCAGAAGTTGCCATCAGTCAGTGCAGTCAAATCCAACCCACAGACATGTTTGTTGTAGTGATTACAATATTGTTTTTTGAACTGAGTTTGAGGTATAGTCACTTTGAAAGACAGCTTGACAGCTTTTACAAGACTAAACATACTTTTACCATCCAATCCAGCAATCACTGTCCTTGGTATTTACCCAAAGGAATTTAAAACTTATGTGCACACAAAAGTCTGCATATGGATGTTTATAGCAGGTTTATGTGTAACTGGAAAAACTTGGAAGAAACAAAGATGTCTTACAGTAGGTGAATGAATAAATAAACTACAGTACATCCAGGCAGTGGAATATTATTTAGCACTGAAAAGAAATGAGTATTAAGTCACGAGAAGGCACGAAAGAACATTACTAAGTGAAACAGGCCAATCTGAAAAGATTATACACTGTACAATTTCAACCATAGGACATTCTGGAAAAGGAAAAATTGTGAAGACAATAAAAGATCAGAGGTTACCAGGAATGGAGAGAAGAAGGATGAATAGGTGGGTGCAGAGGATTTTTAAGACAGTGAAAATAGTCTATATATCATAATGGATGTATGTCATCATACGTTTGTCCAAACCCACAGAATGTACAACATGAAAAGTGAATCATAATGTAAACTATGGACTTTAGGTGATAATGCCATGTCAGTGTAAGTTCATCAACTGAAACAAACTTACCACTCTGGTGGGGATGTTGATAATGGTGAGGCTGTACCTGTGAAGGTAGGGCAGATGGTATATGGGAATTCTTTGCACCTTCCCCTCCATATTGCTGTGAACCTTAAACTGCTCTAAAAAATAAAGGTCTTATATTTTTTAATGTTTATTTTTGAGAGAGTGCAAGTGAGGGAGGGGCAAACGGGGGGGGGGGGGGCAGGGGATCTGAAATAGGCTCCATGCTGACAGCAGCAAGCTGGATGTGGGGCTCGAACTCGAGAGCTGTGAGGTCAAGACCTGAGCCAAAGTCAGACGCTCAACCGACTGAGCCACCCAGGTGCCCCAGGTCTTAACCTTTAAAAATGGAATTTGAACTCATTTAGATGGTACACGACCACCCTAGTATTTTGAGGTCTCCAATGCCATCCACACGTGGTACCCTTCCTTTGTTTACTTTTCGTACCTGGCTCCTAAAAGCCCCAGAGTTTATCATCCCACAAGTGTAGCATAATAAGGGGCCTTTACTTCAAGCCTTGGCTCTAAAACTTTCCAATAGAACAATGAGAGAATCTGAATAAAGATATGTTCATTTCAAATGCAATAATTCTGAGTGGATATAGAAGAAAATGAGGTATGAGCATCTGGAACTGTAATTGAGGACCGTTTGACTGTGTTAGTTTTATGACCAAGGACGTTGAGAGTTCTTGTTGCCTTCAGAAGTGCCTGAGTATCCACTGGGAAATATTTTTATAATTTATTCATCAACCGCACCAATTTTTGCCTGATAGTATTCTAAATACTGTAAGATTTAGAAGGGAAAGAGGCATCTTGACACGAAGAACCTTATAATCTATGTATATAGCCCTGGAGGATAACAGTCTGAAAATAATAAAAATAACTTACCAGGTACTGAGTGCCTGCTGTGAGCTAGGTTCTGTTCATAAAGCCTGTGAGTCCTCCATATACAGTATGTACCTCAATCTTCACAACAGCCCTTTGTGGAAAGCACTAGGAAAGGTATCCACATTTTAACATGAGAAAAGTACAGCGCAGAAAAATTGAGTACCTTTCCCAATGCCATATAGAAAATAAATCTGTGTTTAAGCATCTGGGCTCTTAGAGACTGTTACATTTAACTATGTCTTATACTCCACCTCAAAAGGTAGGATGAGTTTACTTTAAATGAAATATGTAGAGAGAAAAGGTGGCTCTAGTTCAGGTCATCCAAGTTTAAAAGGATGTATTACTGCTTCCCATCTCAACCCCCAATAAAGTCATGCTTCTTCTGCATAAATTTAACCACTGGCCCCATTCTCCATGTGGCATACCATGACGAAAGTCAGTGGATCCAGGAGGAAACTCACATGGCTACACCATGCAGAGAGAACTCAGATCATTCAAGGTGATGATACAAATGCAACATTTCCAAGGCTAGGATTTCCCCACCAGGAAGTGACTCTCTGGTCAACTGCCAGATAGAACGAGATAGCCTAAAGTCAACCTAGGAGCCCTTCTTCATTCAGGGTGTATTTTTTCATGCCTAATGTGTTGACCAATGAGAACACATCTTATCTCTGAGTGATACTGTGTGTTCTCTGGCTGATTATCCTTACATCACAAAAATGATGTAAGGATATCTCTCAGTTCCCATGGGAACTGGTTTCATCAGTATCCCAACCAACCTGGAAAATTTACATATGTGGTGTCATGCAGAAAGAGAAAGTTAAATTGCCTTAAAGTCAACTGGTTCTACTGACTACTATTCTTTGAGACAACATGGTATTTATATTGCAGCAAGGTTCTGGGGCATTCCAAAGACAGGTCTGCTCATCTGCTCACTAATCCTCACACTTTCTCTCACTCACCAAGAATGGCATCCAGCTAAGGAAATAGATGAGAGCAACCAAAGAAATGTGCTGGTGGAGCCGGGGGTTAAATTTCTTCTTGGCATGTTCTATAACTGCCTTCTGGCAGGATGTTCCTGATTACAAAGCGCAAGGCCCCAAGGCTTAGCTATCTTAACTGCAGGTTCTGACAACCACCAACCCTTCAGAATCTGAGCATTCATTTCTTCATCAAGGGCTCCAAAATCGCTATTGCATATCACATACTCATTTCCTCTTTCTTCACCAGCACATGCTTTCATGCTATTGCTGAAGATCCATACGTGTTTCTCCTGCTTTTCCTCCTCTCCCCTATCAAAAGTAGTCAGACTGTGTTAGCACTCTGGGGTATCGCTAGAGGTTTAAGGACAAATAGGATACAGATTTCAGAAAGAGTAGCAAGTTTGCTTCCTGGAATTTTCACAGAAAATACTACTATGTACTCAAATACGGCTTTGGATTTAGCAGCAAAGGATGATATTGGTTCTATAATCTGAAATATCTAGTTCTGTGGTCCCCAACCTGTATACCAAATCCCCCCAGGGTACCATGTAAATACACAGAAGTGCCGTGAGGTATTTGAAAGTCCCCAAAGGAAACACGGGATACGCAACATCTATTGAGCACTTCACTGACTCAGGACTGCTCAGTGTGTCAATACTAGAGCATGCCACATTCCTTTCAATGACACCATATCTTTGCAAAGCTATGTTTTCAGCAGTTACCATGCTGTACCATAAGGAAATCCATGTGGAACAGGAAATGAAGGTGGCCGTGTCCAATCTGACTCCACACACAGCCCATTAGTAACTGCATGACTTAAGAAGCAATAAAAATATTATTTTCTTCTTTCAATCTATGCGTATTGTTGTTTTCAAATGACTACTAAAAAGTTGTCAGAACATAAAGACTTATCAAGTTGTCTGGACCTACCTACTTCATAAATGAAACCATTAGGTGTCTCTTTTGGCCTAAGGGTGCCATGAAAAAAGTCACTGAGGCACTCAGGGTTCTGTAAACTGAGAAGGTTTAGAAACCTCTGCTCTGGTCAGTAATGTTTTCCAGCTCCCAGGGACCTCATTTGTACCGATCTGATTACAAAGCATATTTAGGTGTTGGTTTGGGTATTGTGGCTGCTTCAGCTCAGTGACTTTGTCACCTTTCAGTGCCAAAGGTACCCACGACACAGGCCATCCTAACTAGTGCACACAGCCCAGGGCCTGCCCAGCCTTGCGGGGCATTTCCCACAGCCCTCTGCTCTACTCACACTGGCCTTCTTTCCGCTCCTCAGACACACCTAGCGCTCTCATTATGGGGTCTTCTTACTTGCTTTTATCCTGTTCACTTTCATCTTAAATGCTACCTCGTCAGGAAGGCCTCCCCCGACCTATTGCAGCCAGGTCTCTGTTATTCCATCTCTTCCACCTTTCATTTCTTTCATGGTATTTTGTCCCTCTGCATACACGTATTTACCTCCATGGGGGCAGAGTCTCTATTTGCTCACTGCTGTGTCTGAAAAACTTAGCACAGTGTCTAGGATATAATTGTCATTCAATAAATAACTGTGAGGCAGACCAATGCCCGCATTTTGACTCTGGCCCTGTCAAGCCCAAAGAATTCAAAAGGCTTTTCTGGAAAACAGCCCTTCACATAGAAACATGGGCCAATTGTATCAGTAGCCCAGGCAGAGGTCTCTGGTCCAGGGTGGTATCTGAGATCATGAATCCCAGGTCTGCCACCTCCTTGCTGGTTGACACTCATTCTGTCTCTACCTCCAGGGTCTTTGCCTATAACAGGGTTGTTATGAGAATTAACAACCTGTCATTGGTGCGGTCACTGGTGCCTGGCAAGAAACAAATGCTCTAAATAAAAGTCAGCTGCCATTATGAGGACAGCATTCAAGGACTCCCCACTGATGCCCACATATCATTCTTAGGGGAAGTTTCTGCCTCAGAAACTGATGGGTCCAAATGACTCTTGCTCATTTTAAAATACATGGATCACTGCAAACAGTGATACATGGGCAGTTAATACCCAGATCCGTCGGTTCCCCTTGCACAACTCATGATTGGAACCAAAAATAATCTGTATGGAATTCTGACTATCCAGTTGGATGCCAGAAATGGAGAGTGTTCACTGAATTACAGCTAATTTGTCTAGATGTGGCC
Source organism: Panthera pardus (assembly GCF_024362965.1). Lineage (NCBI taxonomy): Eukaryota > Metazoa > Chordata > Mammalia > Carnivora > Felidae > Panthera > Panthera pardus. Next base: position 50,521,016 of record NW_026526765.1, on the reverse strand, counting down.
TGCCCTAGGGCTCCAAACACTGAGTGTATTTGCTTGATCCTCTCAACCCTCTGCTTGCTTCCTTTTAACCATCTTCTAGGCTTCTGTCCAGTGGTACCTGGGAGCTTCTAATCATACGGCCGTGTGGCTCCCCTCCTTGCAGGGGGAGGACACATAAGTGCCGTCTTCATCCATTCATACCGGATTGCTGCTGCATTCTCTTTCCTGAGCCTTCTGCCCACAGTCTCTCCTCACCTCACCTAATCATATCTGGATGCATCATTTTCAAAAACCACTGGAATCACATCCTTCTCCTCCCCTCCTATAGCCCACATATCTGAAAAACAATTCTTCCTTTGGCCTCCTATATATGGCTTGGCTGAGGATAATGCCTTTCCTGCTAACCTGAGTTGCCCTCACTTCATAAACATAACATAGGGTGGCCTTGCGTGACAGATGGTACTGATGGACTTGAACACGTGATGTTTCAATTTCAGCCTCTTGACTTACTAGTTACATTTTCTATGGCAAGTTAACTTCACATCTATGAGCCTCAGTTCTCTCGTCTGTAAAGTGGGCAAGATAGTACCTGCCTCATAGTTTTGTTGAGTCCTGGATGGGAAAACACCCAGGAAACATAGCATGGTACCTGGCAGACAGAAGCATACTCAAAAATGTTAGCTTTTATTGTTTCTCATACAAACTCAACTCCTCATTCTTCAAGTCTCAGCTTAGACATCACCTCTCCTGGGAAGCCTTCTGTGACCACCACCCCAATGACGAGTATGTTTGTAAAGCACCCTACCCTGATCATCATCGTAAGATGTATCACACCCCAGTGTCATTGCCTCTTGGCTCTTTGGTTGCCCCCTAGGATGCATGAGAGCATCACTGCAGGGACAGCATTTCTACTACACTGCCATAGCATCTGGCATAAAGTAAGTGCTCAGTAACATGCAGTCCAATCAAAAGTAATTAAAGAAACAAACTACTAAAGACAAAATAATTATTAAAATTTTGCTATTACATGACCTAAAAATTGCTCCATCATAAGACCAGAAACTCATCTGGCAACGAACCACATTCCTTTTTTATATTATTTAATTTTAGTAAGAGTTACCATCTATTGACCCATCTTTTTTTCTTTTTTTAATTTTTTTAAACATTTATTAATTTTTGAGAGACAGAGAGAGACAAGAGTGTGAGCAGGGGAGGGGCAGAGAGAGAGAAGGAGAGAGAGAGACACAGAATCCGAAGCAGGCTCCAGGCTCTGAAATGTCAGCACAGAGCCTAACGCAGGGCTCAAACCCACAAACGATAAGATCATGACCTGAACTGACTGACGCTTAATTATCTGACGCTTAACCGACTGAGCCACCCAGATGCCCCCGTTGATCCACCTTGTACATAGAATGTAATTTGATTTTTGTATCTACTCTCAGAGCTGTACACTATCAGAGGTCCCATCTTCCTCAGATGAGGACACTGAGGCTCAGAAAGTTGAAGTGATTTGTCCAAGGTCATCCATGTGGCAGAACTGAGCAGAGACCAAAACTCAACACCGATCAACTCCAGGGTCTGTTTGCTGCGCTGCTTTTTGATAGAAGTGAGGATGCTGCTTTTCCCTTTTGCTAAATTTCTCTGGCCTCTCAAATACTCCAGAGTGGCATTTCATCATCATTGGTGCTTACGCCACATACACGGTAGTGCCCTAGGTGTAAATCAGTTTGGTGACTAACCGTCCGGTACCAAGCCACATATTTGTCTTGGCATTATTTAACTTTCACGCCTCATCAGGTCTCCCCAACATGAGCAAATCCTGTAGGCGGCAGTGCCCACATCAAACCATTCTATCTCCCATGGTCTAAAGGTTGTTACATATTCACATAAAATGACTGGAAGGTCTTTACCAAATGTGACAGGTAAGTTTGAACAGCCTGCCTTGGATCTGTGGTATAAACAGTTTTCACACTGGGGAATCCAGGAGGCACCTACAGAAGACAGACATATCTAACAACCTTTGTACTATTTGATTTTTTTTTTAACCAGGGGCATGAGTTATTTTTTTAAAGTACCATCAAAAATAAATAAAGATAGATCGATAAATAGAAAGGATTTTTTAAAGCCAAAAATTGGAGAGAAAATGACAGGGCAGGTGACCAGGGTCAATAGCTGCCTTCCAGGGCAGGTTTCCAGAGCAAGATATAATAAAAAAAGCCCAGATGAATATAAACGCCTAGTAAAGAGAGAAATTAACGTAGGCTCAAATATGAGTCCTAGACCAACAGTCACAGTGGAAGATGCTCCAAATCTCAGGCCCTGATTTTTGGTCCAAGCTACTTCGTGTCTAGAGAATTCTACGCTCCCAGAAATTCTAGCAGTAGGAATATGCTTTATTGAACGATGATTTAACAATTTACCCTACAAATGCAGGGGTGGCCAGTTGATATGCAATAATTGTCTTTTGGTTTGAGTTGACGTGGAAAGACGCAGTAGATGGTAGCACTTCACCCCAGAAATGTGCCCTCTCCACCTTGGTCCCACCTTGCTTGGTTCTACCTGTCTCAGGTGACAGTAATACCAGACCAACTGTTCCCGCAGCTTTCTTTCTTTTTTTTTTTTTTTTTTTCCCCCCCGCAGCTTTCTAACATAAGCATTTAGATACCTCTGCAACCCTACAGCCCAGGACACACCCACTTCCGGCCTGCACACCCATTCCTTTCACTGGGATTAACATAAAATTGCACTTAGAAAGGAAGAGAAAAAGATTTCCATATGCAAATGAAGATATCAATGACAAAGTGGAACACTTGTATTACTGTGCAGTCCGTCCAGTCTAGCAGGCAGAGATGCCCACTTGGGCAACGGACTTCTGCAGTGACGGCATCCGACACCCACTGCCTTCAGAGCAGACCCAGATGGAAGGATGACTGTAGAAATGTGACAGGACTCACTGTTGAAGGGAAGGAGGTAGGTGAAGACATCTCAGCCCCTTTAAAAAAGAAGCTGACTTTAGGGATCTCTTATAAAGCATTAAAACAAAAAACATATCTGAATGACACTTGAAAACTTGAATGAGATCACTTTGGACTGCCTTCTGCTTCCAGGAAACACCACACCCATGACACTGGGTCTCCACTGCCACCCATAAAGTCCAGCGCTTCAGCAGTGACACAGCAACTCTCATCCCAAGAGCACATTCAATTACATGACATAAATATGGACCATGATCTAACCTAGCACTGTCCGGTTCTAGAAAGCAAATTCCTAACCACGACGTATTCTGCCTTTTTTGCGTGCTTCATTCACGTCTTTTTTCAATGACATTTTTTCTGACTAGAGAAGTAATACATGTTCATTATAGGCATTTTGGAAAATTAAGGAAATCAAAAAGAAGAAGACAAAAATCATCTATAATCATACCACTCAGATTATTCACTGTTAAGTTTTTGGCCATAGAACCTCCAGTCTTTTTTCTTAAAAGCACACATCCCACAGGTATGCTGTTTCAAACGGGCACATGCACCTCAATATTTATAGCAGCACTATCAATAATAGCCAAAGTATGGAAAGGGCCCAAATGTCTATCAACAGATGAATGGGTAAAGAAGATGTGGTATATATATACAATGGAACATTACTCGGCAATCAAAAAGAATGAAATCTTGCCATTTGCAACTACGTGGATGGAACTAGATGGTATTATGCTAAGTGAAATTAGTCAGTCAGAGACAGACAAATATCATATGACTTCATTCATATGAGGACTTTAAGATACAAAACAGATGAACATAAGGGAAGGGAAGCAAAAATAATATAAAAACAGGGAGGGGGACAAAACAGAAGAGACTCTTAAATATGGAGAACAAACAAAGCGTTACTGGAGGGGGTGTGGGGGGGGGGATGGGCTAAATGGGTAAGGGGCACTAAGGAATCTACTCCTGAAGTTATTGTTGCACTATATGCTAACTAACTTGGATGTACATTTTAAAAATAAATTTAAAAAAATAATAATAAAGACGGAAAAAAGGCACACATCCCCCATGCAAGTGGGAGCTACTTCCCATGCCCCTAAACTAGAAGTGTCCCCTCAAAAGCAGCTAATCATATGAGGGAATAACACTTGGTCTTGTGTGAAATTAATTGTCATATTTCTTTACTTCACTGACAGCCCTAACCACTTATATTTGACTCTCAGTCACCTACCTGGTTCCCACCCAGTTGGAGTATCCATTCCTCTGGGATCTTGATCCTCTCCACAGCTCAGGGCAAAACAGACTAGTGTAAAACCTGACTTTCATTGTGAGCCCATTCTCTTTCTCAATGATCAGTTTATAGGTGACCAGGAAGATGAGGAGAAGAATACGAGGACTTCCAGGACAAATTCTTTGCTCCTAAGAGAGACACACAAGGAAAAAACAGTCCTTTATTATCCTAGATGCTGTCCTGTGTGGATGAATGCCTAGAACCAGAGAGCTATTTTGGGAGGCTGAGAGAAGCTAGCTGGATATTAAAGCTCAAAGCGCCCTAACTGATCCAGACAGAATATTCTAGGTGACCTCCAGCAAGATACAAGTAACCACTAGACACAAAACAGACTATTGTGAGAAAACAGCAATTTACAGAAGAATATGTATAGTATGACCCTATTTATATAGCCAGATAGATATAAACGCATAGAAAAAAGTCAGGAGTAGACTCTGGAGGAATATACATGAAAATGTTGGCAATGGTGACCTCTAACCACCATGTGAATCAGGGCTTCAACTTTTTATTCTGCATGAATTTGTAGTGTTTGAAGTTTTTACAGTTGCATGCCTGCATGTATTGCTTGTGTAATTTTTTTAGCATTTTAATTTTAAGGAGTATGCAAGGCTTCCCCTTTATTTGAAATTTGTATTAGAAAGCTCAGAGCATTCATCTTTTAAAAAAAAGTTTTGGGGCGCCTGGGTGGCTCAGTCAGTTGAACTTCCGACTTCGGTTCAGGTCATGATCTCATGGTTCATGGGTTCGAGCCCCGCATCAGGCTCTGTGCTGACAGCTCAGAGCCTGGAGCCTGCTTCAGATTCTGTGTCTCCCTTTCTCTCTGCCCCTCCCCTGCTCATGATCTGTCTCTCTCTCTCTCTCTCTCTCTCTCTCAAAAATAAACAAACATAAGTAAATATTTTTTAAAAAAAGTTTTGTGGTCAGAAAACTCTTCAAGTTATTTTCAGTTTCTAGGGGGATCCTCTCCTTCTTACAGCTCAGCCTGCCTGCTGTTTGCCCGCAGACCTTACTTTTCCACAGGAAGAACCTGAGGGAGATCACAGGCTGTGGTTCAGTTTACTTGGGCCAGAGTCTGGACTGTGATGTGGGGCAAGGTGATAAACGTCTTCTGTGAAATCAGGATGATGGGCATTTGGCTGACATTACCAGAGTGCCGTCTGGCCTTGTGAGTGTCCAGAGATAAGGAAGGCAAAAGATGTTATCTCTGGACAGTGGCGCACTGGGGTTATTCAGAGTGTCTCAAAGTGCAGGCCAAGATCCCCACAAGCAGAGTCACCTGCAAGCTCATTAAAATGCAGATTCCTGAGCCCCACCTCAGATCTACTGATTAACAATCTCTGAAGGCAGCGCCTGAGAACCTGAATTCTTTATTATCTGCAGATAAAGTGTGAGAAGTACTTTCTTCATAGGCAAACTGGACTTGTCAAAATAGTCGGGCCTGTGGCAGAGATGGGGCAAGTAAAGGTTCTTCCTTCTCATCCTGGTTATCTGGATGCTCAGGGCCAAATGAGTGGCTAGCTGCAGCCACAGGGTTTCATGGCATGAGGGCTATTAGGAGCTCTATCTCAGGCTCCTCCCATTAATTCTGTCACTCATCTTCTAGCTTCAATGTCCCCTAGCAAGCTACCAAAAGTCTTCCTGGGACGGCAGGATAGATAGATAGATAGACAGATAGATGATAGATAGATAGATAGATAGATAGATATAGATAGATAGATAGATAAATCAGCCACTTATTAAGCATTTAGCCAGGATGCTGTGCTAAGTGCATTGCATCTCACCTCATTTAATCTCACAACATACCTAAGATCGGGTACTATTATTAACCCCATTTTACAGATGTGAGAACTGAGGCTTAGAGAAGTTAAGTAATGTGCACAGCAGGTGCCGGAATTCAGGTCTACTTGTCCTTGGTGCAGGTGGTCCCACACACCTTTCACACAGGACTGGTCCTGGGGCTGCAATCTGAGCCGGGACAGGGGTGGGGGGGAGCAAGGCTTACCTTGAACCTGCTTTTGCAAAACTAGCACGCTATTTTGACTTAGATTTTATATTCAAATCAGCTTTTTTTTTTTAATTCTGAGGCTGCTTTTATGAACACATTGGTAAAATGGTTTTGTCTTACTTGTCTTATTTTATGTATGTATGTACTTAAGGAAGGCCACAGAAGGGCTCCCCTGTGGTGATGCAGCCACTGTAAACAAGCTGGTGAAACTATTTCTGCCAACTTTATATTAAGTTTTCTGTTAAGTAATCGTTGATGACTTGTTGGGAGTAGTAAACACATTTTTACAGAAAGAAACCCCCCTATTGGTACATATTTTAATGTATGTATGTGTGTGTGAGTGTACAGGTGCCTCATATAACAACAAAAATCAAACTGGAAAGGTCCCTTCCGCATCACCGTCCAGCTATATTCGTCAGAGATGCCCATGGTAACAAGCAGGAGAGCTCACGCGTGAGCACACACACACACACACACACACACACGGTATCATACAACCCAATACAATGCAACTTACTTTGTTCATAACTACATATGACTTGGATACAGGACGTTTCACTTTGTTGTTTAACTTGAGAAGAACTTCTGTTTCCCTTGAAGCCTAGAGGGCAGAGGAGGTGGGAGAAGGCACTCGGAGCTCGAGGTACTGTCTCCGCCCAAGCCAGAGCACCAGGTCGGATAAACAGTGGGACTGCCAGCTCAGCAGCCCCCGCCCTCCCCGGATGGGTCAAACGGAGGGAGGAAGTGTGCGGTTGGGAAGCTCCGCTGCTCTCGCCCGGTCTCCAGTTTTCCCCGCGCAGAAACTGCAAGGAAAGTTAGTATGGGAAGCTGCGTCCACCTGAAACCCTGCCGGGGCCCAGGAACTTCCCAGGCGGCGGGGACTGGAGACGGTGCTCCGAAATGGAGACCTCGCGGGTGAGAGTGAACTCTCGGGTCGCCGGCGCGGGTCTGGCACGGCCTCGCAGCAGCGCCCTCTCTCGGCGGCCCTGGGTACGGCCTGTATCTATCGGCGTGCATCTGTGGGCTTGTACTTGGTGTTGGTGTTCCAGCTAGTGTTTCTGTTGCTGCTCTTGTGCAGAATGGTTGTGGGTGTCTAACACCGTGTTCACCTTTCACTCCTCTTAACAATGTTAAATTCCTCTAGGAATTTCTAGCTAATTCTGTTAATTCTGTGCATCTGTATAGAGCTCCTAGGGCTCTATGGTTTTGTGTGCATAGGAGTGTGAGGTTATAGTCCGGTGTGTGCCTTGAGTGTGGCATAAGTTGTCTATATCCCTGACTGTGGATATTTCACTTTCTGTCCCCACCTGTCTGTGAGCAATTACCTATGAGCATGAGCTGTATCCCTCCATTTTTGAGTCTTACTAGTAATACACATTTTTATCATCTTCCCATGGCTGTGCCTGTATAAATGTACAGGTGTGTGTGTGGTGCATGAAGCCACAATGGGTAGTAATGGGATGTTTCTGAAATCCAGATGTTGAAGGAATAATGTGGAAGAGGGGAACCTCAAATATACTAAGTCCTTTGCCCTTCATCTCATTTTCATTGACTTCAGAAGAACCATAGAGTTTGTTTTTGGACCCTCTGGCTTACGATTGCTTGATTCTGACCTGAACCTGGCCTCCTGTGTGAACTCTCCTTGGCCTTCCTTCTCCTGTCTGTGGAGGCTGCCTGCTGCAGGCAGGCTTTAAGCCCATTGACCCTGATGTCAACAGAAAGAAGTGAGCATCCCATCTCCTTCCTTTTTCCCCACCCAAAAGTCACTTCCTCTTAGTTCATTACCTGGGATTTTGATGCTTGTGTTCCCTCAGCATTATTGATACACATGGGGAAAAAAAAAAAAAAAAAGGAACTTCTTGAAATTCCCCCAGAAGGTTTTGAGAGTTGTTTTCAGTGTTGCAACTTGAACAAGTCAGTTTCTAGTTTAAGTTTCCATCAGAAAGCTTGGTAGGAGTAGGGTATATAAGCCCCAGTAGCAACAACAGCAGCAACAGCAGCAGCAGCAGAAGAAGAAGAAGAAGAAGAAGAGACAAGTTTCAGACCCAGAAAACTCTGCAGCCTGCCCAGAAGCAAGGTAAGCACTTCCTTGGCCCCTTCTAGCTTTCCACAGGCCCGCAGGCTGTCCGGGGTAGCACCGTTTGAGTGGTACCCCTACCCCTGGCAAGCTACCAGGAAGGAGTGTGGATTCCTGGAGGCATTCCTGGTGACTTACCTGCCGGGAAAATAGTGGAAAGTCAGTATTTTGGGGACTGATGTATCAGGTCTTAATTTTAAAAGTCAACTAATAATAATTGTACACGACAGTCTGCAAATGAATGCACATTTGATAGAAGGGCTTGTTTTGTCTTGTCTGAGAGTAGTGTGTACATAAAAGAGTGTTCCTCAATTTTAATGCCCACCAGTTAAATTGTATCAAGTGAGGTGTGCCTCTTTTAGGACTGTAAACTTTTTTAAAGCTGTTCGTTCATTAAGCCATAATGAATTCAATAAACAATTGAATTCATACTTACACCTCATAATTGAAAGTTGCAGAGCAAACTTTGTGTTGGGCTTAATAGATAGTTGGAACAGTCAAGCAGACTGGAGGCCAGGTTATCCAGATTTTTTTGGATTAACTTCGGAGCTACTTTAAAAATGAAAAGCAGCCGCATTGTTTAAAAGTATTTGCCGAAGGGTTTTAAAATCTGTGAGGAGGAAAACAAAAGATTATACTCTATTAGTGTCTTATGGTTGCCCAGGTAAATCGTGTGCAACAGTTTTTCAGGTTAAAAAAAATAACGATCAGGTTAAAATATCATTTTAACCAAGAGATTACCAAACCCCCGCTGATGGCCCACTCCGTCAGATAAGGAACTTCAAGATATTGGAAAGAATTTGGACAACCTCTTGGGGTTCATTTTACTGGGATCTGAAAACTGATGATTTCTGTACATTTATTCATTTTCCTCTAATAATTCATAAGATCCCTCGAGGCCAGAGTGTTTATGCTAGACTCTGGAGGTACAGTGTGGAGTCAGAAAGGCATGATCCCTGCCCTCAGAGAGCTCAGTGTGGCAGAGAAGACAAACATAGAGAACTATATTACCACAATCACAGGAAAAAGTGCTATGAGTGGGATTCAGGGAGAGCAAACAGCCAGGAGTCCTGACTTCCTTGGGCACCCTGCTGGATACCTTCATGAATTATTTCATTAACTCCTCACCACAGTAGGATGCCCATTTTACAGGTTGAATGTGAGACTTAAATAAGTCAAGTGACTTTCCTAGAGTCACACAACTAATAAGTGGCAGGGCTGTGATGCCAATGCAGGTCTGCCTGGCTCTAGAATTGGGGGTGCTACCCATGCTTTGTGTGATTTTGCCTTTTTATTTTTTAAATAATAATTCTTTTTATTATTTATTTATTTTTTATTTTTTTCAATGTTTATTTTTGAGAGAGAGAGAGAGAGCACGGCAGAACGCTAGCAGCAGAGGGGCAGAGAGAGAGACACACAGAGTCCCAAGCAGGCTCCAGGCTCTGAGCTGTCAGCACAGAGCCTGACACAGGGCTCGAACTCACAAACCGTGAGATCATGACCTAAGCCAAAGTCAGACGCTTAACCGACTGAGCCACCCAGGCACCCAATAATAATTCTTTCTAAATTAAAAAGTAACAAAATAAAGCTTGCAAACGAGATGCCCACCCAAGTGTCCTGGGCATGCCCATGTTGGCACTAGCTTTAGGGAGCATAACCATACCACAGGACCTGGGGTCCCTGTGTTCCTTATACAAAGATTTCAAGAATTTAGAAAACCTACAAAATTACATGGAAAAAAATGTTTAATCCTCAAGACTCTCAAATGTAACATGCCAAGGAAATGTGGGCTGTGGAATATAGCTCTCTGATATCAGCTGAACTGGAGAACAACAGGGCAAATACATGCTGCCCCCTTTTTGGATTTCCCTGGGTTGGATTAAGAGAGTGACCCACCACCACTTCACCCCCCCCCCCACCCCATCCAGCCAGTGTTCCATGGTTTAAAATGTAGGTGATACTAAAATGCAAGTTGTTTCTTAGAATCATCACCAAGGCTCCCTTGATCGTGAAGTGCAGTTCACCTGAAATTCTCAAACACATCTAAGGCCCCAAGAGGAAGTGCCAGGAATATAGCCAAAGGGAAAATCCCAGCATTAAGATAGTGCAAAAGAATCACCAGGAGATGCCAGGAATCTCTGTTATTTCCCTGCCCAGAGTGCCGGCATCTGGGCTTTACAGGCCTATGTAATTACAATACCTCTAGGGCATTTCCCTACAACCAGCAGGAAGGTTTTGTCCGCTGTTGTATACAAAACAGACATATCGCATTTTTCCTTTATCTCTTCACCTAAGTACAAGCTAACATGTTATTGGTTGCCTTCTATAATATGATATGTCATCTCATTGCATTCTGTCAACAACCCTCTGAAATGGGTATAATGTCCATTTTATAGACGAGGAGACTGAGGCTCAGAGATAATTTGGGCAACATCACACAACTATAAGTGGAGGAAGCAGAATTCAAGCCCGTCTGCTGGACTCCAAGCCTGTGAATGTACTAACTGATACCCTGTGGCAACTAGTACATTGTTACAGTCATAACTTGGACATGATTAATGGGCATGTCTGTGAAAGCTCCATGCTGCAGTGACAAAGTGCTGACAGTACAGGAAGGCCTGACTTCTAGTCCCATATCTGCCACTCTCAACCTTTGTAATCTGATTGAATAAAGCACATGGCAAGGTTCTCCTAGGATTAGCAGCAATTCTAACAAAGCCGTGATTTGTCAATATTCAGTAACCCCAGCCAAAAGATGTTCATTTTTAAAGTATCTGGCTGAAAATTTTTTAATGTTTTATTTATTTTTGAGAGAGAGAGAGAGAGAGAGAGCACAAGCAGGGGAAGGGCAGAGAGAGGGAGACACAGAATCTGAAGCAGGCTCCAGGCTCTGAGCTGGCAGCACAGAGCCTGATAAAAGGCTGGAACCCATGAACCATGAGATCATGACCTGAGCCGAAGTCGGACGCTTAACCGACTGAGCCACCCAGGTGCCCCTGACCAAAAATTTTGGGTCTTATTATTTGTAGGATTTATTCAGTGGTTTCTGAAAACATGTTCCTGCAGAACATTGGTACTCTCTGAGATGGATGGAGGTGTTTCAGAATGAAATTCAATAATCACCATCTCTACCTAATTCAGAAGTAGGGTACAATCTTCACGTCCTGAAGATTTGCATAAACCCTGGATCCCAATCTAGATTGAGTTTTACTCTAAGATGGTAGCTGATATTTAGCACAAAATTATACATTTCACTTTTCAGAGTGGATATATCAATATTTCATGGCCTTCTTCCAAAGAACATCTTGCTTTTCAGAGCTGTGGACGCTAAACATGGGTTAACCCAGTAGTTCTCAAAGTGTGATCCCTGGACCAGCAACATCAGCTTCACCAGGAAACTTTTAAGAAATGCAGATTCTGAGGTCCCTCTCCTCCTTCCATCCCCCTTGACCCCTACCTGCTGAATCAGACACTCTGTAGGTGGAACTCAGCCATCTGTGTTTTAGCAAGGCTTCCAGGTTACTCTGATGTGTGCTCAAGTTTGAGAATCACTTGTTTCGTTATGTGAGAGGAAGTAACCTTTGAGTTTGGAGCAGTTACAATCTAAACGAGGAGAGAAACTAAACCTGGCCGCCAGGTGGTTGCCATAACTTGTATCATAAATATTTGTTGAATGAAAGTATTTGCTCCTAGAAGACAGGACCCAGGCCCAAAATCCTTTTTTTTTTTTTTTCTCTCCTAACCACTCTAGCTCTATGCCCTTTACATAGAAAGTACATAGTAAGTAAATAACGGTTGAATGTTGATCCAGACAAGTCATGTTCCTTCTCTGCACCTTAGGTTTCTCAGCTTAAAAATGAGAGGATTCTGGGACGCCTGGGTGGCTCAGTTGGTTGGGCAGCTGACTTCAGCTCAGGTCACGATCTCGTGGTCTGTGGGTTTGAGCCCCACATTGGGCTCTGTGCTGGCAGCTCAGAGCCTCCAATTCTGTGTCTCCCCCTCTCTCTGCCCCTCCCCTGCTTCCTCTCTGTCTCTCTGTCTCTCTCTCAAATAATAAATATTAAAAAAAAAAAAAAGAGTATTCTATCAGATGGCTGGCCTCAGTTCTCCTTCAGCTCCAGATAGTCTGTGGTTCTCTCTTTGGAGATGTTCTTACTCAGAGACTGCCACAGGGTTCCTGCAATTCGCGTGGTATGAATCTGACGAGAAAAATCAAGATTAAAACCAAGGTACATTGAATGAATATGGTTTCCAAAATGACTGAGTAACTGCTGACATTGTCTCTTCTCTTTTCCCTCCTCTTCTCTCTCTTTGTCCTTCTTCTCCTCTGTTTCTCCGCCTCCTGCAGATGCATCCTCAGCAGCTGGTCATCTCCTGGTTTTCCCTGGTTTTGCTGGCACCTCCCCTCATGGCCATATGGGAACTGGAGAAAAACGGTAACCAGCCTCTCCTTCTCTGGGGAGGCCCTGAATTCCAAGCCAGGACTGTCAGGCAGGTGGTGTGGGGACCTCAGACTAGAAGGGGCAACAAGCCTTGGGGCCTCCTAGTGAGTGCCATCCCTGGGAAAGTGTGGGTCCGTCTGTCCTTCCTTCACCTTTGAGGGTGTCTGTGTTGTTTGGCCTTCACATTAAATGCCACAGTAGGAGCTTTATGTGGACTCTGATGGGAAAAGATATATGGATTTTGCCAGTATCACTAAAAACTGGCTGTATCGTTCAATTAAAATTCCAAAGTGAAGGATTTGAAAAGTATAAGAACTCTGTTCTCTCATCCCCGCTCCATCACACAATATCACCCCCTCTGCTGGCACCAAGAGTACTAACCTCTGACTATGCACTTAACTAGACTCACATTGACTTGGGCTCAAAGGCTGATTCTGCCACTTATCAGGTAGGTGACCTTGAGCTGGGTCACCTCCAAGCCTGAGTTTCCTCGACTGTGACCTGGGGATCACAAAGAGTTGCCTATTATGCAGATGATTAAATATGTCAGTGAATTCAGGGGACAGCACAACAAATGTCCAGTGACAGTCAATGTTAGCTGCTATTGTTTTGGTTGTTTAAAGTGATGGCACTGATGATTCAAAAGAACCTGTTTATAATCCCAATGACCAATAAAAATTACTAGAATAATAGAATAGGTTTTAGTGAAATTCACTATATCCTTTTATTATCTCACACAAAGTAATGTATTAACTGATTGTTAGTTGTTCCTGAAAGACCTCAAATGTTTCTCGTTTAATTCCCACAACATCCATATAAAATAGGGACTGTCTGTACCCCATTTTAGAGATGTTGAAAATAGAGGCTACAGAGATTAAACAACTTCCCCAATTTCACATACTTGGTAAGGATAGTACAGGGACTTGATTCCAATTCTGTCTCACTTCAAAGCCTGTGCATTTAAGTATTTGAAGAAGGTCTTACAAGAAGGACATAGAGCAATGGTTTCCTATGTGCTTGGAGAACAGGAGGAAATAGGCGTAAGTTACAAGTGAAGACATTTCCGCTGATGACCAGAAATAATCTTTCGATAGTCAGGAAAGTACCACACTGGAAAATGGGTACCCGAAAGGAATGTGGGACTATTCTTCTATTCTTAATCTTTTCGGGAAGACAAGAATTCAGTCATCTCCTCTCCGCCTGAGGAGGGTTTGAGTTTTAGACCCTGCCTTGAGGAAAGGCAAAAGCCTGAGCTAGATGAGTATGTCAGATTCCTATCAATCCTCGTATAGCTAGTGAGCTCAGGAAACTTGGCCCTCGCATAGTAAACCCTTAAGTTACTTCTAATTTGGTAAACCACAGAAATTCCAGGAAGTCCATGTGAGAAACAGAGGGCATAGGACTTTGGAGACCAGATGAGATGATAAAGCCAGGCACAAGGTTCCAGATGCTCTTCATTAGGCTCCCCTTTGTGGTTGTTTTCCCCTGTTCTTAGGTAAGGGTCTTCTAGGCCTTCTGAGTTTTAGCTGTGACAGAAAAATAGCCTTGCTGTGGTTCAATTTCCAGCAGAACAAAGAAAAACTAGAGAAAGCCGAAGGTGAGACACGGTTTTATTTCAGCATAGGTAATCATTTCCAAAGAGTTGGGTCCCAAATACTTTTTACCTCTTGTTTTGTTACCGATTCAGTAGTTAAAAATCCCTCGGATCTAAAATGAGAACTTTATATCCCACAATACTTTACATTTGGACGCCAACCATAAAAGTCACCATTTATAGAGCATTTAAGGGCACTACGTTAAGCTGTTGTATGAATTGGCTTATATAATCCATGTCTCAACCTGCCGAAGCAAGCACTAATATTTTGCTCATTTTAAAAACGATGACACCCAAGCTTAGAGTAATTGAATGTCTCGCCTGAGGCCACAGGCAAGTATAAGATACAGAGCTGAATCTAAACTCAGACCTGTGTGACTCCAAAATCCAGGCTCTTCACCTGTGTGGCTCTCCAATTAGAGAGGGCATCAAAATCATCTGGAGAGCATAACAGACCACCAGGCCCATCCCAAAGTGGCTGGTTTGGTAACTCTGAATTTGGATATCTATCAGTTTCCTCGGTGCTGCTGCTGATAATGGTGGCTGAATGATCAGGTTTGGGGAACCAGTGCATTGAATGATTCTAGTTAATGAATAAGTGATGCATGAGTGAATGAATGAAGCTGTGATGTGGCACACTCATTGAAATACTCTACTAAGCCATTCCTCAGGTGCCAGTTTGGATACTCATATTTGAGATCCAGTGCAAAGTCAACGAGATAGAAGGCCTGAGCTACAGCTCTTGTGTTTCTAACTTGATGTAACCTTGCTTGGTCTCTTGGTTTCGGCATGAAATGGGAAGACCAGGATCTACTGAACTGCTTCATAAGGGTGTAAAATTGTTTTAAAAAGTGGAATGAAAATCTCTGTTGGTGAGTTTTGCACAATAGGGACTAAATCCTTAAATGCCCTTGGAAAATTGTAGGACAGTTTCTCTGTGCACTCATCTGACCCTTTGGTCTCTGAATAACAATAACCAACACTGAGTTTACTGTGGTAGGCACAGCGCTAAGTGCTTTATATGTTTGTTTTTTATTTAATCCTCATAGCCAAACCTACGACATAGATGTTATTATTGTCATTTCACAGTTGAGGAAACTGAGGCTCATGGTGATTAAGTACCTCGTTCCAAATCCCTTAGCCAATTCGTGGGGACAGGATTTCAGTGCTGGTCAGTCTTTCTTGACATTTCTGTGCCCTGCCTTATTCCCTATGAAACCAAAGTTGTGCTGGAAGGTTCTTATCTCCACCAGGTCTTTGGTAAAGAGTTTTGTGCTCTTTGCATTTTTGGTGTATCAAGGCCTTCCCCATCTGCCAGCTAATCAGAAGTTAATTATTGAAGACAGCCCGTCAGTAGGATGGCAGCTGTAAAACTCTTTGCTTGTCTTAGGGCGCCTGGGTGGCTCAGTTGGTTAAGGGTCCGACTCATGATTTCAGCTCAGGTCATGATCTCACAGTTGGTGAGTTTGAGCCCCGCGTTGGGCTCTGCACTGGCAGGCTTGGGCTCTGCACTGGCAGGCTTGGGATTCAATCTCTGTCTCTCTCTGTCTCTCTCTGCCCCTCCCCCATTCATCCTCTCTCTCTCTCTCTCTCTCTCTCTCTCTCTCTCTCAAAATAAATAAAAATTAAACTACTCTTTGTTGTCTCTTCACGACCTTGAGCCCAAGTAGGGCCCAGTGACCTGAGATCATCTCAGCAAGTATTTGCTGTTACAAGCAAGGCTGTGCTTTTCTGCAGTGCAAATGCTCAGGTGGTTCATAAAACCCAGTCCCAAGTTCACGTTGCTCACAGTCCTGTTCTCCACTCCCTGTGCTCTCCAGTTTATGTTGTAGAGTTGGACTGGCACCCTGATGCCCCCGGAGAAATGGTGGTCCTCACCTGCAATACTCCTGAAGAAGATGACATCACCTGGACCTCTGACCAGAGCAGTGAAGTCCTAGGCTCTGGTAAAACTCTGACCATCCAAGTCAAAGAATTTGCAGATGCTGGCCAGTATACCTGTCATAAAGGAGGCAAGGTTCTGAGCCATTTGTTCCTCCTGATACACAAAAAGGAAGATGGAATTTGGTCCACTGATATCTTAAGGGAACAGAAAGGTAATCCCATTCCCTCAGATGGTGCTTTCTCTTTTGCCCCATAAAAAATTTTAAAAAAAAATTTTAATGTAAATCCCTTGCTGAAACCACCCAGCACCTGTGTTTTTCTTTGCTTTCTTAGACACTTTGAGTGATCAACCATCCAAATCTCATGTTCAGAGATTTTCGTGGTGAATCTGGTTGGTTTTCCTGAAGTTCTTTTTAAATGGTTAATGGAAATTAACCAATGTGTATAGTTCATAACTCAGCTCTGGGATGGCAGCCTTGCCAAATTTAATCCCTCCCTCTGATATATCAGGTGCAACGTATACTCTGCAGAATCAGCATCCTACTGACACATTCCCGGTCCTCGCTGAACTGCCTGTCAGGGAAGCAGCATCATTTTCCAAGGAAATAAATGGAAGATCTTCACTCTTGTACCGCTTGGTGGCCTGTGGTTCATCACAATTAAGATCTACCTGAAAGAAAACTTCTAAATATTGAATTTTTGTTGTTTTCAAATCCAGAATCCAAAAATAAGATCTTTCTAAAATGTGAGGCAAAGAATTATTCTGGACGTTTCACCTGCTGGTGGCTGACGGCAATCAGTACCGATTTGAAATTCACTGTCAAAAGCAGCAGAGGGTAAGTGAAACCACTCTGATCTCTTAGCATTTTGTGACAACTATTGCATTAAGAAAATAAGGGCAACCTAGCAATGGCCTATCAGTTAATGATAAGTGAGAAAACACAGTCAAACCTGTATTTTTTTCAACACCCCCTCTTGCCTAAATTGGGAAAAGAACATGGAGATTTAAGCTAATCACCTGAACAAATGTGTAGGTTAGAACAGGACATTATTGGGGCCTGAGAATAGCCTCTGCTGTGTTTGAACCCACTCATCCAGATTGCCTGGCAATGCTTCATTAAGGCTCATGGCACCATGGGGAGGCATAAAAGGGGAAATCGAAGCTACAAATGACTTGCCAAAATTGCACCCTGAGATGAAAAGAGAAACAAAAGCTCTCGGACACAGATCTTGAAAGCCCTGAAGCCGACTCCAAAACTCTGAGGCCTCCAGAAATTTTCTCAGGGCCATTTCAACTCCTTTTCCCTCTGCTGACGTCACTAATCTGAAGTTCATTGTTTGTCCAACACACTTGGACTTCCCCTAAGAAACCAGTTTCCATGGATACCGAACCTATGTTAGCCGGTCTGTGTGACTTCCCTCACTCACCATCTAGGTTCCTGAACAAGGCAGGGTAACAGAGCAAACCCCAGGTGATTAACTGAGCAAATTAACCTCTGGAGTCTTCCTTTTCCATCTTTAAGATGAAAATCCATACTAAAAGGATGCTTATACAAGGGCACAGAGACATGGAAGCCAGTGTTCATTGTAATGTTTTTGGTAATCAGCAGGGGAAAAGCTAAATAAAGCGTGGTACATTATCCCCCAGCTTAACGTGCATTCATCAAAATGGATAACCCAATCTGTGTGGTCTGTCATGGAGCGCTCCCCATATGTTCAGAGGGGGAAGAGATGGTTACAAACCATATATATATGTATAGTAGGATCCTATTTAATGGAAAATAAAAGCATTGTCTGTGTATATAGACAAAATATGTGTGAATGCATATATACATATGGATATATGATTGGTCTGAATATTCATAGACTAAGGTCTGGAGGGACACAAGCTATGAATAGTATTTCTATTTGGGGAGTGAGATTATGGTTGAAAGAGGCACACACGTTTCATTTATACACATTTTTATCTTTTTAATTTTTTATCATTAGCATGTGTTGATTGTGTAATTAGAATGAGAAAAACGAATTTAAAATTCTAATAAGGAGATTTAACCCAGGGCTCTGGATCTAGAAATTTCTGGATTCATTTAGGCCAGAGGCATGTAAATGCAGAGCTGTCTCTAAATATTTGTACCACCTCTTGAAGCAAAGCTTGTTCTCATGGGGAGGGCAGATTCTTACCCCCTTAGGAGAAATCAAACCAGTTGGAGAAATTGTGTCCTCAAACAGCTGCCTGGCTCCAGCCCCTAGAAACTCACCCACAATTGTGTGACACAGGGTAATGTCTGTCTTTGACTTCAGCTCCTCTGACCCCCAAGGGGTGACTTGTGGAGCAGCGACACTCTCAGCAGAGAAGGTCAGAGTGGACAACAGGGATTATAAGAAGTACACAGTGGAGTGTCAGGAAGGCAGTGCCTGCCCGGCTGCCGAGGAGAGCCTACCCATTGAAGTCGTGGTGGACGCTATTCACAAGCTCAAGTACGAAAACTACACCAGCAGCTTCTTCATCAGGGACATCAGTGAGTTTGCTTGATTATACGTACTTACTAAGGATATAAATGCCATTTGTCACATGTGCGCAATGCCCCATGCACTGAGGTAAGGGTTTACATGCATTATCTCTTTTATTCTAACCCCCCCCCCCAAAGTGTACAATGTAGATACTATTGTCTGCATTTTAAGGAAGAGAAAATTGAGTCTTACACAGGTTAAATAAGTTGCCCCAGATCTCACAGATAACAATTCAGACCCAGTCCTGCCCCACTAGAAAAAAGTAGGCTCTTGGGGCACCTGGGTGGCTCAGTCAGTTAAGCAACCGACTATTGATTTCGGCTCAGGTCATGATCTCACAGTTCATGAGTTCGAGCCCTGCATCTGGCTCCCTGCTGACAGTGTGGAGCCTGCTTGGGATTCTCTCTCTCCTTTCTCTCTCCTCTCTCTCTCTCCTCTCTCTCTCTCTCTCTCTCACACACACACACACACACACACACACTAAATAAATAAATACACATAAAAAAAGGAAAGAATAAGTAGACTCTTGGCTATACTTGTATTCTGCTATTCTGCTGTCCAGGAAGCTTCCACAGGGAACCTAGGAGGAGCCCCTCAAGCATACCATACCATACCAGGCTTCCATACTAATTGTGGTTATTCCCAACCAATCTTTCTCCAGCACTGGAAAAGAGTCTTCTTTATTGGAATATAAGACCCTCTGAAATGAACATCGATTTTTTTTAATTTGCAGATGGAGATTTTGCCATTTGTCATTTCCTTTGCCATTTATCCACTGAATTTTCATCATGAAGTAAAATGTATAAAACCACAGAACTCGCTCTAGCATTTGTGGAGAGACTGCCCTTGGTGGGTAGGGAAAGGTTTGCATTTACATAGGATGGCCAGGGAAGGTCTCTTGGAGGTGACATTTAGCTGAGTTCTAAAGGAAAAAAGAAAAATGTCAGTTATGTTAATAATAGAAGAATATTTGAAAAGCATCTACCAGGAACCATGGTCTTTGGGATTTGGACATCCCATAGAATGTCTCCTCTGCCCTTGTCTAGACAAGGGTCTAGAGTCTTCCATGATACTCGCTACTGTATCCTCTGTGCACAGTCTAGTTAGTGACTGGCATGTGACGGGTGCTCAGTCATCATTTATTGAATGAATGAATGAGCATAGAGACAATTTGATAACTGCTGCAAGACGAGTCAGTGCCAGCTGCCATGAAAAGACAACGGAAAGAGCACTAAGTGGAAATTCTCTCATCTTATCCCCAGCAAGGGGCTCCACTCAGCTCCAAGTTCAGTGCAAAGAGGCATATTGACCACAGAGAGGGTGGTCCTTCACCACGTAGCCCAGATATGAGTCTTGTCTCTACAAAATTTCTTCTGAGCACTATGCAGAGGTGGTTCCACTGCTATGGCTCATCTGATTGTGCAGTGGTGAGAAGGATTCTGAGCCTCTCTAGGGGTCAGCCACAGAGGCTGTGGCCACCTTCCACAGGCACCAGCAGCAGGGGTGCCTCATGTTTGCCAACAGGTGCCCAGAGAAGTGAAGTAACTACCTATGGACTCACAACTGGTCAAAGGTGAAAGTCGGTTCAGAAGCCAAACACCATACACCATACACCAAAAAGCCCCATTAGGAAAATAAAGGGTGTTTCTTTGGATTCTTCCACAGTCAAACCAGACCCGCCCAAGAACCTGCAACTGAAGCCATTAAAAAATTCTCGGCATGTGGAAGTGAGCTGGGAATACCCTGACACCTGGAGCACCCCACATTCCTACTTCTCCTTAACATTTGGCGTACAGGTCCAGGGCAAGAACAACAGAGAAAAGGTAAGATGTGATCCAGGCTCCGTGTATTCAGTTTTATGCACATCCAGGGGATGAGGATACCAGTAACTAACATTTATCTAGCACTTTCTAAGTGCCTGAGACTGCGCTGAGGGTTTCATATGCATATCTCACTGAATCCTTAAGGTAACCCCGCAAAGCCAGGCATTATTATCACCACTTCACTCGTGGAGTCATGGAAGCTCAGAGAGGTTAAATGACTTGCTCAAAGTTACTCAGCTAGGAAAGAGGAAGGATCAGAACCACGGAATTCAGTCTAGGGGACGCAAATGGCCTGCACCGAACCACGCTACTATTGCCTCCAATATGGTTCGTCATTAATTCTTGCACTCAGAATTGATCCCCATATAGGAAATCTGGGCTCCAGGCGCCTAAAATTATTGCTTGAATTTAGCAAGTGTAATGAATGATAGAACATTCATGCTATGTCTCACCCAAAATGGATAATTCCCAGCTGTTCCACATATGGTGAAATTATCTTATTGAACAGAATGTTAGCGTTCACACAGGCTATGACAATGGCTTTCAAACTTCTTGCCTTGGCATCATAATTCCCAGGTCCAAGATTCACTTTTATAAAGCCCAACACTGCTTCAACCCCAGTTTTAGAAATCACTGGATAAAGGCCTTATTCAGGATAGTATTTAGCATTTAGAAGGAATTCAGTCATTTAGTCACTCCCTGAGCATTATGTTTTGTAGGAGGGAAGGGCTATTCTGGGTGAATTTACCTAAATATTATTTAAAAACTTCATATGTATCTTCCCTACATAAGATTTATATCATTAATAGATAATATCTACTGAATACTTTCTACCTGATGAAAGTCTTCACTAAGAGTTTTACATGATGATTACCTTTAACTTTTACACATCTTGAGGTAGGAATGATTATTATCCCTCTTTTATAAATGACGAAACTCAGACACAGAGCCTAAAGCATTTTCCTGTGATTACACAAATAAAAGTAAACAATGCCTGGATTTCAGCACGTTTTCTGATAAAAGGATCAGGATATAGTATTTAGGAATATCCAGGGGACAGCTATAGCAAATCTGCCCTAGTCCCACCATCGCCCAGTACAGACTGAGTGTGCATTGGGCCTTCAGGCAAGGTAGCTGTGCTAAAAAGATGTGAGCTGGACGGAGCCATTCCTCCCTCTGGTCTGAGGTAGAAAATGTGTTTAGAGCTTCTATCAGTAGGTGGCGCAAGTTCTATACAACTCCACTGTTTATTGCAACTGTGGAGCCCTTAAACCCAGGTGTACTTGTTTTGAGAGACCAAGCGTTGCAAAAATAGGCCCAGCCCATCTTGTGACTGCATTGCCAAAGACATCCCTCTCCTTTGCAGAAAGATAGACTCTCCGTGGACAAGACCTCAGCCAAGGTCGTGTGCCACAAGGATGCCAAGATCCGCGTGCAAGCCAGAGACCGCTACTATAGCTCATCCTGGAGCAACTGGGCATCCGTGTCCTGCAGTTAGGTGAGCAGGCCCACAAAGCCCAGCCCATACCTGAACACTCAGTGGACCCAGGTGCAGGGCTTTGGTGGGGGGCAGTGCAGGAGAAGAAAGGGGAGACAGGGTGCCCGGCACATAGTCACTAGAGTCAGAAACATATATTTGTTCATTAACAGATATTTATTTGATGCCCATATTGTTCCAGGCACTGTGCTGGGTACAGAGATACTGCAGTAAAGAAAACATACATAGGTCCTGTTGCTCTAAGGGTCAGCAAAAATGGCTTGCAAGCTGTTTTCAGGACTTAGAACCTTCTCCTAGGCACCCTGGGGGCTTGCAAGCTCTTTTCAGGACTTAGAACCTTCTCCTAGGCACCCTGGGGGGACACTGAAAGCAGCCATATCCTAGACCACATAAGGGCAGGCTGGGCCCTTCTAACATGGAATCCCTAAAACCCCATTGCCCCAATAATATGTTGTGCGAAGTAAGAAGGGTTTGCTGCCACATTTCTAATTCACATAGACTGTTGGTATTCTTTTTCAGGTTCCAATCCCAGGATGAAACCTTGGAGGAAAAGTGGAAGATATTATGCAGAAGTTTTTAAAGAGACAATGGAATAAGCCCCAAAAGTTATTTTCTACCTAATTTGCTTTTTGCAAAGGTTCATTATAATGTCTTTGTAGTAGTTTTACATTGAAATGCCAAATGCCCACTGAAGCAATTAGCTACTTTATTTATAGATTTTCTAGCTAGCAGGTTGCCACTGACCTTAATGCTATTTAAATATTTAAGTAATTTATGTATTTATTAATTTATTGTTATTGAACACTTCTGTGTCAAGATGTATTGTATGTTTCATACTCTCAGGACCTGATCTGTAAGGAATAGGCCCTATGATGCAAAATGTGAATTTATGTGTTATTTATACTGACAACTTTTCAAACAAGACTACAAGTGCATCAGTTTTATGACAACCAGTGAGAACACAGTGTTCTGAAGCCAGCACCAATAATATGTTTGTGATGGATGGGAACACAGAAACAGTTAAACAGAAGCACGGAGACATGAATCCATTTGAAAAGGTTCTGGTGACCGAGATGTTAGTTCCTGTGTCCATGAAGATTTCCTTGAGGTGGTGTTGCTAAAGCAATTCAGGACCACCTGCACTTCTAAGCAAGTTCAGTTGTTTTATTTTTGTTGTTGGTGGTGGGTTTTTTGGGGGGGGAGGCGGTTGGATGCCTGAATTTAGAAAGGACTAAAAAAATAACTGAAATTGAAATTCAGCTTCAGCTACCCTGGCAGTCCCCACCTCCATCTATCTGTAAGACATCGGAGAGTGACCCAGAGATGTTGTAAGTGTCTGGAAAGTAAAAAGGTCTTAGGATCCAAGAGGGAGAACAAGTATAGTACGGCCAAGCAAACAAAATTATCAAAATTGCCAGCTGCTTTTTAATAGCCATGCAAGAAAACACAGAGTTGCAAAGAAAACAATCAAGAATTGCTTACTCATCAGCATGAGTGAACCTGACTGGTGGATATGACCGGACAGTGCCAATCACTAAGGTGCTACTTTTAAGTAATGAATGTGCTTTCTGTAAAGTGATTTCATTTGTTTTCTGTTTACTTATTTCTGACAGTGAACTAATAAAAATATAATTCTTCTTTGCAATAATATTTTGGGCTTTCTCAGCTGACTCAAGTATCCTGTTCCCGCATTTACCAGGATTGCATTACTTTTCCCCTGCCATTTAAGAATTGCCCTTCTTTGAAGCAATTTCACTTCCAGTTTTGCAGAGTTGCCCTTTCCCTTTATAGGACTCCCAAAGTCAGTGTCTTGCTGAGCTCAGGGAATGTCCCTGCGGTCTGACCACGGGGAACTCTGCAAGGGCACTGAACTGCATTATGCCCTCTTTAGGGGTTGGATGTTCTTGCTTCTTTCGCCTTCTATCCTGGAATCAACTCTACTTGCTCCCAAACTGTCATGAAATAAAGCACCAACCTGGTAGAGTCATGAGCATCCCAGCCCATAGGTCCAGACCTGATGTTTGCAGAGGATTTGTCACATGTCTGGATGTGTGCTAAAACCTTGGGTTGAGGAGATCCAGACAACCTTGGGTTGCCTTCCCCAAACAGTGCCCATTCCTGGCACAGCTTAGAAGGCAGCGATGAAAAGTTAACTTCAATAGCACTAAATGCTAAAATGTTCAGTGTATATGGTGCCCTGGGGTAAGAACAAAGGAGAAGAATCAGTGTAACCTAGAGTCACCCAGGAAGGCTCAATAGAGAAGGGGAAGTCAAAGAAAGGGCAGAGCCTACCAGTTTCTCTTTGGTGCCTCCCATGGAAAGAGCAAGTGGTGGGATCAGAGAGAAGGAGTACAGTCTCTACTATCTTCAATAGCCAAATGTACATATCTGGGCTTCCTTGCAATGGCAAGGTAATTATAATAGGGATGCTTTAAGTGTCCTTATTTTAAGTGTCTCCTGGAGCCCTTATTCTACTCTGCTTCTGACCTGGAGGAATGGTGGAAAGATTCTATCATTCTCATCCAACATTTGAAACCTATCATCTTGAATTATGAGCCCATACTGGATAGCACGTGGTTGGTTAATAACTATTTGTCCTCCTACAGGGTCTTTCATCTAGAGATACCAAAACACTTAATGGGCATTTAATGAACAACACTAACCAAGAAAAAATAATTAATCATACTTACAAGTACAGACACCAGGAGGCCTTTCCCAAAACTTCCGGCCAGCCTGGGGCAGAGCTCAGATGTTCCCTCTCCCAGCATGCCCAGTGCTTTCCTGACATGACCTCTTAGCATCCAATTAAGTTGAATTTCAATGAAGAGTTTTTATCTTTGAAGGACATTCTCCAGGACAATCCTTTTTTATGGGGAATCTAGCCGCTACAAACATATCAAATGTTCTACCTAAAGAGCTCAGGACTGGGAACCAGGAGACTGGGCCCTGGGCCTGGTCAGCCCTGCTACATGACCATGTGACCTTCAGCAGAACACTGGACACAACCTGCTGCTTGTCCCATCAGTAGTCACTCTCAACTTCTTTCCCTCCCAGTGACCTTCCTGAGCTCTAAGATTGGGAAGCTAAGTAATCACTTTTCTAGTCACCCTGGCTGCCCAGCAAAGCCATGAGACCTTGTTCCAGCTCATGAGATATGAGAAAATTCTGCCTGTGTTCTCCTGAGAAAAGAGAACCATAGCCAATCACTCTTGCCCTCCTTCCTCTCTTGAGCAGATGACATTTAAGAAGTTTCAGAGAATGGGGCACCTGGGTGGCTCAGTTGAGCATCTGACTTTGGCTCGGATCATGATCTCATGGCTCGTGAGTTCAGGCCCACGTCGGGCTCTGTGCTGACAGCTCAGAGCCTGGAGCCTGCTTCAGATTCTGTCTCGTCTCTCTGTCCCTCCCCCACTCGCGCTCTGTCTCTCTCTCTCTCTCAAATGTAAATCAACATTTAAAAAAAATTTTTTTTTAAAGAAGTCTCAGAGAAAACCCTGCAACCAGAATGGAAGCCACCATGATGGGACTGTAAAGCTACATAGACTTTGGGACTCAAGCAAAATCAAAAAGCTGAACCAACCCCTCTAACCACTTACCCCAGACTTCTTGTGTTAGAAACATAGACCCATATGTGTGTGTATTTTTTAACCATGGTAAAATACACATAAGATAAAATGTACCATTATAACCATCTTTGGGTGTCCAATTCACTGGCATCAACTACTGGGAGGAAATGGGTCAGAACACCAGGTCTGCCCCTCACAGCTGGCATGCCCCTAGGGACACCCTGGAGCCACATCCAATGATGCCAAGTGGGGTCCTGGTGATGCCCTGTCTGCCTGAAGAGAGATAACCAGGGTCAGGAAGCTTGTTCCAAGGGCAGCCGGAGCCTGAGCAGGACGAACCGGGCGGGGGGTGGGGGGAGTGGGGAGGGGTTGGCAAGCAGCTTCCATGGGAGAGACACCTCTGCTGTTCCTTCATTCACTCAACAGTTACTGCTCTGTCCCTGGCACCATCGTCAACTTTCTGGATACAAGGCTAAACAAGACCTTGCTCTCTCACTGTTTCCAGTCTCCAAAGGATGAAATGCTTGAAATTCTAATCACCGAAGGTCACCTCTTGAGGGTTAAGAGCTCTATAAAATGAGATGATCAGTTTAATGGGGTTAGCACAGTACCTGGCCCACAGTAAGCACTCAATAAATGGTAGCTATTTCTACCCAATAACTCTGTGATCTTGGGCAAGTTACTTCACCTCCTCAAGCCTCACTTTTCTCATCTGTAGAATGGGATAATAAGAGTACCCACTTGACAGGGTGGTTGTTAGGATTAATGGAATAACACTTAGAAAGTGCTTATAAAAATACCAGATCCATAATAAGTACTCAATAAAAGCTGATTGTTAATATTCTTATTATATTACCTATACCCTAAAAAAAGAATAATTCGGGCCCCTATGTCTTTGTGGGCGTAGGGAAATGGAGAGATTGTTGTTAGGAGGTAGTGATGTTTCTTAGAAGTGGGTCAGGATGAAGGATGCATTAATGAGCCAATGAAGAGATCAGTCAAGCTCCTCAGGGCAGAAACCCTTTCTTATAAATACAATTGTAAGAACATCCCCATCTGGTGGGTACCAAGATGCACCGAACCCAATTCCTGCCTCTAGGGATTGGATAGTCTGAAAGGGGCAAACATGGGGAGTACATATATTAAAATATAGCCAGGCTGGGTTAAGGGTATGCGAACCCTAAATATTTCTTTTTACAAAGGTTTTCAGCTCCGGGGAAGATCCTTTTCATTCCCTTTAACCTTCCTGGATGCAATAATTTGGCATAAACCTGCCAATTCACCTTACCCATAAATCCGATTTTAATCATCTCTTTCCTTTTCATTTCAGTATGGCCCCTCTTCTAACACAGCATTTGCGAGCAGACTGTATTTGGACAAGACTTTCTCCAGAGGGCCGTATTATAACCAAGGAAATGAATTCCCTCTCTCAAGCTCATAAAATGCAAAAATAAAATCAGCATTCTAGCTGAGGGCAGAGGAAACCAGGCGCGCATACTGAACACCCTCCTCCTGCAGGAAGCGCGCTTGGCGGAGCGGATTTGCATTTACCTTCACGCAGGCCTGGGTTCCGAGGCGCGGGGCGTCCTGGCAGCCGGCCTCCGCGGTCGTGCGCAGCCCCTC
The DNA here is from genome assembly GCF_024362965.1 of Panthera pardus. NCBI lineage: Eukaryota > Metazoa > Chordata > Mammalia > Carnivora > Felidae > Panthera > Panthera pardus. The sequence goes on along the minus strand of NW_026526765.1, from coordinate 50,493,748 downwards.
CGCCTAGTGCAGGCCGGTGTGTGACCCGCTTCAGGGCTCTGCAGATGCTCGCTAATCTCCCCTGCCTCCTTTCGAAAGGAACACAAACCGCCTCTCCCCTGCCCATCGCCCCAGCTGACCAGGGGTCTTCCCTGGCTCTTTGCAAAAGGACCATTGCTAACCCCAGCATGGGGGGTTCCAGAGAGCTGAGTGTTGTCAGTGACCCTGGGGTTTGGAGGATAGGGAAAGTTAGGGGACAAATCATAGTGTCCAGTGGGCTTCTTCCTTCCCACACCATCATCCAACAGGCGCACACCAAACACTGGTGGAGTGGGGGCCCCACTGCCTGGAAGGATCCGAGGAACAGAGTGTGTGTGCACCTGGCTCTGAAGCAAGAAGACCTGGGTTCAAATCCCTGCTCCCCACTTACCAGCTTTGTGCCCTGGGGCAATTCCTTAATCTCTCTGTGCCTCAGTTTCCTCACCTCTAAAACAAGTACGCTGGCTGTGCCATCACCTCCTGGGGATGTTGTGAGAATTTAAGGAAACCAGTTCCACGGCACCCAGCACCTAGCAAGTATACCTCCAAGGCCAGTTGCAGTTTCTGTTTTCATAAAGTCAAGCCCAAAAGGGGAAGCAGTCCTAATTCCTCCTCTTCTTCCCTCCCCATGTAGATGAGGGCCAGTTTGGGACATGTACATAAGCTTTCAGCCTGACTCAGAAATCTGTGTCCTCCCACCCACCAGCCCTCTCCTGCCAGCACACAGCAGTGACATCTCCCCCGGATCACAGCATACAGAGCGGTACTCCATGCCAGCAACTACTGCATGGGTCTCTGCTCTGCCTTACGAAACATTCTCTAGCCATGGTTGACCCCTTTCTCTGAAATCCCTCTGTTTGCACTTTTGGGTGCCTTAGAGGCTAACCAGACCAATGGTCTCCCAACTTGTTTGAGCCAGAATCCCTTTGCTCAAGCGGAATTCCTAAATGAAGTCCCACCATACACAGGCACCTGGGAGGATGGTGGCCAAAGGGACTTTAGTTTTATCAGCAATGCTCTAATTCTTTACAAGAAGAATGCATTATCATATTTCCTGCATGATTAAACATTAATTTTTTATAAAGTCCTATATGTAAAGCAGACAAAAGCAGAACTACTCTGCCTGAAGCCTCCTACCCACTCAGTCCAGCCACCCTCCCTACTCACCCCTATAGCCCTGGGGCCCCACCTCGACACCCCCAAACTCTTCAGAGCCCAGTTTGAAAACCTCTCATTTTATAAGATGAGGAAATTGAAGGCCAGAGAAGTTTGGTGCCTTGCCCAAACACCCAGAGCCTGATTCTTGCCAAGGCTCAAACTTGAACCTGAGTCTCCTGACTCCCGTTTTGGCTGTTCCTGACATGTTAAGTAATAATTCCCAGAAGATTGCTATTAAACTGACCAGCCTATCCCCAGTGAGCAGCAGCACCTGAAAACCTAGGGGTTCCCACAAACACTTGCATACTAATTAGCTTCTTAAAATAGTTGCCCAGCTCCTTGGAATGTGGTGTCTGAAACCTTAAAGCATCCTCTGCTTTACTCCAGGGAGAGTAGAAAAGAACCGGCAAGGACACGCACCCTATAAGACAAAGGAAGTCATAATTCGGGCTGCCACAGCACTGCTACCAGCCCTAGAGCACCTGATGCGAATAAGAAAAAGGTATCTCTTCTTCAAGGCAGGCACAGCCCCATACCAGGGTACATGACTTACTGAGTGGGGAGCAGGCTAGGTTTCTGCTCCCTCTTGACCCCTCAACCAGGGACCCTTGTGCAGGACACAACCTGCCCAAACACACATGGCAACGATGGTCATGGTGAGAGTGGTAGGTGCTTGGAATAAAGGAAGTTGAAGGGGAGGGAAGGCTTTCATTCATTCATTCATTCATTCATTTAGCAAATAATGACTCGGTGTTTACTGTGCCAGGCCCACAAGTGCAGAGAAGAATACATGAGCAAGGTGGGCTGGTCTAGTGCCTCCAAGATCTTACAGCCTCAAGAGGGCTGAAGACAACAGCACAGACAATAAGAGTATAGTGTGGTTGAGTGTTAGCACAGGTAAGGAAAACTGTGGAGTTATCTATGGGGATTTGCCTTCACGGATGCTTCAGGCTTCAGGTAAGGGAGACCCCATTAACAAGTGACTTGAGCAATAAGGAGCTGTGAGGACACCTACAAGAAGTCTGGAGGTAAGGTATGGCAGGATGTAATTGGGCAATTTGATGACATCATCAAGAACTCAGACTGTTTTCAACTTTCTTCTCCACTAGCTTCAGTGTGCAAGCTTTTGTCCTGGTATTTGCCCTTCAAGATGGCTGCTGCAGCCATCATATCCTCATGTCACCATGCCCGAGGACTGGAAAGGCAGTTCTCTTCTAAAATTTAGAGGGTTTTAAAAAAAATTTTTTTAATGTTTATTTATTTTTGAGAGAGAGAAAGAGAGACAGAGTGCAAGCAGGAGAAGAGCAGAGAGAGAGGGAGACACAGAATCTGAAGCAGGCTCTGAACTGTCAGCAGAGCCTGATGCAGGGCTCGAATCCATGAACCATGAGATCATGACCTGAGCCAAAGGTGGACGTTTAAACAACTGAGCCACCCAGGTGCCCCTAAAGTTTGTTTTTAATCAGAGAAGACAGTCTTTCCAGAGCCCTTGGCAGATATGCTCATGCCTTACCTACCAGGAGGATGGGAAAGCAAGAACCTCACAATTTCTCTCTCTAAAGTGGGAGGCAGGCCCTGACAGCAAGGGAGGAGCTGAGTGGGAAATGGTTACTGTTTAGGCAACTAACAGTGCATGCTACAGGACTGCAAAGGATGACCCAGAACCTAGCTTTGAAGGCGGGCATCTGTGGTAGGCAAAATTACACACCCCTCCCCCAAGATGTCCATGCCTAGTCCTCAGAACTTGTGAATATGATGAGATCATCCCAGATGATCCAGGTGGAACGAGTGTAATCACATGAGCCCTTAAAAGTAAAATACGGTAGAGGGAGAAGTCAACAGATGTATGAAGCATGGGAAGGATTTGACCTTCAAGCTGTTGCTGGCTTGAATACGAAGGAGCAACATTTCAGAGAAATGCAGACCTCATTCCTATAGCCACAAAGAGCTGAATTCTGCAAGAACCTGAACGAGTTTGGAAACAGATTGTTCCCCAGAGTTTCCAGAAGGGAACACAGCCCTGCCTTGGTGAAGCACTAAGCAGAGAACGCATCCAGGCCCACCTGGACCTCTGACCTTTAGGTCTGCAAGATAATAAATGGGTATTGCTGTAGGCAGCTAAATATATGGTAATTTGTTGCAGCAGCAGTCAAAACTAAAACAGTTCCCAAATTAGAATGTATCACATGCTGTGACTTTACGAATTAAGAAGAATTACCAGGTAAAGGGAATAACATGAGCACAAATCTGAAAGAAAGATATGTTGGAAACCAGAAAGCTCCTTTGAACTGAAGCATAGTGTGAGGAACAAAAGGAAAGGAGTAAGATAAAAAGATAAGAAATAAGAATGGGGAATAAGGGAATAAGTAGGAACTAAATCCTACTAAAGTAAACCAAAGTAAGAGGGTCCTCAAGTGTCAAGCTTGGGCTTCACCGTGATGGCAACAGAAAGTCATTGAAGGGTTGAAAGCAGAAAAGTGATGGAGTCAGATTTTCATTTTTTCTGGATCGTTCAAGTTGCTATGTGAAGAATAGACAGGGAGAGAAGGCAAGTAGGCAAGGTAAAGGTCACAGTAGTGGTCCAGGTGAGAGATTATAAGAGATTGGACAGGAAAAATGCTAGTAGGGATGAAGATTAGAGGATTACTTTGAAAGAAATGAAGGAGAGAATTGACTGGACCTATTCATTGGACATGAGTGGTAAGAGAAAAGAATCAAGAATAAAGCCCATTCATTTATTCATTCATTCAATACACCTTTGTTAGAACCTTCCACAGTACGTGGTCCAAGGACTGAGGGAGTCACAGGATGTTGCCTAAAAAACAGGCAAAAAGAGACATAGCCCTACTTACATAGAACTTCGAGATTTCTGATTTGATCACCTTATTCACTGAGAGAGAAGCAGGGTTGAGTGTGGAAGGAACAAAGATGAGGGACTGAAGACGATGAGCTCCCCTTATATCAGTGGACATATACATGGGACAACCAATGGTAATATCCAATAAGCCTTGGATATATGGGTTCAGAGCCCATGTGTGAAATTTGAGCTAGAGATAGAGAGCTGGGGATCACTGTTATATGCAAGAAAATTCCCTTCAGTTATTCAGAAGACAATGCCTTTGAGGAGAGGGGTTAAGAATTGGGAAATGGGAATGTGCCTTCAAAAGCTTTCACTTCCACCTTTTTGCCTTGGGAACAACCCTGAATAAAATCTGGGACTGTCTTCTTCAAGTCATGCTGGCTGAGCTGGTACCAGGAAGCCCAGTGGTGTTCAATAGAGGTTAATTGAGTAAGGAATGACTCAAGAAGGCAAACAAATGAACCCCAGTGGGCAATTCTCTCTGGTTATTTGCCATCAAATGGAAGACATGTTTACTCTCCCCTTTTCCTAAGTAGTTCCACTGCCCTAGGATGCAGTCCCCCATGATTTGAATGGCTGAGTTTAATTCCAGTATTCACTTAAATTATTTGCTCACTTCCAAAATGGAATCTCTCCTTGGATGACTAATGCAACTTTCTTGGGAGGACTAAGATGTTGGATGTTCAGGGTTTCCAAATAAGCATTTGATTTAATCATGCTGGGGTGATTGTAGAAAAACGGGTGGTATCCACATGTGTACTTTACTATTTTTCACCTCTGGAATTTATATATGAGGTATAAAAAGAAACTAATCAAAGGCAACCATTTTGCATCCCATAAGAAACCTTTGGGATTGAAAACCAGGAGCAGTAAGAAGTATGGGCAGTCAAAGGGTGTCTGAGAGGCGCAGTCGGCTCAGGTCATGATCTCACAGTTTGTGAGTGCAAGCCTCACATCAGGCTCTGTGCTGATGGCGCAGAGCCTGCTTGGGATCCTGCCTCTCCCTCCCTCTGCCCCTCCCTAGCTTGTGCTCTCTCTCTCTCTCAAAATAAATAAATAAAAACGTAAAAAAAAAAAAAAAAGTATGTGCAGTCATTAGGAATATGCCCACGTCACACTGGAGAGGTTTTCACCCACTCAGCCATGTACTAGTTGTAGTTCCTTACCACTATAGCATCAGTTCTCCAGGCTACCAATTGGAAGCAATGATAGCAGTTCCTGCAAAGGGCAGAGTGAAGATGAAATGAGATAATGCATGTGAAGAGCTCAAAATAGAGCCTAGAAAATTGTGTATTCTCAATACATGTTAACTAGTGTATTTGTTTGCTAGGGCCAATTAACAATGTACCACAAACCAGGTGGCTTAAACAACAGATATTTATTGTCTCACGGTTCTAGAGACTGGAAGTCCAAGATCAAGCTGTCAGCATGCAAGCTGTGAGGGTGAATCTATGCCTCTCTCCTGGCTCCTTGTGGTATGCTGGCTACCTTTGGTGATCCTTGGCTTCTGCTGCACTACCCCAACCTCTGCCTTAATCTTCCCCTAGCATTCTCCCTGGGCGCCAGCCTGGGTCCCAACTTCCCCTTTTTGTAAAGACACTGGATTAAGAGGCCACCCGCCTTCAGTATGACCCCATCTTAATTACATCTACAATGACCCTATTTCTAAGTAAGGTGATACTCTGAGGGTGTTAGAACTTCAACGTGTGAACTGGGGGAGGGACACAGTCCAACCTATACCAGTAGGTTAATATACAGTATTATATAATAATATATACAGTGTATATACAATATTATGTAATAATAATAATATACAGTATTATTACTACTATCATCATTCCTATGCTCAGTTCAGCGTAGTTTACCAAGTAAATATATCTATCTTTGTTTTTAAGTTTTTATTTTGAATTCATTTCAGACATAGAAAAAATTGCAAACATAGAACAAGAGCTCTCTTATAACTATTACTGAGCTTCCCCTAATATGAATATCATCCATAATCTTAGTAGTATCTAAATCAGAAAATTAATGTTGATACAATACTATTAGCTAATGCACAGGCCTCATTTTTGCCAATTGTCCCACCAATGTCCTTTTTTGGCTCAGGATCCAATCCAGGATGAACATTGCATTAAATTTCATGTCCCTGTAATCACCTCAAATCGAAGATAGTTTCTTGGGTCTTTCTTAGTCATTTGTTATCTTGACATTTTTGAAAAGCAATGATCAGTTATTTTGTAAAATGTCCCTCAATTTGGATTTGCTTAATGTTTCCTCATGATTAAACTTGGGTTCTGCATGTTTGTCAAGAACCCCACACAAGTGACATCTTCCTGTTCTCAGTGAGTCCCATCAGGAGGTGCATGGAGTCAAAGTATCTCAGGGCTGGTGATGTCAACCTTGATCACTTGGCTTAGGTGATGTCTACCAGGTTTTCGCACAGGATATCTTCTATTTTTTTCCTTTAGAATTAATGTATCTGGTGGAGGGATACTCAGAGTATGTTAATATCCCCGTCATACTTTTACCCACTAACTTTAGCATACACTGATGATACTTGCCACAACAATAGCTTTGCCTGATGGCGATTTTCTATTTTCATCATTCTTTCTGCATCTATTAATTCGGATTCTACTATAATGAAAGCTTACCCTTCTTATATTCTTTTTAATAAAACATCCCTAAATCTGAGGTTATCAGAGGTCATTGTATTGACTCTCCCAGGATCCTTCTTGGATCTGATTCTTGGGTCTACACAGTTCTGAGGTATTTACTTATATGCCTACATAAATGAAAAAAAATCTTCCTTATTTTGCATTTAAACCTCATGGTTTTAGTTCCCATTAATAGAATCTTTGAGGGAAGCATGCACTAAATGCTTTGCGGGATAAAGAGGATGTTTAAATTATTCAAGAGAAGTGCTTTTATACAATTTGGATGTACCCATTTACACATAAAAATTAATGCTAATTAGATATAATTTCCATTTATTCATTAAAACAATCCCAAAGCATTCCAGAAATCCTTAGTTAGCCTAACGTTATTTTAGGCACTTGAAAACAAAATTGCTTTTCTTAAAAAAGAAAAATCCTGACTTTGTCTTTTATGAAAACACTATTGCAGTAACAGTAGGGCCTTCTTGCTCCTCTTTTCCAGCTACCCTCCTCATTTCCTTCTCCTAATCCATCAGGCACTCGTTCCACAACCACTACCAGAGACCCTACTGTGCGCCAGCCTCTTGTCTAAGTGAACAAAACCGACCTGAACCCCTACCCTATCAAGCTTCCAGATTCATGGAGGGAGATAAACCACAAACAAAGTAACAAATCCCCAAAGCGGTGGCTGCCTCAAAGAAACATGAAGCAGTGAAAGAGAAGAGAGAATAAGGGGTAAGGGAACCTTTAATTTAATTTAGGTAGAATGAACGGGATGACCCCTCAGATGAGGTAGATGAGTTCAAATGTGACAGAGAACTGAAAGATGTGAGAGAGAATCCCCGAAGCTGGGGTAGAGGGGGTGGGGGCAGGGGTGCTGGGCAGAGAACATTCCAGGAAAAGGAATAGCAAGTGCCAAGTTCTGTATTCACAGAAATATATATATATATATATATACACATATATATATATATATATATATATATATATATATATATATATATTTGTGTGTTCTTCCCCAAACTGGTCTACTTTTGCTATATGCACACAGCCTTACTTTTACTAAGGCTTAAGCTTGCTTTTAGTGTCTTCCAAATTCCTCACCCCCATTTAATTTAACATGTAGTTTCAAGTATCTTTCATCATCTGGAAGAGTATTGTATATACTATAAATAGATAGATAGATAGATAGATAGATAGATAGATAGATAGATGATAGATAGATAATAAGCATACATATACAGAGAGTGTCCAACTCCTTTTTTTTTTTTTTTTTTTTTTGGTGATTGACAGCTGACAGATTTAAGCCTCACCCCTCCCTCTTACCTCCTGACCCATACCCACATTAGGACAATCTGATAAGAAAGCCTGGGTGCTCCCTACAGCATCAGAACCAAATTTTTTGTGAAGATTCACAACACACACACACACACACACACACACACACACACACTAACTACATGTGGCTACTGAGCACTCGAAATGCAGTGAGATGTATAATATATGTAAAATACACACTGGGTTTCAAAGATAGTATGAAGGAATGTAAAATACTCCATTAATAACTTTTATGAGCCACCTTTTATGTGGCTCAGTCGGTTTAGCATCCAACTCTTGATTTTGGCTCAGGTCATGATCCCAGGGTCATGGGATCAAGCCCTGCATCGGGCTCCATACTGAGCATGGAGCCTGCCTGGGATTCTGTCTCTCTCTCTCTCTCTCTCTTTCCCTCTGCCTCTCTCTCCCCCTTGTGCTCTCTCTCTCAAAACATTTTTTTAAAAAATAGCTTTAAATATATATATATATATATATATATATAATTTTTATGTTGATTATATGTTGAAATGATCTTTTGTGTACATCAAGTTAAAATACTCTTAAAATTCATTTCACCTGTTTCTTTTAACTTGTGTTAGGGTGGGTACTAGAAATTTCTAAATTACATATATAGTTCATATTTGTGGTTCACTTTCTCTTCCTGTTGGAAAGCACTAATATACCAAGGTATTAACAATGGGTATATCTTAGGGTTTTAAAAAAATATCCTTCTTTCAGCTTCTCTGTATATTTTGAAAATGTATTTAAAAGTAAAAAGGTACTTTCCTGCAATTCTTGTCAGTGGAGGTAGGGGGACTGTTTAACAGCCTAGGGGTGGAGAGATTGCCCTGGTCAAAAATTCCAGAAAGTGAAAATATTTTCTAATCAGTCATAATTCTAAAACTGAAGTCCATCCCCTGTCTGTAGGTGCTCTGTGAGGGATAGGCAGCTTCCTGTAAGCTTTGGAGGAAATGACATTCTAATGGTGATTATAGAGTTTGCAAATGCATTGATGCGTCCAGGCCTACAAGCCCTAGGTCCTTAGATGTAGGACCTGCTAAATGTGATGTGCTGTTGTCATAGGAAACAAGGCGTGACTGGCCCCACTTTTTTGTATGTGCATGCCTGGAGTGGCCATTTATAGCTGATCCAAACTCTGGTCTGTACAAACCTTCAGTATTCAGATCCTTCTTCACCGACCAGGAGGACCAAGCTTAGGATGGCTGTCCAGGTACAGACCAACCTGATTTCCTGGGTAATGTTTTGGAACAAACTGCGCATACTTAGTCATGCAAAAATGCTATTGTTTTCAAGAGGCCAGAATTCAGAACATACTCGGCTGGTCCAGCGACTGAATTGCTGACTCTCAACCCAGCCCTTTGTACTTAGGTGGCCAGCTCTTTCTACCAGAAGAAGAATGGATAGTAAGAGAAGAAGGAGCAGAGGAAAAAAAACAAATGGATTTAACTGAATGATCGCATAAAAACTGTAAATTTCATGTCACTTTTCAGAAAAATTCACCATCTGTTTTCAATGATTTGTGATTTTGTTATTTGTCTCTTCTTTACACAAACACATTTAGAAAATTAAATCTGAGTAATTTCAATTCTGTAAATTTTAAAACTTCACTGGGTAAGAGAACTATTGAGTACTGAATCTCAAAAGACAAGTATGTATATACAAATAAGCAATTTGTGCTTTACATTTGGCCCTAGAGTCAAAAAAGGGAAGAATTTAACTTTGAAATAATGACAAAGTTATTTGAATATATACAAACAAACTTTCATTTTTGGATTCACTTTTTAACTCTATAGACTGAAGCCATCATTAGCTACTAGAATTTGAATGCCAAGTTTTTTTTAATAGTTATAATGAGTATAATTCACATATTATGCAATTGACCATTTAAAGCATATAATTCAATGGCTTTTATTATATTCACAAAGCTGTGCATTCATCACCACAATCTATTTTAGAATATTTTCAATATTCCAAAAGGAAACCCAGCACTCCTCAGCCATCAGGCTTCAATCCCAGCATCCCTCTCCTCCCCGAAAGCCCTAGGCAAGCACTGGCTACTTTCTGCCTCTGTGGGTCTGCCTACTTTTTACATTTTATATACCTTGAATTACACAATATGCAGCCCTTTGTGACCTCCTTCTTAGCACAATGCTTCCAAGGCTTAAACAGGTGACAGCTAGTATCAGTATTTCATTCTTTTTATTGCTGAACCATATTCCATTGCATCCATATGACACATTTTATTTATCCATTCATTAGTTGAGGGACATGTGGGTTGTTTCTGCTTATTGGCTATTATGAATACTGCTATGAATATTCATGTACCTAAGACTAATTTTAGGCTTAAGTAATCCTTGCTTTATGACATGGATGCATCCAAGGAAAGTGAGTATACAGCAAACTTCCGCAAAGCAAACTTTGCTTACCAGAGATTGCCAGTCATAAATCATGTTTTCCCAGGAAGACATCTAACAGCCTGATTTGGAAACATCAAGAAAGCCCCTCCTGAAGTTGTTTGGTCTTTTAACAGATTCGAACACATCGATATTTATTGCAAAACTTCCAGATGCAACATGCTGTTTGTGGTGGATTAATAGTTTTGAACTATTAAACAATGTTTTTCTGTGTATTTCTTTGCACCCCTGTCCTGCTCCTCAGTCAGTCATTCACTGCCTCAGGGAATGGCTAACTCAGAGAAGAGAAGAGAACAAAGTAATTGGCTTTTGGCTTTTGAATCTCAAAACCCAGGCAATAAATTTGGGAACATAGCTGATGAGTCAGATCAAAGCTTCCTGTCCCACTGCACCCCAACCAGATTAAGTTTTTTGAGAATTGAAGAAAAAGGAGTGTATGAGGAAAAATGAGCCCAAGAGGAGAATATGAAAGAACTCCATGAAGGTTTATGAGATCGTAGAGCATGGTGAAAGTGGGGCCCACGAGAGGTGCCAAGATCTCAGAGAAGAAATGGCTTCATGGTTTGTGCCTTGGTAGAGAACCTAGACGGCTTCATAGAGACTTCCTTTGGCTCATCTTGACCTTCTGAGAAGATGGAACGGTGACCTGATGTTGCAGAGAGTGGTCCTGAGGTAGCACAGGGTTTTAGCACTATACTGAGTGTCTCAAGCATGAGGGAACCACAGTTACTCTGTATGTTCAATACAAGTACAGACACAACAAGGTGCCTCCTTTAGACCTGACTTGGAACAAGGGATGATGTAACAGAGACCTATATGGACCAGTGACGAAGGTCCAGCACAGATTTTGGAGACCTTAGGAGATATCAGCATGGCTAAATCACAACCAAAGACCAGACACCTTCTCCATCTCAATCCTGTGTCCCCAATGTCTTGGCATAATGTTAACACCATAGCACTTAGACTCAACACTGGGGAAAGGAGAGGGAACTTCAGATTGACCAAAATTAAGTTTTTACTACTCAGAAGAAGAACAGGGACTCTTAAAAGAAATTTAAGAAAAGTATATTTCTGAGTTAGTCATCTAAGATTTGTACACATGGGTTTTTTGCTTTTTGGGTTTTTGTTTTGTTTTGTTTTGTTTTTGAGAGCGCTTCAGTGAAACCAGGAATGTAACTCCCATGCTGTCAAAGTTCTTATTCCCTGGATCATATGATTTTACCTCTTTTCTAGAGGTGGTCTATCTGTTGTTCTCCTTAGTCCCCAGAACTTTGCTACCTTTCTGTCCTTGGATCTGACCTTGCCTCGCCTCACCCTCCTCCTTATTATATTAGTTCTTCCTATAATATACATCCTATATTTGGAGTTATTTAATGCCTATAATGTTTAATGGACTGTAAGCTCCATGAAGGAAGGGACCATATCTATCTTACCCACCCAGAACTTAATATAATTTTGATCCATAATAGGTTCTCAATAAATGATTGAATAACTTTTTCCTATAACAACACACAAATGCACAGAATACATGTAGAAGTATGTTCATTGCAGCTTTGCTGGCAATAATACTAAATGATTCAAACTAAGTGACCATCAATAGGGAAAGAGTTAAGTGAATTAGAGTAATTAGAGCACCTCTGTAATATGGAATAATGTGCTAAGCAAAACTACCAGAGAAAGAAAAGAAATCTCACAATTTATTTCAAAGTCAAGTTAGATATTATTCCTTAATTATGTCCTGCCTTAGATAATCAATGCCTTTGCATTCCTCTCCATCTCACAAAGAGAACTGGTTTGATGCTTCCTTTTGAAAAACTCAAGTCCAAACTTGACATTCTCTGCATGATTTAGGAAGTTGAACATATTTATTAGGATATCCATTGGTTGTCACCAATGATTATGACCATTATCATCTCCGAAAATTTACTCAATCCTTACTATGTGCCAGGCACCATGCAAACACTCGGTAAGTGTTATTCATATTGAATCTAATCAACTTGTGAAGTAGGTATTTTTATACCAACTTTACAGATTAGGCTCAGGGATTGTGGCAGAGAAACCATAAAATAATCCTCAATGGTGCTACCTCCTGGTGTGCACACCTTTGTGTAATCTCCTCCCCTAAGTCTGGGAGGAATTTGTCACTTGATTCTAACCGAATACAGCAAATGTGATAGGATGTCACTCCCATGATTACTTCATACTATATAAGACTAGCAGGCTGGAGTCAGAGACTCCCCTTGAGACTTGGATGAGATAAGTAGCCATATTGGAGAAGTTCATGTGGGAAGGAATCATGGGAAGCCTCTAGAACCTGAGGACAGCTGACAGCCACTAAAAAGAAGGGGGACTTCAGTCATACAATCTGCCATATAGCCTCAAGGAAATGAACTCTGCAGACAACCTGAATGAGCAGATTCTTCCCCAGGTAAGTTTCCACATGAAAGCCAGCCTGGTCCCTACCTTCATGCAGCCTTGTGAGACCCTGAACAGAGGATCCAATTAAGCTGTGCTCAGACTCCTCACCGTGGAAATCATTGAGATAATAAATACATGCTATTTTAAATCACTAGGCTTGTGGTAATTTGTGATGCAGCAATAGAAAACAAATGCAGGGAGGTTACGTTTCTAATCCTAAATCCCCCAGAAGTTGTGGGACTGGCTGTCTGACCCAGGCCTGTTGTCTCACAAATGCAGGTTTATGGGGACCATACCCTGCTTTGGCTCCCCCAAGTGGTGCTTTCAAGATTGTGTGAGCTCCCAGCCTGACTCCAAAACATGACTTAGCTGAGTTTCTCTAATCATTCAAAACAAAGGATCATTCCTGACCTGGATCACCTAGGGGATCGAACTATCTTTTCACATATGCTGAAGCTGCCTGATGCAGCAACAATAATATGGGTCCGTGTTGGGCCCTAGTCAAGAAATGTCATAGATCAGTGGCTCTGGAAGGACTTCCTCAACATGTGGGCTCTGATACACATTCACTGCACCTCATAGTGGGGCTTGATGTATAGACGGTTAGTTAGTTACTCAGTGAGCTGGATGGCAGCAGGCAAATTGTAGCACTTCGCTTTCAATGATTTGCTGTTCAGTGGCATCAGTATAACACCTATCAGTGTCCTATTAATCAGAATGGACAATCATCTAGTCTTGAGCTCCCAGAATTCCCTGAGAATATCAATGTATGAGAAATAATTATGGCATTAGATATGGTGCTGTGCGCTTCTATTATTGTCTAGTGAAGGCATTTGTAAACCACATCAATTTACTACTACACTAAAGGCAAAATGTTATCCAAGAGATGGATGAAACTATCTCTTATATATTATGGAGACCTAAAACCATAGTAGTTCACTCATCCAATATCATCATATCAGCAACCAGAACTTACAAATTTCTTCTTTACAAGAAGCTCTCATGAAAATATTTTCTTTATTTGCTATATTCTCCTATTAAGGTGGATGGAGAAAATCAATACAGGGATTGATTCTTTTGCAGGGAAGCTAAATGAAAAGGGAAATAAATACATGTATTCTATTTTGTCCTGAGTCTTGTTACAGTTGGAAGCATTTCAAGAAGCAAATGTTAAAAATAATGACATTGAGTAAGTGCATATTTTATGGCTTATTTATTAGTTTAACTCTTATTTGCCATGTATCTACCAAGTTCAGAAGCTTACTGTGTACCTGGAAAGAATACAAAAGTAATAGAAATCTGATCTCTGTTTCTAGAGGCTTTCAAATACATGGATCTAAAAATAACCACTCAGGCTAATTCAAGCACAAAGAGCCACTGAGACACATCTAGCCATTCTTATAGTCATATTTCATCAGTACACATGGACACAGAGAAAAGCCTGGAAGTAAGTACATCACAATGTCAACCATGGTTACCCCTCGATGGTGAGATTATATGTAATTTTTTAAAAGTATTTGTACTTCTTAAGTAAATAAAAATAGTCTTTAAAAATGAAAAGAAAAGGTCTTTCAAACCATTAGGTCTACATTAACTAAACAGATCCACCAAATCCATCAAAACAAGGATGCACATTCATTCTTCTTTTAGCAAAAAGCTATTTAGGGGTAAATAAAGAATATTCACGGTGCCATATTTTGTTAAATTTTGTCTTCTTAGAACTGAGTGATATCGACAATAGTGTTTAAGCATTCCTTCATTACTTTCCTCTCAGTAGAAGTTCAGGCTTAATTTATTATTTTGTTTTTGCTTTGACTAAAATTTCAAAAATTTTATAGCAGCACATGCTATGAAAGACCTGATTGTAACACAACACCTTTGAATAGTTTGCATGAGATAATCCCCAGGAATGCTGGAGGAAGGGGTTCTTGGGATTGAGAGTTGAGAAAACATCTGGCAGCAGAATTCAGCCACAGATTAAGGGCACACATTGTAGGCCCGTTGGATGTTGGGGAGGAAGTGGTTATGTTGAGCACAAATGCAAAACACTCCATAAATGACTTTCTCTACTGCCCATGTATGAAATAGCTAGAAGGATGTTCTACACTCCCTACAACACCCCCCAGAGAAAAGGAGAGGGGTCTTTGATCTTTCTCCCTGACTGCTCCCCTCCACACTGTCACAGGCCATGCATGCTCATGCTGGACACTTCACCACGTGTCCAGCCTCTGGACAGCAATGCCAGCTGGAATCCCAGACGGCTTTTTCACTGTGGGTGTAGGCGGAGTGAGAAGGGTTCTTTATATGTTGACTTTCATATGTTGAGTTCTCTATTCTTCAAATTAAATACCTTGGCAATGGGTGAACCCCAGAGGGCTGAGTTTGCCACACTCAGTCCCACAGCTGCTTCTCCAGAGCAGGGATCACATCTGCCTTACTCCCCACTGGAGACCTGGCACCTCAAATAGTACCTAGCACATCACAGGGGCTTGATAGGTAATTCAAGCATTTATTTATTTATGTTTTTAGTTTTTATGTATTTATTTTGAGAGAGAGAGTGAGCAGGGGAGGGGCAGAGAGAGAGGGAGAGAGAGAATCCCAAGCAGGGTCTGTGCTATCAGAGCAGAGCCCGATGTGGGACTTGAATCACAAATCGTTCAAGACCTGAGCGGAAACCAAGAGTTGGACGCTTAACCAAATGAGCCACCCAGGTGCCCCTCAATAGGCAGTTTAGAAGTGATGTAGTGAAGGAGTGAATGCAAACTTTCCCTTGGTCACTTTCGAAACCTCCCATCTGGAATAATAACAGTAACCTCCTAACTGACCTCCTCCTTTCTACTTTCGCCCCCTCTATAATCCATTCTCCACACCAGAGCCAGAATGATCTTTTTAAAAACAAATAAGATTCTAAAATTCGATCATGGTGATGGCTGAACAATTCTGTAAATATACTAAAACCACTGAAATGCACACTTCAAATGGGTGAATTTTAGAAGTGTGTAAATTTTATCTCAATAAGGCTATGAAAAAATTGTCATTCCCCTACTCAAAATCCTCCACTGGCTCCCCCATTTCACTTAGAATTCACCAGACTACTTACTGTGACTTGCAAAATCCTATCCCATGGTCTCTGCCTACTCTCCATCCTCATTTCCCACCAGCTACCACTTCCCTGCCACTAATCCCTGAGCCCGCCTATCTCGTTCCTGCCTTAAGGTCTTGCACATGCTTCTAGCTCTGCCCACACTGCTCTTCTCTATAATATTCTGAGTGATGCCTCTTATTCAGGTCTTCCCATTCTGGCCCATGCTATTGCCAACCACCACCTTTCAATTCCACTTTTCATCATACTAGGTTTTCATTGCACTTCTTACTCTTTGAAAATTATCGTATTGTTTTTTTTCTTTATTGTTTCCTTTACTCAAACATAAATTCTGTGAGGGGAGAGACTCTTCTTGTGTTTACCTCTGAAGAACAATGCCTGAGACACATAGTAGGTGCTAACAAATGTACATTAGATACTGACTGACTGTTTCCCGCATAGACAGTTTATTCTGCCAAGCCTGTCAGGGAAAAATTAGTATCTACCTTAGTATATCTTTATAACTGCATATATATATATATACGTATATATATATATAAAGAAAAAATTCTCATTGCTTTGGAGTAATTTTTAATTTTTTTACATGCATAGCAAAACTAGGTAGCTTCTGTCTGGGAACAGCATTTCCAAAGTTAAAAGATTAAAATAATGTTAATATTCCGCTATATAAAGATATGTTATAATGCTGCTAAAGTTTTAAACATATGTACTTTGGGGGGTTAGGAGTGGAGTCGGCAGGTCTTCCAGTCTGGACGATTACTAAAAGCAGCTGGGTACTTACAAAAACACCTAGACCGTAAGAAGTACGTCCTCATTCTACTTTCCTTGACTGTTTATTTTTTTTTTATTTTTTTTTTTTTTCCTTGACTGTTTAGAACTCTCAGAAAACCAAGGTGATATTTGTAAAACATATGCGCAATTACAGAAAGTTTTCCTTTTAATTCTACACTCTAATTATAATTTCAAGAAAGATACAGCTCAATCAGAGCCACACCCTCTGAACCACTTTTAATAACATCTAACATTCACATAGCTTTAGTTGCTTCAAAGAACTTCCACATGAATTGTCTCATGTGACCTTTGCAACGGACTATGGGAAAGAGAAGTGTTATTATTAGTACTTTTTTGAGGAGGAAACCCAAGTTCAAAGAGTTAAGACTTGAGCAAGGTCTCACTGTTAGTAAGGAGGGATTCTAGCCGAGTGTTATTCTGACAAATCTCTTGCCTTTTTTCCCTAAGGCCTCATTTGGGAAACCGTAACTGTTCCTACGTATTAAGCAACAAAAAAGTGATAGCGATCAAAAATGCTGCAAGGAATTAATAGCTGGTAATAGGATTAAGAGAGATTTGTATTCAATGGTTTACTTCATTTTAATAATCTGTGTGTTCCTGAAAAGTCACCAGTTTGGCCTCTAGTATCACAAAGTGCACACATACACAATCTAACTTGTTTGTTGTAGCTCTATTGACTGATGGAAATATCACTAATGCTTAAGCAATCTGGTTTTTATATTTTTAATGATTATTGCCACTGTTCATAAATGGTTTTATAAATCATAGGTTGAACTTTTAAAGCTTTTCATGAGGAAATCAGGTTTTAACAAATAACGCTTTATATCAAGAAATAACTTTTTAGCAACATTTAAGAAGTGCTTGCTTACTTTCAGAGGTGAAAAGTCTTTAGTGTCAAGAGATTTGTAAGATTTTATATTCTACATGGAACCTCATTGACATTAGGTAACTGATGGCCTTTTTTAAACCCACAGGATGTCTGATATTTCTGTTCTAGTTTTTATCATGCATTAATTTCTCGTAAGTCTTTGATAAATCTGTCAAGCTAATCTTCAAGGATTTTTCCTTAAGCTGTAACTACTTAGCATTCCCATCAAAACTGACACAGCTTCTCCAAAGCAATTCCAAAAACTAGTATATCCTTACATAAATATCTAAGTGTTTAATCCCTAGAGACACCTCTTGAGCTGCTATTTTGGTTAGTAAGAATAAATTCTGACGTATAAAAACCTTAGGAGAAACTGTAACAATTCTTTCTTGAAAGTTCTGTTGATTACTTGGAATGAGAAAAACCCTCAACCAGTTTATTCACTATTCACGTTTTATTATTATTCTTGGCAACCAACTGTCATTTAGAAATCAAACTATACTCTAAGTAATTTGCATTTTCTTTTTTTTCCCATATCATTCTTTCCCAGTCCCTCTCCCTGCACAGCTCCACCTCCTCCACAAAACCGACAATTATTTTACTTTCTGTGAATAAAGAACATCTCAGTTGCCCACCGTAATGACCCATTTATCTATTCTTTGCCATTAAAAGTAACTCCTTATAGGTATCATTAGTCCAATAACTCATCTTCATGCAGGACCTGAGGGGCTACTAGATCTCAAAGTGCTCTCTTTGAATCAAAGGTTTAATGATGTTCTGCAGTTTTTAGATTAAATATATTTTATCAAGAATCAATTGCTTCAAAGTTTGGAACAGCTCTATCATAAAACTAACTTGCTATTTCATCAGCATATGTATCTGAATTACGTCATCTCCTGGTTCTGTTGTGTGAGCCACATACATGGAGATCGAGAGATAAATCTGTTCAAGAAGACATGAGATGCAGAAGACAAAGTAAAAGTCTAATATTCTATGAATGTATTAATCACACAAACATGTGATCTCAGTAAGCTGACAGGAACAATGTTCTCCCAGAACTGCTAAATTTAGCATACTGGCTAATAAACTTTGGTTTGGGCACCACCTAACGGCAGAAAATGTTTCTTAAAAATCCTACTTTGCTTTCTGAGGCTTGCTCATTTTTGTATTTTATATTGATTCAGAAAATGTCTCTTCTTTATTGAACTAAACAGTTTTAAGTGTTCAGTTTTCTTAAAAAGATTAAGCCCTTTCCATGCCTACTTTGGAACAATAAACCACCTCTTACAAGGGGAAAATGCCCCAGTGAAATGAATATTCCAAAAACTGCTACTCCATCCTTAAATTTAGCCTCATAATTTAGAAAGATGTTTTTAATTGAATCATTTTAATTATTTAAGAGTTCTCTAACACTTCCACACTATATATCTTTATAATAACCTGTCACAAAGAAAACAGCTTATCTTCCTGAAAACATGGTACTTTGTAGAATTAAGTGATTTAACATATCTAATTAGCTGCTAAAACCAATTCTGAATGCATGAATAGTGATATACACACTTTTAAACCATACATGTTTAGTGTTTTTCAAGAGGCCGTTGCCTGAACCTAATGGTTGTTTCGTTTTGTGATTCCACAAAGAGGCAAAATATTTGGGGTAGTACAGACCAAAACCAATGTTTTAAGAAAAAGTATTTATTATTTACACCACTGAAATAGTCCCGTAAGAACAATATACACCATGTTTATTTGAAAGGACCGGATTCCTTTCAAATACAAGATCTGTATAAAGCAATACTGTCAACACAAACAGTGGTCACATTACATATCTGCGGGCTTAGGCATTGCAAATAATTTTTTTTTTTAATCTTATGGCTAAATATTTTCACTGAAACACAGTGTTTGCACTTAGACAATATACAGCTGGAACAGAACAAAAACTTTTTGTTCATGCTTTTTAGGGCTGAACCAGTGATACGTCCCACTTAAAAACGTATTGCCTTTAATTGCTTTTATGACAACGGTTTTAGGCAGAAGTGCTTCTACTTAGCCACCAAAAAGACACTTTTGTTCCTTAGTTTTATTCTTCAGTCTTATGTTTTCTATTTCTCATACTATGAGACATACTTGTATCACAGCTGATGTTTTCCAGTTTTACTCAAAGAACACAGACATACATATAGACCAAACTGAGACAGATCAAAGTGTAGAGATGTAAATAGTGCACAGTAAGAAGAGAAATCGTGTCTACAACAAAGGAATAAAAAAAAAACTCTCAGTGATTTTAAGCATACCAAACTAGGTTCCTTACGCAAAAACTTTTTTTTTTTTTTTGGTTTTAAAGGGAAAAGCAGTAGCTTCAACATGGGTTTGGCCTTAGATTTAGTTAGACAACAGCACAATGAGACAAAAACGCAAAACATAACTTGTTTCCAAAGCCACAAAATGACACTGTTGAGTATATATTTTTGTCCACTTTTTTGTGTGTGGGGGGAAAAAAACTCAGTACTCAATGCTGGAGAAAATATTTTTCAAGAGTAACAGTATATTCATATAGGGGGAAAAGGATTTTTTAAGCGTATTGCTATGATCTT
Source organism: Panthera pardus (assembly GCF_024362965.1). NCBI lineage: Eukaryota > Metazoa > Chordata > Mammalia > Carnivora > Felidae > Panthera > Panthera pardus. The sequence goes on along the minus strand of NW_026526765.1, from coordinate 50,473,531 downwards.
CAAAAAATATAAAATTAAATTTACAAAAAAACTGGAAGACCAAGTATAAGCAGTCTGATATTCGCTGCAGTGTCCAGCACTATCATAATGATTTCTAGCAGAAAAGCAAGAAGTTCGTGATCTCAAGTATCCTCGGTAACTGCTCATGTAACTGGTAACTACTGTCCTTGCTTCTTTGACAGATACCTGCAAGAAATAAAATAAAGATGTCTACCCTGTATCACAATAAATTCACAATAACAGTCTAACTCCTCCCAAAGGAAGCAGTTAATTTTAATAACAAAACTTTTCCAGATGAGTAATAATTGTTAATAATCACTAATACCTGTTGACTGTTTATGTGCCATCCACTAGTTTTGTTTGGTTGGGGTTTTTTTGTTGTTGTTGTTGTAGAGAGAGAGAAAGAGAGAGAGAGAAAATGAGCAGGGAAGAGACAGGGGGGAGGGAGAGAGAATCCCAAGCAGGCTCCAGCTGTCAGCTCAGAGCCTGATTCGGAGCTTGATACCATGAACCACCTGAGGCGAAATCAAGAGGTGGACACTTAACCCACTGAGCCACGCAGGTGCCCCCCACCCCCTCCGCAATGTTTTAAGTACAGGTATTAATTCGTTTAGTCCTCATAACAGCTCAATGAAGAGCTTTTATTTATTTTGAGAGAGAGACAGAGAGAGAGGGTGCACAAGCAGAGGAGGGGCAGAGAGAGAGAGAGAGAGAGAGAGAGAAAGAATCCCAAGCAAGCTCTGCATTGTCAGCAGGGAGCCCAAAGCAAGGCCTGAACCCAGGAACAATGAGATCATGACCTGAGCCAAAACCAAGAGCTAAACACTTAACTGACTGAGCCACCCAGGCAGGCCAAAAGATCTTTCTTTTAGAATTTATTCCTATTTTACAGGCATGAAAAGGGTAAGCAATTTGCCCAAGTTCAACGAACTAGAAAGTGGCAGAGCTTAGATTCAAAACAAGGCTCTGGAGACTGCACTCTCTCCCTTCGTACTGTATGACTTCCTAATGTGAAAGTGATATATTAACTAACATTGCAACTTTCATAAAGAATTTCACACTCATTTAAAGACCTTCTTTTTCTTGAGTAAAGACTGTGGGCCACAGATACTAAAAGACTCTGATCAAGAGTGTAAAGATGTGAAGATGTTAATTTACTAAGTAAACAATTTTTCCTTCACATTATTTTATAGGAATCTACCATTAAATTCAAAGTTTTATCTCTATTTCTCACATGTATAAATTACTATACTTAGTAGTATTGGGTGGGAAAGAGTTCTTAAAATCAGAAGACCTGGACAAGTTTTTTTGTTTTGTTTTGTTTTGAATATTTATTTTTGAGAGGGAGAGAAAGAGGGAGGGAGGGAGGGAGGGAGGGAGGGAGGGAGGGAGGGAGGGAGGGGCATAGAGAGGCAGGGACAGAGGATCCAAAGCAAGCTCTGTGCTGACAGCAGCAAGCCCAATGCAAGGCTCAGACTCAAGAACCATGAGATCATGACCTAAGCTGAAGTCGGACGCTTAACCAACTGAGCCAAGATGCCCCAAGAAGACCTGGACAAGTTTTTATGGTGCAAAACGTGCTCAATTTGTAGCATTTATTATCTCCATTCCTTAGTTACACCATCTGTAATTTGGAGATGAGAATAAAAATGCCTGCTTTATCTTCCTAATAGAATTATGAGGATCATCTAATAAGAAGCTATATGTCAGCACAGAGCCCAATGCAGGGCTTGAAGCACTTGAACCCACAAAAGAAAGAGCTTTCTTTTAGAGTTTATTCCTGTTTAGCCTATTTTAGCCTATTACATGAATGGTTTCTTTTGTTGCTGTATTAATGCAACCAGATCTTTTAAAGATCTAATTCCAAAAAATTACTTGCAGTACACATAATCCTGTCCACTTCTCCAGAAGTTATCCCTGCTTCATTATCTTGATGTTTATATGCAGTCTATATGTAGATTTGTGCTAATGTAGATATGTTTGTGCTTAGAAAAAAGGCTAGAAGATCATAAATCAAGATGGTAACTGTGGTTCTCTTTAGAAAAGAAAATCATTAAGTAATTGTTTCTCTACTGGATTAAAGTTTTCAAATTTTTCTGCTATACAGAGCAATTACTTGCAGAGTGATTTTTAACAGAAAAAAATTTGTGTGTTTTATTTTATCCTGACTTTATTTTACATATAAGAACAGGGACTACATTCTCATATGATTTATAAAAGGGCGACCTATCTAGCGTCACAGAATTAATTTCCAAGTAGCATCACAAATGTGTACCAATCTCAAATCCTCTCTCCTAGAAGTATTAAAGACCCTAAGAGATGCGGGTTTATGAACAAGTTAGAGGTTAAGATGAAAAGGAAAAATACTTTTGGGGGAGATGTCACTGGATTAGAAAACAGTTTTAGAATTCACGCATCTTAAATAAAATTCAGAATTATGTGTATACCAGGGTCACCAGATAATTTTTTCATTCATTAATGTAAATGGGAAATGAATAAGCAATTAGCACTTACCTTTCCCAATATTTGTGATTTAGGTCCAAAAAGTCATCTAATTTTGCTATTTCCTTGAGGTACTGAGTTAATTTTAAAAGTTCCTTGTCTTTATCTCGATTTAGGTGCGCTTTCATAAAAGGCCTTATCTGTTAGGAAGCAAACATCCAACACTTCACATTACAATAAGGAAACTGGCACAAATCTACCCTACCCTCTCATTAGAATTCAGTAATGAGATTAAAATATCACTAAAGAGGACTTTTGCACTGTCTCAGTGTAATAAACTGATAGTCACGCTATAATGTTCCTAATGCAAGTTAAGAGTTCTTCCACCTCATTTACCTTACGTTACCTTTTCAGTCTGAACCTGGCAACACCAGCTTTCTTACGGCACTTGAACTCTACGTGGCTTCTCTACTTTGTAAAACTGCCAGACTTTTTCCTCTTCTATCAATCCAGCTGCTTCTTACCAATTAATTCATGCCACCTAACTCATAAAATGTTAATCCAAATACAAGCTTGATCTAACAGGGGAGTGAAATAAATTTTAACAATGATGATTTCCATTTCCGTGTTTTTCTATAAAACTTTACATAGCTATTATGTATTTATATAACATATTTTCTCTCGTTTTACCGCAAGTATTTTTATCATTAAAGTCCCCGTAAAAGTATTTTTAGCTCCGCAAGAGTTTTCCCATAAAAAGAAGTCATATTTTCCAGATTTTTAAGGTTGATATATTTTACGATGAAAAGCATTCATTTCAAAAGCATGAAAGTCAGGATGGTAGATAGGGTAGAGAATTGTTAACTAGTAAGGGATATTTCTATCTTGACTTGGTGGTAATTACATGTGTTATCTTTGTATCTATTTGTTAAATTATAAATTTTATGCACTTTTCTTTGTCACAGTTCCAATAAAGAGTTTTGTCTTTTTAGGTTATCAGTTCAAATATCTTTATAAAACTCAAGACAACCTTTCAACAATTTTTAATTAATTTTAGATGAAACGATGTCTGGGATTTGCTTTAATTACAGAGAGGGAAGTAGGCTGGGTACAGAGCAAACAATCATCTAAGAATTAATAAGTTGTTTAAACTGAATGATGCAAACACAGAAGTTCATTATATAATCCTATATAGTTCTATTTATATTTGGATTTTTCCATTTTATAAAAAATTTTTTTAAAAATCATATTCTTAAAACACACATATAAGGAGAACTGAATAAATCACACTTAGTAAAATATTAATATATCCTTATCATGATTTAGAGAAAATGCAAACTGCTTATTAGTTATTAATTTTACATAGTAAACTGAAAAACAGAAGACATTTAGTTCTGTCCCCTGTTAAGTACAATGAACCCAAAGAAGTCCATACCCTATCAAGAATAGGAAAGGTCTTAAATATTTTACATATATGTATAAATATATATATATATATATATATATATATATATATATATATATATATATATATACTTTTCTTCTCTGTTATTGGAAAAACACACCACCAGCTTGAAATGGACAGAAGAAAATTTTCCCTATGTTCTACTCGCATCAGAACAGCTTGGTGTCAGGACCCCCATTAGTCAGTTAGGCTTCCACAACTTTAAGGGCACCAATCAGAGCTGTCAGGGGGAGTCTGCACAGATGCAGGCAGTTGTAGATTCTGCCTCCAAACAGATAGAGTGGTCAGTGCTGTCTCACAGCAGCAGCTATGCATGCAGGAGATCAGGAAGATTCTCTTCAAGAATCAGACCTTGCTTAAGCCCTGGGGCTGGGAGTAAAGAGGCATGATATCAGGATGTGATGAAAGGAGTTTCTACATAATCTTGGGCAGTATTATAATGTTTCAAAGTATTCCTTCATTCAAGTAAAAAAAGATAACATGCTAACTTTTAAACTATTAACATACAATGTGCCAATGGGATTCCTAGTTTAACAGTAGGAAGGGATTTTGACTAAAAGAGAAAGTACAGTTTCTGTGGCTGGTAAATAAGATTTACCAAGGTCCTGCTAAGTTAGGTTGACTTTCTAAATATTTAGTCTTAAGCACTATTAAACAGCAAAACTAAAATACTCCTATGACTCTGGATCTAAAAGTTAAACTAGTTAAGTGCAAAAAAAGTCTATTATTCACCCAACTTCACTTGATCTAGCATAATCATTTCTTTTTGTACCATTCTTCAAAAATGATCTCACTAACAGGACAGGCAACATATGTGACCACTACAGTATCATATCAAAGAAACATTTTTAGGAACTTAAGATGGTCTAGATTATCTGCATTTTCTTATATCATCATTTCCTTGTACAAATAACAATATGAAGTTTTCAGAGTACTGATTTATCCATGACCAAAACTCAAGTTTTGTTAGTTCAGTACTGTATTTATTCATAATTCACAATGCCTTCCATATTCCATGTCAAACCTTAAGATTGGCAAGCTTATACCATAAGTTTGCTCTTTTATTTATTTTTTTTTTAATTTTTTTTTAACATTTATTTATTTTTGAGACAGAGAGAGACAGAGCATGAACGGGGGAGGGTCAGAGAGAAGGAGACACAGAATCTGAAACAGGCTCCGGGCTCTGAGCTGTCAGCACAGAGCCCGACACGGGGCTCGAACTCACGGACCGTGAAATCATGACCTGAGCCGAAGTCGGATGCTTAACCGACTGAGCCACCCAGGCCCCCCAAGTTTGCTCTTTTAAAAAGAAGCAGTCTTTAAGATCTCTGTGAAATCTTTTTTGAGACTTCTATCAAGAGCATTATGAAACCATGACAACAAAACACAGTAAGAATATTTCTCAATTTCAAAACGGCTTCTATGTCAATGTGGGCAGATCATTAATAATTACCTTCTTTTTTTTTTAATGTTTATTTATTTTTGAGAGAGAGATAGAGTGTGAGTGGGGGAGGAGCAGGGAGAGAGGGAGAGACAGAATCTGAAGCAGGCTCCAGGCTCTGAGCTGTCAGCACAGAGCCCGATGTGGGGTTTGAACTCACAAACTGTGAGATCATGACCTGAGCTGAAGTCAGACGCCCAACTGACTGAGCCACCCAGGCGCCCCAATAATTACCTTCTTAAAAGAGGTTTTCAAAAGGAGACATGTGAAAGATTACCTATAGAATGTTTAAAAATATCTCTCCTGAATTAAAATTTGGGCAGTTTGGAGACTTAGGTATTTTTAGGAATTCATTCAGTGATTCTACAGACTACCTTGTTTAAAAAAATAATAATAATCCTGCTCTAAACTAACATGAAGAACTAGAAGTTTATATCATCTTTGCATCCAGAGATAATTAGGGCCCAAATGTGGGCTGGAAAAATAAAGTTTCTTCTAAACACACATGAAACTAAGGATTATGTAATTTTTCTAAGTTAAAGCTTTCCTCAAAAATCACTCCTTGAACATCATGATGACTTCACTTCCTGTCCTGAGCAGGTATTAACCACTAGTTTCATTTGGTTTAGATCAAATGAATCTTTCCTCAAGAATTTATTTCTGTACAACACCCGGTAAACTACGCACAAGAAAAACACTTCTTCCAAAGCCTCAAACAGACACCATTTTTAAAGAGGAACATAACCACCAACCTACCTCAAGTACTTTTCATCCAAGTCAATAGCTTTTACAATTGCTGCAACTCACTACTGAGATCAGCATTCTGTCTCTCAGCTATCCTCATACACTAAAGAGTACATCCAGAGTCTATAAGGAAAGCTTAAAAAATGTACTTTCTTGTAAGTTTTCTCTTTTAAAGTTATCAAGAACCCAACTTGTGGAAAGGTTCAGGACTGAGAATAAAAATATCTTAGGGTTCATATTTCCATTTCAGATTGAGATTCCACTTGTATTAGTATAATATGAAGCTATCTTTTCCATTTTCACATCGTACTGACATTCAGGCAACCATAGGTACCAGAAATGTAAAGTTTCAAATTTTTCTCTTACCAATGTTATGCTGCCACCAGGATTAAATGTTACCATCATATCTACAAAACTGCATCTGACTTCATGCTAAAATCACTGGCTTAGGAATCAAGTAGTCACTTAGATTCTAACTCAAATTCTGTCATTAACCAGTCACATACATAACTTTGGGCAAGTTACAAATTTTCTGATCCTCCAATTGTTTACATAAAGTTAAGAAGATAGACAAAATGATTGAGATTCCTAGCTCTGGCATTTTATAACTCTAAGATCTCTACTTTTCCTGTATGAATTTTCAAAACCCTTAGTTTCAGTTTAAACAGGAAAAAATAAGCTTTTACTGCCAGCTTTCAAGCTAACATCAACTAACATCAGAAATTCTAAGATTTGTATCGCTAATAAAATGTTTGATGCTTTCATGCTTTCACTTATGATGCTAAAAGTCAACAAAAGCCCGTATGTTGCTCCACAAAGCTGATTAAAAACACCTGGATAAATTGGCAAACTAAGAAGATATCAATGTGGGAAACAGAATGTTCAACTGTAGATGAATTTTTCTAAATATGTAAGCTTTCTTGCCTGTGACCATAATATAGGACTTCTGAAAATTTATGAAACTCAACAGTGCTAAAGTTCTACCACAAATTCCAGATTACATAAGCATAGTAAGTAAAATTATGTCTTACCTTTAATCCATTCTGTGGGTTCATTAGAAAATTTCTTCCAATGTCATCAAACATAATGGTGTTTTTTTTGCTGTAAAACTCCGAAAACTTTCCCCATATAACACCAAGAGGCTTTACCTTAGAATAAAAGTTTAGATTTAACTCAATTTTATCAGTAGTTCATCCTTTCTTAAAAGCAGAGATACCTCAAAATGCCCTGCAGAACTGCATCAGAGCACTCACTTTCTCCTGTAGGATGCTGACAGCTGGCTATGTGAAAGGATCACAGCTGAGATGCAACACATTTTAAAACACAATGGATCTCACAATGTTAACATCTGAAAGGTCTGTTCATGTCTACCTGACTAAACTCACTGTAAGACTTTCCATAATTTTAATGTGAAGATTGGAGGTCAAAGGAGGGGTAATTATTTAAAAAGAATCTGAAGTAATTGAGTAGTCACATGACTTCCTGAGCTAATACGTGCCCCTCAGAGCCTGAATGTCACATGGGGTCTGTTTTCAAAATTAGAAAACCTTAATAATAAACAATGTACCTGGCTCTATTAATACAGAACTTAAATATTTTGTAGAGGAAAGAAAATTGATTCTGCCTTTAATTTAGTGGCACAGGTGCACAACTTCTAGGGCAACTGCTTAACTTCAAACGCACTATAATTTGTAATCTCTTGCTTTTATTTCTGAGCTGTTGTTTTCACAGAAGGAGAGTAAGAAAGCACATGACCAGGGGGAGAGGGGTAGAGGGAGAGAGATCCTCTTAAGCAGGTTCCACGCTCAGCATGGAACCTGACGTGAGGCTTGATTCCACAACACTGGGATCATGACCTTAGCCAAAATCAAGAGCCAGATGGTCAACTGACTGAACCACCCAGACGCCCCTAGTTCTGAGTTCCTTTTTTTTTTTTTTTAAGTTTATTTATTTATTTTTGAGAGAGACAGAGACAGCATGAGCAGGGGAGGGGCAGAGAGATAGGGAGTGAAAAATAATCCCAAGCAGACTCCCTGCTGTCAGCAGGGAGCCTGATGCAGGGCTTGAACTCACAAAATGTGAGATCATGACCTGAGCTGAAACAGAGTCAGACGCTTAACCAACTGAGCCACCCAGGCACCCCTAGTTCTGATTTCTTAAAATAAGTCTTCAAAAAGATAATTCCTTACACATTCCTATCTGTTGGTACTTGCATATATTCTCTATAAAACCACACAAGAATGTAGGAAGAGAAGACTAACTAGCTAGAGGGCCAGGTGGGAAGAGGACTTTTCATTACATACTTCATTTTTGAATATCAATTTATTATCATTTAGAAAATTTTTTAAATAAATTAATTTTTAGAAGTATTTTTTGCTGAAGACAGGAGTCTCATTTATGGTAATATGAGATTCTATGATAATAATATTATCTGAGATTAAATGGTAGTATACAAATGATGACAAAAGTTGTCATTTAAAAATATTCTTTTTTACTTTCTACAACATATTTTAATATGGAGAAAGACTTTTTTCTTCTTAGTATCTTAGCTACTGCAAAGAATGATATTGAAATTACTTTACTATTTAAAATACTTTAATTTTATTTGCCTTAATTACTTTTAACTATTTGTTTACTACTGAAACAGACCCCCCAAATACTTCAAGACAAAGATCGAACTGACCCAGTAAGCCAATTCTTCATTTTCTTAGCTAACAAAAAGACTTAAGAAAGAGGACAAGAGCTCTGGTTTATGACACCCAGGGTTAGAAATCCTGCATCCTCTTAAATAGTGCTGTCACTTTCTAATTACGTCAAGTGCACTCTGTTCCCTAAAACATGGACTACTTTGTTCTCAATTAAATACTGCTGACTATAGGAAAAAAACATGAAAACACAAAAAAGCACACAAGAACATTTAAAATTACCTATAATCCAATCATTACCAAGGATAATAGCTATTCTGATAATACTGTATTTGCCTCCAGTCTTTTTTATAAACATCAACAGCTTTTGAGTTCACAGATGTTTTGTTAGGTGGGAACCTGAACCAAATAAGAGCTAAAAGCTATTTCTAACAGTCAGCAAATACTGCCAAGTAGTTTTTTCACTTTAATGACATATCATGAAAAATTTTTCATTCACTAAATATTCTATTACATCATTCCATTACATGAACAAAAATTTTTATACCCAATTCTCTACTATTGGATATTGAGGATTTATTCACTTTTTTTTGAAGTATAATTAACATACAGTGTTTTATTAGTTTCAAGTGTACAACACAGTGATTCAACAATTCTACACATTACTTGGTGCTCCCCACGGTAAGTGCAGTCACCATCTATATCACCATACAACGTCATTACAACATTATTGACTATATTGCCTATGCTGTACTTTTCATCTCCATGACTTATTTATTTCATAACTGGAAGTCTGTACCTTTTAATCTCCTTCATCTATTTCACCCATCTCCTCACCTATCTCCTCTCTGGCAACCACCAGATTTATTTTTATTTCTAATTTTTAACTATTATAAACACTACTCTGTTTAACACTTCCCAAACTCGTTTTAGTGTTTAGATTTTATGAATGTACTATTTTAGTACATTATGTTTTTCCCTTCATGTATGAAGTATTTCCTTTACTGAATAAATCTCCATCACTTAAATAAATCTATATATGATTTCAATGATTTCAATACAGTCCCCAATAGGCTTTCCTAGTTTGCTAATAGTTCTCCCCAATTCCTACTAGTTCATGAGCTTCCCAAAGCTATAGACTATGTCTCCTCATCTCCAACAGTGCCTTTCACAATATGTTCTAATAGGAGTTCAATAATAGGACTGGTTACTTGATGAGTAAACAAATTAAAGAACTCTAATCTTTTTAGCCCAACCTTTTCCTCGGACAGTCTTGTTGCTCTTCTCTAGGGCTACACATACATCATAGCAAAGTACATACATTATGGTATCTGTTTTCATTTATCAAATTTTATATGGCGCGGGGTGAGTATGTTTTGGTTTGCTTCTAGTGTTTTCCTTGATGACACCTACCCTGTTTTTAGCAACACTGTGCTGCCATCATCATGGAATAATTATCCATGACCGTTGACACTCCTACCTCAAGATCTTTAATTCTATCATTAAAATTCCAATCTATTAGCCCTACATATATCTTCCTATGTCAAACTCAACTGATGCTTTCTATCCTCTCAGATATACTTCCTAACTCTTTCTGTAGTTTATTCCATCAATATAAATACAAAAAGTACGCTAGAGGGGCGCTCAGTTGGCTCAGTCAATACAGCATGCAACTCTTGATCTCAGGGTTATGAGTTCAATTCCCACAATGGATGTAGAGATTAGTTACAAAAATAAAATCTTTAAAAAAAAAAAAAAGGTACGCTAGAAAATAAACAAGTCTTTAAACAGAAGATGTTTTTTTTTAAGTTTATTTATTTTGAGAGAGAGAGAGAGAATGAGAATGTGCAAGCATGGGAGAGGCAGAAAAAGAGGGAGAGAGAGGATCCCAAGCAGGCTCCTCACTTTCAGCGGGGAGCCCGATGTGGGGCCTGAACTCCTGAACCCTGGGATCATGACCTGAGCCGAAACTAAGAGTCAGTCTATTAACCAACTGAGCCACCCAGGTATCTTGGAAGTAAAATGATTTCTTACATCTATTAATCCTCTCCTTGGAGTATGTACTGTTATCATAGCAGCACTGTCCAACATGAAGGTAATCTTATAATTTGCATTTGTGCTCACTCCCAGCTCCTATAAATACAAATATTCATGTGGTTAAAACATAATAATATGAAAAATTCCAAGCTTTCTGAATACTCCAGCTACAATTTCCTACAATGCCAACTTTCTACCCTACTGGCCACCACACCTTGCTCAACAATTAGCAAGTTTTTTAGTTTCATTTTACTAAGTCAATAAATGAGTCCAAAGAAATTAAACTAGAAACAGACTACATCCCATTTTGTATTTCAGAAGAACATCACTTCTTTAAGTATTACAACCAAGGCAAAAGAAGGGGGGAAAAGGATTGTAAATGGAGGATTAAAAAAATGGGGGAGCTGTGCTGTACTTTTTTTGAAAAAGACTTAATTGTTCAATACAATCCACTATCAAACAGACTTTAAACACACCTCTATTCCTTTTTTTTTTCAATATATGAAATTTATTGTCAAATTGGTTTCCATACAACACCCAGTGCTCATCCCAAAAGGTGCCCTCCTCAATACCCATCACCCACCCTCCCCACCCTCCCTCCCCCCATCAACCCTCAGTTTGTTCTCAGTTTTTAAGAGTCTCTTATGCTTTGGCTCTCTCCCACTCTAACCTCTTTTTTTTTTTCTTCCCCTCCCCCATGGGTTTCTGTTAAGTTTCTCAGGATCCACATAAGAGTGAAAACATATGGTATCTGTCTTTCTCTGTATGGCTTATTTCACTTAGCATAACACTCTCCAGTTCCATCCACGTTGCTACAAAGGGCCATATTTCATTCTTTCTCATTGCCACGTAGTACTCCATTGAACACAGCTCTATTCCTAATAAACGGCATTTGTTTATCTACTAAATGCCCTCTGATGAGATGAAATCAATTCAACTTGGAACTTCTAAAAAGACAAATGCAATTGCAAAATATTCTTAAATGGATTGTCTAACACTTACTTTCATTTTAGCTTCAATCCACTTCATATTTGTTGCAGCTAAAATATGAAGAATGATAATATGATACAAATGAAAAGCTTGGACTTCATTTAAAATTTTTTTCTTCTCTATAAGTAAGTTTTCTAAGCAAGATTAAAAGTTCAAATGCATCACAAATAAGAATTCCTAACATATTTATGGTAATTTTAAGTATTCTTAAAAATAAACTTATTTTTAGTGTGTCAACACAAAATGGAATTTTAACAACTCTTATCTAAAAGATACAGGTCACCAATGTTCAAAAGAATTTTGAATCTAGGTAATTCATAAATTAAAACCTAAACTCCTTTTTAAAAACAGCCCTAAAACTATTTTCTTATCAATGCAAACTTAAATATAGGGTGCCTGGATCTCCAATCTATTTCCACATTCCCACTGCCATGCAATGCACTGCTATGCAATGCATGCAATGCATAGATATTGGTATCTATGTCAATATAAGCAAATCAGTATTATGTGCCAAAAGTTGATGCCAAAGTTGACTGCTAGGTCCGATGAAAATTAGCATTTTGCCAGGCTCAGGAAACTTAGTGTTTATTCAGTCTAGGAGCTTTTAACAATGAGTCTGAGACAACTAAATTAATAAATTCTATCTATGTATCTGCTCATTGTGAGACACCAACCAGTTTCTCAAGATCACTGATATTAAAATTCAACCCTGTTTTATATGCCCTTCTGGTCCCAAGTTACTAGACTAAACTACATTTTAAACATTTTACCTAATTTTTTTTTTAATTTTAAAAAATTTTTTAAGTAAAATGCTTAAAAAGGAAACGAGTTTAATTATTTAAAGTGTGTATATGTGTATGTATGTATTTTTTAAAGGCAAAAGAGGTACCTGAGCTCTCAAAATAAAAATCTTTGCATACATATACAAAAACAGAAAGAATCACCTTACACACAAAACTGGTCAGTTGAACTAGAATTTGAGAGACTGATGCATCTACAATGACAACGATCACAAGATAGGGAAAAACAATTTTTTTTTTAATTCAGTATCTATTTTGGGTCTATAATACCCAAATGAAAATAAAAATATTCATAGCTAATAAAAAGGGTTTCCAATTAAGAAATTACTATACGACAGACATACTGACACTTTTATTCTTGCAACTACCCTGTAATATAGGTTTACTTATCTTCATTTCTCAGACAAGGAACTTAAGGCTCAGAGAGATTAACTGACCTCCCCAGTGTCACAAAGTAAGGACCAAGTCAGAATTAAAACTCTATTTAGCTCTAAAGTAAAGTGCCTTTTTCAACATACAGCCACAAAAATATCATAATTTATAAAAATAACTTATTTTAAACCTATGACGGTAAAAAGTTCTCTAAATTTCTAAGTCTAGTTTAATAACATTTAGAGGAAAACCTTTTTTTCTCAAATGTCATCTTAGGTGTCAGTTGAACAAAAATATGTTCCCAGGAAGCTCTCTTCTCTGTATGTTATAAACCAAGAAATTATGTATTTAACTATGTATTTAACCTTAATGGCTATGAACTCATATTAATACTGAACAGAAATTAATAATTTCCTCTGATTAAAAGGAAAAGTACAAAGGAAATTTAAAGATTGAAGTAACAACTATGTGGTCACTCATCAAAAACCCAGTACAATTAAATGCAGCATCTTTAACTGATGAGATTTTATTTAATTCATAATCAGGATAGCTCATTTATGCCTATGACTTGCCAAGAGGCAACGTTAAATGTTTGAGAGGTAAGATATAAATCATCCCTTAGCAATAAAGTCTTACCAGAAAAAAATGTCCATTGAACTAAACAGTGTGCTCAGTATGTAATAAATTTACTTTTTGGAGCAAACTGATCTTATTACGGACCTGTAAGTTCCTGGAATGGGCCACCAACCACAATTTAAGCAATATTGCTTTAGTCCATCTATTAATTTCCCTTAAGTAAATTCACATTCCTTTACTTCTGAAGAACATCACTGTGATTTTTCTACACATATCTTTCTCCAAGTGTTTTGAAACTACAGTGATAAAGGAGAAAGCAACAATATCTGGAGGCTTCAAAGATTCTACAGTAAAGATCAGAAAGAAAAGTTCTCATCAAGGTGAGGTCTTACGGAAATAAGATCATTTTTGTTCTGACAGCATCATCTACTCTCTTTCTACATTTAACTATTTCAATGGTAATGGTAAATGTAAGTTTAAATTGTGTTGCAAGAAAGTTAAATATGCTTCATTAGAAATTTGCTAAAGCAAATGAAAAACGTATCATATTTAACCTGAGGTCATGTTAAGTCACTTTATAAAGCAGAACAACTTACAGAACAACATTACTTCCATAGAAATCTAAACAAAAAATATAGCTTACACCAAATAACAATGTCATAATCCTCATATGCAGATGTGAGGAATTCGTGAAGATATGGCCGCATTAATTCTACTCCAGTCTCTGCACAAGACCTATGGTCTAAAAGAAAATCAGTCACAGATGATTATTAGTTTGTTATCATAGATAAGTACGTGATATCAACGAAACTTATAAAATGTAATATAAACATTCAGATGCAAATTACATAAGACTGAATTACATTGGCTGATAAACAGAGGTCTTTCAAAGCACACAATTTAAAATCCTTGCAATCTAATTTTATTTTATTTTTTTTTTTAATTTTTTTTTTTCAACGTTTTTAATTTATTTTTAGGACAGAGAGAGAGACAGAGCATGAACGGGGGAGGGGCAGAGAGAGAGGGAGACACAGAATTGGAAACAGGCTCCAGGCTCCGAGCCATCAGCCCAGAGCCTGACGCGGGGCTCGAACTCACGGACCGCGAGATCGTGACCTGGCTGAAGTCGGACGCTTAACCGACTGCGCCACCCAGGCGCCCCGCAATCTAATTTTAATTAATCGACTTTAATTTGTGAAGAGCAATACCCAGAATTCAGGCTTATACAGTAAACTGTAAATTTATTTTTCACATAGCCTCTAAAATATAGATGTTATTTTGTGACATGGAAAGCAAACTAGAGCCACCTATACTCACTTTTAGCCATTCACCTTCCAGATAGAATCACATTTCTCCAAAATGACAGGCCCAATTAACTTAATTATCAAATTTTAAAATAAGTATACATTAACCTATGACCTGTACTTAAAGTTTAGGATGAGAGCTAAATAAATTCATGCTTGTATCAGGAGTTAACTAATCACTTCTTAGCAATATTTTTGGATGAGATAAACATCTTCTTTCTCTTTTTTTGACATGAGAAATTTTAAATTCAAGAATCTGCCCTGAACATAATTAAATGAAAAACCAGGGATAAAATATCAAAAATAAGTTTTAAATAATCCTCATAAAAATTTAAATGTTAATCAACAGGGAATACCTTGGTTAAATTATGATGCATCCATTAACTACAGTACTGTGTGACTAAAAACTATACACATTTAATTCACAATGAGTATATTGAATGACTGCGATATTCAATATATCATCAAGTAAAAGTAAAAAGGATACACATACAAACACACCCTGGAAGATACACACCAAATATAAGAATAGTTATCTTTGGGTTTTGGGGTTATAGGTAACTTCTAAATTTTCTATAATGAATGATTTACTTTTTATAATAAGAAAAGCTTTCAAATATTTCATACTGGAAGAAAAAAAGTCAACAAAGGAAAAAAAGAGTTGTTATAGGTAACAGGAGATGAAGCACAATTTCAGCTGACTTACCAAATAACGTATAATCAACATCTAGTACCAAAAGCTTTTTCCCTTCCCTGGGAGGATTCAAAATCTCCACTTTGTACTCCTTCACTCTGCGGGAAATTTTCAATAGGTTTTCTTCCCTAGTAGAAAAATAAAATCAGATGAAACATTCACCTTTTTTTTTTCACATTATAACCCATTTCCTTTGATAGTGAAAAGCACTTACCTATTTTCTACTTCAACTACTTCATCTTCAATATCAAAGTCGTTGACAACATCATCATTGTCTGGAGGTGGACCTAAGACATCTTCCTATTAAGATGAAAAAATGGTTTTGTTTTACCAGATTATCTTTAACATAACAAATGCATGCATAGCATAAAAAGCAAATAAAAGATACAATCTGAGTTCAAGAATCTTTCAAAGATAGACTGTGAGAAAATTTCCATATTTTATACTTCATTATATATGTTCACTGGACAGATTTAACCATGTTAAATTTGACCATTTGCACTACACTTACAGCTAACTATATACTAACAAGTTCCCTAATATTTGTTTTCTGCTGAGTTAATACCACATACATTGGGAAGCTTTAATTTTTCACTGACTGTTAAACTGACAATTTTACCACAATTAAAATTATGATATAACAGTGTAATATAAATCATAGTATCTTCAAAGGGACAAATGGTAACAAAAGTAAACATTTACCAAGCTCTCCTCACGAGTTCCCATCATCATGATTTTAGTATTTGGTTTCAGTTTGAGAGCTCCAAGCTTAACATCATTTTCTGCAGGTTTGCCTACAATACAAGCAAATGACTGTTTTCTCACTAAAGTTCAGGTGCTGGTTTCACTATCCCATTATATAAAACCCTAACATTAAAAGGTTTAGTACAGATTCCACAGCAGTTTCTTTTTTCTTAAATTAACAAACTGTCACTGCTGAATTAGCAATGTCTAACACACTAAGAAGTAACAACTAACGCAAGATTTTTTTTCCCCAACTCCATCTAAGAGGAACACTTTTATTCAGCTAGCTAAATGAAACAAATTCATGTTATATTTTGCCATTCAAAATGAAGATGTTTTCCAAAAAGTCTTGAACACTGAGCACCTAAGATAAAACTAAAGATTTACTGGGGCACCTGGGTGGCTCGGTTAAGCGTCCGACTTTGGCTCAGGTCATGATCTCACGGTCCGTGAGTCCATGAGTCCGTGAGTTCGAGCCCCGTGTTGGGCTCTGTGCTGACAGCTCAGAGCCTGGAGCCTGTTTCAGATTCTGTGTCTCCCTCTCTCTCTGCTCCTCCCCTGTTCATGCTCTGTCTCTCTCTGTCTCAAAAATAAATAAACGTTAAAAAAAAATTAAAAAAAAAACAACTAAAGATTTACTGCTACCCAAAATTCACCTTTCCATGATATGATAAACACAAACACTTTTAAGCTGTATATGAACACTGCCTATAATTTTTAAATCATCATTATTTTTGAAGCGGCAAAGATAATTTAGGGAGAGTAGAAGAACCAAACTGTAATGAAAAAGCTGTGCTAGAACAAAGATGTCAGAAATTACGCTGTTTTACCTGAGGCTTCTGTGCCAAAGGTTTAACAAGCAAACACCAACTGTCAGAACAATCAAAAGTAATCTTAATAGTGATGGTATTTTCAAGTAACTTTTAAAATTCACACTTTTACTATAAAACAATTTTAGGTATATCCTTATCAAATAAATCTCCAAGGGGAAAGACTTACTAAAGAGAAAAGATAATAGCTAATATAAAAAAATCACAAACATATCAATGCAAGAAGTTTAAAGCGAAGAGAGAATTACCTTTAACTTTGAGTCCAAGTAACTTTTGGCGTTCTGGTAGCACTCCTGTAAGGGTCTTAAGAAATTGCTTGAGATCTAGCACAGTATCATCTTCTGAAAGTGTGGTCACTGAATATTCCTGTCCACCCCATTTTACAATGATAGGGAGAGCCATCCTTGAAACATACGATCAAGCAGCTTTTACTCAGAAAAAGATTCCTAAAAAGAGAGAGATATACAAGTAAATAAGTTAAAATAGATACATCAAAGATGTAGCCAAACTTGTAACTAAATTTTAGGAGCAATGTAGTTTGAGTCTTTCTTTACAAATTGATGGTGGAGAAACAAGATTTTCTCCTTACAGAAATGCTACCAGAACACCAAAAGTTATTAGGATTCAAAGTTAAAATTCCCCTACCCTCCCAATTTTTGGCTTAAGTTACTACTTCATAACACTCAGATTCTGCCTGTCCAATCGTTAAGCTGCAATGAAAAGCTACCTATACCTTCCTCTTTGACCAGGTTTATGCTACAGGCAAGTTTCTCCATGATGGACCATTCATATTTATTTAACATTTAAGAAGTGGTACAGAGAGTTGTTAAAAGGGCAAACTCTAGAGTACCTGGGTTCAGATCCCAGCTTTCCCACTTACTAGCTATTTGACTTTGGGAAGTTACCAGACTCTTAGTGTGTCTAGGTTTACAGACTCTTAGTGTCTAGATAATACTACCTACTGTGGGGCTCTTATGAGGGTTAAATTAGCTAATATTTATAAGTCACATAGACCTGGCACATAGAAAGCACTACACAAATTAAGCACTGGCTAAATAAATTTTCTTAAAAACTGGAACTGAAGTATTCCAGGCACTGTGCTAAATAGCAAACAGCCATTATTTGTTTCATATTTAGTAAGTTGTACAGTTTTCATGCAATGTCATTTAACAAGGTTGATAAGAATTGTCCCTCTTTTACAATTAAGGAAATGAGAGTTCGGAGAGTAATCTTCGGAGAAGTATGTAATCTTTTCATGGGCACATAGCTGGGAACACAAAGGTCTTCTGACTAAATTTCATGTTTCTTCTCCTACATCACAACTGTGTCTCTTGAAAGATCAGTAAATACAAAACCCACAGACACAGATATAAGCACACAGAATTATACAGGAGCCTCTATTCTCATCAACCATTAACATGTAGGTCTCTTCCCTCTAAAAGCTGTCTACCAGTCTTCCTAGGTGCATTTCCCGCACAGGTCAGAGAACGGAATTTCCTAATTTCAAAAGTATTGGTCTTTACAAATGCTATCACTTATTTAATGAAATATTTGCTTGCATTCTTCCTGAATTATGACCAACAGCAAGGCAGCAAACTGAATCATGTGAAAATAATTTAGAAACTTAAACTGTCTTCACCATGTCCACTAAAAGATAGCACCATAAATTCACTTAATACTTACTCTCTTATGTTTACAACCTACACTACTGAAATTTAAATAAAGTGTGTTAATTTAGGGCAATGTAATCCATTTTAGAGATAACTTGCTAGCAAATGTTATGATCGTCAATAAAGCGCCAAACAGACCTCTTGAACCAAACTGAAATATGGTTTAAATACTATTTTTCTGTGAAGGTGGGAATGAAAATGAAAATTCACAAGAGCTAGCAATGCAACCAGTACTAACAGTTTATGTTGTGTTGAGGGGAGCATAGAGTTTGGAGTGAGGTCACCTGAGCTCCAGATGAGTTTAGACAAGTCACCTCTAGACCAGCATTCTCAAAGTGTGGTCTCAGACCAATGACAGCATGACCCTACTTGGTAACTTGTTAAAAACATAATTGGGGCTGGAGAGAAAGGACCTAGCAATTTGTGTTTTAACAGTCCCTGTCCCAGCCTTCCCCAACCCCACCATTTCTGAGGCACACTAAAAGTTTGAGAGCCAATACTCTAGACTCCTCAATTTTCTCGGCTAAGAAAGAAAATACGCTGAATGGCATGGGCTCTTATGCTTAATAAAGTAGTATACAAATGTTATACATCACCTATACCACTAGTGGGAATTCCAAGTTAGCAGGTGCTCTAAAGGACCAAGCATAACAAAACAAATACCATTAATATTTTTAAATTCATAGCCCTAAAACTACTTTTCAACTTCATTTCTACAATAGTGAGATCATTCACAATGGAACAACACAATGCAAACGCATGAGTCATTTTGTTTTCACATTTAACCTTTCTCACACAATTCTAATACAGGAAAACCTTGGATTCTGAGTAACTTGTTGTGCGAGTGTTCTCCACGATGTGCAAATTTTCCTAATAAACTTTAACTTGATAAACGAATGATGTCCTGCAATAGTAGTATGTGACGCTACATGATCACATTTAAATGATCCCATGATCACAACTAAGCCAATGGTTCTTGAAATTTGCTTTGATATACAAGTACTTTAGATTACAAGCATGTTTCCAGAACGAATTATGCTCCCAAACCAAGGTTTTACTGTACTTTGTATCTTTCTAGGCCCTATCAGATTTATAAACTGAAAAAGGATTTGGGAGGGGGGTCAATTAAACCCAAACAAGTAAGTAAGGTTCACACCTTTAGGGTGAACCTAGAGTCAGGAAGAGCTGTTTGGGTTAGCTCTTCTGCCTAACACACTGTACTGACTTGCCTAGTCAGTTCCAAAATTCCTGACCCCAAATGAGGTAATTAAGATCTACTTAACAAGAACAGTGCTAAGGATGAGATAACACCCTGACAGCACTTTGTAAACTGTGGAGAGGAAGACAAATGGTGGAGATAACAGAATAAGGCCAGCACGCTAAACAACTTAATTAACTCACTTAATCTTCACAATCCTGAACAACTATTGTCTTCATCATAGAGATTCAAAAACTGAAAAAGAAAGAAAACAACTTGTCCAAGACCACACAACTAAAATGTGGCAAAGGTGGAATTCTGAAACTAACAGCAGCAGAAGTTAACACCTTGGGAATTGGGAGTAGGTTAACTTTTCAACAAGCCTACAGCACAGCAGCAGCAACTGCGTGGTAGTGCAGAGGCAGCAGCCCTGGGACAACATACAAGCATAGTCCATACTCAAAAACCCCCGGAGGCTGGGATGCCTTCAATACGAAGGAGGAGGAGAGATGATCAAACCCCGGAGGGGGGAGGAATGAAGTATGGGGACGCAAAACCCACTGGGGGACGGGAAGCCCACGACATAGACAAGGCCGGATGGGAGGGCGGCGGCCCCTGCGACGAGCGGGCCGGGGCCGGAGGCCTGGGCCGCAGACTAGGGCAGACGCGGCCCAGGGCGCCCACAAGCAGCCTCCAGCCCTCCAGGGCCGACCGCAGGGGAGGCCCGCCGCGCCAACAGCAGGGCTCAGCTTCGGCCCCTCGGCCCCAACGGCCTCTCAGTGGGCAACGCACCGAGGTGCCCCGCGTCCCCTCACCTGGAGCGCGGCGGAACCGGCAGCAGTGGACGCAAGAACCGGCCGCGGCGGAACAGAGGGTGACCGGAAGTGAAAGACGGACCGGAACCGGCTAACGAACCGGAAGTTCAATTTTGAAACGGAAACGCGCCGGAGACCAAACAGCTTCTCGTGTTTGTCTTTGGTGAGGCTAGTCCTATATAGCTGCT
Organism: Panthera pardus; assembly: GCF_024362965.1. NCBI lineage: Eukaryota > Metazoa > Chordata > Mammalia > Carnivora > Felidae > Panthera > Panthera pardus. The sequence goes on along the minus strand of NW_026526765.1, from coordinate 50,452,576 downwards.
ATCAGGGATCTCCTCACCTGGCGACGGAGCCAGGCCTTTCCGAGACAGTTACCCCCTGTTCAGATACCTACGATCCCTGGATGGCTGCCCGTCCTCCCCCGTTCTGCGCATGCGCCCTCTAGTGGGCGCAGAGCTGGTGGGTGCTTAAGGGATTTGATGTCTTTGGTATTGTTTCGCCAAAGTCGGAGGTGGGTCAGTGGTGTTGCGCTGGCTTCCCGGGGGGTGCTGAGACCTTCGTAGGACTCTGCCGTAGGACTCGTGTGGCTGTGTCATGTTCCGGATGAGGGCTAAAAGGTGACCTTTGATGACTGATGACTTTAGACTTCCTCCTTGGCATCAGGGGCTACCTGCACTAGTGATTTTAGGAGCCTAAACATCTACCCATTTTATCCAGTGTAAGCGTAAATTGAGGACCGTCAGGAATGGGAAGGGGCAAGCCTAAATCGCTCAGAAAACCAAGGCAGCGAATCTCAGTATGAGAGCTGCCATCGAGGTTACTCCAGTATAGAATTTTGCCTCCACCTGCCCATCCCCGCCCCCACTCCATTTTTCCCTCTGAATGCGAGGTAAGCCGTTTACAAACCCTGACAAAAGAACTGTAGATTTTAATGGAAATTCAGAGCAGTTCCAATCTGATTCATACAATGAACTCCCAACGTGCATCACTTGATGTTAGGCAGGAGGAAACAAAAAAAATAAATTGCCACTAGATTGTTGTATATGGTGCCAAGCAAAACTTAAAATTTTGAAAAGGAAGGGAAAATGAGAATATTGGCCTCACATAAGCACCAGTCTTTGAATTATGTATTTTTTTTCCTTCTAATTGGCAGTGATGTAACTGATTCAGGTTTCCCTTTTGGCTGTGACCAAGAGAAGCAAAGAACCAAGTTTTGTGTCCTAACAATTTTTTAGTTAAGGCAAACACTATTTTACGTTCGCCTTACCTCTCTCTTTTGGTAATTTTTATTGCACTAGTAATGCATGAAAAGTCTCTCATTTTTAAAAATGAAACATTTTCAATAAAAGGAAAAAACTATATACCCTCTTTCTTTAAAAAAAAAAAGGGGGGGGCAGGGGCAGAGAGAGGAAAGGAAAACCCCAAATTAAAAGAATTTGTACAAGAATCAGACATTAACAGTCCAGCCAAAGAGATGGTCAGAAACCAGGGATTGAACTCTAGAATGAATTACAGTTTTCTTTCAACCCAGTCTGTACCTTGTTCATGTGCTAACCAGTTGCTTGGCCACTTTATATTTTTTTGCTGTTATTAGAGAAGCTTGTTTTTGTTCATCATAAGTGTCAACTAAAGCATTTTAAAGTTTAATTCTAAGCAACAGGAATCATAAAGAGATTCTTCTTTTTAATAGTAAAATAGCCATTAAACGAAAGGTCTGATAAGTTTGGTGTTCCCCGAGTGTGGATAATTTAATAATTCCTAATTGTTGAACAGTGGCATTTCTCAGAGAATAATGGTAGCAAACTATTTTGGACAGAGTCCATCTAACAGATGATTTGCCTATATGTCAGTTCTTCCAAGTCCATTTCTATTAAGGTAAACATTCATGAAATCAAAAATTATGTTAATAAATGAGCTGGATTCCTGGTAACTGGGAATAAATACAAAATGGACTTTTAAAAAGTGCTCATAGCAACTCACAAGTGCCATTAGGAAGTGAATAATTAAACTTCTGCCTCTTGTTGCTCACTAGACCCTCTCTTCTAATGTACTTGTGCCTCACTCATAATTCGTTGAAGCAACTAGAGGCCTGGGAATTCCGAGAGTTTCAGTAGGTTGTTGGGTCTAAGATACTAAAAGAAACATGGAACCAATTTCATAAAATCTGATGTTAAACTGCTGATAACATTGTGATCGTGTTTGGATTGTGAGACTAAACGACATTGCTGCCCCCCAGCCAGACATCCACTACCACCTTGCTTTTACCTCCATGTTCCCCTGACCTGTTTACTTCCTTCCCCTTTCTCTCATGCCATTTTCTTTCTCTCCCCCCCAGTTGAAAAATACTTCCCTTCTTTCTTTCTTGTTTTCTTTCTTTTAAATTTTAGTTACTACAGCGCTTTATTTCTCTCATCTAGAATCTGTTCCCTTGACCTTTCTCTGACTGCAGTCAGTGTGCTGAAAATGGTCAGAATCTGGCCCATATGGCAGACTCCACAGTATCTTAACTTGGCCCGGCAAGTTTACTTTCTCTATTTAGGTTGCTTTTCCAAATGGCAACTGAAAACCACAACTGTCTTTAAACCTCAGATCTTCCAGTTTACATCCTGTTCTTGGCAGATGACTTTCTCTTATATTTTTGATAAGAAAATAGAAGGTCTCAAAAAGGAATTGCTTCAACTTCAGACCTCTGACTCTATAAACTAAATTATATCTGTACTTGTCTTTGCCCCTTTTGCTTCTATTTCAATGTGGTAGTTTCCTTCCACCTGAAGCCAACCCTTATACTTGTGCTCTGGCTCCTTCCTTCTCAGCTTTCTTTAATTCTGTTATCCTCTCTCACACCTATATTTTTAACCTTTCTCTCTACTGGTTCATTTCCATCAATGATAAACATGCTTTGTTATCTTGCCATCAAGATACCTTTCCTTTCACAGCTGAGAATTTCAAAAAAATTTTCTTTAATGTTTATTTATTTTTGAGAGAGAGGTGGAGTGCAAGCAGGGGAGGGACAGAGAGAGACAGAATCAGAAGGAGGCTCCAGGCTCTGAGCTGTCCCACAAACCGTGAGATCATGACCTGAGCCAAAGTCGGAAGCTTAACCAACTGAGCCACCCCGGCAGCCCTGCTGAGTATTTCAAACATTGTTTATATTTGTGTAAACTTGACACAAACTGTAATTGTGTATTTATCTCAAAAAAATTGTTTAGTGACAGTCTGTCACTATATTGTAAGCTTTGTGAGGAAACAGACCATATCTGATTAATTCACCATTATATTTTTGGAGTCTAGCATTGATGTTGGCTAAAGCAGGTAATCAAATATTTGCTGAATGGATGAATATTAATGAAGAAAACATCAAGTAATGAGAGCTTGTTATACAATAATACATATTATGCATAGAATACTGCATATCCATGAATGATGATAATTTGTATATGACTCTAGATGCACGGGAAAGTTCTGACATACACACCGAAATGTTAACAGTTCACGGCACCATAGGATGCACTCAGTATCTGTTAAATGAGTGAATTAAAATTCTCTCTTGATGGCATCATAGAGGAAGTGATTTTCATCTTGTTTATATTTTTCTATATTTGGATTTTGAAATGCAATAACTTTGCATTTTTTAAAAAATTCAAATAAGAGATATATCCTTAACACATAATTTTATGCCTATCTTTGCAAGTCTTTTCTATGCTGTAGACGTATACCCATTTGTATGCACAGTTTATGTGTAATTAAAAAAATAATTACAGATTTACAGGCAGTTGCAAAAAGGGAGATCATGTGCACCCTTCACTGAGTTTTTTTTCCAATGATTATGTCTTACACAGCTATACTGCAGTATCAAAACACTAACATTGGTACTTGTGTTTACATATAATTCTATGCCATATGTTACATGTACAGATTCACATAACCACTACAGTCAAGATACGGAACTCTTCCATCACCACAAAGATATCCTTGTGCTGCCCTTTGTACCCACCCACACCCCCATTCCTCCTCCCATTCCTAACCCTTGGTCACTAATTCGTTTCCCATCTTTATGCTTTTTGTCATTTCTAGAATGTTATGTAAATGGAGTCATACAATATATGCCTTTTTTAAGAATGTTCATTTATTTATTTTGAGAGAGAGAGTGAGCATGAAGGGGGAAGGGGAAGAGAGAAAGGGAGAGAGAAGAATTCCAAGCAGTCTCTGCCCTGCCAGTGCAGAGCTCGACTTGGGGCTTAAACTCACGAACCATGAGATCATGACCTGAGCCAAAATCAAGAGTCAGATGCTTAACAGACTGAAACACCTAGGCGCCCCAAACATATGTCTTTAGAAATTTTTTTTTTTTCATTCACCATAAGACACTTGAGACCTATTCAAACTATTGTTTGTAGCAACTCCCTTTTGTGGCTGAGTAGAATACCCTGGCATGGATTTACCACAATTTGTCTATTTATTCACCAGTTTGGAAATTTTGGGTTTTTTTTTTTTTTTCAGTTTTTGGCTTTTACAAACAAAATAGACCATTTATAGGTAATGTAATTACTGATATGTTAAAGCTTCAGTCTGCCAATTTATTGTTTGCTGTTCCTTCTGCTTTTGGTTTTTCTGTTTTCTTTTTCATGTCTTTCAGCTGGTTACTTGAACACGATTTTACAAGTCCATTTTGATTTGTCTGTAATGTTTTCAAGTATATCTTTTTGTATAAATTTTCAGTGGTTGCTCTAGGTATTACATTATGTATACATAACTTATCACAGCCTACTGGAGATGGCATTTTATTAGTTTGAGTGAAATATAAAAACCTTAACTCCATCTGAGTTTCTTTACTCTCCCCAGTTTGTAACTTTTTTTAAGTTTGTTTATTTATTTTGAGAGAGAGCACGTATGCAAATGTGCATGCATGGGAGCAGGTGAGGGGTGGAGAGAGTGAGAGAGAATCCCAAGCAGGCTACGTGCTGTCAGTGCAGAGCCCAATGTGGGGCTTTATCTCACAAACATGAGATCATGACAAGCCGAAATCAAGAGTCAGACGCTTAACTGACTGAGCCACCCAAACACCCCCAGAAATTTTTTCTTTAAATACTTCTTCAGGTCTACCCTCTTTCTCCTCTCCTCCCAGGACTCTAGTGGCACAAATGTTAGATCTTTTAGTATAGCTCACAGGTCCTCAAGACTGTTAATTTTTTTTAAAATCCATTTTCTTTTTATTGTTCAGATTGGGTCACTTCTATTATATATCTTCAGGTTTACTGATTCTTCTGTACTCCTCTATTCTTCTGTTGAGCCCATCCACTAATTTAAAAAGTTTTTTACTTTAGGACATTGTAATCTTTCAGTTCTAAAATGTCTATCTGTCTTTTCTTTATGTCTTTCATTTCTTTGCTGAAACTTTTTGTTTCAAGCATGTTCATAATTGTTTATTGAATCATTTTTAATGCTGGCTGTTTTAAAATCCTTATCAAGTAATTCCAACATCTGTGTTCTCTCAGTGCTGGCATCTGTTGTCTTTCTCATCCAAATTGAGATTTTCCTGGTTGTTAGTATGAAAAGTACCTTTCTACTGTATCCTGAACATTTGGGGTATTACATTATGACACTCTGGATCTTATTTAAATCTTCTGTTTTATCAGGCCTTCTCTGACACCACAGAGTGGGGTTACGGGGATGCCACCCTATAACTTCCTGGTCAGGGTATAAGTTCATATCCCCATTAGGCATTCTTTGTCACCCCATGTGACGAAGGGGTGTATAGGAGTGGGAGTTCAGGTTCTCCACCAGACTTCAACTGAAAGCCACCATAGTTGGGAGGTAGAAGGATGCCTCATCGCTACTCCCCACATGGCCTCCACTGACATTATGGGAGATGGGGTTGGGGGAGGACCACATTTCCATTAGAAGATGGTAAAAGTTCTGGCTTCCCACTCAGCTTTCTCTGACACTACCCTGGTAGAGGGTTGGGGTACCTCATTATAGTCTGGCATGAGTGAAAGTCTACATTTCCCACTGGGCTATTGCCCAGGGGTGGGGGTGGGACCACCACTTTTTCTGATACTTGGTTGGTGTATGGCAGTATGTTGGGCGTCTCCAAGAATATTCTCATGTTCAGTGATACAGCAGGAGTACTCACAGGACTCAATGTATAGTTGTATTCCTCAATGATATTTTCAGTAAATGTTACAAAGCATAATCAGCAAAGGAAAATTTTTGTGGAGTGAAGTCTAGAGGAAACCAGGCACAAGATTCTAAGAGTTCTCCCCCAGTAGAATTGCCCAGGATGCACTTAATTTTTCCATCAGTGAATTGTGAGAATGGGTATAACGTGTTGTCTTCTGGGGAAGTTCATCAGAAACTCAGTGCCCAAGGTTTTTTGGTCTGGTCATATAGGTACCCACTGCTTAGCACCAATTCCAGACCCTCAAAAGGAAAGCAGATGTACAGTTTAAACCCTATCATTTGCATGAACAGTCAAGGCACAGTGAAGCATCTGTATCATTTTAGGAAAGTTTAATAATCGGTGTCGGGAACTGATTTTATCAGTGAAGTTCCCAGAGGCTAGCCAAAGGCCCACCTTGCAAGCAGGACGTTCTATGGCTCAGGCCTCTCAATGTTAACCTTTTTCTGCATGAGTGGTTATTAACTGAATGTTTCTTTCTTGCTAGGCTCTTCCTTTCCTGGTGCTTTGTCTAGAGAGAGCAGGCTTTTGGGGCCTTTTTTGTGTCTGAGCTTGCTGGCATTTCTAGGTTGCCTGCATCTCCAGCACCCGGTCTGAGAAATATGAAGCAAAAAGAAAACCCAGGGAATTCACTGCCATGTCTTTCAAGGTAACTAGCCAATCTGCCTTTTCTCCATCTTTTCAGAGTTTTCATGTATTTGTGTCATAATTCCATCCAGGGTTTTTAGTTGTACTTAGCAGGAGGGATGGGGAGAAGTGCAGCTACTCCACCTCGTCCCAGACCTGGAAGTCTCTGCATTACTTTTATAATTAGGAAAAAAGTGAATTTTAAAATTTTCATTGTGTTCATTGAAAACAAAATATGTATATTACATAGATTTAATTGATTTTATTGAATTAAGAACACTTAACCTGAGATCTATCCTCTTAAAAAAAGTACCATATGGTATTGTTAACTATGGGCACAAAGTTGTATGGTAGATCCCTGGAACTTAGTTTTAAGCCTGAAATTGGTAGGCTTAGTTTAAATAGAGGGTCAAGGGGTACCTGGGTGGCTCAGTCAGTTAAGTAAGTGTCTGACTCTCTGATCCACTCAGCTCATGACCTCACGGTTTTGTGAGTTTGAGCCCTGCATCGAGCTCTGTGCTGACAGTGCAGAGCCTGCTTGGGATTCTCTCTGTCTCTCTCTCTCCCCCTCTCTCTGCCCCTCCCCTGCTCATGCTGTCTCTGTCTCTCTCAAAATAAGTAAATAAACTTAAAAATAAATAAATAAATAAGTAAATGGTCTAGAAATTACCAACTATAGGGGAAAAAAATCATGACTTGATTGCACTTATTCTAATAGTAAAGTTTATTTCTCCCAATAATGAAAATAATGTGTATTCATTATAGAAAATCGATTTTACTTTATTTAGTAAATGGAATGAAAATGTTAAAGTCAATAAAAATTACAGGGTGACAGAAGATCCAGATTCATTTAACTTTGCCATCATTTTATAGGGAAAATATCAAGAGGAGAAATTTTCCTATAGTTGAAACAGGCCTCCATAGATGGCCCTAGAGCCAGTTTTCCAGGCCCAGTGTTAACTGCAAAACTCGTGCTTCTTGTATATTTCCAAAGTTGTGCATTGGAGGTTGTATCTTTTCAGTTGTGGGAGAAATAATTACAAATGTTCCTATCCACAAATTCTAGACTAATGAACTATTTCTGAAATGAAAATTTTAGTATAATATATTGCTAACTAATCAACATTCAATTTGAAATCTTAAACAAGAACATCAAATTGTTATTATGTTGCAGCATTTCACATTATAATGGCAATTTCATTTATTTGTTTTCTTTATCCATGGTGACTCATAAGTGGATAAATTAATATCTCCCATTCTTTAAGAAATATTAATGAAATGTCTAGACTGTTACAATTTAAACATTTACAGCATGACAAAGCAAGCTTTGATCACCAACAAGCTATCTGTAATGAATAGGCTACCATTATTTTATTCATTATATTTCCAGTTGTGAGGAAACATTTCTTTAGCAATGTGTTTATGTCCAAAGAGCATTAGATAGGGTTCTAATGCAGCCTTGCCTAAAATTATCGTCCTCAAGGTGATCAATTTCTCCTGACCTCAGTCCCTGTTTATAAAAATGAGTTTACTGAATAATCAAAAGATTTTTTTTAATTCTATATTTCAGAATCTCTAGGGTTTCATTCAGTAGTTCCCAAATAACAGCGTGTAGACCTGTGACATAGTTTCCATCAGTTTTCCACTTGCAAAATGACAAATAAAAAGATCATGTAGTACATTGGAAAAATCATGTTCTTTCTTTTTATTGAAAACTAGTATTGCCTCTCTCTTGTTCACATTTATCTTTGCTGGAATTTCCAGAGCTTCATTATTCACATTGAAATAAACTTCACAGAGAATTTACATTTAGTACTTAGAATTTCATTGATAATGTGAAAGTGGTACTGTTTTTGATGCTGTATAAATATTACTTCAGATGATTTGTTTTGAAATAGTTTTCCTGATTTTAAATAACGGAAACTTAATCAGGCTGGGTTGAGCCAAAAAGATGGGGCTGGGGAGGAAGGGAGGCATCAGGAGGGCATGGTACCTGACCTAGGGAATTCGTTGAATGTTGTTGAAACAGGAGCCAAGGCAAGCTTAAGGTCCTTAACAATAAATCTACAGACCTTATTTACCCCTAGAGTACTGCTATGAATATGACTCTGACTCCCAGTCTGTCACTCAGCTCCAAATCCCCAAGTCCTGAGATCCACTCATACTGGCCTAACTAGGTCACATTGATTCTGGACCCATCAACTCCTCAAAGTGCATCAGGTTCTGCCTGAGCCTGCCCCTGTCTCCTGGGGAGGGTTCTTAGAGAAGAGGCCTCTCTGTAAGGCCAAGCAGCCACTCCTCAGGTGTCCTCTACATTGACAGTTAATGGTGTTAATTCTCTTCCTGACAGCTCTCAATATTACTTTTTCTCTTCTTAACATTTTAGCTAATTCAGTGTTCATTTATCCGCTCTTTTGTTTAACGATAATCACATCTTATCAATAAACAAGTCATTCATTTTCTTTTTATCCATCCATGTCGCAGCTCTTCAGATTTACATTAACTTTAAATTTTGCCACCTACAAATTTATTTTATGCCATCACTATTACTAGCCTTTATAAGAAGTATTAAACAGTTCCAAATTAGTTCATGGTTCTCAAATATTGAAATGTTTCATAATTTAAATATGAATCCATTAATTTTTTTCTTAAACTTGCTCCCTCTGGATTTGATTACATTTTAAGAACTCCAATTATGACACTAGTCAAGATTATTATTCTCCTTTTGGTATAGTGAATCTAACCTGTAACTTTTTTCTCTTCACTGCTTTCCACCATAATATTTCTAATTGGCAGTAATCATGATAGCAGCTGTTATTTATTCATGCAAGCACCATAGATGTGTTATTTCATTTAATTCTCACAACAGCCTTATGGATGTTAGGTTAAAATTTTTTTGTCCCAAAACACAAAAAAGGGCAAACTCTGCATTCTGCATTTGGCCCATGGTTTGAGAAAATCATTGGCAGCAGTCTGTTTAAAACTAGAATCTGTTGCTTGGTGCTCTACCTCTGACCTTGGTTTAACTCAATTTCTGCTTCCTCAACAGGGCTGGGGAATGCAGCTTCAGGACTCCAATAGCATATCACTGGCATTGCTTTTTACATGTATTGATTTGTATTTCCAATCAATGATTAGCACATCTGATGTCTGATACCATTCCCTCCAGAGGTCTTCTGTGACAACTGATATGGACATGATACTTTGACGACAATGTTACCGGGGAGTTTAAGTTAAACAATTGAAATACTATCTTCAGACTATCTAGAAACAGAGAAAATGACATTCACTTTTAAATAAATTTATAAACACTATCTTAAAAATTACAGTTCTGCTGAGCTTCCATTTGAGCAATTGTGTAATCACATAATGACAGGAGAAAGACTAAAGAAGAGCAAATTGAAAAATAGTTTAGGAGACAAAATTATTATGTTTTCCTGGATCAGTAGAAGAGACTTGTTTAATAGCAATATCAAAAATAATATACTTTTTGTAGAAATTGAATAAAATGGAAGCAATTTACTAACAAAACTCCTATTTATGTGATGTATATTTATGAAACATTGTCCTGAGAACTGTAATTCTATAATGTTTCCATTTGAGCACTTGTATACCACTTAACTAATAGCAATAAAACTAAAAAGAGAAAACACTGAAAATTATTTTATTAGGCAAAATTCTTGCTGTGTTCCTGAATTATTTTAGTGGACTTGTCAACAACGACAAAAATACTGTAAAAAACATACCTACAAATAGAATAAAATGGAAACAATTTCCTTTTAAGAATCATGTTTAAATAATATACAGTAATAAAACAGTGTCTTAAGAATTATAATTCCATCTTCCATTTGAGGCATGGAATGATCACTTAATAGCAGTGAAACTAGGAGAAAATATCAAAAGTTATGTTAGGAGAAAGCAAAAATGCACTTTTCTTATGATTCTGGTTTTTAGAAATAGGCTCATTACAAGGCTAGATCAATTCTGAAGGTGCCTCACTTCTGTTTTAATGTTGTGTGAACAGAAAAACCAAAATCCAGCACTTGTTTAGAGATGTTTCTTGTTGCCAATGAAGAATGTGCTAGGCCAAGGACATCCCTCTGTGGAAAAGATTCTTGAGAGGTCCAAACTGGTTTTCCAGAGAAAAGAACATGACAGGAGTTTCTCTTGTCAGGAACTATTTCCTGGGACCCATCTGTGCTATCTGACCTTTGACAGGAGGATGACTTAGAACAACAGAGCCCAGGGTCAGCTGCCTTCCATTCAGGTGAGAGGATTGAATCTGGCATAATTAAATGACCAAGGTCATCCATGGTGTCATTCCTATTGGCCTGTATTTCTGCAAGTGCATGTCTTAGAGTTGTCAAAAGGAGGTCTTGAGGATCCTCCAGCACGGAGAGCACCAGAACAACTTGTCTTGCTGGTGTGGAGGAAATGCTGTGTCAGGATGCAGTCAGCCTGAGGACTGTGGTCCACACAGGCACAAGATCCTGGATCTTCAAGCCATCCCAACTTAATGGACCTCTTTCCTTGTACCAGGGAGTTTCAGCAGCTCCTGAGCCTCTGCCAAATGCCCATTTTGGGACACCAGGGACATAAAGATACTTTTTGCAAAGTCGAGATTTAAATTCTTCCTAAATCACTTATTTCTCTGAAGTATGGATTTTATTTTCTTACCAACGTTTTTTTCAGCCAACAGATACCTCACCAAATATAAGCCTTTTTCCCTCATGATAATTGATAATCAAAGACCCAATGGTTCTTTCTGATTTTCTTTTTTTTTTTTATTTTTTTTTAATGTTTATTTATTTTTGAGACAGAGCATGAACAGGGGAGGGTCAGAGAGAGAGGGAGACACAGAATCTGAAACAGGCTCCGGGCTCCAAGCTGTCAGCACAGAGCCTGATGCGGGGCTCAAACCCGGACCACAAGATCATGACCTGGGCTGAAGTTGGACGCTCAACCGACTTGAGCCACCCAGGCGCCCCGTTCTTTCTGATTTTCTAAAAGGATTTGGCTTGTATTCTATAAGTGTCCACATCTTCACATGCATAGAGGATCTTTTCATCTGCTATGGACAGATTCTTTTCTCCCTTTCCATAGTAAATCACTTGAAGTGGACTGCTTCATAGTCCATTTCCTTCATTGGTACAGTTTAGAAATGACTTTAAGTTTCTGCTGAAACTGTGGAATCTCACTTTAAAACTGGATCTCTCTGACTGCAATGAAGCTTGTGAGTTTTTGTGACTAATATGATTTGTAAGTACATTTAGTGTTTTTACTTCTTCAGATAATTCAGTGTATATTTCTTTAATAGGCTTTAAAGACATATTTACTTTAGCTACATAAATCCGTTTTTTTCAGAACTCCATTAGGCTAACATGAGTAAATCTTCATGGCCTTGGATTAGGCAATGGTTTCTTAAATATGATACCAAAAGCATCATCAACAAAAGGAAAAATTGTTAGGTCACATTTCCCAAAAAGTAAAAACTTTATGCATCGAAGGATATTATCAAGAAAGTGAAAAGACATTCCACAAAATGTGATAAAATATTTGAAAATCCTGTACCTCAGAACCAAAGCATACCTATCTTATCCTTTGTGGGATATACAAAGAACTCTTACAACTCAACAACTTAAAGACAACTCAATTACAAATGGGCAAAGGATCTAAATATTTCTCCAAAGAAAGATTGAGTCTCTCTTATAATATCAGCCCTCAGCTCAACTTGCTCCAAATGCTTTGATAGCTCTTCAAAGTCTCTCTTAGAGCCCCAAGTGAAGAGTTGGATATTTCCAGGTATTTATGAATGGCCACAATTTTTGTATTGATGATTTTGGTCTCAAGTCTGGTTTACGTTAAAGAAGAATGAGAGCCTCCAGATTGTCTCAGAATAAGGCTCATTTTCTAAAAATATTGATGTCTTTTCTGCACAAGAGCAGAAACTCCAATGGGCAGGGTTTTTTTTTGTTTTTATTTGCATAAAATTATATTTTTAATAAAAATCTATGACTGGAAATACCATTATATTTCACAGCTACTGGTGGGGCTCTGTGAGAAGCACTGTTCTAATTAACTCTTATTCTTCAGCTATCAGCTCAAATGCCCTTTCCTCATGTAGGCTTTTGTGAACTCACAGACTAGGTCAGGTACTTGATTATGAACTCCAGAGAAACATAATCCTTTCCTTAAACTTACAGTTCATAATCACATTCCCCATTTCCACCTAGAAACAGCCATCGTCCTGAATTTGGTGTTAAGCATGACCTTTGTTTTAAAGGTTAACACATAGGTATATACCTCTAACATGAGGGGCGCCTGGGTAGTTCAGTCGATTAACCATCGATTTCTGCTCAGGTCATGATCTCCCAGTTTGTGAGTTTGAGCCCCGTGTTGGGTGGGCTCTGTGATGACAGCTCAGAGCCTGGAGCCTGCTTTGGATTTGGTGTCTCTGCCCTCTCTCTGCCCTGCCCCCACTCCTGCCCTGTCTTTCTCTGGCTCTCAAAAATAAACCTTAAAAAAATTACAAAATGGGGTGCCTGGGTGGCTCAGTTGGTTAAGCATCTGACAGGCTCAGGTCATGCTCTCACAGTTCTTGAGTTTGAGCCCCATGTGGGTCTCTGTGCTGACAGCTCAGAGCCTGGAGCCTGTTTCGGAGTCTGTGTTTCCCTCTCTCTCTCTGCCCCTCCCCCCACTCATACTCTGTCTCTCAAAAATAGATAAATTATTTAAAAAATGTTTTTAATTAAAAAAATGTTATTCAGGTTTGTCTATTAAGCTACATCAATTAAATCACATATGGCATTCTGTGATTACTTTCACACTGTTAATGGGATTCGGCCATTTTATGTGTGTGCTTGTATTAATTTTCACTGCTGTATTAAAAATCCGTGACATAGATACATCACAATTTTATCATCCATTTTATTGCCAATAGAAATTTGAATCTGGCCAAAGTTTTTGCCTATTGGGACTCTTATAAGCTATTTTACATTGGAGTTTCTTATAGTGTCTTTTGCTTCATGTGTGCACAGATACTTTAATTTTATCTTTAGGAATAGAATTGTTTGGTATATGATCCGTGCTTATATGACCCTACCAGGGGATGGTAAATTGCTTTCCAAAGTTATGCCAAATTATATCTCCATGAGGAATATATGAGTTTGCCCTGCTCGATACTTTTTTTTAAATTAATTTATTTAGAGAGAGCACTCGCGTATGTGCAAATTGGGGAGGAACAGAGAGAGAGGAGAGGGAGAGAATCCCAAGCAGCCTCCACACTGTCACTGCAGAGCCTGACACTTGCTTTGAACTCAGGAACCGTGAGATCAGGACCTGAGCTGAATTCAAGAGTTGGACGCTCAACCGACAGAGCCCCTACCTGGCTTTACATTCTTGTCAAAACCTTAGTACTGTGTCATTTTTACATTTGTGCTAGTCTAGTGAGTTGAAATGGCTTCTCATTATGGTTTTAATTTTCACTTCCCTGACTACTGATGAGATTAAGCTTTTTTTTTTTTTTTTTTTCCATTTCTGGGCATTTGGATTTCTGTTTCTGTCAAGAATCTTTTTGCTTATTTTCTGTATGGTTGTTTGTCTTTTTCTTAGTGGTTAGTAGGAGTTATAGATTCTGGATACTAATATTTTGTGCATTATATGTGTTGTGACTATTTTCTTCCAGTTATGCTTTTCATTTTCATTCTCTTTATCATGTCTTGTTGAACAGAAGTTCTTAATTCTGAGTATGTTTAATGTTTTACCTTTTGCTTTATGGATTGCTCTTTTTGTATCTTCTATAAGAAATTTTTCCCTAGCACAGATCAGATATTCTGTATTTTATTTTGAAGCTTCAAAATTTTTACTATTTATATTTGATCCATGGAAATTAAATTTTGATTGTGGCATTAGCTAGGAATCCATTTTTACATGGGCTTGTTTTTCTCTTGTGTAAAACAAGTCTGAAGATAGCAATCTAGCAATTTTACTCCAAGGTGTTAGAAAGAGACTATTGGACAGACGCACCAGGAATCATATGAACAAGTTAATTATAACGTAAGAGCAGCAACAACAATAAAAAATCTGGAAATAACAGAAGGAATTTAATGTGGAGAACTAGTTTTAGAGCTTTGGCAGAGCTGAAAATAAGGTGAGGCATCTCGGAAATCGACAACTGCAGGGAACTGCTGCCATCTCTAGGAAAGAAGACAAAAGGAAGAGCTATAGTATGATTGGAGCCCAGGAACCAGGGTATGTGGCAGGACCCGGAAGTTAGAGGAGGAGCCTCCAGCACCACTGGATGTACTGTGCAGCCAGGGCTGGAGCCATGGTAGAGTGTGACCAGCAAGAACTGGACTATGGAGTAGATGCAGTCACTTCCTGAGATGCTGCCCTCTAGTCTACCGTCTGTGCCTCTATTGGCCAAACCTAACCAGAAGCCAGTGGGCAAGACATCCTGAGAAATGTGGGCTACCAAGGTCAGCATCCTGTGATATAGAGGTAAGCAGGGAAGGTCAGGGAATGGATTTGAGCACTAACAGACCAGTGACAGGCATAAGACACCTCTCACATCTGGCCCTAATGTACCTTCCTTCTCTCATTTCTACCACTCCTTTCTCTCTTGTTTTGTCTCGGCCATGTCAAGTTATTGGATATTTCCAGGCTATGCTATGTATATTCCCATTCTTTGGCTCTTTGTTTAAACCATCCCCTCAGCTTGGAATTCTTCCTTGTCTGCCTTGAAGTCTTACTCATCCTTCCAAGTATTAGTTTATGTCCTCATCCTTGAAACCTTGAAACCTTTCCAGTCACATTTGTAAGTTTCTCACCCTCCAAATACCCTTTAAGTATTTGGGTCCCTAAGATTCTGTCCTTGATCCTCTTTTAGCTCATGTCACTGGGTGACCTTAGTGGGTGATTTCGTCCATCCCCATGACTCTCAACTTCCACTTAAGTAGTGATGATTCACAAATTGTGTCTTTCCTAAACGCCAGACCCACATATATAGGTACTGATTAGACATTTCCACTTGCCTTTTTTATAATGCCTCAGATTCCGTATGTCTGAAACTTAACTACCAAACTCCCTTTCCCAGTATATTTGTACTATATTATATTCAATTGCCCATGGGCCATATTTAGAAATCACCCAGTGCTACTCCTTTCTTATGATCCCTTCCCCAGTTATAATCAATCATACCAAATCCTGTCAATGCTACCTCATTTACATCTCTCAAAGATGCACTCTAAAACTTTGGCAACATATATTAAAAACATAAAGATAATGTTATGGGTTGAATTGTGTCTCCCTGAAAATCATTTCTTGGAGTCCTAACATTTAATACTTAAGAATGTCATTAAAAATTTTTTTTAATGTTTATTTTTGAAAGGGGGGGGGCGCACTAGTCGGGGAGGGGCAGAAAGAGAGGGAGACACAGAATCCGAAGCAGGCTCCAGGCTCTGAGCTGTCCCCACAGAGCCTGACATGGGGCTCGAACTCCTGAACCACAAGATCATGACCTGAGCCGAGGTCGGATGCTTAACCAACTGAGCCACCCAGGTGCCCCAAGAATATCATTTTATTTAGAAATCAGGTTATTGTAAAAGTCATACTGGAGTAGGGTGACCCCCTAATACAATATGACTGGTGTCCTTATAAAAAGGGAAATTTTGGACACTATAGGCAAACAGGGAGAATGCCATGTGAAGATAAAGACAGAGATCAGGGTAATGTAGCAGAACACAAGGATGGCCAATGATGGCCAGCAAACCACCAAGAGCCAGGAGAGTGGCATGGAACAGATTCTCACTGCCCACAGAAGAAATCAACCTTCTAACAGTTTGATCTTTACTTTCTAGGCTCCAGAACTGTGACAATAAAATTCTATTGTTTAAGCCTCCTGGCTTGTTCCAGCAGACACTTTGTTCCGGCAGCCTAGAAAGCTAATGATAAATATGTGTACTCTTTGACCAGAATTATCACACCTACTAATTAATCCTATGAAAATAATTGCACAAGTGAACGAAGGACAACTATAGTGTTCATAATAGCATAATCAGAAATAACCTAAGTGTCTTAACAGTGGGACACAGAGTGCATCATTTATGGTATATTCAAACAGTGGAATGCCATATAGCTTTTAACAGTGAGGGTGTATGTATAAAGCTTGAAAGAAAAGGACTTTCACAATATAGTTGTTACTTAAAAGGGGCTATATGAGTTATTATGATGTGTGTTTTTTTTGCAGCTTAAACTTCTGTGTATTATAAATGCATAGGAAAAAGTCTGAAAATATATCAACATATTTACAATAGAATTTCAGGTAATTCACATTTTTATCCTTTTGTTTATCCATCTTCTCTTAAGAGCTGTGGCTTAAAAATTAACCAGTGTTTCTAGTTTTCTTCCCCCGCTAGCCTCTTCTCTTTGCCTGGGTAGATTCACAATCCCTCCCTATCTTGGAAAGCAGGACGAAATAAAGAATAGGAGGGGGAGAGGAAGAAGGAAAGGGAAGTCAAGCTGATTGAAGATCTAGAACAGAAAAATTAGGAATTTAGAAAGCAAAATTATCAGTGTGACCTGTAGGAGGAAAAGTTTTGGGGAGGTATAGTTATGAATGAGAGAATCCAGTGTAATCTTGGTTGCAGAGAAATGTGGAAGAGAGAAAAAGAACACACGAAAAGTGTTCCTGGGGGTTAAAAATGAGACCCTGTGGGGGCTCCTGGCTGGTTCAGTTGGTGCAGCATGTGACTGTTTATCTTGGGTTCATTGTGAGTTCAAGCCCTGCATTGGCCCTAGAAGCTTAATTTTAAAAAAAATTTTCTAGAAGAATAACAACAATAAAATACTTACTAAAAAATAAATGAAATTTATTTTCTGTAAAGATTGTTGAGCAATGCAAGTTAAAGCTCAGAATTTCATTTCATTTTTAAATAATTCTTACCTATTTAGACTGTACTTTTTAAAAAATATATTTATTTATTTTGAGAGAGAGAGAGAGAGAGAGAAAGAGAATCCCAAGCAGACTCCGTGCTGTCAGTGCAGAGCCCTATGTGGGGTTGATCTCATGAACTGTGAGATCATGACCTGAGCCAAAATCACAAGTTGGACACTTAACTGACTGAGCCACCCAGGTGCCACTACACCATACTTTTTTAAATGCAGTGTGCATATAGAGAAAAGACCCAATTGAGTCTAGGATTTATAGGTTATGGTTTTCTGTAATAAACATATAGACTGCAATTCACAAACTGAAATATGCAAGAAATATAACTATTTTTCTATCTTTGAACTTAACTTTTATTTGGGGATGGGTAATTATTCTATCAGGGGGAGAAGATGAGCCTCAGACAATGCAAGTTTTCTGAGGTAACATTTAAGTGGAGGTAGAGGATAAACATAGGCTTAGTTAATGTGAGTCACATGGAGAAGCCATCTGGGCCTCAGCTCTTAGAATGATAGCATCTTTTGAGATGTGCATCTTCCCATAAGGTCTTTGGTCTTTTGTCCACCCATGTTCCTGTCTTTTCTGGTTTGATGAGTCTCTTTGCTAGGGCCATGCTTTTTTTGAGGCAAGAAGGACCCTCACTGGGTCTATTTTATTCCCTGAACCACACAGGGTTTCCCTGAACCACACTGGGTTGTGGGTAAACTCTGGGGTCTTGTCACCTTCAGAGCTTAATATGGGACTGGGTTATGGGCCCATAAATGCACTTAAACTACCAGATGAGTCTGTCACTCTCAATTCTTGCTAGGGTTTCAGCCATTACATCGTCAACCCCCTAGCTACCTCCCAGCAGGTACCATGATTTCTTCCGATTTCTTCCTCATGGACACCTACTGATATTTATCTCTTTTGCATTATCTCCAATTCTCTCTCTCCCCCTTGGCCTTGGGAAGTCTTGCCACAGTTTTGTGCTATCTAGATTTCTTAGGCTTCTGAGCATCCCTTCACTCTCTATTTCTTAGACTTTTGTTCTGTCTTCTGTCCATGAAGTAGTCAGCTACCCAGTATTCCATCTATGGCCTACTTGTCTCTTCCCAGGTTCTCTTCCACTCCCAGAGAATTAACTACCACTTCTGTGTTGACTCCTGAATGTACAGTTCCAGTCCAAAATCAATGCCCAGTTGCTGTATCTGTCTTCATGATCTCCCATAAGTCAATAAAAACTTACCTCAAATTCTAAGGGGATACAAAGAAAGGATCTCTCATTTAGATATAACTGCAGCTGGCATCTCTCTGTCTGCACAGCTCAGGAACTTGATCATGTCACTTCCTTGCTCCACATCTTGAGGAAAAACATATAGTGGTCTATTCAGGAGCATGGCCACTTGACAGAAGGGATCATTTTATCATTGTTTAGAATTGTTGGCAATGTAATCATTCTTATTATTGTTTTCAAATACTCCACAGACAATGCCCCCTGTCTTTGTCTACACCCAGGGTGGACCGTTCCAGTTGCCTTCTCTTTGGTGTGCCACTGAGAACTGTAGGTCTCCAGCCTCCTCTCCTTATTTCCCTTCTGCCTTTCAAGTAAGGATCTAAAGAACGCTTTGCTGTTTCTCACTTCTGTGTTTTTTATCATGCTCTCCCCTCTGCCTGAAATTCCCCCATTCCATACACATACATCATCCGGCTTCCCCCTACTCTTTAAGATTCAGCTTAGTGTCACTTCCCCCAGGAAGCTGCCTCTGCTCACTCAACTCTGAGTTATGTGTCCCTTCTTGGGCTTCCATAATGTCTTCTAAATACTGAACCTCTGCATTGTCCACATTGTACTCTAATCTGTTCATGACTACATCTTCCTCAGTTATTATGCACAAACCCAAGGTAGTCCTATTCATTTTTATATCTCCAAGATCTAGGGAAATATTTGTCTCTTAGTATGCCTTCAACAGAGGTTTACTGAAAGAGTGAAAAAATGAAATCATTATTTTATATTTCACCTATATTGATTAAGGTTTAACACATTTAGTGTTTCTGAACTATTAGATGTACATGCTGATAGTAAAGGGTGTTTAGTATTATTCTTAGGATGTAAGTTATAAATTCTACAGAACACTTATTTTCATGAAAAAAAAATGTTTATTTAGTAATCTCTTAGTATCTTATTTCACTTCCTTTCCTGATGCCCTTTAGAAACCCTCATATGAACTTTCCACATATTTACTTAAGGCCTGACTAGTCTCCACACAGGCTGCCTTGATTCTGCACCATTCACAGATCGAAAGACATTTTTGAGTTTTAAAGAATGTTCTTCTCTCGATCTCTACAGATCTTTTGTTGTAGTAAGACAGTTATGCTCAGTGACTGAGAGTTTGGGATTCAATTATTATTCCATTCATTTAACTACACCAATAAATGGCGATAGAATTCAGAATTCTGAGCTACAATAAGGTGGAATTTTAAGAGGCACTCGAAATTCTTGACAGCTGAAGTAGGGCCATTTTAAAATACACATGATGGGAAACTCAATTGTGAAATGTTCTCTTTGCAGTCTTCTCCAAAGAGATGCGTCTGGAAATGACTTCTTTTTCCAGGGGAGAAAATATAATCTGCTCCTCTCTTCCCATCACTGCCTTTAATAAACCATCAAGTCTTACAGATTTTTTTTTCCTCCCAATGTCTCTTATAACCATCCCATTTATTTTAACTGCAGCAGCCTTATGAATGTTCCATCACTTACCATATCTTATGTAGTGATTCTTTAGTGTTGAAATATTTTTAAAAAGCTGGAAGCAGTGGTGTACTTGTAAATGTATCACAACCAGCTCTTTGGGTACAGAAGCTCTGTTTGTAGCACTTGCCAATTTCCTTGGTGTAAATACTCCCACCAAGGCAGATTTCAAGCTATCAATTTGATGTCACTGAATAAAGAATTAGAGAGAGATGTACACACTCAGCTTTCATGAGCCAGTGCAGAGCTGCTACACGTCTGCTCCAGCACACCACTGGCTAAAAGATTAATGTTTCTCAAGCACCATTAAGTAGACTACTCCCAAATTCAGGAATCTACCTGGACCTCTAATGCTAACTGTGGAAACCACAAATATGGTCTGTTCACTCTTCTCTATCACAAGTACTATGCTAGGCTACTTGATTGAAGACTGCAATAGCCATTTAAGTGATCTCCCTGCTTCCACTCTGGCCCTAGAATTCTCCACACAGCACACAGACTGATATTTTTAAAATCTTAATTTGATTATGTCACCCGCAGGGAGGCAATGTGCCACACCAGGGACTATGCCTGCAGTGTTTCATGGAGTTATATAGTGCCCAGGCTGTATAATCAGCCATACCTAACACCTCTGCCCTCTGCTTAAAATCCTTGGTGGTTTTTTCACAACACTTGGGATTTGTATAATATTTATACTTGTGTAACAGATGGTGTAACATGGCCTCCGAGGGTCTATCTGATCTGACCTGAGCCTCCTCTCAATCCAGCTCCATCTGTTCTGTTCTAGCACATCCAGCCCTTTCCAGGGCCCCACCGGGAACTCTCCTCTCCTTGTTCTTCCCTTGGTAATCTCATTTTCTGAAGTCTCTGCTCACAAGACACTTTCTCAGAGAGGCCTTTCTTGAACCCCTAATCTAAATTAAGTCCTCTCAATTAGTCTTGTTTTTCTTCTAGACAAAGACTATTTATTAAAAATATTATTTTTATATTTTTTTATTTTCATAACAATACTTTGTAGTTTACTGTCATCAATTCTCACATTTAGGTCAAAATGAATACAGGGGTCCCTGGATGGCTCAGTCAGTGGAGCCTGTGACTCTTGATCTCCAAAGCTAGAGCAAGATTCCTGTTACTTATGTATTGGATTTCACTGTATCATACCTTTTCTGAGTCATTACATACAGAATAGTGAGATGAATGGACGGGTAAGGGCCAAAGGGAAACAGTACTAGGGACAAAATCACATTGATTAATGTTACCAAAATACTAACCCAGCACACACACTTTGGCAGTTTGTTTGGCAATTCCAAATGTTTATGGAATATTAATATTTGATGTCAGCCTTCCACTTGATTATAAACACCATGAGGGCAGAGATCATGTCTCTTTGGTTTATTTTTATATTAAAAAGTACCTGGCACATAGTAGAAACTGAATAAATATTTGTTGAAGGCGTAAATAAATTTAAACCCCTTAGGATGACATTCAATATGTTTAACCAAATGATGATAACTCCTTGCTTTAAGAAGCTAATTTTATTTCTGTATTGACCGACTTTCCATGTCACCTGAAGTGGTATAGTTATTGCCTCTGTTTGTCACTTGTTCAAGACTTTATCACTTTTTTGAATATTTTGTTTTCTTACTAAAAATATTCTTTCTCTTCTCTAATCATCTTTTCTCCTTTCAAACTGACCTTTGAAAACTGGCCGTAAAACTGACCTCCAAACAACCTCCCGTGATTGGCCTTGCTGGTCTATTCACTTAGTTTCATTCATTCCTCCTTTGAAAAATACTAAACAGTCACTGTGTATTGCATATCATTTTGGGCATTGAAAACATAAATATAAATAAGACAGAGAAAGTCTCTGTTTCAATAACCAACTACATAATTAAAGTATCTCCAAATAGTGGTGAATGCAATTAAAACACAAATATAGGATGATGTGTAAGAAAATGATTGGGGCAGAACATTAGGTAAGGATTTAGGAAAGGACTTTTGAGGAGGCAGTGTTTGGTCTGATGTGAAGAAGATGTGAGAATAGAGCATTTCCAACAGCATTTCTGGCATGAAGGTGAACAGGTACATGGACCTGGTGCAGGCACAAAGCATTCCTGGAAAAGCAGGGGTGAGATCATGACTGGAGCTACCTGAGCGAGAAAGAGAGTGGTAGGAGTAAGGGTAGAGAGGCGGGCAATGCCAGATCAAGCAGGAACCTGTAGGCTAAGAGCAGGAGTAGGGATTTTACTGTAAATGTAAGGGGGTATTTTAGAAGCTTTGAAACTTGGGCATGTCATGGCCTGATTTATGTTTCAAAAGACTCATTTGGCTGTTGGGTTGGTTATATACATCGACTGCAAAAGTGAAAGCAGAAAGACCAGGAAGAAAGTAATTGCACTAACTCTAGAGATGATGATAGCTTAGCATGAACTAGGGTGGTAGTGAAAACGGAGCAAACAGGGATATGTTCTAGAGGTAAAGCTAATAGGCTTCCTTGGATTTGTTGGGGGTGGGAATGGAGGCTGGGGTGGATGTGGAAAAAACAAAATCAAATTTGATTATTAGATTTTTTTTTTTTTTAATTTGAGCAACTGGGTGTTGATGGTACCAAATACTAAGATGTAGAAGCAAGGACAAAAAGATTAAGGTGGGAATGGAGATGGGGTGGGGAGTGGGAGTCAAGCATTCTATTTAATTCTTGTAAGTGCAGATGTCAAGTTTGACCTTGAGAGTATGAGCCTGGAGCCCAGTGGAAAGCCAGAGCATGTAGTGGTCAAGAGAGGAGGCTCTGGACCCATCTTACACAGTTTCAAATCCTGGCTCCTTCTCTCTATGTGGGCTTGAACAATTTACTTAACCTCCTTGTGCTTCAGTTTCTTCATCCATACATTGGGGATAAAAATAGTACCCCATAAATTTGTTGTAAGGATTAAATTAATACACAGAAAGAATTTACAATAGAGTCTGGCACATAGGAAGCATCCAATAAGTTTTAACTATGATTATCAATATGGGTACAGGTGAGGGCTAGAACATAAATTTGGGAGTCATCAGTGGAATTTTAAAACCATGGGATTAGATGATATACCCTCAGGAGAGAGTATATTTAATTTTTTTAACGTTTTTTTTTTTTTTTGAGAGAGAGAGAGAGCACAAGCAGGGAAGGGAGAGAGAGAGAGGGAGACACAGAATCCAAAGCAGGCTCCAGGTTCTGAGCTGTCAGCGCAGAGCCTGTGGGGGGGCTCGAACCCACAGACCGGGAGATCATGATCTGAGCAGAAGTCGGACACTTAACCCACTGAGCCTCCCAGGTGCCCCGAGAGAGTGTATTTAAAGAAGGCAAGGGGCAGGGAGTACCCAGATTCACGTCATGATCTCGTGATATATATATATATAGAGAGAGAGAGAAACATTTAAAAACAGAAGAAGAAGGCAAGGGGCCCTGGGCCAAGCCATGGGTCACTGCAACATTTAGAGTTGAATTAGGGGAAGCAAAGTAGCCCCAGAAGGAGAGTGAGGGGGAGCTGCCAGGAGGAAGGAGGAAACCAGCAGTGTGCAGTCACAGGAGTTATACTGAGTTGAATCCTGTCCGCCCAGAATTCATGTCCATCTGGAATCTCAGAATGTGACCATATTTGGAAATATGGTTTCTGCACATGCAGTTGGTTAAGTTCAGATAAGGTCATACTGGATACTGATGAGCCCAGAATTGAATAACTGATAATCTTATAAGAAGCCCATGTGATGATGGAGGCAGAGATTGGAGTGATGCATCATCTGTAAGACAAGGAGTGCCAAGGATTTCTGGGAGCTGCCAGAAGCTGGAAGAGGCAAGGCATGGTTCTTCCTTAGAGGATTCAGAGGGAACACGGCCCTGCTGATACCTTGATTTTGAACTCCTAGCCTCCAGAACTGAAAGAAAAAAAATTTTCTGTCGTTTTTAGCTTCCCAATTGTGGAACTTTCTCACAGCGGCCCTAGGAATCCAGTGCAGAAATCAAGAAATGGAAATGTTTTTGGAAAGAAGGAAATGACAGATTCTTTGAAATGCTACTGGTAGTAGTAGTAGAATAAGATGAGGACTGGCAAGGGACTGTTGGACCTGACAATGAGGAAGTCTTTGATGATCTCACTGGGAATGGTTTCAAGGGGTATTTGGGGTGGACTTGTAAGTGGAGTGGGTTGAGGGGCAAAAGGAGAGTGAGGAAATTGAGATAGCGCTATAGACAACTTCTCAGAAAATCTTCGCAGGGATATGGGGGGTAATGGTTGCAAGGCATGAAGGGAGGGATTTTTTAAAGACTGCCATCCTAAGCATGTTTGTATGCTAGTGGTAGTTATCCATGAGAGAAGGAAGAGAAGTTGATGGTATGGGGGGGAGGGGGAAGGGGAATTATTATAGGTTCTAAGTCCTTGAACAGCAAGAGAGGCTGTGATCCAGATCTCTAGTGGAGGACATGACCTTTGACAGAAGCAGGGAAACTTCTCCCACCTGAGGGGAGTGAAGACCAAGAATATCACCACGAAGCTGGTAGATCATGGAAGAAAGTTGAGGAACTTGATCGGTTGCATCCATCTTCTCAGCTACTCACTCAGCTGAAAGTGAATGGAGGAGAGAGAGTAGGTGGTATTGGAAGTTTGAGAAGAAAGCAGAGTGAGCCACTCTGGGGAGTCGAGAACAACCTCACTAGAACAATGCAATGGTTCTGTGTAGCAGCACTGAAGGCTAAGCTTTGAGATTCATGGTCGCTTGTGTGGTTTGTCCAGCAATCTCAGCTGCTCAAGTGCAGGTGCTGAGCAGATGGTGGGAAGGAAAGTTAACATTTATAAATGAGACATTTAAATGGTAGACTGTAGAATCTATGCTGGGTAAAGAAAGAGGTAGGACATAAGAAAGGTATGTGAAGAGTTGGTAGGGTCAGTGGATTGGAAGCTTGATGCTAAGAAGAACACACGAATATATTTTTAAAAAGAATATTTGTAGGAGTGATCACAGAGAAAGATGCTCAGAATTGAAATTCTGGAAGTTGATGTTAATGACAGTTTGAGAATTAACTATGATAACAAATAGGTGGGAGAAAAAGATCATTTACACGAGAATGTTAAATGAGGAGATTAGGAAGGGGATTAGGAGAAACAATTGCTTGACAGGCAGAGGGTTCCCTTTGGGGGCAAAGAAAATGGTTTAGAACTAGGTAGAGGTGGTGTTTGCCCAATATTGTGAATATACTAAATGCCACTCAATCATTCACTTTAAAATGCCTAATTTGGGGGGCTCCTGGGTGGCTCAGTTGGTTTAGTATCTGACTCTTGGTTTTGGCTCAGGTCATGATCTCACATTTTGTGGGTTCGAGCCCCATGTCGGGCCTGCTTGGAATTCTCTCTGTCTCCCTTTCTCTGCCCCTCCCCTACTTATGCTGTCTCTATTATTATTAATAATAATAATTTATTATTATCAAAATAATAAATAAATTTAAAAAAACAACAACAACATGTGGCTAATTTGATGTTACGTGAATTTCACCACAATTTAAAAAAAAGAAAAAGGAAAAAAATCCCACATGGATTATCAATGTTGTTGAAGTCACAAAAAATGGGGGCACAAAAACTCTATGAGGTGGATAGGACAATTATCTCCATCCTAAAAAATGAAGGAACAGAGGTATAGAGAGGTCAAGTGATTTGCCCAGTGTCACACAGGTAGTCAGGGGTAAAGCTTAGGGGGGGAAAAAAAAACAAGAGTAAAGCTTAGAGGGGGTGCCTGAGTGGCTCAGTCGGTTAAACATCCAACTTCAGCTCAGGTCATGATCTCACCGTTCTTGAGTTTGAGCTCTGAGTCAGGCTCTGTGCTAACAGCTCGGAGCCTGAAGCCTGCTTCAGATTCTGTGTCTCCCTCTCTCTCTGCCCCTCCCCCATTCATGCGCGTGCTTGCTCTCTCTGTCTCTCAAAATTGAATATTAAAAAAAAAAAATAAAAGAACAAGGCTTAGATTTAACTGAAGTTTGGGTTCTGGACTCAGAGACGTGTCTCTATGAACAAACTCATTACCTCTTCTGGTATATGGCTAGACCGACAGGAAGCAGAGCACAATGTGATAATTCATTTAAACTACCTAGCATAGAGCCTAGAACATAGTAAATGCCCAGTAACTATTACTGTCCTGTGCTAACTACTCAGTATTGCTTCATTTCCTGTTAAAGTCCAGACTCCTTAGCATGCCATGGAAAGTCTTTCCTCAGCTCCTGAATAGAGCCCAGTTTACTTCATCTCTCCCTACATTCCCTCTGGAAATCTGAGATCAAATCATAATTATACTGCTTTTCATTTCTTGCATGTACTTTACACTCTGGGGGTATCTGATTTTGTTACCCACTAGCCGTCAACATTTTTATCCAGAAAATTTATTTTATTTTATTTATTTGCCCTGCCCTCCAAGGCAAACTTGGGCAGATCCCAAGACTTCTTAATGGATGGGCATTCCTACTCACTCTAAGTTACAAATCACAGTCTTGATTCGGTAATTAGAATGTGTCCAGTCAGAAGATTGATTAAATGCTTCAATCTCCCTTCAGTGAAAGATCTCTCCATATGTGAAGTGGTGGACTTCTGCTCTGTCCCCACTGCCTTCCTTCCAGTGTACCAGCAACTGCATCAGACCCTACCTGGGTGGAAACCGCTCTAAGTGGGACAGGTCAGGGATGGGGAAGTTCATACTTGTTGGGGGTCTTCAACTTCTCTGGGTCTAGCAGATGGCTACACTTGAAGCTTTCTCTTTTAGTACCTAGTGCACTTTTTTTTTTTTTTTTAATAGCAGTTGATTGAAAAGATACAGGGATAATACAACAAAAAGTGATTTGCTAATAGCCCCAGGATGCTAGTCCACACAGTGACTTAGAAGGGGGACCTGGTTGCAAGAGTACTTAGGCTGCTTCCTCATTGGTTGCTGGTTACTTTGTAGAATCTGAACGATCAGCACCGGACTGCTACTGGTCTATCAACTAGGAGAAGCTAGCTGGCTTTTTATAACTGACCAACTAAGGCAAGCTGGTGGCTCTCCATGGGTTGTTTGAAGATTCTTCTTTTTTTAAATTTTTTTTTATGTAAAAAAAATTTTTTTTAATCTTTATTTATTTTAGAGAGAGAGAGAGAGTGAGCAGACACAGTGCAAGTGGGGGAGGAACAGAGAGAGAGGGAGACACAGAATCTAAAGTAGGCTCCAGGTTCTGAGTTGTCAGCCCAGAGCCCAACGCAGGGCTCGAAGTCATGGGCTGAAGTCGGATGCTTAACCGACTGAGCCATCTAGGTGCCCCAAAATTCATTTTTTTTAAATGTTTGTTTATTTGAGAGAGAGAGTCTCAAGCAGTCTATGCGCCCTCAGCACACAGTCCTATGTGGGGGCTCGATCCCATGAACTGCCAGATCATGACTGAGCTGAAATTGATTCAGAATCTTCACTGACTGAGCCACCCAGTACCCCTAGAAGATTCTTAATTCTTCAATGACCTGGGTGGATGCATCCCTATTCTAGGTGATCACATGTGACCCTAGGAATTGGATTCTTATCTCCAACTTCTTACTATCAGTCTCCTCTGTCCTTCTATTTAGTCCTATTGTACAGGACTCCAGACAACTGGGGCCATGTGGTGCACATCTGCTCCTTGGGAAACACCCACACACCTTTTGCTTCCTTTGATAAACTCTGATAATGCTCATCCGTCCCAAGACAGCCACACTGTCTTTTACTCTCTCAGTCTTTTGCAGAGAACATATTTCAACTTCTGTGAATGGTCTCACAGAAGATCTCTCTACCATCAGACCTGAGCAGAAGGAGGTAGTGTCCCCCATGATGCTTCCTTTGCTTGGTACTGACAGCAACAGCTCTCTCCAGAGAAACTTCTCTCAAATCCCCTCTCTGCTCACGCTTTTACACCATTATCTGGATAAATGGGTCCAGGAGCCTTGGAACTAGTTTGCTCACATTCCTTTTGTAAACTATGCCCAGGGAGAATTTACTTCACACCCGTGCTGACATCCCATTGTATTGTTTTGGCAAATCCCTGAGGCAGGATGTGTCCCATGTTAACATCCTAAAATGTGTATGTAAAATGTGTGCTCTTCCCCTCTTTGCCTCAA
The DNA here is from genome assembly GCF_024362965.1 of Panthera pardus. Taxonomy (NCBI): domain Eukaryota; kingdom Metazoa; phylum Chordata; class Mammalia; order Carnivora; family Felidae; genus Panthera; species Panthera pardus. The sequence goes on along the minus strand of NW_026526765.1, from coordinate 50,424,286 downwards.
GTCTTTACTCACCAGGTGACTCCTTATCTATTTTTCAACAATTAGAATGCCTTTTCCTTCCTTCCACCCTGTGACCCCACAGAATGCGCTAATCCATCCCATTTGTATTTCCATGGTAAACTTTGCCTACCTTATCATAACCAATTTATTTAGCTTTATATTAAAGCCATTTATGGGTCTGTCTCCAAACCCAAGAGACTGAAAGTTCCCAGGGACAGGGACTCTTGAGATTTACTCTTTCATATTCAAAGACTAATATAAAATTACCATTAGTAGTAGCATCAAAAACATAAAATATCTAGGAATTAATGTAATAAAAGGTAATGCAAGACCTCCATGTGAAAAACTAAAAATCTGAACTAGATCTTAGGAAACTTGACAAGCCAAAATTCCAAATTTGATTCCAAAATTGATAAAGAAATACAAAGAGCCAAGATTCTCTTGAAGAAAAGAAAACAAAACAAAAGAAAGAAATTCAGGGGAGAGGACTTGCTCAACAACCTATCAAGACTTCTTATTTAGCTAGAGTAATTGAAACAGTTTGGTATCCACATCAAGGTAAACAAACCAGTGGAATGGAATAGTAAGTTCAGAAACAAACTTACTCAAATATACACACCTGACTTACAATGGATGACACTGTGGAGCAGGGGGGGAACAGGCTTAAAAGAAGCATTTAATAGAATTTAAATTAAGAATTTATGTTCATTAAAAAATACCATTTAGAGAATGAAAAGGAAGCTATGGAACAAGAGGAGATTTTTGCAGTGTATATAATTGACAAGGGGCTTACATTCAGAATATAAAGGATTATAAAACAAAAAGCAAAAGATAAACAACCCAGGAGAAAATTGGGTAAGAGACTTGAACAACTCACAAAAGAGGAAGTCCAAAGGCCAGGAAATACGTGAAAAGGTACTCAACCTCATAAGCAGTTGGGGAAATGCAAGTTACAAACTCACTAGAGTGGTTAAAATTTGAAAGACTGACAACGTCAATTGTAAGCTAGAATGCAGAGCAATGGGAACTCTGAGGGATTGCTGCTGGGAGTGTAAATTGGTACAAACACCTCTAAGTTGAATACTTCCAGACTATGGCCCAGCAATTCTTTTCTAAAGAAATGTGTGCCCATGTGCACTGGGAGACAAGAGCAAAAATGTTGATAGCATAATTTGTAGCAGCCCCAAACTGGAATTTGGGTGTTCATGAACCCAAATGCTCATATATAGCAGAATGAATAAACAAATATTCTATGCATGTGATAGCATTCTATACCGCAATGAAAATGGCTGAACCGCAGTTTCACACAAGAATATAATTGAATCTCAAACACAACGTTAAGCAGAAAAATCTGGTCACCAAAGAATACATACTATAGGCATCCATGTATATAAAATTCAAGTACAGGCAAAACTAAACTACAGTATTTAGAGATTCACGCTTGGGTGGTTAAACAAAGAAAAGGAAGTGACTATATTAAAGTCAGAAAAATGGTTACCTTTGTGGTGAGATAGTTGTGATGGGAAAGAGTATGTGGGGATTTTCTGGGGTATTAGCAAGCTTCTATTTCTGGAGAGTGATTAAATAGCTTTGTTTTATAATTTGTTAAGTTGTACAATTGTGTTTCTATTTATTATTTTTTTAAGTTACTTCCTTCTGTTTATAACAGCATATTACACTACAGATTAAAAGGATTGAATGCCTTAGGACTCTTTTAACTGCAAATAATAGAAAACTCACCCCACAGTAGCTAAGCAAAAGTAATGTATTGGCTGATATGAAGAATAGAAGGTGGACATGCTGGCTTCACATGAGGCTTAGAACAGGACTCATACACTGTGACCAGGTCCTGGTTTCTTTTTGTGTTGCAGGTTCTTTGACCTGCTTTGAGACATTTTCAGGCTGGCTCTTACCTTTTGGATCCGAGATGACTGCCCGTAGTCCTTGAAATTATGGGATTCCTTTTTTAGATCTAGCAGGAAAGAGAAAGCTCTGGTCAAAAGCTCTGGTGTTGAGTCTTGTCCTGATTGACTTGGGTCATGAGTCCTTCCCTGGACTAATCACTAAGGGAGATAGGGTAAAGTGATTAATCCACAACAGACTGCATGGCTAGAATGTTCAAGATGATATTAAAAAGAGAAAAAGGAGAATAATAGATATTGGGAAGGTAACTAACAAATGTCTATGACAATCAGTACCCATTCTATTTAGCTAATATCATCATGCTTGAAAAGCAACACACAATTTTGCATTACTAGCCATCTCTGTCTTAATCAGAATTAAACAGAGAAAGTGGCTGGGTAAAATAGAGGTACACCAGCAGAGCTTAAATCTGAAAATGATAGCAACAATACATTTTTCCCTCCTGCTGATGTTAGAGATTCCAAACAGTCCACAAGTACTCAGATGGATTAAAAGCAAAACTGGTTTGTAATACATAAAACTAAGGCAATGGGTGAAACTTGAGTGGATCTTGGTTAGGAAAAATGTTACCTGTGAAAGATATTTTGGGGAGAAATGTGAAAATTGGAACATCAGCCGGATAGTAAAAGATTAGGGAATTATCATTTATTTTCTTAGGTGTGGCAAGGTCATTTGGTAATATTGGAGAAAGCTGTTATTTTTAGAAGAGGCAGCCTGCAGTATTAAGGGGTGCAATGTGTTGATGTCTGCAATTTACTCTCAAATAGCTTAACAAACAACACATACATATGAAGCAAATACTCAAAACGTTAACAATTGCTGAATATAGATGAGCATATGAGTGATGATTGCAATTTTTTTAACAATTCTGTATATTTGAAGCTCTACAAGATAAAAAAAGTTGGGAAAATAAAAAATGTTTTGGGGGAAAATCTGAAAAATCCAAACCAAATAAAACAGGACTTGTTTCTATATTTTTTCCCTCCCGTAGCCTCCTGTAGACCTTAGGTCTATAGGAGGTAGAAGAAGATAAATTTATTTTGTTATTAAAACAGTGTAAGTTCTATTGCTTTTCCAATCATCCATGAAAAATATATATTCAGCACCAACCATGTATATGCGTTTCTTATTGTTAATAGGCAGTTATAAATTTATCTCTGTCTGACTTTATTACAGAATAAATGTTGCCAACCGGATACCAAAGACAGAGGGAACTACTAACAACATATATACTGAGGGCTTACTTTGTACCAGGAACATTAATATACATAGTTTTATTTATTTTTTATTATAATCCTGTGAAATAGATACTGTCATTAATCCTTGTTTTACAGATGACAAATGGAGGTGTTTGTAAATTATGAACACGTGGCACAGAGTCCCATATCTAACAAGTAGGGGGTATCTGAATCTAACACTAAATCTGTCCTTGTACACTGCTGGTGGGGATGTAAAATGGAGCAGCCACTTTAGAAAATAGTGGCAGTTGCTCAGAAAGTTAAACACAGTTACCACGTGACCGGGTGATTCAATTCTACTCCTAACTATATACCCAAGACAAATGAAAATTTGTGTCCACACAAAGACTTATATGCGAATGTTGATAGCAGTACTATTCATAAGAGCCAAAAAAAGTGGAAACCACTCATATATCTATCAACTAGTGAATGGATAGACAAAATGTGATATAGCTATACAATGGAATGTTATTTGGCAATAAAAGGAAATGAAATAACTATACATGCTACAACATGGATGCACTTTGTTGCTAAGGGAAAGAAGGCAGACACAAAAGATCACATTTTGTATGACATAACCTATATGAAATGTCTAGAATAGCTAAATCTGTAAGGGAGAGAAGGATTAGTAGTTGCCTAAGCGGGGGAGGCAAAGAGAATGACTGCTAAGGGATACAGCAGGTTTTTTGTTGTTGTTTTGTTTTGTTTTTGGAAGAGAGGTGGTGATGAAAACGTTCTAAAATTGATTGTGATGGTCGCACAACTCTGTGAATCTATTAAAAACCATGGAATTGCACACTTTAAAAGTGTATTGTATCATATGTGAATTAGATCTCAATTATATCTCAAAAAAAGTTTATTTCCCCTTTACTGAACCATGTTGCCTAAGAAAACTTTAGTTTTCCTCTTAGAATCGGCTTTAAAAATCAAACCGTAAGGGTAGTCAGGTCGAAAGAGATTTTATATGTCATTTAGACTCTTCTATTCAAAAAGTTAATTATTTTGGAATTAGATGGAGAAAACCTCAAAGTGCCCATAGGAATAAAGTAAGTGAATAAAATGCATACATGAGAATTCACCTTCATATCTCCAGAGTTGGCTCTCTGAGTTTTTTGGATTTGGGCCCCATTACGTGAAGTCTGTTATGTGAGATCTTATCTCTGGATCTAGAAGGCGTAGTGAACTGGCCATCAGCTATCTGCAGATTTGCAACAGAGGACAATTTCTATGGGATTTATTAGCAATAGCTGGTTTTATAAGGCATTCAGGGACGAGTCTTTTGGAATGGCTAGAGCTGTAACAAACATGCACTCTTCCAAACTTTACGCCTACTTCCTCCTTAAAGTTGCATACATTTAGTGAATAGGAAGATGACCTTTGGAATCCTGAATGGTCTCCCATTCCATAGTCATAAACATTCCAGTTCTTTCCTTCTACCCCTGAAGCTAATTCCTTTTATGGCCAGGTTTGTGGTATTTGGACATTTGCTTAAGCTTGGTTTCAGGTACTTATAGTAAGTTTTGCTCCTAACCTTTGCTTTTTTGGGTGCCTCTAGAAAGTGCTTTCTACACTGTAACTGCTTTTGAGTAGTCTTCTCTACTGCCCCACCCCCAGTCTTTTTCCCTCTTTTTTTTTTTTTTTTTCTTTTTTCTTTTTAGTTTGATTCAGTTACCTGCATCTGGTAATGTGGAGCTTTCCCAAAACTGGATTAGCAGCAATATAATAGCAGTAACCCTTTCATTACCAGAGTAATTTTCTTCACTTGTTTTGAACTTAGCATTTATAGGCAGCTGCTGTAAAACTCAAAGGTGAAAAAGACGTGACTTTGTCCTGCTTTTACAAGTCCAGAGTACTTATTAGTGAGGGTTATAGAACTTTGAAGCCATTTTTTTTTCCTTTTAAAAAGGAAATGTGAGTGCTGAGGTAAGCTTTTCCTCCATTTAAACAAAACACACAAATCCGGTAACAATATTAAAGGAATATTTTCAATATTCTGCAGTTTACCCTAAAAGAATAAATAAATCCAGTAAGAATTTAAGGTTATATAGATTTTGACTTCTTTGCAATCTGTTTCTGGCCTTATGTTTTCTTGCCTGAAGTCAGTAGTAAAGTTGTTAAAATGCGGTGATGGAAACCAAGGTATAAGGCTTTGCTATCTTGGGCAGTTTTCTGTTCTAGTCATTAGTCATGCGGCCTCTGTAATTTAATTTCTTACTTACCAGGCTGTATAAAGAGACTCATAAAACGGCCTTTCTAGGATGTAGCATGCCTGATTATTCTAGTCTAAGGCAGCAGGATGAAAGCTGTCTACAGAGAGTTATGAACATACTTCCCAGAAATTTTTAAAACTTCATTTCTATAGAGCTATCAAACTAGTGGAAGGGAAGTTACTCAGAATTTGAATGTCAGATGCCTCCAGGAAAGCTTTCTTTTACAATTTTAGCAAGATACAAAGGTTGTGAGGTATTGGAGATTTATGTTTAAAGCACAGAGGCCAGAGAGTTGAATTTCCAAGGAAGGCCCCCAACACAGAGATCTACATTGAAATACATTAATTTCTCTTGTAACAGGCCGAAGTTGAGGTTTCACAATTTCAGGATGATCCAGGATAGTTGCAACATTTTACCCACTCCTGGGTGTGTGTCTTTGTGTGTATAGGCACTACCAACATCAAAGGCCAGACTGGTTTCTAGTAGCTACGGGCTCTCCAGTTACCGACCAAAGACACAGCAAGGAATAGTGTAGGATTTTTTGTTTCCTGGAGAAGGGGTGTCAGGGGGTGAGGGATTTGTAGAGAGTCGGTGAAGTCCTAGAAAAACTGGGGAATAAGGTGTCTTGCCAAAGCAAAAAACACTAGCAGCATCCTTGATTTGTTCTGTGCACGTGAGACATGCTTCAGGCTTTGTATTGTGGGTAAGTGGGGAACAGTTCCAGCCCTAAAAGGTATATTGCCATTTAAATTAAGGTAGGGATGCTGGTCAGTGGGGCACCTTGGGAGGGGGGTGTGTCCACTTACCTCTATTTTGAACCTTCGACCAAAAGCAACACACAAATACTATTCAATTTCGTATTACAATAAAATTCTTTGAACAAATTCTTTAAGGGGTGGAAGTTTAAAATTAAAGATAGTGAACGTTTTCAATTCACTTATTCAGGCATCCAGTCACTTATTCAACAGAGGCTTATGGAGCGCCTATTCTATGCTAGGCACTGCTGAGCCATCACAGACTTGGTCCCTGACGCCATGGAGTTGACAGTCTAGTCCAGTCAGTGAGGGAGTTAAAAAAAATTCAGGCATCATTGCTACTGCGGTTGCACCGGGTGAAGATCAGCCCCTCCAATTCTCCCACGTGGTCGCAGCAGGTGAGTGTGGGTGTGAGCGTTCGCGGCTTCTGGTATTTGAGGAGTGTGAGAGCGCACGTGTGTCAGAATGGCGCGTGTCACAGTGTGCGTGCAAGGGTCGGGGTGGTAAGCGTCTCCACAGACGCTTGGGCCCGGCTGCGTGGGCCGCAGGAGGACTGCGTCTCCCGCCCACGTACTGGGGGCGGCGCGGGAACCACCCGGCCCGTGCGATTGTGAGTGAGCGCAAGAGCGCGCGCGCGCGCGCGCGCGGGGGCGGGGGCGGGGCGCGGCGCGCGCAGGCGCAGAGAGCTAGAGCGGACCGCGGCCGCCGCAGAGCGCCGGGGGCGGGAGGAGCGAGCGCAGTAGGCCATGGCCGCCGTCGGCTGCTGAGGGGCTCGGCCCGCGAGCGCCTGCCGCCGCGGACGATGGTGACCGCACGGGTCGGGTCGCTGCCGCCGCCGCTGCCGCCGCCTCCCAAGACGCTGCAACCAAGGCCCGGCGCGGAGGAGCCGCCGCTGTGAGCCGCGCCGTCCCGGCCCCCGCCGCCGCCGCCCGAGAAGAACGGGAGGGCGGGCGAGAGAGCCGGGGAGTTGCGGAGCTCGCCTGCCCGCCGGCGGCGCCGCCGCCCTGCAGGGAGAGAGGCCACTGCCCGAGGTGACCGAGCCGTCCGCCCTAGCTGGCCTCTTCTCATCCAGGCTCCCCCGCCCCCTTCGCTTCCCACATCCTTCCTTCTCCCCTCCCCCACTCTTTTGCCGGCTTCTTCCTCTCCCCCCTCCCCCGCCCCTTCCTCGGTTCATCTCCCACCTTCTTCCCAGTCTCGGCGGCGTCCACATCCCCTCTTCTCCCCTGGCGTCCCCTCCCTCCTAACCAGCTGCCCCTCTTGCAGACCTGTTGGCCCCCCACCAGCTCTCTCCGACTCTCTGCCCTCCCTTCCCACCCCCCTTCCCCGTACAGAGTCCCCTCCGCCAGCTCCAGGCCCTTGAGCGCCGCCTCCTTAATTGCCCACCCTCCCGGAGACATCCCTTACCTCCCCTGGCATTCCTAAGATGCTCTCTCTCTCTGAGCTCTGCCCCATCGCATCCCTAGGACCCCCTTTCGAGGTCTTTTCTAAGCAGCTTCCTGAGCTGCCCCTTCCTAGGTGCTCCTTTCCAGCCCCTTTTCTCTAGTTCCCACTTCCAACTTTCCCTCTTTTGCGTCTTTGTCCGCTTTGCTTCTAAGCTTCCCTCCCTCTTTCCTTTTGACTTATCCTTTGGTCTACGCAGCCCCAAACTCAGCCTCCTCTTTCCTTCTTTCATGTGGTTTGAGGTTGTTTGGGGGTGCGGAAAGGCCTGCCAAGCCATTCTTCGAATGGGGGCCCATTTGCTCTGCATCCCATCTGTCCTTTTTCACTGTGAGAGCGTTCTCTATCCCTTCCTTTTTGTCCCCATCGCGTCCTCTCTCGGCTGCCATCCCTTCTCCACCCCACTCCTGTTTTGCTTTTCCCACCCAGGACCCTTGCCTTCCCTTTAGGAATGAGTCCCCTTTCTGCTCGGGGATGATGAACTTGGCCCGTGTCTTTCTTTGGAAGCTTTTCGGTGCGTGGCGCGGCGGAGCCAGCACCCTTGGCCAGACAAGAGGGGAGCTCCCTGGCACGGGCCTCTTTACTGGCAGAGTTTTTGCGAACGTAATCCCCTAGCCCCGCGGCGGCAGCGGCCCTGCTGCTGCGCTGCCTGCTTTGCAGCGAGCTGGGTTGGGGTTACTATAGTTCAAACGCGGCTGAGATCAGCAGGCGTGGAGGGCGGGGGAGGAGGTGCGGGGAGAGAGGAAGGGGGCTTTGCAGTGAGAAGGCATCAAAGATTAATGGATGGCTTTGCATCGCTGTCTGCAGTAAACAGGAAACTAGTTTGAAAGGAAAGGAGAGGATTGTGTGCCTTTTTATTTTTTAAAATGCGGACTGTGCTCTTCTACTGAATCTTGAATCATGCCCAAAGGATGAGCTGTCGGTGCTGCAGTCGTGACCCAGGCTGAGCGCCCAATGGCAGAGAGAACAGTTTTTATTCCCTCTGTCTGGCTCCTTAAGAGTTGAAAGATGGTCCTGTTATTCAGAGTGGATTCTGTATCTTTGCCACTTTGGAGATGAGAAGCCACAGAATTGCTAGTAGTTTATGTGGAAACCAGGTACATACAAAGTTAGCTAGCAATAGTGTGGGAGTGGGGAGGACCAGCTATATTTAAAACATGTGCCAATGCTTATGTAAGAGGTGCGTTCTCCTCCTGGGTATCTCAGTTTTGGCTGAGTTTACTTATGATTTTAGGCTCTAGCTTTGCCCTATAACATTTTCAGGGGTTACCATCCTAATGTATGGACAGCCAGAAAATTTTTCTTGAGATTGGTTTTAGCAGATGGTAGAATTTTTTTTTTTCCATTGGATTGGACAAAGAAAGGAGATTAATGGTGATTTATTTTTTTTCTTTCGAAGCGGAAGAAAGGTGTAGAAACTTTCAGCCTTAAATTATCTATCATACTGAATTTAAAATTGGGTCATATGATTTTCTCATTTATTTCTTATTTTTTATTTGCCTTTTTAAAAAGGGAGTTTACCTGCCTTTTTAAAAAGGAGATATGAATAGCCTTCTTTTTTTTGGTAAGATCCCATTTTCTGTTTCTTTTTCTTAATTCTTCAACAGACAAGCTATTACTTTAAAAACATACATTTTCCATATTCCGGATGATTTGTGTGATTTCTTCATAAAACAAAAATCAAAGTGTTTCCAGGAAGGTGTAGAATGAGACTGTGTTTCCTAACCCACAAATATGAATGGTGAGCTGTGCAACGTTATACTTGTACAGGACATTACTGTGTAAGTAGTGATTGCTGCTTCCAAGCCTGGGAAAGTCATCTAATGAAATCATTGTGGTCCTGTTTTTGGTTAGCTTTGTTGAGTTTTTGTTTTGTTTTGTTTTGTTTTTTGCCATTTTTGGAAGGGATTTTTTTTTAAGGTGTTTCACTGTGTAAAACATCTTTAAGCTTGAGTCACATTTAGTTTACATTACTTGCTGAGACATTGTGTTGGCATATTACTTTCCCAGTTCTGTTAACATTTCGAGGAGGACATATAAAAATCTTTCATGGAGGGGAAAATATGTGTAATTGAACATGACAGGAAATAACTTCAATATTTGGCCTTAGGAGTGTCATCTTTGTGTTCAGCTCCTTTACTTATTTTTGAGGATAATTTGGTATTACTATGATTTTAAGAGAATTTTAAGCTTCCTCTGACTTGGAATATACTCATTAGCTCTGATAATAAATCTAGGAAAAAGATAAATTAGGCTTCAACCAAACATCATAGAAATACAATAATCTTTTTATGCCAGGGGAGAAAGCTCCATTTTTACTTCATGCTTCTAATGAGTGGCTTAGCAAATGTGAGTGACTTCAGTGATTTTAAACAAGATAAATGTTTCCACATTTTGTTTAGATGTTAATTTAGTGTGTGGTGCTGGAGTGTAGTGTGTGGTATTTGTGATGGTGATCACCCTATCATGTGGCACTTACACTTTAGAAATCACAAAGTTGGGCTGGGGAGTGTGTGTGTGTGTGTGTGTGTGTGTGTGTGTGTGTATGTGTATGTGTCTTTCCACAGCTTTTGTGGGTAATATTTTAGATCTGGTTTTCCATGAATTTGTTTCCTCTATGTCCACTTACAGGCCCAGCTTGCCAATGACTTGCTAAAATATAACTCACAGAAATAAATGTTTATAAGCAGTGGGGTTGTTATTAAGTGGGCATATTTCGTTCTATAAAAGGTCCTCCTTAATTCAGACATTTGGGTCTTGGATTTACTATGCAGTAGAATTTGGGGATCAGTCTCGGATATTCTGTATTGAGAGCTTTAGGAACTCAAGATTTCCCTTTTTCTATATGAGGCAGGAATAGTGGTTATTGAGAGGGAATTTGTACCATTATGCTAATGGCCCTCTTCTGTAATAGAGTTGAATCTCCAGAAGAATTAAGGAGGTTTTTTTTCTTGTTAGTTGTTCGTATCTTGATTTCATATCTTGATGCAGGAGTGGTTATTGGTTTACTTAAATTTTTTTTTTCTTTACCCCTTTGAGAGCTGCAATAAATGGTAAAAATGGGTACATGTAAAAACAGCAAAACATTAAAAAAGGAGGAAGACTCTAACTCAGATGAAATAAATATGGGCCACAAGTACTAACTTAGTAATAGTCCCTACAAAAGCAGTAGTGATTTATATTGGATTCTAGAATATGAAAAAAGTATATTCCATTATAGTATAAAGCCTGTCAGTGATATTGTTTTCTTAGTCCATAATGATTTTCACACAGGACTAGTGTTTTGTGAGAAAAATCCATTATTCGTGTACTTTGAAATAAACTCCCAACTGAGTTTGACTGTTTATCTGACCACCTTAGTAAGTAGTTATGTTCTATATATTTCCTTAAGTCATCTAGATAGCTTAGGCATATTATACTTTTTATAAAGAATTTCTTTTTTTAATCCCCAATAATATTCTACAACATTTGGCAAACAGAAAAGGAAATAAAAGTCACCTTAGCCTTATTGTTGGAAGGATGTTAATGTGATATTTTGGTATTATTTCTTCTCAAGATTTTTTTTTTTCTCTCATGAGCTTTGAGAAATTGAAATTCCTGAATGGTGTAATTTGCACTAAATGTTGAGTAGAGTTTTAATTTTTCAGTGCTTTTTTTCCCCCCATAGGACACAACGGTTAGGTTTTAATTCTGACAATATTTATTTCTTATGTAGGAAAATTATTAAAGTGATCTTGTTCATTTAAAGTAATCAGAATTACAATACTTATTAAAAAATATGTTAATTGTGCATTCTTAGGATAACTTTTAAGTAATGGGAATGATTTATGATCATTCAATGATTGATATAATGTATCAGTTTTTCAGTGATTGACAAACTTCTATTAATGGTTTGCCAAGTTGAGCTCTTTTTTTTTTTTTTAAACTATCTAAGCTAGGAAGCTATGAAAATTAGAGGGTAAAATGGAAATACTGACAAATATTTAACCATAGCATAGTAATCTGTCACTGTAATTTTCTTCAGAAATAAATGTTTTCATTTGTCCTGTAATGTCTGAGATTACTGCCAAAGCTGGAAATGTGTTTAGCTTTCTCAGCAAAATTCTTAAAAGGATATTGTCAGAGCCAACAATCCAGAATTATCATTACTTTTAAAATTGTCTTTAACACACTTGTTTGCCTGATTCTTATAATTCCTTGGATTAATTTGCAGTACTATCATACAAAGCAGTGTTGCACAGAATTGTCCTTCTAAATAATAGATTGTCCTGGAGATCTTTCATTTCCTTTTTTTTTTTTTTTTTTTTTAATTCTATTCGTACTAGTCATCAACAGCTGAGCACAGACAGGGGCTGCAGACTCCATGTGCCAGTGTATCTGTATATCACAGGAAGAATTTGATGTTGCAATTGTTTCCCACTTTGAAGGCAGATTATGGGAATATCAAATGAAGAGTTTAATGATTCAAGGAAATAATATGGTGAACAATGTTTTCTTTACCTGTATCGTGAGTTTCTCTGAATTGTATCTACATCATGTAAATTCAGTACTTCAATTTTGATTGCAAGTAATATAGAAAAGGATAAGTCTTTGAGGTGCTGCAAACTAAATGTGTAGTTAGCAAATTTTTGTTGAATAGCTTAGGCTTTTTTTTTTTTAATCAGTTAAATTTTGCTCTTTTTTAAGACCTACATAAATCTCACTTTTATAGGAGTGAATTTTTCCTTTCAAGTTAATTGGACAAAAGCTGTAGTATTATTAGGGTGTTTTGTTGCTAGTGCCTAGAGTTGGAGTTAAGCTTTTAAAAATAAAGTTTGAGGCCTTACCACTTATGCAGACTGGGAAGACCTGTAAGGAAGGGTCAGTGTGAAAACCCAATATAAAGATTGCTTCATCAAAGCCTAGAAGTAGTAGCTGTGGCTGAGGAGTTTTATACATTGTTATGTAGTGTTTGTATAGATATGGCAATCCATTAGATTCCTAAGAGGATATCTAGAAGCTGTTTGAGGTGACTTATTTTTTTTTATATGTTATATCTCCTGAATTTTAGGTCTGCTCCAAGAAAAAACATGGCTGCAAAGGAAAAACTGGAGGCAGTGTTAAATGTGGCCCTGAGGGTGCCAAGCATCATGCTGTTGGATGTCCTGTACAGATGGGATGTCAGCTCCTTCTTCCAGCAGATCCAAAGAAGTAGCCTCAGTAACAACCCTCTTTTCCAGTATAAGTATTTGGCTCTTAATATGCATTATGTAGGTAAGTGTCTATATCACCTTTGCTAATCTGTTAGTGAGCATTCTGATTTATATCTTTGTAAGATGATTTTGAATTTTAGTAAAGTGAGGTTTGGTTACGTTGAAATGACAGTGATACAGTCATTGATGAATGTTTATGAATCTTGTTTGTAATATGTCTTACCATTGCATATGAATTATTAGGGCTAGAGGAGAACAGACAGTTTTGGGTTTATTTTACTGGATGAAACTAGAAGGCAGAAGAAAACATTTTAGATTTTAATATGATAAAATGTAAATGAGAACAAATTTTCCAGACATTTGGTCTGTTCTAATTTGTCTATTAAGGGTTTTGTTAATAACAAAGAAGGGAGGCTTCCTAAATGCAATATTCTTTATTGTTCCAGAACATTAGTATCAGTGGAACATAAGGCATTTATTTCAGTTAAATGAAATGTTGGAAATGACATTTGTAATATTAAAAATATATATATTCCTTGAAATATAATTGATATGATTTGGAGTTAGTGGTTAAAGTAATGTTGAGGTTAAAGAGGTAGAAGTCAAGAAATACAAGCAGGAAGGGCACCTGGCTGGCTCAGTCAGTAGCACATGCTACTCTTGATCTTGGGGTTGTGAGTTTGAGCCTCATGTTGGGTGCAGAGATTACTTAAAATAAAATCTCAAGGGGCACCTGGCCTGGTTGGCTCACTCGATTAAGCCTCCGACTTTGGCTCAGGTCATGATCTCACAGTTCATGAATTTGAGCCCCATGGTGGGCTCTGTGCTGACAGCACGGAGCCTGGAACTTGTTTCCAGTTCTGTATCTCCCTGTCTCTTTGCCCCTCCCCTGCTCAAGCTCTGTCTCTCTCTCTCTCAAAAATAAACATTAAAAAAAAAAAAAAAAATAGAATCTTAAAATAAGGAAAAGAAATACAGGCAGGAAACAGGTAAAAATTCATCTAGTATGACAGTGATGATCCTTGATATTTATTTATTTTTTTTATTATTATTTTTTTTTTTTAATATTTGTTTATTTTTGAGACAGAGAGAGACAGAGCATGAACGGGGGAGGGTCAGAGAGAGGGAGACACAGAATCTGAAACAGGATCCGGGCTCTGAGCTGTCAGCACAGAGCCCGACGCGGGGCTTGAACTCACAGACTGTGAGATCATGACCTAAGCCGAAGTCTGCCACTTAACCAACTGAGCCACCCAGGCTCCCCATGATCCTTGATTTTTAGATTAATTTTTGGTTTATATGTAATCATAGCAATAATGTTTCATTTGGCATTACTGTAACATAACTCAAGATGTGGTTTGATGATAGTGGTTTAATAATATTATTATTAGAGTTGTCCATCAAGAAGTATATATTTTATAGAATTGTGAAGGGTTTGTCCTGTCTCAGTGAGATTTATTTTTATCTATGGAAGGACTTTTTGGGTTCCAAAGCTCAGCCCTGAAAACCCCTTATATCTCTAAGAGATTCCCAAGTAAGCCATTGTGGGAAGAAGTATAGTAGAAAAGGCAGTGCACTAGAAGTAAAACATCTGGGTACAATAAATTCATCTCTCTTAGATGGCATTACCTTGGGAAATTCTTTGAAATGAGAATGTTCTTTTATGCTGCAAAGCACTATAATTCTCAGCCCTTTACTAAAAGCTTTGTATGTTAGCCAATTCATGGAAAATAATTCCAATCTGTTGTAGAAGAACAATCGGGTACTTGGCTTAGATTTTTAGCTTAATCAGCAGAATAATTCACACTGTGCTTTAAAAAATGTGCTTATCACATATATTATTTCTGAGTAGATTGAAATATTTATTTTAAAAACAGCTGCCTAATAATCAGAAACATTAATTTTAGAAGTTGAGTGGGTTTTAATACATTTGAAATTCATACTCTGGCTTATAACTTTGGGAATTCAACTGAGTCTTCTTAAATACACTTATTACATGCTATGGTAGAATTAACTCAGTGATTACATGAGTAGATAGTTACAGCTTGAGCAGTTTTTTGGTTAGAGTAACATCTGGGTCAAAGTATTAAGGAGTGTTTACATAATGTTCCAGTTTATAAACTTTCACCCTTAAATACATCTTTAAAAGTCTTTTTAAAAATTAGTAATGTATTTATACATTTATTGTATGTTAAAAAAATCAAAACACACAAATCAGGAGACTATAGATGCTGGAGAGGATGTGGAGAAACAGGAACCCTCTTGCACTGTTGGTGGGAATGCAAATTGGTGCAGCCGCTCTGGAAAGCAGTGTGGAGGTTCCTCAGAAAATTAAAAATAGACCTACCCTATGACCCAGCAATAGCACTGCTAGGAATTTATCCAAGGGATACAGGAGTACTCATGCATAGGGGCACTTGTACCCCAATGTTTATAGCAGCACTCTCAACAATAGCCAAATTATGGAAAGAGCCTAAATGTCCATCAACTGATGAATGGATAAAGAAATTGTGGTTTACATACACAATGGAATACTACTTGGCAATGAGAAAGAATGAAATATGGCCTTTTGTAGCCACGTGGATGGAACTGGAGAGTGTGATGCTAAGTGAAATAAGCCATACAGAGAAAGACAGATACCATATGGTTTCACTCTTATGTGGATCCTAAGAAACTTAACAGAAACCCATGGGGGAAGGGAAGGAAAAAAAAAAAAAAAAAAGAGGTTAGAGTGGGAGAGAGCCAAAACATAAGAGACTGTTAAAAACTGAGAACAAACTGAGGGTTGATGGGGGGTGGGAGGGAGGGGAGGGTGGGTGATGGGTATTGAGGAGGGCACCTTTTGGGATGAGCACTGGGTGTTGTATGGAAACCAATTTGACAATAAATTTCATATATTAAAAAAAATAAAATAAATAAAAAGTAAAATCAAAGCATAGAAAGTGTACAGTGAAAAGTATCATCCTTCTGTTTGCCAACTACTAAGTTCTCTTAAGCCCCAGCAAGTAGCTATTTTTATTAACTTGTGAAAAATTCTAGAGATATTTTTATGTATACATAAGTCAATATAAAGGTATATTGGTAAATAAACATAAATAAGTATAAATATATGTATGTTCTCTTTATACAGATGATGGGATAATATACAGTGTTCTTTTTTTTTAATTTTTATTTAATTTTTAAATTTATATCCAAGTTAATTAGCATATAGTGCAACAATGATTTCAGAAGTAGATTTACAGTGTCTTGAACCTGTTGTTTATTTTAACTTTATGATGTATCACAGAGCCATAACTACTGCTTTTAGATATTCATGAAATAAAGCTTTGTACTCTGTGTTTTTATGTTGACACTTCCTGTTCTGCCAAATTTTAAGATTCTGATTAAATGTTAAGGCCTCCTTCTCCCCCTAGGCCTCCTAATTCTGTTTCGTAGTGGTGTAGTATCCTTGTATGGCCATACCACAGAATTGATGCTCTATTGGTGAACACTTTAGTTTCGTCTGCTATTTCATTCAGTGTTGCACTAAATAATTTTATATAGCCATAATTTTGACAGATACAAATATAGCCTTGAGATAAATTGCTAGAAGTGAAGTTGCTGTGTTAAAGAGTATATATGTCTGTAATAATGGATCGATATTACTCTCTATGGGGTTTTACAGACAGTGGTTGAGAGTTCCTACAGTCTTACATCCTTATCAAAAACCGTGTTATCAAATTCTTACATTTGGTTATTCCAGTACATGAAAAATGGATGTTTTTTAACATAAGTTTTAATTCGTATTTCTCTTACTGTGAGTGAGATTGTATTTATTCACATGTTGATGAAAAAACGTGTGTTTCCTCTTCTGTGAGTTGTCAGATCATGTCCTTTGCCCACTTTTCTGTGGGATTTTAGCCTCTCCCCTCCCCCTTTTTTTTTCCCAAAGGCACAGGCAAGGCTTTATTGGGGCTACAGCTCTAGCTGAAGGGAGACACAGCACCAACAGAGAGTAGTTAGGCTGGCCTTCTCTGGATTTTAGCCTTTTCTTGCCAATTTGTGGGAGTTTGGTATACATTAGGGAAATTAACCCTTTATGATGAGTTAAAATTACTGTTTCCAGTTGTGCTTGTCTTGATTTTGGCTTATGATTTTTTTGACTTGCAGAATTTGTTTTTAATGAGATTGAATTTATTGTTTTTTCTTTTTTTTAAGTTTATTTTTTTATTGTTTGTATTTTAATTTTTTTTTCCAATATATGAAATTTATTGTCAAATTGGTTTCCATACAACACCCAGTGCTCATCCCAAAAGGTGCCCTCCTCAATACCCATCACCCACCCTCCCCTCCCTCCCACCCACCATCAACCCTCAGTTTGTTCTCAGTTTTTAACAGTCTCTTATGTTTTGGCTCTCTCCCACTCTAACCTCTTTTTTTTTTTTTTTCCTTCCCCTCCCCCATGGGTTTCTGTTAAGTTTCTCAGGATCCACATAAGAGTGAAACCATATGGTATCTGTCTTTCTCTGTATGGCTTATTTCACTTAGCATCACACTCTCCAGTTCCATCCACGTGGCTACAAAGGGCCATATTTCATTCTTTCTCATTGCCACGTAGTATTCTACTGTGTATGTAAACCACAATTTCTTTATCCATTCATCAGTTGATGGACATTTAGGCTTTTTCCATAGTTTGGCTATTGTTGAGAGTGCTGCTATAAACATTGGGGTACAAGTGCCCCTATGCATGAGTACTCCTGTATCCCTTGGATAAATTCCTAGCAGTGCTATTGCTGGGTCATAGGGTAGGTCTATTTTTAATTTTCTGAGGAACCTCCACACTGTTTTCCAGAGCGGCTGCACCAATTTGCATTCCCACCAACAGTGCAAGAGGGTTCCTGTTTCTCCACATCCTCTCCAGCATCTATAGTCTCCTGATTTGTTCATTTTGGCCACTCTGACTGCCGTGAGGTGGTATCTGAGTGTGCTTTTGATTTGTATTTCCCTGATGAGGAGCGACGTTGAGCATCTTTTCATGTGCCTGTTGGCCATCCGGATGTCTTCTTTAGAGAAGTGTCTATTCATGTTTTCTGCCCATTTCTTCACTGGGTTATTTGTTTTTCGGGTGTGGAGTTTGGTGAGCTCTTTATAGATTTTGGATACTAGCCCTTTGTCCTATATGTCATTTGCAAATATCTTTTCCCATTCCGTTGGTTGCCTTTTAGTTTTGTTGGTTGTTTCCTTTGCTGTGCAGAAGCTTTTTATCTTCATAAGGTCCCAGTAGTTTATCTTTGCTTTTAATTCCCTTGCCTTTGGGGATGTGTCGAGTAAGAGATTGCTACGACTGAGGTCAGAGAGTTAATTTATTTTGAGAGAGAGAGAGAGAGAGAGAGAGAGAGAATGAGCTGGGGAGGGGTAGAGATTGAAGGGGACAGAGGATCCGAAGCGAGCTCTGTGCTGACAGCAGAGAGTCCAGTGTGGGGCTTGAACTCGTGAACTGTGAGATCATGACCTGAGCCGAAGTGGGGCGCTTAGCCAACTGAGCCACCCAGACACCCCTATTGTTTTTTCTTTTAGAACTTAGAATTTTGACTCAATTAGAAAAGGCTTCTCTATCATATTTTACTTCATTATTTTTATTTCATTTTTTACATTTACATCTTTGCTCCACTTAGGAATTTATCTGCATGTACAGTGTGTTGTAGGTATAATTTTTTCCCCTAGATAACTATCTGGTGGTTTCCATGTATTTATTAAATAGTTCATCTTTTCCTGGCTAATCATTATATACTAAGTTCTCCCATATATTTGGTTCCATTTCTGATATTTATTCCTGTTTTTTAAGTGTGTGGTCATAATGAGTATTTAGACTATATTGTACTGTCTACACTTAGTCCCTTCATTGTTTTTTATTTATCCCTCAGAGTTTTTCTGATATTGTTGGCTATATGAACTTTAGATACTTAGTTTAAGTTAAGATGAAGAGGTAGCTTAAAGATGTTAACTCTTCTCCATGTATGAACACAGAAAGCCTCCCTATGTTCCAGGTTTCTTTTGAGTCCTGGAGTGTTTTAAAGTTTTTATTATATAGGTCTTGGGCATTTATTGTTCAGTTCATTCCTAGGTATTTTGTCTCTTTTATTGATATTGTGACCCCCCCCCCCTTTTATATCCTTTAATTATTATTAAGAGCTTAAAAATCAAGGTAGGGAACGGTAAAGTTCATGTTTATGGAATATAATTGTACCTTCAAATTGAGAAGCTTTCCAGGGTGGGTTTTGTCTGAGAATAGCAAAAAGAAGTGATTGTCTAAATATAATTGGAATGCTAATTATAGAACTGTTTTGCAAAGTATAGGTTATAAAAGGGGAAATAGAAGTAATATTGAAAAGTTATAGTAGGGGAATTTGTGAAAAGACCTGAATACATATATTAGGTATTCATAATTTGGTAGGTAGTGATAGGTCAGTGAGGAATTTAGAGCAGGTGAACTGCACTTAAGAAGATTGACTAGGCAGTGTTCTACAGGCCACTGGATTGGGGAGGGGAGAAACCAAGGGTAAGAAGACCAGTTTGGATTTTAGGCAAGAGGTAATGAGAGCCAGAATTAGCCTTGTAAAAGGTGGAAAGCAAAGACTGGCTATGAGACCAATTCCACTGAAATTGCAATCACTAAAATCATTAGTGACCTAAAATGTAAAACTCAGGCTTCATTTGTGTTGTCATTCTGCAGATAATCTCATATTTATGGAATTGTTGACTGCTTCCTCTTAACAGTGTTTCTGGATTCTTCTAACTTTCTGACCGTTTCTTCTGACTCTTTTGCTGTGTTTTTTCTTTAGACTTCTTAAGTGTTGATACAGCCTAGAATTTGTGTTTAATTTTCATGTTTTGTTGTTTGTGTGATCTCATATAGTTTTGGTTGCAAATCCCTATCTCCACTTTCCGTTGCTTTTTTGACCACTGTAGTCTGGGGTTAGTGTTCTTTCCTCTGATCTCATGGCACCCAGTTCATAACCTCTCCCATAGCACTTACTATGCTGCATTCCAAGGATCCTTAGGCTCATCTATCTTCCTAACTAGATTGTGAGCTCCTTAAAGGTAGGAATGGGGTTATTCCTAGCGCCTAGCTAGTGCCTGGTACTGAATGGATTTCTAACTATTGTTAGACATCACCACCTAAGTATTCTGTAGACACTTCGGTTTATGGTCATGAACTCATCATCTATACCTCAAACCTCCTCCTTCTCTTGTTTCCTATCTTAATGGTAAAGTTGTGATTATCTTGATTATCCAAGCTAGAAACATCAGAACCATTTTCACTTCCTTGTTCTCCACTCACAGATCACTATTAAGACTTCTTTAAATATGTTTCTCATAGGTGACCCTGCCAACTCCATACCAAAGCTGCCGATTTATTCTAGGTCCTCATTTTTCCCCTCACTACTAAAATAACCTTTAAATAGCAGAAATCCCTGCATTTTGTTAGGAACATTCATTAATGTTATTTTAGGTAGGTCATCATTTTTAAATGCTGCATGTCTTGCATTTTAATTATAAATTATTGTTGGGTTATCTTCATCATCATCAGTTGAGTTTGTTGTGATTGTTTAGAGTGAATAGTGATGCATATTTGCATGGGCAATAGTTTTGGCTTGTATTTTTCAAATAATTAGATTATATACATGTTATAATTTAGATAAATTATTCATACTGTTCTTGCTTTAGCAGTATTCATAATTGCTTAAGATTCTTGTGTGACATTTTTTGTTATCACTGAGTTATCTTTCCACTGCAGTGTGAAAAAGGAGGGGGATAATTGGGCCATAGGGTTTTTGTTGTTTTGTTTTTTGTTTTCTTACCTCACTTAAAGTGTATCTAAAGGATTTGAGAACTGTTGCCCCAGTCTAAACTCTTTACGAGTGTATACAAGGCTTTATATTGAAGTGTTAGCCACCAGTTCTATCAGCATCATCTCCCAGTACTTTTTTATTTACACCAAATTTTAGTCTAGCCTACAGAGTTTATGGTCTCCTGAAAACATCCTTTTTTTTATGGTTTTCATGCCTGCTATTCTCTTTTCCTAAAATGTTTTTCTTTTTCTTAGCCTGATAAATTCACTGTTCTCAGTCCAGGTCAAGCTTAATCACTTAATAATAGCCCTTCTAATATTTGTATATTACAGCACCAATATTGTATCATACTTTTGTCCATGTTTTTTCACTAGACTATGATTATTGTTTGGATCTTTCATGTCTAGAAATGCATATGGTTCACACTTTATATGTAATAATTGGTTGAGTGGATAATTGAAAGAATGAATAAAATCAATATGTTTAGTCTAGAGGATTTGGCAGCTGTTTTATGAGATGTGCACAAAAAGGGAAAGATAGGAATATCTGGAAAGGAAAATGATAGTTCATTAAAAGAGAACTTATGGAGAGTTTTCATGCAGTAGATTGAATAGAAAATCCTCAGCCACAAACACTAAACATGCTTGCTAAATATAATAAACATCCTTTTTAAATACCTCTAAAGTCCTTTGAGATAGGGATTAAAAAAATAAATTGGGGAAATTATTTTAAGAAATTAAAAGTTAGTAGAAATACTTCTGTCTAGTTTCTGCTGGATTGTTCTTAAAGTTAGGATATGTGGGAAATCTGAATTCTACCTCTTTAGTCCCTAGCATAGTGCTCCTGTCCCCTTAGCTTTAAGCATGAGAGGTGCGTTGGGTACTAAGAAGGGTTATCTGTACCGTAATAAAGACTCGCTAATAAATGGAAAATAGTTATGGAAGAGTAGACAAGAACCAGATATTGCAAGACCTAGACTGTCAGACTGAGAAGTTAAGAACTTTTGAAGGTTTTTAAGCAAGAGATTTGTCTAGATGAAGGTGATGGTTTTGTACTGAAGTGTAGGATCAATGAGGATGGAAAGAGACTGAAAGAAGAATAGCTATTAGTATGCTATTATATTGAGAGTGGACTGGGATATGGGGCATAGGGACTGGAAAGGAAGGGTGACATGAGACACTTAACTGGGGAAGACTCAGCAGGACTTGGTGATGACGGAAAGATGACTCAGGTTTGAGTCAGAGTGAATGGGATTTAGGGGAGAAGGAGGGTGAGCCAGCCTGTTGAGGGAGGATGGGTGCTCAGTTTGTACTTGTATATGAGAACATTTAAGTGGATTATATCCCAGGCATTGTGAGATATATATCTGCTTAGAATAAGAAATGATTGCTTTTTTTTTTTTTTTTTTTGGCATATGCAGTAGGTAGGTTCTCAGTAACTTTGTTGATAACATACATTTAGAATGGTATATTTGAAGCAGCAACATAAATTGCTTGAGCTAAATACTTTGTAGGGGAAAAAGCAGTTTGGGGACTAAATTTCCTTTGTTCATTTGAGGGGGTAAAAAGCAGCGGGGGAATTTGGAGGTTATAAGGAAATCCATGCCACAGAGCCAGTTTTGAGGGTGGTTACTGGGACAAGGATAAGCAGGGTGTTTTAGGTTTGACAAGTAGGCAGTTGTTGACTTCTGAGTTTTTTTTTAGAGTAGAAGGGCAAAGAAGGTTCATAGAGCATTTGTAGATTGTAGACAATTAAGAGGAAATAATGGAGTGTTAGAGAATGGAGGCATTAGTACAGATAGTTTACAACATTTGTCAGTGGAATGAGAAAAATAGATAATATCATGAAGAGAAGTTTCTCAAGATTGGAAGAAGAGCCCTGTATATCCTTTGAAGAGAGAAGTGAGCACTGGTGTTAGGGGGATGATTGAAGATGTAGGAGATTAGGAATTAGAAAAATAAGATCTTGAGTCAAGTGGAAGAGGCAGCTTTAGAGAGGGACATTAAGCAGTGTTTCCTCTGGGACGAGAGGATGAGAGAATTGGTGTAGAACAAGTAAGTAGACATCAAGGAAAGGTAGATAATGAGAGGAGTGCTGTTGTACCTTTGTGTGGTATACTTGATTGTAAAACAGAGAAGGCTACAAAAGTGAAAAATGCTTTGTTTTCAACAAAAAGTCCATAGTGATTTTTACTGTATTAAACTTACTTTGGTATGAAGTAAAAAACCTGAAAGTTGTTGAAACTTAATTGGAAAGTAATTGACTTCAGGTTCTTTTTATTAGTATAATTAATTGGAAGACTAAATTAGAATTATATTTTATTTATAATCTCTATTTCTACTACAGGTTATATTTTAAGTGTTGTGCTACTAACCTTGCCCAGACAGCATCTGGTTCAGCTTTACCTGTATTTTTTGACTGCCCTGCTCCTCTATGCTGGCCATCAAATCTCCAGGTAAGAATGTGACCTTGTTTTTGAAATGTATGACCAAATATGGTTTTTCATTACCAATAAAATATTTTTCATGAACACTGTTAATAAACTGAGGCTTTGCTAAGTTCCAGAACAGGGCTTTTAATATTTGTTTTTTAAGTAAATATTATTTTATAGAAATAATAGCTGGGGTTATGCCTCAAATTTTATTTCTGCGTTTAAAAACAATCTTAATATGAGGGTTGCCTGGGTGGCTCAGTCGGTTGAGTGTCCGACTTAGGCTCAGGTCACGATCTCATGGTTCATGGGTTCGAGCCCCACGTCGGGCTCAGTGCTGACATCTCAGAGACTGGAGCCTGCCTCAGATTCTGTGTCTCCCTCTCTCTCTGCCCCTCCCCTGTCCGTGCTTTGTGTCTCTCTCAGAAATAAACAAACATTCCTGTTTGTGCTTTGTGTCTCTCTCAGAAATAAAGAAACATTAAAAAAAATTAAAAAAAAAACAATCTTAATATGAAATGGACCTTAAGATTATGTTTACAGAGATACTCATGAGCTTTTCTATATCACCTAAGACAAGAATTTCCAAAGATAGGCTGTAGAATATTTTAACAATTATAGACTTGATTATTTTCATCATTTTAGGGAATCAAGTTTATGATGCAGGAGAATCGGCATGAGATGCGACCACCTATATAGTGGATGATTTGTATAAATTATCTGATGAGGTTCATGGTATAGCTCAGAACTTCTTCATCTTTAGCAATATTGTGTTTGTCTGGGTCTGCTAGTCCTAAATTTTAAGACTCTGGTCTGCCAATGAAAATGAACTTCCTACTTTGGAATGGAATGTTAAAATACAGGTGAACCAAAAGCCACACAGTAAATGTAATGGTGCGGGTATAAATAAATTTGGAGGGTATGATTTCTTTTGTTATGATTGAAATGTATAACCAAAATTAAATATACTCCCAATCCTAAGAAGAGGGACAGTTACTTTGCATATATAATAAGGAGTAGTTGTCTAGAAGTCTGAAACGCAGATTTTGGTGTTAGCTTGAAAATTAATCTTAGAAATAGCATTTTTATATTACTAGAATTGAATGGTTGACTTGGAAACTTTTTTACTCTCTTATAAAATAATACTGTTCATTGGAGATGAGTTTTGGGAAATACAGAAAATTTAAAGGTAGTAACAATTACGTAATCATACCACCCAGAGATAAACCTGTTAAAATCTGGCATTTCCTTCCAATTTTCTTAATACCTTCTAGTTTTTACCACTTTTGTGGATACGAAAAGAACGAAAATAGCAATAGTCCCAGACTCTTGGCCCCTCTTGTTGAAGCAGGACTTTTATCCTCCTTAAAATTTCATCTGGTTATTTCTCAAAGGACCCAAAGCGTTTTGCAGAAACTCCATCTTCTCACATTTCTCTCCTCAGTTCCTGTCTGGTCAGTTTTCTCTGGTACCTGGAAGGTGATGTTTTACTCTCTAACTGCCATTATCCTTGCCCAGGGTATGTCCTTGGATGTCAGTTACAAAACTGGACCTATTGGAGTAGTACTGCATTTCTTGTAATCCTAACAGTGGTTCAAGTTGAGCTGTGTTTCACTCCTAAAGTGAAGACATGAGTTTTCTAATTTTGTGTCACACAAGTATTTCCCTGTGTCTTGGACTCCTTCATGGGAGCATGAATTAGATTCGTAGCATCTTTATTCACATAGCCAAGAAGAGGAGTCCAGTGGCCAGTACCAAGACAGACAACAGAATGTACTTCCAATCCATTACCACCAGCCCCAAACCCTGACACAGTCTGTTCCTGTGGCCTTACCCAGGACACCTCTGAATCTGAGCTCAAGTTCAAGGTAGAGACACTTCTCTATCTTTATTCCCTTTTTTTTTTTTTTCTGGAGAGAGAAAGAGGGCACAAGTGAGCGAGGGGCAGAGAGAGAATCCCACAAGAGGGAGAGAGAGAGAGAGAGAAGAGGGGCTCACCTGAAGCAGGGCTCGTGCTCACCTGATGCAGGGCTTGAGCTCAGGTGATGTGGGACTCAAACACACAAACCTTGAGATCATGATCTGAGCCGAAGTCAGATGCTTAATGACTGACCCACTCAGGTGCCCTGTCTTTATTCATTTTTAAGCAAAAATTGTGTCTGTAGAGTATAATGCAGTAGTTAGAGTATAGGGTTTTCTAAGTCATCATTTTCGTGTACAGATGAGTGCCTGGCCATCTAAGAGTGCTGTATTTTTTAGATAAGTGGACAGGTGATTGGGGAGTTTCAAATTCCATGTTCTTTATTTACTACTCTATAACCTCAGTGTCACCAGAAAGATAGGTCTCCACTTTCTTACCTGTAAAATGTTGATAATATCTTACGGGGCTATCGTAAAGGTGCAGTAAGGTAAGGCATGTAAAGCTCTTAGCATGATTTCTGACATACAAGTGTTCAGTGAATTTTTTCTTTTTTTTTTTTTTTAAAGTTTTTTATTTTAATTCTGGTATAGTTAACATCAGTGTTATGTTAGTTTTAGGTGTACAATATAGTGATTCAACAATTCTATACAGTACTCCGTGCTCATCATAAGTGTACTCTTAATCCCCTTCACCTATTTCACATCTCCCCCCACCCACCTCCTCTCTGGTAACCATCAGTTCTCTGTAGTTAAGAGTCTGTTTCTTGGTTTGGCTCTTTTTTTCCCTTTGTTCATTTGTTTTCTTAAATTCCACATATGAATGAAATCATATGGTATCTGTCTTTCTCTGACTTATTTCACTTAGCATTATACTCTCTAGCTCCATCCATCTTGTTGCAAATGGCAAGACCATTCTTTTTTTTATAGCTGAATAATATTCCATTGTGTATGTATATACCACATCTTCTTTATCCATTCATCTGTGACACTTGGGCTGCTTCCATAATTTGGCTGTTGTGATGCTGCAGTAAACATAGGGGTGCATATATCCTTTAGAATTAGGGTTTTTGTATTCTTTGGGTAAATACCCAGTAGTGGGATTACTGGATTGTAGGGTAGGTCTATGTTTTTTTAATGTTTGTTTATTTTTGAGAGAGAGGGAAGGAGTGCAAGTGGGGGAGGGGTAGAGAGAGAGGGAGACACAGAATCTGAAGCAGGCTCCAGGCTCTGAGCTGTCAGCACAGAGTTCGATGCAGGGCTCAAACCTACACACACGAGATCATAACCTGAGCTGAAGTCAGAAGCTTGACCCACTGAGCCACCCAGGCGCCCCAAGGTAGTTCTATTTTTAACTTTTTTGGGGTTTTTTTGTTTGTTTGTTTGTTTGAAGAACTGATCTTTTTTTTTGTAATTTATGAAGAATTCTGTCCTAGATATCCAATTAGAGTATCAACTACAGGATCTTTCAGATTCATCAGTTGAAGTTTTACTTCAACTGAGTAAGATCCCAGTTGCCTAAAGTTTCTGAATTATGAACTACTTTTTTTTTTTTTTTTTTTTTTAATTCTCAAGTTAGTTAACATACAGTGTAGTCTTGGCTTCAGGTGTAGAACCCAGTGATTCATTTTGTACATATGACACGCAGTGCTCATCCTAAAAAGTGTCCTCCTTAATGCCCGTCACCCATTTAACCCACTCCCGACACCCCTACCCCCATTAACCCTCAATTTGTTCTCTGTATTTGGGTCTCTTATGATTTGCCTCCCTTTGTTTTAATCTTATTTTTCCTCCCCTTCCCCTATGTTCATCTCAGATTCCACATATGAAAGAATTTCTCAGATTCCACATATGAAAGAAACCATATGACATCTGTCTTTCTCTGACTTATTTCGCTTAGCATATCCTCCACTTCCATCTCGTTGCAGATGGCAAGGTTTCATTCTTTTTCATCGCTGTGTATTATTCCATTGTATATATAAACCACATCTTTATCCATTCATCAATTGATGGAGATTTGAGCTTTTTCCATAATTTGGCTATTGTTGATAGCACTGCTGTAAACATTGGAGTGCATGTGCCCCTTCGAATCAGCATTTTTGTATCCTTTGGATAAATTCCTAGTAGTGCAATTGCTGGGTCATTTTGTGAACACTTGATGTTTCTTGTGTTTTTGATTTTAGACATTCTGACAGGTGTGAAGTGATACCTCACTGTAGTTTTGATTTGCATTTCCCTTCTGGTGAGTTATGTTGAGCATCTTTCCATTTGTCTGTTGGCCATCTGGATGTCTTCTTTGGAGAAATGACTATTCATGTCTTCTGCCCATTTTTTAATTGGATTATTTGTTTTTTGGGTGTAGTGCTTAGTGAATTTTAACTAACATTCTTGTGTCTTGTTTTTATTACGCAGCCATGTTTTATGAGCATTTTCCTGTGTGTCATTCTTTAAAAAAAGACTTTTCAAATCCGTATTATGATATAGCTATATAATGATAGCCTTTTAGGTTGATGTGATTTCTTTGATTAATCATCAAAATCCTAAAGTTGAAGGTAGAGCTATATTAGTTATAATTCTGGGTGAGAAAACAATGATACTACCCTTTCCCTCATGCTTTTTTGGTTTCCATGTGGTTTAGTGGTGTAGTGATGAAAGTCTGTAGCTCTATTTTTATATACCGTGTTGCCATCCAGGCTTTTTTAGAGATCAGAATTCTGTTATATAAAGATAAAGGTGACCATGACCATGTCAGGGGTAAAGGAAAGCCTTTTTCTGACCATTCTTCTGGTGGCAGTTTTAACTTTTGATTTTTAGTTTATGGGAATGTTTTCTTCTAATGTTTAGAGTTTGTTTTTATTATAAGATCAAACTTATTTAAAATAGTAAAAATAATTATAATAGAATTTTATAATAACACACATAAAATACAAAAACATTTCTTTTTTTTTTTTTTTTTTTTCCGTTTTGATCCTTATCCCAGTCCTTTGGGATTTATAGAAGAAAAAATTGAAGTGGGTGAATAGCTGGGAAGGAACAGTCTCAGACTTTAATTTGAATGTAGGTTTTCTAATTGCTAGTTTAGTCCTCTTAGGGAGACAGCATGGTTAGTGGGAAGAAAATGAGTTTTAGAATCAGACTGTGTATGAACTAGTTCCCTACTTAGTAAATATATTACCTTGGCAAGTTGTTTCTTTGAACCTGTAAAGAAAGATAATGCCTATCTAATGGAGTTAGTTTTGATATTAAACTAACAAATTTCAAGAAATGAAATATTTTAGTATGTCTTTTCTTAGTATAATATTTATTTCATGGTGCTGTCTCACAAAAGGTTAGTAAAGATGTGTTATCCTTGATTAATTATTCATAATATGTCACATTTATAAATATTGAGGCTTAAACATATTACATTTATAAAATATTAAGGCTGAAGTTTTTAGTTTTAAAAAGCATAATTGTTCACATTTCATGTAGCAACTTTATAGCTATCCTTTTTTTTTTTTAAGTAAGTTATTGAGATATAATCCACATACCTATTTAAGGGACACAGCTCAGTGGTTTTAGTACACTCACAGAATTTTACAGACCACACCACACTTTAGTTTAGAACATTTTTATCACTCCAAAAAGAAACCCCGTACCTGTCAGCAGTCACTAACCATTTTCCATTAATTCCCTTGCCCCCAGCCTAGGCAACTGTGAGTCTATTTTCTGTCTCTATGGATTGGCCTATTTTGGACATTTCATATAGACATATACAGTGTGTGGTACTTTGTGCCTGGCTTCTTTTAATTAGCATGTTTTCTTCCATGTTGTAGCAATTGTATCAGTATTTTGTCTGTCCAAATCGTATTCTGTTGTATGAATATTACCACATTTTGTTTATTCATCCATCAATTGATGGACACTTGGGTTCTTTCCACATTTTGGCTGTTACGAATAGTGCTGTGAACATTATGAGTAGGCTTTGTGGACATGCTTTTTTTTCTTGGGCATATACTTTGGGGTGGAATTGCATTTAACCTTTTGAGGAACTGCTATACTAATTTTCTGAAGTGTCTTCAGTATTTTACATTTCTACCAGTAGTGTGTAAGGGTTCTAGTTTCTCACATCCTTGCCAACACTTGTTGACATCTGTCATTTTTAGTATAGCCATCATAGTGAGTGTGAAGTGATTATTTCATTGTGGTCTTGATTTGTACATCCCTGATGGCTAATGATATTGAGCATCTTTTCATGTGTTCATTAACCATTTGTAAATCTTTTAGAAAAGTATTTATTGGGATCCTTTGTTAATCATTTAACATTGTTATTATTTAACATTATTTAATCATCATTATTATTATTATTATGGAGTTGTAATACAACTCAGTTCTAGCTAGATACAACTCCTTTATACAATTATACAATTTACAAATATTTTTTACCATTCACTCTAGTCTGGTTATATCAGGCAAAGTGTAGTATGGTTCTACAAAGGAGAATCGATACTTGGATAATTTAAATAATTAACTTGGTACTTGAAAAACTGGCTATAGGATAAGTCATTTGGAAATATTAATTTCTTAAATTGAAAATTTCATAAGCTTTCAAAAAGCTGAGTTTCTATTTTCCCTTAAGACATGTATTTAAGAAATAATGAAGCTAATTATCCTTAAGTGAATAAAAACTTGTTTAGAGTATGTCTAGAATGGATATAGCTTTTAGTTCAGAGAAACTAAACTTTTGAAAATTCATGGCCATAGTTGGTATAGTATGAACATTTAATATTCTGTTTAAGCTTATTAGAATTTGATAAATTTCAAGTTCCTTAATTCTTAAAATTACTAAACTGTGCTTCTCATTTTGAGTGATGTAAGGAATGTATTTCCCAGTATCAATCCTACTTTAAAATTGAAACTATACAGTGGATTATTTATCAGGTGTTAAGTTCTTTGTAGATTTTGGATACTAGCCCTTTATCCAGTATGTCATTTGCAAGTATCTTTTCCCATTCCGGCGGTGTCCTCTTAGTTTTGTTGATTGTTTCCTTTGCAGTGCAGCTTTTTATCTTGATGAGGTCCCAGTAGTTCATTTTTGCTTTTAATTCCCTTGCCTTTGGAGATGTGTCGAGTAAGAATTTGCTGCAGCTGAAGTCAAAGAGGTTGTTGCCTGCTTTCTCCTCTAGGGTTTTTTTTTTTTGTTTAAAAAAAATTTTTTTTTAATGTTCATTTAATTTTGAGAGAGAGCAGGAGTTGGGGAGGGGCAGAGAGAGAGGGAGGGAGACAGAATCCAAAGCAGGCTCCAGGCTCTGAGCTGTCAGCACAGAGCCCAACGCGGAGCTTCATCCCACAAACTGCAAGATCATGACCTGAGCCAAAGTCGGACGCTCAACCTACTGAGCCACCCAACCGCCCCTCTCCTCTAGGGTTTTGATGGTTTTCTGCCTCACATTTAGGTCTTTAATTAACATTTTGAGTTTATTTTTGTGTATGGTGTAAGAAGGTGGTTTAGTTTCATTCTTCTGCATGTTGCTGTCCAGTTCTCCCAGCACCATTTGTTAAAGAGACTGTCTTTTTTCCATTGGATAAAAAGACAACTGCTGGGTGTTGTATGTAAGCCAATTTGGCAATAAATTATATTCACACAAAAAAATAAATAAATAAAATTGAAACTATCCAGAACTACAGGGAAAAAAGAAAAACTATAACTGACATGACCATTCCTATGAGGGGTGTGGTCTTGGTTTACATCACAATTGTTTTTTTGTAAAAGTTTTAAACTTTAATATTCTTAAATTCTTTGTTTTATTGTTAGATTTATGAACTATCATATCAGTTTTGTGTATGTATAATTTAAATTAGAGCCCATGGGTTTCACAAGATTGAAAGCATACTCCTTTTCATCCTAGTCTTGGGTATGTAAGTGTTGTTTCAAATGTAAAACTTTCCCAAGAGTTATTTATGTGTGAAATGTAGATAATTAGCTCCCCATTTCATGAAAGCTTGTCTAATTTAAAGTTTCTGTATTTCAGGACTGTTAGCATTTTGGGCTAGGTCTTGATTTGCTGTGGGGGCAGTCTTGTGTATTACAGAATGCTAACTTGCCTCTGTCTGCTCACTATTTGTAGAGCACCACTCCCCAGCAGTGCTGAAACCAAAAAGCACCCCTAATTGCCAGTGTGATCTCCTGGGGAACAAAATTTTCCTCAGATGAGAACCACTGCTATTAGATAAAGGAATTGTTAAAATGAATTTTATCATTATATACTTAAAATTTAATTTTGACGGGAATAAAATTGACCCATTTCAGTATTTGATATGTTTTCTTCTTTTGAACATTATCAGATCCAGACACTAAATATTTGAGTAGGGGATCAGAAAGCACCTAAAGAGAGGGGCAGGGTGGCTGAGATGATTTAAATAATTAAGCCCCGAGTAAATGAACTATTATTATTCAATTACTAGTACATTTCTTAGGGTGTAGTAGGTACTCAGATCCAGGGGTTGGACATCTCAGTATCTGGGATCTCTTAAATTGAGCTCAGTGCCTTTTGTTTGCACATATTCCATAAGATAACTTCAAGGGCTCACAGCTTTATTCTCTGTAAAAGTAGATTAGGTTTCTTTGGAATTAAACCATTTGAAAGCTTTTAAGTGGCCAGAATGTACAGATTGTTCCTAGGTTGTTCAGGTTGCTTAAGAGATTGTTACAAGGTCAGTTGGTGAATTGGTAAGCTTCTAGGTTTTATTGTTGTTACTTATTCTTTATAACTTGTATGCTTCTCTTTATAGCAAGTATTTTCCTAAAGCAAGCTATCCTTGAGGCCCTTTACATGTATCTTATACACTCCTCAGACCCAAAGCAATTTCAGTCACTGGAGAATAGGCTATCATAGGGAACTAGAGAAGTAGATTTTCAAAGTGTTTAGTTTATTAGTGCTCAGGATTGATGTCAGTATTGCACAAATTGCACAAATGAAAAAAAGTTTAGGAAGGGAAAGATTTAATTCAGTTACAAGTAGATGACAGGGATTCTTGCTTCCTACCAACTTAATACATTTTACTGTTTAAATCTCCTAAATTGAAAAATCAAATACTGGGGGCGCCTGGCTGGCTCAGTCAGTGGAGTGTGCAACTCTTGATCTTAGGGTTTGTGAGTTTGAGCCCCAGGTTGTGTGTACAGATTACTTAAAAAAAAAAAAAAAAAAAACCTTTTTTTTTTTTTACAGTTTATTTATTTATTTTGAGAGAGAGAGCATGTATGTGCAAGCAGGGAGGGGCAGAGAGAGAGAGGGAGAGAGAGAATCCCAAGCAGGCTCCATGCCAACATGATTTCCCACGAACCATCAGACATGACCTGAGCTGAAATCAAGAGTCAGATGCTTAACCTACTGAGTCACCCAGGTGCCTCCCCACAAAAAGTAAATCTTAAAAAAAAACAAAAAACAAAACCATATACTGCTTTTGAACATTTCATCTGATTCAGTCTTTTTTTTTTAAGTTTTTTTTTTTTTAATTAATTTATTTTGAGAAACAGAGAGGTAAGAGAGAGAATCCCAAGCAGGCTCTGCACTCTCAGCACTGGGCCTGATAGGGGGCTTGAACTTAGGAACAGTGAGATCACGACCTGAGCTGAAACCAAGAGTCAGATGCTTAACAGATCGAGCCACGCAGGTGCCCCTGATTCAATTGTAAAATACTCACTAAATTCTATTAAAAATTAGAATTTCATGGCTACTGAATCAGAGTAATTTTTGGACTAAAATGACTCATGGAATTTTGGATAATTCCTTCTCTGGATTCTTTTTATTTGGCTTTCTATCTTGTTTATTTATATTGTGAATGACCCACTTTGTTGAGAGACTAGTAATGAAGAGTTTACATTGTCAGCATGAGATGCTGGGAAGTTGTTCATAACTTGGAGATCTTTGTTCAGATACTGATCCATGTTAAAGTTCTCTTGGATAGTTTGGGGTGCAACAATGCCCAGATTCTTCTTTCAAAAGGGACAGCTCAGTAGTGGCTCCTTGGTGAGACCAGTAGTTTAGCCCTCACCAAAGCCACTGCCCTGGCTCTGGCAAGCCAAGCTCAGTGGGACCAAAGAGGGACTACAGACTTTCTGGGCCTGGCCGTCTTTCTTGAGGTGGGGCTTACTGATAAGTCAGCCAGACAGGAAAGATTGTGAAGGCCCATCTTGAGAGACAGGAGTGGAGCAAAGGAGAAAGGGTCTGAGGTACCTCGAGAAGGTGTTAATTTCTGTGGTAGGATGATTGTTCCAGTAGCATTGAGGAGGGGCTGCAGCATTGAGGAGAGCTGTTCTCTTAGGGTTCTAGAGGAGAGCAGCCCAGAGAGCTAGTGGTAAGAAGCTGTTCAACACTGTGGTGTTGTCTTTAAGGCCTAACGGTTGATTATTCTTTTGGAAGACAGATCTCCCTTAGTCCCCTATAATTTCACTAAATCACAAAGTCACGAAATACAGAGAGTGAAAAAGAGAAAAAAAATCATTCTGTATTAAAAAATTTTTTTACATTTTTATTCATTTTTGAGAGAGAGACAGACAGACAGACAGCGGGAGCAGGGAGGGGCAGAGAGAGGAGACACAGAATCCAAAGCAGTCTCCAGGCCCTGAGCTGTCAGCACAGAGCCCAACGCGAGGCCCTGAATTCACAAACTGTGAGATCATGACCTGAGCTGAAGTCGGACACTTAACCGACTGAGCCACCCAGGTGCCCCTCATTCTATATTTTTATAGCATTTATCACAATTATAATTATTATTGTAATTGTAATTATATAATTGTAATTATTATTAGTATTAATCTAGTAATTGTAGGTCTCCCTGGTTTGTAAGCTTCATGCTAACAGGAATTGTTACTTTCCTGTCTACTGTAGTATTCCCAGAGGGTAGCAGTGTGCTAACAACATACTATGTATACGGTATATTTTTTGTGAGGCCAAAAAACATGGAGAAAGTTGATTTTCCTTACAGGTTTTGTTATGTAAAGTCAGAATTTAAGATTAGAGGCTCTAAAGAAGACAAAGAAGTGCTAAAAAATAAACTAAAGTAGGCTAGGAAATAATGCAAAACAATTAACAAATGTCTCGGCAATAAGAAATTCTAGAGTAATGGGTTTGCTGAGTTATATATGAAACATCAGTAATATGATGACAGAAGCAAACAAGGGAGAGAAAACATGTCAGGGAGACCAACTCTGCAGTTTCCACTGCCCACGTTACTAGGAAAGATTTCCTGGGCACTGAACCCTTCGGGGACACCTTTTGGCTCTTCCTCTTGGGGATGGAATTCCTGTAGTCACCCCATTCCCTTTTTATTGAAGTGAAATTCACATAAAATTAACCTTTAAAGTGAACAGTTCATTGGCATATAGTACATTCATAATGTACAACCATCACCCCATGATAAAACCCAGTACATATTACGTCCTTTCCATTTTCCCTCCCCTCCCCTCCTCCTCAGCCCCTGGCAAGCATCAGTCTGCTTTTTGTCTTTGTGGGTTTCCCCTCTTTTAACTGGATCTGTTGGAGAGGAATATGAGATGGCCACAAAGAAATTATTTGCCTTCAGAGGTCTTGGACTCAGAATTAGAGCTCTTTTAAATACGAATTTATTTGGGGGCACCTGGGTTGACTCAGACGGTTGGGCGACTGACTTAGGCTCAGGTCATGAGCTCATGGTATGTGGGTTCAAGCCCTGCATCAGGCTTTGTGCTGACAGCTCAGAGCCTGGAGCCTGCTTCAGATTCTGTGTCTCCCTCTCTCTCTACTCCTCACTTGCCTTGTGTTCTATTAAAAATAAATAAAGACTAAATAAACTTTTTTAAAGATAAATTTTTTTCTTTAATAGCATTTTCAAAGACTTCATAAATTTTAAGTGATATTTATATGTGTATTTTATTGTAAATTTCATAATTCTCTTAATTCTTCAGTTTTCTGTCCTAAAACTTTGTAAAATGTAGTAATTTTATGTTGGTGGTTATCTAGTAAGGTAGCATTCAGATATTTATATGTTATTTGCATGTGTAGCATTTGTACTTCTCACAGGGTTTTGAGCACTGACCTCTGGACTGAGTAATCCTTTGTTATAGGGCTGTCCTATGCACTGTAGATAGGATGTTGTGGCAGCATCTTGGCCTAGGTGCTCGGAGTACCCCCAACCTTTTTAAATTGTGACAGCTAAAAATGTCTTCAGACAGTGCAAAATGCCCCTTGGGGTCAAAATCACCCCTGGTTGGCCAGCACTGCATTAAAATCATTCGTCTTGAGAATTTCAGTAAAAAGAGACTATTAATATATTATTTGTTAGAAGTGGTCATCATAGAGTGATAGAGGAGAATTACTAAATCTCCCATGAATTTAGGTCCATTATTGATTTTTGTAAATTGTCCCCCAAACTGCTTCTGTTCATAAAACTTATTTTGGTTTTTTGACAGTATTCTCCTTTTGGATTATGTAAGGGTCATTTCTTTTTTGGCTGTGCTACACTAAAGGAATTCAACTTGATTGCCTAATAGGAAGTAATTTCATGGAAAAAGGAAATATAGCTGTGGGTTTGTTCAGAAATACTGAAACATTCAGATTCTTTTAAATACAGTGGATAAAGCATTCAATAATTGAAGAAAAGGAGAATTTTTTACACAGTTTCCTTACGATGATGTCAAAAGAACTTAACAGTCTTCTAGTATTACTGTTTTAACTTGCTGATAAATTAAATTCTCCCTTTTTGTGCTTCTTGGCTGTGCACTGAAAGTTCTGTTTTCTCAGTGTAGAAAGACTTTTTTTTTCTCTACTTATTTCTCAGTAATCACATGTCATTTAACATCATTTAAATTTTAAAAGGAATATTTGATGTGATTTAAAATTTGATTCAAAATAAATCTGTAGCCTACTTTATTATAAGTCTAATTATAGATTCTTGATAGAGTTGAAAGTGACAATTTTTAAGGATTGTCCTGTGAGCCAGTTTTCTACTTAGTTTGTGATTTTACCTATAACTAAGAATAATTGGGGATAAAACTTTGGGGAAAGTAAGATAGGTGGGATGGTGGAAGAGAGCCAGAAGAGGGGAAATTTGATGTAATATTATTGGGTATTATCACTTAAGTAATAGGGTTGAGGGATGGTTTCTCAAATGTTTTTTTACTGGGAATAGTTATTTAACAAGGCCATGGGAAAAAAGAAAATCCCACCGAGTAGATTTTTGGCTGTCTTCTCTGCATAGTAAAATTCAGATGCAGTAAATTATGATCCATGCGTGGAAGAAGGAAATGAAGACCATCCTTACCTAGTTTTTTATACCTAAAATTTTCCTTAATGTAGATGTGGAAAGAAGTGTTATTAACATAATATGCTTTTTATAAGAATACTGTGCTTTAGTTGCTTTTCTTTTCCATATGTGCTTGGTATGTATCTAATATGTTATTACCATTTTATTTATTTAGGGACTACGTCAGGAGTGAACTGGAGTCTGCCTATGAAGGACCCATGTATTTAGAACCTCTCTCCATGAATCGGTTTACCACAGCCTTAATAGGTAAGTATTAGAAAAGAATTGAAAGTGTAGGTGGAGACCAACCTTACTTATTATTTTTTTTACATGCTAATAATCATACGTAGCCTATAGTTGCTTGTGTTTTTTTAATGATATTTTAACGATTTAGAAGGTTAATTTTTAAATAAAGCTAATTATTATTTTATAAGATTAAAATTAAATATGTAATGTCTTTATTGTTATTGAGAGCCATCACTGTATTCAAAAGTAAATTGCCAGAAATGTCAAGAACTTGAGACACGATTGAAATATTTAGGTAGTAGAATGTTAAAAATAGGAGTGTTAGCTAAGACCCAAAAATAATATAGAGAGTCCCAAGTGATGTACTAGACCCTGCCTACCATGCCGGAATTATAGAAAAGGAAGTGAGAGAAAATCTATTTTATGACTTTTACACTCACCCATATAGAGGGTCTTGCAAAATTAAATGTTGGAGATTAAGGAGAATTTCTTTAGAGAGCTGTTTGCTCTGAAATACCTCCCCAACCATTCACATTTAGAGAAGTCAGCAGAAGACCATTTGGAGAGTCACATGTCTTCTGTGGTTTAGGGGGGGATACTGTGAACTGACCCACACTTTGAAAGTCTAAAGCTGCACCATCCAAAATTAGCCACATATGGGGTACCTGGGTGGCTTAATCGGTTAAGTGTCCAACTCTTGATTTCAGCTCAGCTCATCATCTCATGGTTCGTGAGATTGAGCCCCACGTCAGGCTCTGTGCTGACAGTGTGGAGCCTGCTTGGGATTCTCTCTATCTCTGTACCTCCCTCACTCTCTCTCTCTCTCTCAAAATAAATAAGCAAACATTAAAAAAATAAAATTAAATGTAGCTATCGAGCTCTTGAAATGTGGCTAGTCCAAATTAAGATACACTATAAGTGTAAAACACACATACCTACTTTCTAAGACTTAGTACAAAAAAGGATGCAAAATGTCTTCTTTAAATGCAGATTGAATGTTTTTATATGATAATCTATGGGGTATGTTGTTATATAATATATATTTATTGTTAATATATATATATATATATATATATATATATATATATATATATATGTATGAGTGAGTTGGCTTGCTGTGAGTTTTCTGACTATGGATATAGTGAAAATGTCTTTTGGGGTTCTTTTGTATCTTCTAATCTGGGTAGGCAAAGGATGTTAATTTCTTGTGAACTAGTTAAGGGCTCCAAGAGTCTATGGGATTTTTTTTTAGGTCTTTCTAAGAGGGACTTTAGAAGGATAAGACTCCAACAGGGATTGAACCTCCAAGAGTTCAGCAAAGAACCAGAAACAGCCAGAGGAAGGGTACATAACAAATACTAAGGGTGGGAGAGCCACCGTGATGGGAACAATCTGAGAAGAACCCATAAAAATGCTCAAGAGAAAAGAGGATAAGTTTTAAGTGTTCCAGCTTCAGGGAGCACCAACACCCAATCTCTGTAAGAGCATAGTCCAGTAAGAATTTCCTACTACCCACTCTCCTTCTTTCCTACATGCTTCAAGCCTAGGTAAGTCAGGAGGAGAGGGCAGTGGTGCTGGCAGAGAAAGAGGGCAAAGCCTGCCATAACTTCTTCATCCCCCTCACAGTTGCAGGTTTTCCATCTATAGTCCCATAGGAGGCCTGAGCTAATGTAAGGGAAAAGCCTGAACTAAATCAGTTTCAGAGTTTTAGTCATTGTTCAATTGGGACTGTGTAACCTAAGTTAGATTAGAAAAGTTATAGGATCTGGCTTAGGGGCAGGAGAACACTAAACTTCACAGAGTGGATTTTAAATAATTTTTTAATGTGTATTTTTTTTTTGAGAGAGAGAGAGTGAGTGAATGGGGAAAGGGCAGAGAGAAGGAGAGGAAATCCCAAGCAGGCTCCACGCTGTCAGCACAGAGCCCGATGCAGGGCTTGATCTCACCAACTGTGAGATCATGACCTGAGCTGAAACCAAGAGTCGGATGCTTGATAGACTGAGCCACCCAGGAGTCCCTTCACAGAGTGGATTTTAAAATCATTTTCCTTAGGATTTGCTTAATAACGTTCTCTTTTCCTTAGCTTACTTTATTATATAAGAATATAGTATGTATTACATATAACATACAAAATACGTGCTATGTTATTGGTAAGAATTCCAGTCAACAGTAGGCTGTAGGCTTTAAGTAGTTAATATTTGGAGAGTCAAAAGTTATGCAAGCATTTTCAACTCTGCATCGTTGAACAAATACATTGTTGAACAATGTTGAACATTGAACAGCCCTTGCATTGTGCAAGCGTCAAGTGTATTTGAAAGGTTATATTTGAAAGGTTAAAGAGCTCGTAAGGTATTTTTATTCCGTGATGGATGCAATATAG
The DNA here is from genome assembly GCF_024362965.1 of Panthera pardus. Taxonomy (NCBI): domain Eukaryota; kingdom Metazoa; phylum Chordata; class Mammalia; order Carnivora; family Felidae; genus Panthera; species Panthera pardus. The sequence goes on along the minus strand of NW_026526765.1, from coordinate 50,385,463 downwards.
TACAAACTTGAAACATTTCCTTAAATTTTTGCCATCAGTAGCTATGATACTCTGTTTACTCAGCTAAGATTCAATTAATTGGAAATAAAATCCATAAACTGTTAAGCACTATATTTTCTTCCAATTTGGATTTTAAAGGTACTTTCTATTTTCTTCTGTTTCATTAATGAGCTTTTAATGAAAAACTGAGTAGTATTAATATGCCATCATTTCTTAGAGTTGCAGACTTCTGGGAGCTATTTCTAATAGTGGAATCCTGAAATCCAAAGATTACTTTGTGATTTTGATTTATTCAGAATTACCAATTGGAATAGGCACATCAATTTAAACAACTTCCCGTTCTTTTGGAGCTATAGGAAAGATTTCCGCTCCTTCCTTTTTTCACCTAAATAGGAGAAGTGGTCTTCTGTTAAAGAGAATCGTAGCATATGAGTCATAGTCTTCTCTGAAAGAAAATGAAGTCTGCAACCCCAGAGTTGAGCACTGAATGTGTTGGCATAGATTTCGGGGAATTTTCAGAGTGTAGAGGAAGTTTATATCATGCTGAACGGGAAATTTAAATATTATAGCTGTGAGTACAGTGAAAATAAAATGTGTGAGAGTGAACATTCCTAATTATTCCTAGCATTAAAGCATTTCCTCTGAGTACTTTCTTTTCGAGTTTTTGCTAATTTTTTAATCAAAGAAATACGCTTGTTTTTAAAAGTTGAGACCTACCAGTTTTATGACAAACACTGGCTCTCTTCTGTACCACTCTGTTCCACGTTCCTGTACCAGCTCCCCACAGGCCTCTCCTTTCTAGTCACAGCTGTGTTGGCCCTGCTACTTTCTCTCTTGGCCCTCTCTAGAAATCCTGTGAACTGGGTAATGTTCCTCCTACATTGACCCCCTAACTTTCTTACTGTTCTATTTTCCTTTTTTTCTCCCCTCTCTGTCTTCTGTTTAACTTTCTGAGATTTCCCAACTTTATCTTCCAGCCCTTTTATTGTACCTTTTTTTGTTGTATATTATTAATATCCATGAGCTTGTTTTCATTGAAGTTTCTTTTTACTGTGAGAGTCTTTTTTTTTATTTCTTAGGTATATCACTTATCTCTTTGAAGCTTTCTTTTATTCTTGAATTATCCATTTCCTCTGAGATCTTTTTTTCTGTTTTTTTTGGTGTTTGTCTTTCATGGGATAGTAGTGTTTCTTAAGCCTGGATTTGAATCCTGGTTATATTTGGTACAGATTTATAAATACTGATTTCTAGGCCTCATCTGAGGCTGATTAAACCATAAATTTTATTTAAATATCTGGAGGTCCTTAGCTGATCATTTGTATTAAAGTGAGTTAAGTTGTTGATTAGAATCTCTTTAGGGCTTACCAACTGGTATGTTTCACAGTTGATGTTCAAGTGGGATTGGCTGTTTTTGAGTATTTGTATGTCTTTTCACTTGGACTTGGTCATTTTCCCCAAATAGGAATCTTTCTATTCCCTGTAGGGGAGGCTGATGTCAGTGACTAGAATGGGTAACAATAAACATGGCAGCATGTTTGGATATCTAGAAAGATTTCATTTCTCAGGGTACAGACTTTTGTTTTAATCCCCTCTTTTCATTTGGGCATCTCCTCTCTGCTCGGGGCTGTGCATGGTCATGTCCAGGTGCCTGTTGCAGTCTCTCCTGTAAACCTCAGTCTTCCCCCCAGGGTGGGGAAAAGAGTAATGGCTTGGCTTAAAACCACAGTTCGTTGCCTCCTATCTCTTTGTTTTCTGTGCCCTAAAATGTTGTTCTCATATCTCACTTGGTGGCCACTCCTCCTGTTTTGTTTTGCTTTTATTTATTTTTTTTTAGTATTGTGGGTTTTCCTCCTTTTATACATTTATGAATATTTTTCACATTATTTAGATATCAGTTCTTTAAAGGCTAAAATTAATATTTGTGGGAGAAAATACCACATTATAACATGGTAGATTGTTAATAAATGTTTTTAGCTTTGTGTAAAAATGGTTGTCATTTTCGTATTCTTGTAACAGTAGTACAGATTGAACACAAAACAAAAATCTCAAAGTATTGTTTTGCCCTTCATTGGCAAGAAGGAAGAGAATTTGACTATATGATTCTTAATCTGGAAGATAACATGTTCAAGAATTTTCATAAAATTTTAATAAGAGCAATGAGAGGAGACTTGTCCAGTCAGTGAAATGGGACAGTGGACAGTGTGGTACTGTCATCAGAGTAGAGTGTTGAAAAAAAAAAATAGCAATTTCTAGGGTGCCTGGGTAGCTCAGTAAGCTAAACATCCAACTCTTGGTTTCAGCTCAGGTCGTGATCTCATGGTTCCTGAGATTGAGCCCTGCATTGGGCTCCCTGCTGTCAGCCTGGAACCTGCTTGGGATTCTTTCTTTTTCTCCTCCTCCTCCTCCTCTTCCTCCTCTTCTTCTTCCTCCTCCTCTTCCTCCTCCACCTCCTCCCTATCTCTCTCTCTCTCTCTCTCTCTCTCTCTCTCTCTCATTTTTCTGCACTTCCCCCCTCACGTGTGCTCACTCACTCTCAAATTTAAAAAAAATAGCAAGTTCTGACACAGACTCAAATATACAAAAAATTTTAAGGTATACTAGAATGGCATTTCAAAGTAATAAGAAAAGAATTGGACGATTCCAGTAGCTAGTTTTGAGACAACTGATTAAAACATCTGGAAAAACACACTTAGATCTTTTTTTGTTGTTGTATATTTTTAATATCCAGGAACTTTTTTCATTGAATTCTTTTTATTATGACAGTCTTTTTTTATTTCATAGATATATCATTTATCTCTTTGAAGCTTTCTTTTATTCCTTGAATTATCCATTTCCTCTGAGATCTTTTTTGTTTGTTTTGGTTTTTGTCTTTCATGGGACAGTAGTGTTTCTTACGCTTGAATCACCTGGTTATATTAAGTGAAGATTTGTAAGTACTGAAATTCTAAAATAAATTATTCTAAAATAAATTCCAAATGTATTAATTTTTAAATTAAAGAATAATAAAAGAAAACGTAGGTGGGGCACCTGGTTGGCTTAGTAGGTTAAGCATCCGACTTTGGCCATGAGGCCATGATCTCATGGTTCGTGAGTTCGAGCCCTATATCAGGCTCTGCAGACAGCTCGGAGCCTGGAGCCTACTTTATATCCCTCTCTCTCTGCCCTTCCCCGCTCACACTCTGTCTCTCTCCCAAAAATAAATAAACATTAAAAAAAATTTTTTTTTTAAATGTAGGTGATTACTTGTATAATCTTAAGTAGGAGAACCCATGTGATTAACCATGGCACCAAAGGTAGAAACCATGAAGGAAAAGGTTTGATAGGTTTGGCTATTTACAGTAAAAACTTCTGTAAGAGAAAAATTATTAAAATATTCAAATAATACATTGGGAAAATATAGTCATGTGACAAAGGAAATTAATATCTTAGCCAAAACATAGAAGGCTACATTCCCCAGTAGAAATGGCCAAAGAATGTAAACAAGCATTTCACCAAATAATTGCAAATTATTTTTATGTACTTATTTGTAATTGGTAATCAACAAAATGCAATATTTAGAAAATCTTAGGAAATATTCCTTCTTTAAATTATTTTTACTGTTGGCAAGTCAGTAGAAAAATGCACACCCTGTACCCTGGGTGTTTTGTTTCTGTAGGGCCGTCTGATTGTATGTGTCAAAGTCTTAAAGGTTTCTTCTGACTCAGTAATTACACTTTTAGGAATTTAGTCTAAGAAGATATTAGGAAATGTGCTCCAAGTATATGAGGATGTCATAAGCGATAAACATCAGGCTTATTCATAACAAAGCATTTTATAATTATGAACTATTTGAAAACAGCCAAATGCTAATACTGTTTCATACACATTCAGTGTAATATACCATACAACTAAAAAAAAAAAGTGTATATGTTTATTGGTATGGGGAGAGCTACATGGATTATATGTATTAACTGAAAAAACTGTAGTGTGTACACTGTAATCTCATTTATATAATAAAACATTTGTATATTCACTTGCATAGAATAAATCTGAAAACAGTATGAATAGCTAATTTTTGTTGAGCACTTACTAGGTTTCAGACACAATGCTTAGACTCTCTATGCAGTGCTTTAATTAATGGGCCAAAGATACTGGACTATAAGAAATTGAGTTTTCCCTTTTTATTTCTCTGTATTTTCTGACTTTTCTATAATGATCATGCCTAATCATCTGAGAAGAATTTGTTGCTTAAACAAAGTTTTACTCTCATTATTGAGTCCTTTGGGAAGGCTTGCATGATCCTGTAAATGTAATTAAAGCTTGAAAATCTCAATGAATTTTGTCGCGTCATGATCTTAGAGAAGTAACTGTATCTCTTGGATTTTATGCTTTTACCTATCAACCAGAACAATTAAATATTGATGGACCTTTGTGAAAAGAGCTATATGTAAACAGTAGTACTTGAATTATTATAATACTGAGCTAGACATTTAAAAAAACGTTTTTTGTATTATATATGTCATCTGAAATGTGATGAAGACTAGTGGATATTTGTACTGCTTTTTTCAGATCAGTACCTAGGGAATTGATGCTCAGAATTGACGGGACATATGAATATGTAATTATGGTCATATGAGGTAAAAATTTGATTTAGACTGTTACCTAGGAGATCTTAATTAGACTTTTTCAAAAGCTGTGTCATCATCCTTATTGGCATTATCTTTTGCTTTTGTTTTGTGAATACCAAATCTTAAATGCATTCTCCTCCCCATTCTAGGTCAGTTGGTGGTGTGTACTTTATGTTCCTGTGTCATGAAAACGAAGCAGATTTGGCTGTTTTCAGCTCACATGCTTCCCCTGCTAGCACGACTCTGCCTTGTTCCTCTGGAGACCATTGTTATCATCAACAAATTTGCTATGATTTTTACTGGATTGGAAGTTCTCTATTTTCTTGGGTCTAATCTTTTAGTACCTTATAACCTTGCTAAGTCTGCATACAGAGAATTGGTTCAGGTAAGACTGACAACCACACACAGGTAGATAAAATTCTGCATAAATACTAGTTATATTAAAGGTTTAGCTCCTTGTTATTTCAGTCATGGTTATGGTAACATTCTGTTGGATAGTTTTTAAATAGCAACCTAATTAGGAACATGTAAGATTTTTTATTATGAAGTGTTGTATAGAGAGGCAGTAAAGGGATTCTGTGGAAGCAGAGTGTCTGGGTTTTTACTCTGGCACTGTTGTTTACTAGCTGTGTAACCTGGGGATAGTCACTTAAGTTGGTTTATCCATAAAATGGAGCTAATAATAACAGTTGTACCTAACTCATAGGGTTGCTCTGAGATTTAAGTGAGTTTGGTGCCAGGCAGACAGTATTCTGTATGTGTTGAGTATTATAACAAAGACCAAAGTAATACAGAATTGAAAATCAAGGGGTCAAATCCTGGTTTTTCTCCTGGTTATAGTCTGTGCCTACAGTTATTTCCCCCTAAGTTTGCTTAATTTATGTAAACTGAGAAGTTAAGTTGCTTATACTATGATGGATTTTGCTTAGATATACTGATGTTGCCAACATGATGTGCTTCTGCCTTATCCTACTTTTTTTAACCTTTGCTCTAAAACAGATTATTCCCAGACAGAAACAATAGATATTTATCTATTTCCATTTGCCTTAATTGATAAGTTTCAGTATGTAAAATAGATACTAAAACTGACATTGATATATAAAAACAAAATGTTAAAATGGACATTCTTTACTACCTTTCGACTGTATGTATGTGACCTTAAGGTACAGGATGCTCTCAGATTGACCAAACTGAAACTGCTAAGTGAAGTGGGTTTTGTTGTTGTTGTTGTCGTCGTCGTCGTAGCCCCAGGGACAGATTTCCCGGAAAAATTTACCTCTACTCTTAGCTTTAGCCTGATTCTGCCTTCTTTGTTCATCTTACGTAATGATTAACTTGGGCAGTTTTCCTAAAAGTAGGTCTTTCAGAGAAGAGGAAGTTATTTTCACACTCCGTGAAGAGCTATTTCATGAGGAAGCATTGTACTTCCATTCAGAGTAAGAATGACTAGTGTTTTTCTTTGAATTCAGTCTTGTGGAGCTATCCTAGTTTGTAGGAAAACAGTAGACAGGCAGTAAACATTAATTGGATGCTGTTTTATCATCATAAGGACAGAGCCCTCATTTTTCAATGTCATGTTTACCTTCTTGGTTACCATAAGATTCATGCATCACTAGATGTTGTAGTTGAAAATAAATTATAGGTTATAAAATTCACAACCTGGAAAGAATTGGATAGGCAAGAAATGGAAACTATCAGGCTTTTTAGTCATGTTTCTTGAATGGAAAGGAGGAAAAATACTCTCTACCTCTCAATGATCATTTGCTGCTAATAATTATTTTGCACGTAGTTGGACAATTTGCTTTTTCTTTCAATATTTTCTAGTAGGGGAAAAATAGAAGTTAATCTTGACTAGATTTTAGAAAAAGCATTTGAGTTACAAATGGAATTTATCGTTTTTTTATTACTAAAAGTATTTTTTATAATTTTTAAAAAAATGTTTATTGTTGAGAGAGAGAGAGAGACAGAGTGTGGCGGGGGGAGGGGCAGAGAAAGCGAGACACAGAATCTAAAGCAAGCTCCAGGGTCTGAGCTGTCAGCCTCAGGGAGGCTGTGAACTGTGAGATCATGACCTGAGCTGAAGTTGGATCCTTAACCGATTGAGCCACCTAGGTGCCTCCAGGTGAAAATAATTTAAATTTAGAATAACTTGCAAGTCAGTGTATTTTAACTTAATGCTTAAAAGATCTTTACCTATCTAGAGATAGGTATTAATTAGAAATCAGAATAACTTGAAGTCAGTGTATTTTAAGATATTTGTAGTTTATTGAAGCATTCTGGTATCACACTGAGAGTTTCAGCAAGACCATTTGGCTCTGTAGGTTATAGTTTATAGCCTGCCTTGGAGAACCCTGTTGTGTTACCAGGGTCTGGTCCCTGGCATAGTAACTCTAGAAACTTGGTTACATTGTGCTCTTCGGCTGAATCAGATTATGAAAATTGATTCTTCCTAATCAATCTCATAAGAGATTATTTTACAAACTAGAAAGCTAATTTACTTATTAGTAGATTAATAAACTTTTTTTACATGTACCTTTTTTCTTGGTGTTAATGCACTTGGCAAACCAAATAAATTGAGAAATGTTTGAAAAATGCATAGGAGGAACAAGGGGAATTGATTTATCTGGGGAAAAAAGACTTGCTAACTGTCTTCTCTCTCCAGTAAACTCCAGTGATTATTCTGTCTTCATCAAACTGTTTCACCTATAAAATTTCCTGACTAAATCCTGAAAAAGTCTTCCTTTCATATTGCCTGTTTTTCTAGCCACTCAAGCACTATTGTATCATTTAAGGTAGTCCTGATTGATCATTATGATTTACAGATGAGTCAGTTTACAACCTGCCTTTGATGTAATTTTACTCTGAAAGTGACTTTACTCTGAACCATAAGGGGAATTTATGGTGGTCATTTGATGAGTGTGTGTCGTGTTAACAATAATGAAAACTCCGTGAATTTTGAAAAATGTGGTACTTAGTAACTGTATAGAGAAAACTTTAAAGGAATTTATCTGAAACAACCTTACAGTGAAAAAAAGCTATTTTATTTTTCTCTTTATTACTCTTTTATGTTTAAATGTGTTTGTTGAAGTGATACAAGATGTTTTCCTATCTTATTTTCTTACTCAGGTAGTAGAGGTATATGGCCTTCTAGCCTTGGGAATGTCCCTGTGGAATCAACTCGTAGTCCCTGTACTTTTCATGGTTTTCTGGCTCGTCTTATTTGCTCTTCAGATTTACTCCTATTTCAGTACTCGAGATCAGCCTGCATCACGTGAGAGGCTTCTTTTCCTTTTCCTGACAAGGTAATTAATGAGAACATGTGATACTGTACATAACCTTAGGAAGAGAAAACATTGATCTAGGAGTAGTAAGTTTTGCAAATTAACTTTTCCCAGTTATATTAGAGTACCCCATATTTAATTGAGATAGGATTTTCGTTCAGTGGATGCCTATGTCTGGCAGTGCAGGGAAGGTGCTAATGTAATAATGGTATATTTGGTTTCGTCAAATGATTTGTGAAAAGGTACATAGCAAATTTTAAAAATATTTTTTCAGAGGCCCCTGGTTGGCTCAGTTGGTTAAGTATCTGACTTCAGCTCAGGTCATGATCTCACAGTTCGTGAGTTTGAGGCCTGCACCGGACTCTGTGCAGACAGCTCAGAGCCTGGAGCCTGATTCTGATTCTGTGCCTCCCTCTCCCTCTCTCTCTCTGCCCCTCCCCCGTTGGTACTCAGTCTCAGTCTCTCTCTCTCTCTCTCTCTCTCTCTCTCTCTCAAAAATAAACATTTAAAAATATAATAAAAATATTTTTTCAATTTCAAGGTAAATTTTATTGGTTGGGTAAATAAAACATATGTTACTAAAAGTAATTATCATTTACTGAGTATTTAATATATGCCAACCACACTACTAAACACTTTTCTTCACACTTAATCTTTACAGCAACCCTGAGAGATAGGTGCCTCTATTATCATTATCATTTTAATAGCTCAGGAGACTGTGCCAAGAGTAACTTGCCCCAGGTGACACTGGTAAAAAAAACAAAGACAGTGCTGATCTCAAATCCCATCTGAGTTCAAACCCTATGACTTCCTCTTGCACTATGCCATATTATTTCATTTTTAAGTTTTTTTATTTTGAGAAAGCAAGAAAGTACAAGTGAGGGAGGGACAGAGAGAGGGAGAGAGAGAGAGAATCTGCACGTCAGCACAGAGCTCAACATGGGGCTCAAACCCACGAACCATGAGATCATGACCTGAACCAAAGCCGGATGCTTAACTGACTGAGCCACCCAGGCACCCCTATGCCATGTTATTTTTAATGTTTTGCTTCATTATTCAGATACAGTCAAATAATTGGTGAAATAAGTATATCCTAATACTTTTCTATTTGCCCCAAAGAAATTCTAAGACTTAGTTTTTAAGATTTAGATTTTTTTAAAAAATGGTCTTAAGTCATCAGAGTCCTTTTTCTACTAAAGTATCTTTTTTGTGAGCTTATGCTAGATCTGTATTTGTTATTTTTCCACTCTTGAATTTGAATCTCAGGCCCCCAATCTAGCACATGGGTTTGTGTGTGTGTGTCTGTGTACACACACACACCCACACACACACACACACACACTATCTTCATTCCCTGGTACATAAAGGCAAGACCGAAACTCTGTCCTTCAGGAAGGTACATATAAGCAGATCAAAGGGTTTTTTGGTATTTTTATTTAATTTGGTTTTTTAATTTACATCCAAGTTAGCATATAGTACAACAATGATTTCAGGAGTAGATTCCTTAATGCCCCTTACTCATTTAGCCCATCCCACCTCCCACAACCCTTCCAGCAACCCTCTGTTTGTTCTCTATATTTGAGTCTCTTATGTTTTGTCCCCTCCCTGTTTTTATATTATTTTTGCTTCCCTTCCCTTATGTCCATCTGTTTTGTAGCTTAAAGTCCTCATATCAATGAAGTCAGATGATATTTGTCTTTCTCTGACTTAATTCACCTAGCATAATACCCTCTAGTTCCATCCACATAGTTGGAAATGGCAAGATTTCATTCTTTTTGATTGCTGAGTAATACTCCGTTGTATATATATACCACATCTTCTTTATCCATTCGTCCATTGGTGGACATTTGGTCTCTTTCCATACTTTGGCTCTTGTTGATAGTGTAAGCAAATAAAAATTTAAAATTTTTCATTAATAGAGCCATTGTTTCTCGGCCAACCAAATGATGGAGCACTGTGCACTAAGTGGTGTAGGGAAAATGTTACACAGAATTAAATATCAATAAAAATGTCATAGGACATACCTATTTTAGTAAATAAGTAGAATAAATTTATTGGCACTGAGTCTGATTTTGTACTTTATTTATTTATTTATTTATTTTTAAATGTTTATTTTTGAGAGAGAGAGCATGAGGAAGGGAGGGGCAGAGAAAGAGAGGGAGACACAGAATCCGAAGCAGGCTCCAGTCTCTGGAGCCCCATGTAGGTCTCGAACCCACAAACTGGGAGATCATGACCTGAGCCGAAGTCAGATGCTTAACCAACTGAGCCACCCAGGTGCCCCTGATTTTGTACTTTCTGAAAATAACAGCTTTAATTGATAATTAGCTTCTATAAACATGCAATAAATTGATACCAAATACATTTTGATAGCCAACTCATTATTAATGAAGTTTCACTGCTATTGGTATTTATGTAATTACTATGGAAGTTTTATGCAGAATTTTAAGATGATCCAAAAAGTAATTCAATTTAAGGAGAAAAATAGAATTCTGTGGTTAGGATAATAACCTAAGCATGGGACTCGGATTGGTTGTGTTTTAAACCAGATTATCATCCATTAGAAAGCACAATCCAATGAAGTGTAGCATGGTGTAATAGGCTTAATAAATCAATAAACTATGAATGAATTTGGACTTATTTAAAAAGTAAGAAAGTAATACTGAGATTTTATTTTTTATTTTTTTATTAAAAAATTTTTGTAATGTTGATTTCTATTTGAGAGAGAGAGAGAGACAGAGCACAAGTGGGGGAGGGGTAGAAAGACGAGACAGAATCTGAAGCAGGCTTCAGGCTCTGAGCTGTCAGCATAGAGCCCAGTGCGGGGTTTGAACCCACGAACTCCGAGATCATGACCTGAGCTGAAGTTGAACACATAACAGCTACCCAGGAGCCCCTAATACTGAGATTTTAGATGACGTTTAGGTGTCTTGCCCAAGTAATTTTTCTCTCTATTCCTTTTTTATACATACATACATACATACATACATACATACATACATACATAATTGTATGTTTCTTAAGGTTTGAACAAAATTTTAAGCTCTTACTGGATTTGAAAGAGATGATAGATAAATAAAAATAGACTTGTTTCAGATATGGTTCTATATACTGAATATTTGCCAAAGAGATTTTTAAAAAGTGTAGGTTAGGATAATAATAAGAATGGATTTAAATTATTAGTGGAGTGGTTAGGTGATTTTACCTTAAATTTTGGTTTGGGTGTTTTAATTGATAAGGATCAGAACAAGCTTGGTGGTTATTTGAAGGCTTAAGATGGTTTTATTTCCAGGGGAAAACGTTTATCTATCAATACCCCCACCCGCTCTTTTCTAGTATTGCTGAATGCTGCAGCACTCCTTACTCACTTCTGGGCTTGGTCTTCACGGTTTCTTTTGTTGCCTTGGGTGTTCTGACACTCTGCAAGTTTTACTTGCAAGGTTATCGAGCTTTCATGAATGATCCTGCCATGAATAGGTAAGTTCTTGACTATGAATATCTCTAGAAATTTAAATATTATATATAACTTGAAGAAGTAATGATGAATTTCAGAGGAAATGGTATTTTGAAGGTTTGTTGTTTTTTGTTTTTTTTTTTTTTTTGAATGGTTGAAACTATTTGGATTAAAAATACTATGAAAAATATAATACATATGAATTTCCATATGTAAAAGATGGATTTTTATTGTTTGTACTTACCAGTATATACTGGACACTTTCCTAGAGTTAAGAGATTTAAAAAAATTTTTTTTAATGTTTATTTATTTTTGAAAGAGAGAGCATGCACGAGCAGGGGAGGGACAAGAGAGAAAGGGAGACACAGAATCCGAAGCAGGTTCCAGGCTTTGAGCTGTCAGCACAGAGCCGGACATGGGGCTCAAACTCACGAACTTTGAGATCATGACCTGAGCCGAAGTCAGATGCTTAATCGACTGAGCCACCCAGGAGCCCCAGAGTTTAAGAGATTTTTAATAGCTTGTTTTTTTCCATTTGAAGTTAAGTGTAGCCATGTTAAAATCAAATTTCTGTATTTGATACTTGCTTAATTTTTTATGGTTGGACATAAATTTGATACTGATTGAAGTTTCAAAGGATGCATTAATGATAATCCAAGAATAGTTAATCTAGTTGTTATTAAATCAGTAAGATCAGATATTGGGAAACCCTGTTTTTGGAACTTGTCATAATTTCTGTTATCTTAATGTAAGAATTTTTAATGGTTTCATTTATATAAATTTAAAGAATCTTTTCTTAAAGTCTTTAAATCTTTATGGAATATTTCAGAATTAGTAGATGGTGAGTACCTTGTAAATGGAAGAAATAAATTTTTTTTCTTGGTGTACATTTTAGTTTTTTTATGAGAAAAGAGAAAAACTTCTACCTTATAACCTTCCTGCCAGTCCCAGCTAACACTTTTGTAATGGAAAAAAGAAGGGGGGGAGGGCAAGAAAGAAAAATAATTCATGTATAAGCTCACCAAATTAATATCATTCAGAAAATACCAAATGGGAAGTGACAACTCTTCCTTCCCCTGCTTGCCATTTCCTTTCCTCAAAGGTAACAGCTATAGATCGTTATTTTAAATTTTCTTATGGGGAAAAATGCATATATATATTTTGTTGTTGTTGTTCATTTCCACATACTGTAAACAGTTCTGCACCTTATTTTTTCTTTTAAATAGTTTTTGGATAATTTGTTTTTTTATGTCAACAGAGACATCCTCATTTTTTTTGATTAAAGCATAGTATTCTAAAATATAAATGTATTTTTTTTTTGCTATTAAAAATTGTGCTATGAGTATCTTTGTATATGTCTCTCTTTTTTTAACTCTTAATTAGGAAAATTTCAAATTAACAAAGTTTAGAGAATAGTAAAATGAACCTCCATATACTTGTCACCCATCTCCAATAATATGGCCTATCTTCTATCATGCATGCCCTTATCAACTTCACTTATTCTGTCCCCTCCATAACTCCTGGCTGCATTTGTTTGGCACAAATCTCAGATATGATACCATTTTACCCACAAGTATTTCAGTCTCATATGAAAAAACATAACAACAATAAAATATTCATTCCCAGTAAGAGAAGAATTCCTTGACCTCAAATTCCCAGTTGGTGTTCATATTTTCCTGATCTTTTTTTTAAAACATTTTATTTGCTCAGCTTCAGATCCAAATAAGGCCCATATTGCAGTTGGTTAATATCTTTTAAGTCTCTTTTAATGTTTAGGTCCTTGCTGTCTCTCTGTATTTTTTCCCCCTCTCATTTTATTTGTTGAAGACACTAGATTGTTCTACTTAATTTTTCAGAATCTGGATTTTGCCAGTTATATTCCCATGATGTCACATAACATGTTTTATTATTCACTGTGTTTTCTCTTACATACAAATTTTTTGTAGTACATCCATAGGGTAAATTATTACCAGTAAGATTATTGAGTTAAATTGTGTATATATTTTAAATTTATTAACAAATTTTTCTCCAGAAAGGTTTTACATGTTTTATGTCAACATTAGTGTTCCCATTTTTTCTCAGATTCCTTGTCAGTGCTTGGATCATCAGACTTTGAAATATTTGCTAATTTGTGATTTTGAAAATTGGACTTAATTCTTTGTTCATTTATTTGTGAGAGTTATTTATAAATCAAGTCAATAGGATAAAAAAAGATCTCTAAGGATTTTGTATATATTTTCCATATGGCAATTGATTTTCAAAAAAGTCTGTATTTATGTCTTCAGGTTCTGATGGTCTGCTTAAAGAGACCTTTCCTACTTCAAGATTATGAAGACATTCACCCATGATTTTATCTTTTATAGTCAGGAAAAAGCTCATGATACAAATATGTGTAATTCAGTGGATATCTCAGAATGGTAGAGTGTCTGGCTCATTAGCAAAACCTTTTCTTTATCTTAGAAGTTGCTTTTATTCTCATTGTATGCTAAAATAATAGTAATTATGTTTTACACATATAGTGAAATATTGACTATTACATAGTCATTATATTGTTATTACATGTCAATGTTATATATTATATGTGTTATATCAATGTTATATGTATTAACATTCTGATCAGGATTGTTTGCTCATGGAATGAAATGAGATTCTGATTATTGTTTGTTTTTCTAAAAATGTGTGTTTTTTTTAGGGGCATGACAGAAGGAGTTACGCTGTTAATCTTGGCAGTACAGACTGGTCTCATAGAACTACAGGTTGTTCATCGGGCATTCCTGCTCAGTATTATCCTTTTCATTGTTGTAGCTTCTATCCTACAGTCAATGTTAGAGATTGCAGATCCAATTGTTTTGGCGCTGGGAGCATCTAGAGACAAGTAAGAAACTTCCTAAAAATTTTTTGTAATATTCTTTATATATATAGATTTTTTTTTGAAGATTTAGATAATGTTTAGAGACAGAACATGGATGAATAATTGGTATTAGCTTAAGGTGATGAGTTTACATTTTTAAATTTTTTTCTATATGTTTAACATTTCTGTTTTTTTCCTCTTAAGATGCCTATAGTTAGAAATCACATCAAAGACCATGTAATTAATTACAAGTCAGTGTTTTTCTTCTTCAGAGATATTTAATACTTTTTATATTTGTCCAATTTTAAAATGGAGAGCAGAAAATTCAGTCCAAGAAATATACCAAATAATTTTATTTTGTGTAATGCTAAAGCAGAGAAAGCATTGAGAGAAAGGAGAAAATCATTGGAAAGAGAGAAATAAAGGCTCTCAGGCAGTCGTAAAGATAGCCATTAATGGAATAACTACCTCATCTGATGGCATTTTAGAACCATTGCAACTTATTGAGGTTTTATTTATTTTTTTTAATGTTTATTACTTTTGAGAGAAAGAGAGAGAGGCAGGCATGAACAAGGGAGGGGCAGAGAGAGGGAGACACAGAATCTGAAGCAGGCTTCAGGCTTTTAGCTGTCAGCACAGAGCCTGACGCGGGGCTCGAACTCACAGACCGCGACGCGAGATCATGACGAGCTGAATTTGGACGCTTAACCAACTGAGCCACTCAGGCGCCCCCAACTTACTGAGGTTTTAATGGGACTTTTTGACACCTTCTGGGACCAAGTGAAATTAATAGCTGCATTCATGTTCGTGCCATACTATATAGAGGTTTTCTTAAGGAATAAAAGTCAAATTATCATTTAGCTCTTTAAGATACAATTTTAGCTTATTATAGTTTATACAAGGGCATTCTATAAGAACGCTTAAAATTCAGTGTCACTGTTTTTTTTCCAGCATCCATTTACACTCTCTTGATTTTTGAAATATCTGAATTTATTGCCACTTTGGTAGTGTTTTATGAGTAAGGGAACAGGTGATCTTTTGGGAGATCGAAATTTGATAGCAGATTTTTAAAACATTCCAAATTAACATTTTGTAGTTCATCAGATTTATCTTTCTATTCCCATATCCCACAACATTCTGAAATTTTTTCTCAAATGGTAGAATAGCTGACAGGATCCATTTTAATTTAAATAAACTTTAATTTGTTTCAGATAACCTTAATTGTTACAGTTAATTATAGTTATTTGAGATTTGGTTTTTAGGGTTGAAGTATCTCAATAGAAGCATTTAAGATACTGAACTTGGTGCTGAACTCCCTTAAAAAGCCACTTAAGCCTTTGGGTTGTTTTTTATCTAAGTACAACACTATTTTGTCCTTTCTGGGAGTATCATTTAGTAGTATTAATTATACTAATTACTTTGGCATATATTAGTAAGACTAATATAATACTATAGAAAGTTTGGGAAAGAGAAAAAACAATCTGTAATTCCACTGCCATAAGAACCATTAAATCCAGTTCTTGTTTCCTCCAGGATGTTGCACTAGCTTTATTTATTACTGACTTCTTCCTCCAAGGTCTCATGCAGAGGAAATTTAGAGGGAAAGGAGCAAAACTGAGAAGTAGGAGAAAAATGTAACTTACTAGAACTGACTCAAGAATTTAAAAACCTGGATAGTTCTGTAGCTGTTAAAGATATGAAGGCAAATGGTAAACAGATGGCAGTACAGGCAAGTTCCAAACTTTGAAGGAACAGATTATCCCTATTTTAAACATGCACTTCCAGACAATAGAATACTACACAACTCATTCTGTGTGGCTAGTATAATCCTTGTATTGAAATCAAACAGACAACTTGAGGAAGATAAAGTTTTATTTCACTCATAGTAGGAGGTACTATGAAGCTTTTGTAATACTGGCTCAAGTAGAAACAACTTGAGCATTTGAACAGGGAGCCCCCAAACATCTGTGTATGTGGAACTTTGGTATGTGACAGAGGTGGCATATCAGATGAGTGGGGACAGGTGGTAGTCTTCCGTAATTCTGCTGGAAGAAAATGGTTTCTGTTTAGAAAAGGATGGAATGGGTTCCTATCTCACACCATAAACAAAGGATCAACTCTGGAATTTTAAGAGACCTGAAATGTCAAAACAAAAAGTTAAAACTCTACATAGGCTAGCATATTTTGGACCTTCAAGTGGGAAACAGTCTCTTAAACTGACAGAACTGTTGGGAAAGGGAGACTAGGAGTTGAGAATGACTGTGAAAGCAGAGTGATAAATCTAACTATTAAAATTAACTTTTTAAACCTAAAGTTAACTTTACAAACTACGAGAAGATACTCGAAGTATTTATACTCATCCAAGAATTGATATCAATACACAAACAGCTCAGATGAAGAAGAGAAATAGAAGATGAAATACATCTTTATTTTTAGGCTTTTAGTGAAAGAAGAAACACAGGACTATGAAGAGAGGTTCAACCTCTTTACTAATGGGGGAAATGTAAATCAAGACCACATTGAGGTGCTATTTTCAACCTCTGGGATTGGCAAGGAATAAATAAATAAGGAAGGAAGAAGAGAGAGAGAAAAAAAAATCAGCTGATACCTAGGGTGGAGGAAGGTCTAGATCACAGGGTATCTCTGGTTTCTGGTGGGAGTGTAAAGTGTAATGATTTTGGAAACAGTTTGGTCATTATCTCCTCCTACATGTATACTCAGGACATTCTTGCACATGCTCAGTAAGGACATGTAGAAGAATGTTCATAGCACAATGCATAGTAGCAGACATGTGGAAACAACCCAAATGACATGTTTGGGAACAAACAGGAAAGTGGGTGAGTAAATGTGATAATAGTCACCATGGAATATTAGAAATCTAGTGACACATAAAACAGTAGGAGTGATTCATAACATTATAAAGTTAAAAAGTAAGTCCAAAAAGATGACAGTGTAGAATGTTATTTTTATGTTAAAAACAAAAATTCTAAATCTCCTTTTTAGGAATACATACAGATCAAAACTCTAAAAAGGGAAGCAAGCAAGAGAGTAAAGAACACTTTCATTGTATGGAGTGAGGCAGGATATGGGAAAGGCAGGCCTTCCATATGGTTAAATGGGGGTTATTGTCCAGGCCCTCACTTTTGTATGGGGAGATGGGTTCGTGAAGGCTTGCTACAATATTTAAGAGAGCTAATTAGGTTACTAACTCAGTAAAGAGAGGGACACCCACAGACCAATGGCAATAGTGCATTCTGAATCAGGGATTATGATTAATTCAGTGTACTGGGTTAAGATTAAAAAAGGAAATGAAACGTGTCTTAATTCTCAGATTAGAGAAATAAGAGATAATATTGATAATTCATGAAACATTGCTTCTCTCTGTCATTAAAGAAAATAATTATTAGGGGAAGAATCTTCACATGTCTTTGGAGTTGCTTAGACTAGAGGTAATTTTCAGTGTTTAACTTAAAAAGGTGTCTCAATTTTAGCCAGAGAGATATTTGTTAACCTTTATCTATAAATTTTACTCCAGGTCTTAACAAGGAATTTTAGGATGATGGTCTACTTATTCTAATTACGTAGTAGATATTCAAATGACAAACTTTTTAAAAAAATGGATTGGGGTGTTTATAAGGTATATTTTATTGTATAGTGCTTAGCCTGGGTTGTTTTTTTTTTTAATTTTTTAAAATTTTTTTAAGCTTTATTTTTGAGAGAGAGAGAGAGTGGGCATGAGTGGGGGAAAAGCAAAGAGAGGAAGATACAGAATCCGAATCAGGCTCCAGGCTCTGAGCTGTCAGCACAGAGCCTGACGTGGGGCTTGAACTCATGAACTGTGAGATCATGATCTGAGCCGAAGTCGGACACTCAACCGACTGAGCCTCCCAGGCACCCCTATAGTGCTTAACCTGTTACTGGGATGAGGTTTCAGTGTCATTTTCTGCTATTCTTTTTATATTTTATCTTAAATCAAAAAAAAATTTTTTTTAAGTTTATTTATATATTTGAGAGAGAGCATGAGTGGGGGAGGGGCAGAGAGAGAATCCCAAGCAGGCTCCACACTGCCAGCACAGAGCCCGTCATGGGGCTCAAACTCAAGAAACCGTAAGATCATGACCTGAGCCAAAACCAAGAGTCAGACACTTAACCAATTGAGACACTCAGGCGCCCTTTAAATTAGATTTTTACTGAATTTTTACTGCTTAAATAGATGTGTGTATTTGTTTCTGTATATAATATACACACCTGTATTTGTGTTTATGTATATATATTTTTGTGTTTGTGTGTATACACACTTATGCCAAAATTAGACATAAATTGTAACTCTTGATATAATGTTGTATATACTTCTCAGTGTATGTGTATAAATATATGCTTGTGTATATGTAAATATATACCTATTTTATATAAATGTATTACAGCTTGATTTTGAAAAATATATTTAAAGTTTTAAGGTAAATTACCCTATTTAAAGAAAATTTATAATTTATCATCTAATATAGTATAACTACTGTTACACTAATCCCTTCCTGCCTGCCTTTCTTTAAAAAACTAAAATTGTTGTGCATCTCAAAGCAGAACTACTGACAAGTTTGTCTCTTAACTTCAGAAAGTAGAAATGCTTGCAAGAAAAGGTGTAAAACAGTTCCAAAGTGCCTGTCTTTAATTTTTATCATAATAATTCACTTTCTTCTCTGAATTACTAATTACAAGGAGTCCTACACAGTTTAGCATTTAACTTTGTGTGTGGTTATTTTTCCTTCCCACCTATATTATAGTTAAAGGTAGAATGGGTGATTTATGTTACTTTTTTTTTGTCTTCTTGAGACTCTACATTGATTTGAGATCACAGATGCTGATTTTTAATTAAAACAGTTTAATTTTTTTGTAGCCATGAGCTTTAAACTATTTTGGTTGAAATCTACATTTCCTCATAATGAACTTAAATAAGTGTTCATGTTTTATAGGAAATCATTAACAATTATTAAGTCTTGATATTCACTTTACATAGATTGTAATGGAGTTTTGTGTTTAAGAGAGAGGAAAAGACAGAGGGTTCACACTGTCTTTCTAGATTTGTAATTACTATGTTAAAAAATTAACTTTGGCCTTTATTTACCCAGGAAATGGAAACAGCTGATATATATATATATTTTGATCCCTTGTGGTGGCCCTCTATCATCTGTTTACTTGGAAATTGGGTATATAAAGTAAATAGTTCTATAAGTAAACTTGCAGGGGAGTGGAAATCACACCTTTTTTTCCTGTTGCATGAAAATTTTCCAAAGTTCTGCTTCAGGCACTCGGGGAAGGTTTTTGTTTATGTATCTTCTAGAACTTGGTATATAATCTGTCTTAAATTGGGATGTATTTAAGGAATGATTTATTAGAATATTGTGATGTATGAGGAGATACACAAAAAGAAAAGTTATGTTCCTTCTCCTTTTACCATAATTACACAGCCTCTGGTGTATGTATTCCACTACTGATGAGTAGGGTTCAAGTGGAGTCAGAAACTGAAATCTAAGAAGCCTCTTAATTTGTTGGTGTCTTAAAAGCACAAGGTTATACTATATTTCAAAAGTGTGTGTGTGTGTGTGTACACAACATATGTGTACACATACTGAACTATATATGAAGTATATATATGTAAACACTAACCTATATATATGTGTACTTTATATATATATTTATATGTACGTTATATACATTTATGTATACTTTATACCTATATAGTAACTATTCCCCCATGAGGTAACCATAACTTTTATCTTGCTTATAGGGCTTTGCATTTGAGTGGATAGATAAGTAGGTAAAAAAATAAAAGGTAATGAAAATAATTTGAAAAATATCAGGCAAAAATAAATGTTCTAGTTTTATTTGGCACTTACTTCATATAAGCCTTTGTGCCTAAAAACTGAGCCATGTGAAGAAAGAGTTCTTGTTCTTTTTTTCAAGGAGTTTAAATTTGGGTGATAAGACATTTTTCTGGGTATGTACATATATATTATTTAGATAATATAAACATAAACATGTTTAGCTATATGATATATAAATATCTGTATAATTGAAGCAATACTACAGTTTATTTATTTTTTATTTTTTTATGTTTATTTATCTTTGAGAGTGAGAGAGAGCACAAGTAGGGCAGAGAGAGAGAGACACAGAATCTGAAGCAGGCTCCAGGCTCTGAGCTGTCAACACAGAGCCTGACTTGGGGCTCAAACTCGCAAACTGAGATCATGACCTGAGCCAAAGTAGGACGCTTAACCAACTGAGCCATCCATCCAGGTGCCCCGAAACAATACTACAGTTTAGTGATTGGCCTGTACCAGTGTTAAGAATTCTGAGAGGATTGGTGATTCCTGGAGAAAGGATTCACATTGCCTGTCTGTGTGCATATATTTGTTCAGCTTGAGCTAGCCTAAAGGGTTTAGAAAAAAAGAGAGTGGGACAGAGGCATGTCTGGTGGAATGTAAGAATGTTTGTGTTTTTCTTAGAATACAGTTAATGAACCATCTTTGCTTATAGTGAGGAAGAGATGTTGACAAGTTTAGACCAAGAAATTGGGAGTAGAGGAGCTCAAAAGCCAGGCTAGGAAGTTTAGAACAGGTTTTGGCAATATTACCCTAGCAGAGCTGTAGGAAGATTAGGCAGGCCATGTCCAGGATAGATTAGGCACCAGGAGAGGAAAACCGGCTAGTAGGTCCTACATACAACACAGTGGTTCATAGTTTTTCACCCCCAAGCCTGACAGATGTGAGGATTAATAATATAGCTGTTCACTGGAGCACCATTCCTCTTAGTAATATTGTACTCACAGTAGCAGAGATTTTCATCATGGCGCAGTGGGTGGAGAAGATGTCTCATGACTTAAAACCACAAATTACTCTTGAAATTGCTAAGGCTTAATGCTACAAAAGCCTAAAATCACTTTGGAATTGGTAGGAATGAGAATGGAACCGAAAGCTAACCATTAGGGGGAAAAAAAAAGAAAAAAAATTGATGGCACTTGGCAATTGACTGTGGAGAGAAGAGGTGAGTCTGGGGCTTTGAAATACCAAGCCTATGACACTTGCCCTGAAATTTAGCACAGTGACGGGCATGGACAAGGATGCTCAGTAAACTGGGAAATGTAAGCACAGCCCAAGACCTATCAGTTGCTAATGTGATCGTTGTGCTCCTGGGTGACAGGTACTTTAAAGAAATACTTTTCTTTCTCTAGGAGTTTATGGAAACACTTCCGTGCGGTGAGCCTTTGTTTATTTTTACTAGTGTTCCCTGCTTATATGGCTTACATGATTTGCCAGTTTTTCCACATGGATTTTTGGTTGCTTATCATTATTTCCAGCAGCATTCTCACCTCTCTTCAGGTAAGCCTAGGAGTAACTAACTTTCTGCAATAACTGATTTTATTTTCCTTCTTGAAAAGAAATTAAACTTCTTCAGGATTAATGATTAGAAGTAGCCTGTTTAGGTGATCACTTCCCAACTTATTTGTCAGAAAATATTACACTGATTTCAGCATAGGAGTTAGATGGTAGGTTATTAAAATACCAGACCTGTCTATGTCACTGTATTTTTATTACCAAGGTAATTAAACTTTGCTGGTTTTGTAAATGATACACAACTATCATGTAAAGCTTAAATTAATAAGGAACTCTAAAATATTAAAAGATTTTATAACTTGTTTGGAGCACATTTTTAAAGTAAATACCTACTCAGAAATATCTTTTGTTTCATGGTATATATAAATATATGACATACGTGTGTATCACACATGTATATATACAACTGATAATACTACCCTGGAAATGAAAACCTTGTAGTTTGAAGGTGGCTCTTTGCTGCTAGATCAATAAAAAGTAACAGAAAATATAGCACTGGCAACACACATTTATTCATTGTTTCCCGTAGGGGTAAAGGTTCTTTGAAAGTTGAGGAACATGTATGACTACAGAATTAGGACAATTTAGATGGAACTTTAATAGGTTTTGATGATCTGGGGAATAAATGGAAAGGATGAGTCAGAAACTAATCAGAATCATTTTTAAGAAAGTTATGTCTCAAGGTGTGGCTTTTTGATAGCGAATGCCTGGATTACTGAGATCACCCACATTTTAATGACACCACTGTCTCTAGGTATTAAATATGGCACCCTAAAAGTATTCAGGAATGTTGTTATTGCTTAAAGTCTATGCAAAACCTTTATTAGTGGTAATATTCTGTTTTAAAATAATGTGATTTTTTTCCCAGGTTTTGGGAACACTTTTTATTTATGTCTTATTTATGGTTGAGGAGTTCAGAAAAGAGCCAGTGGAAAACATGGATGATGTCATCTACTATGTGAATGGCACTTACCGCCTCTTGGAGTTTCTTGTGGCCCTCTGTGTGGTGGCCTATGGTGTCTCAGAGACCATCTTCGGAGAGTGGACCGTAATGGGCTCAATGATCATCTTCATCCATTCCTATTATAATGTGTGGCTTCGGGCACAGCTGGGGTGGAAGAGCTTCCTTCTCCGTAGGGATGCTGTGAATAAGATTAAATCATTACCTGTTGCTACAAAAGAGCAGCTGGAGAAACACAATGATATTTGTGCCATCTGTTACCAGGTAACTTGCACAGTAAGAATCCATTTGGGTGGGTCATACAATGTATCTCCTGGGACTTTAACCATATTAACCAAGTTTAAGTTAAATTTCTAGGCAGAATTATTTCCTGGGTTTAAAAAAAAAAAATTTTTTTTTCAAAGATTATTAAAGACCTGATAGACTATTTCCGTTTTATTTCTAAACTAAGTTTTTAATTTAGTCCAAGTTCTAATTTATTGTTATTTTCAACATTGCTCACCCATAAATAAAGGAAAAACAGGTCAGGTGTATTTTATATTTACTCCTGAATACACACACACACACACACACACACACACACACACACACACACACAGATATATGTACTATCAAGTATATACTATCAGGAGTCAGCAACTTCTGAAAAGTGGTGTGCCAAGATTCTGACTCTTTTCCTTCTGGTATTCCCAGGGTGGGGAAGAAGTATTCATTTACTTAACATAGTTGGAGAGAGTGTGTGTTTACCTATGGGTTGATGGATATCTGAGATGGAGATAGGCCTGTGTGTATGGACGTGGGGTAGAGGCAACCAATTGGTATGGCACTGTAGTCGGCCTTCCTGGCATCTTTGGCATGTGTGCCATGAATAGCTGATGATGGCCTTCTATTAAAACTGAAAGATAGTATGTAAAGGAGTTTGGAAATGTCACAACAAAAAAATAGGCCTAGAGTTTAGTCCCCAATAACCTGTGCAAGGGGGTGGTTGAGTAGCAGCTTTTATAGCTTAACTGTACTGTCAGAAATTGTTCCTTTAAAATTGCTCTTAAAGAGCGTGTGCTAGGAGAATAAAACTATAGATGGTGTGTCACTGAGTATGAAGGAATGTTCTTTCTCCAAGGCTGCTCTACGGTTTAATGGGGTGTGTGTATCTGTGTGTTTAAGACTATCTAGTACAAGAATTTTGTCTAAGAATAAAATGCAACTACCACTTTTTTATTGTTACTAGAACATACCTTGGGTACTCACAGAATAATGTTTTCCAGGTTGATTTTTGCATTTGGGGGAACTAAGGAGTATTGTAGGTTCCCACCAAGTGAAGTGGTCCTGGTCTTAGTTCTGGTTCCTTTGTGCTTGGTAGCCCTGTTGTATGCAGGACAAAGCATGTCAAAGACCCGTACATCAGCTTTAGCAGCCCATACCTAAATGTTCCATCTCTGGGATTTAAGAGTTCTCTTTTTGTATTTCCTGTTGTCACATCACTTTTTTGAGGTGCTAGAACTCTCTGCTGATATCACACAGAAAATGAAAGTCAAATTGCTTAACTTCCCAGCTGGCTGCTTTTCCTTGGATGGCTTTCTGCTTAAAAGTTGACTCCCAGGTGTTACCAGTTTTTGGCAAGGAATTTATGTGACAACTACAACTCCTTGTTTTGAGACTTCAAACAAAATTAATGCTTGTGTCACCAAATGTATATGTTTACAATTGAAGCATCATGTCCTCAGCCTTCTCTCTTTAAATATTTCTTCTGCAAGGAATATTAATTAATGCAAAATACACCACTTCTTTCTTAATTGCAGTAGTTATCAAACTTGAGTGTGCATAAAAGTCACATGGGTGGCTCGCTGTAATTACAGATTTGGGAATGCCATCTTCAGATATCCCAGTTCAGTAGATCTGGGGTGGCCCAGGAATGTGCATGGTTAACAAGCACTCTGGTGCTTGTGATGAAAGTTGAGAAATGCTGGTTTATACGGACCTTACCTTGAAGACTGCGTTACATTGTCCCTAATGAAATTGCCACTTCCTTGCCAATACCCTGGTGTTATGTGGCTGACTTTGTCTCCTTGCCAGTAATTTCATCATGGAATAATCTGTCCAGCTGTGTTGAAGCATTACTGTGGAAAGTCCTGCCTTCATCAGATTTTCTGAGGTTCTAATTATACTCATGCCGTGCCGGGGGAGACCCAGTAATCACACTGCAATAGTTGTGTGATGCTCATGTTTCATACTGAGGCAGAAGCCAGTTAAGTTAGTTTCCTTCTCATTTTTGGTTTTTACTTTCTTTTTTATTTACTTAGGTAGTGGTTCTTGCATTTTGGTATAAAGGGGTCTCTGATGGCAGGAGGATTATTATTATGATCTAAAATGAGTTTTATTCTAAGATCTGTGTTACAAATTTTATATGAGGAACTTGTGGGAAAGAAATGATGAAACTAGAACTTTTGGGATTAGCAGCAACGATTTTGGATAATAGACATTTATGAGATACCTTTCCTCCTGCTTCTAGGACATGAAATCTGCTGTGATCACACCTTGCAGTCATTTCTTCCATGCAGGATGTCTCAAGAAATGGCTGTATGTCCAGGAGACCTGCCCTCTGTGCCACTGCCACCTCAAAAACTCCTCCCAGCTTGCAGGGTTAGGAACGGAGCTGGTTCCACAACCTCATGCTGGAGCTGAGCAACACATCATGCTTCAGGAAGGTACTGAACCTCCAAATCAAGAGCATCCTCCAGGGACTGGGATGCAGGAAGGTTCTAGGGACAATAACGAATGCATTGTCACACGATCAGATAGCCAGGAAGGGACTTGTGATCCTAAGGAATATTGTGTTAGTGCAGAAGATGAAGTATGTCCTGTTGAGGTCAGCCCAGAAGAAAAGAAGCAGAAGTAATCCTTTGATACTCTGGATAAGTTAACTCACTATGAAATTCGCACTCAGATTTGAGAAATGAATGTATAAGATGATGAGGCAGGAGACTTGACATTCCAAGAATCTGACCCAGGAAGTACTCTCAGTGGAGACTGCTGGCTTTCATCCCCTTGACATTGTGGGAGAAATTTTGCAATGTATGCTAATCAAAATGTATTTCTGTATCCTATGCTGATATAGAAGTTTGCCAACAAAATTCAGCCTTAGCAGCTTCAGAAATTGCCCCTGACTTGGAAGGGATAAATAAAATCAGATTTGAGTGCTTGAAAGGGGCTAAAGAAAGAAGGATAAAGCATCAGGACAGCGCGGGAAGAAGCAGGCCGAAGCAGAACAGACCTCTCACTCTCTATGGAACAGGATCATTCTTGTTACAAAGTATGAGTAGTGACCAGCCCTTGTCACCAACCCCTTTCCCTTAGTTAATTGGGACTCAGTCAGGTGATAATTGAGTTTTGTACAGCACTGAAATGAAATCAAAGATGTAGGAGCATTGATTGTATTCAAAGATTGAAGCACGCTCATACTTCGTATGTGCTTTAGGGGGTGGGTGGGCACTTGGGCCTTGCGGGTGCATTCATGTAATCTGAGACTCTTGAACTTTATGATGGAGTCTCCAATATTTTGATGTATATGAAACTTTTGTTAATATATTGTATACTGTGTTGGCTGTGTGAAGTAAACTAAAACTCTAATGAACACTTTGGGGTCCACGTTCATGTAGGAGACCAAAGTGGGAAGGGCTTTAGGGCACTGATAGAGGCCCTTAAGTGTACTTTTCAATGCTGTGTAATGTTTAATTCTTGCAACTGAATCAAAACAGTGTTAAATTATGGCAATATTTGCACTTTGGGAATGAGTACATAACTGTATGATCACACTCTGCAAATGCCACTTTTAAAGCTGTTAATAGACTTTGCACCTTTTCTTTGACAAGGATGTGTCATATTTAAATTTTTACATTCATCATGGCTACAGGTAGAACTGGGGAGGGGGGAATGTAATTTTTTATGGGAATTTTGATATGAAAAGAAACTAGTCATTTATTTATACAATAGGCTTGGCTCAAAAAGTGTTTTTCAGACTCGATATTCCTAATGTGGGATGTGACTTTATTTTATTTTTAGTAGCAAATTTGGATGTAGACTGACAGACATAGCTGAATGTCTTAATAAATTTAAATTTGAAGATAACTGTTTTGTTCTGGTGATGGTTATTGTGAAGTGTTTGAAATCGTGTTCTTGGGAAGTTTTTGTTTTTATCCAACCAGATTTCTTTCTTTTTTTTTTTTTTTTAATATTTATTTATTTTTGAAAGAGAGACAGTACATGTGTCAGGAACAGCAGAAAAAGGGAGAGAGAATCTTCAAGCAGGCTCCACGTTATCAGCACAGAGCCTGACACAGGGCTCAATCTCAGAAACCGTGAGATCATGACCTGGGTTGAAATTATGAGTCAGAAGCTTAACCTACTGAGCTACCCAGGTGCCCTGTCCAATCAGGTTTCTTATATCTTGATCCCTGTCAAAAATGCCCTACAGGTGGCAAAACTTTTTGATTGGAAATGACCAGCTCTTTGAAATCTTCTACACTGGTGGAATCAAACCTAGCTTTGCATCAGAATATTTGGGGAGCTTTTTAAAAAAAGTACATATTTCATGGATAGGACTAGAGGGTATTACGCTAAGTGAAATCAGACTGAGAAAGACAAATGCCATATGATTTCACTTACATGTGGAATCTAAAAAACAAAACATGAGTAAGCATACAGAAAGAATCAGACCTATAAAGTCAGAGAACTGATGGTTCCCAGACAGGAAGGGAATGGGGGAGGGGCAAAATGGGTGGAGGGGAGTGGGAGGCACACACTTCCAGTTAGGAAATGAATAAGTCACAGGGACGAAAGGTATAGCAGAGGGCATATACTCGATGGCATTGTGATAGCACTGTGTTGTGACAGATGGTAGCTACACTTGTGAGTGTAGCATAAGAGATGTCTAATCACTGGCACACACCTGAAACTAACATAACATTGTCAACTATACTCCCCCAATTTTTTTCTTTAAAGAAAATTTTAAATTTTTATTTATTTTTTAAATTTATATCCAAGTTAGCATATAGTGCAACAATGATTTCAAGAGTATATTCCTTAATGCCCCTTACCCATTTAGCCCATCCCCCCCTCCCACAACCCCTCCAGTAACCCTCTGTTTGTTCTCCATATTTAAGAGTCTCTTATGTTTTGTCCCCCCCCCCCCCGTTTTTATATTATTTTTGCTTCCCTTCCCTTATGTCCATCTGTTTTGTATCTTAAAGTCCTTATATGAATGAAGTCAGATGATGTTTGTCTTTCTCTGACTTATTTTGCTTAGCATAATACCCTCTAGTTCCATCCACGTAGTTGCAAATGACAAGATTTCATTCTTTTTGATTGCCGAGTAATACTCCATTGTGTATATATACCACATCTTCTTTATCCATTCATCCATCGATGGACGTTTGGGCTCTTTCCATACTTTGGCTAATGTTGATAGTGCTGCTATAAACATGGGGGTGTATGTGCCCCTTTGAAACAACATACCTATATCCCTTGAATAAATACCTAGTAGTGCAATTGCTGGGTTGTAGGGTAGTTCTATTTTTAATTTTTTGAGGAACCTCCATACTGTTTTCCAAAGTGGCTACACCAGCTTGGATTCCCACCAGCAATGCAAAAGAGATCCTCTTTCTCCACATCCTCGCCAACATCTGTTGTTGCCTGAGTTGTTAATGTTAGCCATTCTGACAGGTGTGAGGTGGTATCTCATTGTGGTTTTGATTTGATGATAAACGATGTTGAGCATTTTTTCATGTGTCGGTTGACCGTCTGGATGTCTTCTTTGGAGAAGCGTCTATTCATGTCTTTTGTCCATTTCTTCACTGGATTATTTGTTTTTTGCTGTTGAGTTTGAGTTCTTTATAAATTTTGGATACTAACCCTTTATCTGATATGTCGTTCACAAATATCTTCTCCCATTCCATTGGTTGCCTTTTAGTTTTGCTGATTGCTGACTTCCCTGTGCAGAGCTTTTTATTTTGATGAGGTCCCAACAGTTCATTTTTGCTTTTGTTTCCCTTGCCTCAGGAGACGTTGCTGCGGTCAAGGTCAAAGAGGTTTTTGCCTACTTTCCCCTCTAGGATTTTGATGGTTTCCTGTCTTATATTAAGGTCTTTCATCCATTTTGAGTTTATTTTTGTGTATGGTGCAAGAAAGTGGTCCAGGTTCATTCTTCTGCATGTCGCTGTCCAGTTTTCCCAGCACCACTTGCTGAAGAGACTGTCTTTTTGCCATTGGATATTCTTTCCTGCTTTGTCAAAGATTAGTTGGCCATACATTTGTGGATCCATTTCTGGGTTCTCTATTCTGTTCCGTTGATCTGAGTGTCTGTTCTTGTTCCAGTACCATACTGTTTTGATGATTACAGCTTTGTAATACAGCTTGAAGTCCAGGATTGTGAAGCCTCTAGCTTTGGTTTTCTTTTTCAAGATTACTTTGGCTCTTCGGGGGTCTTTTCTGGTTCCATACAAATTTTAGGATTGTTTCTAGCTCTGTGAAGAATGCTGGTGTTATTTTGTTAGGGATTGCATTGAATATGTAGATTGCTTTGGGTAGTATTGACATTTTAACAATATTTGTTCCTCCAATCCATGAGCATGGAATATTTTTCCATTTTTTTGTGTCTTCAATTTCTTTCATAAGCTTTCTATAGTTTTCAGTGTATAGATTTTTCACCTCTTTAGTAAGATTTATTCCTAGGTATTTTATGGTTTTTGGTGCAATTGTAAATGGGATCGATTCCTTGATTTTCTGTTGCTTCATAGTTGGTGTATAGGAATGTAACCGATTTCTGTGAATTGATTTTATATCCTGCAATTTTGCTGAATTCATGAATCAGTTCTAGCAGGTTTTTGGTGGAATCTTTTGGGTTTTCCATATAGAGTATCACGTCTTCTGCGAAGAGTGAAAGTTTGACCTCCTGGCCAATTTGGATATGTTTTATTTCTTTGTGTTGTCTGATTGCTGAGGCTAGGACTTCCGATACTATGTTGAATAACAGTGGTGAGAGTGGATATTCCTGTCTTGTTCTTGACCTTGGGGGAAAGCTCTCAGTTTTTCCCCATTGAGGATGATATTAGCATTGGGTCTTTCATATATGGCTTTTATGATCTCGAGGTATGATCCTTCTATCCCTAAAGGTTTTTATCAAGAAAGGATGCTATATTTTGTCAAATGCTTTCTCTGCATCTACTCTCAATAGATGAAAGATCATGTGGTTCTTGTCCTTTCTTTTATTGATGTGATGAATCACATTGATTATTTTGCAGATATTGAACAAGCCCTGCATCCCAGGTATAAATCCCACTTGGTTGTGGTGAATAATTTTTTTAATGTATTGTTGAATCCAGTTTGCTAGTATCTTGTTGAGGATTTTTGCATCCATGTTCCTCAGGGAAATTGGTCTATAGTTCTCCTTTTTAGTGGGGTCTTTGTCTGGTTTTGGAATCAAGGTAATGCTGGCTTCATAGAATGAGTTTGGAAGTTTTCCTTCCATTTCTATTTTTTGGAACAGCTTCAAAAGAATAGGTGTTAACTCTTCCTTAAATGTTTGGTAGAATTCCCCTGGAAAGCCATTTGACCCTGGACCTGTTTGTTGGGAGATTTTTGATTACTAATTCAATTTCTTTACTGGTTATCGGTCTGTTCAAATTTTCTATTTCCTCCTGTTTCAGTTTTGGCAGTTTATGTTTCTAGGAATTTGTTCATTTCTCCAGATTGCCCATTTTATTGGTGTATAATTGCTCATAATATTCTCTTATTGTTTTTATTTCTGCTGTGTTGGTTGTGATTTCTCCTCCTTCATTCTTGATTTTATTTATTTGGGTCCTTTCCTTTTTGATCAAACTGGCTAGTGGTTTATCAATTTTGTTAATTCTTTCAAAGAACCAGCTTCTAGTTTCATTGATCTGTTCTACTGTTTTTTTGGTTTTGATAGCATTGATTACTGCTCTGATCTCTATTATTTCCTGTCTTCTGCTGGTTTGGGGTTTTATTTGCTGTTCTTTTTCCAGCTCTTTAAGGTGTAAGGTTAGGTTGTGCATCTGAGACCTTTCTCCGTTCTATAGAAAGGCCTGGATTGCTATATACTTTGCTCTTATGACCGCCTTTGCTGCGTCCCAGAGGTTTGGGGCTGTGGTGTTTTTTTAATTTCCTCTTTAACTTCTTGGTTAGCCCATTCATTCTTTAGTAGGATGTTCTTTACTCTCCAGTGTGCTCCCAAATTTTTTTTTAAATTATGCGTTTCTGAACCCAACTTCAGACCTACTGAATCAGGCTTTGGGGGTTTCTGAGAATGTGATTTTCAAAGCTCCCTAGGTAATACCGACACAGTTTTATGTTTAGAAAAGAAGTGGCTAGACTAGAATGCATTTCTCCCCTAGGTGTAGCTCAAGTTGCTCACCATCTTTGGTGAGCCACATTGGGCAAAAACAAGAGCAGATGGCTCCCTCTAGTGGTAGGCTAGAGGTCTAAAGATCTGGTTAGTGAGCTTGGACTTAAAACTGATTTTTAGCCTTTGTGTAAAAGGTATAAAATCACAGTTATAGTTGAAATCATTGGGGTGCCTGGGTGGCTCAGTCAGTTGAGTGTCCGACTTCAGCTCAGGTCATGATCTCGTGGTTCGTGAGTTTGAGCCCTGCATCAGGCTCTGTGCTGACAGCTTGCTCAGAGCCTGGAGCCTGCTTTGGATTCTGTGTCTCCTTCTCCCTGCCCCTCCTCCACTCATGTGCTGTCTCACTCTGTCTCTCAAAAATAAAATGTAGAAAAATTTAAAAAGTTGAAATCATTTATGGCATAGTGAACTTAGCCATCTTTTAGCATTGTTTACACTTCTGACCAAGTGTAACATTTTTATAGATCTTAAGCACTCAAATGTTTTAATAAAGGTGGAGACTTCTTTGGCCTCAGTTTCATGTTATAATACACTTTTTACCTCCTAGTAGCACAGAGACCCCAGCTCTACTTACCACGTCATGTGAGCCTCTCAGCCCAGCACCCAGGAGGACACATAGCATTCTGATCCTTTCAGGAGAACTATATTATGTGGTCGTGACAAAATCTCTCAAAATCTCAGTGGCTTTAAACCAAAAGAAGTTTACGTGTCATGCACACAGCGTATGTGACCGCAAAGTTGGCAGGGGTGCTCTGTTTGGTGCGGACACTTTGGATCTAGGCTGATGGAACAGCCACTATTAAACCTTCAGGATGTCCATGGCAAAGAGAAAGGCCTCTGGAAGACCGTGCATTAGCAATCCCAGGCTCCTCTCAGCAGTGGACGCCTGCCCCTTCCGCTTATCACCCCATGGCCTGAACTATGGCCTCATCAGCACAGGGGCATGCAGTCTTCTTTCCGTGGCCTGGAAAGACAACACATTTGCAATGCTGACCACTACCACACCTCAGCTGGAGCAGCACATACTTTTATTTACATGTTATTCAGACTTGGGGAGCATACCTGTGAATGGTTCAAAGTGTACTGGTTGAGAACCTCTGACTTAACTGATTTCTTGTTCTGATATGCTGGGATGGTAGCATTGTGTAACGCCATCTGTATTTCACGTTTGTGTTTCCTGGTCATTTTTGTAATAGTTTCCAACTCACAGGCTTTTGACATACGATATAAAGTTTAACCATCTGTACGACTGAAGAGAAAACAAAGTTAAATTCAATTTCTCTCCTATTATACTTGATCAAATTAAATGAGAAAATATTACATCCCTCATGGGCCCTTTTTGGGTCCACTTACTGATTTCCGCTGTTTTTCAGGCCACGTGTATGTATTTTCACTCATAATCAGTTTTCTCTTAAGAACTTTTTATTGCCTTATGAATTTTGACATCAAAGTAGGAAACAATCTAAACCCTCATTCTAGTTATTAACATGTATTTCTACTTTGTGTTGTTTTCATGTCCTAAACTTGTTCTAGTGATCTAAACCATGCTATAGGCACAGAATGTCTCTAGAGGCCTGATTTTCAAACACTGGACTGAACATGAGGCTCCTTGAGATCCCTCATTAGGGCTTCTGTGTTGTCTCTGAAGTATGCCATGTTTTCATGAGCATTTTACATCAGAAACACTCTGCTTTCCCTAAAGGTTTTGACATTATGTCGAATTGTGAATGTAATTGGTTAGGGGAGAAGGAAAAATTTTGTAGTTTTCAGGTTTAAAAGGAAGGTCTTTTTTTCCTACGGCTCTGGTAATAGGAAAAGGGCCTTACAGAGATTTAAGTATTAACACCTTATATGCCAAGGTAATAAACACACCTTTTAGCAAATAAGTTTTACACTCTCATTGCTTCTACTCTGGCTTTCATAAAAATAGAGCCCAATTTTAGAATCACGGCAAATTGAGAGTAGGAATTACAAGGTTTCAATTATTTTGTAAATCCTACATAGGTTTTAAAAATACATTTTCCTCATTTTGAAGCCCTGCTTATTATTTGGAAAACAAAGTATTTAAAAAGAATAAAAATAACCCATAATCTCCCTTTTGGAATTAGTCTTTTCAAGTTTCTTTTAAGAATTTTTTTTAATGTTTTCATTTTTGAGAGAGAAAGAGTGTGAGCGAGGGAGGGACAGAGTGCAAGGGAGACATAGAATCTGAAGCAGGCTCCAGGCTCCAAGCTGTCAGCACAGAGCCTGATGTAGAGCTTGAACCCACAAACCATGATGAGATCATGACCTGAGCCAAAGTCAGACGCTTAACCGACTGAGCCACCCAGGTGTCCCTTCAAGTTACTTTTACATTCAGCGCTAACAGAATTCCCTTCATTGACAAGCACACCCTCATTTACCGAGGAGTCACTTTTACTTCTATTTTTAAAGTCTACTGCCTATCATCAGGCATCTGAAATTCAAACATATGCCACACAATTCTGTAATTTGTCAGTTAAGGCACACCAACTTTGAAAATAGAGACTGCTATGACTTAAAGTTGCATTTTATAGGTAGTACTTGCTTGGAAAATAATAAAAAATACTAGGAGCAGCTTATAGAATGAGTTATTCTTTTGGCCATGCAGAAATATACTCCCTTTCTTGACATTTAATTGCAGTGTGGTTTAAAGTGAAGGTGGGGCATTTCTAGTAAAGACTGAGTAAACCCTGCAGGTAACCATGATTCTAGAGTCCTATCCATTTTCCTTGCTCTTGCTAAAACGGATGTTGGTGTCCTTTTCCTAATCTATTTTTCATGAATGTTGGCTGTGTGAGCCTTATTTTTTCTTTCTATTCTTGATAGATATAAGTAACTCCTTGCTTTTCTATTGTTTTATATATTCTAAGGTAAAATAGAATGGCTTCTGACAAGCTGGAAATTATAATTCCCATGAATGTAGAAGAAATTCTGTGTCACTTCTAGATGAGTGTTCTATTACTTTCCAAGTGAGAACTTGCCAAACTGAAGTCATCTCCCTGAGTGGCACCATGCCTGTTAGTTTCCTCTGACAATCATTTATCCGTCCCCTTGGATTTGGGCAAATAGGCACAGAGGAGAGGAGGCTAGACTAAAGGCAAGAGCTCTGGGCTAAAATTGTTATTCCTTTTTGAGCTGTGTGATCCTTGGCCAGACTTTGTTTTTTCTGGGCTTCAGCCTCATCTGAAAAAAATGATCTCTGAGGTGTCATACTGCTCTTAAGATTTTGCCCATCTGTATTTTTAATCGTTACCATGGACTGAGTGATAAGCTTTATGTGTTTTCTTATGTGCTATGCCAAATGTTAAAGTTAGCTAAGGTTTGGGTTACCACTGTGTTTCCAGTGCCTGGGGTGGGGCAGGAGCTCTCTACATATCTGAGTGAACAAATGAACTTAATATGTGACTTAATATGGATAAACCCCATAGTTCAAAAATGGCAGAGAATTCTGTTAGTTCTAGAGGCAGAGAGCATAACATTACATGCCAGGCAGATGAGGTCATTTCGGTGAGTGGTTTTTGATTATCTGACTCAATTCAGATACAGAACTCAGAGCTTTCTAGAATAGTTTACAAACCTGGGGTATTCAGGTGAAATCCGGGCTGATGAATTTTTCTTGGTTTTATTGTTTGACCTCAAAGGTGCACTTTTTAAAAAAATGTTTATTTATTTATTTTGAGAGAGAGAGAGAGAGTGTGCTGGGGAGGAGCAGAGAGAGACAGAGGGAGAGAGAGAATCCTAAGCAGGCTCTGCATTCTCAGTGCATAGCCCTATGCGGGGCTCAAACTCATGAACCGTGAGATCATGACCTGAGCTGAATGAAATCAAGAGTCGGACACTTTATCAACTGAGCCACCCAGGTGCCCCTCAAAGGTGTACTTTTATTTATTTATTTTTATGTTGTTTTTTTTTTTTTAATTTAAATCCAAGTTAGTTAACATATAATGTAATAACAATTTCAGGAAAAGAATTTAGTGCTTTATCACTTACATAAAACACCCACTACTCATCCCAACAAGTGTCCTCTTTAATGTCTCTCATCCCTGTAGCCCAGCCCCCCACCCAAACCCTGCCAGCAACCCTCAGTTTGTTCTCTGTATTTAAGAGTCTCTTATATTTTGTCTCCCTCTCTGTTTTTGTATTATTTTTGCTTCTCTTCCCTTATGTTCATCTGTTTTGTATCTTAAATTCCACATATGAGTGAAGTCATATGATATTTGTCTTTCTCTGACTTAGTTTGCTGAGCATAATACACTCTAGTTCCACCCACGTTGTTGCAAATGGCAAGATTTCATACTTTTTAGTTGCCAAGTAATATTCCAGAGTGTGTGTGTGTGTGTGTGTGTGTGTGTGTGTGTGTGTGTGTGTATGTGTATCACATCTTCTTTATCCATTCATCAGTAGATGGACATTTGGGCTCTTTCCATACTTTGGCTATTGTTGATAGTGCTGCTATAACATTGGGGTGCCTGTACCCCTTTGAATTAGCACTCTTGTATCCTTTGGATAAATACCTAGTAGTGCAATTGCTGGGTCATAGGGTAGTTCTATTTTTAATTTTTTGAGGAACCTCATACTGTTTTCCAGAGTGGCTACACCAGTTTGCATTCCCACCAGCAGTACAAAAGTGTTCCTCTTTCTCTGCATCCTTGTCAGCATCTGTTGTTGCCTGAGTTGTTCATGTTAGCCATTCTGACAGGTGTGAGGTAGTATTTCATTGTGGTTTTGATTTGTATTTCCCTGATGATGAATGATGTTGAGCATCTCTTCATGTGTCTGTTAGCCATCTGGATGTCTTCTTTGGAAAAGTGTCTATTCATGTGTTTTGCCCATTTCTTCACTGGATTGTTTTTTTGGGTGTTGAGTTTGATAAGTTCTTTATAGATTTTGGATACTAACCCTTTATTTGATATGTCATTTGCAAATATCTTCTCCCATTCCATTGGTTGCCTTTTAGTTTTGCTGATTTTTTTCTTTCACTGTGCAGAAGCTTTTTATCTTGATGAGGTCCCAAAAGTTCATTTTTGCTTTTGTTTCCCTTGCCTCTGGAGATATGTCAAGTAAGAAGTTGCTTTGGCCAAGGTTAAAGGCCTTTTCATAGATCTGCCGTCCATTTTGAGTTTATTTTTGTGTATGGTGCAAGAAAGTGGTCCAGGTTCATTCTTCTGCATGTTGCTGTCCAGTTTTCCCAACACCATTTGTTGCAGAGACCGTCTTTTTGCCATTGGATATTCTTTCCTGCTTTGTCAAAGATTAGTTGGCCATATGTTTGTGGGTCCATTTCTGGGTTCTCTATTCTGCTCCATTGATCTATGTGTCTGTTCTTTTGTCAGTATCATAC
This sequence comes from Panthera pardus, assembly GCF_024362965.1. Classification (NCBI taxonomy): domain Eukaryota; kingdom Metazoa; phylum Chordata; class Mammalia; order Carnivora; family Felidae; genus Panthera; species Panthera pardus. Next base: position 50,349,137 of record NW_026526765.1, on the reverse strand, counting down.
TGTCTTGATGATTACAGCTGTGTAATACACTTTGAAGTCTAGAATTGTGATGCCTCCAGCTTTGGTTTTCTTTTTCAGAATTGCTTTGGCTATTTGGGGTCTTTTCTGGTTCCATACCAATTTTAGGATTGTTTGTTCTAGCACTGTGAAGAATGCTGGTGTTATTTTGATAGGGATTGCATTGAATATGTAGATTGCTTTGGGTAGTATTGACATTTTAACAATATTTGTTCCTCCAATCCATAAGCATGGAATATTTTTCCATTTTTTTGTGTCTTCTTCACTTTCTTTCTATAGTTTCTATAAGTTCTTTCTACAGTTTGTTCAGCTTTCTGTAGTTTTCAGTGTATAGATTTTTCACCTCTTTGGTTAGGTTTATTCCTAGGTATTTTATGGCTTTTGGTGCAATTGAAAATGGGATTGATTCCTTGATGTCTGTTTCTTCTGCTTCATTATTGATGTATAGAAATGTAACCGATCTCTGTGAATTGATTTTATATCCTGTGACTTTGCTGAATTCATGAATCAGTTCTAGCAGTGTTTTGGTGGAGTCTTTTGGGTTTTCTACATAGAGTATTATGTCATCTGCCAAGAATGATAGTTTGACCTCCCCCTCACTGGTTGGATACCTTTTATTTATTTGTGCTGTTTGATTGTTGAGGCTAGGACTTCCAACACTATGTTGAATAACAGTGGTGAGAGTGGACATCCTGGTCGTATTCCTGATGGTAGGGGGAAAGATCTCAGTTTTTCTGCATTGAGGATGATAATAGCAGTGGGTCTTTCATATTATGGCCTTTCTGATCTTGAAGTATGATCCTTCTATCAAGAACGATGTTGTAGAAACGATATTGTATTTTGTCAAATGCTTTTTAAGCATCCTTTGAGAGGATCATGTGGTTCTTATCCTTTCTTTTATTAATGTAATGTATCGCATTGATTGATTTGCGGATATTGAACCAGCATCCCAGGAATAAATCCCACTTGATCGTGGTGAATGATTCTTTTAATGTATTGTTTGATCCAGTTTGCTAGTATCTTATTGAGAATTTTTGCATCAATGTTCCTCAGGGAAATTGGTCTATAGTTCTCCTTTTTAGTGGGGTCTTTGTCTGGTTTTGGAATCAAGGTAATACTGGCTTCATAGAATGAGTTTGGAAGTTTTCCTTGCATTTCTATTTTTTGGAACAGCTTCAAAAGAATAGGTGTTAACTCTTCCTTAAATGTTTGGTAGAATTCCCCTGGAAAGCCATCTGACCCTGGACTCTTGTTTGTTGGGAGATTTTTGATTACTAATTCAATTTCTTTACTGGTTATCGGTCTGTTCAAATTTTCTATTTCTTCCTGTTTCAGTTTTCGTAGTTTATATGGTTCTAGGAATTTCTCCATTTCTTCCAGATTACCCAATTTGTTGGCATATAATTGTTCATTATGTTCTCTTATTATTGTTTGTATTTCTGTGGTGTTGGTTGTGATCTCTCCTCTTTCTTTTTTTATTTAAAAAAGAATTTTTTTTACATTTATTTACTTTTGAGAGAGAGAGAAACAGAGCGCAAGTGGGAGAGGGGCAGAGAGAGAAGGAGACACCAAATCTGAAGCAGGCTCCAGGCTCTGAGCTGTCAGCACAGAGCCTGACGTGGGGCTCAAACTCACGAACCATGAGATCATGACCTGAGCTGAAGCTGGACGCTTAACCAGCTGAGCCACCCAGGGGCCCCATGATCTCTCCTCTTTCATTCATGATTTTATTTATTTGGGTCCTTTCCTTTTTCTTTTTGATCAATCCAGCTAGTGGTTTATCGATGTTGTTAATTCTTTCAAAGATCCAGCTTCTGGTTTCATTGATCTGTTCTACTGTTGTTGTTTTTTAATTTCACTATCATTGATTTCTGCTTTAATCTTTATTATTTCCCTTTTTCTGCTGGTTTTGGGCTTTATTTGCTGTTCTTTTCCCAGCTCTTTTAAGTGTAAGGTTAGGTTCTATATTTCAGACCTTTCTTCCTTCTTTAGGACATCCTGGATTGCTATATACTTCCCTCTTATGACTGCTTTTGCTGCATCCCAGAGGTTTTGGACTGTAATGTTTTCATTTTCATTTGCTTCCATGTACTTTTTGATTTCCTCTCTAATTTCTTGGTTAATCTATTCACCCATTTATTCTTTAGTATGATGTTCTTTAGTTTCCAAGTGTTCATTGTCTTTCCATTTTTTTTCTTGTTGTTGATTTTGAGTTTCATAGCATTGTGATCTGAAAATATGCAAGGTATGATCTCGATTTTTTTTTACTTTTTGAGGGCTGATTTGTGACCCAGTATGTGATCTATTCTGGAGAATGTTCCATGTGCACTCAAGAAGAATGTGTATTCTGCTGCTTTAGGATGAAATGTTCTGACTATATCTGTTAAGTCCATCTGTCCAGTGTATCATTCAAAGCCATTGTTTCCTTGTTGATTTTCTGCTTAGATGATCTTATCCATTGCTCTAAGTGGGGAGTTGAAGTCCCCTACTATGATGGTACTGTTATCAATGAGTTTCTTGTTTGTGATTAATTGATTTATATATTTGGGTGCTTCCATGTTGGCATAAATATTTACAATTGTTAGATCTTGTTGGATGACCCCTTAATTACGATATAATGCCCTTCCTCATTTCTTGTTACAGTCTTCATTTTAAAATCTAGTTTGTCTGGGGGCGCCTGGGTGGCGCAGTCCGTTAAGCGTCCGACTTCAGCCAGGTCACGATCTCGCGGTCCGTGAGTTCGAGCCCCGCGTCAGGCTCTGGGCTGATGGCTCGGAGCCTGGAGCCTGTTTCCGATTCTGTGTCTCCCTCTCTCTCTGCCCCTCCCCCGTTCATGCTTTGTCTCTCTCTGTCCCAAAAATAAAAAAAAAAATAAAAATAAAAATAAATAAATAAATAACATAAAATCTAGTTTGTCTGATATAAGTATGGCTACTCTAGCTTTCTTTTGAATGATGATTTCCATCCCCTTACTTTCAATCTGCAGGTGCCTTTAGGTCTAAAATGAGTCTCTTGCAAGCAGCATATAGGTCTTGTTTTCTTATCTGTTCTGATACCCTATGTCTTTTAATTGGAGTATTTAGTCCATTGACACTTAGAGTGAGTACTGAGACATGAATTTAGCACAATTGTGTTGCCTTTTGAGTTGGTGTTTTCGGAGGTGTTCTCTGGTTCTTTCTAGACTTTGTTGCTTTTGGTCTGTTTTGTTTTGTTTTGTCTTTTCTCCAGTCAAAATATCCCCCTTAAAGTTTCTTGCAGGGCATTTAGTGGTCACGAACTCCTTTAGTTTGTGTTTGTCTGGGAAACTCTTTATCTCTCCTTCTATTTTGAATGACAGTCTTGCTGGATAAAGAATTCTTGACTGCATATTTTTCTGATTCATCATGTTGAATAAATCCTGCTACTCCTTTCTGGCCTGCCAAGTTTCTGGATAGGTCTGCTGTGAACATGATCTGTATTCCCTTATAGGTTAAGGACATTTTCTCCCTTGCTGCTTTCATAATTCTTTCCTTGTCTGTATATTTCATGAATTTGACTATGATTTGTTGTTTTTTTGTCGAATCTAATGGGAGTTTTCTGTGCTTCTTGGATTTTGATGTCTGTGTCTTTCCCCAGATTAGAAAGTCTTCCACTATAATTTGCTCACATAAACCTTCTGCCCCTTCTTCTCTCTCTTCATCTTCTGGGACTCTATGATTTAGATGTTATTCCTTTTTAATAAGTCACTGAGTTCTTTAAGTTTTGTATTGTGACATTTTGCCTTTGTTTCCCTCTTTTTTTTTCTTTCTTTTTTTTTTCAATATATGAAGTTTATTGTCAAATTGGTTTCCATACAACACCCAGTGCTCATCCAAAAAGGTGCCCTCCTCAATACCCATCCCTCTTTTTTTTTTCTGCTTCATTATTCTCCATAATTTTATCTTCTAAATCACCAATTCACTGTTCTGCCTCATCTATTCTTGCCTTCGTGGCATTCACCCGAGATTGCATCTTGGTGATAGCATTTTTAATTTCGTCCTGACTAGATTTTATTTCTTTAATCTCCACAGAAAAATATTCTATGCTTTTTTCAACCCCAGCTAGTATTATTATTGTGGTTCTAAATTCTAGTTCAGACATCTTGTTTATATGTATGTTGATTAAGCCCCTGTCTATCATTTCCTCCTGTTCTTTCTTTTGGGGTGAATTCCTTCATTTTGTCATTTTGAAGGAAGAAAAAATTAATAAAATTAAAAATTAAAATTAAAAAATTAAAAACAAAACAAAAAATCAAATAAAGAAAGCTAGATCCTAGGTGCATTTTGGTCTGGTTGTTAAAAGAAACTTGATAGAATAGAGAAAAAAGGGAAAGAAAAGAAAAAAAAGTAAGAAAAAATTTAAAAATGAAAAATATATATAATAAAATAGAATAAAATGAATAAAGAAAATGAAATAGAATAAAACATTTAAAAATAAAGTAATAAAAAATAAAATTTTCTCTTTTCTGTATCCAAGAATGGGGAAGAAAAGAAAGAAAGGGAAAAAAAGAAAAAATAAAACAATTTAAGCAAAAACAGAAGCAAAGAAAATGAACAGATAAAGGAACCAGAAAACAGAATGAAACCTAAAGAAGTTACATCCTGTTTTCTCTAGGACTGAAAGTATGAAGTCTTCTATAGTCTGTGCACTAAGCAGGTGGAGTGACTTGTGCTGGTCTTCTAGGGAATGTGCTTGGAGGGCGCAGTTGGTGGGGGGCTTGGTGTAAGGGCTCCATTATCCACCAGGTGGCACTGCTTAGCTTACTGGGGTGGGTCAGTGCAATGTGCATGCAGCTGTGTGGGAGAGGTGGAAATGGCTTCATCCAGCTCCCTAGTCTCTGGCACAGAAACTTTGCACTCTCACCGACCTTTGATCAAATATCTCTTCTTTGTCTCAGGCCTCTGTCCACTCCTCTCCTCCACCCCGTCTCTGTCCACTCCTCTCCTCCACCCCGTCCGTGTCCAAGCTGTTCACCTGCCAGGTAGCACCTCCCTCCAGAGTTTTATCTCAGATGGGGCTGTGTTGCAAAACCCCATGCTTCTGAGACCACTGTGTCTTGGACCTGTACCAATTCTCTGGGGGAAGGATCTTGCTGAGCAATGGCAGGGTGCCGGCTTGCCCCAGAAGAGTTTCTTGCAATCATGCAGCGGCAGAGGTTCAGAAATTATGGCAAATCACAACACACAGCCAGCGCCAGGTTTCACCACACTCTGGAGACTTTGTCCCAGTAGCGGCAAACATAGTGGCAAACATCTGCTAAGACCTTTGCCTGTGGGGAGGCCATATGCCTCTACCAAATGCACTCCAAACAGGGCAACCACTTCTCCCTGTGTGGCACATGGACCCCTCAGACTGCACTGCCTGCTTCTGGGAATTCGTCCTGTTTCCTCACCAGAGTACCACTAGGCAATGAGCTCCAAAACTTCAGACTCTGTGCTCCACTGTTTATAAAATCCTGATGGTATTGAAACCCTCTCCTTGCTTCCCACCAATGGTTTTGGGGAACAGATTTCTTGTTCAGTCCCCTGCTAGTGTTTTCACTCTTACTCTCTCTTTCTTTCCAGCTACTTTCAGGGGAGTGCTTTTCTTGCACATCCCAATGCACCACAATCTCTCCCTTTCTCTCTTTCTGTCCTCTCTCCACAAAAACAGCTCTCTATCCTCTGTGGCTTTTCTCTCCCCCAGTTCACCTCTCCACACCATGTACCTGCTGAGTTCTGTGGCTCAAGTTATGCAGATTGTTGTGTTAATCCTCAGATTGATTTCCTAGGTATTCAAAATGGTTTGGTGCTGATCTGGCTGTGTTTCAGAGACAAGACAAACTCAGAGTCTCCATGCCGCTCCAACATCTTGACCATCTTCTAAAGGTGTACTTTTAAATGAATTTTTATTTTTTTAATTATTTTTAAAATATTTTTTAATTAATTAATTAATCAATTAATTATTAAAGAGAGAGACAGAGCGAGTGGGAGAGGGACAAAAAGAGAGGGGGAGACAGAATTCGAAGCAGGCTCCAGGCTCTGAGCTCTCAGCACAGAGCCCAACGTGAGGCTCAAACTCACAAGCCATGAGATCATGAGCTGAGCTGAAGTCAGACACTCAACCGACTGAGCCACCCAGGCACCCCTAAATGAATTAAAAAAAAAAACATTTAAATTCGTTGCCAACCATTTAAAAATTGCAGGCTCGTACATACAAATCCAATTTCTGGCTTCTCTTGGAAACTTGGAAGAGCTGGCTGCATGAAGTTGTTCATTCCTGCCTGGTAACAGTTGGCAGGAGCTGAAGTGGGTCAAGTAGGCTTTCTGATTTCACCCCAGATCCTGTCTCCATCACTACCTGCTTTCAAAAATTAGATTGTTATCATCAAACTTCTGTTCAAGTAGGAGGTGCTATGATTACTGGCAAATTTGGCTGCTCACATTGTATAGTGCAAATACCTCTGTATTGATTAAAGTGAAAAATATAAGAGAACCAGGAGCAATGTGGATAAATCTGATGTTCATTTGTGAAAGTGTAGAATCTGTATTTTCATTTTTCTTTAATTATAGTAGTCATTGAACAGAATCAGTGACCAAGTGTCTCATTTGAATGTATTTTCAGTTTGATTCTACACGTGAAGTTTGCATTCTGTGATATCACCACATTGTTACATAGACTTGGGCCAGTGTTTCTCCATCTTTGTTGAGCGTTGGAAGGAGATAGGAAGCTTGTGAAAAATATGCTTGGGCCCAACCCCATGGATTCCGACTGGGTACGTTTGGGAAGGAGCCTATTTGTTCTTTGTATCAATTTTGCAGATGATTCTGATCCATTAAAATGCGAGAACCAACTTTGATCTAGGGCAAATATTCCTACTGTTTTGGTGAGGGGGGTGGTTCCTTGTTTTTGGAACTACTGCTTTTATGGAAGATGATTCTTAGAGAAGAAATACACACAAAGACATTTGCCTCTGAGAAACATTTATGGGTAAGTATTCCAGCAGTTTACAGGGCTTCTGCAGTGGAACAGCAAAGCCTGCAGTGGAACAGCATGTCAGTGCAGGTACACGTGTGAGACCTGACCTAGTCTACTGACCGTTTTGGTTGATTAACCATCTAGAAATGTCTGAAACTATGTTTTCAGTTTTACATTGTCAGTTTTTCCCCCCCACAAACATACAGAATTGAAGAACCATAGAATTTTAGAAGTAACCCAGTCTTCAGAAATCTAGATCACCTGCCCTGTTTTATAAGAGAGCCAACTGTTCAACCATCCAAGACCACACACAGTTGACGGTTGCACTGGGAACAGTGCTTAGATTTCTGAATTCCAGTCTAGTGTTCTTCCTAGCATTTCTGCTCACCTCAAAACAATATCCAAATATCCATGTGTATTATGTTGCATTCAAGAGAGCTGCTTTGTTAAATTAAAAGGTGTTATATGTGAGCTTTGGTGAAAATACAGAACAGTGAAAGTTTCTGAGATATAATATTTAAAACTATCAATTGGAATCAATTTTTTGGTAAATTTTTTATAAAAGGGAAACAAGTAAATCAAAGTCAGGGTGCAGAATAAATCTTACTATATGGCAAGCCACAGCCCGTCAGGATATGGAATTTGGAAACTGTTAGCTATAAAATGTCTTTGTGCTGGGGTACCTGGGTGACTCAGTCAGGGAAGTGTCCAACTCTTGATTTTGGCTCAGGTCATGATCTCGGGCTTGTAAATTTGAGTCCTGCATCAGGCTCTATACTGACAGTGCTGAGTCTCCTTGGGATTCTATCTCTCATGCTCTCTCTCTCTCAAAATAAATAAACATTTAAAAAATAAAATTCTTTATTTTTTTATTTATGATTTTATTTTATTTGAGAGGGAGAGAGAGAGAGAGAGAGAGAGAGAGAGAGAGAGAGACAGAGCATGAGCGGGGAAGGGGCAGAGAGAGAGAGAGGAGACACAGAATCAGAAGCAGGCTCCAGGCTCTGAGCTGTCGGCACAGAGCCCGACACGGGGCTTGAAGCAACGGATGGTGAGATCATGACCTGAGCTGAAGTCAGACGCCCAACCGACCGAGCCACCCAGGCACCCCTTAAAAAAATAAATGAAATTCTTTAAAAAGTGTCCTTGTACTATTTATTAGGAAAATGCTCTCTTTGTGGTTATAATGATCCCACCCAATGGTCCAGACCATGCGATCACACTGTTTGCAGGAACAGATGGACGGTGTTTGGGACTGGAGAGTCAAGTCTTGGTTTAGAGAATTTTAAAATATAAAACTACTTCCTTCCCAAGAGAAGTATTACATCACTGAGAGATAACCTTATAAGCGTTATAAATTCCCATTTTCTTTCTAGTTCAATAAATCTTTCCCCAAACCCACTAGTCTTTCCAAATTTACTCCGAAATTCTTTCCCTCTCCCTTAGAAAAGATGAAGCACAGCTGAAAATTTAAGGGGCACTTATATTTTTGTTATTATGAGCTATGTTGCACAACTCACAAAAAAGTGAACTTGGAAGATGGGAGCCTCTGTGTTTTATGTTGCTGGCGGCGGAAGATTGATTTCTAAAAGGCCATGGGTGTACCTCCCACCCACCCCCGCCCCCATCCCAGCCTGTCCAACACTGAACCTTTGTATTCTCAACCTCAGGCATGCTGATCTCTGATGCCTCTGCCAAACTTTGGGCTCAGAGCTGGCAAATTGGCACCTAGGGGATCAATCTGACCGACAAAACTTGCTTTGTTTTGCTTAGACAATATTTCTAAAACATTTGAACTAGGATTTACAAATTGGGGGGTTTCACATAAAAAATCTGGATTCTTGAGTTCTTGGGAAATATCAGAAAATCTAGGTCCATTCCCACTGTGATATTCAATAAAAAACCTAGGGCAGCTCAGTTGGTTAAGTGTCTTGACTCTTGATTTCGGTTCAGGTGATGATCTCTTGGTTTGTGAGTTGGAGCCCCGTGTCTGTCTCTGCCCTGACAGTGTGGAGCCTGTTTGGGATTCTCTCTGCCTTTCTCACTGCCCCTCCTCTGCTCATTCTTTCTCTCTCCCTCTCAAAATTAAATAAATAAACATTTAAAAAAATACTCAATAGTAGCTTAGGAGCTCCTGCCCCTTAAGCTGGCATCTACTCCCTGTCTCCTAACTACACTCTAGGAAGTGTAGCTCAATAGAACATTCTATGTTGATCAAAATGTTCTGTAGGTGCCCTGTCCAACTGGATAGTAGCCTTTAGCCATGTGTGACTTGAGCACTTGAAATGTGGCTAGTGTGACTGAAGAATTGAATTTTGAATTTTATTTAATTTTTATTAATTTAAATTTAAATAGCCATATGTGGCTAGTGATGACCATTTTGGAATGAGTCTAGCTGGTTATTGCTGAGTAGAAGTGAATGTGCATCCAGATGTTCTGTTTTTTTTTTTTTCCAGAGCATCTGGGAACGAAGATTTTTAATGAAGTCTCTTCCATTTAAAATTTTGGCTCCATTTTAAAAATGTGAAAGCCAAAAAAACACATTGATGGCATGAATCATGACCTATGACCACTCAGTGATGCCCCCTACTCATTGGATTAATAAATAGCCAAGGGCAAAAAGAAAAACACCTTGCACATCTGTCAGTGGAAATCAAGAGGCACAGTTAAAGTGTTATCATTGCTTTGAAATACAGCCTTACTTTCACAAATTAAAGATGGTTAAAATTTTGTCAGTGGCAAAGATTATGTACATCCTGTTCTATAAAAGCATTTAACAAGTGATGTTTAGGCTGAGACAAAGGACAAAGAGAAGGTAGGTCTTCAAATGAAAGAGAATAGCAAAAGGGTAAAGACCCAGAGGCAAGAGAGGTGTAGTCGGTTGGGAACCTAAAGAAGCTTCATGTGTCTGTTGTGTCCAATATGGTACCCACTAGCCACATGTGGCTATTTAAATTTAAATGAAATTTCCTCAACATCACTCATCATCAGGGAAATACAAGTCAAAACCACAATGAGATACCACCTTACACCTGTCAAGATGACTAACATTAACAACTCAGGCAACAACAAATATTGGCGAGGATGTGGAGAAGGAGGATCTCTTTTGCATTGTTGGTGGGAATGCAAGCTGGAGCAGCCACTCTGAAAAACAGTATGGAGGTTCCTCAAAAAACTAAAAATAGAACTACTCTACAACCCAGCAATTGCACTACTAGGCATTTATCCATGGGAGGCAGCTGTGCTGTTTCAAAGGGACACATGCACCCCCATGTTTATAGTAGCACTATCAACAATAGCCAAAGTATAGAAAGAACCCAAATGTCCATTGATGGATGAATGGATGAAGAAGATGTGGTATACATATACAATGGAGTATTACTCAGCAATCTAGAAGAATGAAATCTTGCCATTTGCAGCTATGTGGATGGAACTGGAGGCTATTATACTAAGTGAAATTAGAGAAAGACAAAAATCATATGACTTCATTCATCTGAGGACTTTAAGATTAACATAGGGAAGGGAAACAAATATAACATAAAAACAGGGAGGGGGACAAAACATAAGAGACTGAAATATGGAGAAAAAACTGAGGATTACTAGAGGAGTTGTGGGAGGGGGGTTGGGCTAAATGGGTAAGGGGCACTAAGGAATCTACTCCTGAAATCATTGTTGCACTATATGTTAACTAACTTGGATGTAAATTTTAAAAAATAAAATCAAAATAAAATAAAATAAAGCAGAAAAAATAAATTTAAATGAAATTTCAAAAATTAAAAATTCAGTTTCTCAGTCACATTAACCACATTTCAAGTGATCAATAGCCATGTATGGCTAGTGGCTGCCATACTGGACCTTCAAGGTATAGATAGAACCTATATATCATTGCACAAAGGTCTATTAGCCAGTAGTAGAGCTTAGAGACTGGAGAAAGAGAGCCTAGAGAGATACTCGGGGACAAGGCCATGAGGTGACAAAGGGGCCAGTGTACCACATTAGGAAGTTTAGGCATGGAGCTGAAGACTATCTTTTAGGAAGGTCATTCTGCTGTTGTGTGGAACATGAATTGGAAGGATTCACAAAAGTGGATGATAGAACCCTGTTAAGAGGCTGTGGTGGTGCAGGCAAGAGATCAGGATGCCCCAGCAGCCAGACATTATCCATTTATCTACTACCATATCCTGCTTGGCCCAGGACTTAGAGGTCAGTCAATACTTACAGTGAGTGCCAGGTATAGATTACTCACTGGGAATAGTTCTAATTCTACAGGCGAGAGACTGAGGTTCTAGTGGTTAAATAAATCAATCCCACAGACCACACAGCTAGTAAGTCTGACAACTGTGATTCTATCCAAATCCTGAGATTTTTTTGTATTTTGATTTTTCTCTCTCTACAATATTCCCAGCAACTTCCTCCCACACCCAGTGAGTCCCTTTCTCCAACTGCATCTGTACCACTTCCTCTTCCTTTTAAGATGAGAATTATATTTCAGAGCATTTTTTTTTCCTCATAGCTTCTTCTATTCCAAATTAAGGGTAATCACAGCTGGTTGGTTCAATGCCAGAACCCAACCTGGATAAAAGTCCTTTGTGTGTGATGATATTAAATGTGTGAGCTTTTATAAAAATATGTGTGCCTTTGAGGAATTCTTCAGACATCTGGGGAATTTAAACTAGTAATTTATAATAGATTTCCTTGACTAGCATGATAATTCCCTAATGAAAAGAGTGGGGCTTTACTTCAAACTGTATGCAGCAGTGGAAAGAAACTTAGTAGCTGAGACTTTGAAATTCTCAAGCTGCTAGGTACGAATTTACTGATTTGCTTTGCTCTTTTTTCATTTGTTTTTCAATAAATAAGACATTAAAATGTCACAAAACTTTATTTTCCCTTTTAGGGTAACTTTATTTTGATGTAATTTCAAACTTACAGAAAAGTTATTTGAATAGTACAAAGAACTTCTGTGTGTCCTTCACCTAGATTGACTGATTGTTACAATTTTGCTGCATTTTCTTGACATTTGCTCTCTCAACACACACACACACACACACACACACACACACACACACACACACACATTATTTTTTGAACCACTTAAGAATAAGCTTCAGACATAGTGCTGCTTTATCCCTAAATATTTTAGTGTGCAGTTTCTAAGGCAAGAACATTTTCTTACATAATCACAGTAAAATGATCAAAAGAGGATATTTAACACTGGTATAGTATTATTATTTAACCCAGAGTATCTAAATCATAGGATTATTCAAATTTCATCAGTTAGCCCATTAATGTCCTTTACAGCTGTTTACAACTCCTTTCCCACACCCTGTGCAGAATCTAATCCAGGATTATGCATTGCATAGCGTTGTTACATTTCTTAAGTCTCCTTATAATTAGAACAATTCCTCATACTTTCTGACTTTCATGACATTTGTATTTTTGAATAGAATAAATAACAATAGTGATAGATAATGTATAGTATAAACCTATACATAATGTATTGAGTATATATAGATTATAGTCTGTAACCTATACATGAATATATAATCTATACTCTATATAATACTTTATATGAAATATCTACTATGTAATACATACATGAATATACTCATGAATTCTTACCTACTATTATCTATTGGGAAGAGGTCTTCAAATGAGAGGGAACAGCAAGAGCAAAGACCCAGAGGTGAGAGAGGACATACTTGGTTGAGACCCTAGAGAAATTTTACATATCTGCTCTAATTATGACAGCCATATTGGATATCAATAAATATAATCTATTATGTAGATTATAGATGATATTATAATTCATGAGTCCATACTAATAAATATATACAAACATAAATAAGACGGAAAGCTATTCTTTCAGTAAAATGATGACAGAACTAGAGAATGACCATTTCGCAACCATTATAATAATGAAGAATTCAGGCAAGGATTATCAATGGATACAAAAGCTAGTAGATGAAAGTTTGAAGAAAACGATATTTACAAAGCTTGGAAATATTGTCCCAGAAATCACTTACTGATTAGAAAGGAAAGGACGGTAACTGGCTGATAGCATTTTAGCCAAACAGTCAAAATTAACATCGTCAATGATAGGACAAACGATCAACACGTGCCTCTGTTATGCTGCACAAGGACACAACTTTTATGTTGTATTCTTGTTAAAAATACATCTATTCATGAGAAAACAAACTCAAACAGGGATATTCTACATATAAAATGTTTGCTTTTTAAAGAGAAGGCTTCTCAAAGCAAGAGTTGCATCGAGTTACATTATCAAACAATACCACTAGATGTCACTGTAGTTTTGCAAGTTGCACAAGTTTGATCTGCGTTAGCAAATCTAAATTCCTTTGTGGCCTGCCTTCTCACTTTGACACCATTGTGGACTGGACACATCTTGCCAATTCCAACACATATAGCTTTTGAGAAGGCTACAAATTAAATAATGGCAAAGCAGTGGTGGACGTGGCAACAGGCTTAGATGAAAGCTTGGCTCTGCCATTACAAACTGTGATGACAGTTCCTGGCAAACCGTGCCCTCTCGGTCTTGGTCTCCTCCTGTAAAATGAGGGGATTTGGATTGCTAGCTCCGACTCACCTCTAACTCTAACAGTCTGTGATTTTAAGCTAATTTTTCTTAACTGAAGTCATTTCAGGGCCATTATAACATTTTTGCCCAACTTCATTGAACCCATTACTGATTTTCTGTTTTTGCACGCAGTACTCTAATTTATCTAATGTTTGTCCTTAAGTTGACTCGGTTTTTAAAAATGTAAATAAAGAAAATAATTTATAGGCCGATTACAAATGGAAACCAGTTCACTTGCCATAAATAGAGTAACCACAAAAATAGATGTAATAAAAACAACATAATGTAGTTAAATTTGAGTAGATGTTATTGTCTGCCTAAGGCTCAGAGCCTGTAATCTGCTCTGTTTTTCCTTTTTAAAGGGAGTTTTGGAGGTGTTAAAGAGAAATTGAAGACAGACTAGCCCTGAGACTTCCCTCTTGATGTAAGCAAAAGAATTGAGACTGATGGATCCGTATTATTTAATTTTGTATCTGTGAACCAACCACAATACTTCATACACCATCTAAAATCAGTCCAAGATTCCATAAGCTGTTCTAAGTTTCTTTCTTCCTTCCTTCCTTCCTTCCTTCCTTCCTTCCTTTCTTTCTTTCTTTCAACTCTTGATTCTTTCAACTCTTGATTCTTCAATTTTCTAATAGACCATAAAGAGTCTGATTAGAAATCATACATTATTGTTTTTTCAATCTGTATTTAAGCTTTCATTTTATGTTGATATTCCTTTCCATTTAGTATTGGTTTAGCTTCCTTTTTGTGTTTATTTAAATTTGCTTTTATAGTCAGTCTTCTTCCATTTGAAACACTCACTCCCTTTTTAACAGAGGAGATGATATATACTCCTCTGCTGTCAATGTCGAAGCAATTATATGCCACCAAATGGCTTGTGATTTGGCATCTTCTCCTGATAAAGGCTTATGATAGATAGGATGTGGCAGAGGTCAGGAATTCTGCTGAGTACAACCTGAGGGTATGCTTCAAATTGCTTGAGCTTTATCCAAATCCCCTAGGACACAATCAGAAAACTGGTCCCCTTCAATTTTGGTACAGAGCTTTCTTCTTCATTCTTCACAGAGATTCAGAGTGAAGACGTCTAAAGCTGAGCCATCTAATTGCACGTTTTACTCCCTAGCATTAGTGTGGCTCTTTCCTGCTTTGTATAATCAGTTATAATTACTAATTTGCTGGCCACAATTAGCATAGGGAGTTTTATAGGAGCACAGACAATTTCTTAGCTACCCAATGTTACTAAATAATTTAAAAAGGGAAGACAAAGAATTTCTATCAAATGTGTTTTGTTTTCTTAATGCTGGTGCTGCCATTAAGAAAAACCATTATAAGGTAAAGAAATAAGGAAATTCATAAAGATCAATCTACCAGCTATTTCCCGCATTACAAAAGTTATTTTTTTGTGATTTAATTTTCTTGCTGAGGTGAATTTAATCTGCCATTAGAAGCCCAAAAGCTGAGGGGTCAGTTTCAACGGAACAGAATGCTTTTTGTCTTACCTGAAACACTGCTCTTATCTGCAAAAAAAAAAAAACCAAAAAACTAGGGGGATTGCTTTTCAGAAGAAATTTTCATAAAGAAGTTGATTTTGAATCAATAGAAACTTTTTTCTATGCCAAATTTAGTAGAACTATATACTCTTACCACCTACCCACTCCAATTCAGAGTAAAAATATGCTTTTTTCCCCTCAGTGTTCATTACTATACCTAAGCTGAGATCCAAACCACAGTGAGCAGACATTAGAAGATTTCCCAATATATATAAGATACACTACATATAGGAATGACAATCAGATATATGAAGTATGGTTATTTTCTGGCGAGAGAGTTACTTGAATCCTGTTAGAGAATTCTTCAGGTTTCCTTTAGCCCTGTTTGTTCCTGGTGCTGATTAATGTTTATGATTCCATTATCCTCTTTATGTTTACAGATTCCTGCTCCCCGCAACATTCACTCAATTATTTTATTATGTGTTGACATCATTCTCAATGGAATGGATGATGGTATTCTGGCAGAGTCTCCTTCCAAATTTTGCTGAGTGTCACTAGTAAGTGTACTTTGAGCCAGTTTCTGGAACTATATCCCCAAGGCTGCAAATTATACTTTATTTCATTGTCTTAAAGTGTCTACAGCCAACATATCTGTTTGAGATACCAAGTCAAGTATTGTCTCCCCAGCACATCTGTAACTATTGATTCCTTTGAGAGAGGTTTAATTTTATTTGTGCTTATCTTAGAACCACAGGATCGAAAGAGACTTTAAAGATCACCTCATCCCATCGGGTGCCCGGGTCCCCACCATATCAGCCTTCTGTGGTGCAAGTAATAGAAACCAACTCTGTGTAAGTTAAACAAAAAAAGGTATTTATTCTATCAATACAGATGGCTCATAGAATTAAAAAAAAAACCTGAAGAACCGGCTAAGAGGAGTTAGAACCCATATTGACTCTGGGGAGCTAGGTGCTGGGTGCTGACAATGTCTTTAAGTATTACCCACTGGTGACCTCAGGGGTATTATTTTAGGGAGTTTTAATGTCCCCTCGCCAACCCTCAGTCTGGGTAGTAGAGATTCCTTATATTTATTCAAAATGCTATGTACAAGTAGTTTAAAATTGTCTCCCCAAACTTGCCCTCAACCAGATTGCCACCCCATCCTTTCTACACAGAAATGATAAGCCTGCCACTTATAATAGGTACCTTTTCATGTTCTACAATTTATATGACTGGAATCCTAAAATGTTTACTCTTTTTTGTATGTGATTTCTTTGATGTTTCATAATTACTTTGAGATCCATCAATGATATTCTAGGAGTTAGCCTTTTTTTTTTTTTTGGCTGAGTAATGTTCTTTGGATCTACTGCTATTAGTTTATCCATTCATCTGTTTATGAACATTTGAGTTATTTCCCTTTTTTGATGATGGAAAATAAAGCAGGATAAATATTTGTGTATAATTATTAATTGGGGGAAAAGGCTTTTTTTTCTGCCTCAAAGGGAATCTTTGTTAATCATGTGTGCTTCACACATGCTCTTTTTTAAGAAACCCAACTTTCTAGAGAAACGCATTCCTCAAGACTGGCTGCAGCTTCCCATCATGAGTCTTGTATTAAAAGAAAACCACAGTGGTACAATTTGTTTTTGTTATGTTGCCTTCTAAATAAACTCTTTTTTAATTTTTTAAAGTTTGCTTATTTATTTTGAGAGAGAGAGAGAGCTAGGGAGAGAGCATGTGAGTGGGAAAGGGGCCGAGAGAGAGAGAGAGAGAGAGAGAGAGGAAGAGAGAGTATCCCAAGCAGACTCCGCGCTGTCAGAACAGAGCCCGACTCGGGGCTTGAATTCATGAATAGTGAGATCATGCCCTGAGTCGAAATCAAGAGTCAGTTGGTGGCTGAACTGACTGAGCCACCCCGGAGCCTCTAAATAAACTTTTTTTTTGTTTAAAAACTCTGGTTCGTCTTTCCTTAAATGTTACATAAACAGATATAAAAAAGACAACAAATTGGAGTTTATGTTTACAAAAACACTGTAAGTACGAACAGTTCTATATCGCAAACGTATTGTGCCATCAGTTCAGTCTGAAATTGGTTACCTGGTACACGAATGTGAAAAAGACACACAAACATGTTCTAAGATTTAATCCGCATCTTCCTTTCTACAAAAGAAAATTGTGATTTGGGGTCGTAACCAGCATGCCCATCCAAAGTCATTCATAAAGCCTGGGCGGCCCTTTGTCATTTTGTTTCCTTTTGTCAGTTTTAACCCTGCACCATGGTTTGCCTTACGGTAAAAGGCAAAGAAACATTTTACTGAAATAGATGACATCCTACAGCCAACATTCCTGAAATTGAAATGCTTTTCCAAAAAAGAAGAGTTGCAGAATTGCTTTCACATGTTACACAGTTAAAATGATGATTGTTAAAAATGCTGCCAGAGGTGCCTGGGTGGCTCAGTTGGTTAAGTGTCCAACTTCAGCTCAGGTCATGATCTCATGGTTGATGGGTTTGAGCCCCACATCGGGCTCTGCACTGACAGCTCAGAGCCTGGAGCCTGCTTCGGATTCTGTGTCTCCCTCTTTGTCCCTCCCCCACTTGCGCTCTGTCTCTGTCTCCTGAAAACAAATAAATGTTAAAAAAAAAAATGCTACTGGCCCCTGCAGCCTCACTGCAAAGTATGATCAGTCTACTTTGAGTCTTGCCTTCCCTGGAGCAGAATTGAGCCTCCCTTGGTTTGCAGCCCCTCACTCTACTTCCTTGAGTTCCTCCAAAGCAAATCCTTCAGATGATGGATGTCAGCTTGCAAGTTCCTCTCATGTCACTTTCTCCTTCTCCAGACTTTTCAGAGCTCTGAACTTATTGTCTTCTCTCCGTGGGAGGCACTTGCTTCACATCTTTATATGGGCCTCTCCTTCTTGTTCTTCAGTTCTTGGCTCAAATGTCATCTCCTCCGAGAGACCTGCTCTGACCAATCAGGCTCATGGCCCTCATCTTCATTGCCTCCCTCTACCCACCACCCTGGTTTTCATACTCTTTATTGCAATCTGAAAGTATCTTTTTGGGGGACTTAACTTTTTGCTATCTTCCCACTAAACTGTGAGCTCCATAAGGATAGAGACCGTATCTGTCTTTCTATTACTATATACTCGTTGTCTGGAACAGTGTCTTTTACACTAAAGTTGCTCAATAAATATTTATTGAATAAATTAACAAATTAATGGTATGTTTTATACAAGTTTTATTGTAAAGTAGAGCATACATAAAGAAACATGCATAAAACTGTATATATTCTTTAGGGAATGGTTATAGAGTGACGTTTGTTAACTACCATCCAAGTCAAGAACTAGAATAGTAGTGGCCTCCTAGAAACTCTCCTTGTACTCCATGTATCCATTCCCAGCCACAACCTAGAGGTAACTATTATCCTCATTTATATGATAATCATTTGCCTACTTTTCTTCATAGTATTACCACTTATACGCTCATCCCTAAACCAGGTAGTTTAGTTTTACCTGTACTTAGAAATAAATATGTAGAATTATTATATTGGATGTACTTTTCTGCACCTTAGTTATTTCATTCAAAATTATGTTTTTATTTTTTTAATTTTTATTTTTTTTAAATTTTAATGTTTATTTATTTTTGAGAGAGAGAGAGAGAGAGAGAGAGAGAGAGAATGTGAGTGGGGGAGGGGCAGAGAGAGAGGGAGACACAGAATCCAAAGCGGGCTCCAGGCTTCAAGCTGTCAGCATAGAGCCTGATGCAGGGCTCGAACCCACAAACCATGAGATCATGCCCTGAGCCAAAGTTGGACGCCTAACCGACTGAGCCACCCAGGTGCGCCTCAAGATTATATTTTTAGACTTCCAACTTCTGACATGGTGGAGTGAGAAGGTTGACAAATCTTGTCCTAAAAAACAACTATTAAGCTGGTCAAAAGTTCAAAGACAACAATGTCAGTGCTTTGGAAATTGATCAGAAGCATAGCACACACTGATGAAATCTCATGAACTTTGGGTGAGAACAATATGAATCTGTGACATTGTTGCCTGAGCTGCTCCCACCCCATCGCAGAGCCCCAGTTCTGTGATGGCAGTTCACTGTGGGTGGGCCAGGCCATGAAAGTCAGTAACATTGTTGCTGCCTCCGGATCTGCAGCACTGTCCATTAAAGTGGCAGCCTCTTGCCAAGCAGACAGGGAGAGCCTAAGGTCCTGTTTGGGGCAAGCAATGGTCTAGCAGCCTGCCAAGGATTTAACAGTAATGTCCAGATGCGAGACAGCCATAGGGGCAGAATGCATGTTTTTTCCACGTGCACGTGTAACGTTCTCCAGAATAGATCATACAGTGAACCACAAAACAAATCTCAATATTTTATTTTATTTTTATGTTTTCATTTTATTTTTTATTTTATGTTTTATTTTATTTTTATGTTTTCATTTTAATTAAGTTTTTAACTTTAATTCCAGTAGAGTTAACATACAGTGCTATAATTAGTTTCAGGTGTATGATGTAGTGATTCAACAATTCCATACAGTATTCAGTGCTCATCATGAGAAGTGTGCTCTCAATCTCCAGCCCATATTTCACCCCTCACGATTCCCACCCACCTCCCCTCTGGTAACTATCAGTTTGCTCTCCAGAGTTAAGCGTTTCTTTCTTGGTTTGTCTCTTTTTTTCCTCCTTTGTTTTGTTTCTTAAATTCCATATGAGTGAAATCATATGGCATTGGTCTTTAACTTATTTTGCTTAGGGTTATATTCTTTAGCTCCATCCATGTCATTCTAAATGGCAAGATTTCATTCTTTTTATGGCTGAATAGTGTATATATATATATATATATATATATATAATATGGAATATAAATATATACATAATGGAATATATATATATGTATATATATCCTGTGATGTTCCTTTCTCATGCTGTTCTTGTTAGGTTTTGGTATCAATATTATTTTTAATCTTCAGTATTCATAGTAATTATTCAATTCATTTTCTTCTATTAGTTTGGAAATAATATACTCTAGTTCTACAATTTTCATGGTCACATTATTTATGTGTTGGATTATGTCCGCCCCCCACCCCACCCCCCAATCGTATGGAAGTCCTAACCCCTGCTACCTGTGAGTGTGACCTGATTTGCAAATAGGATCTTGAAGATGTATTAAAGTTAAGATGAAGTCATTAGAGCGGGTGCTGATGCAGTATGGCTGGTGTCTGTACAAGAAGGGGAGACAGAAACTCACAGGAGAGAGATGGCCATGGGAAGGCAGAGGTGGAGATCGGAGGTACTTATGCCACAACCCTGGAGCTGCCAAGGAAAGATTCTGAAGGCAAGAGCCTTCAGTGGGTGCTTGGCCCTGCCAACATCTGGATTTGGGACTTCTAGCCTTCAGAACTGTGAGAAAGTAAATTTCTGTTGTTTCCAGCCAGTCAGCGTGTGATGGTTTGTTATGGCAGCCCTTCCAATCGAATCCACCTTACAAATCACAACCTGCATAATTAACATATCCGAGTCTGGACGTCATGAGAACCTCTACCCTCTCCTGCACAGACAGCACAAGGAAACTGCACACCAGAACCTTTCATTCCCTTCTCCGTTTCCCCTAGTTCAACTCCCATGCTGCTGTTGTCTAATACCTTAAATTAATCCTGTTTCCCCCACCAGAAATTGTCATTACATTTCATGCAGTCTATGCTTATTTTATTCCACCGCATTCTCTACTACCTTTGCTTTGCTAACTTTCTTGCATCTCAGATCTTTTCCCCAGTACCATTGTCTTTCTGCCTGAAGCACAGCGACAGAGTTCCTGCAGTGAGAACCTGCTGGTGATAAATCCTCTCAGGTTTAGCTGGGTTTTCACTGGGTGCAGATTTTGTTTGACAATTGGTTTCATTTGATACACGGAAGATACCAGTATACTGTCTTCTGCCTTCCGTTCTTGCTGTGGGGAAAACAGTTAGCTGTTAGGGGCCAGTCTAATTGCCATGCTCTTTCTTAAAGGTAACTTGTGTTTTTTTCTCCGGCTACTTGAGGTTTATGTCTTTGCCTTTGTTCTTTTGCAATTTTACTATCATGCCTCTAGTTGCAGATTTTTTTCGCTCAGCCCCTCACCCTCTCCCTTCCTTCTATTTTATTGATATAGAATTGACTTAAACACTATAAATTTAAGTGTATATATAGCATGATGACTTGGCATTCCTGTGTATCAGGAAGTGGTTTCCACAGTAAGTTTGCTGAACATCCATCTCCTCATGTAATTAAAAAAAATGTTTCCTTTGTGATGAGAACTTCTAGGATTTACTCTCTTAGCAGATTAAAGGAAATTATTTTTGGGGGGTTCCCTAGATCTTTTTGATCTGTAGATTAATGTGTTTCTTCAGTTCTGGAAAATTCCAGTGATTTTCTCCTCAAACATTTCCTCTGCCTCATTCTCTCTCTCTCTTTTCCTTCTAAGGCCTTGATCAAATGTATGTTACATTTCTCACTATATCCTCCTTGTGTCTCACTCTCTCTTTATTTACTGTTCTATGTTTCATCCTGGATAGTGTATTCTAATTCATATCCAGTATATTATATTGTATATAATTTATATGGACAATTAAATATAATTTTATACCTAAAACCCTTCTAGTTTATCAGTTCATTACTTCTCCTTATGTTTTATCCAATCTGCTGTTAAGCCCATTCACTGAGTATTTAACATTTGTTTATTTTACTATTTATTTATAAAAACTCTGGTTTTCGAATTTGCTGTGACAATTCTCATAGTTTCCTACAATATAATCCATTTTTGATAATATACCTGTTTCCTGCAGATGTTATCAGTTTGTCATTTGTTTCTTTAAGCATGGTAATTTTGGTGGTATTTCAGTCCGCCTGACACTTTTCCAAGTCTGGACAGGGTGCTGGTATGTTTCTGCTTTCTATTGGTTCTGCTGCATTTTGTTACATTGTGTTTCCTTGTGTTTCTGCTAATCTTTGTTTGCTTGCCTTCCTTCCTTCGTAAAGTTATTTGTAGGGGTAACCAAGGCCTGGCATAGATAGACCTGCCCCTGAGATGCTTTGGGTTTGCTCCGCGAGGTACCTGGGTACACTACCAGCTGGGTATCACCTTGCACCGTTTCACAAATTGAGATTACCTGGCCAGCTCAAGCTGTGAGAATCTGAGTGTAAAGCCTCCTGAGGGCCAGTCGGGGGCCCAAAGTCTCCTGGTTTTGGGCAAGGTGGGATGGGTTTACGGTAACTTTGCCCTGTCGTTGATGATGCATCTCTTTGAAATCCAAGCTTAATGTCAAGGGGTCTTCTAAAAACTTCCCACCTTGGATGGGCTTTGGGCCTTGACCATGGCTGCCCTCCCGTCGTGTAGTCGCCGTGCAGAAGCCGGAGGTATCAGGAACCAGAAATGCTTTGGGGCATAAGTGCTTTGGTGTCCAATGCTTTACTAATCTCTCTGCTTACAGGTTTTTCGTCAAAAACTGGCCTGGAAACTCCCCACTGTTGCTGCGACACCTCAGTTGTGTTTTTCTTTTGCAGGAGATTTAAAAACTTTTTAAACCAGTGGTGGGGGTGGTGAGGGAAGTGTTGATCTGAATGACAGCTGTTGTGATTGGAAAATGAAAGCTCAACGATATTTTTAGTCTCTCCCATCCAGTGGTCTCTCCAGAGCATAGTGAAATTTGAATGTGCAAGTGCGCGTGAAGGACTATTCACTACACACATGGCCATGGACTAGCACAAAGGAAAATGAAGAGAAAATGAACTTCGTTTAGATTTTTTACCTAATTCCAAGTGTTTAAGACTGTGTTTCAAGTCTTTACTAAACATCGGCCCGCACATCTCCAGGCTGTCTGATTTTCACAAATCCTAATGCAAGAAGGTGAGCTTACAGAGTCTTTTTAAGTGTTCACATATTATTTATTGGAGATAAAATAGATACATTTCAACAGGTGATTAGATTTGTGACTAGAAGCCTTCAAAGACACACAAAAAATGCACAATTGCTCTTGTTTATTGGGAATGGAGGTTATATTACATATTTGAAAAACATCAATGTTTTCTCATACATGCCCTTAGGCAAGGTTAATGAAATAGAATCTTTTCATTAAGATGGTTAAAAATAACTGTGGTATTAAGACTAAGACTACTGTGAAGACTGAACATTTTTTTTTTTAGCCCAAACTATACAATATTTTGGTCTGAAGATGTAAGGATACTATTACTGTCCTAAGCTTACCTATTATGAAGTTTAAAATCCTTCCAAACAATTGCAAGTGCCATCTTTCCTACTGATGTGGCCCACACAGTTCAAGTACTGTATGCTTTTCAAAGGGTATAGTCCATCATGCCAGAAAATACTTTCTTTTTCTTACTTATAAAACACACATGCTCATGCCATTCAATTTTAGAGTGTAAATACTGAGTTGATTGTTCTTTATTTTATTTAATTTTTTTTTTAATTTTTTTTTTTAACATTTATTTATTTTTGAGACAGAGAGAGACAGAGCATGAACGGGGGAGGGTCAGAGAGAGGGAGACACAGAATCTGAAACAGGCTCCAGGCTCTGAGCTGTCAGCACAGAGCCGGACGCAGGGCTCGAACTCACGGACCACGAGATCATGACCTGAGCCAAAGTCAGCCGGTTAACCGACTGAGCCACCCAGGCGCCCCTATTTTTTGTTTTTAAGTGAAGTAAGAATGATGAGGTAAGAGTAATGGCCGTAAAGTACATATCATAAAAATGCTGCTCCCTCTCCTTGTGGTTTCCAACAGCGATAATGAAGTCAAAGTAGGGCACTGGGTGGATGTCATGTGGGCATTTTCAGGGCCCAGGGAAGCAGTGTTAAGCAACAAGCACTTCTTTCCTCAGATTGTGCAAGAAGCCGGACAGATTCTGCCCCTTCTGATTCCATAGCCCTTAGATGACCCACCTCAAATTCTAGAGGCTTCCATATTGGTTTTTCACATATACTCAAAGGGGGAAAGCATAGCTCTGTTCAGAGTCAGCACAGCAGAGTAGCGAGGGGAGCAATGTGGCCTGAAGGGGTGGCCGAGGATTGAATGTTGACTTCACCACTTACTGCCTTTTGAACTTAGACAAGCTCTCTCACCTCTCTGAACCTCAGTTTCCTCATTTGTTTGAGCAGAATAATGACTATTTCCACTTCACAGACTTGCTGTGAGGAATAAATGAGATCGTAAATGGAAAGCATTTAAATTGGCATTGACATATAAAAATACTCAATAAATGTTTGATAGTAATATTCAGACTTGAGAAATATTTTGCACAGGTTTGGTTAACCCACCTGAGGAGAGTAATATTCTTGAGAGAGAGTTTTGAATGTAGTTCAGAAATAATTAAATGCCTTTCTTGATTGAAATAGAAAGGCAATTAAGACAATGAAGCATTTTTCTTTGTGTTATCTAGGACATATTTTTCTCATTTTCCTTGTGTAATGGGAAAATTTGAAATACATACAGAATGGTGGCAAATTACTCATCTTGAGGTTAATTGTTCCCCAACAAATACATGTCAAGTAGGGAAGGTGGATAAGATTCCAGAGGCTTCAGAATCCAAATCTTGATAGTGTGACATTTGGGATTCAGGTGGGCCTAGCTTTTGGATATTGCCAGAATATGACATTGGAAAAGTTCTTTAACCCTTTTGGGTCTCAGGCTCCCTGATTATAAATTAGGAGTAAAGACACCAAATTACACTGACAGACTACAAAGTAGCTGAGTAATAACCCAAAGCTGACTTTGTAACACATTCCAGAGACTTAATGTAAGACAGAGCAATCTATTTACATACAGTGAACCAAGGAACCAAGCTCTATTCACTTTGCCCAAGCAAACTGTTTCCCAAATGTGTGTCTTTGGCTATCTGGAAGGCAGCACAAAACAATTCAGATATGCATCTAGGAATTAGGTGGTAGGATGGAGAGAGGTGACAGCAACAACTTGGAATGTCATAAACATTGCATGATATGCGTGCTTCATGCATACAATTATTTATCTGATTGTGTTTTAATTGTCCCACTAACAAGTATTGGGAAGATTTTATGACAAATGAATAAGCCTGTCTTCAAAGGAATGTAAGGAAGAAGGGGAAATCTAATATTTATAAAAATCCATCTTTGTGACCAGGTATTTTTTCTGTTGATTTGAAACCTCAGGAGCATCCTGAATTAAATCCGGACCTGGCTTCTGTACGTGGAGAGCAAGGAAAAACCGAAGAAAGAGGAAGACCACTCTTGGTAGGTGGTGGCATTCTTGGATTTCTGGTGGCAGACTTAATAAGCAAGGGAACTTACACATGAGGCTCATCTTGGCAGGTAACAAGACAGGTAAATCTCTGCACGTGCCCGCCAGAATCTTAAAAGTTTATATAGAGACCTTAATTGGGTTCAGTCACATATACTGTCCAGATGGTCTCAACAGCACACTGTTCTCTTAAAGCTGCATCTTTGAAAACAGTGTCCACTGTGGAATGCTATGCAAAATGTGCATCTGAAGTGCAGGGGAGGGGAGGAGGAGCCAATTGCCCAGGTTCAGATCGTTGGGTCAACCTGAGGTCATGTCCCCTCGATAACCTCCTCCAACAGTATTGGAGTAAGCTAATGCTGAAACAACCCTAGAATCTCAATGACTTAACATAAGAGAAGTTTATTTCTTGCTTGTATAAAGTTTATTTCCCCATGCAGTCATTTAGGGGCCAGAATCCTTCTACGTTGTGATTCTGACATATCCTAGAGCAGGGTCAGCAATCTATGACTCATGGACCAAATTTGATCTAGAGTTTTTATAAATTTTTTCTTTGTAAATAAAGTTTTATTGAGACACAGCCACACCGATTCATCATGTATCACCTGTGCTTTGTAGCTGCTCTCACACTAAGGTAGTTGCAACAGGCTCATGAATTATAAAATATTGCCTATCAGGATCTTGACAGAAAACCTTTGCTAAGCCTGCCCTAGCATTGGAATATCACCTTGGATTTTCTGATTAGTCCGCAGAGGGGGAGGAAGAGGAGTGCAAGACTGTGTGGGAGGTTTTTATGAACTATATCTGAAAATGGCTTCCATCAATCCCACCTACTTTTCGTTCGCCAGAACTCAGTCATATAGCCAAAGCAGCTGCTAGGGATGTTGAGAAATGCAGTCTAGCAATGGCCCAGGAGTAAGACATACAGCAGTTCTCCACAGACCAACTCTGCACTAGAGTCTTCTAGTCACTCTTTCCTCTTTGTTCCTAGAAACAAATGTTTAAATACAGTTATGTCATTACAGATAAGTCATTTCAATTGTAGTCTTAAAAAGTTAAGCACAGTTAGACTTATCTGGATAATTACCTTAAAACTGAATTACTGACACAATGTTCCCAAATTTTAGTTTGTGTTTATTGGTGCCAACAGTGGTTCCTAATCGTCATAGGCTGATAAAAACTGGACAGAGGTGGATTTGACACTGAAATGACTCCTTTAAACTTGTCCTACACCATATGAATTAAGGAACACTTTGTGGTAGTTTAAAATAAAAAAGTTTAAAAAGTGGTAGAAGGATTGAGACATTACACAGGGCATAATTATATAGACAGACCACTTCTAAAAGAACCTACTTTATTGAACTCAGAAACAACCATGTGGACATTTAAGTGACAATTTAGTTTCCACAAAACGTTATCCAGCTCATTTTATTATAGTTCATTTATAAATCTTTGGTTTTGTGCAGTTTCTCTTTTTCATGAACTTTGTAATTTGGTTTCATGGTTGTTTAAATGCTATCTGCATAAAGAATGTGGCCCTAGTTTTATGCTTGTGCATATTTAAGTAAGATAGTAAAATTAGTTTAAGTAAAAACATGAGAGATCCAGAAGAATATTTTCTTTCTTAAAGATATGTGTATATAATGCAAGTTTATAGGAGTCCACTCAACAGAGAGAGCTCTCTTTCACAAAACACTTATATTTGAATTAGGAAACTATATCAGTCAGGACAGGCTATGCAAAGCTGCCATAACAAAGAAGCCCCAAGTCCTAGTGGCTTAAACCACCTGCGTACATTAAATGTGTTGCATATTGCTAAAGAATTCTGTTCATCGTGATCCTGACAGCAGGACCCAAACTGATGGAGCTGTTCTCAGTAACACCTCTGGTTGAGGGGAGCAAGTACTCTGGGGGTTCTCTTACCTTTAAGTAAATGATCTGGCTCAACGAAGTCAGATGACCACACTAACTTCAAAGAGAGGGCCAGAGAAGAGAGAAACCAGGAATTGGTTGACAAAAGTAAGTAAGGTAGCAGGCAGCTTTCTTAATTTCATAGGCAGTGTGGCTCCTGGGTTACAGTCAAGCCCCACTGCTTGCTAGCCACACGCCACGGGCAAATCAAAACCTCAGCTCCTCTGTGAAATAGGGGAGAAATGTCAGTTGGCATGGTTCATTGGGCGGAATCAAGGCAATAACTCTTTGTCAACCATAAATTATTATCCAAATGAAGGTAATAGTATTGTTTCTGGCAATCAGTCATACCACATTAAGAATAAAGAATAATTAGCAATGATTTCACTCCACAGCATTTGTCACACAATCAATATTTTGTCTCAAAAGTTTCCTGAAAATTCACAAGAAATTTCCTTAGGTAGTCTGATAATGAAACCTGAAGAAAATACCTCTCAAAAGGAAAGAAAGAAAAAGATAAAGAAAAAAAGAAAGAAGAAGAAAAAGAAAAAGAAAAAGAAAAATTTCCCTCTTGACTAGAAAGTGACAAACCATTTTACATGGCCCCAAATCTATATGGCCCACTCTTCTAGCAGATTCCAACATTAAAAAAATTTGAGGTGGAAGAGAAGAAGCACTATCTATCTTGCCCAAGAAGCAGTTGTTTTAAGTTGGGCTCAGCATGAAAAATTTAAAATATTTCACAAAATAGTGCTGAGGATAGAAACACAAGAAGATTCTATACTGTAGCATGGACTCCTGAAACTGATAATCACCCGAATATCTCAGAATTCCAGCTGATTAGAACTGGATGGCATCCTGAAGATTATCTGGTCTCCTACTCTTATTTTCCAGATGATGAAAGTAAGGTCTAGAAAAGTTAAATAACTTGCCATAGGTCATGTTCCTTAAATACAAGTTGATTAGCCAAACATTTTTCCCCTTCACCATCCTGAAATTATGGACCGAAGGAAATTAAACACCGAAGGAAGACATGTTTATCTGTCCCCTCATATAATCGCTGACAAAATCTCTTTGAATCACAGCCTATGGCACACCCTTCATTGTGAATATGCAAGCAGGCAGCAAGCCCCCAAGAAATTCCTGTGGAGATCTAGCAATGACTCTGAGATTCTTTTTCAGTGCTTCTAAAATTCAGTTGTTGTTTTCCATTTCAGAGTTTTCTAAATGATGTTTTGACCCATAGGAGATGTATGAATTGAGTAAGAAAACGAGATACAGGCTTCTAACTGAATAATTGCATTATCTGATTATTTAATTAGATGTGGAAGTCTTACACTCTAGGAGAAGAATTTCCACATTGTCCACAAAAAAAAGGAAGAAAGAAAAAGAAAGAAGGAAAGAGAGAGAAGGAGGGAATGAGGGAGGGAGGGAGGAAGGAAAAAAGAAAAAAAGGAAGGAAGAAAAAGAAATGTGAGCTTCCTTCCTAGGCATATTAGTCAGGAAAGGCTCAGTTATGCTGCCATAAAAAATCTCTGGGACTTATAGTAACAAAAGATTATTTCACATTCATGTTAAATGTTCACTGTGGGTTGGAGAGGTCTCCACTCCACATTATCTTTGCAAAGAGTGGCAGGCTGAAGGAAACTCCATCTGGGGAGTCACTGGAGGCTGTGGCATGGGGAAGGTGAATTGGCGAATTGCACATTGGATCTTAAAGCTTTTGCCTCTAAACAGCACATACTACTGATAATTCTAAATTTATCAAAGCAAACAATAGGGTTGCATCTAAATGCAGAAGAATCAGAATACTCTACTTCTACTGTGCACCTGGAAGTAGGGAAGCCATAATTTTAGTGAACATCGCTAATGGAGACCATTCTAGAAATAAAGAAGAAAAGAAAACAGAATAGACATGCTCCCTCCCCAAACTGTCAAGAAGACAGGGTCTCGCACAGTCAATACGAATCAAATCCCCAATCAAGGATAATAAAATACGTGGCAGCTATGCAATAAAATCTCTTAACACATTAATTTGTTGCTGATAAAGTTTCCTGAATTTGTTTCTTCATCTTCATACAAGAGTATTGCATAGAAAGAGAAGCAGGTACAAATGGGTTGGGATAAAGTTTCTGGAAATGC
The DNA here is from genome assembly GCF_024362965.1 of Panthera pardus. NCBI lineage: Eukaryota > Metazoa > Chordata > Mammalia > Carnivora > Felidae > Panthera > Panthera pardus. The sequence goes on along the minus strand of NW_026526765.1, from coordinate 50,319,730 downwards.
GCTGTGGGCCAGCTAAATGGGGAGACACACTTGTGCCTTTTGTGGATTTTATCAGGCTCTTTTTGTTTCTTTATGACATAACTGTACTGGTCAATAGTCTTCCAAAAGAATTTGATAGTAGGAAAATTATAGCCTGATCAGACAGAAAAGTTCATTTTCGCTTAGATGCTAAAAAGTAGTAATTATCTAATGAGTCACTCTGAAAAGAGACCCTGAACCTCTAAAACTTAGCCTTTTTGGGAAATGTCTGAAAGTCTGGGATATGTTTAGACAACCGTCATTTCTTTTTTATTTGGGGACAATCATTTGCTTAGATACATATTTTTAAACTTTTAGTGTATCACTAGCAACAAAGTGTTTCAAGTGGGAAAAACTCAAACTAGCTCAGAATGTCCCCTAAATTAAAAAATAGAGTTTTGTACTTTCCAGAATAATAAGCACTTTTATAGTCTTTCTTTAAATCTTTCTTGGTAAAAAGCTACAAAGCAAGAGGAAAGGGTGAGAGTCAAAGCCTGCTGATTTACTGTTTAATTATATCTTTCCCCCCTGCCCCTTAAAATTTTATAACAGAGCAGGGTTAACATTAACACCCCAACCACAATAAACTAAACATATTTTATTACATATTTTATGTCCAGGATGAAAATGAAGATATAATAGTGAGATAATTTTATATAGAGGTATGGTGAATTCTATGTGGCTAGGGGTAAGTCAATTTTGTGTTCTGTGCTTTAGTTTTTAAAACTCTCATTAATAATTATATTAATAGCACACTTTCGCTGAGTGTTGATTACAGTACAAGGGGCTATATCAAGTACCTCACATTTTTTCCCTCATTTAATGATCACAGAAAACCTACTTTTAAAAATGAGGAATTGAGGATGAAGTGACTTGACCAAGGTCACTTAGCTAGTTAGTAGTGGAATACTCTTTTGGGATAAATCATTGTGGTAACACTTCAATCAAGGTATCTGGTAACTGCAGTGTTTTTCTAGCCCAACTCTCTTGGAGAAGAAAAGATTTGTATTGGCAGTGGTTCATTTATTCATAAATATATGAATGTCCACTCTGTGCCTGGTCCTATCTTAAAGCCTGTGGATATAGAGCTGAATAAGTCTGCAAGGCACAGATGTTAAGAAAAGAGGTTAAGAAAAATCAGACAGACAGACTTGGGTTGGGTTCTGCAATACAACCTTAGACAGGAACTCTCTGGCCTCATCTGAAAACTGGGAAATTATATTGGTGCTTACTTCACGGTTTTGCTGGGAAAATTAAACGCGGTAATGAATAAAATGCTTAGCATAGCACATTGCATAAGATGCTCCATAGAGTGCATTCAGTTAATACCAGGTTTTACTGTTACTATTGTTGCTATAAGCAAAATAGTGACTGTAGGTGAGCTCCTTGATTATGGAGGGGAAAGAGATTTTTAAACAATATTTTCTGTCCAATGTGATATAAGCACCAGGGAAATCAGGGAAAGGCACGAATGACTTCCTAGAAGGGGTCTGGAAAGGTTTTATGAAAGAGGTGAACTCTGTGTTAGTGATTTTAAAGAGAGAATTTCTCCAGGTGGAGACCGGGTATAGGCATTCCGGTCGTGTACAAAGCTGCTTAGCAAGGCATGTTGGGATCTCAAGGCATGTTGGGTCCACAGCCATGTGGACCGTTCTAGACAGGGAAAGAGGAACGGCGAAAGCGAATGGAAAACCCACCAGTACTGGGAATTTGGGTGGCAGTGACCGGAGGGAGGCTGGGGGATCGCGAGGTGGCGCTGTGGCTCCACGTAAGGGAAGATTCCGGTGTCTGCGGGTAACCCGCACGCCCAGGGCGGCGCCGGAGAGGCGGGGCAGGGCGGTCTAGGTGGGCTTGGCACTATCTTCATACAGCCACCAAATAATGACGGTGATAAAGATAATAAAAACATAAGCAAATAACCCGGAAGCGGTCTCCTTTAGGACACACGGTATCAATAATTAGAAACTGTCCGCGAGGAACAATTAAGAGCTCCCGAACTGCCCAGCAGGGATCATTTCGAGCGCAGTCCTGGTAATTGGTGGGCCCCAGTGGGAATCCGCCTGGCCGGGCCGGAGCCGAGCTGGGGGCTGACCCACGGCCTCCGGGCCAGTCCCGAGCCCGGTAGGCGGCTTCCGGCTGCCTGCGGGCCGAAGGAGCGGCAGTTTCGACTCTTGCCATGGGGTGCTCAGTCCTCGATTCCTGCTTGCGCCTTTCCTTCCACGAGACCGGAGGTTTCAGGGACTTCTTCGCTGAGTTTCACATGCACACATGGACAAACGAACCACGTGTGAGCTCAGGCTCACACACAAGTGTACGTTGCTCTTAAACACGTACGGACTTCTGCACACGCACACTCACATGAGACACGTGTCTACATGTAACACATGCACACACTTTACACGTGCACACGTGTACTCAACGCTTATGCGCAACAATCCTTCTCAAGCACAAGCGTCCACATGCACCCAAGTGCGCGCTGTCACTCACTGGTACACACTTGTGCTACACAGGCCCATAAAAATGCAGCCACTCTTCGTTTATACAAACGTATTTGCACACTCACATCACACTCATCTCGCATCTCGGTGGCCAACAAAGACCTCTAAGGGCCGAGCGGTGCGTAAATATCTAATGAATTGTGCTTCAAAGAAAAAACTTTTTGTGACCCAGGCATCTCGAGCTTCTCTGCTAAACTCCCCTTTCCTTCTACTTTTTCCTAAGCAAACAGGCTTCCCTCCCTTCGCCTCCAAATTCTCTCAGGCCTGTTTCTTTTCTTTCTTTCTTTCTTTCTTTTTTTCTTTTTCTTTTTCTTTTTTTTTTTTACGTTTGCACTACTGAAGAGATGCTAATGTCTAAACAGCCAGGAAGTTCTCTTCCCGCACCCTGGAGCCTCTTTTCGCCGCCGAGGGAGCGGGGGCCCTTCGCAGATCAGACTCCAATCAAGCAGGTTGGAGGACTGTGGAAGAAGGGCTAAAGGTAGGGCAATAGTCGCGCTTCAGGACAGTCTCGGATTAGGAGATCTTCTCCGGCGGGTCCCCAACTGTACTCTCCCAGCTCAAAATAATTCTAGTTTTTAGTTTTCTGTGGTCATGCCAAGGCTATATGGTCTTCCTCAATTAAAGTGCATCCGCAGGTGTCCACATTTCTGCCCTCTGTTGGACTTCGCAGGCATCCCCCAAAACTTGTTCAGTCTATATCAATTAGACCACGCTGCACGCGCCCGAAGCTCTGACACCTCAGCTAGGACCCGGAGTTGCGACTGACTGAAGGTCACACAGCAAATGTGGCAGATCCAGGGCTGGAGTTAGCGCCACCCTGGCGTGCCCTGTCTAGGACTGCCGGGAGAGACGCGTGACGGTATCTGCCAGCGGGAATGCGCATCCAGTCCACGAATTAGAACTTTTCAGAACCGTTTTCCCCTCCTATCTCCCTTCCGCTGCCTGCCCTGGGGCAACTTGCGCCCTTGCTCCTCTGTCATCCGGGATACCCAGGGGATCTGCGAGCTTTGTGGCAGAGGCGTGGCGGGGGTCGGGGAGCCAGGGGAAGCACCAATGCAAATGTAAGGATGATGCGCCGCCGTTGGATGGATGGTTTGGATCCTAGGTTAAGGTCACAGACTGGGGAAATTTCTGCTCGGAGACTTTATTTGCAGTGAGGCGGTGGACAGGTTGTTTCATTTCAATCACAAGCCTTCAGTTTCCTCACCTGTAAATGGGGGCGATCTTACCTGCCTTCTTTGTCTTGTGGGAATTCAGCGAGTTTCTGCCCGTAAAGCCTTCAACAAATGGTGTCTATTATTATCTACGGGACCGCCCCAGGGGAAACCCGACAGTCCGCAGGGTGGATCCGGGAAAGGTTTGTTCGAACTCCTTGCCTCAAGCTTTTGTCCTAGGTGTCTGTTGGTGTCTTTGTCCCGTTCTAGGCCTCAGTTTCCCTGTCTGTAGTATGAGGAGACGCGCGTTCCCAGGTACTGGAAAAGTTAGAGTCGGCAAGCACACCGGGCCACCGCTGCCACAACTTTGGGGATCTGAAAGAGGAATCTGGGTCCGAGGGAATGCCCCCTTCCCCTTGCCGCTTGCCAGAGACCGCTGAGAGCAAGGAGGTGGGACAGGCGGATTTCCGGTGGAAACGTGGCCTGCTGCTCTTATACGTACTCCGAGGGCAGCAGGTAAAGGTCTTAGAGGGGCAGCGTCAGGGTTTCGCGCGCGGGTGGCGGGGCCTTTCCCGCCGGCATCTGGGCTCAGCTCAGGAGCACCTCTCCCCTCCATGCTGCGTCCCGCTCTGGCTCTCATGTTCCTAGCGACCCGCGCCGCCACCCACTCCTCCTGTGGGCAGAGCTTTGGCACCTGCTCACTGCGGCCGCAACTCCAGACCGCCAGTGGACACCTTCAGAGCGGCCGTTGGCGGAGGGACTTTGAGCCTTTGGCCTTCATCGCCGCACTTTCCCTTTCCCTTCTTTCCAACACCGAAGGAGGCGTCTTTTCTCCTCTCTCACTCTAAGCGGTCTCTTACTAGCCGCCAAAAGAAGGGGGGCATTTCCCAGGGCTGGCGGCCCTTCTGGTGGCGCGTCTTGCTAAGGGAGACGCAGACAGAAGGAATTTTCTAAGTGACAGGTCCCAAGTCTGGCCTCCTGGGGGCGGACGAGCAGAAAAGATTCCCTCTTTCCCCGGGACGTCCCGCTAGTCCTAGTTTGGCTGTATTTATCTCGTCTCTACTCTTTTTGGGTTAGAGAAGGGACGCCTGTGTTCTCACCTGCACCCCCTGGAAGTTATGGAGGCAACTGGTGTCCTTCGGGAAAGGGAATTGATTTCCCTCTGACTTAAGAGGGTTGGGATAGCCGAGAGTGAGAAGGTTTCAAAGTTCGGGGTGGAATGGGGGGTCTTGCTCACTGGGCCTGAGCTTCCTGCAGCGCTGGGAGACCCTGAGGCGTGGGTAGCCCTGTCTACTGTTTAGAGCAATCAAGGGGGAGGGAGTGGACGTTAACCCTCACTTAGGAAGAAACTCTGAGAAGCTCAGCGGGACACATCACTCCAGGGGAAATATCAAGCCTTTTCACCTGCTTCTTCCACATATAAGTCCATTTTGCTGTATATTTTTCTTATGCCCAGCTTTGCCCGCTCCTTGCTTTTTTCTTCTCTAATTCTGTAGGTCTGGACAGGGCCTGAAAATCTGCATTTCTACCTCCTCCCCCATATGATTAGGCTGATGAGGGGGATTTAGGGATTACTGTTATAAGCTAACCTAAAGTCATATCACAGATATTCTATAACTCCTGGGCAATGCTATACACACAAGTATTTTTCTTCACAGGAGAAGTGACTATAATATAAGAAAAGATGAAGTCAGTCTCAGTACATACTTTATAGTACCCCTTCTCCACACACATGCTTGGTCTTCTGGAGGTGGTGCTTCCCTCACAGGAGGGAAGATTGACAAGTGTTTAAGGAATTTTTCAAAGTTTAAAATTACAATTGCTAGTTGAATATTCACCAGAGGAAATCCACAAAAACCTACTAGTCTGCTGGCCTGGTGTTGTTCCCAGTTTCCTATCACCCTCTATATCTCTTTCTACCTTCTCTTTAACTTCCTTCCTACTTAATCATTTATTACTGGGTGAGAAAAGCCAGTTTAAAAGCACCAGAACACTCAGAAGAAATGCTATGAATACATTCTGCTTGATTAAAAGAAAGTCATTCGCCATCCCAGGTGAGGTATCTGCTGTTTCTGAACAGCCAAAAGGAATTAGTCTTATCAAAAGATTCTTGCCCTTTTTTTGTTTTACCTCTTCCTGTGGCCTGGCAGATGTGGAAATTGCCTCCTTCTTATTTAGTTTCTAGAGGTTACCTACTCTGGGGCAGAAGTTGGGCTGCTGACATTTTCTTTCTCTGTGCCAATTTCTCTTTGGAAACAGGCACCTTCAGGCCCCTCAACAAACACATAATCTGCAGAGTGCTTCTAGATTCCGCTTGACCCCTTAGAAATCCATCTGTTGTGTGCTTCACACTGATCCGGGTCCTCATAGTGGCTGTGTCTCCCCTTTTTCTGGCACTTTTGCTGCTTGCCTTTGGCAGCGATCTGATCCCTATTACGTTGTGTGTTCCCCCTCACTGGGGAATGTACTTTACCAGACTCAACTTGGAGTCCTGAATACAGTTCACTGGAGAGTAAAAGTGGAGGTTCAGGGAATTAAGGAGAGGGAAGCTTGAGTCTTTAGCTCTGGCTATCTGGAACTCATTGATAGAAGGGTGGCCTCTGTTTCCTGGTTCCCCTTCCTTGAAGGATACCCTCAGAGAAGGCAGGGGATAGTCCAGGCAGGGGAAGGGATTGGCTCTGGGGGACTCATTGGACTTTGGAGGTTAAGCTTGGATCTTTGGGAAGTTTTCAGCAGGCCCAGTTTTAATTGTGCGTTTGAATTCTGTAGAGATGGAGAAAGTCCCCTCCTCCTTTCCCCTGCCCACAAAGTTATAACCCTTTCAGTCTCTCCACCAACATAACCATCCTGAACATGTGCTGTGTGCCAGGAACTCTGGCAGATGTTACGTAGATCCTGATGGACCAGACACATTTCTTCAGGAGTGTCTTGGTGGAGACTGAATTAATTATTAATTTTTGCCAGAGACAAAGTGCTCTCAGCACATTAGTGGTCCAGATTAAATGGTATGGGAGCAGGGCACGCTTTGTGCACAAAGATAAAGTAGTGTTTGAGGATAGTGGCCATGTACTCACGGACCTGAAACACAGTCCTTTTTTCTGGTTTAGGAACTGGGAAGTGGTTTTCACTTTTCTGCTCTGCCAAGAGCACAAAGCGTATTTTTTGCCTGTCTCCATCCATTCAACATGGGCGTGTGTACTGTTCCGTCACTGACCCCATGAGCTTCCTAAATCAAAGGGCCAAGGAAGGCCAGCAGAAAGGGGACCTGGATTTCTGGCAGAGAACTCCCCCCAAGGAGTCCTTAGCAGATTTGGCTGCAGTCAGGGAGTTCCTCTGAGGGCAATGAAACAGAAGTTCACCATGTGCTTATTAGAGGTTACGACCTGCTAAAAAATGATGGGGCACATTACCCGGAAACTTCTAGCTATTTTCTTTGCCACTCACATGCATATATACAGAAAGGTCTGAGGTAGGAGACCATTTCTCCCTCCCTCTCTCTTAGCCTCCCCCCCCCCAGTCCCCTCCTTTTTAACTCAATCTCTCACTTTCTGGACAACTGGCAGGAGCAGAAGTTGGGGTGGGTTTGTTCAAGTCCCCCGTTTAAACTGAAAGAATGAGGAAGACAGAAATCCTACATGAAATAACCAATCAATCAGAGACGTTGTTGCTCTGGTAAATACACTAAAGAAAAAAAAATACTTTGGGGCGAGGGTAAGAGGTTGGGAAATGAATCTGAGTAAATTTTAGAATGCATCCTGATACAACTCTAGTGAGAGCATTCATTCCACCGTTTACACATCCCGCGGATTACTCGATATAAGTGAGCTTATGGGGACGGTGCCTTAACACCCGCGGCCTCGAAGCTAGCATCAGAACGAGAACCATTTCAGAGGCCAGACAACGGACAGAGTCCGGGTCCCCCTACTCCATGAGGGACCCACAGAGCCTCACTAACCGAGACCCAGGGTCCACCCACTTCTCCCAGCGTGGAGAAAAGTGCCCTCCGCGATCTCCCGCCCCGACCTCGAGCACCCATTTTTCCACCCCACCACCCCCTCCTCAAAGCGAAGAGGTGGGCACCTGGGACGCGCTTCCTGCTTTTTCTGCCCGGGCTCTCCCGTCTCCTCCACTTTTGCCCCCGACGTCCCAGAACAGCGGAGCAGGACGCAGCATCGGCCCTGGGAGGGCGCAGCCTGTGAACCGCGAGCGCGCTCAGGGCGTGGCGAGGATGCTAAAAGGACCGCAACGACCAGGATGCAGACCCCAGTTCAAATCCCTGAGAAAAATATCGCCCTTCCCTTCCGTCTGTTTCCCCTCTCCAGCCCGGCTCTGCCCAGCTGTGCCCAGCTCCTTCCCAGCACAGACGCTGGTGCTCAGCGATCCTTCGCTCGCCACTTTGCGAGGAACTTTGGCTAGCTCCCCTGCGCCACCCGGAGAGGGATGTTAATGAGGGAGCGTGGCCCAGCGCGGCGAGCCAGAAGGCTTCTTAAGCCGCGATTGGCTGCAGCTTTGCGGAAGGATGGCGTTATGCAAATGAAGGGGCGGGGCCGTGAGGCGCGAGCCCCGCCTCCTCCCTTTGGGGTTAGTGTGCCTGTGTTTAGCTCTGGGGAGAGTCAAACTGGATTCCATAGGGAAAGCCTGCAAATCACTTCTATTTTAGCAAGGAGAAAACAGAATCTCCATCCAGCAGGGTCCACCCCTCTCTCTTTCTCCCTCTCCTCTCTCTCTTTCTCTTTCTCTCTCTGTCTTTCCCTCCCCCCCTTCCTCTTTCCCTCTCTCTCCCCCCTTCCCCCCACCCCACTCTCCCTCTCTGGTGTATCTGTCTACGGCAACCAGCGTCCTCATCTAAACGCACTGAAAGGAAAGAAACATCTTTGGTTGGGAGAGAAGGAGGAAAAAAAGAGAGAGAGAGAGGAAAAAACTTGCCTGGTTGTGGAAAATGACACTTGAAGTAGCAAAGCCGGCAGCGCGAGTTGAGTCTATTGTTTCTTAAATTGCCATCAGGGCTTTTTTTTTCTTCCTGCTTCTTCAAGTGAAGGGTACCTCTACAAAAGGAAACTCCAGCCCCTCCTGTCCTCCACCGGCCTGTGATCATTACAAAAAAAAAAAAAAAAAAAAAAAAAAAAAAAAAAAAAAAGAAAAAAAAAAAGAAAAAAAAAGAAAAAAAAAAAGCACCCAAACCAAAAATTAACCAACCAAACAACCCCCAACAGCCAAGCATACATCTCTATTTTTTTTTATTTTGGTCTTTTCGTTGGATTTTCCCTTCTTTTTTTTTTTTTCTCTCCTTTTTTTTCGTGTTATCGCTCAGTTTTGAGCGAAGGTTTACATTTTTAAAAAATTTGCTTTCCAGCCCGCCTTGATCTTCTAGCGCGAGTTCATCGTCTCAAAAAAAAAAAAAATCTCTGGCTGGCGTTTTTCTTTCCTTTTTTTTTTTTTTTTTTTTTTTTTTTTTCAATATTTTCAAGGGGGAGGAGATTTTCCACAAGAAAAGGTTGTTTTCATGTTTGGGATTCAGGAAAGCATCCAACGGAGTGGAAGCAGCATGAAGGAAGAGCCGCTGGGCAGCGGCATGAACGCGGTGCGGACGTGGATGCAGGGCGCCGGGGTGCTGGACGCCAACACGGCGGCGCAGAGGTGGGTACCGCTCGGGGACCGCGGCCGGGGAGGCGAGCCGCAAGCAGAAGAGCCGGGAGGCGGTGGCTGCGGCCGCCGCGGGGCCCGGCCGCGCTCTTGAGTCCGCCGCTCGGCTCGGCTCGCCTCCGGGGCTCCGCGCTCCCGGGCCGCGCTGCCTTGGTCGCCTGCGGCCGGAGAGCCGGGAGCTGCCTGCGAGAAGCCCACGCTTTGCCGGCACTTTTCCCTGCTTCGCCTGTGACTGTTTTCATTTCGTTTTAAGCCAGAAGAGGCGTCTCATCAGCACGATGTTGGATATCTGTGTTTTTTTATGTGATTGCTCTTTCTTTCCTGGCCGGTTGTCTCCTCTTTCTTTTTCTTTCTTTCTTTCTTCCTTCTTTTCTTTTCTCTTTCTTTTCTTTTCTTTCTCTTTCCTATCTTTTCTTCCTTTCTTTCCTGCCTTTTTTCTTTCTTCTTTTCTTTCTTCCCTCCTTTCTAAACTTTTTTCCTTCTCTTCTTTCTTTTCCTTCCTTCCTCTTTTTTTTTAACTCCTTTTCCCCTCCCTTCCCTTTTTCTTTTCTTCCTTCTTCACTTCTTTTCCTTTTTCTCTTTCCTTTCTCCCTTACCTCTCTTCCTTCTTTCCGTCCTCCCTTTCTGCATTCTTTCCTTCCTCTTCTTTCTTCATTCCTCCCTCCTCTCTCCTCTTCTCATTCCCTTACCTCCCTTTCTCTCCTATTTTCTCTCTCCATGTATCCCCAGAACCTTCTCTTAGTTCTCTGGTCTTGTTCTCTCTCCCTCTCTCTATCTTTCTGCTTTTCTCAGTCCACCGGTAGAACGGCAGCTCCCAACTTTGATTGTGACATTTCCTGAAAGTCTTCCCCACCCTCTGTCACCACGGCCCCTTCCAGCCCCTCTCCCACTCTCAGCTCCTGGGATGCTAGACTGTGTGACTTGGAGGCACTTCCCTTGGAGATTGACCTGGGGGAACTTTTCTGGGCACTCTTATCAACCTTTCTGAGGACGCCTGGTCCCAAGTGAGAAATGGCCTTTTTTCCCAGACCACCAGCTGGGCTTGGGGGAGTAGGAGATTTGTCTGCCCCAGGCCCTGTCGGACTCCGAGAGGGCGGAAGGGGAAAAAGGAAGATGACTAATTACCTCATCCTCATCTTCACGGGGCAGGGGACAAGTGTCTGCAACACTGTTCCCATCCCCGTTGAGTACAAGGATGGGGGTGGTTAGCAGTGAGAGTGAGTTGGGTAACTGGGCTGGAAGCGAAAGAGTGTGTGTGTGTGTGTGTGTGTGTGTGTGTGTGTGTGAGCGCGCCCTTGTGTTGGGCAGGCCGGGCTGTCAGTGGCCTCCCGCGCCCCTGGCACCCGAGCCTCCAGTCCCCCCGCGGGCGCGCTCAGCCGGCACCCCTGGTCCATAGGATTTCTGGAATGAGTGTGAGGGTTTTTGTGGAACAGCGAAACTTTGTCAGGACAGGTCTTTTAAACCAGCTCCCTGTTCCACAGCAACCACCCTTGACAGCTCTGAGTTGACCCCCTCAGATCCTTTTTCTCACATGCCTTATTTGGGGAGGGGGCGTGCGGTGTCCAGAGGCCGGCGCCCGCGCCTGGCGGGGGCACGCGAGGTTTCCTGGAGGATGGCTGCGGCTTCATGAAACTGAGCCTGTTCCCCATCCATCCTCACCTGCCCCTGAGGCTGAGGCGGGAGATTCGTGGGGGTGGCGGGCACCAATTCCCATGCCTCCCTCTCTCCAAGTTGTAAACTACCAGCTGTGTTCCGCGAACGCGGGTTCACTGCATCCACCTCTACTTTTCCTTCCCACGTAGCGCGCGTCAGGTCAGAGTAAAGGCTTGCAGGGTTTTATCTCCTGCGCAAAACCCTAACAAAACTTTCATGGCTCTTCGGCGAGTTCGGGGGGCGCGCCGTGTACTTGGCGGGAGGACTGGACACGCGAGAGCACGCATGTCCCGTCGCCGGGTGGGCCCCGGGCGCCGGAGGGGGCGTTTAGGGCGCCCACTAGGTGTTCTGGGGGTAGACGAGGTTGGTGCGTGAGGGCTCGCGCGTGTGTAAAGGGTGACAAAGGGTCGCGCGTCGGTGTCCCGCTTAGCCGTCTAACTCTGCGTCTTTGGCCGCAGCGGGGTGGGTCTGGCCCGGGCTCACTTTGAGAAGCAGCCGCCTTCCAATCTGCGGAAATCCAACTTCTTCCACTTCGTCCTGGCCCTCTACGACAGACAGGGCCAGCCCGTGGAGATCGAGAGGACAGCCTTTGTTGGGTTCGTGGAGAAGGAAAAAGTAAGTGGGCGCAGCGCCGCTGCCCCTCGCCCCCGACCGGGGAGCAGGCCCAGCCGCTTCGGGAGGCGCGCTCCTCGGCGAGTGCAAAGCATCCATAACACACTCCTGAGCGGGGTCCCCCAAGCCACTTCCCGTCCTGGGCGAACCCGGGCTCCTCATCCATGAGGTTCTGCTCCAAAAAGTTCGCGTGGAGCCCCAGAGCTGGAGAGAGGCGAGCCCGGCTTCGCACTCCAGAGTCGAGGGCGCCTGGGATGAACCCGCCCTCAATGGCGCGACCACGCGCGGCTCCTGCCTCTGCTGACCCAGGCCCGAGCCCCCAGGCCCCACGGAATTTTCTGGAAGGGAAGAGGGGGCAGTAAGGGTCGGGAGGGCGGCAGAGGGATCACAGTTGGCCGCAATTTCTGCTGCTCCTGGGCCTGTCCGGTTCCCCGGCCGGGGGTCCCTTCTTCGGGAAAGTTGCCTCGAAGTCGGTCCACTCGCTCACGCCGACCTCTCTCCTGCGTCTCTTGTTGTGTCTTTGCGTCTCGCTGAAACCCAGGAAGCCAACAGCGAAAAGACCAATAACGGGATTCACTACCGGCTCCAGCTCCTCTACAGCAATGGTGAGGCTCAGGTCGGGTCGGGTCGGCGCCGGCACCCTGGGGCTCTGGGTGAGGGCAGGGGACGCAGCCAGATCCAGGTGGACGAGAGCCCTGAGCACGCTCGGTTTTCCGCTGTCCTCGGGGTCACCAGGCCTCCCCTAAGTTTCACCTGAGGAGGTTTCACGCAAGCAGGCCCCGAGTAGCCGGAGGGCGGCCGTGGCGGGCTCGAGCACACCTGGGGCCAGGTGTGGAGCCCTGGCCCTCGCAGGGCCAATTCCTTTCTTCCTCCCATTCCTAAAGGAGGCTGAGTTCAGACTCCAGGCCCTAAGTCCTTGGGCTCAGGGAGCTAGAGCAGTCGTGGCCTTGATGGCTCCCAGAGAGCGCGCAGAGGGGCTCCCAACTAGAGAAGTGAGAGTAGCCAGGTGGGGGTCCCGCCCCATTCTCAGCTGCTGTGCATAGGGACTGGCCCCTCTCTGGACACTGGGGAAGATGGGGGTGGTGGTGTCCTGCCTGGGCTTCTCTGGGAGAGTAGGCGTTGCATACGCCTTGGAACCCCATTCTTTGTTGTTTGTTTGTTTATTTAGCGGCGGATCCTCTCTCACTTAATTTTCCTTCGTTCCCCACTTCCCTTTCCCTCTCCCCCAGGGATAAGGACGGAGCAGGATTTCTACGTGCGCCTCATTGACTCCATGACAAAACAAGTAAGTTTCTTAATTTCGCGCCGCGGGGTGACTCTAGCGCCTCTAAATTTGGGGAAGCCAAGAGGCTGGCTACTCCCTAGGACCGGGCCTGGAACTCGAACTCTCAACTCCAGGGCGGACGTCAGACCGCACTCTCAGCGCAGCCTTGCAAGTGATTACACACACACACACACACACACACACACACACACACACACACACACACACGCCTGCCGCGTGGGGAAGGTGGCTCGACGGCTCCTTCCCACCAAGGGAAACCCAGGCCTTGTGCGTTAACACTACAGGGTGCTGAGTGGGGAGAGTAAGTGCTGAACTTCCTTTGACCCTGCGGAGGAGCCCCAGGGGGCGCAAAAGGTGCCCTGGGACCTTGGTGTAGAGTGGGCTGAACTTGTGAGATCCAAACCATCCGGGCCTCTCCAGGGAGGTATAGGGTAGGGAAGTGCGTGAGGAGGGAGGGGGGCTAGGTAGCTTCCTTAGTAACGGTGAGGTGAGCTGAGAGCAGAGATGACCCACTCCACAGATTTCTTTTCTTTTCTTTTCTTTTCTTTCTTTTCTTTCTTTTTTTTTTTTTTTGTCTTAAAAGGAGGTTGTGGTAGTAGTACTGTTGGAAGAGGGAGCAACAATTGTTACGGAGTATTTTGTAAAAATCCTCCTGCTTTTGCCTCCGAGTTTGGCAAGAAGCCAGGCAGCGAGAGTGAGCTTGTGGTCTTAAAGGTATATAGACGGCATTTTCTGAAACTCCCCAACACGCGGGTGTCAAGCATTATACATTAAGGTTGAGTTATGGTTTAAAAGATACAATTATGAGCCGAGTCAGAAAAGAGGCCTGACGTTTTAATGAGGCACAGGAGCCTTTTTTTTTTTTTTTTTTTAATTTTAAGGCATAGTTTAGTTTCAGAATTAAGTAGCTGCTTAGGTAGTTGGAGGACTTAGTAACAAAAAAGAAGCCAGCTTTACTGGGTGGGGGAAAGAAATTAGAACAAAGAGAAAAGTTATCAAAGTGTACCAACTACCAATTTAGTAAGATGAATAAAACTTATTTGCTTGATTGCGATTTTAAAATATTCCCTTTAAAATAAGGAGGGTGATCTTCTTTAATAGATACTGACTTAGAAGTTTTCAAATTAGGGCATACATGCACATTTAAAAATTGTTTTTAGATAAGCATGGCTTAAATATGTTGTACACAATGCACATTCATAAGCTGTTGGAAGTTTTAAAATATACTCAGCAAGAACTTTTCAATAATAGCTAACTTTGATTATTAGTCTCATATTTCATGGTGAACTAAGAAAAAAACACGAGGGTATGAAATGTAGTTTTAACAATAATAAATAAATACATATTGAAATCTATTTTAAGTTATTTGCCCCAAATATTTGGCTTTCCTGAAGATTTAATTCTTTGTTGATTGGTCAGAGTAAATTCACATTTGTACTTTTGGTCTTCTTTTCTTTACTGGTTTTGATTATTATATAGGATAATTCCCTTTCATTTGAACACATTGTATTTTGTTAGTTAGAAAATTTTTTTTATCCTGCCAAGCAGAAACAGAAAAGCCTGATTTCAGTAACATTTTTTTTTTTTTTTTACTGTATCAAAACAAAAATGTCTTAAGTGGAGTTTTGTTTTAAAAAATTGTCTTTGATACCATACGTATCGTTTCCTGCCATTCTCATCAGAGGAAAGAAAAGGTGGGGGAGGGGAAAGTATGAACTCTAATACATATTCCATATGTATTTATTAGAATTTACTTTTCAAAGATAAAAAATCCCCACAAACCTGTCTGCTTGTGCAACATTGTCCACTTAAATATTAAATTATAGGCAGCACTATGAAATGAACAATTTTAAGGAGTTCAAAACTGGGACATGTTTGGAGTGATTAACTGCTTTCAAAACTTTATTTTAGACCCCTTAAACAAAAAGTGCCACCAAGAATTGATTTTCCCATTATGAAATGAACTGACTTTATGCAGTCTCATATGGTGGGAGAATACTCTTGATTTTTATAAAGCAATACATCAAATATCATTTTACTAACAAGGTCATAGAGCTTAAAAACTCTTAGGCCATTTTTTGACTGCATGGTATTATAAATTCTATGAGTTGGAGGTGGGGAACTAGGTCAAGATACAATTTATTTTTAATAATAACAGATATGAGAAAGTCATTTGCCATAATATGACATCTCACTGAAAGTTAAAATTATAAATGTATACAATTATATATTTTGGTGGGGAGAGACCTGAAAAAGGTTTAAATAATTATCTGAATTAAGTCCAAAAATACCAAGAGAAAGTGATTTTTTTTTTTTTTGAGGCATACCTGTTTGCTCTCATAATAATTGTCTAATGCATTCTGTGGTAGCTTTCGCTTTGAAAGGCAATCCCTGACCATTATCTGTTTGTTTGTTGATTATGTGCTGTAAGAGTTTGGGAAGTAGGTTAGCTACTTGTATACATAGTTAATACAATAGTCTTCAAAAAGAGTTCAGTGTGAAGAAGCATAAGTTTTCTTGCTGTGACATTATTATTATATTTTAGCCTTGATTGGTGAAACAGCAGATTCTCAACTAGCTTGAAATTATTCTATGATAATTAACTACCACGTCTGATTTAAAATTTCTTAATTTTTTTAATTTTAGTTAAATATGAAGTGACCCGTTCAAGTAAGGCTTGACATAAGCTGACTGATTAAATGGTTACAATTTTTTTCCCCTGTGAAATTCTTCCAGATAGAGTCAGGATTTTGATGTTTAGAGTAAAGAATGGGATAATTTCAATGCTAGGATGAGTTCTAATAACATCATAATTTTTGGAAGGAATACCTAGCCACAGTTCAAGTGTCTCCTCTTAGTTGCTTGCTTGTAACATTTTTCATATCACAGAGGCAGATTTTGTGTGTGATGTCTTATCTTTGACTCACAAGTTGGGGTTAAAACTCAAAGGGAATCTTTGGCAAGGAGAATCCAAAACTAGCTGTGCATTCTATATTTTCATACAATGTTCTTGAACTTGGGTGGAGTTAGCAGCATTGAAGTCAAACAGAAATGTACTCAATCAACCAAGATGTATTAGTGTGACACAGTATTTCACACCTTTTCAAAGTGTCTCATTACACTATTTTGGGTAATGACTCTTAATTTTGGACTCAACTGGGAAAGATGAAGTTTTATTACAAGTGAATGTGTAAGAATCTGAGCCCCCTTATTCCCATGCCTCTCTCATAAAACACAAAGGATGTAATGATATTTAAAAAATTCATCCACCAACTAGAAAATAAGAGGCTTGCTTTTGGGAAGGGTTGTTCAAAACCAAGTTTAGCTGGACTAAAAATAGGTTGTTTTTGTGTCATTGCTGTTTTTGGTATTCCATTAGAGAGCATGCAAAAAGGCCTGTAGGATCCAGAAGTTTATGGCTGTTGCATTCAGAAACAATATCTACTACAGAAGTTCAAATGACCCCAGTGGGGGAGGTCTGAGGTTTAATGTGGCTCATTTCAGATTTTCATGTAGTATTTGAAATATAATTATGTTATGTGATTGCTTTGGTGAGTTAACATTAAATAGTTAAAAAAAGCCTTTAACTTATCTTCCCTCCTACCATCTTGCTTTAAAAAAGTGACATTTTTATAATTCAAACAAAGAGTACCAAATTCCATAAAGTTATCTAAAACTAAATACTCTTGCCCCCAGACAGAAGCTCTTTTTTGGAAAGGGGAAAATGATAGTCACATAATCTTTGTCATGTATGGATTTGAAGGGAGGTGATGTGGTAAGGGAACCCTAAAAAGGTCCTAGCATAGTGGAAAGTCCAAAGTACAATAATCAGAAATGCTGTCATATTTATCTTACAAACTAATCTTCTTTATATATTTCTTTTGATGTTCCCAGTACTTTAAGTTATTGATGCAAGTGCATTTTTTCCTATTGATTGTTTCATTATATCCTGCCACAGCTGCGTAGATTTGATTAACCACCCTTTCAGTTCATGGTTCTTCATTGGTAGATAAACACATTTTTAGTATATCAATACTGAATTCCATATCGAAAGGAATTCACAGGCCAGTAGAGAGGTTCTTTCATACATTTGGGGAAACAAACAAACAAAAAAAGACAGGGCAAGTTTATAGTCAGGAGCCATATTTCAGCAGCTTTCTCTCTCCTTTGGTAACATGTCAAAAATGCAGGTGATTTAAATTTCCTTGCACATAGAGGAATGAAGAAGTTTGGAATTTTTATGCATGATCAGGACCTGTGTTTGGGAAAATGTAAACTCATCACAGTGGAAAATGTGTTGTTTGGAGTCTGGGGGTGAAAACAAAGCTGATGGTTTTGGAGAGATTGCCGGAGCCAGATGGCCTAGTACTTCCCCAGTCTGGCGGTCCAACTGCTCCCTCCTGGATAATATACAGCCATTTGTTCAGGGATATTTACGCTAGAGCTGTTTCCATGTGAATGTTTGAACAGCATTAAAAACGAACATATTAGTAGTGATGCATTTATCGAACTCCGATGACTACACCAATAGTCTGTTCTTAGGTCTTTACTTATATTGGTGACAGGAGTGAAGGAGTGTTTGGATGTTGGTGAATTGTTTATATAGTTGTTGAGTAAAAATGATTTGGTCTCAGTGAATAATTAAAATATGTAAGCATTTGGAGCCAAACTAATGAAAATAATGATAGCACCTACCTTGAAGCTCTGTTGTGAGAATTCATACATGCAAAGTGCTTAGAATAGTGACTGGCACATATTAAGTGCTTAATAAATTAGCTGCTTTTATTATTTTATTATTATTATTATTGTCCCATTGGGTTGACAAAACCAGCTGTATCTACTAATATACATGTAAATATAATTATCGTATGAGTGAAATATCTCATTACTGTTAGAAAAAGAAATATAATATGGGGTTGTTAGAATGATTCAATTTTTATCTTGGTGCTTGAATAACATAAGGGATTTCATTTCTTTGAGACATTAAAGATGTATTCTAAAGCTAACTGCTTTTGATACACATTCTCTTTTTATTCAAGGCTGTGATGTAACTGAATGGTATACTGAATATGATATCATTCCTTTGCAACTTTCCTAATTCAGTTCTGAAAACAGGCCTGCTTAGCTGCTGAGCTGAAATTACATCTTTATAATTTGTTCACCAGTAGCCAAGCTGCTAATTGAAGCAAAATAATTTTTTATTTTATCCCACTATTAATGTTGGATTGCTGTTTGACACAATTGTTTATGAAATGTCAGATTTGTAGTGTTTCCTTTGGCACAGGTTAATTTTTAACTAGGGCTCCTTCACCTTCTGGAAATTTCTGGGATCACATAAGCTAGCACTTTTTTTTTTAAATGACAAGTAATATAACTTGGTGGTTGAATGCAATGATTAATAGTACAGTACATTGATATTGTAGGTGTTCATATTATTTTTTGATTAGTTCCAATTCTTGCTAACTTGCTACCAAAGGCTTGTTGACAGTCTGTATTTAGAGGATATTTTACTTCTGGTTGAAGGAGGTACTTTGTACATTCATGAACTTATTCTTGAAGGTGACAAATTAGGTTTGGCCTTTATTTTGTATGTAGAAAATGAAGTAACATATTTTCAAGGTTACTATTTTTATTTAAAAGGAAAATTAGGAGTTTGGGTTAGTTGTGGGTAACCTCCCTTTCTTTCTTTCTTTCCTTCTCTTTCTTTCCTTCTCTTTCTTTCTTTCTTTCTTTCTTTCTTTCTTTTCCTCTTTCCCTTTTTTCTTTTCTTTCTCCCTCCCTTCCTTCTTTTCTTTCTTTCTTTCTTTCTTTCTTTCTTTCTTTCTTTCTTTCTTTCCTTCCTTCCTTCCTTCCTTCCTTCCTTCCTTCCTTCCTTCCCTCTAATGATGAGAAGTCTCCTACTATTTGATTGTAAACCAGAAAAGACTCTTAATGAAAACATTTACTCCTCAAACCCTTTTGGATTTGAAGAACCAAAGTCAAAAGTATTTTCCTCACCCTCTTTGTTTTGGCATAGAACACAAAGAGTTAAAACTATTAGAAAAGTAAACAAAGAAAAGCCGTGCTCAATTCTCTGTATTTCCTTTGGCATGCTATTGAAGTGTGATCCTGGTGCATGTTCACTGTGTATCTTTCCTTTCACTGTGTGGTCTTTATCCATAGTAAGTTTCAATTAACTTTTAAGACCCAGTGATATTTTGGAAAAGCAAGGATGAACCACACTTCACCAAATGCCATCTAAAATAGTGGGAACTGAGGCAGATTTTTTCTACTGATTGATTTATTCCTTTTCACAGATGATATAGGTGAATTTATAATTGGGCATTTGAAATTGATGGCATTTTATTCTCTCGCAGTAAAACTTCTGTTACTGCTGTTGCATAAAGCTATGAAAGTTTAATGATTCCTATTTTTTTTCCTCTTTTTTGTTCACTAAAAAAACTACTCTGGAAAAAACCCTCAACCTGAAAATTAATGGAGTGTTAAAAATAATTTGCTATTTTCTTTCTGCTTATTAGAAGAGGGCATTAAGAAAAGGGAGGTTGGTATATCAGAAAGCTAAATCCGCTCCACATGTGTCACTTTCGACAACTTCTTTATCAATTGCATCAGGTTTTTAAAGTTGAGATGAAGTTAGTGCTGTTTATTCTTTCGCTTTTCTTCCTGTACAAGTATTCCTGTCACTGTCAGCGATTTACTTGCCATTGGAAGGATTACGGTCAATATTGTTTTCTACTTGATAATTGCATTTTGTATTTCTTAGGTTAAAACCCTAACTTGCTTTGCCATCAATTCATTTATTTAAATAATATATTTTATATACTTTCTCTCCCCATCCTGCCCATGTCTGTTAATAGGCCTCAGGTCTGTACTCCTGATAAACACATTGATTTATTTAAATCACTGTTGTCTTTGTCATTCTCACAGCAGACTACCTTCCTCTCAGTGAGCAGACGCATGATTTACTGTGGAGGATGAAAATAAGCCTTCTTCTTGGTGTCCCATTGTCTGGGCCCTAAACCAGCTGTCTATTAAAATGGTTTCACTTAAAATAGTCAATGCCGTTTATATGCTTCTGTGATCTCCCAGCTGATCCAGGCTCAGGGCGCTTGATTCACACCCCACAGAGGCACATATTTAAATTAGTAAGAAAAGCAGAAACTTCTAAGTTGGTATTAGAAGATCCCTTTCCTTTTAGGCTTAAAGTCTGGGTTTGCTGAACTGTGAACCCGTCTTTACGGTGTATGAAATGTAGATGGTAGAGAGTTGATGTGTGGCTATCAGCTGTATGTGTAAGCTGGAGGGAGAGCTTGGTGGCATTTTTAAAAGGTCTATTTGTTGACACGCTGCTTCAGAGATATTCAGCAAAATAAATGTATCATATTTTCCGATTTTGGATCTCATCAGAATGTTGATTTCTTGGCCCATATCTTTCATACGAGTGTGTGTGTGTGTGTGTGTGTGTGTGTGTGTGTTTAAGCAGCTTTTTCAGTAACAAATACTGCACAGGTGAGGTCAGAGGGAGATCTGCCTGTGACTGAGTTCCACTCTGTAACTGATTCTGTTCTACTAAGCTTCCAGTTCACTGTACTTACAGGGTTTTAATTCTACTTCATAGGAGAGTGAAGAAACTCCCTCTTTCTCTTGCTTTTATTTCAGAAGTCACAGAAGTAGGACTTCTTTCTCTGCATGTATGTGCTGAAAAATATTGTTCTGTTGAGGCCTCAGAAAGGGAGACAGCAGAGACTTCATGCTGCCACCCCTCCCCGGAATGCTTAACTATTTCTGAGCAAATGCAAACTCATGCTTTTATTTTAATATGCTAGATTTAGAGAAAGATTCTCCATTTTGAGTCTGCTTGCCAGAAGTGAAGTGGCAATTTGGCATTTGATAAAGAGATGTATTACAGAGGCCCTGGGCCTTCGACAAATGATGTTCAGTCACTAAAGATAAAAACATAGGCTCTCTGGGCATGCATGGACCATCTACTGTGTGGGGAAGTTGTGAGCATATCTGTATTGCAGCGTGTCTTTCGTTGGGTATCATCACTGATTTCAGTGGAACCAGCAGCCTCAACAAAAATAATATTGGTCTCATCTAGAAAGAATCAAAATGAGAAGGTCTGATGTAACTGTTATGCATTCCTCTTAAAGAAACCAAACTTCTTTTTTTTTTTTTTAAAACAGGAGGGAAAACCCTGCAATATCTACGAATATATTTACCAAGTTACTTGTATTAGTTTAGCATGACAAAAAACTGAAGTTGAAATGGAGGTTATCAGGATATTAACAACCAAAACATGTAGTGGTAATAGGATGCCACAAAAATGCATCCGATTAGAATTTTTTAACACCATATATGAGACCTAATCAGTTATTTACTGTGTTTCTTTGATTTTAGCAGTGATTGCAATAAATAAAGCAGACAGATACAATTTTTGGCTTTCAAAATGTTTTTGATTTACTTAATGCATTTTCTTGACTAAAGCAGCTTCTTGGGCGTTTGAAAAGTTCTTTTAAGAGTACAGGAAAGAATCATCAGTGTGTGCTAAAACTAGTGGATGAACATTTTAGGCATAATATGATATTACCATAATCTAGATTAGCTCTCTATAGGATAGTTATGAATTACATAAGATGAAGGAGTAACTTCACGGTGGGGAAATCTGGCTGATCGTCTCTGGTGGATGGCAGGCACCACCTTAACCAAATGGTCGGTTTACCGTACCCTTTCGTTTACTGTACCATTATAGTAATAGAACTAGCCGACAGTGTGATTTGATACACCGAGAAGAACCCAGAATCACATCTGTGGTATTCTGGCCTTGAACTGGGTAACTTTACTCTAAATCTGAGGAAACATCAGACAAACCCAAACTGAAGGTAGTCGACAAAAGACCTGCCCTATATTCTTTAACAATGTCAATATCATGAAATACAGACTCAGGAATGTTCTGTTTTAAAGGACACATGGCAGCTGAATGCAATGATTGGTATTGTATTTTTTTTTTTTCACTGTGAGGGACATTATTTTGTAATTGGTGAATCTCAGTAAAGTCTGTAGATTAGATTATTGTATTGTATCAGTGCTAATTTTCTGATTCAGATAATTGCCCTGTGGTTGTTGAAGAGAATGCTTTGGTTTAAGGAAATACATGCTGAACTATTTAGGGTATGTCTCCAGTTTACTTATCATGGTTAAGGAAAAAAAAATGAAAAGAATAAGCAGATTTAGTGAAGTGTAAACATTTGAGGAATCTGGTTAAAGACTATCTTGTAATTCTTTTTATATTCTTGCAAATTTCCTGTCAGTCTAAAATTGTGTCCAAATAAAACATTAAAAAATACAGAGTTATGGTGGGCTAACCATAAAAAAAAAAATGGTTTTGATGGGCCAGTCATAGAGAAAGGTTTTTTTCCTTATACAGGTACTTTTTGTCATGTTTTTATTTGTTGTTGCAATTTTTGTTCTATAATGGAGTTAGATATCACACCCAGAGTCTGCTCTAGGGTCTGCACACACTGTGTCTTAATCTGTCTCCATCATTTACAGGTTCTGAAAGTACCAGGCTTATAAACAAAGCACAGTAGAGGCAACTACCAGTTAGTTACTGCAGCATCTCTGTGTCCTAAATAAGCATAGTCCCTGGTTTTGTCACCAAGTAGTTTTGTCACCAAGAAATTGAGAGTTATCTAAATGTGTGAAAGTAATTTTATTAATAATCTTAAGTTGTGTCATGTTAGTCTTATGCAGTGATACAGTGTTAAGTTAGTTAATATGTATCCTGATGTAGGCATTGCTCTGCGAATAGCTGTGTTTTTCTTTGGCCCAGGTATTCACACGTAGATCTTCCAGGAAACTGCTCTCTCAGGGAAACTTCGTGGTGATTTTAAGCAAAATGTTTGTATGCACAGTACTGAGAACAGACAAAGATGTATTGGCTGATGAGGTGATTTGGAATCTAAATTTTGGGAGTCAGATGTAATTCTGTTCAGTTGAGGGAGATAACTCTATGGCTTAAGCCCACACACACAGCATATGCCGGCAAATATTACTGTTTGGGTGGGTGTACACCCTGGGGAGCACATGTTTTCAGCCTGTAGGCGGAAGGAAGGATTTTCCCTGATTGATGAATCATCTCAAAGAAGACACAGTTAGTGAATGGACTCATTAGCCATACCCCCACTTGTTTTCTGCTACTCATCTCTGGAACACTAAACGTTGGCATTAGAAGTAGTAAAATGAGGCGACAAACACATATTTAAAAATCAAATCCACGTGCTTTTCTATATTTTAAATCACTAGTATCCGAATCTGCTAAACCTTCCAGGCTTTTCCTCTTCGTTGATTAGATTTATTTTATTCTGAATTGAAAGGAGAATTGTGGTTGTCTTGACAACAGAAGTTCATCTCACACACTGATCCAAAGGTGTGCGTCTTAATAATGTGGTTGACGGGACAAAGAGGAACATATGTCCTCTACTTGATTTGGGTTGATCCTTAACAACGTATCTTGAAACAGACAGTCTTGGGCTCCCAAAAGCTAATTGGCCCCCAGCAATGGTGAAATGATCAAGTACTCAATTGCGATAGTTTGTTCTTTGCTACCTGGTTCCATTTTTAGCTCAATTCGTGCCTTTGTTTACAGGCCATAGTGTATGAAGGCCAAGACAAGAACCCAGAAATGTGCCGAGTCTTGCTCACACATGAAATCATGTGCAGGTAAGAAATACCTTGTTCTCTCCCTTTAATTAGCAAGGAGAAGATGAATTTGTATCTCAAATCTAGGTGAGCACAGGCCTATTTTTGGGTGTATATTTATCTTGCTTCTATTAGATGATCTAAAAAGAACTATTAAACACAAGTGTTTGGTAGTAAAGTGTCAGGCATCACAGTGGTTCTCAATTATTTATTAGACTTCATCCCGGAAGACATACATTTCCATTTTGATATCACACTGTTAATGGGCACAAAGCAATGCCCTCCCCTTCTTCCTCTCAATCAAATAAAATACAATATAACCTTTTAGTGTTAATATATGTGTTCAACTGCGTTGCTAGTAAAATGAGTAAGAGTTCTATTGATGTCAGCAGAAGCCTCTGGTTTGGATAAGATTTAAAAGTTATAGTTCCCCCTTTTAATTCTCCCACTTCAAAATATGACCATCAGTACATAGGCATCATTCCTCCTTAAACTTAGTGTGGGTTCCCCTCACCCCTTGCATCTGATCTGTTCCTCTTAGTTACCCTGTATATAACTCTGACAATGTAGCTAATATTTCTCAGTAGTAGTGAGCTTTTGGAAGGATGGCACATTTTTACACCTGAAAGATATCAAAATTTGTGTCACCCACAAACGAGTGTATTTATTTTGCCTGTAATCACGCACAAGCTACATTTGAAAATAAGCAAGGAGACCAAATTCACTTTCATGGCCTCAGCCAGTCCTCCACACTTGAGAGAGTAGATGAGAGAACAGCCTTTAGACTTGCGGTATAGGATTTTTATTCTTCATAAAATAACACCAGCGTAAAATAACACCTGATATATTCTGAGTAATTGGATAAAGCATGAAGATGCCACTACGCATCAGAGAAAGGCTACTAATTGCTTTGTTAGCCATGCAGGCTCTCTCTGGCACAAAGCATGCTTGGCTCCTGACTATTACTGACCAATCCCTTTCTACCTTCAGCTGCCACTTCAGCACGGGAGGGTGGGCTTTATTTGCTGCTCGTGGACTTGTGGGGAAAGCTATCTTAAAACTCTACAGGTGGAAATGAAATAAAAAGGGGCTCAGTGTGTTTTCTTACTGAAATCCCAAATATTAACTTCTATATCTATAATTCTATGTGGATATAAAAATTTCTTTTTTTTTTTCTCTTCAAAAAGCATGCTTTGAATAGATTATTCTAAATTACTCAGGAGTTTCACAAGTGTTCACTTCAGTGATTTGTAAAACTTGTTAATTATTCCATGAAGAGGTTGCTTTTCCCTACCTTTAAAATAGTAGCAAAACCCAAAAATATGGTTTTTCAATTTCTTAGAAGATATCATTAGGCAAAAATTAGTGTCATACTATATGTAAGCAAGAATTGTAAAACTGAGTTACACTTTTCAGAATTAAATGAGTAAAATCATTTTGAAAAGCATTAAAACTGATCTCCTTTGTATTACTACTTTTCTGATCATATCTCTATTTTAGCTTCCCACAATTAGCATGTCATTAGAATGAATTTTCTATGTTCTATTACATGTGATTCTAGCAAATAGGGGACAGGCAGAAAGATGGATCTCCAATAAGCCAACTAATGTCTACATATCATGGATTTGCATCTCATATCTGTACATGTTTGGACTATGCTGGAAATAATTCTATTCTTAAAATACTTAAAGATATATTATGCCTTTCACACACAAGCCTGCCCTCTATTAATGCAGTTTATATTTTTCTTGTTCTTAAAATTCATTGGTCCAAAGTACTTTATTATGCTGGTTGGCGTGCTTTACTGCTGATGTTCTTTCTATTTTTCAGAAACATAAAAATAGCAAAAATAAAACTCTCAAGCCACTGAAGGCAAATGATGATATTTGTACTGCAGGGCTAAGAGGGAAAAGCCATATTCAAAATGTCATCCTGCTAATGTTACAGATTACGGTTTTCCTGGCTGCCTATAGATGTGTAAGGGGTACTGTTTGTTTACCAGGCCGCCATGACCCTATTACACAAACCTGTCATCTATTGTGTGGCTAACAGTCTTTTAAATTGCAAATCTGATGCTCTTTAGGGGGCTTTAGGAAAAAAATTCTCACTTTCCACACCATCCTATTTCTCTTGATTTCTTGCCTGTTGTAAGTGGAAGTTGGGATGTGCTGAATTTGCACCAGGGGTGCAAATGCAGGCTCAATTATAAGCATAAAATTAGAGTCTGTTCACCATTAATCAGCCTGGCTAATTGCTATGCACCACCATTAGCCATATGGTGTGAAAGACAGCTTGCTCTCCCCAAGATGAAATTTCTTCATTGCAGACATGAAATAGTGAGGGCCCTGGATTTTAAAATAGCTTGTTTTAGATATTTAATTTCTAAACAACTTTCTGCAGTGCTTTCTATCAAGGCTAACAGCACAATAAAACTTTGCATTTATGTCACAAAAGCTGTATATTTATAGTACATTGGAGCTATGGTAAAGAAGACACAAAAATTTAGATAGACAAGAAAGGGCTTGGATGATTCTGTTTTGTTGCAGGCAAAGAAAAAAGAAAAAAAAAAGAAAAAAAAAAAAAAGAAAAACACCAGGGAGTTTTGTCTCAGGTGGTTGCAAATTAAAAAAATATATATTTTATTCTGTTGAGAGGGTAACCCCATTGCATGATCTGGCTAAAGAACTTACTGCCATTAGATCATAATTATTGCCTGTCTTTGAGACAAAACCTCTTAGACTTGATGGCATAGAATTCTTTTTGTGGTATTCTGGGAGAGTTTCTGCATTTTTAGTAAGTTGGAATCTATCGTACCAATTATCATTATATTTTGCTAATACTCAGTGGTTAAGTTCTCTAAAAAATATGCCCCCTGCAGGATTTTTTAAAGCAGGAGTCTATAAGGGATTTGATTATATGTGCATCTCAACATCCTGTGTTTAAATGTAAATGGAAAATAGGAACTGTGCTTGGTAGGTGAGTCCTAGTTTCCAGTGCCCCAGGCAGGCCAGGGCAGATTTTCTCTCCTTCCAGTGCACAGGAAGATTTCAGGGGATGGGTGTTCTGTTTAGGAAAGCATTCTTTTTCCATTATCAGTGCCCAACCTCTTGTGGGACCATGAGGTCCCAGGGCAAGCCTGGCCCCTTGAAACAGTCTGTTCTTCCTTACTCTTCTGCTGGCTTATTCTGATTTTGTGCTTCGGATTTCTACCTAAGCATGGTTTTCTTCAGGAAAGCATCTCTGGCCCTTGGTCTGAGTTTTGTCCCCTTGTTATGAATTCCTATTATATCCCATGTTTTCCTTCATAGTGCCCAGCACATTGTAACCGTGTGCCCAGGACCTGTCCTCCTTTGCTGAGCTAAGAGCTCCTTGAAGGCAGAGAAGTCACTCAGCTTTCCTCTCTGTTAGTTGTCCCATGTGTGAAATGGGGGGAAATTGTTACTTCTCTCCCAGGGTGGTTGTTAGGATTAAATGTTGTAATCCCGGTAAATACTTACCATGGTGCCTGACACAGGAATAGCAGGGGTATTAGCAGTAATATTAGTAGAAGCAGAAGTAGTAATAACAGTGACCCTGTTATCTGCAGCGTCTAGCTATGTACCTGGTACATAGTTGTTCAGAGTGAAAGATGAGAAAAGAACACTGAAGAGTGTTGCCTACTATAACATTAACATACTTTGTTCATTTGAGGTTTGGTGGTTAAGGATGTTTTCATTCATTCTTTTAACACCTGCTATGTGCACAGCACTGTGGAACGCAGGGCCAAAGGACTGGTCTTGCAATAAGAGGGTTTACAGGTTAGCCTGGGAGATGCGACCTATTAGCAGGAGGCCACACTGCAGTGTAGACAGGGTTGTCTGTGATGAGGGGTGAAGCGAAAGATGGTGGCTGTTCTGAGAAGGGAGGATGTACCTGCAGGTGGGTAGTAGCTGTAGGTATGGGGGGGGGGGTGAGATAGGACAAGAGTTTTAGAGGGTATATGAAGAAGTGTCTGGGTCCGTTTGCTGGTGGTCTGGCAGGATTTCTCTGGGGAGAGGATTGCAGGTGGGTCGGCTGCAGCCTGGAGCTGGGAGAGTGTCAGGGTAAAAGATAACTAGCTTTGGAAGTCTTTTCCCAAAGGGGGAGCTGAAGTTATGGGCTTAATGGGATTGGAAAGAGTGGGAGAATAGAAAGAGTAGAGGTCATGGTACATTCTTGGGGAGTGGTCATATTTAGTAAGGAGGGAGAGTATATTCAAGAATTAGGAAAAAGAACCTTGAGCATACTGGCCATAGCAATAAAAGGAGGGTGTTTCCCTCCCCACCCAAGATGGATCCCTATCTTGGATAAGTGCTGGGGAGATCCTGATGGACTTGAAGAAAGAAAAACACCAGAGAGCCATTGGTGATCTTTGAGAGGAGACATTCAAGTAGGTGCTGAGGCCTGGAAACCAGATTTTATTTAAGGTGGCAAGGAATGTTGGCGACCCTGGCAAGGAGAAAGGTGGGCAGTGAAGAAACTAACTCAAGAGTAAAGGAGAATTTTTTTTTTAAGAGAGTGGGAAGGCTTGACAATGTTTGTAAACTAAGGGAAAGAGTGAACTTACCCTTATCGGTATTAATCAGACTATTCATATAATTCATGTATCTCATTCTGTAGCCACCTGGGCAAAACAGGGAAGAAAATCTTATTTTCTGTTGTAAAGCTTAGAGATTGAGGTGGTGCTTTTCTCCAGTCGAAGGAGTTCTACTTCTAGGAAGAGATTTCATGTCCCTAAGATGAGGATCTGCAGGTCCCATGACTGGGAAACATGTAAATGTTGCTTGCCCTGATTTATGAAGCTGTGTGTCAGGTCACTAGAGATATGCCACCTGCGTTAGTCTGCTAAGGAAGAGACTCATGCGTTTGATTTTCTCTGGCTGTGCAAAATTGTCTGAGAGATGCACGATCCTGCTGGGGAAAGGGATGCTGTTTTGAGTCCACAGTGTTTGTAGGATACCAGGTGCTGGGTACCCACTCCTGTGACAGACCACATTGCCCTCCTGCCACTTGGGTTGCAGGTTGAGAAGGGATGTGAAATAGTAGGCTCCTTGCTCTGTGACAAAGTTAATTAGGAAACTTCAAGTCCCCTGATGGATGCACACTTTAGGGGTCAAACGCCAGGTCTGTGGTTGGCACAGTAAGAGCTTAAGAAACACTGTTTTCAATGGATGAAGATCCATCTGTCACACAGTGATGAGGACATAATTGCACTGAGATTTCTGTCATTAACACAGTAACTTTTCCCTTAAAGTGCTTTCACGTCTGCTGTTCCATGTAGTGTGGTGTTTCAGCCTGAGTGCTCTTCTGCCTTAAACACAAGTGAATCTGTTCTCCCTTTATCCTGTCCTGTTTGGTTAATACCTGTCTTATGTGGGGTGGAGGCGGTGCATCCCTTTCTTGATCTCTCTGAGTTTGGTAGAAGGAATGAGGGGGCAGCTAGGTTTAGACAAGAGATGAAAGAGAAGGGCAGAAAGACCGTGGTGGGGAAGAAGGACTGGTTTTTGCTCAGCTTGGCTCTGGGCTCAGAACTAGGAAGCAGCAGGGGGATAGATGTCATCTTAGTCTAAAGGAAGACCTTCGTTCCCCAACCTATGGTTGACTTTTCTGGTTTTTTAATAGAAAGTAATATTGCAATACAAAATAGAAGACTGCAGAAGTGTGGAAACAAAATATATCCCCTCCCTCCCTTCTTGCTTCTTATCCTACTCCCTATAGGTTTCTTCTCTGAAGTTTCTCTTCATTTATTCAAAACATATTTCCTGAGGGCCTCCTGTGCCCTGGGCTCTGTTCTAGTTGCTGGGGTTATAGGGGTGAACAAAACAGTCTAAGCCCCTGTCCTCATGGAAAGACAGACAGTAAAGAAACAGACAAATAAATATGGAATACAACGTGATGAGCGCTAGGGAGAAAAGTGAGACAGGATGAGGGAGCACTCTGGAGCAGTCAGCCAGGGAAGGGTTTCTAAGGCAGTGACTTTGCCTAGAGATTTGAGTGAAGCGAGGGTGTGAACTGGCCTTGCCACATTCACTCTTCCCCTCCCCTCCCCTTCTCCTTTCACCCCTTCATTTTTTCTCCTAGAAATAGGACCATACCATATATACTATTCAGCAACTTGGCTTTCTTGATTCACAATTTGATTTAGACTTCTTTCCTTGAGAGTGTGTAAAAACCCACCTTCATCCTTTTTAATCCTGCACATAATTCCATATGTACGTGTGTATATATACACACAGAGATGCATACATATATATGTATACACACATATATGTGCATATCTGTATATTTTTAAAGCGGAGCGCATCCCATGGACACTATTTTGTCACCACCCCAGGTACAGAGCAGGACCCAAGATGCCCACTTTGGGAGTGACGACTGTGTGGTGCAGTGACATGACCCCCCCCAAAAGACAGGAAACCTGTTGGGGGACATTCTTCATGCTTTGCATGAAGTTTTTTTTAATAAGTGTTAAGTGACCTCTGGCCCCTTCATTTTGTTTTCTCTTCTTTCCTTCATTGCCCCCTTTTATTCCTGTTCCATCTTTCCCTGTACACTTCTGTTCTTCACATCTGCCTTTCCCCCTAGGTCCCTTGGGGCACAGCAGAGAGAAATGGTTCTCATTTATGCCATGCTTCAATTCATCTGGCTGTGCTCAAGGGCGTTTTTATTTTAAGGGGATGAAGAAAGACAGTGCTTCAGTCAAAGGACAAGTCTCAGACCTAGTGTGGCTCTTGCTGGGGGGCAGGTGGTTTGGTGTATGGGGTGGGATGGGAGTCAGTCTTCCTTCCACCTGCCGTGCATGCTTTGAGGGTCAGCTTGGCTTCCTCTATCTGTCACCTTCCTATTTTCTTGGATTGTATTTCCCCCAGTACATTACATCATTCTTGAAGTCATTAGATCAATCAATCAGTCAATCAATCAATATTCACCTTCTCCCTTCTATTTCAGGCCTTAAGCTACTCATTAGGCAAATGAAATTGACAGCTTCTTCCTTTATTAAGCATATGGCTTAGTGGGGGAGTGGGGTGGAAGAAGAAAGATAGTAACAAAAAAAATACACAAATCTATACATAAGTATATTATTTGCATTGTGTTAAATGCCCTGAAAGGAAAGAACCAGGAGAAAACTGAAGGGTATCAGGGCCAGCCTCTCCAGAGAAGGAGCGTAGAGGCTGAGCCTCAACAGGCAGTAGAGACTGGCTAACTAGGGAGGGTTGGAGGATGAACAGACCAGGTGGGAAGACCTGCCCAGGCCTGGACCTGAGGTCAGACTGAGTGAGGCATATTGGAGAGATTGAAATTGGCCAGTGAAGTTGGAGCTTGGCAAGTCAGAGGAGAGTGACAGGAGGTTGGGAGGTGGTCTGGCATCATGTCATGCCATAGATCTATTCTAAGTGCTGGGGGAAGCCATTAAAAGGTCTTGGGCAGTGAAGTGACACAGTCCCATTGACACTTTGAAAGATCACTCTGGCTGTTTTAGGCAGTAAAGAGTGGAGGCAGTGAGGCTAGATGGGAGGCCACTGCAGAAGTCCAAGTGAGAAATGAAAGCGATGTGGAGAAGAGGTATGGCAGTGAGGAGAGAGAGAACCAAGCAAGACATGTAGGTTCTACTTTGAAATTGTCATCATACAAGGTAGATGTGTCCCTGGAGCATGTTTAGTCTAGACAGGCCTGGCATGAAGGTTCAGCCATTGGGACTTGACATTGCCCACTCACTGTTTTGAAAAAAAGGAAAATGATGAGGAGAGATAGGCCTTCCCACCTACTGGTTTTCTCCCTGAGTAAAGGGGATGTGGGTTCTGTGAATAGGTTGGAGACGTGCTGCTTCTGCAGAGCACAGAGAAACTTTGCTCAGGTTTGGAGAAAGAGGAGGTTGGATAAGGAAGGAGCAGGAGGTGAGAATGATATTACCCTTCATTGAGCACTTAGGAGGGCATTGTAAAGCCCAGCTTTATACCCTGATTGCCCTGAATCTGTGCCTTGGCACTTGAGGTGGGGATCACAGATGTTCCATTTTACAAATGAGAAAACGAAGACTCTCTGGGAGAGAGTACCTTGCTTAAGATCACATAGGTAGCTCTGTCTGATTCTGGAGCCAGTGTTTTTAACCACATGCTCCTCTGGAAAGCCCTTGATATGAAGGTGTAGGGGATCAGAGTTAAGGGATGATGGGGTTTAGTTTTTAAATTATTATTACTTTTTGGTAAGCATTCCAATCACTGTACTTCTCATTCCCTTGTTTTCTCATCTGTTTCTTGGGTATTGGGATATTTGGGCTTTCTATGTCCATAGTACTGGCATAGCAGAACTTAGGCCTAAGGGAAATAGTTCCCTTTGAATCTGGAAAGGAAAGGCTATAAGGTGGACAGAGTGACTTTTAGCTGGGGCTTTGACAAAGGAGATACAGTTCTTACTATTACTTTCTGAAGATATGAGAGACAAAGAGAATTAACACCAAATTTGGAAGCTGATTCTTTTCTCAGAGATAGAGTTACAGCCAGGAAAGACTACCCAACCAACTTTGGTGAAAGACTCTCTATCCAAAAGTATATTTCTGGGTCCTGAAAATGAAGTTCAATGTTTGGTTGTCTCCAGCAGCTCTCTAAATTTAGGCTCTGTGATTCACTAAGTAAAGTGTGTGTGTGTGTGTGTGTGTGTGTGTGTGTGTGTGTGTGTGTGTTTGTGTGTCTGTGTGTGTGTGTGTGTGTCTGTGTGTTTCCGTGCGTGCATCCGTGTCTGTGTAAGAAGGGAGAAAAGTGCATATTTTATTTGTGGTGCATGGCAGTGTATAACACCTGGATAACTTCCTTGCCTCCTTGACTGATCAAACATGTGCTTTTATAGTGTGCCCCTGGGTGTGGAATGACCAGTGCACACATATTTTATTTGCGAACAAGGCTCAGATGGACAGTTTTCCATTGACTGTGGGTAATTTTCAAAAACCTTAATTTTTCACCCCTTACAAGCATCCCAGTTTTACAAAAACTGACAGCCTTATCATCACAGCTGGGGTGGGATTTTGATAGTGGGTGCTTTTCTTGCCTATGGCTGCTTTTTTCCTAACCTAATTAAGAGTGTCCATTGTCAGGGCTGTGGTAGCCTTTGGATCAACTGTCCATAATGCTTCTAGAAAACGTAAATGGTGGCCAGCACAGGACACAGAAGCCAGAGAACGTGTGGATCTCCACTTTCTTTTATCTTGCCTTTTCTTTGTCTTCGTTACTATGTTGTACTTTTATTCTCATGAAGATGGTTCAAAAGCAAACAGTTAGAGCTTTAGGATTTTGGGCAGGCTGGGGTTGAAGGAAACGTCTCTCCTGAAAGAGAAAGGAAAAGAAAAAGGAATCCATTTAATACAAAATGACTGGAGGGGGAGAAATCACTCATACCTCATTATTGACGCGTTCCACACAATTAGTGTGATCTTGAGGGAAGAACGTTTGAGCCACCCACAACCCTGAATATTCTCATTGGGTAGATGTAATAATAATGCATTTCACAGTGAACTCTTCAATACTGCGGGCAGTGATGGGGAGACCCCATCTTAGGGCTGTCAGTCGTGGCTCCAGCAGAGTCCCTCTTCCTCCCTCCTTCTTTGTTCAGGGAGAGGTTAAGCCTGGCCATTAACCCATAGGTGACCCACATAGAATTTTCTGTCCCAGGGATCCGTTGATTGCCAGGTATGGCTTTGTGGTAATTCTAGCATTTGCAACCCAGCAATTTGAACCTTCTGTCTGCCTAAATGATGATTTTACATTGTAATGGTTGTACTAAATCCTTTCGTTTTTGCTCCATAGCCGCTGTTGTGACAAGAAAAGCTGTGGCAACCGAAATGAGACTCCCTCAGATCCAGTGATAATTGACAGGTAGGGACCACTCTACTTTCACTGGATTCTTATTCCTCATTATAATGAAACACCTGCCTTGTGTCGCTCATGGGCAAGGGGTAGGAATGCATGTGGCCGAAATTTGCCTGTTGGTCATGACTAAGCTGCGCCGAGCTCTTGCGATTCCTGGGAAAACCATATGGAATGTTCTTTGGAGGCCCGTTTTCTTGGATTGCTTCGGTTTTGTGTATGATTCATGCTCTTAAAGGAATATTTCTTTCTTTCCTGACTTTCTGTGGCTCAATCCTCATGCTGTGCCAGGAAGCTTCAGAAATAAAATAATAATAGTTTGTGATTTATGAAATGTGGTTGGGTGCTTATAAATATTTAACTTTTATTTGAAAAATGTTTGAATCATTATCACTTTTAGCTACAGTAGTTCTGTTGGACGTAATCCATCTACATTTTAAGGTTTTATTTATGCATAAAAGCAGTTTTAAAGAGATCTGTGAACCAAGACTTTCTACCGTTATCTCCCGCATTTGATGGTAGCTCATACTGTATTATAAGTTGATTAATTTATCCTGCTTGTCTTAATTATTGTGTTTTTCAACAGATCCATATTACTAATCTGACATGACCAAGTAAATCACTATAGAACAATAAATTTGTTTTAGTTGTTTGGTGCAGTTTGGAGTCAGTGTGTGCACATATTATGCAAAGTCGCATTCCAAATATTCATTTTACATTTTAATTATTGAAATTCATTGTATAGAAACATGAGAAACCATGTTTCAATGTATGAGAAACCATTTGTTACATAGCATTACTCATTGAGAGTTAAATGGCCTGGAAGGTTTATAGATACTGTCAGTTGTCAGTGAGGAAAAGAGCTAGCTAGCATCCTCCAGTAGCTGGAAAAGAGTCTTGCAAATTAGACTGACGGATCCCTCATTGAGGAAATGAACAGCTGACCAAAAGTTCCTTTTTGGGTTTGGAAATACTGATTAAAAACAAACAACCCTATCCATCTGTGTTTCCAATTCTTTACCTTTTGGGGGCTTTCTTTCTTGTTTTTCAGTTAACTGAAAAACTGCTTCATTGTAATTTATGTCAAAACATTGATTTATTGATTTTGACTTATGTGGTTCCACAAGCTTCAACCCAATTTTGATTGCCAAGTAGCTTTCTAAAGCTTACATTTCAATTAGACATCTTAACTAAGTATATCTCTAATATTCACCCAAAGCATACACCTTTGCTTGATAACTGAGTAGTAATACACTTGATTCAAAGCGAACACGTGTGAATGTTCACTATGCAGTGAGTTGCGCGTGGTGCCCGTGGTGTTAGAGTAGCATGTTTATCTGCGAGAGCAGACATGCCAGTCATGTGATTCCTTCTCCTGCAGTGGAAGATAAATCTTCAAATGAAAAAGGTCAAAAATAAATATAACCTTTATGCTGTTTTGTTTTATTTAAATACATCTCTTCAAAAAACCATTTGTTATTTTGAGCAAGTTTTTCTTATGCTTTAAAAAGAAAGTGTTGTGATCAAAGGACCAGCCCAAATATTCCCCAAAACTTGGAAACTGTAAGCATTTTGTTCTGCTGCACAGTTCCTTTTGGTTTAGATGATGGCAAGAACCGTACCTTGCCACCCGCAATGAAAACATTTTTTTTTTTTTGCTTGTGAATGGGTTAAGCTTTTAAGTTTTTCATTTGGTTTTAAGCCGTGACTCTGATATAGAAGGTTGATATGACTGTGGTTTGAATAACATTTGATTTTGACCTGTTCTTGCGGGTTGCGATGGCATAAGAAACTTGACTCAGCAGCGCTGTAATTAGCCCGGCCCCGTGTTTTTGAAACAGGATTGTGTTACCTGGATTGCATTAGTGTGGCTTCTATTGTTGCCGCCTTGCATCTGTCCCAGTAGGGTACTTAAAACCTTTTCTTGGCTGGGGTAGTTCAAACAATTTAGGCAAAATAAGTATGCACTTTATACTGTTGGTGGCTTTAGAGATATTGCTCATGACATTTATCCTTTTCATTTTTTTTTCTTTTTGGTTTGACAAAGTAGAAAACAGTGTGTAACCAACGTTGGTCCCTTAAGAGAGGAGTATTTTAAAAACGGCTGAAACCCAGTGTATCTGCAGAAATCTCAACATATGTTTATTTGCTGGCGATTGCCACTGTCTCCCATGAACTGTCTTTTCAAGCAGTGATGCCAGCTGATATGCAAAACCCCATTTAGCTATTTTTATTTGCATCTGAGTTTTCAGAATTTATTTGTCCTTGAGTCTGCCAAAGGTTTTAAAAGCTCCAGTCCTGTCTATGCTGATAGGCGAAACTTTCATTTTTAACAACGAGAGAAGAAAATAACAACAAGAAAAGAACTTACACAAGGAAGGGCAAAATAGAAAAGATTTTTCAATTCCATGATATTGCTGCAAAGGAAAAAAAAATGACGGCAACCGTGTTTGAATTTCATAGTTTCCAATTTGATTCTATATTACCGATTGCATAATATCTGCGTTACGTGCTTAGGGTTTGATTTGCTTTCAGATTTATGGATGTGAATCCCTGCATATTTTGCAAAAATAGGTTATGGCGCCTGCATTCAGTAGCAACGGTAACTGTTTTTACAAGATGCATACAATGTGTAATTATAGAGCTGAAGATACAGGCAATCACTGTGTTAGGATTTAGCAGAGTTTTAACACGAAGTCACCTTTTGGGCACCAATAATTTTTAGCTCCCTTTGCTTGTCCTTCGGATTTTGGAAGAACACTGCTATTTTTATCAGTCAAAAGACTTTTAGCAGTGGTTATTCAGGAAAACTATTTATAGGATAGATAGAAGAGGTTTTCTGGTCATACGGTAGTGGTGCAGGGTAAGCTATTTCTGTGTTAAATTTTGGCTGTATTATTCGCTGCTAGTGACTTGGGGACATCAGCTTGGCATATTTCATCAGAAAAGTGGAATTAACAAAATCAGCAGTTGCATATCGATTTAGAAAATGGGTTTCTACTTCCTTCTTTTATCATAGCATGCAACCAAGTAAGAAAAATATGACCCAAATTCTTTCTACATTTGTGAAAATTTGTCAAGTCATTTCAGAAAAGTTGAGAGGACAATTTCTGTAAATGTAGAAGGTATGCATGTAAAGTTGACTGCTAGGTTGTATTCCTGCCCGATGCCAAGTGGCTTGATTAAGAATTATAAAGACCAGGCTGTGCCCAGTGATCCAGATATTCAGGCTGTGTAGACATGGAAAAAGTCAAATGCATTATGTTTAATAACTGATGACCAGGAACTAATAACAGCAAATTTCATTATCATTGAGGTAAACGGCTATGTGTGGTAATTATTGTTAAAGTAAAAAGTAAAAACTGACTTGCTGTTATTAAATTAAGGTGGAGATTGATTTAACATATTCGCACAGTAACTCATATTTGAATTTAAAAGGTTTGCAATAAAATTCGTGTTTAGAAATTGAATAAATTGTAGTTTTATTACCACATTGCATATCCTTGTGTCCTAACCTTTTTCCTTGGAGTTATCTTAGTTCAATAAATAAAACCTCATTAGACTATTCCCATTTCAACGAGTTTATTAAATTTTGCAGGAGTAATTAGCATAAGCTGTGCTAATTTTTCTGGAAGACTAATGAGGGAGGTTCTTAATTAGGTTTACTTTGTAAGAATCAGAAAAGATAATAATGACAAAAGTCACACAGGGTAGTCTGAATTGGGAACCCAGTTTTTCTGAATCTAAAAAAAAAATCTTCCATTTTCTATGTGGAAACTTTTTTATAAATACTTGGACTGAATATCTGAAGTATGCAGACTGTTATTCCATATCTACTTAGAATTACCAGCCATTCTTGATTTGCTTCACAAAACTCTTTATTTTCCTATCCTTGACTCGCTAAAGTATCTTTGAGCAATGACATGGATGGATACAGATGGTATTACAAAAACATTTCTTTCTCCAAATTATACTATAGGATTCCTTTCACACAGAGCCCCGAAGTTTCCGGCCAGATTTGTTTTGCTCATTTCCGGTAGGGCAGGGTAGGGTACAGCTCAATATTTGTTTGTTTGGTTTTTCAATTTAGGATCAGTGTGATTGATGAAATAGACTAAGTAAAGGGAGAAAAGAAGTCCTCAATTCTTCGTGTCCTTGTGCTGTGGATCCTGAGCAGTTAACAAGTGGAATTTTCTCTTTTAATAAATAGAAATAATAAAGGGTGACATCCTCCCTCAAATTATGTTTTCCTGTCTCCTGTGAATTTAGACAGTCCTTCTGAGATATAATGTGGCTTGAGTAACCTGCAAGTTCTGAGTTCTTCACAGCCAGTATTAAAAACATGGATTTTTAAAGCCTGTTGACTAATACAACTCTAAAAATTTTGCATTTGCTTACTATAACTTTAACAGATTTGTCTTTCTTTTCCATTTATGAGATCCCTGTATCTGTGTTTGAGATGTAAGCCTTGTGATGCAACATTTTAAAAAATACATGAATTTTATAACATGAGAAACCTAGCTTGTTTAGAATTACTGCTCTTCAGGCCACACTTACCCGAGGATGTCCCAAAAAGCAATAAAAGCCTGCATCTGTCTTTTCCAGGATGTCTAAAGATTTTCCACATCTAGATCACTTTCACTTAGGTAACACAAGTTGGGTTTGTGTTGTGATTATTGTCTGAAAGAGAATATTCAGGAGTAAAAATAATAGAATGCTTATTTTACCTGTTAAATTGACATGACATACATCATATGAACAGCTTAATCATTAAGGGTTTTTCAGAGAAAAAAATTTATTTAAGATCCATTCTCAACTAAAAGGCACAAATGCTGCGATTCTGTGACTGAACTTTTTAGAAAAGTCCAGTGTTGTCTTATCAACATCTAATATCCTGATTAAATTGGCCCAATGTATTTATATAAGATAGATGTTCATCTGTATAATAGGAAGACAATGGTAAAACTTTAGAATTACCATAGAATAGGGTGGGGCATATAATAAAGTCTTCAACTATATGAACATAGCATATACTTTTATTAAAGTTGCAAATGAGGCTTTTTTTGTCAGTTTCATTTCATTGATCTTTCAACTCTTATTATTTTGGTCTCTACCCAGTGTTTAGAAGGGCCAACCACTAAACATAATCACACTGTAAGGTACACAAACTGCTGTCTGGAGTGTGAACAACCAGGGTGCAAATGCATTTCTTGGAGTTCTGATAAGCCTTTATACCATCTGATTTCCTAACCTTGATTGCTCGGTAAAAATAAAAGAAGGAGGAATTCACCCCTTAAAATTGCCTCAGGCAGGATAATTGCTGTCTTCTCGGTTGGATTGAGAGGTTTGCATTTTTCCAAAAGTGAAAAGCCAGTGTCGACATTGAGCATGAATTTATGGTTGTTTATTAACCCTAGTGTATTTAAACATTTGTTTTCTCAGTGGGAATTCCTATGTGATTATTAGCGATGAGGCTTATGTGAGAGAGTATCATTCTAAATTTTATCACATATCAGATAATACCATTCTGAATATGAGATGAGCCCTGTACATTTGTGTGCAGTTTACTACCATGATAAGAAAATAACGAATACAATAAGCTAATAGCAGTCTGTATTCCATTTGCTATCAGCTATTCCCAAATACACAGCCAGGATACATTAAAATGCATTTCAAATATGCTGACAATATATCATAATGCAAAGTACTTTTACATGGTATAATACTACTGCAGACACTGTATAATGAACAACAGTGGTTTTCCTGTAAAGGAAATAATGGCAGCAACTTCCAAGAAATGTATTTAACGAAGCTTCAGAGAATCAGCAGTGTATGTGTGACTGGCCCGGGTGTCTGCTCGTGGTGTGGGTTTTTATCCCATGTCATCATAACTTTGCTTTTGTAACAGTTTTGGAAAAATACAGAAATGCAGTACAAACTCCCCTGTGTGTCATCTAGCAACTTTGTGTAGTCAGTTTGTGATGAGAATATATCACTATATTAAATATGCTTTTGCTTTTCTAAAAGAAGTTACTTAGAATGGGAAAAAAACCCATCCCTCCCCAAGTGCAAACTCTCCATTGATAAATTCCCCTCTCTCCTCCCTACTGCCAACACCTGACCAAACTCTCTAACAAAAATTGACCAGATTTTAAAAACTCCATTTAGAGTTTCCTTCATATAAAGAGATGGTATTTTAGTCATTTTAATTTGCATGGGGCATTAGCTGAAATAGACTACTAATTTTTCATTCTCTCCTATCCCCTGTCCCATCCTTCCTTTTATAAACCATGTAACTATATCCTGTCCTGGACAATATAAAAGTGACCTAAATACTCCAATTGCAATCAATGAAATATGGTGAACAGTACAGGTTTG
The DNA here is from genome assembly GCF_024362965.1 of Panthera pardus. NCBI lineage: Eukaryota > Metazoa > Chordata > Mammalia > Carnivora > Felidae > Panthera > Panthera pardus. Next base: position 50,279,913 of record NW_026526765.1, on the reverse strand, counting down.
TTTTTGGTTGCTTACTGCCTTTAAAGGTGTGGGTAGATGAAGATAAATCTCCCTTGAAAACTCTCCAGTTACAAGCCTTTGTCCAGAAGCAAATGAAGGTTTTAACGTTACAGTACTTATTGTAATAGAATTTTAATTGCCTTAATCCTGCTAAAGTGTGAAGCTGAGTGTGTGTGTGTGTGTGTGTGTGTGTGTGTGTGTGTGTGTGTGTGTTCTTCATGGGGAGGGGAATCAAGCCAAAAAAAAACAACCCTGCATATTTTCAATGGGGGGGTGGGGGTCACATATGGTAAATGATGCAAACTTAATGAACCTGATTCTGGGGAAAAGAATGCCACTGGCGTTTCATCCGTGCAATATATACTCCACTTTCAGTGGGAACAGAGTGGTCTTTGCTGTGCTTTGGGGATTTTTATTTTTGAAGGTGAAGTGCTTCGTTTCAGTTCCAAACTTGCCTGAGAACCCTACTTTGGAAAGACTTAACTAGACAAGCTGGCAAATTATATAGCTTGATCCCACACAATAACCTCCAAAATGGCACTCGGTAACTATACCATCCTGCTAACTGTTTGAGGCACAATAGTTTTGTAATATAATATAAAGTAATAGTGTTAGCCAACACATCTTTAATAAGATATTGTTCGTGCCTTTGCCATATGCTACAGAGCAGCCTCTCACTCGGTGGGCCTTTTGATTCCTCTCAATAAGATTATTTCAAATACTCTAATCCTGAATCATTGACATGAATACAAAAGCCTAGTGACATCTAATAGATGCCTCTTAGCTTTGCTTTTCCTCTTGTTCCTTTCCTTTTTCTTCTCTTTTTACCTGACAAAAAGCTTATAGACACTTGGGCTCTGTCTCTCAGTAGCAGCATGGGGGGCTCCTCATGAAGTATAAAGGAGGAAAAAGGACTGACAGAGGCCCGATAAGCTACAGAGTGAAGGACCATAGATTAAAAGTAAATGCCAGTAAATCCTACCCTGTACACTTACTTGTTCTTTTATTGTTTTCTTTAACACTTTCAGTGCCAGGGCAGGGAAAGAAGAGAAAATAATAATCAAATTGCACATTGCATTTTTCACCGGGACGTGGTCACTGTACATCCCGTGTAGAGTTTTCTCAGATTTTGGTTCATGTAAAGTTTGTAGTGGTTAAAAAAAAATGCTTCTTGCTCATTTGCTGCTCTACTGACCAAATATTGATACTATGTGTGTGGGGAGGTGGGTGAGTAGATCAGAAGAGCCCTGCTACAGGGTGTGAACACTCATGACCTGGCATTTCAGGATTCAAAGAACTTTTTCTTGTCTTTCTTAATCAATGAATTGGAAATTAGCAAAGGGAAATGTTGGGATGTTTTGCTCCATGGCATTACCTGCTTCGTTTTCTTATGGTCTCTGTCCCTGCTAGTGTCCTGAATATGCTGCCTGAACGGGACAGTGCTCTCCACTCAGGCTGACAACTTTTTTGATGGTCGGATGTTGTTTTCTCCTCCATCTTTCCAGAGCAACCATGATTTGACTAATGCTTTCCTCCCACCCCCACTTTATCTGAATATCAGGCAATCATGCTATTTGCAATTTATTTATTATTGTTCAATAGAACAATAATTTTCTATTTTTAACATGCTTCTCTTTTATTAGTATTCTGATCTGTTAGTAATGTCTTAAAACACCATTTTTAGTGCCTTGACTGCAATATGGGTTGATGTTTCCTAACAGAATGGAAAGTAAGTTTGAAGAACTTTGGCCCTGCATCAGGTTTAGTTACTCTCACACCTACTTTCCCTCTCTCTCTCTCTCTCTCTCTCTCTCTCTCTCTCCAAAGACAAAATCAAAGATGTGTAAAATGAGAAATCTTTTTGCTATTTATTAGAAAGTTCTTTAGAAAAAATAGTTGGTTATCTTTGACACTATTATAAGCAGTATTGAAAACCCATGATTCGCTATACAATCTTGGTGTTTTCTTAAAGCCAGATGACAATCTCAGATGAATGCTGTACATCTCAAAATATCTTTAAAAAACAGAGTCCTTCTTTCTGTGGCTGTAGGAGTGGGGGTGTCCAATTCTGGATATTCATATATTCTCTGAAAGACCTGCATCTGAATCCTGGCCTATGAGCACCTTAACACAATACGAATAACATCTTTGACCATTATGAGTTATAGTCACTATGTTTGAATGGTACTTGAAAGTTTCAGAGATCTTTATGGTATAATATTTCAGAGAATTCTTTTCATACAAATGTGAGGGTACCCATTAACTCCATTTTACAGTGGGTAATCTGAGGCGCATAGCTTAAGGAAATTAGTGAGAAAGCAAGTGATTAGAATCCCATCTCTTAGCTCTCAGCTTGATTTTTTCCCCCTCCTCAATTGCCCGGTAAAAAAACAAAACAAAACAAAACAAAACTGTTTTCAGTATTTCATGTAGTCTCACTTATGTTTCTTGGTATCCACAATTTATCTTTCCTATGTATTAATTTAAACCTTTGTATCTAAACAATATTTCTTAGTAGATCTGGCAGTTAGCTTTTGGGATTAAAATAATAATAATATGACATATAAATTGTTGAATCTGTTGCTGGGCCAATATTTGAGTTCTCATGCCCTCATCTATTTTGATGAGTAAACCATTGCGTCTTTTATTGAGAACAAACAGACACTCATCCAAGAGAAATCTGGGACAAGGCAGAGTATGATGGAAAAGACATAGATTTAGATTAGCTGAGGCTCAGATCCCCTCACTGCTACTTACCGATACTTGAGCCTCAGGGGGTTCAGTTTTCCCACCTTTAAAATGGGAAAAGTCATTTCAAGTTTGAAGACTTGTGAGGGTTAAAATATCTAGCACAGGGCTTGGCACATATTAGGTGCTTTGAAGTCAGGTAGCTCTTGAAATTTGAACATAATATATTCTGTGTGGATTGTTATTCTTACTGTGATGATTGCCATGAGACTTTTCAAAATTTTTATTTGTTTAAGTAATCTCTACACCCAAATGGGGCTCAAAGGCTACCCTCTGATCAAGAGTCACATGGTCTTCCGACTGAGCCAGACAGGCACCCCACCATGGGACTTTCTTACAAGCAGAATTACCTTACTGAAGCTTATCGTGGTAACTAAGTCCCCTTGGATGAGGACTCATTCTTTTTTTTTCTTTCCACAAATATTTATTGAGCCTCTACTCTCTGCCAGTCACTCCTTTTCAGGGTTGGGGCTCTACGGAGAAGACACATGTTGTTCCTGCTCTCATGGAGCTCTCAGCACCTCAGAGTTGGGGAAAAAAAAATTCCAGTGATTTGGAATGTGAAGTGTAAACAAAGAATTTATTGATTTTTTTTTTTTAAATAGAAGACTGCTATTTTAGATGAGGATTATGATGCAGAGAAAAAATATCCCTGGGTGGAAGTTGCCTTTTACCTTTTACTCAGTGCTGTTGAACTTGGGGCTTTGTTGCCGTCTCCAAAACAGTCTACACATTGGTTGTGGTGTCAGACCACCTTGGATCAAATCTCAGCCCTGCCAGTGTTAACCTTGGGGCTGCCGGCAGATCATTTAACTTTCCTAAGCCTCGGTTTCTTCACCCGTAAGACCGGAATAAGGGGACCCACTAGTTTCTTCTTTATAGGGTTGTGGTGAGGACTAAGTAGATAATACATGGAGAGTACTTAGCACAATACCTGGCACATAAATCATATTCAATAGAGGATGAATGTTATTTTTAAAATAAGGGCTGGAATGAAGAGATCTCTAAGATTTTTTCCAGTTATGAAATTCTAATTTTAGTTCCCTCTGGTATTGCTGAGGCAGGTGAACTCTTTAGGAGGTAGACTGTAAGCCCCAGAGGGCAGTGATACCCATGTGTTGCTCTGCTGTATCCCCAGCACTCAGCTCAGTGCCTCACTGCTGTGCACTAAGTGCTTGGGGTATGTTTTTATGAAGTGAAGAAAAGGATGAAAGGAGCTAGAAAGGCAGTTGTTGAAGCTGGTGGTCTCATCTCTCTGCATAAAGACAGGCTTGTTATAACTACACAATAAAGTGAAAATGCACTGCCATGAAAGAATGATGAGAAACAGAAAATGTAAGATAAAATATTAAATTTGTTACACTTAAAAATGTTAATCTTCACACGATTACCATGCAAATCCCCTCATTGCCTAACTATTTAATTGATGAAGTAAATCACAGAGCAGACATGTAAGTGAAAAACCCTGCTGTTGACATTCTCACAAAGCACATTTTCAAGAATATATTCTGTTAACTACTATGTCTGTTACACATGATAACGTGCATTTAAAACACACACACGGAGCATCTTTTGCAAACAAGGGGATTTCAGAGAGTTTGGGGGGAAAGCTTTATTTTTGTATGTCAACTTTTGTTGTTCCCATTATTATATCAAATGTGAAATCAGCATTAGGGTAACATGTTTCAGCAGTATCTTTGTTTTATATAATGTTAGAAGACTTAAGAATTCACCGTTTTTTTTTTCAGGCAGGTATAATTGACATGTTAGTCCAGTGACTGAAGGGTTAATGAATTCTCTCCCCTCCCCCCCTTCCCCTCTCTCCCTCCCCCAACCCCCTTGTCCCCCACCTCAATCCCATCATGTGCCTGGTTGACTCTGAAAGAAGGGGCTTGAAGTTGCCCACAGGGCATCCCTTTTCCCAGCCTTCTCCAAGGCCACCTGGGCAGACGGGAGCTTGCCTCCTGTCCTTAGGACACAAAATCCAATCAGGCAGCACGTCTGCTGGTCTCTCTGACCTGCTAGCTGGGAAGAGGGAAGAGAAGCAGAGGCCACTCACATTTGATAGGCTGCATCGTTGTGGCTTTAGGGGGCTCCTGCATCTACTGGAGAAAGGAAGTTCTCCCCTATTTTCAAGATACGGTACCATTCATGAGAGCACTGTGCTGAATTAATCAGGTTAATTGAGAGACCCCCAGTCGTCCTCACTGAGCCCATCTCTCCTTCCTAGTAGAGGCAGATAGTGCAGACAGATAGATTACTCGTATTTTAGTTTTCCCCCCAAAGCCCATGATATCTGCAGGCGTGCAGGGACTGTGGGTTCAGCTGGATGTCATTCAGGCTATGTGAGCATGGGCTCTTCTTGAACGGCATAGCATTAAACAGAACAAAATGAAAACAAAAAACAAGCTCTCCTCGAGATTGAGAGGAATGCCTTGAAATGTCTGATTTCTTCTTGTTCTTCTTTTTTAATGTCGAAACAATCTCAGATCAATCTGGGTGACTTTTGAAAAATCCAGATGGATTCCTCTCTGGCTATCTTATTTAGGGTTGAAACTTAAAAAAAAAATCTCATCATGATGTGTCATCAGTGATAGGGAGTTTCTTGGGGTGTGTTTTCGATTCTTGTATCCAAGCCGGACACTGGGGGCTGTGGCCCTGACTAATGGCATCTCGGGCCTCCCCTTGGAGCAGCCCAGTGGAGAAGAAAATAGAGCCAATTCAAGTGAATTCTGTGAAGGGTGGGGGTTCCTTCTCTCTCTTCCCCACTCCGAATGATTTGTCATAGTTTAATTTTAAACACTATCATTGACTATTCTTTCTTTCGACCCACCTCGGCCCCCCCCCACTTTTTTTTTTCATGGAAGTTCCAGGAATGACTTTAATTATCTCCACAATCAAATTCTCATTGCTGCCTCCGTGAAAGTGTGTAGTCATAGATTGCAGGGATTATTTTCTTTAGCACTTGGGGATAGAGAAACCGGTTGTTTCAAAATGAGAACCAGCTGGTTCCACAGAGCCCTTATTTAATGGGGAGCCACTTTGTACACAAACCTTCACTCAGGTCGGTCATTACGCCAAGCCCCAAATCAGCAATGTTTGGTCTATCACCCTTTATTAAATGTCAAGTGAGGAGTGATTTTGCCGATATGATAATAATAATAATAATTAAAAAAAACAACACACCCTGCATCTTTAATTTTGCCTCTGCTGAACACTTGGAATTAGAAAAAGCATATCTCAAACTTCTTCCTATGGTAATTATATTGTAGATCGACTTTACCACTGAGCTATCATAGATGGCTGGTGTGTGTGTGTGTGTGTGTGTGTGTGTGTGTGTGTGTGTGGCTCTAACCCTCTCTAAATCTAGAAAATAAAATTAAGCTCATCTTTCAACATAATCTTTTATCTGACAAGCACAGTAGATAGATGAAAGGTAGATAGCCAAGTTGTGGGTCCCATTAATAGAACCAATTGGAGGGCAGAGATAACCGCTATTATCAAACATCTTTTATGCCATCCTGTAAAATAAGAATGAGGGTGATATACCATATATATTTTGCTGTCTTTCTAGCTTGTAGAAATTGGTTTGTTGTCATACCATGTTAATCTCTAGCAGCACCAAATTCAATTTGAAATGAGGAAAGTACTTTCACTAGTTGACTGTACAAAACACTTTTGAAGCATGCAAAGAACGAGAAAAGCATGAAAGACATAAAATCACAGTAGATATCCACTTATGAGAATGATTTGTTTTTAGACTGGTGTTGCATTTTTATAAGATAAACTAATTTGAGGGCTGCAACATTTCTTAAATCAGGGTTTGAAGGATTAAAAAAAAAGAGCAGCTTCGTAAAGATTTTTAAAAATCTACTTTAACAAAATTTTGTCTTACAAATGTGAGAGATTATTTTGTATTATTAATAAAAATACCTGGCTAATTAAAAATATTTCTTACATTGACATCAACACAGCAAAATTGTTTGAAGAAATGGGAAATATTTAGATACTTATTCTCACAGGGAGTGTGATCAGTAAGCTAAGCCACGGTAAATATGCTTTTACTTGTTTTATTTTTAGAATTTCTGTATTGAAACACGGTTTGGGTAAAATCCTATCTAACGATTTTTTGTTTATTTGTTTACCAAGTACTTTGATTATGTAATGTCTCTTTAGTTCAAACTGTAATTCTATTGTATATTTGCTATATCTGTATTTAAGGAAAATTCTGTGGGTTTTTTAATATAAAAAACAAATAACTGTTATATTTCCAGTCACTCAAATTTGAACCGAATTTTACTTCCTGTTTCAAAGGTCAAGGCAGGCTGACCTCAACAGCAGTGTGGAGGCTGCTGAATTATTCATATCATTGACTTTGTGTCAGCTTCCACATTTGTGGAGAGGGATGTTTTATTCATTTATCTCATTTAGGGTTCTTCTCTGCACCTGTTTCTACCATTAAGTACCCTGTAATTTGCATTTGATGCTAATTTAGTTTCATATCAGCCTGGTCCCCCCTTGTTAATTTAATTTTCTAAGACCCTTTTCATTACAGTAGAACTGTTTTCCTCTTTAAAGCAAACATCTATACAAGTAATTGTATAAACTGCCTTTTAAATAATATCTTTTAGAAGATTCCATCGTTTAATTCCTTAATTCCTATAATTAGCCACGGTTTGATTAATGTTTCAAAGGGTTAAATTAAAATGCAGAATTGCTCAAATGCATACTTGAATAATTTCTTATATACAGCAGTGTTAGCATTTTGGTACTCTTCCTGATAATTCTCAGAACAGTATGTCTTAACAGCAGTAATTTTCTTTATTTAGAGTGCAGTTTAGTTTACTAATAGTAGTTTCTTTCAAATCATGGTGCTTTCAACATTACTTGTGAGACGTTAGATTTTTGTTTCATCAAATTGCTGATAGACAGTGGCTTAAAAATGTTTCTGCAACATTAATCATGACGTACCCAAGATAATAAGGGCAGAATTAGGTCTGATTCTTTGATGTATCATGGAAGTTTGGTATTCTGAATATCAGGAAACCGTGTCACATTATATGTCTTTGTATTTCTGTCTGCTGCTCAGAGTAGACTGCCTGGGTATTCCTCAGTTTCCCACACATAGTGGTTGTAGCAAGCTTTTGTTTGTATACCTATGAGTACTTGCTGGGCTTCAGTTACCACCGAGATTTTGCAGAAATTAGGAGTAAAGTTGTGTGAGGAGGTCCGACTGAAATGGGGGCTTACCCTGGTAGGAGTAGCTGTGCCCTTAGACTGTTCCCTGGGGATTAGGAGGTCATGAGAACTAGCAACTCCTATAAACCAGGTATGCAGCTTCCTGATTGTGGGGGAAAGAACTCTCCCTCAGTGCTTTCCCTGTAATCGTTTGGAAGGTTTTTGACACAAACAGGTCAGTATTTCTTACAGGCTCCCTTAGAGGTGGGGATTTAAAACAGGGATATGGATTATGAATTCAAGTTCTACGGTACATGGAAATGACGGAAAAGGGAAGGTTGTGGCAGTGACTGAATGTTACTAAGAGGTTAGTCCAAGCTCTACAGTGACCCTTCTTTCCACTGGGTTGGATGAGTTTTATCTGTTGCTCACGTTCTCTGGGGATACCAAATGGTGCAGTCGCTTTAGGTTTCCAGAAGGATTTCAGGCCTATTGAAACTGGAATTTGAAGGTGGCTTCTCTTGTTCTTTCAGTTATAAATGATTCTGGGGGCCTCCCACAAACAACTTTTCAATTGTGGAAAAGTGAAAGGGAATCTCGATTTTCTAGCAGACAGCTTCATCTGTCTGGTTTCGAGACAGGGCCGTGGGTGGACTGCGAACTTCCCACACGCCCCCTTTAGCAGGGGACTTCTCTGGTATGCCCCATCACAGTGAATTTTTCACATCCCATGGTTTATTAAGCTAGCTTTGTGCTTCTGCTGGTGGGTCTAAAACAACATGAGAGTTTTCAGTGGGATCTTTATTCATTAACAGAACATTTGCTTACTGACCCTCTCTTCTCCCCACTTAGATACTCTTTGTAGCTTGGGCAAGTCTGAGTTCCACCAGAAAAGTCTCCTTGGGGTTTGATTAAACAGCCGTATTTAAAAACAATAAGGAATATTTGCAGAGCTTTTAAGAATTCAGCTTTTAAGAATGCAGGTAAAGTTTTTCCACCCAAACCTAGTTGGTGCTTAGAATTCTCCTGTTAGAGTCTCATTCCTTTAACTAAGAGCCTTTGATCTTTTCTAAAGACATACATAACTTTGGGAAGGCTAACACTTTAATTCTATCACTCATCTACCTCTTTGAGGGAATGAAATAAAGATTTTACAGTGTTCAGCTCTTTTGGCATGTAGAGAGCTCTTTGACCTACATTGCTTTAGTTTCCATGACAGCAACACTGTGAGATAGGTAGGGGTTTTTGCACCCATTTCACAGATACGGAGAATGTAAAGTTTAGCTTCATAAAAGTAATAACCTGGCCAGGTCTCAAGGGAAGGTTTTCAGAAGAATCTAAGTTCTTGTAGGAATGACCAAGTTTCCCTTTGAAGTGAAGAGACTCTCAGAGATTACAGTCTAGTCCCTTCATTTTACAGATGAGAAAGGTGAAGCCAGTAACATTGCCCAAAGATCTAATTAGCCTCAGAACCAGGACCTTAAGCCAAGTCCCTGGCTCTGATTCCAGTGGCTTTTCTGCTACTACTCTGGTCATCTGGGTCCTGCTTTGCTCTTCATTTCACCTTGTGTGAGATCAGCCTCAGGGAAGGGTAGAACTTGTATTTTCTGGATTTGGGTCTAGGGAAACCCGTGAGCTCTGTATCTCCAACAACACCCAGAATGGTACACCAAACATACAAGGAGCATGTGTTAAATCGCTTCTAAGAAATTAGAACAGTCCTGGGGAATGGGAAGCTACAGAATGTCGCGTTCATAAAATATTACTTTATTTTTCGAAGCTTACGTATTTTATTCATTTGCAACTGTGCTTATTTATGCTATGTCATAACATTGCACAAAATTGCAATTGTTGTTTATATTTGTCAGAATATTTCATCAATAGTCATATTTCAGTAGGAATTTTATAAAAGTTCTTCTATTCTAGACATCTCATCATGAGTGGTTGTCTCTGACTATTATCTATCCCTGAAAGGCACTGACATATGTAAATATTGAACTTGGCAATTTTCAAAATAAGTCCTAAATTTAACAATTGTCTTATATTTAACCCTAAACAAATTCAACAAACTGTTCTTTCCAGAAATAATAATAAAGGAAATGAGGTATTGTTGTAAGATCAAATTCTGAAGAAATCGTAGTGGAAGGGGGGGAAAAGTACATCGAACTTCCCTCTACTCAGAACTGCCTTTGTGTCACATGTTGCCTGAGAAGGTTTGTCATACCTTTTGAATTGCCAAGGACGGGCAGAAGTCATGGGCATGGTGCTGAGAGAAATTAGTAGTCCTTGGCATAGTCTCCAGTGAACTGAAGGAATGTGATTCCGATAGGCAAAGGAGCATTCACAAAGGATGCTGGAGTGGATAATCAGCAGCTTCCATACTTTTTCAGGTTGTGGGAGAAAGGAGGAAGCAACACATACCTCAGCCTCTGGGTTATATGCTTATCTGGCCTGCCTAAAACGATTGGGCTGGCTTGGAGATATTTTAATTTTCCATCTTCGTTCAAATATGTAACTGACTATCACTTAGCTAAGGGCTGTGTCTTTTTCTCCTGTGTCCACTATTTGGTAATTGAGGGCAAATGCCTAGTTTAAAAAAGATGAAATTTTAAGTTTATATCTTCTCTCCTTCTCTTTTTCTCTTCGACCATTATCACAAACCATTCGACAAGCAGAGCTCCCTTGTGCTCCAAATGTTTGGAAGTTGGAACCCAGCAAGAATAATTCTGCTAAACTTATAAAAATTGTTTCATGATGGGGTATTCTCTTGTTTGGGAGCCATTGTTTTCATTCACAGAGATGACAGAGACAAGCATCCATTGATTTCCTTGACCTCAAATAGGGTAGATGAACCGGCATGTTATTTATTCACTAGATATTTGGGAAGCATATACTGTGTGACATAAAATGTAGCCCCTAACCCTGAGTGGGGACTACCCTAGAGGTATTGTGTGGCATTTTCAGGTCCTTCACTCATTAAGGAAAGAATATTTGGTATGGGATCCCCTTTTCTTTTTCAAATCACCACCAATTCCATTGAGTCACATCTTTCTCCCATATCACCTGGTTCCCTCCCTCCTTTTAATGAAGTAACTCATTATGCGTCAGATTCAGCTTAGGTTAATGTCCTACTATGCTAATTTTTAATCTTCAAGATATTATTACCTCCATTACAAACCCCAATTCGAGAATATACTTCTGTTAAGGAGTGAGCATGCTTTGATTCTATTCTAGGTCTGATAAGTTAAATCGCTTGAGCTGAAGTTGGATTTTTCATTTATAATGAAAATGAGAAGCAACCTGGTATAGAATGCTGAACTAGGACACAGGAAACCTGGTTTTTAATACCGCCCCTGCCATTATTTAGATACGTGAGCCTCAGCAAGTCTCTTAACTTGTCTAGGTTTCAGTTTCCCCATTTATAAAATGATAGAATTGGACGCTTAGGATCTTTAAGGTTCCCTCTCTCTCAATGATTTTAATGCTCTATACTCCTATAAATCTAGTCACCTCTTATATCTAACATCGGACAGTAGCCTGTTCTTAAACATTTGCTTGGGTAGCAGGTGTACTATCCAGTAAATAGCAACCTCACAGTTAGAATTGAACAACCAGCAATATTCTCACCCACCTTTCACTCTTCTTCATTACTTCATCCCAGGTATCAGCTAGGTAATAAGAGGGCAAGGACCACATCCATTGCTGAGATCCACCTTAAGGTAGAGGGCAATTGGGGGAGGCCATTAGATGATGTACCTTACAAGACTAATTGAGTTGGTGTATTTAAATTTATTGGTAGCATAACTTGGGCAAGATGGGAAAGGGAGCTAGCAAGGAAAACTGTAGGCTTATAAAATATGAGGCAGTGGACAGGCACATTTATCTATATGAGACAGTAACGCCAAAAGGCCATCAGCAGAGACTATCTCTCTGACACCCCAGTGCATCTAACCAGATTTTCTGGCTTAGCCTATTCCAGAAGGAGCAGCCCAACTGTTGATATTTGAAAATATACACTGAGTTGCACATAGCACATTTATTAAATAATTGATAATTTACTTTATATCTGTATTTTTGGTGGTGGATAATTCCCTTTAAGACCAAATAACTGAGTATCTTTAGAATAAAGCTATGAGATTATATGCTTTGCTAGAATACTGGGCTTGTGCTTGTGTGTTAGAACACAGTGTATATCCCTAAGGCTTAAAGAAATTAGAATCTCACAAAATCTCAAAAACATTTTTTCTTTTGTTAATGTGCAGAGATGAGAGACTGAGAAACAAAACTTAGTCCAGGATTCTATGTATGTAGAATATGTACATATATATCTACATATGCATATATTAAAATTTGAAATTCTTGAACCCTTACATTCAAACATTATAATATCTTGACAGATTACCAAGGAAACAAACTTGTGAGTCCCATAGATAATGACTTTCTGAGAATTCCAGGTACAGAATAGGCCCTCTCAGGATTTCCTGTTTTTCGTTTTCTTTCCTTCATTTCTTATTTTATGTCCAATAAACCTTTACTTTAAGCAGGATCAAGTGTTAAGACAAACCAACTACAGAGCTAATGTATTGAACATTAATTCTATAGTAATGCCCTATAAAAACCAAAAGAAATAAGACTATTAAAAGAAATCCATATGTCTCTGGAATTTTTATTTAAGTTTATATTAGCGATAATGACCTTGGTTCCAGGGAATTTGGTAACGATTAATGACCAGCAAGGGGTCATTGGCCCCATGGTGCTTTGGGCCACCAATCCCTTACAACATGGACCAGAACTGGTCATTTATCCCAAAGAAGTGCCCTGAGGTGAGGGTCTTATCCTTCTGCCATCTGATTATAATTTAACCTCAGCTTTTAAAGGGCCCTTAGGAGCAAAGACACAATGGGTCGTGCTTTCAGTATTTCAAAGAGTTTACTTTTGCCATTCAATTCATAACCGAGTATCATTGAACAGAGTTGTCAAAATAAAGTTGATAATTATGTTCCTTTCATTCTAGGGTGTGTGTACTGATTTTCTATCCACATATCTGCTGGCTTGTATTGGTGTAGTATGCATCCATGTATATGTGTCTGGTGTGTGTGTGTGTGTGTGTGTGTGTGTGTGTGTGTGTGTGTGTGTGTGAAAGAGAGAGAGAGAGAGAGATGTTAAAACTCTCCATGCGGTGTAAACTGAATAAAATATAATTTGGATTATAGAAACTTCAGTCATATCAGTCTTATTTACAGTTTGGCAAGGACATAGTTCTGTAATATGCAATATGTACGATATGTAAAATTCTCAGCTGGAGGCTAAGTAAAACTAGTCTTTTCCTGGAGTGCACATGACTGGTAGCATGGTGACTGGCATTGCCTTTTACATGTTCCTTGTGCTATTGTTGTAATTGCTCTTGGTGATGATGATAATAATAACTAACATTTATTAAGCTGTATATATTTGCTAAATAGTCTCTCTTTAATCCCTAACAATTACTCTGTGTGGGGAGTATTCTTATTTCCTCCCATTTTATAGATGAGGAAACAGGGACTCTGAGAGGTTGAATAACTTACCCAAGGTCACCACAGCTATTAAGTGTGGGAGCTTGGACGCCAGCCCTGCTGTGTCGGACCCCAAAGATCAGGGTCTTAATCATGACACCATTCTGCCTCTATTAAAAACTAACATTTCCATTTTCTGAGTGCAGCCTTTAATATATTCATTTAGGCAAATTTCCATCCTTTGCTGGCATAATCACTATTCCTTTTGTTGGTCATTGCTCCCTTGGGTTTTTCTCAAACATGGTCAGAGGTGCCCTGGACTTTTTAAAGATGGAAGAAAGGCCACATGGCCCTGCATAATTTGACCGACACAGCTGTGCAGTTGGTTGTCTCATTTAAATTACAACCACAAAAAAGATGTGCCAGGCTTCACTGACACAAGGCTAAGGGCAGGAACACGAAACGGTTTCCTGAACCTGCCCTGGGTTACTGCCAAAGGTACGCTGCCACGCTCAGCAGGGTCTCATGGACCACTGACGAGGCAGTGAGCTTCACTAAAACAATTATCCCTCCCCGGGCCTCTCCTGAAGAAGGTTCGCAGCTCCAAATTCTCAGGGTAAAGGATCTGTCCATCTTTTAATTCCAGCTTGGAATGGCTGACCGATGCAGGAACTTGGAGACAATTAAGCTGAGAGTTAGGGGGAAAACAAAGATGTGGGATTTAAAAGCCTGGGGTTGGAGAGGATCATCTTGACAGGCTGTGGCTCAGAGTTAGAGAAACCCCAAACTGATCTGCAGAAAAGGCTGAACACCGAACCTTGTAACCACAGACCAGGAGGTATTCATGAGACCTGACAAGCCTACTTTTAATACAGAATCTGGTACAAAGTTTCGTGTGTATATTTTTGCTGTGGGTTTTTTTTGATATCTTTTGGAATTGAGTGTGATAGTCCAAAGGGTAGCTTTCATGTGCAATATTTTCCTCTTTGCCTCAGGATAGTTAAGAGCTTTTTTTGGGGCTGTGAAGCAATAAATCTTTGTCTACACGACTTTCGATTTCTTCTTTTTTGGTGGAATTTTTACATTGCATATTTTTCCCCCTACTAAATGATTTTTAACATCAGTTACTTTGTTTTCTTTCCCACCTTTCCAAAGTCATTCATGATAGATGTTTCCCAAGTCAGATTTATTAAAATTATTATGTCTTTCTGAAACAAACATAACTAAATCTTCCAGGAAAGTCCATAATAGTGATGGGATTTTTCTTTTTTTTCCTTTTTTTTTTTTTTTTTTTGTTTGTGAGTGTATTATGAGCCTGTGTATGTGTGTGTGTGTGTGTGTGTGTGAGAGAGAGAGAGAGAGAGAGAGAGAGAGAGAGAGAGAGAGAGAGATGCCATGTAGGTTTGTGTAAACATATGTATGTAGTAGAACCGTTGTATTGCAACTAATGCCCAAGGAACGTCTTTTAAGTCTGTCGGGTTTTTAACAAGTTATGCTAAAGGGGAGGTGGTGGACATTATTCTCCTCCCTTCTAGAGAAAAAAATTAAAACAAAATGAATGAGGACAAGCTGTGCACGTGCTGGGCTGCTTGGGACTTCAGACCCGCACGTCGGGATGGGCTGGGACGGACGCCCAGGGAGCGAGCCCGCGGACGTTTCTTCCCCCCTCTCGATGCCTCTCAGTAGTGGCATTGTGGGGACTCATGAATTACTTCTTACAGTCGGGGCTCCTTGCTATAAATCCAGCCTGGTGCCGAGCGCACCGTGGGCAGCGAAGCACAGAGCAGGGGCCGCCGGTGTTTGTGTTGTTGTTAGCGACACAGAGCGAGTTCCTCCTAAACGGAAAGGCCCCGGCTCCAGTTTGTCGCCAGTGAAAGCCGAAACATGAGTCGCACATGTGGACGGGAGCCGCCGGCCGCCTGGGGCTGCAGGGGGGGAGCGCGGCCTGCGGCGGGGCCCAGCGCCCGCCTGCCCACCGGGGCATTTGTTTGGGGGGAGGAGCGGGGGAGGGTGGGAGCAAAGAAAATAGCGCCAGAGGAACTAGGCGCAGGATGCCCTGACCCCTCCTGTTAAGCGCCTCCCCATTACATCTCACTACTTGTGTGCGCACTGCGGAGAATTTAAAAAAATATACCCTTTGTGGTGTGGCTTTAAAATGGTTTTCTTTCTCAGGATATCCTGTGTCTGCCTTCGGGTGGGTTTTTCATGGGTTGGTTGGTTAGGAGATGTCTCCTATCCCTTTAAGAGGCAAAAACATGAAAAATGTAAATGTAGAGACTTTAACACTTCCCCCCTTCCTAACATTCATATAATTGCTGTTAAGCCACATTGAAAACCCTGGGGCCTGGTGTGCACCAGGGTAAAGTTACATTTCACAAGCAGAAAATTGACTCACCACTTAGGAAAATTGGCTACCAATTATGTGTCAAAGGCTCTAAAGTCAGACCTGAGGTTTTCTTCGCCAGAATGTGGAATTAAAAAGAGCACAGGCGCCCAGCTTTGTCCCCTCTCCCTTCTCCCAGGAGAAACTTCTTTCTTGCAACTGAGTTTCTGAGTTTCCTTCTGAGATGGCTTCTGGGCCCTGGCAAGAGGGTTCCTGGTCCACAGAGGGGTAAGCTAGCAATAGGAAAGGAGGCCATCAATTGCTAGAAGTTTGTTCATCCACAGTATTTTATTTATTTATTTTATTAAAAAAAAATTTTTTTTTTAATGTTTATTTATTTTTGAAACAGAGAGAGACAGAGCATGAACAGGGGAGGGTCAGAGAGAGGGAGACACAGAATCTGAAACAGGCTCCAGGCTCTGAGCTGTCAGCACACAGCCCGACGCGGGGCTCAAACTCAGGGACTGGGAGATCATGACCTGAGCCGAAGTCGGCCGCTTAACCGACTGAGCCACCCAGGCGCCCCCATCCACAGTATTTTAAAAATCTGCTTATGGGATATGGGGAGAAAGTTCCTTTTGCCCCAGCTGACCCAAGGTCTGAGAGCTGTGACTGAGGGGCCCTGGGGCTGAGGGGCTCTGGGGAAAGAAAATGTCCTGGGATATCTGCTGTCTTTAGTGATGTGGCTGTCACACCCATAGCGTATGCAGAGCCCATTCTGGAAGTTCATAGATTGCTCCTGTTGTAGGAGGAGTTGTCCTGGCAGAGTGGTGAGGACAAGTTCCAGAAGCAGGAGGTCAACATGGCGGGTGGAAAAAAACAAAACATGGCGGGTGGAAGGCAGGAGACAGAACAGGGGTTAGAAGGAGAGAGACAGGGAGACAGAGACAGGAAGACAGAGCAATGGAAGGAGGAAAAAAGGGCAGGATGGAGGGGGGGAGAGAGAGAGAGAGAGAGAGAGAGAGAGAGAGGGAAAGGGAAGGGAGTGGAGGGAGAGAGAGAAAATGAGAAAGTGGGAGAGAGGAAGAAGGTATGAAGGGTGCAGGAGAAGGCAGAGACAGAAGAGGGGGAGAGGAGAGAGTGCTCTGCACATCACCTTATCTACTGACCCCCCCTTTTTGCCACTGTCCCCCATTTCTCCTCTATGCAACTTTCTCCACACACTCCTTGCCTTCTGTCAAGGCCTGCTTTCTGTTCCTGGTGGAGTGGCTTATCCCAAGTTTTATTTCTAATAAGCCTTGAAATCAAGCCTTATTTTCTGCCTCTAGAGGGAGAGAAAGAGAAAGCGTTAGGACCTGCCAAATTGAATGAATCTGCTGTGGTGTGTTGGAGAGTTCATTTTGCAGGACAACCAGGATGCAAATTCATAGTGGAGATTATCCCAAGATAAGCATCCCTCCTGACAACAGGATGTGATATGTAATAATTTTAGTGAGAAAAACCATTCTAGTTTTGCCTTCTGGGAAATCTTATGCTCACTGTTTGATTCTCGCTTTGGAAAATTTCCAGAATTCCCAAGAACTGTCTTAAATCCTCAATGATTTTGACAGAGAAGACTGTTTTGTCTAAGGGGACAGCAATTCTAGGGCTGAGTCTCACCCAAAAGATCTAATTTCAAGTTCATCCTGGCATCTTAGCTGGAACAAAGAGGGAAAAAATTTATACTCTGCAGAATCTTTGGTTCACCTCAGAGTCTTTATTGGTTTAAAAAATGTACGTCTTTGTGAGTTTTTCCTTATTTAACAGTTCAGAATGTGAAGGTTTATGTTTTTCTAATCAAGACTCAAACATTTTGAGTGGATTTTTCCCTCTACCACCCTATATATCTGAGAGATCTTTTCAGTTTTAAGAATCTTGCAGCCTCCCCTAAGTGATGTTAATTAGAGAAGCCTTCTATCCACTAAGTATTTTCTTAAATGTATAATTGATTGTGCAAGGAAGGAAGAGCTGCAGGAGTGGAAATCATACATCATTTCATTATTAATGGCAATGTCTAAATAAAATGCAGACTTTGTCATGCTAATGGATAGCTGAATATGTTTAAATCAGAAGCTTATTTTTTTTTTTTTTCTTTCTTTACCGTTCTGGGATCATTTTAGGAAGTTTAAGTGACATTTAATGTATTGATAGATATGCTCTAACATTCTGGGCCAAGGTTGGGAAACAGAGCCAAACTGAACTCTAAGAACTTGAGGGAATGATGTGTCAAAACCAATGATTTGGGAAGCCACATACCTTATCTCCTTTTTACTACAGTGAAGAAGCTGGATTTTTACTTGGATTTAATTCACCAGATATGTATTTAGCACTTACTATGTGCAACCCTCCACAGATGGTCCTCATAGACAACAGAATTGGAAGAGTTTCTAAAGTTTCTGTTTTCAGTTTCTCATGGACACTGAAATGGCAATTTCCGTTGGAATCTGTCTCAGTTTGGAACTTCTCCTGAAAGTAGATCTTCCACAGGGATTTGGATGCGGGTAGTTTATGTGGGCATGATCCTAGGAAGCAGGAAGTGAGGAGAGTGAGAATGGATAAGGAAGAAAAACTAAGACAGTGATGCATTATCAAAGCCACTGCTTAGGTAAAAGGTGCTTGATCCCATTGGGATGTCCTAAGAGGCAGAGCAAAACATGCTGAAGGACAAGAGGCTGGAGCGTTTATTTCCTCGCCCTTCTACTCCATTGGTAGAAGGTTGTCCCTGGGTGCATTGACACCTTGATACTTATAGGCTGTCCTGTGTGCAGACCAGACAGCTCCTTCAGTGTTGGCATACCATGGAAGGTGAGAAAGGTGGCTGAAATCAGAGTGGACCACAGAGATGGGAGACAGGTATCAGAAGCATCTGCTACTGGCTACAGGAAGGGAAGCTTCTGGGAGTCTGGGAGTTCATCCTTTGCTTTTTATTGAATACCTGCTGTCTGTTTCTGCATAGTAGGCTTTCACTGATAGTTGAATTAATCCATGAGCATATGAATGCATAGACAATAAATGTTTAAGGAGTGCTTATTGCATTCTGGAGACCAGTCTGTCTTCTTCATCTAAGTGTGTTCATGTTGTCAAAGCACATGTCGTGGTTTTTCCTTGGAAAATATGATATAAAAATATGGAAATATGGTACCTATCTCTTGACAGGTGGGAGAGATACAAAGATGAATGAGACATGATCTGAGCTTCACATCTTCAGCCTTAAATACAGACAGTTCTGGCATTAGATATCGAATGTTTGCCTTTTACCAAGAAGCAAGAATTAGAAAGTAGATATTGGTGGGGGATTTGGGGGGGAAATGAATCTCCTAAAAGTTTTGGGGAAGTGGATACTGTGGGGGTAGGGAAATACCAGTGCATGGCAAGTGGTGGAAAAGGAAGCCGAGAAGAAGGTTGGGGCCAGTGCATGAAGGTCCCCAAAGGCCATGTTAACAGATACGGTTTTTCTTTTGTAAGGAGCCACTTTATACATAATTTGGGGATGTAAAATCCATGTTGAGAAACTCAGTGTCCAAACACGAACTCTCAATTCTGCTCCCCAACCCCGGTCATCTTCAAATTACTGACAGCTTTGTCTATCCCTGCAGTTGTAGAAACCTGGGAATTACCCTGGCCACTGCCTTCTCATGTATCCCCACAGCCACGCAAGGTATCTCTTAACTCTGTCCTCCTCACACCACCCCCACTGCTCACCCCAACTCCTGCTTTAAGTCCACCAAAAGGTCCTGCATCTCCATTTGGCCTCTCTAGAATCCGTTCATTCCACACGGGAGCCATAGGGAGATTTTTAGAATTCAAGACTGATAGTGCCCTTCCCTAGCTTAAAGCCCATCAATGACTTCTTATTGCTTTGAGGATAAAGGGCAAATTCCTTATATGCTGTTCCTATTGCTTCTGTCAGGGATGCTTCCTCCCTTCTTAAAACACTTAAGTTCAACTCACCCATCAGATTCTAGCTCCCTTTCCTTAATTTTTGGAGATGGTTGCAATCCTCTTCCCAGCTAGGTCAGTTCTTAGCATAGTATGCTGAACTGCATGGTCACTATTTTATCCTTACCCAGCACCATTCCTGACACACAGTAGGTGCTCAAAATGTCTATCAGATGATTTTTTGTGTGATAGAAATTTAGCCTGTAGCTGTGGGGGGTATGGATCCTGTCCAGTGATGGGCTGGAATTGCCTTACACTTACTCATAAGAAGCAGCAGAACAAATCTCTTCCCACCTCTGTTAGTGATATTTCATTGGTAGCTTAAAGCATTCATGGTGGGAATATTTACACCAAGGAAATTGGCAAACACTTCAAAGTAGGGTTCCTTCCATCCACTTTACCAGAACTGCTGATCCCGTCAGTCATGGTTACTATGAAATCTTTTGTTTCTCAGAATTTCCTTCCATACTCAGTCATTGTCATTAGTTTTCTGAAGGACAGAGGCCATATATTATTAGGTTTTGAGTTGCCAACATGTAGCAAAGTGTACAACTCAATAAACATTTGTTTTAAAAAAAAATCTAGCATGTTGTGCTGTCTGACCTACCTAACGTGCTCCTGCAGAAAGAGATTTTGAGATGATACTTTGACCCCTTTGGGCCTTTTTCCATCCACCACTCCACTTAGGCCAATCTCTCTCACACATTCTATTTATGTTGTAGAAACATATTTTATTTAGCAGGATTTGTGTTACCATGGACAACCTGGCACAGTTAAGTGAAGAACCAAATTCCATGATAAAGCTTATGGGTTCAATTCAATAAGATTATTGAGGATGTGTTTTGTGGGAGACCCTGTTGCTGCTATGCTAGTGTAACAGAAGCTTTTCCTGCCCACAAGTGATTGTACGATTGAGAGAAGTATAGATGTATGCAGAGAGCTAACCAATAAGATGTGTGATGTGGTATCAGGGAACACAGCATCAGGGACTAATTAATTCTGTATGGGCTCAGGGAAAGCTAGGGAGAAATGATATTTGAGTTGGAGTTGGGGGGGATAAGCACTGCTGTAGGGAGTGGAGCCCAGAGGCAAGGAGACCAAGTAAGGAAGTTACTATGATAGTAAGACCCAGAGATGATTGAAATCTTGGTCAGTACTAGTGGTAGCAGGAATAGAGGAGAGTGGGCAGTGAACAAAGGATCAAATTGGTTGTGGGGAGATGAGGGAGAATAGAGCCAACAAGAACTGAGGCACTTGGTTATCTTGGGTGGTAGAGGATATGACCCTTAATCTCAGGGTCGTGAGTTAAGCCCCACATTGGGTGTGGAACCTACTTAAAAAAACTAGCAGAAGAAGAAGAGGAAGAGGGAGAGGGAGAAGAAGAGGAGGAGGAGGAGGAGGAAGAAGAAGAAGAAGAAGAAGAAACGAGAACCACCCAGATCATTTTCCTATCCCCCTTTTTCATGGTGGAAAGATGGGAGAATTGAAATGATCTAAATATGGTTTCTTAATGTTCATGTTATCTTGACTAATTTTGATAAAACTTTATGACAACTTTATCTCAAGCTGCTACAGTCTCAATAGAAATTGGATTGTAGGCTGCACAATTTAATTTACCCAAACAGCTTTGGACTTGCATTCTATTTCATTGGCCCCGAGTTTCATTACTCTCATTGTCTAGAACTTAATTCTATTTCTATTTGAATCACTCATTAACTACCTTAGAATTATGTATGTGGTGTGTTTACAGGGTAACATATGCAGATAAGAAGCAGCCTTTACCCAGTCCTAAGCAAACACTGTGGGTTTGTTAAAAAAATTTAAAAGAGTTTCAGATCATTTCTTGTATGTGACAGAATTGTCATCTCGCACCTCCAATGCAGTTAGGATTCTTTTTTTTTTTTCTTCCTTTAAATACAAGGAAAAAAAAGAGTAATAGTGCTTTCATGTTGAGTCAGAAGGGGTGGGGGGTTGTGGTGGAAAGAGATGAAGAGAATAGAGGGAGGGAGTGTATACAGCTTCTCTTTTGGGTTTTGGCAAAAAGGAGTAATTCCCATCAACTCAGCTTGGCTAAGAGAGGCCTCCAAATAAGAGTTCTTGAGATCTCTGACTCTTCTCCACATAAAAAAAATATTTTAAAATAATAAAAAAAGAAGAAATTACAAATGATCTGGTGTTGAAGGCCAAAAGTCTCATCTTTGATGTTGGCTTTTCGGAAGTTAAATAATAAACCACAGTTTCTTTTTTTCCTCTTTTTAAAGAGGACTACTTTATAAAGCCAATCTTTATAATAAAAAGAAAGAAAACATAAATAAAAGACACTCAAATATTTATACAGTTATTCAAAGGATTAAATGTATTTGGTGAGGTCCTAAGCTTATTTAATATTTTTCCCTTCTTTTGAGTCTTTGTTTTCAGCTCTGGTACATTGAGAATATTTTTTTTCCTGTGCTTTTGTTTATAGAAATTAACTAATTCCCTTATGGTCCTGGCAGAAGTTGCTTTAGAAATTTGCAAATATGAATGAATGAGAAAAGAGATATCGTGTAGATGAGATAAAGAAATATTTTAACAGTTGCTATGCTCTTTATATTACATTGCTTAGTTAACACTGAGTATTATTGAATAGATGACAAAATTTAAAAAATGACTAACAAGCTACTTATTTGACTCAGAGATAAAAATCTCACGGATCTGTACTCTGAAAAAGTATAATTTTGCTTTAAATTTTTATATTCTCTGTGTCAGTGTTTGTGTTCAGAGGTATTTTCTCCCTTGTAAATTGGGAAAGGATAGCAAATGGTTAGTTTATATGTTAAAGATGCAGTGAATTTCTACTTGTCATGAGTCTGTGCCAGTTCTGTGAACATCTTCCCTCTTCTGCACCCCCAGCTAGGCTCCTCTTGTGAAAACAGAGCAAACTTGTCTTCAGAGTGGTGGTTTGTTTCGTTGTATCAGAATTTAAATACCCAGACAGTAGTCTCTGGTAGATTAAAGCAACAACAACAATAACACCATCAGCCACAATACATTGATTAACTTACACCTCTTGGAAAGTCCCAATATTGTAATTTCTTAGTCGGCTAATAAGTTGGAGGTTGGGGCTGAATATCTTCCACTGAGATTGTCACTTTCAATTTAGGATGAATTGAACTTCTCTTAACAAACATTGGCGGGTATTCTATGTAGTTAAACATTTTGGTAAGTAGGTAATTTCTTCACATGGTATACACTGCACATAATTTTCTGATACAATAACATGGTTATGATCAATGTAGTTTTATTTAACAATTATGTGTTGTATAAATTCTCCCCTGGGAGAATTGTATAACATGGTCTCTACTCTCAAAGAACTTCTCACCTAATGTCATTTTTCTATAATCCAGAGGATACCTTAGTGACTTGCTGTGAATTAGGGTCATAATTATGACCATCATTTATCATTGTACTGTGACTGTGCAAGTGCCAGTTAATAGGGGGTTCAGATGATAGAATGCAGGATAAATCACATCACCTTTTCCTGAAGTAGTGTCTTGGTGAGCTGAAGCAGAAGAGGAGAATGGAACTGATACCATTTCCATCTGCAAGCCCTCATGACATATGAAGTGCCGGGAGACATTTATGGCTTTGCTGCTACCTTCAAGACCTTTGGCAGAGTTCTAAACTTATTTTGGTCTCTCTCTCTTTCTCTCTCCCCGCCTCCCCATCTCTTACTCTTCCCTCCTCCCTCTTGTCAGCTATTTCCAGCTGTTTATTTTTATCTTACTCAGAGATGTTTAAATAAAAGACTTAATTTGAATGTAAATTGTGGTTGTATCAGATCTGCCTAGAACAGTAAGACAGTGACAGCAGTTTGGGTTCTCCTGGCTGTGTATTTTGCACTGAGTTACAGTGCAGGTAAGTTTGAAGTAGTGGTTCATTCATTCATTCAGTGAACACCTACTGCGTGCCAAACGAAGATTGTTGAAGACTTTGCATAGATTTTTAGACCAGCAGAGAAGACAGTCATTCAAGGGATCACATAAATAAAGATAATGTTAAAAGAATCACATAAATAAAGGTGTTGTGAAGGCTATGCCGGAGGATGATTTGAGTGAAAATATCAGGGAGGAGAAAAACTGATTTACTGAAGGGAGTGGTCAGGGAACATGCCCCCAGGAAAGTGATGATCAGACAGAGAGCAAATCTCTATGTCTGCATGCTCTTTTTAGTCAGAGTGCGGTGTAGGAGAGTAGAAATAGCACGGGACACTGGAACCAGATAGACAAGGGGTCCAAGCCTCCTGTCTGCTGTAAACTAGCCATGTGACTTTGGATGAGTAACTATCTCTGAAACTTAGATTTTTTTTATCTGCAAAATTGGGATAGCAACATCCATCCTCCTGGATTGTTTTGTGTCATAGAAATAATACATACCTTAAATGCCCAATTCAATTAAATAATAGGTGCTTACTATTATTGTGTCATTTATGACAAAATGTGGCTTATGTAAATCAGGTCTTATCTTTTCCAGAGAGATGTTTTTAAAGAGATCTTTCTTGACCACCTAACCTAAAACAGCTCCCTACTGCAACATTATGCTTAACTTTTAATTTTTTTCACTGTCAATATTTGATAAATAAAAAATAGTATATGTAACACTTCTGCTATGAAATATAATATATCAAGACCTGAGAGTCTTTTTTTAATTTTTTATTAAAAAAATTTTTTTGACATGTATTTATTATTGAGAGATAGAGAGACACAGAGTGTGAGCAGGGGAGGCGCAGAGAGAGGGGGAGACACAGAATCTGAAGCAGGCTCTAGGCTCTGAGCTGTGAGCACAGAGCTTGATGTGGGTCTCAAACCCACACACTGTGAGATCATGACCTGAGCTGAAGCCGGACGCTTAATCGACTGGGCCACCTAGGCACCCCAAGACCTGAGAGCCTTTCCTACTGAACTTAAGAACTTAGTCTTTTTAAAATTTCAGATATTGATGCAGATGAGATCTATGGTATAATTCTGTTTAGAAGATTTTTTTTTTTTTAAGGCAAGTGAAAAAGATGGTAATTAATTTAAGCTTCCACACAGTTTTTGTTGCCGGGGGACCAAAAAACAAACATACACACACATAACATACATAGACACAAAGAAAAAATATTTTTCCTTTGGGAAAATGGTAATATGCCTAGGCTGGTTTAGAGGAAGTTGATTGTTTCCCAACCAAAATGACATTTGGGATAACATTTGAATTGGTTGACCATGGTTTTAGGTAAATAAACTCTGAAATACGGTCAGCTTTTAGACCTATGGTGGAGGAGGGGCTCTGGGCTAGGAGGCATGAGGAACGCCGAGTTCTGGTCCTGGCTTTGCCTTTGGCTGTGTACCTGAGACTTGTTTATTTTGCTTTCCTGGGCTTCAATTTCTTCACCTCTAAGTTGAGTGGATGAAATGGCCTCCAAAGTTTAATAGTCCTTCAGACTGTGCCTCTGTGGTCTTCTTAGATCTAGGTTCCTTGGTGAGCAGAGGGTGCAGGCAAGGGCCAGGTCCCAGGGAGTGAGGGAGGCTGGCTGCAGGTGTGCGTCCCTTAACGCCAGTGTGCTGGCCCTGGTAGGTTGGCTCTGACTACAAACTTCTTTGCATGGGAAAAAGTTCTCTTCCAATTACACAGCAGTTTTGTGGTGGCTGAGGGCTATAATGGGAATGCTTTGCAGCCAAAGCACTCTCATTCATAAATTCCACTGTGCCACTCTCTAATTTTTTTCTTTTGGATAGATCAGTGTGTTGTGGTTCCTTCTACCACAGCCGTGCTAGCAAATGTAAGTAGTTAAATATTGTCATGGCCTTTAAGTCTTTGCAATAGATGGACATGACAGTGTCAATCATGAACAATATATGGTGCAGTAAGTAAAAGTCAGCTGACCCTTCCAATGTCTTCTAGGAAGCTGTCTTTAAAAAGAAGTACAGAAAGACACTGAAGATGAGAGCTGGTTTATTCTAGTTTATGGATTCCTCTGAAAATAGATATTTTATCCAGGTAAAAGGATATATCCTGTGTGTTCATCACACACAACTAGATACATATGCTGAATGTCAACTACTTTGTGTGAGTTTCTATTGTAAATTATGGGGATTTAAGCTGATTTTTAGAAATATTTTCTACATCTGTTTTCGTAGCTTGCATTATTCCTGAGTTCCCTTTTTGGAAGTCTCTAAAATGCAAAAAGAAAATCAAAGCACATATTGTACAAAGACAAGTAATACGTGTGTGTGTGTGTGTGTAAATATATATATATATACATATATCTCTATATGTATATCTGTATCTATCTATATCTATATCTATATCTATATCTATATCTATATCTATGTGTAATAGACATAGAATCCATATGTGACACAGACTATTTTAGTATTTATTTTTTAAACATAACAAGCATATTCCCTTAAAGCCTGTGTATTGGTCCCTTTGGCAGTGATGTAAAAGATTTACGCTTCATTTAAAACTTATTCCTCTGGGAATCTATACCTTCTGCTCGCATAGGGATGTATATTGCAGAGAGCATTAAAAAGTTAACATTTGCCTTCGCATGTGCAGTGTTTGCTGTGTTTTCACGGCAGCGATGAGGGATGCTGTATAATTTCAGAAGTACTATTAGCTTTTTAAAGCATTGAGGATTGGTCATGTTCAGTTTAAATGACCGTAGAAATGTGTGAGAATGGGTACCACATCGTGGTAGTGAACTTGTAGATTATAACTCTGCCAGGCATTTGCCTCTGTATTTTCCTTTGAAAAAGATGACTGTTCCTCTGTAGATATGTAGCACAGAATCTGTTTCTAAACAGCTCCAATAAAATCTGTTTATTGGTGTCTCTTGTCTACATACAACCACCTGTCTAAAAGCATAAATTCACATGTATAGAGCGGTCTATTCTCCCCTGCATAAGTATATGTCACCCCCATCGGCATCAATGAAAGCTGTGTGCTTACCAGCAGGAGAATAGATTCATATGCTGTGAAAAGGTATGGAATTCTGATTTATGGTCTGTGTTGCTTTTAATGGATATACCTGCAACAGCCATAGAGCTAAAAAACTGTAAGGTGTTAAAATAAAACATTTTACAGTGCAATATATTGCCTGCTTGTTAGTTAAAAGCACTACCAGGGAGCACATTTTAGCTAAATTTGGTGGTATTAAAAATACATGTGGAGTATCCTTGCTTTCTCTTCTGCACTCTTGTGCTCTCTATTTCTTTAAGCATGCTTTCCCTGCTCAAGGACTTGCTGCCTGTGACCTCTAGGGCACTGAGGGTGGACATTCTGCATCGCTTGAGACAAAACGAAAATGAGAGATTAAAGCAATTCTGAAAGATTTCAAGATAGGCCGCTGCCAACTCACCTTCAGAAGAAGAAAAAGGAAAAGAAACTAGTTTCTAGAGTCGCCTGTAATCAGGATCATAGATAGCCATTTTGGTAGTGTCCTCAATGGATGTAAAGCAGCTAGTGCTTTCAGACTCTTCATGCTAGGGCTCAAAAGCCTCTGCAGAAACGTTTATTAAATATTTAAGCATTTCCTCTTTCTGCCTCTCACTCAGCCACAGAGAGAGCCAGAGAGCAGCATTTTCTGAGCCCAGTGAGGTACCAGTGGGTGACCATAGTTCCTTGGGTTTACAGGCAAGGGTCAGCTTTGTTTTGGTGGATTATACTGCAGCCAGTGCCTCCCACTAGGCTCTGAGGGCACCCATGGTCAAAACTACAAGTGCTAACGACAGCACCTGGATCCGTGTCCTTCTGTGTAGGCTTTAATTGAGGTGGCCTTTTAAAGAAACTCACGGCACTTTAGAGCACGGTTAATACTATGTTTCAGCAGAAAACAATTGCAGGCGTAAAATTTAGGGTTACCTCAAGCAAATCTTGTGTTTTGTTTTGTCACCCTTTAGAAATACTCCAGGAAATATTTTAAACCTAACCATACGCATCAAGAACCTGTGGGCCTCATTATTAGAAATGCTGGATTGTGCTCATTCGGTATTTTATGCTTTACACGTTTTACTCTTGGCCCGATTCTTGCTTTTAGGTGAGCATGAATCAAATCCAAAGGGACATTTTTAGCTATTCCAAGAGCTCTTGAGAAGGAATAATAGTATGAGTTGGTGTTAAGTTTCATGGTAAAACCGCTTTTAATATTTAAATAATTTTTCTTCTGAAATGGAGAACTTCAATAAGAAAGTTATTTAATAGCTAAGTTACTTTAGCAACTGGCTTTCCTATTTCTTCCTTAAAATCTGGAATGGTGCTAAAATAAAATATAATGTAATATTTAAAATAAATATTCCTAGGACCTGTGAAAATCCCACTTCACAGCATTTGTAGGGAAATGTAATGCATGCAAAAGTATACAGTAGGTTATATAGTAGTTTTATTTTAACTAGTACAATATAACAACCTGACATGCTGTGAAAAATAAATAACTTTTTGAAAATGCATTTTCCAAGTATGAAAGTAATATTGAGAAATGACTGAGGTAATCACTTTTGTATAGATTCTGAAAGTGGAAGAGAGAGGAAGAATAATTTATGGCTTAATGCATAGAGTTATACAAAGGTGTGAAGGATTTTCTTTTTTGTGGGACCAGGAAGAATGTGCTGTGCCATTTTGCAAAAAGACTCAGGGAACACAGCTGACTTGTGAGTGAATGCTTGCAGAAATCTTGGCTAACACATTTATACCACGGACTCTTTGTTTTGGTTTTGGGGTTAGCAGATTGGAGTCCTTTTTATTCCTTCATAGGGGGAAAAAAAAACTCTTTTGGCTGTTAAATTCCAGTTTTCCAAAGGAAGTAAACATTCCATCTTGGGTTTCTCACACATTCAGATAAACAAACCACTTTGAGTCCCATAATGTTTATAGAAAGGAAATAGCCTCTCTATTTTATATGTGAGGGTCCAGAGATGAGGTGACTTGCCTAAGGTCACACAGCCACTCGGTATCTGAACCAGGATCTCCTCCTACCCAATCCCATTACCTGTGCTGTTAGAAGTCTAGTAGTGTCTGAGATTGTCATAGGCAATTCTAGGGGCCCAGGCACCAGGTCAAGGCCAGCATTGAAAGTATTGCTGACAGTCTTGCGAATATAATTAGGTCCTACAGCCCCAAAGCAAACCAAGTATCATGAGATCATTGGCACTACCAAGGAATGGCTGGGGTCGGGGGTCTTTTTCCCCTCTCTTAGTCTCTATCAGCCCCCTCATCCCCAGGCCTTTTCAAATAAACATACACTCTAAGTAGAAACTATGTTTGCTTGCTATGGAGCTTAGCTGCTAGACAACTTTGCAAAGTCTTCTCACCCTATAATAATCATGCCTTAAATTCCTTTTCTATGGATGTTCTAGAGCTACCACTGCATTCGATTTTAAGTATTTTGGCCTTGAGTCTTGATTATCTTTCATTGGCATGATTAGCTAGGTCCATCTTGATTGAAGAATATATATATACAAAGTTATTTTCATTGGCTGTAAATATCTGGGCTATTATTTAAGTGGTAGGTAGAGAAGATGAGGATGGGCGGATTTCCCTCCTCATTTCTCTCCACTGCTTCCCAGATGGTTTGACTTTTTGCCGTGAGGTTTGTAGGTCAAAGGAAGAAGAAGGTGAGTCTACCTTTCTGTCTACAAAAAGGGAAAGATAGAGCCAGTGGGTCATGAGCTAAGAGAGAAAGGACTGCTCAGATAAGAAAAGATCATGAATTCCTAGGATAGCAAGAAGCAATGAAGGATGAGGAGAAAAATCAAGATATTCTCTTACTACAGTTTCCAAGAATTATGGTTAGTCCTTCAAACATAGCCTTGACAGTCAGTAGATCTTATCACTCCAACATTGCCCATGAGTCTAGGTGAAGGCATTTGTGCAGAAACAGTCTTTGCAAATGGAGCTGGACCTCAGCTCCAACAACCTATTTTGTTGTCTCTAAGTATGTCTGATGTGGCAGGTGGGAAGGTGACAGTGATCCTTGTTGCAATGGAAACTTAGAGGGGATTCAGGGGTGAATTTATCTTCCTCTCAGAAGCAAGGTGTCTGGAAATGCTGACCCATCCCTGATGAGATGATGGAGAAGTTGAAGGGCAACTCTGGAATCCTTCTCATACCCCACTGTCCTTCTCCTTTGCTGCATTATCAACTCAATCTCTTGTTCTGCACACGTGAAGCCAGGGCTCCTCAGGGCCCAAGTGTCCACTCACTGGGGCAAGGTGCTAAGAATAGAATGAGATAGTTTCATGTTCTCCACCATTGGATGGGGAAGGGAGAAAAGAAGAAAACTTCCATTTTAGGTCTTTGGGTAGATTAACCCAAGGACTGAATGTTTAATGGGAACATTCAAGGTTGTCTAAACCCAAGAGAGACAGAGATTTTGAGAAGCGAGTGGTTATCACAATACTTTTGTGTATGTGTGAAACCAGGAGGGGTGATAACGTGAAAGGTAAATTCTGATCACCTGTATCCTTCAGTCCCCCATTCATAAAACGAGGCTGAAAAATTACTTCTTACCTACCCATGGAAAACATCTTGGGATCTGATTAAATAATAATGGTAGTCAACATTACTTATTACATGCAAGACTATTGTGGTCATCCTTAGGTAGAGATTGGGAAAATTGAAACTCAAAGAAGCAGAGTGACTTATACAAAGTCTGCAACTAGTTAGTAAAAAATCTGGGATTTATATCGAGGTAGTTTAACCTCAGAGTCTATGTATTAAACCACTATTCTATGTATATAGCATCCTTCAAATGTGGTCTAAGATTCTTCACTCCTTTGATTTATAGCATCAAATTGCTGTTGATAATTTAACCTTTGGTATTATTTAATACCCAGAGCTGCCAACTTAAATGGAGAGTTCTGAGTTGGAACTCTCAATTTCTTCCTGGCATTTATGTTTCATCTACTTTGGTGGTTTTCACTGATAACAGCAGGAGTAAAGCTGAAAAATTTTTGGTGATTTAGGAATTTTCCCTTTCTCATAGGCACTCGTTGATGGTTGATAGGCCTTTGTATTTATTGCTCCCTTGATGAAACAGTGTCCTAAACTCAGCTGGCTTGGTTCTCTCAGGCTCTGTCTCTGTCTGTCTGTTTGATGGCTTCAGTGAGCCAATAATATAATTAAGTGACAAAAATAGAAAATACCTAAGGCTTCTGGTTTGTTTTTAATTTTCCAGTAGGAAATATCCTCACTCCTTGATGTTCTCTTGAATGTTTCCGAAAGAGCTCCATGTTGAGCCGGGTTTTATTGAGTGGCCTTTGTTTTTATGAGGGAAAATATGGGGGGTAGGGCATTGTCCTGAGTGGACCAGGTAGGTAGGAACCATAGGGCGGGAGGATTATGAGCTTTGCTCTTGGTTTTTATTACCTGGAGCTCCATCATGAGTCTCAGGGTGGATTGAAATCCTATATTGAGGCCAAAAGTGAAAGGAAAACCAGGACAAAGAAATCCGCAGGGCAAGGGGTGGGGCTTGCTTAGCAAGAGCGATGGAAAACAACGACAATGAAGTAGCTTGTAGCTTGCCGCCTAATATGTGTAAAGCGTTGGTACAGGCAAGATGGAGTTAATTCAATAAAATAAATATAAAATACTCTCTCCTCTGTCAGGCCGCGCTGGAAGCGGGTCAGAGGTCACTGAGCCGCTTCACTGGAGCACTAATCGATTTGCTGTCAAGGTGGCCTGCTGGGGTTTCAAGCTGGAGAGGAATTGAGAGGCGCTCTGGCCCAATTTCCATAATTGCTCACTGCCTTTAGTGTACAACCTTTTATGAAACACAAAAAATATATCATGGAATTGTATTGATTAGCCATTGGGCTGAATAATTCACTTAGTATTTATTACCTGACCCCAAGAGGTTAAATAAATCCACTATCTAACTTGGGTTTGTGAGAAATATTACTTATTCATTGAAATGTGGGCTGATTATTGCACAATAGGCCTGTATCTTTGTTTCTTGATTTTGCAAATGAGGTTAAGCCTTCTTGCATTTTGGGGCCAACAAGTCAGAAAAAAAAACATTGTTTGAGTGCTCCCCAAAATAAGCCCAATAAAATTACTGCTGAACATCATTTTGAAGCAATTTTTTGATCTGAATTAAATCATTTGAATCAAGTTTCAAATGGCCCTAAACTTTATGGATGTCGATGAAATATAGACACAAACCTGATTTTCATTGCAAACACTGCATTTTATAATAGACTTACTAATGGTGAGATCTAAGCCCAGTTTTATTTTAGCATTTTTGGAAGCTTATCCTGTTTTACTAAATTATCTTAAATTTAGGGTCCCAGGAAACAAAGGAGTATGGGGAGTGGGTAGGTAGGAAGAAGACTCTCTCTGTCTTGAAAATGAATTAACCATGCCCAGATGACTGATAGTCATTCCACAAGAGATGATTTCAGGTAACTTGAAAATATGATGGAATTTAATCCAAAGGGCATTTTTTGAACGTGTAAACATTGGGGCAATCATTAACTATTTACAGGTGTTTGTGTATTTCTTTTACTCTGAGTAAACAATAAATCCATTTTGATGTGCTATACATCCCAGTCACAAGTACATGACATCCAAATTTAATTATGTTATCGGTTGCCATAAGCTCTAACTGTCAAGCAAGATGCAACCTTTCCTTGCCACAGCCCTCCCTCCAAAAGAGATGTTTTTAACTTTTGTGTAAAGTCTTTCTTCAGTTTCCTGTCCGCATCCTCCAGCATCACAAAGCATTGTTTCTGAAGTTTAATGGAATTTGTTGTGGGTCAAGAAAAGGAAGCCATGTGAAGCTTTTGTTTTTTCTCTCCCTTCAATGAAAGGGAAAGGAAAAAAAATTCATTTGAATTCAGTGCTAACTTTATGTTTGTTGATCCTTTAACATTTCTGTATCCAGGATCTAATCTTACGATTAATGGTAGGAAAAGCCAGGGCTCTGGTGTTATACTCAGAATCTGCCTTTCCTGTGCTGTGGAGTGGAAGGAAGAGAGAGCTGCAAAGCCGGGGTAACTGTGCACAGAACTTCCTAAAGCATGTTCAGGTGTGCCCCACTTCCTGTCTTCCATGTGGCTGCTCATGTGAATTTGGGCATCGCATCTAATTTTTGCTTTCCATATTAAAATGATTTGTTGATTACCGCTTTGGGAATTTTTAAGTTCGAGTTTTGGTATTTCATCTCTATATTTAGTTTGGGGGTGGGGCGGATATGGGAGGGTGGAGAAAGTAGGGAAGGGAAAGAGAGAGGGAATAGAATATTTGACTTTTTTTTCTGTGATATTTTAAGTCTAGCTTTCTTTTTCCTCCCTTCTGTCTGTGTGGGGCTCAGTTAAATGGAGAACATAGTTAACGAAATGACTTGAGAGCTCTTGATAGCCTCTTGAGATAATTTGGTTGTAAGCACTGAGCAAAATGCATTCTCTGGATGTACTCATTCCAAGCGCTAATTGTGAAAGCTAAATTTTTAAGGAAGCCAATGTCATAATACTGTTCATGGCAATTCCAAAGTAAATATTAGCGAGACACTTTAAAAGGACGGAGTGGTGTAAGAGAGATAGAGAGACAGACAGTTTTTCTTGCCATGAGATTCTTTCGTAATTTAACACGGGCTGTGCTGTAAGGCACGGGAGTTGCCTACGTTCAAGAATAATAATGTATAGATAAGAGAACTGTTGAAGAAGTGAGAAATATCCCTTTGTTTTATGCCAGCTTTATGTAATAGTCCAAGAAAACTAGATAAGAGCTGATCGAGGAACAGTGCTATCTATGTCTTGGTTTCTAAATATAGCTGTTTTGGGTGGAGGAGGGGACTTTATTCCTACAATGTAAGTATAATGAAAAGAGACTGGACTTTGGAATCAGATGGTGCTGGAGTTGAATTCTGTCTGGCTACCACTTGGACCTGAGCAGGTTGATTAATTCATCTCATTTCTTTAATTTGTACAGCAGGGGTAATGGTACCTGTCTTTGTAGGGTTGTGGATAGAGGGATGCCTGAGATGATTCTGGCACATAATGTATAAATGTGCAGTAGTTGTAGTATTATTATGCTTCAGAAAATGAAGCAGGGGTACTTGTTAGAACCCATTGGTGTCGCCTGGTCGTTTTAGGACGGGTCGCGGTGGAGATTCTAAACCGAAAACAGTCCGCATATTCCAGAGCATCCCACAGTATATTCACCAGAAAACCTAAAAAAGGAATACACAGTTCAACATTGAAAAAACATTTTTTTTAACCATTAAAATTCCTTCAAAGAAGGGAGAACTATGGCAGATTTTCAACTACCCCCACAAATATGGCGGTTTTGTTTTTTATTTTAACTAAAAGTGGCCAAGATTTCCCAACTGTTCTATTTTTACAAATTTAAAAGTTTCATCGCTGGGTCAGATTTAGGGCCTGTGTGGGAAACGGAGACCTCTGCCAGCAGCACAGCAAGATTCCTGCTGTGTTGTGGTTTCCATGTATTTTTACATTCCATGCATTGCTGAACTGTGTATAGAAGGGAGCTCTAAATCACCGGTGCTTTATGCGAGTTTGCAACCTTTTGATTTGGGCTTCAGAGTTAATGCATTATTTTAAAACGAGATGGTCCGCTCGTGAGTCCAGCACAGATTTGGCCTCCTCCCCTTCTCCCTGCCCCACCCTTCGCTTCCCCAGTGGAGGTCGAAGGTAAACTTTATATAGCACAGGAAACATTTGGGACTGCTAATAAACAAATGCTAGACACGTTGAAGCTTTAATTGTTGGATGTGCATACGCACTCAAGAGCACGAAAGTAAGCCTGGGTGACGTGGCAGAGGCGAGGGGGAGTTACTGCTTTCCGCAAAGGTACAGATTTCTTAAGGATGGATTCTGTGTCTTAGTGGACTCCAGGCCTGTGTTGTGGGAGAGTTCTACTTTATAGTCCTTTCCCAGCCGGGGGTCCTCAGCTATCCGTTCCTGAAGCTCCAGCCCTTGATCCGTGCCTGCTTCCTCAGGGGCCTCCCGGCTGGTCTCCTGGGCCCTACTTCTCACCCCTCCTGGCTGCCACGGCCAGTCCTCTGTGCACACGACAGCCATGTTGGTCTCCATGAAGCCTAGTTCTGAACATGTCACTTTCACTCACAGGTGTTTGCTGGAGCATTCTGCCTCCCGAGTAAAGCCTAAATTATTTGGCTTGTGGGCTCAAACCACCTTTTTAGCCTCATATTCCTTGAATGTCCCTCAGGTGCCTCATGCTTCTGTGACCCAGACTTCTTCCTTTCCCCAGACACATTCTGTGTTTTCCCATCTCCAAGTTCTGACTTCCCTTCTTCCTTCTGCCTAGCTACCTTTCCCACCTGGTCCTTCTTCATGGGACCTTCTTTTAGCCCGGCCAGAAGGAATCCCTCCTGCCTCTTTCTGCTGCTTTAGTTATAGTTGGATTTTCATTAAAAAAAAAAAAAAAAAAAAAAAAAAGTCTATTTAACCAATATTTATGGAGCATCTCTTCTATGCCAGCCCCTTTGCTTGATGCTGAGGCAAAGAGATAAATAATAATGCATGGGCCCCCAGCCATCAAGATTATTTTTAAACACCTTTTTTTTAGTGTTTATTTGTTGTTGAAGGAGAGAAAGGGAGAGACAGAGCATGAGCAGGGGAGGGGTAGAGAGAGAGGGAGACACAGAATCTGAAGCAAGCTCCAGGCTCTGAGCTGTCAGCACAGAGCCTGATGTGGGGCTTGAACTCATGAACCGTGGGATCATGACCTGAGCTGAAGTCAGATGCCCAACCGACTGAGCCACCCAGGCACCACAAAACACTTTTTTTCTTATTAAGTTATAAAAGTAATTTAGCTACATTACAGAAAACTTGGGATAGAAAAAAAAGAAAAGAAAAGAAAATCCCACAATCCAACCATACTTACCATATTGCATTTTTAATTCATCTGTACTTTAAAAAAGTTATGATGGTATAGTTATAATAGTGTATTGTTTTAAATTCCAATTATATATGTATGATTCTGATATTATATCATATATATTTGTATAAAATTTTCCATATCTTTAAATAGCCCATATTTAATGGATAATAACTTATTTTCCTACTTGTTTGAGTTTTTTTCATTTTTCACTATTATAAATAATACCAATGAACACATTCATATTTATAATTATTTTATAATTTGGATTATGATTTTTAAAGACTAGTTTTTAAAAAAATGTTTATTTAGTTTTGGGAGAGAGAGACAGAGAGACAGAGTGCAAGTGGGGGAGGGGCAGAGAGAGAGGGAGGTACAAAATTAGAAGCAGGCTCCAGACTCTAAGCTGTCAGCACAGAGCCTGATGCGGGGCTTGAACTCACAAAGCATGAGATCATGACCTGAGCCAAAGTTGGACACTTAACTGACTGAGGCACCCAGGCACCCCAAGGACTAGCTTTAAAAAAAAAAAATATCAGAACTGCCTTTTTAAGTGAACTCTGTTATATAAAGAGCCTGAGTATATAAAACAGACCATGCTGGTTGTCATGGGGTAGAGTATGTAAACCCCTTCTTCCCCTTTCATAACCACCAGAGGCCTTGAGGCTCGTCTGCAGAACCCAAGGGCTTTGTAGAAAATACTTTGAAAGCCTTGTGACAAATCTCAGAAGAATTACTTTTTCAGGCATTATAAATATTTTCATGGCTCTCAATACGTAATGTCAAATGGTTTTCCAACAACTTGAGTTCCCTGTGCTCAAGTCTATTGATTGTGTACCACTTTCTCTACATTTTTGCCAACTTTATTATCACTAAATTTACTTTTTCCTAATTCAATACATGAAAGTGGGACTTAAGTGTATATGTCTCCTATTACTAGCGTGGTTGGGCATTCTTCCATATGTGCATTTGTTACATGTCCTTCTTTGTGACTTCTATAGTTCCTTCTCATTGAGAATCTCTTTATTTGACTCTTAGTATTTTATAATAAGTTTGTTTAAATATTTATATAATGAAGGTAATAGTTATCAAAAGATAACATCTTACTCATATTTTAGGGTTGGAAAACCCATATGATTGATTCTTCCATTTTGTTTGTAAAAACCAATACCTAAGATTTCATTCCTATAAAACTTTGGCTAAGCCCATTGTGGTAAAGGAGGCTTTGTGTTCTCCGTGCCAACTGACATTGAGTCAGTCTCAGAGGTTCTGAAAATGCTAGCTGGGTGGATACAGTTACTATCACAACTGCTTGCTATTTTCTGTACTTAGTCCTCATCATGTCCCTGTTTGGGCTCTGGTCTCTACCTCCTCCTCTCTCCCTATTGCCCTGGGCTGCTTCCCCCACATTCCAGCCTCTCTGGTCTTCTTCTGACATGCCAAACCCATTCATGCCTTGAGAACTGGGTGTTTCTTCTTTCTGGAACTTTTCTTGAGAACATTCATGGCAGCTTCTTTCTTGCTTTTCAGCTCAAATGTCACCTTCTCAGAGAAACCTTTCTTGGTCACTTTTTCTCTGACACTCCCTTTCATCCTTCCATCCAATCCACACTCCATTCACCCTTTAACAAATGTTTATTAGTCCATATTACTTTACTTGGCTTTGGGGATATGGTAGCAAACAAAACAGATGAGGCCCTGGTCTTACTGAAATATCTTATTTGCTTCCTTGTTAATGGTATGATTCTCTCACTTCCACCCACAGAATGCTAATTCTATGTGACCAGGTACTTTATTCTTCTTGTTCACTATTACCTTCCAGCCCTGTGTACACTAAATAAATATTTGATGAATGAATAATCCAGCCCCCCCCCATTATTGGACCATTTCAATGGCTTGGAGTGTTGATGACATCTTTTTAGAAGCTTAAACTTTCTTTGCCTAGCAGTCCATTTTAATTGGTCTCTCTCTCTCTACCTTGTCACTAAATTCTTAGATAGAATGAAATGAAGTATTGTTCTCTCTTTCCCCCATCTCCACCCCAAGTCTTCCTGTTCCCATCCTGCCACCCACTAGGCTTGGCCCAGAGGACGTGTTCTTCTTTTAGTGCATGAGCCCGGCTCCCATTAGTGTTAATGAGGATGATCCTCTCTCATCTAGAGCCTGCTGGGATTTTTTCAAGCACTATCCACACGTTTAAAATAGAGACACTTCAGAAAGTAGGAAGCAGTTGCACAAAGCTCTAGCTTCAACCTGCTTTTAATAATAGAAACCCTTATTTGCCAAGTTCATGTCAGTTTTTCCCTTGCAACATTTATTTGGAAAAGGAATGCGCTGAAGCTTATTCTTCCAAAAGAGAGTAAATGAAAAATCCATATGAGCTAGGGAAATCCTGGGCATTACCACCTTGACAGTACTTTGTGCAACTCAAGAGCTACAGAGATCTATGCAAGATGCGGCAGTGTTCTACCCTGCTAACCAACTATTGTGTGAGGTCTGGAAAATTAAGACTAGAGGAGGAAG
Source organism: Panthera pardus (assembly GCF_024362965.1). Taxonomy (NCBI): domain Eukaryota; kingdom Metazoa; phylum Chordata; class Mammalia; order Carnivora; family Felidae; genus Panthera; species Panthera pardus. Next base: position 50,241,792 of record NW_026526765.1, on the reverse strand, counting down.
AGCTGGAATCAGAATGTCCTTGTTTCAATTCAGTGTTTCTCAAATGCTAGCTGCATGCTAAGCATGATGCTGAGTAATCTGATTAAGACGTGGACTGTGCTCTCACAGAGCTAATGTTTGGGGGCAGTGCTGAGGATCACCTGTGTCAGAATCACTTGGGTCAAATGAAGTTTCCCAAGCCCATGCCAGAATCAGAACTTCTGGGACTAGGTGACTGAGAATTTACATTTTCAACAAGTTCCCATAGATTTTTTTTCCTTTTTTTCTTTTCTTTTCTTTCTTTTCTTTTCTTTTCTTTTCTTTTCTTTTCTTTTCTTTTCTTTTCTTTTCTTTCTTTTCTTTTCTTTTTTTTCTTTCTTTCTTTCTTTTTTTTTTTTTTTTGCATTTTACAGTCTACAATGTGGGAGAGAGTGATAGTAAATATTACTGAGTGTTGACTGTTAAGTCTGTCAGGGAACCTAACCTGAAGAGGGAGTGAGCAGTGGTCTGGGAAGACTCCTCAAAGAAGTGATATTTCGGGGGTGACTTGGAGAAGTAGGTTTACCTAGGAGGGCACCGGGACTAGGCCTCATCTAGGATAAACCATATATTAATAGGAGGGAGAATTTAGTATTTCTCTGAGAAATATCCAAGTCATAAGAGTGTATGAGCATAATGTCCATGTGTTTACCAATAATTTAAAAATGGGAGTAGTGTGCAAGTAGGGATTTCTTATGAAGAAAATTCAGGCTTATGTAGACAGTGGCACTGCCTCTGCTGAAATGCTGGGCATAGCGTCTTCCTGTTTTCTAATGGAGGAACAAATGGATCCGGGGCAGTGATGAGAATATGCACTAATGGTCCAGATAGATACTTGAGGCCAGAAAAGCCAACTGGGTGGGGTTAATGGAAATTTGGCAAGGCCCAAACCAAACGAAATAGACCCTATCTCTTCTTTCTTTTCATTTTTTGTTTTGTTGGATTTCCCCCCCAGTGGAAATTTGTGTGTGCTGTAGACAGATGCCTATTTTTCCCTCTTATCTTAGAGACACAGGGAGGGTAAGGGGCAAACAAAGGAAGGTTTGATGGTTAGAAAATAAAGAAAGTGGCACTGACCTTATGCTTGTCTATCATGCTATATTCTTTCCAGGTAGAGTTCTAGAAAAAATTTTGCTGGTCTGATGTCATTGATTTCAATTATCTAGGCTTGAATTAAGCTTAGGGAAAGAGAAGTTTGAGAACATGGATTGCTTCTAAGGCCTGTAGCTCTGACTGGGTACAAAGCATGGAGAACTGTGAGTCCAGCTTCTGGGTCTTTTTTTTGTGTGAGGGGAACAAAAGCTTGGAGCATTTTTGGGATGGTAGGAACAATGGTGGCCAGCCTAGGAGTGCACGTTAATGGAGAGCTTGGGCCACAGACTTTGTGGACTATTGGCTTGGGTTTTCCCATCTTTGCTGGTGGGAAATGTTATTTTTGCCCCCACAGTTGTTAACTCTTCTGTTTGCTTGGTTTGTTAGCGCTGACTGGCTTCCCTCTATACCCTCTTCTGTCTCCTGTGGTCTCAAATGTTCTTACCCTGACCTGGTTATTTAAAAGTGTGAATTTGCTGATTTGGGGATATTTGTATTCAGTGTAGAATTTTTTTTCCCTAAATCTGAATGATAAGAAAACTAGTCTTCATTAACACAGGAGCCTGCTCACCAAAATACTTGCTAAATCTGGCTGTAGAATTTGACTTCATGACCTTTTAGGGTGGTGAATGTCAAAGACTGAGCCCGGGGCAGTGTGAAATAATAAACAACTGGGCTGTAAGATCCAGCTTGATGGGCATCATCTGACATCACCTCCCTGAATTTATTAGAGTTAATCAATCCAGGCTGAAAAACAGAACTAGCAGATCCCACCCACCATGCTCTGTTTCATTCACACTACAGCAGGTAATAGAAGTTTGTGAGTTTGTTTCACTAGTGGATTTTGTTGGGACAATCAAAGGTGGACCCAAGTGAACACTCCTTGGATGTAACTTGAAAAGTGATAAAATGCCCAAGAAGAAAATCACCAAGTTGTTTCACTCGAATTACTCAGGGCTTTTTTTCCAAGGGTAAAACTTATTCTTCCTTTTCTAAGGTCCATGTTGGTGGTGACTAAAGTTAGCAGGAATCACATCTCATTTCAAACATCCAGACAGACCTGTAGAGATACATTAAGGAGACGACCCATTGAAAGAGAACTACCTATAGAAAAATCTTTCAGGGTTCAGGCTAGGGCAGCTGCTTGTGACCTCAAAGATTGGAAATAAAAGGGCTGCTATTAGTTCCACGTCGGTTCTCAGAGTGAATGTTGTGGAGTGATGGAGGGTGTTAAGCTGTCAAATACTAGCAAGGGTTAATAAGGTTAAGGAAGAAATAAAAGCTGGTCAACAATAAAGCAGTGTGGATAAATCAGCTCCAATAAATAAAGCGTGTCACATCATGTATACACTGTGCAGGAAAAACAAAAATCATAACTCACACACTCAGGCAATAGTTATAGAATTTTGCACTGGGACATCCCAGATTATTTCCCTGGACATCTTGCATGTTCACTTAGAGACCTCAATAGCCCCCTTTCCTCTCTGGAAATCACTTAATCGCTTCCCTTGTGGGAGAATTCTCTAACATCAATCAGAGAGTGTAAAATATAAGAAGAGCAGAGCCAGGGTAGCTTAGCACCTGATGTCAAGGAAAGGCCATTATAAGCCACCACACCAAGGAGGTGATTCACTTTCAGTCTCCTTTGACCTCTGCCCTGGCATGTGCTGAGTTTGCCCAGCTGACCTGAGAAATGCAGGCTTTGGTGGCCAAAGGATTTTGCAATGTCTTCTGTATATGTCCTGTAAGTAGTGCAAGGTCTTGAGGACTATGCAGCTGATAATTCCTTCACACCAATAGACACGTGCCGTTGGCCACTGCAGAGTCTTGGGAACAGAAGTCTTGCAGAAGAGGTGGCTCTTTTTACCTATGTTGGTATGCAAATGCCAGGTTCTGGCTCTGTTTTAAGTGGTTCATCACTGGCCATTTTAGCTGTCCCACGAATCTCACTTTTATCATTTGATGTCTACTCTTAGACCCAGGAGCTGTGGAGAATACATACTTTTGATTGGTAATCCATCTCACTCAGAAGTGATTCTATAAAGCGCAAATAAGGAGTGATATGACGTATTTATTTTTTAAAGAAGCTTATCCCCACTTACACATCTAATTGCCCTCCGGGAAGCCATGGGCTTATATGATTTCTTTAAACCTAGGTTTGCCCTTCAGCCTATAGCATATTACTTTCAATATCCTTGATAGAGATAAGTCTTCACTTTTGGGGGCTGTGCTTGGAAAGAGTCAAATGTTAGGAATCAAGCAAGTGGTTAACTTGGATGATTTTTCTTTGTTGCATTAGGTTATAAAGTATGAGTAATGGTTTTGGGTTTTTTTGTTTGGTTTGGTTTGTGGTAGGACTATAAAGAACTTCCTAAAAGAGAAATTCCAAAAATATATCAAGCAAGGGCCATTAAATTGGAAAAATTGTATAGTTATCCAATGTTTAAGTTCTGGTAGGCATGTTGGTTAAGCATCAGCCCTATCATTTTATAGTCCTGGTTGTCAACTGTGAAGCAGGTGAAGTTTGTGAAGGTAAGCTTTCTATTCTCAGGATGCATCTTCCAGCAGGCAATTAGAAATCTATGAAAAGTGACCTTAGTGGTTCTCTGCTTGGATCTGTTGAGCCTTTGGAAGTTGGCTTGTGGACTGTGTAGGTTTCTAGGATCTTAGCATCAGGGGTGGCCCAAATGACAGAGATTTTTTCTGAATACTGACAGATTTCCCATTCTAGGAAATAAAATTCTTACCTTAAATCACTATTTTTTTTTTTTTTTTTTTTTTTTTTTTTTTTTTTACTAACAATTCATCTTTCCTTGCTTGAGTAATCCCAGGAGCAATCTAAAGAATGAATTTTGAGGGGCGCCTGGGTGGCTCAGTCGACTGAGCGTCCGACTTTGACTCAGGTCATGATCTCGTGGTCTGTGGGTTCAAGCCCTGGGTCGGGCTCTGTGCTGACAGCTCAGAGCCTGGAGCCTGCTTCGGATTCTGTGTCGACCTCTCTCTCTGCCCCTCCCCCACTCATGCTCTGTCTCTCTCTCTGTGTGTCAAAAATAAATAAACATTAAAAAAATTAAAAAAAAGAATGAATTTTGATTTCAAAGAAACTCATAAAGCTATGAATTGTTAAGAAAATGTGGTTGTTTCTCATGTGCTTGGTGCTCCTTTCCCTGATTCCCCAGTCTTTCCCTCACCTCCACATTTAACCTAGAATGATTTTATTTAGACAGCAAGTTCTGATTATTTTTACATGGATTGATTTCCTATCAGTGGGCTCTCTCTGTCATACTTCATGCTATTTCATGGTAAGTAATACATTTGGCTGTTCTTTTAGGATGTTTCTGACTTTCTCTATACATTTGAACAGAGTGGGAAGTACAGAAACTAGCTGCTAGAATTTTGTCTTTGTGAGTAAAAGACAAAGTAATATAAAGATTAAACAAACACAATTTTTTCCTATCAATATCTCCATGTTCCAAACCATACAAATTTGTAATTTGGCAAATATAGTATTGTGGAGGAAGCACTCCTGTGTCCCAAAAGCTTATCAGCTCCATGAAAATATGTTTTCAGGGCCCACAATATAGCAAGTGTCATGCATATCACTTTGAGGAAGAAGAACAATGGGAAGACATTTGAAAAAAATAACTTGGGCATCAGACAGGCTGGATTTGAGTTTCAGTATTTCCCTTAGTAGTCAGAGACCTTGACTTGGTTCAGTCTGAGCTTCATTTCCTTATCTGTACAATAGGCATAATTCTTGCTTCATAGGTATTTTAGTACTTTATCTATCATGTAACTATCATACCACACAATAAAATGAGCACTCAGTAGTGTCTTCACTCTTTTCTTTTGTCTAAAGTTATTTGCTAAAAATGAATTGCACAAACTTAGTATTTTTTTTAAGTGAAGAAATTCTGGCACTGATATAGAAAATAAATTAGTATTTGCTTAAGAGTTCTCTTTTCTACAAGTGAGGGATAGCTTTTTATTACTGTAAATGGCCCCAAGCTTTCACAATTCCCAAAGCAGAGAAATAAGTCCAGGAACTTTGCTATAATGAAGGAAGAAATGGGAAGGCAAAGTCTAAATTCAGGGCCATTTGGAAATATAACCATTAAATTTCACAATTCCTTTTCATATTTCATTCAGTGAATTACAAAATATTTTTTAAAGTCAAATGCTAAAAAAGAGAAACCTTTGGTACAAAAGTTCTTGCATGTTCTGTTCTTTTCCTCCCTGTCTGTCTGTCCATGCACAACTCATTTACTACCACTGAGGTGAGGAGTCACTTTAAGAAACACGTGACATTGTATTGCCCAAATAGCCTGTACCTTCTTCCCAATGTCCAGTCTTCAGAAAAACAGAGAAGGCTGTTTTTAGTCTTTCCTTCTTCATTGCATACAAACTGCGAGGCAGAAAGCCTTTTTGCCTGTCCTCTGATTCCTTAGCCCATCCTTAATTAGTGTTTTTATGGTTAATCCCTACCATATATCTTTAAGAGTTTCACATGAGTCGGCTCCCTACAAGTTTTATTGCATTCAAAATAGAGGCAAGCTGGCAGTGTGTGATGGTGGGAATATACACAGTCACCGAGAGGGGGTTGGCTGTTACTTGTAATTGATTGCTCACTGAAGCCTGCCCGCGCACTTTACCCCGAGGCCTCGCTTTCCTCCATATGCCTAGTGTCAGAACTTGGAAGCCAGCTGGTCAGTCAGCGCACATCCTGTGGGAAGCGGCAGACACAGGCGGCCGGGTAGCCATCAGCCTCCCTGAGCACATTTCCTCTTGTGTTTTGATAATAGTTCTGTAAGCTTTAATTATGCTGTGTGACAACACATTCATGAACTATCAAAATAAATCCTTTGAGGAGATGGCTGCTAACAAGTTTTGAAGCAACAGTGCTTGTTGCAAAGAAGGAAGGAGAGAGGCAATCAGGCTTTTCAGGATCCCCCTCGACGTTGAAGCCAGATGAAACGTTCTCTTGCCTTTTCTATCGCATTGACAAATGCTCCTTTTAAAGCTGTGCCCTTAAGAAGTTAACTGAAGACACTTATTGCAACACTCAAGTGTATCCAACACAAGGGTTTTACAATTAGCAGCGGTAATGTGAGCATAAAAGCTGTGCCCCAATATCGGTATAGAATCTGAGGGAACACTGCAGGGTCCATTAAGGCCATTTACAGTTGAGACGGAGACTAATGGTATTAAATTATTACAGCTATTGCTAAAGGGGCATTCTAAGTGAATCCCTTCCAGCTGGGTTGGTTGTATATGCTCTTTGTCAACAGTACAGTCCTTTAAGGATACCCTTATTGTTCATGATCATTTAGACGTGATGCCATGTGCTTTACTGAAAGTATAAATAACACCCAACAAAAAGACTGGGAATTAGTGTTTGATTAAACTTGGCTTAGAGTTAAGTGGAGCTGGGTAGTTCTTAGGCAAAGCCCATTTGCCTTTATACACACATGCATATGCCTGTGGGCTCACATACGGGATTGTCTGTGTTCATGAACTGCATGTGACAGCGTTCCGTTGCCTGGCTACACATGCACAGGTAGACCCATAAGTCAGAGCTGTTTGAATTGTTCTATGTGATTGTTCTGTTGGGCACTCGGCAGAATTTAGGGAATTAGCGCATCAGAAGAGAATTCTGTTTAGAATTGAAGTTTTTAAGAAATAAGAGAAATTTATAATCTTCAGCACACATTAGTCTCTCTGTTTTTCTTTTATTCCCCTTGCGAGTACGATTGCCCTTTATTTGGGTGAGAGATCACGTGAATATCCCTCAAGGTTAAGATACTTTAGCTTCCCCGATACCCAATCAGACCCTGGGAAACTGCAGAATAATTGAATATTAGTCTTTGGTTTCAAAACTGAAAGCAAATTTAAATTAAAACAAGGAAGTTGCAAAGAGAAATTTGGGAATAAATTCAAAGTTGCTACTGAGCTTGAGTAATGAACAAGGCATGAATTAATAACCAGAAGCACAAGACAGACAAGACTAAAGTACATGGAAGAGCCCTGCTTCTCAGACAGGGATCAAAGGTCATTGCAAATAAGATCAAGTTGGTTGCCATATTAAGTATATTCATATATATCACACATAACTCTTATGCTATGTGTGTGTATCTTCTTCCTATTGTGTACATTGATTACATAATTGGATGATTAAATAATTTTTGCTAATTATCCCCACAGTTTGCCTTGGACAGATATATTTATCACTTTGTGAGTTGCACTGTGCTAGGCACTTACGAGGGAGAGGAGGATCATGTCAGATATGATTCTTGCCTCAGAGAGTTTGTAATCGGGTTGTGAAGGATAAACAGCAGAAAAGATAAACTTGTTCAGTGTGATTATATGGTACTGGTTATGAGTATGGTAGGAGTTTAAAGAAGGGATAGAGCATACAGGGTAGATTAGTAGCAGCCCAGAACTGCAGCAAGGAGGAAGTGAGGAGAATGCAGAGGATTCCCCACCCTGAGAGAGCGTGAAGGGGTATAGGGCGATTGAGCAGAGTGGATTTGGGGGACTCCACGAAGGACCGCTGGGCCTTATAAAGAGAGCCTTGTAAAGAGAGCCTTGTCCTGCCAAGTGCTGTGCTGGGCTCTTGGGACGCAAGTGGATAAGACATTGCCCTACCCTCAGGGAATTTAGAGCCTAGTGCGGCCATTCTCAATCTCTGTACTCTTCCACTGAAATAAAAATTTGTTTGCATGAAATTCAAGGAACTCATGGTCCCTTTGAAGTCCATCAATTGATTCCTCGACCCAAGGTTAAAGAACTGCTGCCTCATGGAAATTCTGGACTATAAGTTTAAGGTGAGGCTGGTTTGAGGGAGGCAGGGGGACTAAAAACCTGGCAAAGGGATTTGATTGACATGGAAGCCAACAGGGAGCCTCTAAAAAGACCTGTAGAGGATGTTAGAGATAGGCCATTGTCCATCCACCTGATTTTCGGAAGGGGAAACTGACAGCCGGAGGCGGAGGTCACTGCCCAAGTTCCCCACAGCCATTCTGAGGGCGTCTTTATCTTCCTCAGCTAAATGGACACTGCTGCCTGGGTCAGGCACTCTTAGGAACTATCAGGGTGGCAGCAAAGGGTGCAAGATGAAAAACTGAACTTAGGTTAACATCTCCTTAGCAGAGATGCTCTATGAACAATCAGGGGCGATAAGAGAAAAGGAGAATTTAGGAGGAAGCTAAGAACAAAGAATGGAGCTGCTGGCATGAAAGCAGCTCGACCAAATATAGTTTTCATGCACATTGCTGTCGGCACTTGAGACACTTTCAGTGGGAAACCTCTTCTTGAACTTTGTGGCAAAGCGGAGCATCTTTGCAATCTTTGAAACCTTTCACTTTGGAAATATCCACAAAACAAATGAGAAAAACAAACATTAATGAGGCAGATATAAAACACTTTGGAGAAAAAATAATTTAGCATTTTTATAGTTGCTATAGAAACACCTCAGCCCTGACTCTTGCTAATTAGTTGGATTTTACACATTTTATATTTGGAAATGCAAATCAGTTTTCATAAATTATTACTCATTTTTCCCCCTCATTTATATTTACCGTACTGTTACCAGATACACACAAAAAGTCTAGGATATTATTTAGTTATATAACGTGACATATTTAGTTATATGAGCATGACATTTATATCCACAAGACATTTCTTAATTTAAATATTCTCCCGTTAAATGTTGTGGGAAATTATACAGAGATTTATAATTTTTACAGAAGAAATGAGAAAATGTAAATTATGTAGTGGCTTACTAAAGTGTTTTCTCATGGAGTCTAGAGAGAGAAGGGGGGACTCCTTTCCCCCAGTGGACTCTAAACAATAAACATTTAAAAACTTTCCTCTAGTCGTGGGAATTATGGCTGCTTTGGGTGTCTTCTGAACTTTTGGTATTAGACACTTGCCATCTGTAAACACTTACTGAACTCTCACTGATTGGAGAAGACACAGAAATGTTTGGAGAAACAGAAATATAAGACAGGCCCAAGATCTGCAATGGTTTATAGTCTTATGGAGAGGAGGTGAGTGCCTGCTCAGATTCACTTGATCAGAATTATAGATATATTTTCAGTATATAGTGGGAAGACCAGAGGAATAAAGCTGTAGACTTTGAGGTTACTACTGAAAAGGGGGATTCAATGATAGATCTGGGCCCAGCTCCTGATCCTGCAACTTCCTAGCTACAAGATTTGGGGCAAGTTATTTGACCACTCCAAGCCTGTTCCTATACAATGAGAAGAAAAAGAATGAAAAACTCAGTTTCTGTGAATATTACAATGGAATATTTATAAAGTGTTTGGTCGGGGCTCAGTCCACCATAAGTGCTTAGCCAGTGGTATTTATGACAAAATTATTATCATAGTCAATTTTCATCGTGCATGCCGTTATCCTTCTGATTTCAACTATGTGTAGTGGACGAAAAAATAAAAAAAAGAGAAAAGAAAGCTAAGAGGAAAAGAACAGTTTAAATAATGGTCTCCATTCCACTGTGTGCATGCCTCTGAGTGAGCTTTAAATATAAATCTGCCGAATCAGAACTTTGTATATAGGTATTAACGAGTAAGGTTGTAAAAGCATGTATACCACACTCTATGTGTAGTTTAAGGGATTTTCAAGGATTATTTTGACTTTATGTAGTTTTTAAAAAAATATTTTTAAAAGTTTATTTAGGTTGAGACAGAGGCAGTGCCAGTGGGGGAGGGGCAGAGAGAGAAAGAGACAGAGAATTCTATGCAGGCTCCATGCTGTCAGTGCAGAGCCTGATGCAGGGCTTAAACTCGCAAAACCATGAGATCATGACCTGAGCTGAAATCAAGAGTTGCACACTTAACCTACTGAACCACCCAGGTGCCCCTGACTTTATGTGGTTTTTATTTTATACTCTGACTTTAGAAGCTGACTCCCACCCATACCACACTTAAAGCCACTGTATTATTATTGTCGTTGTGTTGTTAATGTTATTGTTGGCCTGATGTGAAGAACCAGGAGGGTAGCTGATGAAATGACTTGAACCTTCAGCTGAGACCTTGGAAGAAATCTTAGATGTCCCTGGAGGATTTTGATAAGGTGAGAAAATAGGTAGCAGGGAGAAGTGGTGGAAGACTTTTAAGTGTCCAGTGTGAGGAAAAGAGAAAAAAGGAGATGAGGCCGAAGGTGAGAGGTGCTGGGAGCCACCATGACCCCTTGCCCTGAGGTCTTGACAGGGGTGGTGGAGAGAGGAAACCAACCTCAGAGAAACGGGAGCCTCAGAGGGGAGAGCGATGGGCAATTAGCCACATGTGGGAAATAAGCAACACAGACAGAAGAATGTTTATATATACTAGTATTTTTAGAGAGCAAGGTCTTTTTAGTGATGTATTTGAATAACAAGGTGTTCTAATGCTCCGTAGCCTTCTCAGTCTTCTGTCTTCAGTTATTTGAAAAGCAGAGTAAACAGGATCACTTCCTTCCCTAGGCTGATTTCCGTCTTTTCCTGAATCAATAAGCAAGGATTTGTTTCTTCTTTGTGTATATGACCCCATTTAAATTCAGGGTTCATGGTAACATAAATGGCAAGTGGGAGGAAAACAAATAAAGTACAAATACATAAATACATTTCTTTTTCAAAATTCACCACATTAAACAAGCCAATAGTTTTGATGTTATCTCTGTTGGTGGCGGCCGTGCTATTTATTTCGCCTACTGGGGTACAGCCAGGCAGGAAGTGTAAGGAATTGGAGCAATGGGGACTGATAGGGACTGTGGCAGCTGGAGTGCTCCTTTCAGAGGGAGGCACTGCGGCGGGTTCTTAGCTCTCTCTGCTCCTTGCTATTGGAGCATCGGAACCCAGGGTTACCAGATAGGAACTTTCAACAGAAGCCAGAAATTGCTATTTTAATGTGAAATCTGACTTTAAATAATGACAGCTCATTAAAAAATTAAATCACTATGAATGCCAAAGCAAACTTTGTGACTTGCTAGTCTGTTACCTTTCTTTTAGAGCTACGTTGTTCAATACGGTAGCTGCTAGCTAGATGTGGCTGTGGAACGCTTGCACGATGGCTAGTTCAAATGTAGATATAAAGTATAAAAGACACATTGGACCTTGAAGATTGTAAAATATATCAATATTTAAAAAATATTGATTGCATGTTGAGATGAGAATATTGTGGGTTAAAGTAAACATGTTTATTAAAATTAATTTACCTGGTTATCTTAGCTTTTTAAGACGTGGCTATCAGAAAATTTAAAATGGCACACATGACTTGCATTTGGGGCTTGCATTACACTTCTAGGGGACATGCTGCTCTAGAGTTTGAGCTGAGTTTTCCCACTAAGACATTCTCTCAGTGTGTTTGTGGTTTTCTGTGGATGACGGTCCATAAACGTAATCATTTGTGCGGTCCTTTCTTCCTTCTTAGATCAACCTAAAAGTCAAGAAAGATCTGCCTTTTTGGTGAGTCTTCCAGCTAGGTCAGCTTTGATCCAAAGATAGAGCTAAAATTGGATCTCATGCCTTAAGTTTTGGTTGGCTGGCAGGTGTGTGCCCAGCTGTCCCCCATCCTGAGCCCCAGAAATGGTGTCCCAGTCATGGGCACAGAGCCCTTGGTACCCAGGCTCTACAGTAGAAATGGTGAACTCCTTGGGAACCGCGGTTCTTTTGTTTGCTTTAATGATGCTTAAAATCTTGTTTATGTTGGGGAAAAAGAGCAAACACCTTAAATTTGTACAAGTGAGTGTAAGTTGTCACCAGCACCATAGGATTCATATGATGCTCACATATTAACTGAACCAAGTGATTTAGTAACCAACAAAGGGTGGCTGATTGACAGGTCAGTGGGGCCACTGGAAATGCCAGCTTGGAAAGAGGGTAAGCCACTGGACTCTTCTATCCAGCTCTTCAGAGAACACTGTGTTTGTGGGTCTAATTGAGCAGGTACTAGATTCAAATCCAGGAAATATTACGATCCAACTGCTAGGTGCTAGGTCCTATGCAGAATGTCTTCATAAACATTATCTCATTTCTCACCTCACAACACACATCTAGTACCTCTGTTGGGGTTTTATATTTTTAATATCAACAGAGGAAAGGAAGAACTTGTCAGATCTCCTCCCATCTCCAGATATATGAAAGATTTAATAATTTTATTAAAAGTAGGAAATTTTGTGTTTTTTTTATTTAAAAATTTTTGAAATTTATTGTCAAATTGGTTTCCATACAACACCCAGTGCTCATCCCAAAAGGTGCCCTCCTCAATACCCATCACCCACCCTTCCCTCCCTCCAACCCCCCCTCAACCCTCAGTTTGTTCTCAGTTTTTAAGAGTCTCTTATGAAAAGCAGGAAATTTTGAATGTGCAGATGTAAGCATATAGATTTTTTCTTTAGTCCGGTTCAGTAGTTAACAAATTTTAGTGGGCTATAAATACAGATCCACCTATGTGATACTTTATGGATGATGTAAGTGATTTTCAAGAGTAATTTTGATTATGTGTGAGTTTTGCCTTTCATACTAACTTTAGGATCTGACTTCCTGTCTAAAATGTAACTCCTCTATATGAGTAAGATTTCTTAGTGCATGATTCCAGGTGGTTGGACACAGAGAGGTATGGTAATTGCCACTGCTCCCAGTGCTTGCAGAATAATGTATGTTCTTGATGTGAAGGTTGGTAGGATGGGGAGAAAACCCATGGAAGCTTAGGTAGTCTCAGTGTTCCTGAAGTTTGGGAGAGGAGGGCTGGCCAGTTTAGGGGAGTCATTCTCTGGAAGTGAGGTGGCAGCAGAAGGCAGTTGGAAAGGGCAAAAAGCTGGGTCTGACAGCTGCCTAGATTCAGGGATCTAGAGACTTTAACTGGGCTCCCTCCAGGTGCTTTGGCTTTACTTAAGCCATATTCATGTTATCTCTAGAAGGATCTTCAAGATCAGCTCCAAGATGAGCCCCTGCAACTTCCAACAGCATCAGTTATGGGGCCCACAACTTCAAGTACAGGCTGCATGTTGGAGCTTTGATGACTGTTATGGAGAAAAATTCAGTGACATTTATCAACTCTGTGAGAGTTTACTGTGAGTTCTATTGTGTGAGGAATATGGTGGTGGTAAGCTAACATTTATTGTGGGCTTATATGCCAGGGAGTGTGCTAAATATTATGATTTCATCTTATCGTATATCATTCACACAATACTTTGAGATAGATATTACCCATCTTGTTTTATAGACTAGGAGACAGGGAGGTTGACTAATTTACTCAGATTATCACACTTGTCTCTATGTGGCTGTGGCAGCCATGATTAGAGTTTGCTGCAAGTGAGGGAACATGTGCCCTGCCCCTGCCCCTCCAAAACCAAAATAAAACAGTGGTCTAAAGAAGATAGAAGTTTATTACTTTTTTAAAAAAAAGTTTATTTATTTATTTTGAGAGATTGAGAGGGAGAGAGAGATAGAGAGCTAGAGAGGGGCAGAGAGAGGGAGAGAGAGAATCCCTAGCAGGCTCTGTGCTGTCAGCACAGAGCCCAATGCGGGGCTCAATCCCATGAACCATGAGATCATGACCTGAGACGAAATCAAGAGTCAGACACTTAACTGACTGAGCCACCCAGGTGCCCCAGAAGTTTATTACTTTATATAATTGATGCCTAGAGAGATAAGCAGACCAGGGCTATGACAGAGGCTCTGCTCTGCAAAGCTCTCAAGGCAGGTTCCTTCTACCACATTCTTCTACCATATGGAGAGTGGTGTCATCCCTACTGTCAAAAATGGAACTGTGGCTGTCCTAGCAGCATTCCTAGTAGCGGGATGAAGGCAGGCAGAGGCAGGGCAGACCCCCTCTTCTTAATGACACTGGATGTTGCATACCAAATTCTGCTTGCATCAGATTAGCCAAAACTTGATCACATGATTAGCTATAAGGCAGTGTGGGAAATATAGTTTTTATTCTGTAAGTAACGTGCTCATATGAATATTGAAGATGTTAACACTTCAGATGAAGGAGAAAATAATATTTGGGGTCAGCAATAGACTTTGTTCACTATACTGACCTTGGGTAGGTCCTCTTGATTTATCTGTAAAATGAAAATGATGAAGATAGTAGATCCTACCCCCACAGATGCTATGAGGAAGAAATGAGGCTATTTGGAAAGCATTTAGCATAGTATCCCATAGCTGGCATCATTCAAGACATCATGGCTATTTTGAATTATAATGTGACTAAGCCTTTTCTTATTTCTGGTAATTTTGTGTATATGGTAACATAGTCACTAGAGAAAGATGCTTGTTTTCTGCATTTTCTCCTTCATGTTCTATTTTCGCTATTAAACAACCCTTTTGAATCTCTTGGCTACTATGTAGCCTTAGTTCAATATCTATTTCCTGTCAGGCTGGGGTGGTAAGATTTGGTGATCATGACTCCTAAAAGGTTTGGAGAAGAAATCATGAAAGAAAGCATTACGTTGGTTTTCTTTCTCTTTCTCTTGATACTCTCACAGATGGTCTTGTTTTCTTGTAAAACTTAATTTTACATTGTGGGCTTAGAAAGCTGAGTGTCAGTATAACCATAATTTAAAATAATTTTGGGACTTACAAGGAAGGGATTACTTGTGAAATTTTATATCTGTATCTGTATCTGTATCTATCCTGGTTGCCACTGTATTAGACTGACTTAGAAGGGAGGCATACCTTTTAAACTGGAGGCTCTATTTTGGAATACTGAAGACTATCATTGAAATTCAACACCTTTGCTTGGGACGTGTGTGAGCTTGAGATATGTGCATGGGATAGATGCCATACCTTTAATTTGGATCAGATCTTGCCAAGTTATGTAGGAGATAGGGATGCACTGGAAGCTAAGCCAGAATCCTTCAGTGGTACCTCTCCGGATGAATCCATCAAGATTCAGGCCACAGTGCATGGCAAGACCCTAGTGGTGTGACCACTCCTCCAACCCCCGAGCCCCTTCCCTCTTTGGCCCAGTACTTTTGGTCCTCCAGCCAAATTCATACTCCCTATGACTTTGGGTTCTTCTGCAGTTTAATCCCTCTGTGGAGCTCGCCTTCTGTGCCTGTTTATCTTCTCCTCATCCTTCAAACCCCACTTTCAGGAAAGCCTCTTGGTTTTTACTCTCTTGCTTTTCTTCAGATCACCCATCTTGGGCTGTAACAATGTGCTTCTTAGGTGACAATTTGATTTGCGTTTGCCTCCTCTAGTCTGCAAGCTCAGTGAAGGCAGGGAGTATGTCTGCTTTGGCTCTTCACCATGTTCCCTGTGCTTGGCCTCATTGGTGCTCAACAAATATTTGCAGAAGAAATGTATTTGAAAATCAATAAGTTATCTGTAGAGGTCATCCTCTGATAACTTATAAGACTGATCTATAAACAATGGTTTGTTTGTTTGTTTGTTTGTTTAAATCTTATTAGTTGTTTGGTGGGCATCATGGACTCTAGCCAACATGGAAGGTTAATGTTCTTCAAATCACATGTCAGCATTTTCTAAGCAAACACTAGAGTAACTGTGGCCTGGCCTGGCCTGGTTAGAGAGATGCCAAGCCAGGCAGCTTCTGAATAATACAGCAAGGAAGGCAAAGAATAGGATCCCTAAGGTTATGTGGTCCACGTTTAAGAGCAAGATTTATTTTCATTATACTTTTTCCTAACTAAGGCATCTTATCTAGTTAGACAGGCTTCTTTGGAACCAAATTTTGTTCTTTGTGACATTTGGAATTAATACGAGGAAATACTCTTTGTATTGCCTGGTATTGAAAATGTCAGTAAACAAACTTAACAGTCAAAGAAGGGGGGGCTTAGTAACAAAAGACATTGTTTCTTCGTGCAGGAGGTAAACAAGAGAGTTTAGAACAAAGGTTTTCTCAAAATAGGCTTTTTAGCAAACTTTGGAGCCCAGCTCTTGAACCCCACCCGCCTCTATTCTGCTGAAACGGTGATGCTGATGATAATACTTATTATTTTAACCAGCCCCCAAAACTTACCAACACAAACATGCTCTTAATGTCTGGGCTGACAGCAGGGCTGGGAAGGTCCTTATAGGATCACAAAACAACTGGGGGGCAGTTGAGGGCTTCCGGCAGCCAGCTAACAAAAATATACTCTCAGAGGATGCAGCTCAGGGAGGCGTGGGACCCGCACAGCAGTGAGCCTGAAAGCCGGCCTTTCCGTTTTTTATAGAGCTTCACCCCTCACATCTGGTAGAGCTGTGACAATCAGCATTAGACCATTTTAGAAATCAGATACCCTGGGTACCAGGAAGTTGATTTGCCTTCCACTTCCTTAAGAAAACACACATTAATATTTAAAATGGGTTTTCATAAAAGAAGGGTTGTGTTTGAGATGCGAAATAAAGTCAGGGGGCTGGGAAAACTCCCTCAGATACAGTGACCCTGATGAAATTCAAATCAACCTCTAGATTCAAAAAGGAAAAGGTTCACCCTCCTGCAAAGTCCTTGTGGCTTTTGGTATTGACTATTTTATGATGTTTGCCTACAGTTTGGAAAGAGCTGGACTTGACGTTGTAGCTTCCTTCTCCAGAAACAGAAGTTGGGGATCCATGAAGGTTATTTTCTTAAGTGATTCCAAGAAGCAGTGTTTATGATTTCCCCTTCAGTATTGTTTCTTTGCCGTTTTTTCAATTAGAGAGCTGTGTGGCACACGGCATCTCATTACTGGGCTCATGGTGGCCCTTGGGCTCGTGATCCAGCCTTCTGCATTTTCCTGTCCCACTTCGGGTCACTGTGCCTGGAGCTGACGTTATGAGAGAGTGTCAGAGAAATCAGTTGCAATAATTCTGCCAATGCCATCTTGAATAGAGTGTGATTTTGGTGTGTCTCTAAAAGAGTTGTGGAGACAAATACAGTTCTTAAAGGGTGAAAGGGGTTTTTCCAAAGATCAGTGTAAATGGTTTACTTTAAAAATAAACATTTTAAATCACTTTGATCTTCGCTGTCCAAAAGATGCAAACTAGTCATGCTTCTGGGGGAGTATTTTCCGGGGTTTTAAACCTAACATAGACCATTTCCTCTTTGCTTGCAGAAGATAAATAATTTTTGGAACAATAGAACACATGAAGAAATGGTTGTGCAAGTAACAGGCAGGTAGGATATTGAAGGTGTTGTAAGAGCAGAAGTTGATTTTACATTTGCAAATGGAGATTTAGGTAACTTTTCTAGGTAAGGTTATTTATCTAGATTTGAATCCTGCAAACTGTATTTCCTCTCTCCCTGTCTGTCCATCCACCTACCCACATCCATCTCATCTGCAAGGATATTGTGACTTTTATTGGTCAAACACTTTATTGAATTTTTTTTTTTTCATGCTATTCTCTGGCATGCCTTCAGTCTTTTGTTTTAATAGTTATAGTTTATTCGTTTGGGTCATATGCTTGTCTGCTCACCAGCCATCATCATTTAAAGATGATTCCAGCATTAACTGAGTATCTGAAAGTACTTGTATTTGGTATTTTGGTACAATGGTTACTATCTTGAAGATTGTTTGGATATTAGATTTTGATTAAGCAAAACATAACTGCAATGGGAGTATGTTCTGATATACTTTAAAAACCCAACCACAAATTATTCAAATGATTTTGGGGTTTCCTACTTGTTTCTTTTGCATGAAAAAGCAAGTGTCAGCTGTACTAATATCACATACTATTTAATCCTTTTTTTTTTTTTGCTAGTTTTATATGTGATGTATGAAATGGTTATCTCATAGATGACAGGAAGCTGTCCTCAATAGATCAGCCATCTTTCTCATATTTGTACTATGAATTGTTACTCTAAAGATTAAGGAGGCAAGTGATCATTTTTCAAAGAGGCTTTAAGACCGAGATTGACATAGTAAAGGAAGTCTGATATTTCATTTCAACTGATTTCTAGTGGCATTTCTTAAACAGTGCTACTTTTCCAATTCCTATAGTCATAGGGAGGGTGGTAAGAGGGATGCTTTCCAAGAAAATGTGGATGGTTCTGTGTGGGCCTCTTACCTCTGTGAAGCAATTAGCTGACAACATGTGCTCTGCCTTGGACAGACAGAACCACATCCTATGGTGGACACAGGATCAACTGAGTTAGGATCTTTGAGTTTTAATCTGAAATCTTCTACTAACAAGCTATGTGATGCTAGGCAAGACCTTTAACTTTTTTGGGTGGTGGTTTCCTCATCTATAAATTGAAAAGGGTTTGACTTGACAGCGAATTAAAAATATAGAGAGAATAGATAAAGGCAAACTTTCTGTAATTAAGGAGAAAATGAGCCTGGGGTATCATTCTACTGGCTAGGCCTCCCCGCTCAGCCATTCAGTGGCCCTCAGACTCCTGGAGTGCCTTGGACCCAGTGTGGAAATCACCTTCTACTGCTGGCCTTGTACATTCCTTAAGTGTAAAAGAAATCAGGTTAATTAGAATTTAGACTGATAAAAGCCATTTTGACTTCTTTCAAGTGTCCTTTTGCTGATATTACATGTTATAAAAAACCTGGAATTTTTGGAAAACTTTAAAAAGGAAGCTAAAGCAATTCATTAGTGTCACTACCCAGAGATATGCATTTGGAATATATTTCCTTTCTTTTTTTTTCTTTTCCTTTTTTTTTTTTTAAACTTTCTTTCTCATCTATCTCTTTTTTTCTGTTTTTTTAACTAAAGTATATGTGTGTAGGGGCAACTGAGTGGCTCAGTTGGTTAAGCGTCCGACTTTGGCTCAGGTCATGATCTTGCAGTCTGTGAGTTTGAGTCCTGTATCGGGCTCTGTGCTGACATCTCAGTCTATAGCCTGTTTCACATTCTGTGTCTCCTCTCTCTTTGCCCCTTCCCCACTCACACTCTGTCTCTCTGTCTCTCAAAAATGAATAAACATCGGGTGCCTGGGTGGCTCAGTCGGTTGAGTGTCCGACTTTGGCTCAGGTCATAATCTCGCGGTTTGTGAGTTCAAGCCCTGCGTCGGGCTCTGTGCTGACAGCTCAGAGCCTGCAGCCTGCTTCACATTCTGTGTCTCCCTCTCTCTCTGACCCTCCCCCACTCACACTCTGTCTCTCTCTCCTTCAAAAATAAATACATATTAAAAAAATGAATAAACGTAAAAAAAAATTTAAAAAGTATATATGTGTGTGTGTATATATATGTTCACACACACACAAGATTCCGGTAATTATCATGTGCCATTAACTGAGGAGAATGGTTAACTACAAACAAATAAAACCTGATCATCTGTATATAATACTTTGAATCCTATAACTTCTAATTAATATGATGTCATGAGAATTTTCCTACACCATCTAGGCACTTTTGGAAAATGTTTTAATAGTAATTTAGTATCTTATTGACCATTCTCTCATTATTGGATATTTGGTTATTTCTAGTTTTCATGGCCATAAATATCAATTTGATGAACACCTTTTACTGCTGCTTTGATTACAGTCTTAGGATAGATTCCTAGACATGGAATTCTTGGATCAAAAAGTTGACTTCTTATGCTTCTAGTGATCTCATTTTATTTTATTTTTGGTTGGTACTGCTTATTTTAGAAGAAATAAACCCTATTCATATATGTGGAAATCTGATGAGTTTCAGATGGTGAAATAATATTCTGAAAGGTAATGAACATGAAGCAGTTCTTACAGATTACAGAATAAAATGTATCTCTTGTGTCATTATTAAATGGTTCGTTGTCCTCATTGAATTTTGTGGCAGAGAGTTGCTTTCCAATTTGGAGAAAGTGATCTGCAAAATCAATGCTCACATTTGTTGTGTAACTGGGATCTATCTGATTGCTAAGGTTTTTCTTTCCTTAACATCTTATGATACTTGCCATTGGTTTAAGCAAACAGAACTTATGTGTTTCCAACTCCCCTCATTTCTGAACTCCTAATTTTGGAAAAAAATAGTTGGAACTGTGCATCTTGTTGGGGGGAGCATAAATGCATATTTAAGGTATGAATGCTTCTTTCAGGAATTGATCTGCATTTTGGCTGGCAAACCTCTCAGGTGCATGAAGGGGCCCTGACTACTTGGTCATTCGTGGAGGAGTATATTTTAAAAATGCTTTCTTGACCTTCTCCTAACTTGGAGACAAGCACATTCCTCACTTTTTCCCAACCAAAGCGAACAAAATTTTCATGTGCGGACAGTGTGTTTTCAGTGGATTAGACCCAAAGCTATGTTGTTCTAGAGGTCTTAGAACTGCTTATGTAGTGCACAATAAGCTTTGTAGCACAATTTAAATGTTGATTTTAACATATAAACAGTCATCCAAAACTATTTCGGAAAAGCTGTTTTAGGAGCTAGCTTAAAAACATATTGGATAATGATTTTCTAAGCATGTTTTTATTTTTTTTATTTTTTTGAATGTCTTTATTTTGTCATATAAAGTTTTTCCTTTTACTTGGAGCCCATAATGAAGTTCTGGGTCCATTTTCTCTTTCTCTCTCTGTGCTCTGTCCTTCCTCTTCCAGCTGTTTCTTTTATTCATCGGAGACATTAGACGGCATTCTTTATTTTGTCGACAATGACTTATTTATACCTAATTGCCTGGGTTCTGAGATTGTTAGGAAACTGTATTGACAATGATAATTTTCAGTTGTGTCACAATGAGGGTACATGAATTAACACAGATCCCAATCAAAACATGGCAAGTGAGAAACAAAGCCCCCACCAATGGCACGTTTCTGACACTGCTTTTGTTAACTGTTGCATTAATAGGAAGGTGACATTCTTTTGAGAAGTAAAGCATATGTAAATAGGAAGAGTTTTTAAAAATAGAATTCTGCGAGTCAGACTCATTTCTACAGCTTTATAAGGCAGAGAACAAGTTAGGCAGAAACCTTCTCTTAATAGAGAATAGAAAATTGGAGTTGTTTTCCTACTTCCTTTGGAGCCAAACTTTCTTATGTGTTGGGCATAGTTGGCTGTGTGTCTGACAAATGGATTCAGTGTTTGAATTTTCTCACCAGTGAGAACCCAAGAGAGGCCTTTTTAGGCATGACTACAACTGTTTGTATGAGTTTGCAAACCTAACTTTTAGGCAGCATTAAAAGTAGTGTTTACCTGAAATGGAGTCCTTGGCTGCTTTGTGATTTGGTGATTGTGGCTCTTGGTGTACTTACTCTTCTCTCTCTCTGATTCTCTAAGAATCAAAGTGCTGCACTCACTAATGACTGAATTGGTTGGTTCCACTCATATGCCCCATACGGCCTCTTTGCCTTCCAGCCTTTTCCAAGTTAATCTATTGTAAAATTAGATTGTAAAAATGGACACAGTTGCCACCACGCTGGGACAATGGTGAAGGACGTACAGTGTCAGCCCTACTAAACCCCCCAGTGCAATTCATTACACAATTCATCTGTGGTGTCACGGAGCTTCCTGAGGAGCTTGGTTTCCTTTTCAGCCCAAGTTATCTCTTGGAAGTGTGACCCTTCTGGTTTGATTGCCCTGAGAATGCACACTGTTTTCTCTTGATGGTGAAACCCCCTCTCTCAAGGTCTGCATCTTAAATGGCAGAGATGCAAAAACAGCTCTCTAGACAGTGTTTCTAATTCAATTCTCCTTTAAACAATCATGCATAAACTGAGTAATGCATCCAGTGAAGAAGAGAGGAAGAGAGGGGTCAGGAGGTATGGGTTCCAGTAAAACTTAAATAGCCACTGTGCTTGCAATGCTAAGCCGTGAGTGCCATCTGTAACTGTTAACACAGAGGACAAGTCAATTAGATGAACTGATTTTTCATGGTTTTGGGGATTATAATTCAGGGATTCTTATCCTATGGGCAATTCAAGACTATATTTCGGGGGACAAGGAGCAGTGAAACTTTTACAATGGATGGAACCTTTTTTACTAAGTAACAGACATTTTCCTAAGGAGAGACTTTTATTAAATTCTCACAAGGGTCTACAGCCCATAAAAGGCTGAGGAACCACTGCATTTTAGCTTCATAATTTTTTAATGTTTTATTTTGAAAGTTCTGTTTCCTTTTATGCAGAAGAGACAAAAGCACGCACAACTCTGATATTCCTTGGTCTTTAATTTCTTCTCTGTCTTGGATGTCCCATAATAAATGTACAGGAAAGAAATATAAAACACTATCCAAACTCAGTTAATAGCTCTGAGAAATGCACATTTAGAGTGCTTTAAAATCAGGTTACAAATATAATTTTCAATTTGCTGGGGAGAAAATAGGAAGGAAGAGTCCTTTGGAATACAGAATAAATCCATTCTATGTACATTATCGGTGTTGGCTCATTATATTCCTCGTTGGCCTACAACTCAACACGTCTTTAAGAACCAGAAAGTGCACACACTGTCCCAATTGTTAATATTTAGGAGAAGGGCACAAACATTGGGAAGTACTGTGAGTTGGATTCTTGAAGTCAGAGAGATAGTAGGTGAAGTTTCACTCTCTGGCATCATAAAATTCTAAAGGTGAGCATTATCAGTTAGGGACACTTATGAGATTTGACTGAAAATGTACTGCTTTGTAGTTTACCTCCTCCTCTGGAGGGTGTTCTGGATGAATGTCAAGGCCTGGCCCTGATAAATTCCAAAAAAGTTCATCCATCTTAATTTACTGTGAAGCTATGGGAGCCCTTGTATTGTAGTCTCTGGGTCCCTGTGACATGTAAAGCCTGGAGTTTGTAGGAGTGCACTTTTTCTTCTTTAAAATTTCTCATTTCCCACAACTGATTTTTATTATTCTCTGACATGCTGGAAGTATTGCTATGACTACTTAAGAAGTACAGGCAGATATATTGCTGATTGGCTACTTATGGAAGAGTTTACACTGTGTTGGGTTTGGTTGTTGATTTTAAGCAGTTTTACTGCTTCCCCCTCAAACTTCTCAGGACCCTTAGAGCCTTCCCACATCCTGGGAAGTCCAGGGTCCCATCAACTGAAGCCATTGTGATAACATGACACACAGGGGATCTGGAGAATCCCAAAGCACTTGGTTGCTAGTAGGGAAACCCTGCATTTTTTATATGACCAGCTACGCAGTTGCAAAATGAAGTATGGCAACAGCTACCTTTCCACTGAGTGACTTTGATAGGCTTTGATGATTCGTTTGTTTGCTTTTCTGGTTTGCCACCTTATAGCAAAGTAATGGTGTATGGGAAGACCCAAATTTTGGTCCCAGCTCTTGTAGTCATGGCTGTTGAGCCTCAAGGCAGTTTTTTTTT